>NC_141246.1:4548866-5961366 GCF_054856555.1 Leptonotus elevatus | reverse complement strand
GGCAACAATGGAGATTGAACCTACCGAGTCGAATACAATCTACATGTTCCTTGTAACTTTAAAACAATTTATTCCCATAGGTCAAGGAATTAATTTAAGTGAATTTATTTGATTCAAGCACAGACTGTTGCATCATAAAACTTTGTTTCATTAATGTAATGTATTAAAGAGGAAGTAAAAAAAAACATTTACAATAATATGTTCTATGTGCCCCCACTAGTCTAAACACAGTATTCTGATTAATAGTGTGTTTTTAGAATATGAATTAAGCAGCAAAATCCACCCATTTTTAAGACATCTTACAGGGCAGCCATTGTACGACTTGCTGTTAACTGAAAATTACATCACGGTTGCTCAGGGCTCAGGTAACGACTAATCATGGGTTACCTGTTTTTTTTAATTTGTTATATTTCTTACGTTATGAGTGGGACCAGAAAAGTGTTTGCATATGGAAACTGCCTAGTGGCATTTTGGAGTTATTGCACTGTTTAAAAACCACATCAAAAAAACAGCTAAATTGCTCTGTAGCCTCGGCTGCTGCTGCTGCTGCTGCTGCAGCAAAAAAAAAAAAAAAAAAAAGCCTGTCCGTCCTCTTGACTGTGTGAAAGTGATAAATAATTGTAGCAGATACGCCAGTATGGCCAGTGTCCATTAAATTAGGCCCCAGATAATTTGGCCAAGCCCCCCTTTGACAGGGCAATTTAATAAAATATGAACAAACTCTTGCTCACTAATAATTTATCATCCACCTCGCCTCCCGGTTTGCTTAAAGTTGATTACCCCAGCAGTTAATAGGGTCGCGCCCAGATGCCAAATTTCTGATAATGCAATCACAACCTCGTTGGAGGGAAGGAAAAAGGTGATGACATCGTTTTCTGCTCAAAAGTAAGACAGAGTTGCTAGGGCCTCTCTTATTCAGGAGGCTCGGATTTGATGAGTTAAGTGTCGGCAGCAGCAGGTGTGGCTGTTTTTTCTCCCCTATTTTACACCATCTTGTCACAAGGTTTTAGCAAAGGTGTAAAGATGTCGGCAAATGTCAAGTTTAAAGAGTCACACTTTTTTTTTTAATAACATTTTTTGATTTTTTTCTCATAGCTAATCTGGTTAAAGGTTCTAATTTAAAGTTGATATTAGTTTGTTTTAATGAGATGACCTAAGAAAGCTTCAGTGTTTTAAAAATTGGTATCACTTAATTTGAATAGGATTTAATTACAGGACATGCAAGATGTGTTTTTGCCTCTCAGCCAAAAGACAGTTATGATTTTGCTATTGGAACCTTAGCTTTAATAGTACAAACTGCGCAAACAACTGCAGGATGCCTGATAGATGCCGTTTGTTTACCTCTGTGTTTTTGTAATAGGATCACTTTTTTTTTTTTTACATCCAATTTTGTCTTCGAGTATTTTGATTTGGCAAAGTGGTCTACTCATAATATACAAGTAAATAACACTATTGATTAATTACGTTGTTTAGATGCAACTAGTCCGGCACATTTGCTTGCCACAAAATAATAACAATCATACATCTATATAACTGTAAGAATTAGCATTTCTATCATCATTAGCATGATGTCACTCAGAGAGCTGTTTGGCCAAATTGTTCCATCCTGAGGTCTGTGTGGCTCTTTTTTTCTTTTTCTTTTTTCTTTTGCAGTATCTTTTAGCTTGCCCGGACCGTTGGCTGTGTAAGCAAAATGTTCATCTCACTTTGGTTCTTTTTCATTGAGATTAGGATGAACGCGAAAGCTTGTGACCTTTTCAAACATGGGCTTTCAAACACGGGCCTTCCCCAAATGAGTTGGTCCTAACTTTGCTTGAGGTTGCGGTTTTATACTCCCCATTCTCCACTTTGCTGCAGCAGTCTGTTTTCTTATTGTTTTTTTTTTTATCCTTTGTTGTTGTTTCCTTGTTTCCTCTCCTTTTCAGGCCAGATATAAATTTAATTAAATCAAAGTTATTATTATTATTATTAATTAATTAATTGGTTTGGTCATACTGTTTTGAAGTGGAAAACTGACTGTACCAAACAGTACTGCTTTTACGTGATTCGCCTCTTCTTGTTACTGTTCAATGGTAAGCCACTTACTTCCTCATAAACACACTCCTGCTTACCCCTTACTTTACTTCCAGGCACCGATGTCTGAGCAGACGGCCGCCGCATCTCAGAGGCTTCATTGTGAGCATTCAGAGGAGAAGACGCTTCACTACATCTCTCCTGTCAGGGGGCAGCAGGTGGGTCGACATCTACACAAATTTCTCTTTTAGCCAGTTAGAGCGGCGCGTGTGCGAGGAGCTTACGTGCCCGCACTTCCCGAAAATTACCTCGCTCGCGTCAGATCAAAGCCACAGAAGTGACACGAAAGCAGTGGTGTGTTGAGAGCCATGTGATTCATTAGACCCTTCCTCTGCCAACCTTTTTGTCCTGAAAACACACACACGCACACGCACACCTCCTTCTGTGATCGGGCCCGGCGTGTGCTGCTGGTTTCACGCATGCCTTGGGCCCAGGCACTGGCTGATTTACCGCTTCAGCGGGACATTATGAACACCAAGACAAGCTTTTGATCTTCTCGCGATTCATACTCTTTAAGTTTGGCAGGTTTCTAGATGGCCTCACTCGCACAACTAAAGCTGGCCTGAAGAGACGTTGTTTGATTTCTACCACTGTCCTCATTAAAGCTTCAGCGGGAGGTCCTCTGTTCTTCTTCTTTATACATGTAATGCAATTATTTTGCACGAAATACTTTAATAGTATTGATGCCATCCAACGTGCTTTCCTCAGTGCTTGTTTGCCTCAGGACACACTCGCACATTGTAGAACATTGTTGTTTACACCTAATTATCATTAAGTTGCTGATTTATATCCTGTCTGCTTTAACATAACTGGTACTGCAATCAAATGTTGATAATGTATTTTTAAACTGAATAATGTCGTGGATGTTGACTAATCTATAAATTTAAATCAATGCCACAAGCCTTATGATTTCTGCTTTCTTGCTTGACTTGATGTGCTTTCTTGAATGCTACATGTACGTTGTTGTTTTACAAACAAAAAGACTATCAAACTGAAAAGGTTACATTTTACCCAGAAACCGATAAACAGTATTGCCAATTTTTCCGGGAGGAAAAAAAATACCTGTAAAATAAATGTAAAACTGTGACAAATGCTCATAACATGGTATAAAATTGTTAAATTTTTATCAAAAAGTTGTAAGTTGTTAGTTGGTAATCATGTTTTTTCTTCACAGACCACTTGGCTTAAACCAAGGTTGTTTTAGTTAACAAAAAATAATGAAAAATACTAAAATTCAAACTAAAACTAAGCATTTTTTTAAAGAACTTAAACTAATAAAAACTAACAGAACCACCCAGAAAACTAATTAAAACTAACTAAACTAAATGTTGGTTTAAACATACTAAAACTGTGTGTATCTTTGTCTGCAGTAGTGTTTGTGTACAACATTTGTGTTGTCCGTGCAACTTGAACAAAGTTAAGCTTTGAGTGCTCCAGATGCACACGAGACTTGCCTCTGAAATCGTAAATAAGCCCATTGATAACCGTGACCTCTCTCCCTGAGAGATGTGGAGGAAAGGTGAAGGGAGGCGAGAAGATGTCTGTGAAATGTTTCTTCTCAGGGCCCCCACAACAGCCAGTTTTTTTTATACACACTCAGAATAGTGGCTTTTTTTAAATGGTGTTTTGACAACTTGCTCTCCTCAGCATCCTCTGTGTGTGTTGTACTTCCATGTTTGTAGAGACATTAGCAGGTGCAATGCGCCGGGTCAGGTCGTGGCTGCCAACCCAGCTCCACAACTGATGTAGACCATGGCGCGGCATCTGTGCTTTCTTATCTTCTTCTCCTCTCCAGAATGCCTTGGCCCTTTTTCTGTGCCGAAAATATCTGGACAAGACATAAAATCTTCAGAAAATCAAAATTTGTTGTAGTATAGCATTGGCAGAACTAGACCGATATTTTTTTTCCCCCTGGGTCGATACCATTACCATGATTATTAGTCGTCAAGGAGGCCGATAACCAATATATATATATATATATATATATATAAAGCAAACTCCAACACTTCATTTAAATGCCTTTTCTTAAAGGTATTTCCTTTTTACTTCACGACACTAGACATCTTTGTTTTAAAATTCGGACAAAAAATGTCTTGTTAAATGCAAACTTCAACCAATAATGCCTGAAAGTTTTCTACAGTAAATCAATGTTTCCAAGATTTTAATACAACTGGAATGTTAAACTTGCATTTATCGTTGCTTTAAGTCAGTGCTTCCCAAATACAAGGGCGGGTGATTTTCGCCGTAGTAGAATAAAATGTAATTGCACATCCACTACAGTAGGTGGCAGTGGCACTGTCATTGTCAGAGAGTGCAAAAGGAGTAATTGCTCCTCTGCAGAGGTCTACTTATAAAAAATTTATGGACAAATTATAAGAGTTCTCAGGCTCAGCAGCCTCTCAGAGAGTTAACTGAAAATTACAACAACAAAAAAGTTCCTAGAGGTTAACCCAGTTGAAAATGATCTCTAATCAACATTCAGATAAAAAAAAAAAAAGGCCAATGCTGATATACGCCAAAATGCCGAATATTGGTGCCAATTACCTTATCATTGGTACCGTACACGGCACCTTGCCCTTTCTGGTATACATAACAAACATTCTATGTATGTCGCTATTATGATAACTATACAGAGATGCAGCAACTCCCTTCTCAGAAACAGCTTCTGAACATTCAATTTATCGACTATTCAGTTAAGATGCCTGTTACAAGTGCTGGCCCTTAAACTTTTTTCCACCCTGAAAACTGTGACTTTAACTATCAGTGCTTATTATGCTTCTAGAAATTTAGCATGATAGCACACATTGAGATTGTTTTCATTTTAACTTCATCATTGGCCTTTTCTGGTTGAACTGGGATTCCCCTTCTGGCCATTCGGTTTCGCCCCGTGACATCCACGCAGGAGTCGGGCCAACTGGCACGCCTCGCATCAAGAATATGCAGATCAACCTGCTAATTAGTTGTGCGCAACCATTAAGGCTGAGTTAAAGCACACATGTTTAGCACCCGAGCAGACGCCACGGCGGAATGAAGCGCACCGGGTCACCGGAGTCGGCCGTAGCCGTCGCGTGTATTCCCACACACGTACGCCTCCGGAGTGTGTTTGAATACGCAAGTAAAGATGAACAACTGCAGTGTTTGGTTTAGAAACAGCCATCAGAACTGGAATTAATGATCTGCCATCTTATCTAACACTCTTCCTCTTTGCACTTCACACCCACTCCAGCTCAAGGACTGCTGTGCGTTTAGGCGCCCTGCATTTTTTAGCCCGCCATCTGGTCAGGCCTCCTGGGCTCCACAGGGCGCCTCCCATCGTCTCCTATTCATATTCCACTAGCATATTGTTCCCACTGCTTTTTTTCCACTGCGCTTCTTTATTTATTTTTATATTAGAGGGGAGGCTGGCGAGCACAATGCACCCCACCTCCACCACCACCAGCGCTTCCCAACCCCGCTCCCCGCTAATCGGTTGTCCTATCAAGTGTAACCTGGAGGCCCCTAGTAGAGCAATTAGAGCGACCTCCCTGCCCACCTCTTGTAATGAAGCCCAGCACATTCTGGAATCTATAGCCCCTTTAGTCTTCCCTAATGGGACATCATTATTGTCAAAGAAACAATGTAAATGGAAATGAACATACTCATTAGCCAGTCGCAGAGAGAAACCTATGCCGTTCTTTCACACACGAGCTGAACTTTCTCCCTTCAGCTTATGCAGCCTGCTGCCCCAGCATGCTTTTATTCCTCTGGTAGCCTGTTTGTTTTCGTGAGCATCTGTGTGTGCCAAAGTCAGCAAGGCGTGTTTTTTGTCAAGGTGAGAAGGGAGTGGGATTATTCACCCCTTTTTTTCAGTTGGCATTCACTCAGTATCTACAGTACAGATGTTAATTGTTGCATTGTTGCGAGATTATACTCTCATTTTAGCGGATCTCTCGTTTTACGTCTCCCAGGATACACCTGTGCAGCGATCCCGCTCTCTGTCCCCAGCTGGCAGTGCAGAGATTCATCATGGAGGAAGAAGAGGAGCACAACAAAGAATTCGAGACCTTGAGGACTTGCTCCAATCAAAGGTAAAATAGCTCGTGTAGATGAAAACGTATAACGACATTTTGTGTACAGTGAAAGAAGTAGAAGATGGCTGACAGGTTGTTCAATTAGAAACAAAAACATTTTTTAAATAGAAAATAAGCCTAAAGAGTTGCACAAAAAAAGTGTGTTGTCAGGAAATATTTTTCCCCTGCTGTTCGAAAAAAAAGAAGAAAAAGTGCAATTGCGCATCCACTACAGTAGGTGGCAGTGGTGCTCTCATTCTGTGTGCAAGCCTAATTCGTTTCTCTGCAGGGGTATACTTTTATTAAATTATTTTATTTTATTATTTTATTTTATAGACAAATGATACTATTTATAGTCATAGAGTTGGGGGACGCAATATATATTCTTCTGGCTTGGGGATGACCGACCTACAGTACATAAAAATATCTGCCTTGGCTTCTGCATACAATATGGCTGAAGATTTATCAAAGGGGACATGTTATGAAAGATCACTTTTTAATTGTTTGCATCCAACTACTTGGGTATTCGGAGTGCCTACTCACCCATTAACTCATTTGCTCCCAAAAACGTATAAATACATTCTATTTTAAATTGTACCATGCTCCCAAAGACGTATTTATTTATATTTTTTTTTATGCTAGAGCAGAGATACAGACTCTGAACTGAAGAGAACGCTTGGAACAATGGTAGTTATTACAAAAACGGCCAGCGGGCGGCAGCAGAGTATAAGAGATCAACCAGGGCCATATTGCAAAAAGCTCTTTTCCCCACTGTTTTAAACAGATTTGTGAATAATGATTAAACTTAGCTATATTCTAATGCTAATTGCTGCAAAACGGAAACAGATAGAAATCTTTTTTTTCCCTGATGAAAGAAGAGACTTTAATCTTTCTTTTGGTAGGTTCCATGTTTTTTATAGCAATAGAACACAATATTCTGTGGTCAAAATCCAATAAAACACCCGGGCGCAAAGGAGTTGCAGTGAAAATGGCTGGGAGTGAATGAGTTAAGTGTCAATTTACTAACCAAGTCTTCTGTTAACTGCTTTTTCTTGAAAATGGGGGCTGTACATGGTGAAAACATTCCAGTAACTTTGGGTGAATGCTATTCATTTGCAGTCTGGACACGGAGGGATGAACCTCTCCTTGTCTGGAGGGAGCCGCTGAGTCTCCAGTAATCACTAGAGTGGTTAGAAAAGTCGCTATATAGCAGAAAAGTCAAAGGCAACCAGTTTGCTATGTAAAAGTTTAATTACATTTAGTTACATAATACCATGCGCCAGCAAAACTATTCAAGATGGCAATAAGTGAGAATAATAGATGCCAAAAATGTGGCACTGCTGATGGAACTCTGATGTTTAATCTACAAAATAAAATAAAAAAAACTTTGACTTGGTGTAAGAAAAAAGCCATCCCACTCACACCAGTTATGTAAACTACATAGCCATGGCATTGTATATTATAAAGAAAGCAGAATCTACTGAAACTCAGAAGCAAAGTATCACAGACGCAGTAGAAGCAGTAAAGCTAGAGAAGATATTTTTGGGGTTGCAAAATAATAATATGTAGTATGTTGAAACACAGGCTTGAGGTAAGCATTTTAAAGGTGTATGATTTTTATAGAACAGCATAGGGTTTAGATATGGAATGTTTAGTAGGACAGAATGTTAATATTTTGTTTGTTTATCCTCTGTTCAGGCTTACTGTATATGTTGTACAGCAATTATAAATGAAGAAACAAAAAATATATAGCTGCAAAATCGCTAGGTTGGTTGCACAAAAATATTTGCATGAGAAGAATTGATTAATGAAAAAAGAAAAATATGCACAGCAATGTCAGCCTACCAGGCTCAAGCAGTAATAACTCTGCCTTTGAAGTTTTAATGTACAGTGTATCACTTTTTACTTTGTTAAACGCTACACTCACAACATGCACCACCAAAGAGTATTTGTTTGATATATTTTAGTTTTAAGTGCAGTGTGTAGCTTCTTTGAACACTTGTATGACTTTTTAAGAATGTGAAAATGTTACTCAAACCAGTGTCTGTGTAGTTGATGATAGCTTTGTGATAACCACAATTTACATTTTTAAAATTGGAAGTCAACCTGTGTCCAAGACATACTAGCATTTTGGTACCTCCCAATGAAGACGTGTCATTGACTATTGGCAGTAAGTGACTTTGACTTCTGTAAAGTACATTGCCATATAACGGGGTCCAATGCAAAACCTCAGACGGAGACTCTTGCCTATGTGGCCGGTGGCTCACTTACCGCATGTTTGATTACAGCTATCACTTGCTGGAAGGTGCGAATCTCCGCAGCTCTGTAACTGTCACCGTCTCAAAAGGTTCAATTGCAATTCCTCCGTGACCTTCTCTAACAAAAGTGTTGTCGACACACATACACTCGGAGTGTGTGTAGGCAATGAAGCAGCAGGAGGGAAAGACTATCCTGGTCAAAAGTGAAAACCGTCTATGCTCCTTGAACAAATCAGCTTTATTGGTCCTTTCACCTCCACTTTTTCTCTGCTCTGTTCTTCATCCTCACTGCTTACTTTTTCTATACTAGTTAAAATCTTAACTTTACAGTTCTAATTAGGGGTGCACCGATCAAAATTTTCTGGCCAATCGCAGATTCACGATCTTTTAAAAAGTCTGACCTGCTGATCCAGATTTTTTTTTCCCATAACAAGCAGCATACACCTTCAGTGTTCCAGTTTTGTTTTAGTGGAAAACATTGAACAATAGTTGTGAAATAATACAAACGGGTTGTTTTAACTGCACATAAAGTAGTTCTCCCAAATTAAAATGAAAAGCTAATTTGTCATCTCAGCAGAAGAGGACAGTGGTTGACTCTTTCAGATCTCTGAGGAGGGATATAAGATCGGTAGAAAAGATCGGTTTATTTTTAAGGGATCTTCCGATCACCGATCCACCAAAATTAAGGAAATCGGGGACGATAAATCGGCTGGCCGATCGATCGGTGCACCAATTCTAATAGGGTGGCTTTGAATCCTGAAAAACTTTTCAGTAGTCATTTAGTGCTGTTTTATCACAGTTTTGTCCTCCTTCGAGGTGCATTGTAGTGACTGAAATTATGTTTAGATTCCAAGTTAATGGTTCCAAAGCAATTATAAATATATTGTACAGTGGAACCTTTGAGGTAAATTCCACAACCCTGAAGTTGAACAATTTTTAATTCAAGCAACATTTTCTATAGCTTTTTTTCTTGTTCATCCATTTTGGCCTTATACCACTGTCTGCTGTAGACTGAAACGCCACAAGACCAAACACAAAATCAGGTGAGCTGTGACATTCGCAACGCGAGCCCGATGGCTGTTTGAATTCAGTTTTAGTCGGCAGCAGAAGTCGATATAAGATATATATACTGTACATTACGAGAGATTTTTCTCTTTTTTTAACACCTGATAAAAACTTCATTGCAAAGTTACTAAAAGGGGATTAGAAAATTTTATTTTTTAATTGCTTGTGTACAAAAGTTGGGTCTCTGGATCCCTGGTCACCTATGAAGTGTGAAATTAAACAAGAATGTAAAGCTTACTATATCTGAAAATGTGTCTGAAAGTGAGCCATTCTGAAAATTGTCCTCACAATAGGTTTTTACATAACACCATCCCCAAACCGAGTTTGTCCATCCTCAATCAACCCCGTGAAAATTTGCCCTACTTCAATTGTGTTCAACCTTTGAGGTTCCACTCAACATTGATCAAAGCCTGACACATTTTCCTTAATAAAACACCCAAGAATGAATTTTACATCGATGGGGCATAATTTCAATCGTTTTAGTTAACCTAAGACATACCCTGAAGCGGTTCTCCGCTTCACCTCTCTTTATCCTTTCCGTCTTTTGGCTTGACCGGCGAGCAAGTGATTAAGCAGAGGTCATCTCCCTTTAGAACACAATCCCAAGAACATATTAGACATCATTTTCTTGTCAGATCTGAAGTGTCTGACTTAATATCACTGGCAGGCACCAAGGCGGACACTGATGCTCGGCTTGGATTCAGACGACACGCATGACTGTCTTAGTTAATGGTGCCATTTACGTATCTACCGCTTGAGGAGCGTTTCGTGAAGGAATGCGCAGGGGGGGGGGGGCTGACAACTCCAATGTGGGACTGTCAGACTGACTGAATTTATTAGTGGTTTGAGTGCATATGGGAAGAGGCTACATGTATAAATGTACTTGTTGGTTTGGTTGGATTTGGACTCCTCAATAAAGTTAAACATGTCCAAATTTCTTCAAGATGAGATCTGAAACAATGTATTGTATGTATTGTGTAGCATGTATAATTAATCCCAAACTTTTTAGATTTACAGTCATTTCTGGAATATAAACCGCTAATTTTCACTTGCATTCGACCCCGCGGCTAATACAAAGATGCGGCTTATCCATCAGATCACAAGGGGGTGCACTGTAAAGGAAACGCAAGAGTGTCACTCAGAGCAAAACAAACCAAGCGAGCCCAAATATAGTAGGAGAGCCAGAACAATAGCGAGACATTTTGCACCCTCATTATGGAAAAGAAAGTAGCGGTACCACCAGTGCGGTAACATTAAAACACCTGCGGCTTACAGTCGGGTGCTGCTTTTATGCGCAACAAACTCAAATATTGCCCAAATTTAGCTAGCGCGGCTTATAGTCAGGTGCGCCTTATAGTCCAGAAATTGCTGTAATATATGTATGCCAGCCAGCACATTTGTAGGGTTCCTGCCACCCTTTTCAAAGTTGCTTAGTGCCAGTGAAAGTGATACAGACCCTTTCAGGCGATGGCAAAGGTACCATTTAATTAGCTATAAATCAATGTTTCATCAGAAGATTTATGGAAATAGTTTTTGAAGGTTGAAAAGTTCGTTACAAAAAAAAAGATCTAAAAAAAACAGCTTTAACCCAGTTTTATTCATTGTTGTTTTAATTTAAAGCACAACCTTAGCTGTCCTCACCACTTTCCTTCCTCACTGACATAAATCCCTCAAAATATGTGCTGGTTTAATTACAAGTGTTTGAAAAAACAATTAAATAGCAGTGCTGCATCCATTTCCTGTTGAGATAAACAAAAACAAAAAAGTCTGCACACCCCAGGTTTTTCTGACTAGTTCTCCCGCCATTAATGCGACATATAACCTGTATAACTCAATTAGAGGGAAAAAAAAAAAGATGGGGGGGAAAACATTTGTTTGCCGAAGTGTGCACTGTGCACACCTTAAAACCTTATTTATGGGGTTGTAGCTGTGTTCAGAATTCACCAGTCACATTAAAACTTGTTTAATGGGAGTCAGCAAACACCTGCTACAATTTAAAGAACCACTGATTAATCCCAAACACAAGTTCAGCTGTTCTATCGTGGTTTTGCTGTCATTGAAAACACTTTCCAATGATTTTCTGTCTTCTTTTTTTTTAACCACAAAAACTTGGCATTCGGACCAGGTTGTTTAGACTTTTGGTATTCGTTGTAGAAAAGCATCCGGCATCGGGGTCCGCCGTTTGAGGCCCTCTGGCCTAGATCTCCTGTTAAGCAATGTGCCCTCCATCAAATTGCCGTAAAATGACCTTGCCTCTAGCGTCTTGCACTCTAGCACACATCTTCTAAAGTTGCTCTTTCCGACACAGTGCCTTTCAAATTGGGATCGCCTGGCTGTGCCGTTGACATGTTGACCTTCACAACAAACGGCAGCGGGCAGGAAAACTAACAACAATCCTCATTGTTTTCACTTTCAAGCAAACAGTGGCTTGTTGCTGTGTAATTATTTTTCAGCTTGAGAACGTCCACCACATGGGCTGCGTATTGATCTGTGGGCAAGGGGCTGTGGCCTGATAACCGAGTCGGGCCGCCCATGGGAAGTACTATAAGAAGCCTGGGAATCCATGATGTGG
Source organism: Leptonotus elevatus (assembly GCF_054856555.1). Classification (NCBI taxonomy): domain Eukaryota; kingdom Metazoa; phylum Chordata; class Actinopteri; order Syngnathiformes; family Syngnathidae; genus Leptonotus; species Leptonotus elevatus. The sequence goes on along the minus strand of NC_141246.1, from coordinate 5,949,349 downwards.
CTAATGCCCTGCCACTTGTTCCATCCTCCTGTGCGTCATCCCCCCCCACCTTGGTCACCGCACCGCCAGTTAGTAGCACTGCCCCGACCCTGGACCCTTTCATTAGCGCTTTGTTTTTGAGAGGTTGTGGGCTGCTTGAAGGGGCAGAGGATGTCTTGCAGATGTCCTCTGTGAATAATCCACGCTAGGGAAAATCCATACTTGTCATTGGCAGTCTCTGTTTGCGCGTGTGTGTGTGTGCACTTGCTGTCCGGTGCATGTTTGTGTGGGCTCTCTCTGTTCTCTTTGTCCTTGTTAATAATAACAGGGCTGAGGGCTCGCATTTCCCTCTCTGCAGGGCAGCCGTGTCATATCAGCAGTAAACAAGCTCCTTCCCTTCAGAAAGACAACTCTCCCAAGCCCTGGCCACTCGAGCAGAAACCTACCCACCCCTCGCCCCCGTGCACCCCTCAAACCCACCACCCTCACACCCTCTTCCTTTCACTTTCCCTTTTGCTGCACTCGCTTGCTTCTCCTTCTAATTTCTCTGTTTTCACCAGACGCTGGTCTCTCCTTTCACTCGTAGCCCCCAGTTCGTCCTGTCCGCCGAAAGTGTTTTCTCGCTCGCCCTCACTGTTAAGGTCAGAGCGATGGGGAGGAGGCGGGAAGGGCCTCTCCTGACAAGAAAAATCCATATGTTGTCTTCTCTTACTCCTCCTTTTTAAATCAGGAGTCCGATCTTGCTGTGTTTTAATAGCTGTCAACCGTAGTGCTAACAACGCAACCTACTGTGCGCTCACCAAGTTTTAAGTACTGGGACATCGCCGAAGTCCATCACTGTGGTCCTGGTTGACGTTCAAGTTGGTCTGATTTAAAAACAAAAAATGGTTCAAAAACATTTAATTCATATACCTTGAAGGTTAATTTCCACCCAGTTCCACGGTGCTGACACAAGTTCTCAATTCAATCTCTCGACATGGAATTGATGACAAACAAAGCTTTAACTTTTCATTAAATGTGTGTTTCTTACAGACTGAGGAGAACGAAGAATTGAGAAAGGCTCACAATCAAAGACGTGAACGACTTCTTTTAGTACAGAAGAACTACAAGGCAGTCAAAGAGCAGCTAAAAGCGGTGGAGAAAGCGAATGACACGTGCGTACCTTTTTAATTTTTTTTATCTTTCATATATTAAATTACGCATGTCATGACAATCCTTTGTACAGGACCTTGACTATGCTGTACACTGACATAGCAAACAAAGTTCGCACTAAAGCAGGGGTGTCGAACATATGACCGGCAAAAGGGTTTAATCAGCCCGCGAAACGATTTTGTAAAGTAAAAAAAAAAAAATTATAATGTCGCACCAATTAATCAGCCGGCCACAATCAAAACATATAAATTCGTAATTTCACAAACAGTCCTCAGATGAGCAATGCAACTTGTACACGAAATCATCCTGAATGTAATTATTTTACACACAACTTAGTTACGGTTTGTAAACTGACATAAACGTGTTAAATACGACATAAATTCAATTATTGCCACTGGTAACACAAATACATATGACAAGGATTAATGTCCTTATAACTTTATTAACTGCGCCACACAATGCATTGTGGGAACAATATATATGCAAAACAGGTCGATTTAACACGTCCGGAACTCATCAGTTCCATTTGCATTTGTGTATTTTTTGGAACAATATGATTACAGTTGAGCTCCGTAATTTAGGGCTGGCCCACAAATAGCGAAAATCTGCGTATAATTGACTGTAATTATTTTTAAGTTACCATTATTACATTATTTTACCGATCCGGCCCACTTGGTAATATATTTTCCTCCATGCGGCCCCTGAGCTATTATGAGTTTGACACCCCTACACTAGAGGGTGACAAAGGAGTGGAATTTCATTCCAATCATTTCAAAACCTTTTCCAACATTAAAGTTGGGAAAAGCCTACTAGAACAGCTGAACTTTATTTGGTGTTAATCAGAGATGCTTTAAATGGTGGAAAGTGTGTGCTCACTCCCATTTAACATGAGTTTGAACATGATTGGTTAATACTGAACATAGCCACATACCCAGTTATGTCAGGGTGTGCACACTTGTGCAACTACATTATCTCAGTTTATTTTGACTTCCCCTCTGAAATATTTAATACATTTTTATATAGAGTTTTACACTATAGGTCACATTAATGGTGGAAAATGTTTTGGAATGATTTCACTTTCGTAAATTCTCTTGTAAAGCGTCTTTGAGTGTCTAGAAAAGCGTTATATAAATCCGATGCATTATTATTATTATTATTGTTATTAATATTATTATTTATTTATTTATGTATTATTTTAGAGTTTAGGATTTGAGACAAGGTGTGCATAAATTCCTACCTCTCCCTTAGAAAAGCTTGCCAATTTGAAGCCAACTCAATTTGAGGCGTTTTGTGCCAAGTGCGTACTCCGCCGTCTCTCCTACCTCGCCGTTCATTAGCATGTGAGAGCCAGAGGCTGGAGGTGTCTACTCCTGCAGGGTGCAAGGTGCGGAGGAAAGAGAGAAGGCCACTTCCTGCTAACTTCAACAGGAAACCACAGGAATCTTTTTTTTAACAAAGTGTCAAAATATCATTAATAAGTGGGTATTGTTATCCCCGTTCATTCACTAAGGCTGTTTAAAAATGCATGTACGAGTGCACATGGGTGGCGGCTGAATGGGAGCTTAAGTGCGGGCCCCCGTCAGCTGTTTTCTCTCCGGGTTAATTAAAGAAAACAGCGGTGCAACGTGAGCCCGTGAGAAAGTGCGGCAAGCGTGCTGAGCGCCCTGGCTCACGTCAGCTCAGCGCGGTGAGAACAAAAGGCACCGCTTGGGCCACACGTTTTTCAGAAGGCCATTATGTAATTGCATCACGGTTAAAAAAAGGCAAACTATTGAAATGTGGACGTAACCTGGTCTTATACTACACAATTATTGAAGTGCTATTTTTAAATGTCAACTCAGGTGTGTTTCAGTCATTGCTGTTCCAGTTGAGACACTTACACTGAGTGAAAATGACATTTTATGTTGCTTGGGAATGCTAAAGCTAAAAATAATGCTAACAACATAAGATCAAGCTTGTTTATCCACTGCCTACGGAAGCCCAGTGATGGAAAATTACTCAACATTTGAACTACAAAAGTCAAAAATTTATCTTTGCAGTTTCCAATCATTCCTTGTTTGCACTTACTTTATATACATCTGACTCAAAAATATGCTTGAATCCTTTACACAATCAGAATTTTTCGGTCGATAAAATGATGAGCGTAAAAAACCCAAAATCGATTACCAATTCGATCAGAAGATGGAGCAATATATCTATTTAAACAACATTTGTATGTACTCTATGACAATTGAATTTAAATGCATGGGGCGGGGGGGGGGGGTAGACATTGAATATAACATATAATGTTAATGCCGATCAATGACGTACTTGAAACTATTTCAATTTACACATCTTATGCCCAGATTGAAGATAATTTGCTTTGTCACATTAAAGTAGGCCTAGGTGACTCAAATGTTATTCATCAGTGATTTTTCTTTTCTTCTTTTCTTTTCTGTTCCTAACGGCTTCCATAATTTAATGCTGGCTGTAAGTATAGAGGAGCTACTTAACAAAAGCAAGAGTCAGCATTGCCACCTTAGCATTTTGGTCGCTATATTTAGCGACTTTTCAAAACACACTAGTAACTATTTTTCAGAAAAAGTATGAAAAACAGACTCATTTTCATTGTTTTCATGAAGTCAGTCTAAGTCAGGGATGCGCAAACTCGGTCCTCGAGGGCCGGAGTCCTGCAGGTTTTGGAGGTTTCCTCTTCCAACACAAGCTGATTCCAATAAACAGGATCGATATCAGGCTTATGCAGAGCTTGCTGATGAGCTGATCATATACCAGCTGTGTTGGAGAAGGGAAACATCTATAAACGTGCGTTACTCCGGCCCTCGAGGACGGAATTTGCCCACCCCTGGTCTAAGTGAACATTGAGACACGGTGCCCGTTTATATGTTGCAAAAGAGGTGATTTATCAACATGTAGGAAACTTTTGACCGAACCATCTTGTAATCAAAACAAAGTTGATGATAACGTCAAACTTTAGCTCATCACTGTGAACGTTGTTGTAAAAATACGAAATAGTCAAGTTTTCAAGTGATCCATTCATGTTGCTGGGTGACATCCATCACCAATGAGAGAACCAGTCCGGCCCAACATTGAAGAACCAGCCAATCATAAAGCAGGCATGAAATTTGTTGTCTCATTAGCATGCAGACATTGTGCAGCCCATCAGTCCCGGTGAAGCCTCCCTGCCATTCAACATTACCGACATATTTTTACAAAACGGCATGGTCGAGAGCAGGGAAAAGCCTACTTCCTGTTTATATTAGAGATGGGAAAAAGTTTTTTAATCATACTGGGTGTGATGGGTGGGGGCGCAAATAAAATTAAAGGTTATTAAAGCATCCGTACTCTGATCAAAGCTGCGCCCATAAACAGATTCCCCCTGAATCAGAGCAATTAGCCATAGCGGCGTGGAAAAGTTCTCTTCGTTTCCCCCTGCTTAATAATGGAAACTCGGATACCGTAGGGGGGAAGCACTGAGGCCTGAAGACGATAGCTCTCTCATGGCTCAGTGTTCAACAGCTTTTAGGAGCACTATAAACAAATTAAAATGTATAAAGCTTTACTGTGACTTAATAAAGCATCTTGCGTTTCTTTAGAACACCCCTAAACCTCACATGGAGGGAATTGAAATCACTGTTCGGGTAGTAGAAGCCAAATTCACTGTGACTATAGAATGAGATTATTTGCTAAGTGGGGCCATACATGACACGCACTAAATTAAAAGTTCACAGGATCCTAATTACGTATGCTAACGGGCAAATTACCTGTATTAAATGAAAACGTTCACCATCCCACAGTAGCCGCCAAGGGTCCTATTTAACCTAGCATTAGCATAGCATGGCAGCATTTACATGTCCAATAATGATTGATGTCCACCATCTCTGTAACGGTCTTGACTTTAAGTGGAATCTTAAACATCCACTATGCTGGAAGTACTTCACAATTGGAAATAACAACAATGGAAATAATCAATTGCAGGGTCAAATTGTCACCATCATAATAATCACTTTACATGCCTGCATATATGTGTGGAGACTGGGGTCAAGTTGTATTTTACAATTTTTTAAATGTGCACAATTTCACAAGTTACTTCACGTTAAAGATTAGATAGCTCTTATTATGAAAAGAAAAATGCACTGAGCTGTCACCAACGTCTTAGAAATGCAATAATGCCATCAAGTGGCAGAAAAATGACATCAACACAAATCAATATCACACTCGTTTTTTACAGTACAGTAATCAATAACTAAAAGATAGTCATATTTCTATTAGTTTAACATTTATTTCCACTTTTATGTTAACAAGAGTATGAAAAATATTGTACATTTAGAACAGAGGTAAAATTTGCGATTAATCATGAGTTAACTAGTGAAGTCATGCGATTAATTACGATTACAATTTTAATTGCCTGACACCCCTACTTTTTATCAATTTGAATATTGTAGCTTACAGCTAATGTGAACCCTGAATTCCCCATCTCAAGACATGATCTCTTGTTGCAACTTGACCCTTCTTTTGAAATAATGTTTCAAAAAGCTAAACACATGCTGAGAGTCCTTTTGACTTTTCCCGAGCTTGACCTCTTGTGACAAATGCTGAAGTCTTGCATGACAATTCAAATTTGGAGGCCCAAGTGTCCACTTTCAGCACTTGTACGGCATCGATTAGGTGGGAATGGGAAAGCCGAGTGCGCGTGTTTGTGGTCGGAGAGTTGCTTGCGAGGGCACAAAAATCCTGTTCTCCTTTCCAATCTGCAAATTTCTCCCTAAAAGCCATTTTAGTTTGCAAATGAAAGGCTAATTGGAATTGAATACTTCGGGCAAAGACTGATTGGGGAACCGCGTGTGTTTGTTTGTGTGTGTGTGTGTCAGTTCAGCGTTTGAGCCAGCTACTGAAGACAAAACACAAAATGTCATTAAGTATTTATAAGTGAGGTGTACATTTCAAAACCCTTGTTTGCATGTGTGCACGAAAGCCATTATTTACATTTTCGAGGTGCACAGGGAATGCGTTGCTGTGCGTCCGCGCAAGGCAGCGCCCTGGGCTTTAACAAATACATAGATGGCTACATGATTTGCCACTCAAATGTGAAAGTCAAGGCTGCTCATTTGTATACGGCTAAATCGGGCAGGATAACGAAAACAGAGTGCGACGAAGGGCCTCGTTACCACCTTGCGAATTGGCCGACGGCGGCAAGGTAATGTGCAATACCGGCCATTATCCCCATAGTGTAATACTCGCTTTTCATATGTATATCTCTGTATTCCATAAGCCTTGCACTATGTATAATACAACAAATTAACTGAGACACTTTGCCATTACACCTACAGGAAGTAAAAAGTAGACGATATGGCACTCCCCCTCTTTTAATAACTGTATAATGGCCTCTGCTCTTCTGGGAAGACTTTATACACGATTTTGTCCAAAGTTTAAAAGGACCCCGGACTGTAATGACAAGTACAAGTACGTACAAATAAAGTTTCTACAAAATGTATTAAACTGGAAATGATTTTTGAAAAATGAATCTCATAGATGTTAATAACAACTGAATAAATCATATGGAGCAAACTTGTCATTACAGTCGGGGTTCCTTTTAATGCAATCCATTCCACAATGGTGGATAACGCCCAAATTGTTTTCATTTCAAAACAAAGGACTAATGTCACTGTACAGGCACTATTTTAAGGAAGATTCAAATTCATAACATTCCCCTATGTGAGCAATGTATCAACAGTTGTAAACTTAATCCTTAAAAGCGCTGACATCTTGTGTATTACACTCATTAACTCATTCAAACTCAAAAACGTATAAAAACGTTTTTTAATACTTTGTCCTTCACCCCCCACAACGTATTTACATGTTTTTTTGTTTGTTTATTTATGCAAGAGCATACAGAATGCTTTGGTGCAGCCTCTGACATAAAGAGGTGGCTTAATGCAATGGTAGATATTTAAAAAATTAAATAAAAAAGGCCAGCAGGTGGCATCAGAGTATAAGAGATCAGCCAGGGCCATGTTGCAACAAGCTCTTTTTGCCAGTGTTTTTACCAGGTTTGTGAATAATGATGAAATGTAGCTATATTCTAATGCTAATTGCTGCAAAACGGAAACAGATACAAATATCCTTTCGTTTAGTAGGTTCAATGTTTTTATAGCAATAGAACACAATATTCTGTGGGCCTTGCAAAATCAGTCAAAATCCAGTAAAACAGCCGGGAGCGAAGGGAGTTGCTTCGGTGAAAATGGCTGGGAGTGAATGAATGTGTTAATGGCTGGAACTGTTTCTGAAAAAAATGGGTTGGACTCCAAATGAGATCTATAGCTATTGGGCCATCATTTTTTAATGTTCCACTGTAATTAATCCCATTGGTCTTCATTGGAATTAAATAAATTGCGGCATATGCAGCACTTTATTTCCAGGCAGGAACTCAGGGGGGTATCCCATAATTGATTGATTACTTGAAAAGTGTCTATCTACTTCAGGCCACATGGAAGGATGCCGCGCGCCGAGCCCTGGCAGTTAAGACAAGAGAACAGCGATGCCGTGTGGAACGAACTTGCCTACTTCAAAAACCTCACCCGGAAACTCACTCTTGAAAAGTAAGTCACTTTCTAAGTACTTGACACACTTTTCTGTCTTATCTGCACCACCGTGAGGATACTGACACATTTCTTATATATATATATATTTATTTTTTTAATTCACTGTGACCTTGCCAACTTCACAGCATCCCCTCAGTCCGTTACATCATTACCCAACAGCGGGGGTCAGAGTAAAATCATTAGACTCTCCTCATTTGTTAAATTGGCCACCCAAATATTCACACATGAAAGCGCAGCGGATACAAATGGCGTGGTCTCACCAAGAGTGTTTTCACACCTATAGTTTTCTTTATCCGCTACGAATCAGTTGATGAACCTTGGAAAATTGTGAATGTGATTTTCTTTTTGAACAATAAAAAATGCCATCCAAACCCAAATGCCTTGCAACAAACCACCAGATTGATCTTCAGCTCGATACAGCCATTGGGTCCAATTTCAACATTTTTCTTCTCTTTCGACCGCAGATGGTAATATCACATGGCTCTAAAATATTACCCTTAATGGGTTTTTTTGCATATTTTTTTATTAATTTTTTGGGTAGGGTTTATACCCAAATACTTACCTAATCATGACTTTAGTACTGCGTTATCTTCTGTTAGTTGTTATGACAACACGTTCCGGCATGCGTTCATTTGGGTTACATTTCCATTTTCCGCTGTATGAACAGAACTCAGCCATAAATACAAAGAGGAGATCGTTTGAAAATGCTTGTCTATTATAATTTTTTTGCAATTATTTCAAGATTCTCATTTTGTACAGTAAACCATTTTGTGAGATTATAAAGTGTGCCATGCAAAATTATTTCACTTCTTTAATATAATGAAGTGTTTTTGCTTATCCATCTATGCCCAATAATGTATAGTAACAGGCAGAGCAATTCCACTAGGCCAGTGTCAAACGTACGGCAAATACCGAAAATCTGTGTATAACTGAGGCTAATTGTTTTTAAGTTATATACAATGATTTTACCTGTGTGGCCCACATGTTATTATATTTTCATCCATATGGTCCTTGAGCTTATATGAGTTTGACACTCCTACACTAGGTAAATGCAGTTAGTTTTTCTATCCACCTGAAATTCGTCAAACAATATGGTTTTCACCAGTTAACTCATTTCTTCCCAAAAACGTATACAAAAGTTATAAATATTGCCATGGTCCCAAAAACGTATGTATACGTTTAAAAAAAAAAGAAAAAAAGTCTAGAGTATACAGAAGGCTTTGATGCAGCCTCTGACCTGAAGAGGTCGCTTAAAGCAGTTACAGTCATTACAAAATAATCTTTCTCTCTAATCTTGCTTTTGGTAGATTCCATGTTTTATAGCAATGGAACACAATATTCTGTGGGCTTTGCAAAATCAGTCAAAATCCAATAAAACAGCCGGGAGCAAAGGGGGTTGCTTCAGTTAAAATGGCTGGAAATGAATGAGTTAAGTATATCAGTTCACTTAAACAGACCCTTATTTCACACTAAATGAATTTGTGTGTAAATTGAGATGAGATTATTATTATTTCGGACAGTGAATACAAGATTTTTGTTGTTTTTGGGCAATGAGATCTTTGTAATGTAAAATATGTGCCTTGTCAGGGGGACGCGGTTGCACTATGCTTTCTGTCCGTCTTCCGAAAATGGTAAATAAAATATGCTTCCTGCTCTTGTCTTCATAAACATTTGAAATTCACTTAACTACCATTCTCCTCTTTTCGGTTTTCTTCCTTCCTTTCGTGTGTCTGTTTTTGTCTTGTTTGATCTCGAGAAGCCCTTGTAAGTGCAGCACTACCGGTGACCCTTCGTGACGCTCCACACAAAGCTTGGCCTAAAGCCATCGTCTTGGCTCCTCCCGTCTCCCCCGGCCTTCACCTTTCCTCACCTCCTCCATCCTCTCTCCTGCGCCTCTGCGCTTTCTTTCCTCTTCACTTTTCCGCCTCGTCTTTCCCGGTTGGCTCCCCCTGGCCCTCCGCGATGCCGCAGTGTAGGTTGAGGCCAGAATTGTGGTACCCCCTCACGCTTCCCCTCTGCTCACCCCCCTGCCCTGTCCTCCTAATCCCAGCTGAGCTCATTATGATATAGCCCGGCTGCCTCTCTCCAAGCCTGAGCTGTCTGAGTTAATTACAGGCTAGTAGCCCTAGTGCCGCTGATGCTGCCTGTTAAGGGATGTCCGTCCGTCCGCCAGCCTGCCTGCCTGGAACTGAGCAGTTCACTGGATGGTCTGGAGAAAACGGGGGTCAGTGCTTGGAGGGGGCAAACCTGCTACATGCAGGGACCTTGAAACTGACCTGCGAGGGGAAACCACGAGGGATGACGAGTGCTCGGCCTCTTTTCCTGACGGTGTAACTTGCCTGTCCTTAGGGCTTAGTGTTGATCCCCTTCATGTGCCCCTGGCCAGCTACACTTTACTTTTCACATCACAGCCTCTCACAGGTCAGCCCAGTTACAACGTCAGGTTACATTTGATCACCAGGAGCTTCTGGTTAGTGGGATGAGACTTTTAATTGTGGTCAAAGTGCACGGTGTCTTGTGTTGGTCATGTCCAAGTACAGTCGGTCCTCAGTGCTGATGTATCTTCCTGATCTGAAAGTAATCACCAAGGACGGGTTTTGATGGACGTTCATGATCAAGATGTTAAGATGAAACAAAACAAAAACTATCATTGTTATTGTTTTAATTAGGGGTGTCAAAATGAGTGCATTAATTTAATGTTCCTTTAACGCCACAATTTTTTTTAACACGCGATTAATGACCTCCACTTACTTGGAAAAGCCTGTAATAGCGGAATTCCAGTGCACGTCAAAATTTAGCAGTAATAAATTTAATAATAATGCATAGATGTGCGGAGACTGTGGTCAAGTTGTATTTTACAATTTTAAAAATGTGCACAATTTTCCAAGTTGCTTCATGTTGAGGATTAGATAGCTCTTAATATGAAAAGAAAAATGCTGTCACCAACGTCTTACAAATGCAGTTATGCTATCTAGTGGCAGAAAAATGACCTCAACATAGATCAATATCACACTAATTTTTTACAGTACAGTATATCTTTTTAATTTTAACTCGATTTTATGAATTATTGTGAAATTATTGTATCAGTGACTAAAAGATGCAGCCCTATTTCTATTAGTTAAGCATTTGTTTCCACTTTTATGTTAACAAAAGTATGAAAACTTGGGGGGGTTATTGTACATTTAGAACAGATGTAAAATTTGCGATTAATCATGAGTTAACTAGTGAATCATGCAATTAATTACGATTAAAAACTTTAATCGCCTAACACCCCTAATAAATAATGTTACAATTATTTGACATGTCATAAAAGTACATGAGCAATAATAAAAAAAGGTGACAATAGAAAAATATTTTATTGTACATTTAGAACAGATTAATCACAAGTTAACTATTGAAGTCATGCAATTAACTAATATTTGAAAAAAAATTAATTGCCTGACACCCCTCGTTTTAATGTATCTCTGCGGCCTGGTACTAAATGGCCTGGGTCACGGCCTAGCGTCTGAAATCTACCAGACTACAACACGATCCTACTTGGGTACGAATTTGGGTTCTGTCACTGCCATAAGAACAGAGTAAAATTATTAAACACATCTGTCTTTGCAAAAGCAGATCCATCATAAAGCACAAACAGCCCAATTTCCAGGAAGTATAACTCGTGGGGCAAGTCGTCACAGCTTGCTCCTCCGTTGACCGTGTGATGATGATTACGCTTGTGAAGGTTACGCTGTACAAGTGTCGGGTAATAATCTACTAATGGCTAATTACCCCCCGCTAGTTGAGAATTTAGGACCAAATGAAGACCCATTTAAAAGCTTTAAATGCCAGTGGTGTTCATCAGTCCATTCGTCTTTTCGTTTTCGTAGCCTTCTTTGTCATGGTACTACGCGCAGATGCTCCGGATCACCTCTTCCGCAAACAACGCTTGTAAAACACCTTCCAGAGGTCCAAAATGACTCTTTGGCTCTGTGAGTACAGCTGGGTTAAGTCCTGCACAGTGGGTCCCTCGCAGTGCTAAGTGAAGGTTAGCTCCTCCTGTAATATTTGCACTGCAATTCAAGGTTGGGTGAGGAGGTGAAAAGTGTGCTTTAATTGACTTTGAGTCTGACCAGCGACTAAATTATGATGCGTTTCGACCTCAGGAACTTTTCCCCGCAGCGAGGACCATTGTGTGTTTGGACTGTTTCAATGTAATTGATCTACCACTAAAAGATTTATTTCTCAGCGGATAGTACTAGCGAGTTCTTAAGAGTTCTTAAGCCTGGTACACACATGCAGACTCAGACTTTTAATATATTATTCCATTTTAAAACTGTGATAATCCCAACACTTCTCTTCTTTCTTATAATATAGTGTACTCGAAACTGAGTCTTGATTAACTTTCAGGAATCGTCAATTGTCATTCTGTTGTTTGCTTTTGTTACCAAGAATTTGTTAAATGACACAAAAAATGACTCTTAACTCTTGTGCTCCCCAAAACATATAAATATGTTCTATTTGAAATAAAGTGTCCCAAAGACATATTTATATATATATATATATATATATATATATTTTTTTTTTTTTTTTTTTTTTTTTTGCTAGAGCATAAAGAAAAGGCTTTGATGCAGCCTCTGAACTGCAGAGAACCTGTGAAGAAATTGTAGTAATTATAAAAACGGCCAACAGGTGGCAGCAGAGTAAAATAAATCAACCAGGGCCATGTTGAAAAAAGTTAATTTACCCACAGTTCTAAACAGATTTGTGAATAATGATGAAACTTAGCTATATTCTAATGTTAATTGCTGCAAAACGGAAACAAGATAGAAATATACTTCTTTTTTTTCTGAAGAAAGAAGTCTTTTGATAGGTTCCATGTTTTTATAACAATAGAACAGAATATTCTGCGGGCCATGCAAAATCAGTCAAAATCCAGTAAAAAGCCGGGATCGAATGGGGTTGCTTCAGTGAAAATGGCTGGGACTGAATGAGTTCATAGTATTTTCTAGTGTTCTAAAAATGTATCTTAATAAAAATCATTTGGTTGTTATATTTTTGCTTGTAGTAGTCGATCAATGAAATTTAGTCACACTCATCATCCCTATTGTTCTCAACATCTACATTTCTGATTAGGGGTGTGAATTGGCTATTACCTGGCGATTCGATCCATATCATGATTCATAAATCACGACTCGATTCGATACCGATTAATCCCGATACAAATCTATAAATTGATCATTGCGATATTTTTTTTTTACTAAATTTTTTTAGAAAATACTCATCAGTAAACCTGTACATGTACACTGTAAGATTTGTATGAAAATGTATTTATTTATCTGAAACTTCAAGCTTATAACTGAGCCACTGTATTTAACAAACAATCTGTTGCAATCTGTTTCATGTTTGAACAACATTGAAATTAAATATTAAGACTTAATGTCCATTAATATAACATTCTTTCATTCTTAACGTGTAAACCCTAACTCTAAGTAAGACGTTTTGTTGAATATTTCCATAAAAAAATTGATGTTTAAACATCGATTCGAGAATTACGTAATATTGCAATATATTGCCAAATCGATTTTTCACCAAACATCTGTCAGCACACATCAGTGTGCCTTAACATTTCTATACTAATATTGGTAAATGGCATTGGCCAGTTATTTGCTAGTACTCGCCGATACCGTGGCCAGCGTTTTAATGCAGTATCCTTCCGATATTGGTATCATTAACGGCACAACACTATTGTTAAATTAGAGTCACAAATTACAACTATCATCACTGGTGTCGTCACTCAAGAGACTAGCTTGCCGCTGACTAACATATTTATTTTACGAGAAACGCATCTACGTTCATACTTGTATCATGCCCTCATCCTGAAAGACTGTTTTTTTAATTGTATCATTTTAACATGAGATTTTTTTTTTTACATACTTGTTTGACAGTTCAGAATGTCATAACATACCGTGCATTAAAGTGGAAAAATGTTTGATTTCAACATGATCCATTAACAACTTAGGGGCAGAAGGCCATTTTTTGTCAAATTACACAACAATCGTTTCTACTTATTTTATTTATTTTTTCATTGAGATGTCCTCATGGTTGACTGGTAAGAAAAGAAAGTAAGAGACAGTGTGGTCTTGAAAAACCCGCAGTGGGATCCTTTTATCTGCCTCATTATGCGCTTTTCTCCACTCGGTGTCCGTGCTTGTTAATTGTTGTAAAAGGTTTGTTGGTAAAAAGAGGCAGGGATTATTTAGGCCTCATAAGTAGAGTAAACACATGCAGTGCGCCCTCAGACTTAAGATGCTGCACTCAGACAACATCAAAGCATAAATTAGCCAGCGTTTACTGGCGGGAAAAAAAGCCTTTGAGATCATTTGCACTGCAGCAGCAGCAGCAGCAGCAACAGCAGCAGCGTGAGATCCTTTACACGGTGACCATTACAGACGTGAACCTCCCCAGTGAGCGACGTTGACTCTAATTAAGTTTAATAAAGTTTACCACCATGTTCCTCATATTTCTGCCCGTTTCATCTTGATTTGCTAAAAGGTAATACAAGTAATGAGTGTCTTTTGCCCCCCGCCCCCCGGACCCCAGGCAGAGTTGGAGGAGGGACAGATTTTGCTCACACAAACAGAATGTTTTATGCATGTTTTTAAATCAGACTACTAAGGATTTTGCCCTTCATTAATTATTTGGGAAATTAATTATATATTTTGGGGAGGGGGGAGGGGGGGGCTTTGCACTTTGTAATTATACTGCATGTGCATGCGTCAGTGTTGCCATCCGGTTTTAGCGTCTCAAAGCAAAAATAAATTACAACATAAATAATGCACTTATTTCAATGAAATCACATTCAGAAATCTAATTCACTCCTTGAAAAGATGCTTTGGTTAAATATTGATTTGTTTTAGTTGGACACCTGCAGATATCCTCAACATGCATAAGCATTCAAAAAAGTGGACCTTCATCATCCTGCAGTCTGATTCGGATGTGCCGCGTGAAATTCTTGTCTGGACTGTTTTCAAGGCAATAGTGGGGAAGAAGTGAATGCAATTGTCAAGTGTTTAACTTGTCACTGCAAAGCATCTTTGTTACGGCTTTGATGCTACACCTGAAGGTTGGAAATTACCAAATCGACTTAAATCTCTGTCTGTGCAGTTTATACAGGAAGAACATCACCAAAAAAATTGATTTTAATCGGCATTGTGAAAGTGGCTTTCCATTCCCCTCATCTAAAATACAGCGCTGGGCTATGAACTCCCCATTTCAGCCACTCGAGACCCTCCAAGAACAAGGAGCCCTCTAGCTCAAGTTTGACTACAGGGCTATCCCCCCCAACAGCCCTCAAAACAAGATTATATTTCCAACAATGGAAATGCCAGAGGTCCTTCCACTTTCTTCCCTTGATTCCTTGTGAATTCTTGTGTTCCGAGCAAGTGCTCTGTGTGCTCTTCAAGGCGCAAGCACAATGGCTGCGAAGGATGCAGCCGTGCCGCACACCCTTGTGGATCGAAACTGCTGGTGTGTGCGTGGTGCAGCATTGGTAGACTTGAGATCAAATGACACGGAGGGTATTGCTCTGGGCTAAAGTTCTAGCGCTCCACAAGAGGGAGATTTTTTTATTTATTTTTTACTTTTCAAAAATGGGGCCAAAAGAGCAACTTGAAACACAGACACTACAAGTGTCGACCACATCACCAAGCATCTACTTGCATCTGTCTGTTGCCTTTAGTTTGGTTTCTGCAAAAAATCTGTTCTTGCTTGTAAATCTTCCGATTGTTGTTGACCTTTTGAAGCCGTCGTGGTACAGGAGTCCAGTACAACCCCTCAAGGTAAGAACTGCACCGATGTATCTACAATTTGTACTCCAATGTGACTGTTTATGGGGGTTTTTTTATTGGCTGAAAAAATGGTGGTACCAACAGTGGCCAAATAAATAAATAAATAAAACAAATAAATAGAAAAATATAAATAAACACGGATATAAAAATTATTTAATTTTTTTTTTAAATTATATATATATATATATATATATATATATATATATATATATATATATATATATATATATATATATGAATGAATAAAAAAATTATAACAAGATTGAAAAAATCCAATTAAAAATAAAAAAATACATGTGAAAACAAATAGAAATATAATTAAATATCAATCATTAAATTTAGGGGGAAAAAAGCTCTGCTCTTATTTATTTCATTCTGCAGATGCTGTCAGCATGAAATGTTATTCAAATGAGGGGGCGGTCCTAAGCATGTCTTGGGTTGAACTATCTGCATGCACTATGCAGACATATACAGCATCTCTGAAACCTCTAACAACCCAAGCTGAACCTAGCTCCTCCCACCACAAAGATCTCTCGGACGAGATGTATCACTTCACCAAACTTCCTTGACACCAATTTTTTAATTCCTATTAGTAAGGACTTTGGGGGGGGGGGGTGCCTTTTCATATCAGCGCTCATTTCAAGATTGCCACTCAGTCCAGATGTGTATTTCCTATTTTTACAAGGAACTGGTGGCATCCTACGAAGAGAACCAAAAAACATAAACAGAGAACAGTGAAAAAGGCAGAGGATTGCTGTATCCTCTTTTTTACTGATCTGCCGGATGACAGCGTTGTACAAAGTCGATGGCCAGACAGCAGATTCGCAAAGTACACACATCTCTCACAAAGTGGAAAAGCACACACGCACACCGTTGTGGCAATACTCACCTTCCCTGGGTTTGGTTGCGAAAAGCAAGGCAAGATGTTCTCTTCCTATTCTGATGTGGCTGTTTTTGGGATTTTTTATTCCTAGATCTCTGTGTGAAAGAGGATACAAAAAAGTTCATACTGCAGTTAGTATCAAACTATATATTATATTCACAAAGATGTTCTCCTGCAAATTAGCCACTGCTCAACCCAGCCCAATGCAAAGTACGGTTTTCATTACCATTAAGACGAGGGAAAAAGATGGTGGGTGGTACAGAATTCCACAAAACCTGCATGGGGAATTTTTGTGGTCGATCTGGACGTCTACAATAATCAACCATCAAGAAAAACTCTCTAGATTTACTGATGTGCTTGCATCGTACCCTTTGTAGCTTCCGTGATATCCTTGGATTGATTTCCCAATATATTGTATGTTAAATCCATTAGTTGCACAGCATGCTAATAAAGGATTCCTGGGGAAGAATGCACTTGGTTTCCAACTCCAGATTTGAAGTGAAACTGGAGAATCTGGGCCAACAACATCCATATCTGCAATTCAATCCTGTCTTCATCACGAAAACACGCTTACCCTTTAACAAAATTGAATGTTTTGCATGTGATTTTGGCTTTGGCATCAATAACACCGGCATCTTGACGTGCATACAAGAGAAACATGAGCTGGAACAGGCATCTTCCACTTACTGCATATTTCAGCTCATTTGTCCCATTAACAGGCGGGACACAGGAGGCAGCGCTGGTGCCTCATCGACTTGAGTTCATTTATGGAGGAAAATCCATAAAGGAGCGACACATATCCATCTGCTTC
The DNA here is from genome assembly GCF_054856555.1 of Leptonotus elevatus. NCBI lineage: Eukaryota > Metazoa > Chordata > Actinopteri > Syngnathiformes > Syngnathidae > Leptonotus > Leptonotus elevatus. The sequence continues at coordinate 5,932,096 of NC_141246.1, read as the reverse complement.
CTCACCCCCACCCCTCAGGGAGAGTCATTTGTGTACTTATTTAAGCTGCGGTCAGCCATTAGGCCAGGCGTTTACTGGACTGTGAGGGCTAAAAAGCTAATTATTTCCCTTCCCTGTGCAGTGGCTATAACTTTTCCCCAGGTCATTTTCCTGACATTTGGCAGGGAAAACATCTCCCGTAAAATTAAAGTTGTCTCGTTAGTTAATTGCCATTGTGATCGCAATTGTTCACCGCTCACACAAGTGACCTCTTTAACTCCGCAGAGTGGCTCTTGCATTTGTTTTTGTTTGGTTTTTTTCCCCTCTGCAAATGAGGTTAACAGACGGTAGTATGCCACTCTGTCAGCAGGAGCTTGTTTCTGCCATTCCACTCGGCAGCAAAGGGGAGGGATACGAGGTGTGTGTTCTTCAGGTGTGCTCGTCTCAGCGGGGCCTTGTGTGTATCCTCGCTAGACGTTCACTTGGTGTCCTAATAATAACTTGAAAGTGCAAAGTCTCCAGAATGGCGCCGCGTAATTAGCCTTTAGCAGGAATCAAGCTAATTGCGGAGTGGTAATTGGGCACACTTTCCTTGTTGGATTGTCTGGTGTGTTGCGCTCAAATACACCGTGCGGCGACCTCCTACCTTGGCGTTTCATCTCACTTGTCACTTTGATTTCCATGTGACTAAATAAAACTGACTTTAATTAATTTCTTCATGTCATCTTTTCTTTGGGGAGTTGGATGCGGATCACGGGATTTCGAAAGGAAACGAGTAGCAAATGTTACTACATAAATGGAGATCACAATGATGTATTTGTAGAAAATTGAAAAACTGGTCTCATTATACCGTGTGATAGAATTTTATTTTTTAAAGGCACGTTTTGATGTCAATTCATGCAGGGCTGGCTTGGAAGAGGAACTGGACATCCTGCGAGTCCAGGCTGCAATGGATCGGGCCACGGTGAAGGAGCTCCGTCTTTGTCTCACTGAAGAACACAAGGGTGAATCAATTTGCATTTTTATTTGTATTTTGTCTCAGGGATTTCGAAAAAGTAGCAATAAAATTGATTCAATTTGCTTAACTCATTCACTCCCAGCCATTTTCACTGATGCAACCCCTTCACCTCCCGGCTGTTTTACTGGATTTTGACAGATTTTGCAAGGCCCACAGAATATTGTGTTCTTATGCTATAAAAACTTAGAATCTGCCAAAAGAAAGATTAGAGTCTCTTCTTTCATCAGGAAAAAAAAGTATATTTCTATCTGTTTACGTTTTGCAGCAATTAGCATTAGAATATAGCTAAGTTTCATCATTATTCACAAATCTGTTGAAAACATGGCCCTGGTTGATCTCTTATACTCTGCTGCCACCTGCTGGGCGTTTTTTGGAATAATTACCATTGCTTCAACCATTCTCTTCAGTTCAGAGGCTGCACCAAAGCCTTCTGTATGCTCTAGCATAAAAATAACATTTAAAAAAACTAAACATATAATTTAGTTTTTGGGACTCTGGTAATATTTAAAATAGAACGCATTTATACGTTTCTGGGAGCAAATGAGTTAACAATAAATTAAACCAATAGACATTTTCACCATCAGCAAACCTATGTGTATGTGCTGTGAGGACACAACAGAACGCTGTGCCGTGGCACAAAGTGCATTTTTAACTCGAGACCTGTGTGACTGTGACGTGAGACAGCACATCTAATAAGAGAGGGGTTGGCGGGGTGATTACAGATTGCTAATAGCAATTGACCAACCAATGGGAATTGCATCCATGCTGCTAGAGTATAGTGTAAACCAGGCCGTGAATCTTGAAATATGTTGTGTAGCTTAGGTTTGATGTCTGGTTTTAGGCCTACTTCTTCTTTGCTTAGCTATTTGTCGTGTGGTATTTAATTGTTCATTCACGTCTCAGAGAACTCCTGAAATGTTTTAAATGTGCTACCTTCAGCCCACTGATACCCTGTTCCAAAAACTGTCAGTAAATTTTTGCTCATTATATTTACAAAAGTCATTTGTACAATGCTGAATTTGCTCATTCTCAACATATCACTTAATTTCTTGCAGCGTGGTAGTATTGCTCATGTCTGTTCCTGTGTAAAAATGTTTATATCTTTAACGTGACAGCACTTTTGACTCCCATCCATGCCAATTTGCAAGCGGAATTAACGAGGCGACTCTCATTGGAATTAATTGGACAACTCAATTAAGACTTGATCAACCCCCAGTGCTAATTGATTGGTAGATCAAACACTGTTCATCTTGTCAGCGCGAACCGTTCCCGATGTTTAAAAAGAACATCGCTTTTAATTCAGTTTGCAGCCTTTTGTCAGTCGGTGACCACCGCAACCGCTATGGCTTTAATTAAGCAGTTCAATAACAAATCTGTCCTGGATCACTTTAATTTTCCTCACCACCAATGACGGCGTCTGGTGGTAGAGGTGCTAGCATTTCATTCAAAGGATGGCACTAATTAAAATTGAGCGTCCTTTGCTATTGACACGTGAGGAAGGAAGTGAAAGTATTGAGCTCCTTGGAAAGGACATTCTAATTTTACATAGTCTCTGACAAATAATCACTCAATGGACATGTGTATTTATATTTTGGGTCAAATAATACAGGGAGTTCTCGAGCTACGTTGCATGCAACCTATGTCGCTTCGACTTTACGGCGCCCGTGACTCGTCTGTCTTTTTCTTTAATTTCCCACAGTAATCACGCCATTTTAAAGTTATTTAAATGTGTGTTTTTTGTTGCCTCCAGCGACGGACGTCCATCAGCCATCAGTTCGCCATCAGGCACATCACATTTCCGTGTTTAAGCTTGAATTAGGTCCGCTCCGCCGTCTGTCAGCAATGAATGTCCGTGCAGAAACAAAATATTTTGTTCCGGAGTCTTCAGGGTCGCGCAAATATGTTTTTTAAAATTACTGTACAAAATATTTTGATGTAAATATTAGGAGTGGGAATCTTTGAATGTCTCACGATTGGATTCAATTCCGGTTTTTGGGTGTGTGATTGGATTCAGAATAGATTTTCAATTAAGAAAGATTTTTGATTCAAAATGATTTGATTGACAATGATTTTTGCTTCAATTTATAGATGTTCAGGGAACCGTAATGATCTACTCCAGTCTGACTTGCTAATGTTAATTAGTGCTCTACTCGCGGCACTTTTATCACTCAAAAGAACGGCTCCACGCTGCAAAAAAATTGTTTTTATTGGAATAACTTCATCGTGACTTTTTCCTTCTACTCTCTAATGTGGCTACAACTTAACAGTGTATCAGACCGGGTGGAACCACACTGCCCCTAAGTGGCCAAATCAGGTACAACATGAAAAGCGCTCCCAATAAAGGCACACACAAACAAAGGTAAGACAGTTATAAAGTTATTTAAATAAAATCGATTTTGGGACATTTAAAATAGATTCTAAATCGTACTAAATGAGAATTGTTTTTTTGGGCACAACCCCAGTAAATATCGACTTTAACGGGGAAATCCGAATTTAAGTCGAAATTCGGGTTACATCGCCAGTGTAGGAACGTAACTTTGCCGTAACTTTAGGACTCCTTGTACATGACTATTACATCGGGAATATTATTATTATTAATTTTAACAGTCGATCACTGTACAAAGTAATATATAACGAACCCACAACTTTCAGGTTGAGACAGCTACTCTACCACCTGAGTCATGCCGCTCAACTGTGCTGTGTGTTAGTATATTGATAGTCAGGCAGAATTAAGACCAGTTTTTGGTCTCATTTTGGACACACCAGCAATGCAGTATAGTGGCAGATAGCAAGAGTGGCATGGTTCAGGTGGTAGAGTAGCTGTCTCCCAAGCTGAAAGTCATAAGTTCATTCCTCAGTGCTTACGTAACTTTATTTTTTTTTATAAACTGGTCAAATATACTCAAAATACTCCTTGTAAAATTTAGTTAGAATTTAATAGTGAAAAACTTTACTGGGTTTTTTCAAGTAAATATTACAACAACAACAAAATACAGAGAAAAATGCTGAGTAAATTACTTCAAAAGACCGTACAGTAGCAGAGGAACATTGTACACATAACGTAATGGAATAGGAATAAAAACTAAAAGCTTCTCAACTAATGCTTGTAGTGACAACCGCCTTTGACACGATAACGTTTGGCACATTTGGAGCCAAAACCTTTTAAATTATTCATCTAATTAGTCGTGGGCCCCATCATGAACGGTTTTCCTGTAACCCGCATGTCAGGAGTGGTGAGGAGCTCACCTCAACAGTCCTGGAAAATGAGTTGTGAGTGACTACAACGCTCACTCCTGAAACCTCTGTGACCTGATCAAAGAGCTGCGGGGTTGAGGCGTTCACACAAGGATTATCTCCAACGAAAGGCAGCACATGAAAGGAAGCGGGCCTTTGTGCCATAGCCCATGAACAGACATGGGAGGGGACACTAATGTATGCCTCCGTGCCCGGACCTCCTCCAGCAGCGGGTGACTAGGGAGCCACCGTGTCTTCTTATCAAGGTGGTGCCGAGGTGACAACTCCCAATCCGTCGGAGGTGGATAATTTACTCCCAGTGTTGGTTATGTATACCCAATGAACACAGCAGCCTTCCTGTCCTAGCAGGTGCTCCTTTTGATTGGATGTGACATGCCAGGAAGACAAAAGAGCCGGATAATTCGAAGTAACAAACTTCCCAGGACAAAGCATCATTGCAACACGAGGGAGCAGGGGCTCCGAGCAACGGATTTCACTTTGTCCTTCTTTTGTCTTTGACAAGAAATATAAAGTTCATATTTTGGGTCAATCATGAATTTGATAACGTCTTTATATTTCATGTACAAATAACACCTTTAAAAAGGCCACTTTTGCCACTTGAAAATGAATCACTGCCAATGACGTCATATGTTGAAAGCTCAGGCAACAACCAATCACAGCTCAACTTGTAAATGTTAGCTAAACAATTATTGGTTACCTCAGCCCTTAACACATGATGTGATTTTCAGTCGACAGCAGTTGAAAATGCCTTTTTAAAGGTATTAATTGTACATGCAAAATAATGATGTTATCAAATTTATGATAGACAAAATATTAACTTTTTACTGCTGAAAATTGCTAAATTAATAAAGTGTCCCTTTAAGTATAGTATAGGAGTAATTTTCAAGACATTATTGCAATTATTTGCCAACGATAACAATAATATGTTAAACGATAATGCTGACATCAATGAAACTAGACTTATATTTTCAAACATCAATTATCCAAATTCACTTGATTTATTACAAAAATTCAACATTTCAATCTCGATCTAACCTCTGTGAACTTGTGAAAGAAAGTTGATAATGTGACTTGATGCAACATCTGGGCGCACTCCAGATGAAACACCTGCAAAACCATTCATCGGTCCCACTTACACAACAGCAGGTGCAATTGACTGGTACCCGTTATCGCTTCCTCGCTTGACAGCTCGATGTCCCAGAAGTGTGGTTAACCTTACAGCGTGATGAGAATGTGTTGCCTTTATTTTTTTATATTGAATAGTGTATTTGTCACGGTTGATAGTGAGATTCTCTGTCTAAAACAGTCTGTTAGTCTGTGCATATAAGCTGTCCATTGGGGAAAGCGAGTGGACTACAAAGCAGCGCAGCCCGGGGATGTACGGCGTTCACCAGAGATTGAAATACTTCTCGCATTTGTTTATGATCCCTTGAGAGAGATTGCATGTTGTGTGCTTTTTCAACATTGTTTTCCCATTTCCTTGTGGACTATTAGATAAATACTCCTCTGTTATTGAGGACGAAGATGACTATGGCTAAGAGTCTGAAAATTATTTCGGTTTGACTGGCAGGAATGGAGAAAAAAAAGTGCTTTACAAATGTGCCGGCGAAGGAAATTAGGCCAATAGCAGCGCTAATTGATTTAATGCAGCCCCTTTTTATGGTCCTATTGACTGAGCCGCCTGGGTTTGACGCACCTTGTCACAACAAGCACTTTTGTTCTGCTGTGCAGCTCTGCTTCACAAAGTGGAAGAGGAGCGCCGGGTCAAAAGCAGTTCTCCGAAAAGGCCCTCTGTTTCCTCGAAGCGGTTGGAACAGTCGTTTATGAAGGTACAATGCAATGCCATCACTTAATATTCTTTGTCACCAGCAGAAGAAGAAAAAAGTAGACAGAGCCATTGTGAAGCAGTTATGGCTCTGTCTACTTTTTTTTCTGAGAAAATTAGCTTCTCGTCTGTCTGCCGTGATTTGAACGTGCACACTGACTTTGGAGATGTTTTTTTTGTTCCTGTCACATTTTAGTCAGTGCCTCATCATGTCATTAAGTCAACTAAATGTGTTTTTCTTTCAATCGACAGTGCATTAGGTTTAATTAGTCATTTAAAAAAAAAAAACTCAACGTCAGTCCCACACTTATCAAATGCTGCTTTGTCACCTTCCATCTTCGCCTCCTTCAGACTGTGACTATTTTATTTTAGGTTGAAAGGTACCAAGCATTTGACCAGTGGGCAGAGAAACACACAATTGTAAAAAGGGGGGAGGGGGAAATGCCCAGAGGCACAACCCCAGCAGGCATCCACAGTTTTATAAAACAATCCCCATGAAAGCAAACGACTAAGGACTTGATTTTCTAAAGGTTTGTGTGTGCAAAACAAGCACAGGAATTGGAAGCAGATCTACAGTACGAAACCAGTACGAAACAGGATTGCGCGTGCTAAAACAAAACAAAAATCCCACATAGTTCATTTTGTGCCTTCTCGGAGTAGTATTACAAATTTATCAATTTAATTGTGAAGACTGATTTTGTGTCTTTAATTGCCGCATCTTGTAGGTGTAATGCGCTGCCGGCAAAATGAGAGGCAGCAGGAAGAAATTTTCACATGTAAACGTTTTTGAAATGCCAGAAACAAAAATTATTGCTCTGGCCCCAGTTTTAAACAGTGTTACTTACGCAGGATGGGCAAGCACATCCAATTCACATTTTCTCGGGGCGAATTAAATGAAATAAAATGTAGTTTTTACACAATTGCTTGCTCACTCAAAATAATTGGACCGATCTGTGACTTGTATTCCACTTACACTTCCAGTTCCATCACTTCATTTTAGTTGTACTCTCTCTAATGTTCAATGGTGGAAACCATCAGTGCTACCTTAAGCACAAAACCCTCTTTTACATAAGGCAATCTCCACCATTTTAACACTTGTTTCCAAAAGTGTGCGCAATCTGTTAAGGCCTCGTGGACGGTGGAGTCGATACGGCGGAGTGGCGCTCGTGCGTTTCCCTTCTTGCTTGTGTGCAATACACATCAGTTTGTTTTGAAAATGGGCTGCAGTTTAACTTCAAGTCGGGGCGTCGCTGCGGCTGCTATTGGCCAGGACGCCCGCAGAGTAGAGTTTACCCTGCATTTTATGGCCAATTCAGGAAGTCTTTTTTTGTTTCCGGAACAAGGAACAAAACCGGGGGAAGAGTTGGCTCATCACCGTGGCAATTATTTAATGCCAATTTGCAACGTTACTATCGGCCGGAACGCGCCATAACACAATAGCCCCGTGCTCAGCGAACAGTTTTTTCTCTCTCTCTCTCTATCTCGTGGTCTCCCGGGCACGCGCCGCCTGTGCTTACAAACACAGTTGCCTTCATGGAAACTATCCGGGGGAAGAAAAGAAAAAAGCTGAGTACGCCATCAAACGGACCAATCACGAGCGATGTTACAACCCACTATCTACGGCGTACAAGAATTGGAGACGTGTGCGCAGCACGCGGCCACGAGCTACGGCGCACTTCTTGTTAACTAATTCACTCCCAGCCTTTTTCACTGAAGCAATCCCGTTCGCTCCTGGTTGTTTTACTGGATTTTGACTGATTTTGCAAGGCCCACAAAATATTGTGTTCTATTGCTATAAAAGCATAGAACCTACCAAAAGAAAATCAATTCGCATTGCAGCAATTAGCATTAGAATATCACTAAGTTTCATAATTATTCACAAATCCGTATAGAACTGTGGGTAAATTAGCTTTTTTTCAACATGGCCCTGGTTGATCTATTTTGCTCTGCAGCCACCTGCTGGCCGTTTTTATAATAACTACCATTTCCTCAACCGTTCTCTGCAGTTGAGAGGCTGCATCAAAGCCTTCTGTATGTTCTAGCATTAAAAAAATAACATAAAAACATATAAATACGTCTTTGGGACACAAAACATTTTAAATAGAACGTATTTATACGTTTTGGGGAGCAAATGAGTTAATGACGTATGCCGGTCATTAACGCAAGAGGAAGAAGTATAAACCAGGGTTTAAAGTGAACACACACTTAAGTCCTCCTGGTCATGTCTACTTATTTAAAGAGGGAGTTTGCGATTTTTTAACCGATAACAAGATTTGAATGTAGCCACTTTTCTCTAACGCCATAACATACTATAACACAAAATTGATCAGTTTGAAGTTAATTTTTTTAAATGGGCAATTAATAAAAAAATCAAAAGTTGCATCACTTCTGAATCCTCTCAGCTGCCTGAAGTCTTGTCTTGTTGGGCCAATTTGTGTAGATCAGCCAAGATAGAATGCATCTACCACAAGGTCATCATCAGGTTTGACCTGTTTTCTATCACCAGTACACTAAAAGTCACCAGTAAACCTATTTTCTATCACCAGGACACTTTTGTGGTGGAAATACACAGCAAAACACACTTGTGGAGTTAATCCTTTCAATGCTCAATGAACTGAAATCTCAAGAGATTTAATTACGTTTGTAACGTCATTGCACTGCAATGGTGCAACCTATACTGTTTTCAATTGCAATTAAATCATCTAAAGGACTCTGGCCATTTATAGTAAAATGCCTCATATGCAAAACTCACTGATACCACTGAGGCTCCCAATCCTTGATTCCCTTAGATTGAGCAGCTGGAGCGGAGGATGATGTCCCTGGAGGGCGAGACGGAGCTTCTGAGGGAAGAGAAGCAGCAGCTCCTCGAGGCCAATGAAGACCTGGCCCGCGACTGCCGCCGACTCCAAGCCTCGCTGAATCATTTGCAAACCCAGGAAGCTGTCCGCCTACAGACAAGCCAAGCACAGGCCCAGGCCCTGGCCTCGGCCCAGGGGGAGCGGCATCGCAGCGAGGTCGTGGCTCTCCAATCCCGGCTGGCCGCCTCTCACAAGGAGTCCACCGAGCTCCACCGGCGGCTCCTGAAGCTCAGGCAGGAGTTTGGCGTTCTCAAGGCGGCCAGGGACTTCTACAGGAAGCGTTCGGCGGGACCGACGAGGCCAAGTGGGATCGCTGGCAACGTTAGCGGCAAGACTAAGTTGAAAACAATTAGGCTCAGGGGTTCATTACGCCAGCGCAGCCACCCGACCGTCATCCCCAATCAAGCCATCAGCTGGCAAGGCCGCAGCCCCAGTCCCTCGAAGGACGAGTGGGAGGACATGAGCGTAGCGAGGTAATGATACACACGCACAAACTCGCTGCTTCCAACCTCATTATTTTTAGGTGTTTAGAGTGGGCTGGCGGGCCACAGAGCATCGAGGGGACAACGTGCATATGCAAAGCATAAGCAAATGGGTGATTGAATTTCATCCTCCTGTCTAGTTGGTATTCAGGAGCCAACGAGGAATACAAGCAGGAATGATAGAGAGACCGTGAGAGGAGGTGGGGGGGCAACCACTGTCAGATCCCGTCAAGTGTCCTGGGACGACTGGCTCGGAGCTTATTGACTGAAATTTGCATGCAAAATTAGAAGTCTCTGTGTACAAAGTTGAAGCGGTGCCAGAAAAGCCCAGGGATAAGGGGGCCGCCAAAGTCTTGATACCTTTCAGCGGTGCCATTTTCATGCACTAGTAATGCGGCCCTGGAATTGACAGTTTGGCAGTTTGATTTAATATACTGGTCCTTTGCATATTCACTAGCATCCCCCCCTCCAGCCCAGCCCAGCCCGGCACCCTTGACAGCTCTAAGGATCCCCCTGCAAGCACTAAACCACCCACCGCACATGCAGCAAACCTCGCCCTGTGCCTCGTTGTGTTGCTTATCTTGTCGTGTCAATACACAAATGTCTCTTTGCCGCTCTCTCTCTATTCCTACCAAACATACGCACACATACACACACTACTCTACTTGCTTTAATTTAGTTGGATAAATTTTGAATGACCCTACTCGGCTCTGTACCAGATGTCTACAAGCTGTTTAACACCCTCTAAATTAAGACCCATCGACAGTAATTATTTCATGTATGTTTTATGCAAAAAAGCCACTGAGCTGTTTATTGAGTGATGGTCGGAATGATTTGATTTCAAACACTCGGAGCTATTGCTGATATTAAGTTCACACCCCTCCCCCTCCAACGCCTCCCATTTCCTCTCCCGCGTACGCTCCCTTGCTCTCAGCCCTGCTTCCTCACCGACTAATTCATCAGACCGTAATCCACCCCGGCCCACTCGAGGCAGTTTAGCGGGGACTGGGTGCAGCTCTGCCCCGGCTTTCCTAATGCCCTCCATGTGGCTAATAAGCGGCCGTCTAATAGACGCTTTAACTGCGAGGAAGGATCTGAGTGGATTTGCAGAGACGGCATCCAAACTGAGATGTTGTCTTATTTAAGGCACCTGTCGACTCATTTGTTAGTGTTACCATAAAGCCCTTTTGCGCGTCTCATCTCGCCGGGGCCTTTCTCAGCAATATGTCGGGTAATGCCGTACTTCTGCCTAAAGAAGTTTATCCTAAAACGTGACAAAGGTGGTCAGGCCTGTTAAAAGATGCTGACATGTCTTTGTTTTCATCCTCTGGCTCTCCCGCTCCCTGTCTCTCAAGTTTTAAACAGCTGGAGGCAGTTGACAATTTTCACCGCATCAGCAATTTCTTTGTTTGAGGTCCGGACTGAATAAGAGGGTGGAGGAGAACGGGTCAGAATCAGCTTGTTATAGAATAGAAGATCGACAAGTGTTTTCTTGAAGCGATTGAGGCAAAATGAAGTGCAGTACTTTTATCCAAACAGAGGAGGCGCTGTTGACTCACTGTCAACTAATTTTAAAGTCTGAAGAAGAACATATCAGTTATGTTACGAAGTTTAAGCAAAATAGACTACTGTGTGATTCAAGCATGTATATTTATATTTACAAACAAATCTTTGACTTCACTTAACATATCCAGGCAGGGCTGGACTGGCCACCTGGCATATAGGGAAGGCTGATACAGTGCTTTTTAATTACTATTTTCCTACAGTTTACCCCAAGAGACTGTCCCACGATTTAGAGGGATTAGTCCATTAATCCATTTCAAATATAGATAGCAAATTGAAACATCAATAAACATCAGTGGCAGAACTACATGTTAGTCAGGCTGGGCCGGTGAACCTAAGTTAAAAAGCCTTGGATGATTTTTTTTTTTGTACCAGTCCAGCCCTGGATCCAGGTCATGTTTGTAAATGAGAATTAATTTTCAAACGTTTTTATCTGGTTAGATAAATAAATAGGGTCTTTCCGTGGACATTTTCAAATACCTCCACTTTGAGATGTGTTTTCTTTTTTTTATTGAACAAAATGTTGGCTTTTTTAATTAAAAAAAGAAAAACATTCCATCATTTTGAGCACACACACGTTTTGGTATCATGTCAAACCACTAACGCTCCAGCAATATGGCGGGTCTCGCGGATAGCCCAGCGCTACGTGAGCACCCGCGCTGGTCCGTCTGAACTCCCTCCTGAGCAGTTTTAACCCTAACTAGCCTCTGGCCTTGTCATGTTCCTGTTAGATCCCCTTACTGTGGTCTCTCCCTCTGCTGCCTTTCCCCCGTGCTCCACCTTAATAAACCCACCGGCGTAAATGTCACTGGCTTCCACCTTCACGTCAAAGGTCACTGTCAATAAACGTGCGTGTGCGTGTCTATGTGTGTTTGTGTGTCTCAGAGAGAGCCCTTACCGTTGCTGTCCATCAGACGCAAGCCGGCTTGCTTCTGCTCAGCCGTGCTTCTCGCACACGTCTGTCACACGTTGGCGGGCTAATGAAGGCCACAGCCGCTCTCATACATGTTGATGCATTCACTGTCGGCAACAGACGCCACACTTTTTCCACTTAATTTACACCCACATTTACACTTCCCGCTTAGAAATTGGATGGGGCATTGATTTTCTGTTAAAAGGTAGGAGGGGAGCTTGAAATGCACATATTTTGCTTCAAGTCAACTAAATCAACCATAAAAGGCAAATTGGATTTTTGGTCCAAGGGTGATACACACACAAGGTGGAAGTCAACTCTGACTGTAATGAACTTCAACTTTCTCCGCAGCGACAGTGAGGAATACTCAGACAGCCTCAACAGCGCGCCCTCGGGGACGACTCCTCACAGTCAGCACAAGAGGAAGGTGAGTCTACCCTGCTCGTTTGGACTTTAACATAAATGCGATATCTTCTATTTAGCGCTCAAGACCACCTTTCATAAATCACCTCAGCTGTCAGATTCAGATCTGTAAAATCAACACAGTTTTCACAATTATTGGTCTACGTTTTCCCCCAATTAAGGCTACTGTGGTCCACAGGATTAATAGTGTAATGACGATCAGGTGTAAATATTATGAAGTCTTAAAAGTTTGGAGAAGGCTCAAAGTAGCTTTACACTAAACAGGGTTTATGGAGATTTTTGGGGGGCGGATTTTTTGCTCTTCAGTGTTTCGGGGCATTAAAGCATTTGGAAAAGGTTTTCAACGTAAAGTCAATAGAGCAAATAGTAGTTTAAAAAAAAATCACTTGAACCGTGTAGTGTAAATAACACTGCAAATCAGTCATCTATTGTTGCTATCACAAGTCCTCCCTCTCCCTTAAATAATTTTGGGCCACGGACATTGATGAGTTCTGCATTTTTTTTTTTTGCTTGGACTTTACAGGATGTGTTGCATCGGTCGCTCCATGTCAATGTTATAAATTTTTAAACCGACCACTTTCTTCGCTCCTTTATTCGCAAAGGCTTCCCGTCTCTGCAGGCCATAAAGCCCGCTCGGTGCTCTCGTGTCCATCATATGTCTTCACAATAGAACATGGTAACCTCAAGCCCCTGACAGAGAAGGCGTGAATGAAAGAGTGAACGTCCTTTCTTTTGACAGGTAGAGAGGAATAGTCAACACAAACACAGGTGCTGTAAAGTGAAATCATATACAGTATTTGTTTCAAATACTTCATACAGGTTTTACGATAATTTCTCAAAACATATGCAAAGGCTGCGCTTCTGAATTGTGGCGATAGTGCGTTAAACTTTTTCCCCATTTTAGCGTTCCTAATTTTTGGTGTGAATGTCGACTTTGCAAAAATGTGTTACTTCTGCATAGCCTCGCTTCGTCACCATGTCCACCTTAACTGGTCCTCTCCATTTCCTGAGCCTTTCTATTTTTAGAGATGACAAATTAGCACATCCCATCAGTAACATGAATTGTAACTTTTGAGTACCGGTAATGCAGTCCTTCTCAAATAGGAGTGTTGTCGTGACCATTAAAACTATTGGCAAACATCTTTGCGACTTTGAACTAACTGTGACGAACCCTGATTAAAAAAAAAATCAATATCCGTCACCCTTGCAAACAATCACAAACGTTCAGTGGTGTACAGCTTAATATCTCACTGAACTGTGAGTGTTTGCGAATCTAGCGAATGTTGGGGGGGGGGGGGGGTTGCTAAAGGTTGCAAACTGTTTTTACTTGTGGCAAACAGCTCTTCTTGTCTACTTGAACATGTTCAAAATTTCTTTGCAACAAGAAAAAAAACGTTTGCCACAAATAAAAACTGTTTGGGAACGTCTTTGCAACATTTTGCAACCCCTTTGCATCAAATTCTGAATAGTAGAAATGTTAAATAAAAATAGATGGGACTGTCATCAATAGGAAACTGGCAATAGCGAGCATAGCCGTGTCAAGCCGAGTAGTTACCGCGCAGTGGAGTCTGTTCCCCTGGTTCCAGCTCGACTAACTGTGCCCTGCAGCTCCTCCCATGCTGATTAGCAGCATGACTCCCATCACCTTTACGACGAGCTTTGGTTTTTAACAGTTCATCTCCTGTCGCCTAAGCACGGCTTCGTGTGATCAAACAAGCTGCTGATGAAATCATACCTGACCGTCACAGGAAGCAAACAGAAAGGAGTTAGTGATGGAGCATAGTGAGGGAAGGGGGGGATTGCCTCTTTGATGTCACTACAAACGATCTTGCGCTCGGGAGATGTCACACATACGCGCAAATGACTACGCTGAGACGTGTCATACCGTAGGAACGCATCAGGACTGGGAGACAGTGATTGAACAAAGGCGGCCTCCGCAAGCTCCCGTCACGGCTAATATCACTGAGCGACGTTGGCTCCGAAAGTCGGGCGAGCGCGCTCAGGTGAATTATTAAAGCAGCGGGTGATTTGTCTTGTCGTGTTAAACCGAGAGCGGCCTGTGATCATGGTGTCGTTATGAGCCGCGTTGCGGGAAGCGCAACATGTCAACCGCTTGTGTTAGATTATGCGCTTGCTTTTCATCACTGTCTCTTGACTGCTCTTGTGCTTTTAGTTCGACAGGTGTCAGACAAATGCAGACGCACGGGCGCTGGCGGCGGCGTTGGGTTCCAGCGGGAAGAATCCCGATGTTGCCGATCAAGGTAGCGAACGTTTGCATATCACACTTAACCAAAAGTGCCACAAAAAAGACTCTTTAAAATGACTTGAGGCTCCGAACGAAATTGTTTTTTGAAATTGTTTTTTGAAATTGTTTTTTGAAATTGTTTTTTTGAAATTGTTTTTTGAAATTGTTTTTTTGAAATTGTTTTTTGAAATTGTTTTATGAAATTGTTTTATGAAATTGTTTTTTGAAATGTTTTTTTGAAATGGTTTTTTGAAATGGTTTTTTGAAATTGTTTTTTGAAATTGTTTTCGGAATTTTTGTTTTAGTTTTTTCATTCGTTTTTGTTAACTAAAATACGTACGTTTTGCCAAAATGTAGTAATTACGATGTATGTGGTGTGTATATGTGGTCTTCCCATGTGCACTTGTCAATGTCCGTTTCCTCCTGTTAGACAACAAACATGAGCGCGGGACGAGAGGTGAGAAGAGGAAGAAGTATCCGCTAATAAAGGCCCGTCACGGCGCCACCTCCTCCTCCTCCTCCTCCCTGCAGCACCGCGTCGAGTCCCTACAGCGACACGTGGAAGTGCTGCGGCGTGCCAGGAAAGACGCTGCGCTCTCGACCCGAGAGCTGCAAAGCGCCAACAAGAACATGGCGGCACAGCTCAACTCCCTCGCTGAGAAACTAGGCAGCAGCAAGCAGCTCACGCAGGTAACTCCAGGATGTGGAAGTTTGTTACTTTCTCTTTTTTTGCCCGTCATATATTTATTTGCTGCGGGGCTGAGAGCCCAGAGTAGCACGTCCTCGGACTTGATGAGTTGGATTGACAAGCAAAGCCTCAACGGTGCCTCTCCATCGCAACTTCTGTGACTCTGCTTGTTGTCTCGTCCTGATGAATGTTTTAACAGCAGTCTGTCACTTCCACTTTACTTTCGCCAAACATGTCTACCAATGTGCCCATACAGACACAAGTTTGGATCTCTGGCCTGAACTGCTACTAACCCAATTACTTGTTAATACCGTTCCCCTGCTGTATTGTGGTTTACGTATCGCGGCCCAAACACATTGCAGATTCTTTTTTCCCTTTTTTTTTGTTCTCCTTTTTTAGGGTGCGTGTGTGTGTGTGTGGGGGGGGGGGGGGGGGGCATGTCTACTTGTCCATTGCAGAAATCCCCTCGATACAATGAAAATCTGCAGTCTATATACAGTAGGGCGGCAGCTGTGAAATATTTCTAAAATTGATTGTTCTATTGATTATGCATTAATTCTGGATTCATGCATGGTAGTGTTAACTCATTCAATGCCATTGACGCTATAGACGTCAAAAATTCATTTGAACTATTTCTATTAGTTTAACATTTTAGTTTAACAAGAGTATGAAAAGCTAGGAAAAAAATATTGTACATTTAGAACAAATATAAGAAAAATGACAGAACAGAACACCACTTTGTTTTTGTTGTTTTAATTTGAGTTGTACAGGTTATAGGTCACATTAATGGTGGGAAAGAAATTGAAATGATTTATCCTGATCATATTTGTTTTTGTAAATTGCATTTGAATAGCGGTATGTAAATCAGCCTTATTGTTAACTCATCCACTTCCAGCCATTTTCACTGAAGTAAGCCCCTTCGCTCCCGGCTGTTTTACTAGATTTTGCAGGGCCCACAGAATATTGTGTTCTGTTGCTATAAAAACATGGAACCTACCAAAAGAAAGATTAGAATCTCTTCTTTCATCAGGAAAAAATTCATCATTATTCACAAACCTGGTCAAAACAGTGGGGAAAAGAGCTTGTTGCAATATGGCTGATCTCTTATACTCTGCTGAAACCTGCTGGCCGTTTTTTGTAAAAACTACCATTGCTTTGAGCGACCTCTTCAGGTCAGGGGCTGCTTTAAAGCCTTCTGTATGCTCCAGCATAAAAAAAAACGTATACATAAGTTTTTGGGACACTGGTCATTTTTAAAATAGAAAGTTTTTTGGAGCAAATGAGTTAAGTCACAATCCGGCAAAATAAACACTCACACTTCTGGGAAGAGGTAGAAAATGTAATATTTACTTGGTTGTTTAATTTCACACATGATAAGTGGGCAGGCTCTCTAATAGAGATTCAACTATCTGTATACCGGAAAAGAAAAATGACATTTTCCATAACATACAGTAAATGGCTCCTTTAAATGCAGCACTTAATGCTGATCAAATAACACCATAATAATGAGGTCAGGGCTACCTTGTTCTCACACTCAAAGAGAACAGTGCAAAGGCATGCACACTAAAAACCAAACAGACACTCTCATTAATCTGACAGGCCACAGAGACGTCTATGGCGGATTCAAACATGGCACTTGCGGGCGGAGGAAAGCACCTGATTAGGTGTCAGTATGTCTGCATGTTGACTGTGTGCTCTTACAGTGCAGTGGACTCATGCACGGGTCGTAGTACTGACCTTACAGTGATGCTACCTAGGATGTGGCCCCCGTGTGCTCCCGCCGAGGAATCTGATTGCCAAGTCCAACCTCAGAAGTGAACTGCCCGCACACACAAACACTCACACGCACACACTGGTGTTGTCTGAGAAGCGTTGTTGTCTTGTTTGCTTCCTCTTTACTCTTGCAGTATTAATGCCACTCTGCCACAAAAAGTTGCAGAGCTGACCGAGGTGGACCGAGCTGGGTCTTGTTGCCCTCCCCGGAAAGGGCAAGAGGTGATGGACTTTGGGTCCGTTCCAGCCGGTCGCGTTGTAATTGGCTTAAGACAGGCCCTGCAGGGGGGCATCATGTGAGTACTAGGACACGTTCAATGGAACTTTTTCGTGTTGGACTTAAAATATTGAGCTCGTAGTGTGAATGCTGACAATGGTATGCTGGGAAAATGATGTCAGTATTAGCACCAAGAGAAAAATTTGAGCTGACCAATGAATTTAGTTCAAATTGACATTGCGCCTGTTTTCTGAGTTTGATCATGTCATGTTTGCGAGCTGAGCTGTAATTGGCCTTTGGTGAACGTCACATGACCAAGAACAGGTGATCTGTGATTGGTCGTTACCTGATACTTGAGCAATTGTCATTTTCAGCCGTCAAGTGGCAAAATGGCTGCCCCCTGGAATATATGAAAATGGGAGGAATTTTCTGCTTAATTCATAATCCACAAACGCAATAATCATCAGAATTAATCACAAAATGTTTGATATGATATGAATGTTCCACTTAACCCATTCAAACCCCAAAACGTATAAATTAGTTTTTTAATGTTTTTTTTTATGATAGAGAATACAGAAGGCTTTGATGCAGCTTCTGACATGAAGAGGTCACTGGTAGTTATTACAAAAAAACGGCCAGCAGGTGGCAGCACAGTATAAGAGATCAACCAGAGCCATGTTGCAACAAGCTCTTTTTGCCAGTGTTTTCAACAGGTTTGTGAATAATGATGAAACCTAGCTATATGCTAATGCTAATTGCTGAAAAATTGAAACCGATGATAATCTTTCTTTTGGTAGGTTCCATGTTTTTATAGCAATCGAACACAATATTCTGTGGGCCTTGTAAAATCAGTCAAAATGCAGTAAAACAGCCGGGAGCAAAGAGGGTTGCTTCTGTGAAAATTGCTGGGAGTGAATGAGGTAAATTTGTTAGATAAACAAAACAGTACAGAGTTTACGAAATAGTACATTTTTCAAATGAGATTCAACTTGTAAAATTCCCAGGAATTATTGAAGGTAGTATAAGAAGCGTGGAGAGAGAAAAAAAAAGCGGGTGACAAAAGCAAATCCCCGTCCTTTTGACGAAATGCTCTTGTCAGGCATAGCATCCATATACAAGATCATTTCCTTGCTCGCACGGATTACTTAGCTCCACCGCCGCAGCCCGTATAGTCGATTTGTAACGTTGCTCGTGTTTTTACCTGCCTTATCTTTTTAAGCGTGGAGGTGTCTTACCCTCCTCTTTCATGTTAAATGGTGGGATTATTGCAGGATTAAAGGGTGCACTGACTGGCCCAAAAAAAAATACATCAAGTAGAATTAAAATGTTGGTTGCATAAAAAGAAATATAAGTGTTTTGGTTAACATATTTCTTTATTCTTCACATTTTGCCAGCAAGTGTGGCTTCTAACACTGACAGTCAGTCGTGGCCGTGTGGCTATTTCTGCAACCTGTCCTCCCTTATTTATCCCGCACATGATTGACTGTCACTCTGAGCCGCGTTAGTCATGAGAGGTGTCCTGTCTTTTCCAGCCTAATGGAGCGCCGCTATGACATCAGTCCATGTCAGTGTCACGTCTCACCAAGGGGCTGAAAATGGCCTGCTGAAATCAAAGCCTGTGTTACAGGAAGTGTCATCAATGCCACTCCTAATTCCCCCGGCGTTGCCGCTTCATCCGCAGCCCTGCCGACCCCTCTCCATCACTTTTTACCCACCTCTCGGTACACTTGTCTTCAATACGGCACTGGAAACCTAAAACAAGGGTGATTCTATTAAAAGGTGTGAGCCGGCAACCAGATATCAATAACCTCGGCGTATGCAGAGCAAAGGGCCAACCTGTGGGAATCTGTGGTTTCAAGTATGTGTTTGTGGGACATACATCTTCACATATCAAGTCTCCTATTCGTGCCATTAGGCATTCATCATTTTCATCTTACTACAACATATTTGGTTAAAAGCCTCCACAGTGATGTTTACTATCATCAATACAGACCTAATATCATCTGGCGCTCTTAACTCATTCAAACCCATATACGTATTATGTTTTTTTTAAATAATTTGTCCTTCACTCCCAAAATCATGTGTTTTTTTATGTTTGTTCATGCTAGAGCATACATAATGCTTTGATACAGCTTCTGACATGAAGGGGCTTAAAGCAATGGTAGTTATTACAAAAAACGGCCAACAGGTGGCAGCAGAGTATAAGAGATCAACCAGGGCCATGTTGCAAAACTCTTTTTTCCCATTGTTTTCAACAGATTTGTGAATAATGATGAAACTTAGTGATATTCTAATGCTAATTGCTGCAAAACAGAAACGGATACACATGTACTTTTTTTCCCGATAAAAGTAGAGACTCTAATCTTTGTTCCATGTTTTTATAGCAATAGAACACAATATTCTGTGGGCCTTGCAAAATCAGTCAAAATCCAGTATAAAAAAAAAAGCCGGCAGCGAAGGGGGTTGCTTCAGTGAAAATGCCTGGGCGTGAATGAGTTAATATAGGAACTATAACTTTCTCCCTTACCACAGATGATGTCACCTTTGGAGGTGGGGTGTAAATTACTGGCAGAAATTTGCTAATTGCTGCCAGGCTTGGTCTCATTTCCCTGCAATTAGCAGAGGTCCACTGTAAAAAATGATATACATTTATTAACAGAAATATTAGATACAGTAATTGTAATTGTTTTAATTCTTTGCTCAGCTGTTATTATATTAGAAAAGATTTTATATAGGAATGTTACAGCCATAAACCACCAACTCAGTTTCCTGGTCACCTTTGTAGAAGCTGACGTCGGAGCTCGTGGGTGTGGAGCAGCAGAAGAAGGTTTTGGAGATGGAGCTGGAACAGTGGAGGCAAAGCAATTTCCCCCGTCGCACAGCTGAGTGCTCCTGCCAGGCCCTGGAGGCAGAGGTCAAACAACTGCAAGCTAAACTCAAGGTCAGTCCCCTCACTGGACGCTTCATTAGGTACACCTCTCACCAGTGAAATCCAATGTGAAAATTCCGCCTTTAGAAAGACGTTCACTTTTAATGACACTTTTGTTCGTTATTGTGGTTGTACTGTATTACCGCACAAAATAAAATGCAAAGCTAGTTCTAATATTCTCTTAAGTTTCATCATTATTCACAAATCTGTTGAAACAGTGGGGGAAAGAGCTTTTTTTGCAACAAGGCCCTGGTTGATCTCTTATACTCTGCTGCCACCCGCTGGCCGTTTTTGTAATTACTACCATTGCTTCCCCCGTTCTCTGCAGTTTAGAGGCTGCATCTCAAAGCCTTCTGTATGCTCTAATATAAAAACGTATAAATATGTCTTTGGGACACTCAAAACATTTAAAATAGAATGTATATATACGTTTTGGGGAGGAAATGAGTCAAGCAAGAAAAAGTTGTAAAACTACTTAGACCTTGATGTTTCTTCAAGGCTTCACATTAAAATTGTTTAAAAAAAAGAGAGAGAAAGAGGGGAAGGTAAAATGTTTCAATATACTTTTCAATTTACACATATCATCTGAAATTGCATGTGATTTCAACACAAATTAGCATTTCTTACCGTTTGATCTCATTATGGCGCACCTGTCACAATAAGAATAACAGTAGAGACGGGTGCTCGTACGGCATAGGGATGAACAATACAGTACCTCACCTGGCTCGTCAACGTCATGCAGCAGATCGTTGCTGTCGTTAAACTCAACGCGGGAACTCATGTCAGGTGACAGTAAAGAAAAAGAAAAAATTGTGTGTGTGTTTGGGGGGTGGGGGGAGGGGCCTTACTGAGCCGAGGTAGAGGCCATGGTGGACACACAATGCTTGCCGTATATAAGTATAGTGAGGCTTTCACATCTTAAATCTTCAGAAAGTAACCATTCTCTAAGAGAAGCATTTGAGTTACAATATGATAAAAAACCTATGCGTTCCCATTTCCAAGATGACCCTATCAGATTTTTTCCTGTCAAGGCACATTTCAAGTCCTCCAAAAGCCTTACTAAATGAATACAAATAATAATATGCAGCACATAATTATGTACGTTGAGCATTTGTGGGTTCAATTTGATTTAATATTTCCGAGCGACCCCCTTTATCTCATCCATTTTGAAAACTACGCTCTCCTCTTAACCTCCTTTAGCACCCCCCCCCCCCTCCCCCCTCCCGCTGTAACTATAATGAGGAGGCATGCTGCGGCTGACCTGTCATCAGCCATGTCGTGAATTCCCCCCCCCCCCTCCCCCCTCCAATCAACCTCACCTCCCCCATATACAGCAAGCACTGAGACACATTAACACACACACTCGCGATGTGCCCCCCCCCCCCCTCCACCAGAGTACAAGTGCGGAGGTCACGAGGCAGGTGGCGGCTAACAAAGCCCTGCGAGGCCAAATGCACGAGAAGGAGGACAAGCTCCGCCAGCTGCACGACAAGTTAGTCACTTCTACATGTTTTCTTCTTCTTCTTCTTGTTTTTGTTCTTCTTCTTTTCTTGCTCTGCCTTTTTTCTCCCCTCTCCCTTCTTTGTCTCTCCCTCTCCATCCTGCCTTCCCTCTCTTCCCGCGCATCAGCTTGCAGCTCTGATCTGCAGTGTTTGATTCCACCATGTGGCAGCTCACAGACACACGCTCCTCCGTTGTGCACATTTGTATGGAGAGAAGAAAAAAAATACAAATTGCAGTGAATGCTGTGAAATAACGCCAGTGTTAATTTATCACAATGTGTGGCGATAGTATTCAATGGCGGCTGTAAGCAATATGGGTTTAATATCACAGCAGTCTATTATATTGTATTATATTATATTGAAATCATTTTGTTTGTGGAAAAATAAAGTAAAAAGATGCATGTAATATTTTATAAAATGATTAAATTTAAAAAATATATTTTTTATGTTTAGTTGTGAAATGATTATAAATTATTATAATATCACAGGAGTCTATTATACTAGCTATAGTATTATATTATTATAATGAAATACCAATTTTGTTTGTGGGAAAATAACGTAAAAACATGCATGTAATATTTTATAAATTATTACATTAAAATATGTATTTTTTATGTTCAGTTTTTGTTTGAAAAATTGTATAAGCTCTATATATTTTTTTATTTGTTAGATAAATTATTGAATTATATCATTATGTATACAATAAATGGCAATGCATAAATATTTATATTCATTTAATTTGAATTTATAATGTGTTTTTCTGAATAATATTACACTGTACAGTATAATTTTTCATTATTTTCCTGCTGTCATCCTTCTGACTTACTGGGCATATCACACTAGGCCGCCATACTTGGGAATTCTTTAATAGATGGATTGATTTTTTTAATGACTATTAAAATATGTTTATGTATTAATAAATACATGATTTGTTCAATTATTGCCCAAACACAGAACAATTAAATGATTATCGGTGAAGTTAAGTAAACACATTTAGAAACCTGTCACCAGTGGAAGTAGTCAATGATATTTTTTTCATGTGTGTACTAACGTGTATCATCAAATTTGAACAGAATGCAGACTTTGGTTGTTTTAACTTTAAATACGTTAATGCGACACGTTTGTATTGAATGCTTCGCTTTTAGCATTCACACCATTATGCATGAGCAAGAGAATGCGAGATGCTGAAGGAATTAGCGTGTGTGTCCATGTGTGCGTGTGCAAATGTGTCATGTAGCGCTGCTGCTGTTGTTTATGTGGGTAGCTGATGCGGAGTGCTGATCAAAGCAGCACATCGATCGATTGTGTGCCGCAGGAGGCGCCGTTTTGGCCCGTGACACTAAAACCCACGCAGCATCGCTCTTTGCCTGTGGGCCGCAAGCCCTAATGAGTTAGATGGCGCACAAACACACACACACACACACACACACACACACACACTGTGGCACTCAACGTAGTACACACTTTTTAATGTATCACTATAAACAATTCACGTGTCTTGTCATCGGTGTATTGAGAGGTCGAACACACTTTTGTTATGGAACGCTTGTGGACCTTTGAGTGGATTGGATAACAACAAATTCCAGAGGATATCATGGAAATACTGTATAAAATGATTCATCAAACTCATTAATTTCACATTTGAACTTTCGCGCTCATATAATTAAGTGAACCGTTTTTCCAGGTACGTTCTGCAATTTGTGGATGGTTGTTTTTCTATACGTGCTGCCTCGATTGGTTGGCAACCGGTTCATAGTAAACTCTAAATTAGTGGTTCTCAAATTGATTATTATATTATTTATATTATTTATTATAGCTCTCTAAGTGTCAACATTAAAGTACATAAACATTAGGCGCAAGCGTTCATCCAAAAAGAAGCGGAGGTTTTATTTCCTAAAAAGTGGTCGCATGCCACATATTGCACTTTACTTATATTGTCATGACTGTATCGCAGATTATGGTATTTTACATAAAAACAAGGTCAATTCCTTTTTTCTTTTGTATCTTGAAGACATTTGGGTTTCAGATCAAAAGTGTGATAAAAGTTCAGAATTTCAGTTTTTATTTCATGGTACTGTATTTACATTTAGCTGTGTTAAACAACTCAAGACAGAGTACCTTTTGTTTGAAGCCACCCAATTTTCAAGTGAGCAAAAGTATTGGAACAGTCATTATTAACTCATTCACTCGCAGCCATTTTCACTGAAGCAACCCCCTTCACTCCCGGCTGTTTTACTGGATGTTGACTGATTTTGCAAGGCCCACAGAATATTGTGTTCTATTGCTATAAAATCAGGAGGGAAAAAAATATATATTTCTATTTGTTTCCGTTTTGCAGCAATTAACATTAGAATATAGCTAAGTTTCATCATTATTCACAAATCTGTTGAAAACTGTGGGGGGAACAGCTTGTTGCAGCGACCTCTTCATGGCAGAGTCTGCATCAAAGCCTTCTGTATGCTCTAGCATACAAATAAAAATAAAACATGAAAAACGTATAAATAAATGTTTGGGGGGGACCATAGCAATATTTAGAACGTTTTTATACATTTTTGGGAGCAAATGAGTTAAACGAAATTAAATTCAATAACATTTGATATTTGGTGGGCATACCCATACTTGCAATAGTCTTCGCCAGACTGTTTCATTCTCTATTTGCGATGCTTCACCAGGCCTTTACTGCAGCCTCTTTCAGTTCTTGACGTAACTCATAATGGCCGCAGCAGAGTCAATTCTTAAGTCTATGAAACCTTTGAAAGCGCATCCAAACTAATAGGGAGAAGCCTCATGATGCAACACGATAATGACCCAAAACACACTTGCCAACACGGCAAAGGACTTCATCGAGGGGGAAAGTGGAGGTTGTTAGACTGGTCGTGAAAGCTTAAAAGACTGCAGGTCAAAGTGAAAGTCTTTACGAAGTAGTCATTGTAGATAAAGTGTTTTTCATGATAATTCATGGTTTGTTCTCATTTATTTGAGCATAAGCCTATAAAACCAAAACATATTTGTATAATAAATCTGATATTGTTTACTGTAATACAGGTTAATTAATTTAAAAAAAAAACATGTGAAGAGGAGCTTGAAAAAATAATTGTCTATTAAATCGCAATATTTACACTTGGACTCGTGCTGTCATAATAGAATATTTTTAGAATCGATTAATCTTATCAATTATTCAATCGATTAATCGACTAAACGGATTCCTTTTAATTTTGCATTAAAGTGTATTACAAAAGCCTTTTTTTAACCTGATTACTGTTTATTAACCAGTGATTGGTGGTTATTTCGTACTTTGTATTCGTACAGTGATTGATGTTGTACTACGTTACCGGTTTGGTCATTGTTTTCCAGAGTAAAAACAGATGTTTGCAAATGTCTTATTTTGATTAAGCACAGAAGAAGTCTTCTTTCATGAAAGATGACAGAAATCAGTGAACAATTACTGTTTATATGCTGAAATCAGAGGATTTGGACAATTTTAAAGAGAAAAAAATGGTTCCAAATGATTACTTGATTAGTAGTTGTCGATTAATTTGATATTCAATTAATTTTGACAGCTCTAACTTGGACTATCCACAAGCCAATTGCATGGAACATATAAACAACCATTCACACTCACTCTCTCACCTATGGTCTTGACATGAATGAAAATCCGCACAAGTGCTTCGAGTCACATAGCCAAGAATTAAACCCAAAACTCCGATCCGTAGGCAGTCTTGATAACCATGAGCCAAGACAGAACTAGCACAAATAATTGGCCTTAGCATTTATACTTAGGCCCGCCGGCTCAGCCCGATTCCTGACCGCCCTTGGCTACCACATAGCTCTACTACTGAGGTTTATTGGTTCAATTTAATCTCTATATTGTAAATGGACGAATGGGCTTCTCCTTCTTAATTGTGGACCCGTCTCTCCATGTAAAATGGAGGGAAACAATCATTGAATCAGCCCACCGGGCATCTGCCCCGGATGCCAGATGGCCAGTCCAGCCCTGCCATGAGCCCACATGCAAAATTTAACATTTCTTTCAGCAAATGTCCGTCAACTTTCAAACTGTATGACCAAGCTTCCGCAGCATCATCACTGCACCTCTCAGGTTTCATCTCTACGGGCGCTACAAAGGACTTTTTCCATCCTCTCTGCCGCTTCCTTCCTCTTTGTCAGGCATGCTGCGTGGTGTGCCCGCCGCCCCTCAATAATGCATCCAGGGCATGTGTACAATCACAGTGGGTGTGTTGTGTTTGCATGCGACCAAAGCGCCGGGCGGATCACAGCGCAGACAGAGCGAAACATCCCCTGCGCTCGGGTTTCCGCGACAGCCTCAGACACACGCGCCAGAAAGCCGACGCGCACACACATTTGTAGCCCACCGCTCCGTTTGCCTCCACGTGGGGACCCCTCTTCTTGGAATGAAAGACCATGTCTAGACGCCTCTGAAATATACATCTCCGCGCACACACGGGGACCCGCGCTGCTTCGACTTAAAGAAGAGAGCAGCACAAAAAGAAAAAAGAATTTCAAAGTACACCGGCATGTCCTCAGTCAATATCCGGCACTGTGGCGCTGCTTTATTTATGAAGGTGCCGCTTTCATCTCTTCGCCCTGTTGTCTATCAGCCACATCAAGTGTCCGCTCCGTTTCTTAACACGGCTGGAAAAGCACGTGCGCGCTCGCCGCTGTTATCATTACAATGCGCGCATGTTTGATGAACAATATTGCCGCAACAAGCGCGAGAACAAAGGGAACAAACGCGGCGAGTGATCAGAGCCGTAGTTTTTCCCGCTCTGCCGTCTGCTAACACTCATAAATACAGATCACACACTGGAGACGAGGCAGCGTATATATGCCTCATTCTTTTTCATCCTCTATTCTTTTTGGGCTGCACAAGAAGGGAACATCTAAAATAAATGTTGTCCATCTAATTGCCATTAGCGTCGGGGCAGAGCGAGCCTACCGGGGCCCTTATTGCCGCTCTTCATCTTTAAGTCAACACCAGGCAGTTATCTGAAAGGTTCAATATGGGTTTTCTCATTAATGGCCAAATCCATAGGGGTAACCAGTGAGCACCGCTCGTCCTCCTCTTCCCCTCCCCCCCACAAAGTCCTGGGGCCAGACTCCACTCTTATTTAATTTAATGCCACTCCAATAGGACAAGCAAGCTCACATTTATTCAGCCGGTGTGCCCTCGGGCACTCGTCCACCCAGGGAGACGGGGACATTTACTTACACGAAAGCATTTGCTCAAGCGTTGCATCATGTGTTTAGTTGGAAAAACACAAGTCACAGCCAGTGTAAAGTGGTGTTACGAGTCACTCTGTCCCACAAGCTGCATCCTTGTCTTTGCTCCAATCCCACACACTATAGACAGACATGGTAAATAGCTTAAGAGCCTGAACCATGAAATATATGAGAGAAAATTCAGATTATTTGTAAATATTTATTTATTGGTCCTTTTAAACAAACAAACAATTTTTTATTTGTTTTGAAAATCTACTTCCACATAGGACTTTTGATTTGTGTCATATTTGATACATCCGGTCACAATGCTTTAAATTTATACATTTATAACTGTCAACAATAGACAAGTAAACTGACATCAAACATATTAGTATTTCCAAAAATCAGAAAGAACATTTCCTACTATTAATAAGTATAGGTGTCTCTCCTTTCTCAACTGCCCTCTAGTGGATTATTTGTGCAATGCATGTGTCAGATCATATACCGTAAGTCAGGGTTTTAAAGGGATACTTGATTAATTGAGCCATTTTCAGCAGTAAAAGGTTAATATTTTGTCTATAATTAATGTGGTAACCATTATTTTTTGTACAATTAATACATTTAAAAACTATTTTTTTCTACTTGTGGTCGACTGAAGATGACATCACCTGTGCTGAGGAAGTAGGTAACGACCAATCATGCCTCAGTTTACTGACCAAACCCAGAAAACAGGTGAGCCATGATTGGTCGTTACCTACTTCCTCAGCACAGGTGATGTCATAATCAGTCGACAGCAAGTGGAATAAATCGTTTTTAAAGGTATTAATTGTACATGAAAAATAACGAAGTTATCAAATTAATTCTGGACAAAATATTCACTTTTCACTGCTGAAAATGGCTTAATGAGTCAAATATCCCTTTAATGGGGGGTGGGGGGGTATACTCGTGAAATAGAGGGCTCAAAATGTCTTGTATTTAATATGATACGTTTGGCTTTATAAGGTTAAAAATGTGAACACATGCTGTTCTATTCAGCAATGCTTTTTTAGACATTCTGAATGCTGATCCAAGGTCTGACTTGAAGCCAATCCCCTACAGCAGGCTTCCTCACTCCTGGTCCTCGAGAGGCCCTGCAGGTTTTAGATATTTCCGTCCTTCTACACAGCTGATTCTAAAAATCAGGATCGTTATCAGGCTTCTGCAGAGCTTGATTATTTGAATCAGCTGTGTTGGAGGATGGAAATATGTCAATCCTGGAGGGCTCCGGCTCTCGAGGGCCAGAGAAAAAAAATCAAACATGTCACAAAAGGCCGCTAATTGAAATGGAAAGTGACATGAGATGCATTTTGTGTGAATGAAACTGCTGGTGCAGAACAGGCCACACGAGCCTGAAGGGGATTATTGTCAGCATACAAATATTTGCTGTCATCCATGCGAAGACCTCCTGCTGATGCATTCTTGTATGCGACAGGTGAACTCCTGATCATAATTTAAACATTTACATGCATTGATTACTGTCTGCCAAGCAGTGTCACTCCTGATTCAAATTGCTGTTTGTCAACAAGAGGATGGAAAGGTGGCTCGCAGTCACACTTCCTGCTCCTTCACAGTGCACTTGATTTAATATGCGTCTGCTGGGAAGCGTCTTCAATTCAGCTCCTCTGCGTACGAGCATATTTAGTTGTCATAATGAGCTGTCATGCCTGCTGCGCTACTTGGGGACACGGTGCCTGCCAGAGTTGCATTAGCATTGCGCGCGTGCCTGACCGTATCGTGAATATATTTTGTTGCCGTGTCTGACTTGTTTAGTATCACTCATCTAGTAAAGTACAGCTACCTTAACTTATTTGCTCCCCAAAATGTATAAATACGATCTATTTTAAATGTTTTAAGTGTCCCAAAGACGTATTTATATGTTTATATAGTTGTTTGTTTTTTATGCTAAAGCATACAGAAGACTTTGATGCAGCTTCTGCACTGCAGAGAACGGGTGAACGGTGGTAGTGAATACAAAAACGGCCACCAGGTGGAAGCAGAGTATAAGAGATCAACCAGGGCCATGTTGAAAAAAGCTAATTTAGCCAGTTTTAAGCAGATTTGTGAATAATGATGAAACTTAGCTATATTCTAATGCTAATTGCTGCAAAACGGAAACAGATTTTCTCCTGATGAAAGAAGACACTAATCATTGTTTTGGTAGGTTCCATGTTTTTATCACAATAGAACACAATATTCTGTGGGCCTTGCAAAATCAGTCAAAATCCAGTATAACAGCCTGGAGCGAAGGGGGTTGCTTCCGTGAAAATGGCTGGGAGTGAATGAGTTAAATAAGCACTGAAGTTCAATAACAAAGTTGTGACCTCGAATCCAGCTCATAATGTGAGAGCTGTCAATCTCTCATTGACTGAAGGTCACTGTTAGGTTTATTTTAAGGCTGGGTTTGAAAAATTGAATAATCAATATCAAATCGTTTTACTTTTAGAGTCTGATATCGATTAAAAAAAACAGGAATTTATTATTTTAATATCTCTTTTTCTCATAAATTCATAAGAAAATAGAATTTTAAAGGCCATTGTTTTTAGTATCTTACGGTTTTCTGTGAAATTTTATGTTCACATGAATTTAAAAGTATTTTCTTACATTTATGAAAGACCTGACTGATTACGAGTGTGGGTGGTTGTTTGTCTCTGTGTGCCCTGCAATTGGCTGACAACCAGTTCAGGGTGTGCCCTGCCTACTGCCCGAAACCAGCTGGGATAGGCTCCAGTGCCCCCCCACCCCCCCGCGACCCTTGTGAGGGCAAGCGGTTAAGAAAATCCAGGCCAGACTTCGCATCTTGACAGTTAGTCAATGTCAACGTGGAGACTTCTGCTTTGAAAAACTTTGGCAAGCTCAACAGTCTTCCTTATTTGCATAAATGTAAAATTTGACATGCTGAATGCAATATGTGTGCAGAGCGAGCCACGCCGAACGAGATGTGACCATGAAAAGGCAGCTGGTGGAGGATCTGAAGACGAGGCTCAAGTTTTTGCAGGAGATGGAGAAGAGTTACCGTGGGCAGGTGGAGGAGCTGGAGAAGAAGGTGCTGGAAATGCGCCATAAAAGCTCAAATCACACACAGTGACGTTAACGTTTTTTGCTTTTCTTTGACTAAATCAACCTTTCAGATCAATTAGATTGGTTTTTGGGTAGTGGTTAGTGCATCTGACTCTTAGTCATCCCTCAGTGTCCCGACTAAATGATTGATGCTAACGTGAAGCTAACACTAGCGAATTAATTCAACTTTGTTTTTTTTAAGTGGCTTTTGTAGAGGGGGGGGGCTTCAAATGACTAACTACAACCTGGGCTGAGACAGTGACATCACCAGCTGTGTGATTAGAAGCTTGTGTATTGATGAGGCAGCGAGGAGGCGGCGGTCCATTTAAGGCTTTCTGAACATTTTGATCAAACTCCATAAGTTGACATGCTTTAGTGGACAATGATAGTTACATGCAATTACATGCATACATCTCTAAGCATGATTACATAATGGCAAAAAAAATAATAATCATCTTGTCTACAAATCTATTTCGTCCTGTGTTTTTTCAGCTTTTTTTTTTGCAATCTTAAAAACAAAAAAAACACATTACGATATGATTACATGATGTCTTAAAATAGTCATTTCCTCCTATCCCTGGATAGAAAATGCAAATGGTTGCACCGTGAGCACACAGCTGATCTGCGGCCAAATGATGATGTCATTTACCTGACTGATATGTACGTTCCAGCAGACGCAATGGTGCTCTCATGAGTCATCCGATGTCTTCCGCACTAAGAGAATATCGGATTATAACCGACCGGTCTGAGGAGAGCAGCCGCGTGGTGTCATTTGCGCGCTAATTTCATTGGTGTAAACAGTGAACAGAACATCAGTGCGTGAAGTGCAGCTTGCGGGCAAAAAGCCAGGCTGTTGTGTGTGCGCAGCGTGGACCTTACAATGTTGACTGTATCCTCGCTTGGAAAAAAAAAAACAATGTGAACCTTTTGCACACACAGGTCAAGTGCTTATCTGATGAAGCTTCCAACAGAAAGGCCTTCGTTGAATCTCTAAAGAGGAGACTGAACGTTGCAACCACGGAGAAAACCCAGCAAGAGGCTTCCTGCACCAAACTGAAGGGTGACCTGGAAAAAAAGGTTTGACATTATAATTATGCAGTTAATTACAATTTGTTTGCTGTGTAAAGGTGGGTTCATAATGTTCCTGAAACAGATTATTGCACTTTGCTTGCGTAGCATTAGAAACTGGCAAGTGTGTAGCGTATGTTATTCTGCTTATTCTGTTCTTCCTAAGCGCCCTTTAAGCTGTTTGACACCCCAGTTGGAGTTAAATGTAAAACGAAACACACGACAATAAGAATTGCATCCACCGTAGATTTAAATACAAAACATGTTGTTTTTAAAACATCGCTAGCATAGCGCCAATGCTAAAAACGAAGGGAGGATCCCATTCAAATGCTAACAGGAAGTTAGCATCGACTTCGGGGGTGTTTTTCCCTCAAATAACGAATATTCACACACACATGCTGTGGGAACACATACCCACAGGTAAGATAACACTACGCAAAGGCACAAATTATTTCCAATGTGTGAAAGATGAGTTATTTTAATCGAATTCAATTGCAACTTTCTTCTGTACGCTGTCCACCATGGATGCACGCCCCCTGAGATGGATTAAAACGGATGGATTTTGCTGCTTAACTCATATTACGCTAATGCAATATTAAAGGTGAATCGTGTTGTTTAAAAAGGTATATTAAAGCTTCTTTTTTTTTACATGCATGCTCCACCAATGCCCAGATGAGTACGAAGAGCCCTGGCTGTTGTACTCTGACTGCACCCTCACACTCCACAGTTTCTTTGGGGAGGGGAGGGGAGGGGCGGACATGTCTTTGTTTGTCAACTGTGGCTGTCGCTTTAAGATCGTACTCGCATGCGCAACATGAACGAGCCTGACACAGATCCTGCAGTTACGCTTTGGGCAAACTGCACAAAGATCCTTTAACCAGAATACAATATTTCGACTAGTGGGGCTGCATAGAACATATTATTGTGAAGGACATTTTTTGGGGTTGACTCTCTAGGATTGGTTGTCCTGTAAAAATGCCTGCAAAATTAAAATGTTCAATGAGGTGCAGAAGGATCTGAAAGTGTTGACTAAAGACTAACAGAACTCTCTGGACCATGCTAACATCTTTGTTGACACATCCAGAACTGATGTTATTGGAGGAAGTCATTGCATGCCGACCTCCGAAAACATGTCCACATGTTTAAAATGATCAAAAGAGCGCCTGGATGTTCCATAGGGCAAACTATTGCGTGGGCAGATAAAAACGATGTTGATTTGTTAGGAAGGAACAACAACTGTCAAAATGTTATCCCAACTGTATTGTATGGTGGATGATCATGTTTTGCTAATTCAGGGCCTGGACGCAAAAACAAATCACTTATTTTTATCAAGACATTTTGCAGGAGAACTTCTGTCTGCCAAATGAAGCACAACAGAGAATGCATGATGTAACAGGACAACAATTCAACGGACAAAAGTACATAAAAAAAATAAAAAATAAAAAGTTATGTTAGCCAATTTTTATGACTGAGATGTAGCTCAGGTCAAATGTTCTGACTAATCTATGCAGAAATCCAGGTAAATCCAGCATTCACATCCTTTGTCTTCTCCTTCCGTTCGATCCACCTTCTTTTTACATTGCTGACCATCTCCGTGCTTTCGTTGTGCAGGAGCAGCGCATTCAAGCCCTCCAGGCTCGCGTGGGAGCCAGCGAGCAGGCCTTGGCCGCTCTGGAGCAGAGCGCCACTGAGCAAACGGAGCGGCTGACCCAGCAGCGCTCCCAAGCGTTGGACGGGCTTCAGAGGCAGCTCGGCCAGGCCTCCTCCCAGCTGGAGCAGCTTCGCTCTTTCATCAAGGTGCTCCGCTTAAAGGCTCCGCTTGATCAAAAGCCAGCGGGGTGCAGCAGTGAATCATCTAACTCGTCTTAAATCACTGTCTTGGGCCAGCACATTCTTTCGCAGTCAAGACAACAACAAAAAAATAATAATAGAAGATTGATGTCATTATGCATGTTTTTCATGGGTATAAAGAGATAAAGGCCATCGCAGGTAGATAAATGAGTGGTTGGAGGGAATTGGCACGGTTGTTTTTGTGGAGATGTGATCCATCATGTGCTAGTGTGTTTATGTATCTGGCAAATAGAAGAGAAGGCGATAAAGAGTGTCCTGCAGCTCTGCTCTGCTGACACCTGTCTGTCAAAGAAGGAAGAGGCCAGGCAGAGATAGCACAGTCTATTTCTGCACATACATAAATCATGCGCGAGCTTGGTGGCGGTTTGCCATCGCCCTTCGGATTTTCGGTGGATAAGGGCACGTTTTATCTCCTCCCTTCTTTCCCAAGTGCCTGCATTACTTTCACAAGAATCACCCTTTTATTTTGCTCCCTTTACATCAATAAGTACAGTTCTTATTATTACTGTGTCTCAGTATTAATCAATTAACTGGTGAACAAATTGAACAATAGCCTTTTCATCAAATGTGGCACTCTTCAGCTTGAATTCAGAAAGCATCGTGTTCTTGTCCGCATCGCCATGCAGATTAACTCATTCACTCCAAGCAATCCCCTTCGCTCCCGGCTGTTTTACTGAATTTTGACCAATTTTGCAAGGCCTACAGAATATTGTGTTCTATTGTTATAATAACATGGAACCTACCAAAAGAAAGATGAGAGTCTCTTCTTTCATCAGCATAAAAAGTATAGTATATTTATATCGGTTTCCATTTTGCAGCAATTAGCATTAGAATATAGTTTCATCATTATTTACAAATCTGTTTAAAAAAGTTGGGAAAGGGCTTTTTTCAACATGGCCCTGATTGATCTCGTATACTCTGCTGCCACCTGCTGGCCGTTTTTGTAAAAACTACCATTCAACTGTTTTGTGCAGTTGAGGCTGCATCAAAGCCTTCTGTATGCTCTACCATTAAAAAAAATGTTAGTTTTTTTTTTGTTAAATGTATAAATACGTCTTTGGGGGCATGATCATATTTAAACTAGAACATATTTATATACGTTTTGGGGAGCAAATGAGTAAGTATATTTATTTCAATATTAAATGTAACAAGTACGTTTGAAAGTGTGTTACACAGAAGTGACGTCATCTAGCAGCAGCCAATAGAAAAGCACCTTTAGATGACATCGCTCCTATTGGCAACAATTTTGCGTGCTTGACTTTTGGCTTTCATTTAACTCAGCCAAAATGCAATGCTAGGTAAGAAATGCTTTACTTTTTTCATTTGACCATGGTGTTTCTTAAATATTATGCACAAGTAATACACATAAAAAAATGAAAACTAATACTAAAAACTAAATTAAAACTAAGCATTTTTTAAATAACTAATACTAATAAGAACTATCGGAACCACCTTGAGAACTAATTAAAACTAACTAAATTTAAAAAGCAAAACTCAAAACGAAATAAAAACTGACTAAAATGAAAATTCCCAAATGATAATAACCCTGGATGGAACCCAGGGGCAGCAGATACAATGAAAACAGGAGAGGCCCCAGAATTGAACCCTGCGGAACACCATATTACCCCATATGAATTCATATTGCGCACATTCGTTCATATTCATTTTGGAAGGTGTCAGAAGTGTGACGTTAAGCTACGAGACCATCCGTGGCATGCCCAGTTTAAGTGAATAAATTCCGTGACCGTACACCAATATGGAGTGAAAAAAACAAAAAAAATTCATCAGATTATTATGGAAGTAGTTTAGCGATACCGTGCATTGATTTTCTTTTTTTCCTTACGAGGAACTTGACACAAGACGACCATATGCTAAGAACACACATGCATGAGATCTATTGCGCATATCTCCCATAAACAAAAGATGCTTCATTTTAATTCACGCAAGCAAAGATGTATTGATATCCACTCGATGCCTCCATTTTCCCATAACCTCAGGCGGGGTGGGGCCGTGTTGTTGTTGTTGTTGTGTCGAGGATTCACATCATTGTTTGTCTGCCCCTGGCTCCTGTGATCCCCTATAAGAACAGCGAGCCCTTTGATTGGGCTGCCTAACGTCCGGAGGAGATTTACTCTTGTCGTGTATTGATCACGACTGGAGGGGCTGTGTGTGCGTGTGTGTGCGTGTGTGTGTGTATGTGTTGTCTTTGTGAGCTTGCTATTGCTGAATGTGTATGCAGTTTTTTTTTTGTTTTTTTTTATTGTGATGGGCCAGCAGACCCTTTTGGCCCCTGCACACGCCTCGGGCTGTCAAAACTGCAAAAAAAAATTGGCCTGTATGCAGTGGCCAAGCGCACAATAAGTTTCACATTACTGTCCTTATGGCGTACAAGTAGAATTGGCTTTAAGTCTGTCAAAGCTGTTTATATATCTATTTTTCGACACCAAATGAACATAGATAATTTTCTTCTGCGCTTTGCTTGGTTTGCTCCTGAACGGCCTTTTGTGCCCTGGCGTGTGTGCGTGTACAGTATGTGTGTGTGAAAAGGTTCAGAAGAAGCTAGTTATTATTGAAGATGTCTTTTTAGCTGCTCATTTGATCCCCATCGCTATGCCTTAATCCTCGCCTCGTCTAAATTGGCCCTCTGGCTATAGCAATTGTGCTGCGAGCCCGGTTAAGAGTTCTCAACAAACACGCAGACTCAAGTACACGCTGCACACACATACAACACTTATTGTGTGTGTGGGTGGTGGGGGGCGTGGGGGGGGGGGTGCGTGTGTGTGTGCAGCGGTTCCTCCCGCAGCTCAGAACGGCTGATGAATTCCCTTCCTAATCTCCTTTCCGGATTATTCCACATGCAGGGTTTAGGTCAATTAAATGTAACCCTCGACTAGTGACAGTGAATATCTATTAGGCCGTAAATAAAAGAAAAGGATCTGTGGCTGTTAGGTAATGAGCTATGTATTCCTTGAGGGTAAACGCGCTCTTTTATCACCAAAAGCAGCTCGAGCAGCAGTCGTTTATCAGATCAGATGGACAACGGTTATGAGTTAGGATTCTGCTTGCAATGGAAGGTCCAACACAAGATGCTCTGGGATGCCGGTTGACCTCTTGTTAGACGAATCGGATTCATCTGTACGATAGGCAAACTGTCACCATCGTTAAAAATGTAGTAATTGTTCTTAAGAAAAAATAAAATAAATTTAGTAATTGTACAGGCAATGTCTTTGCGTTTTGAATTAATAACTGTCAGGTAGGGCTGAACATTCAATCAAATTCAAATTGACGAGGGATAGACCGGTTATCGGCCGGGCCGATTAACTGTGCCGATATTCAGCATTTTGACTAATATCGGTCTTTTTGAAGAATCATACGGACGATAATATATCAATTTTAAAAATGTGTCAACTTCAGGAAAGTATTTATTAAAAGTTTAAGAGATCCTGGGAACTCTCTTTTTTCTCGTTTTTGTTTGAAATTATAGCCAAGATAAGTAAAAAATGTAATACTTATTATTTTGAAATTTTAGAAAACTTCACAATAGCAAGCTATTTACTTGTTTAAGTTGTATTTAACTTTTGAAGACATGCTGGGAGTTAAAACAAAGATGTCTATTGACTAAGATTTTTTTTTTTTATCCTAAAAGTTGCACAATAAACATATGCTTAAAAATTCCACAAATTTAAGAGCAAGTGTTTGTATTTATTTCAAATTTCATGCCAATATTTTCCTTTTTACTGAAAAATTAATATGGGCTCCGAATATCGGTTATCAGCATCCTTAACTACTATTAATCTGTATCTGTATCAGCCCTGAAATTACTATATCGGTCTATCTCTAAAATTGACATCACAATGGCGGGACTCTCACAGGGGTTTTCTCCACATTTCAAAAACAGGCATGATTAATTTAAGACTCTAAATTGTCCATAAGCGGAAATGCGAGTGTGAATGGTTGCTTGTGGACATGCTCTGTAGTTACCCGCCGACCACTTCAAGGTGTGCCCCGCCTCTCACCCAAAGTCAGCTAGGATATGCTCCAGCTTACTTGTCACCATAAAGAGGACGAGCGACATGGAAAATTTATAACTAATATGAAAATAATACAAATATCATTTTTAACTCATTTGCTCCCAAAAACTTATAAATATGTTCTATTTTAAATATTACCATGCTCCCAAAGATGTATTTATGTTTTTTTATGCTATAACATACAGAAGGCTTTAATGCAGCCTCTGAACTGAAGAGAATGCTTGAAGCAATGATAGTTATTACAATAACGGCCAGCAGGTGGCAGCAGAGTATAAGAGATCAACCAGGGCCATGTTGCAAAAAAAACTACAGATTTGTAAATAATGATGAAACTTATATATTCTATATTCTAGTGCTAACTGCTGCAAAACGGAAACAGATACAAATATACTTTTTTCTTGATGAAAGAAGAGACTCTAATCTAATCTAATCTTCTTGGTAGTGTCCATGTATTTCATAGCAATAGAACACAATATTGCTTGGGCCCTGCAAAATCAGTCAAATTCCAGTAAAACAGCCGGGAGCGAAAGGGGTTGCTTCAGTGAAAATGGCTGGGAGGGAATGAGTTCAAATCCAGATCAAAAGGTTTTGTGTGACTGAGGGTTTATTTTTCCATATTCTTAAGTTGAATTCCATATTTTACAGCACAGGCCAAGTGATTACCCCAGACGTTGTATGTCCTCAGCAAAGGATGTCCAGACTGTTTCTAGAGGGCCACATACGGAAAAATTAAAGCTCATTATCGTACACATTTTGTGTTTATGGAGCATGCTAAAACCCAACAAAGGCATTTTAACATGTTTCAAATGTATTTATATTAAAGAAAAAAAGTGTGACACATTTTTTATACATATTTTTTAAAACCTTTTTATTTATTTATTTATTTTTTGCAACCTTGTGATGCAGGCCTGGTTTGATTTTATTATTAAAATATGTGGCAGGTCATTAGAAATCTTGCCTCAAATGGTTCTTTGGCCATACTTTGAATGCCTCTACCCTATGCTGCTCTACCTTTCGTCTTTCATGGTAGCTAATTACATAAAATACGGCAAGATGTAAAATACAGCACAATTTGCACACACAAAAAAGTGCTGTTTGTTTGTAAACATTTAATTTCTTCACATCCCAATTCTGATTATATCCTTATTCCTTTCTAACAAACAAAAGTGAACTTCACCGCAACTTTATTAACGCCACCAGTGTACAACTGCAAGAGCAATAAATGTTGGCACGCCTGAAAAATCTTCATCAAGCCTTTGCACTTGTACGTTTTTTTTTTTTTTTCCCTCGTCCCTTGCTCCGAGAGCAAGTTGTACAGTTCTTTTTGTTTATTTGTTTGCGCGCAATGAGAGCGGGAGCCATCCCAAGCTCCCCTCGTCCGACCATCTATTCCAAGGTCAGCTTTTCGGCAGGCTTGCAGGGGAATGATACGGAAGATTATTGCCTCGATCAATAAGCTGAAAATGAAGCAAAGGGGAGTTTGCTTTATTGACTTGCTCGTGTACAGTGGCAGTTTTAACATTTAATTGTCTCTCCGTATTTAGCGTTCACGCTCCCATTTAGCGCCCCGGCAGCCGCGCCATCCCGGGCCTTTTGCTCGCCTCGCTTTGCCATCCACCCGGGCACCATTTTCGAGCGGCCCCTCGCAAGCTTAATTATTAACTGTGTTATGCTGCCCGGTTGTGCCGCGAGACCTGCGGAAAGCAAATAAATAAATGAATGGCTGTATCTTTCACGAGCCCCCCTCTGCCTGTTCTGCCTCTGATGAATGATTCCCTGTCTGTGGAGATTTTAGCCAAAACTCGAGGTGCATTGGATATCAAAGCCTCGTTCCCGCAGCTTTTCAATCGACGGGGCAACGCACCCCGAGGACCGCATTCCTTCAAGGGAGCGCGCGGCAAAAACCGGAGAGAATCTGAGTGTGTCAAACTCAATATTCCTCCATAATGCACTAAGCCGCTCTGGCGCATGCTTGATCAATTTCATTTATTCATCTGCCAGGGCACGGCCGTCCCTCGCACTTCTTCTCCGTCTCCGTTTCGTCATGTTCTTCTCACTTGTATTCCTCCTCCCCCCTGCAGGCCCTGGCCAGTGAAATGCTGTTAGACGTGCACGAGGTCAAGCAGCAGCTGATGAAGAGGAGGAGGTTGAGGCGGGCCGGCGCTGTTGCGGCGAAAGGCGGCCCATCAGCTCAATCCATGATCAAAGCCAAGTCCATCGCCGCCTCCATCCTCAATATGTCCGAGAACGATCTGGCCGACATCATGGACTCGGAGCAGGTGAGGCCGAGGGACGACGGGGCGTTCGTTTAACACGAGGGTGTAGATCAGGGGTGTCCAAACGTATTCTTCCAAGGGCTGCATACATATAAATTGAAGGATGCAAGTGATTCCACCTGTGCTCAAATGTGTTATTCAGCAGTGGAGGAAACACATTGAAATGTTTTTTTTTGTTTGTTTTTGGTTCAATGGAATGAAGTCAACCTTAAACATTTCTTGACAATAATATGTTATATGTGACCTCACTAGTCTAAACGTGACATTCTTATTAATATTACATTTGTGGAATAAGTTATGAAGAAAGTCCGGCTATTTTTATCCATCTCGGGGGCGGCCATTTTGCCATTTGCTGTCGATCTAAGGATGACATCACAATTGCTCAGGGCAATGACCAATCGGAGCTCACTTGTTTTCTGAAGCTGAGCTGTGATTGGTTGCTACCTGAGACCTGAGCAACATTGATGTCATCTTCAGCCGACAGCAAGTGGCAAAATGGCCGCCCCCCTGAGATGGATAAAAACTGCTGGATTTTGCTGCTTAACTTGTATTCCACTAATGCAATATTAACCACACTGCAAAAAGGACAGTAGAAATTTTAAGAAAAACTGTAGTAAAATAAGAAAATTATTACTTCAAATAAGCAAAATTATCTGCAAACAGAACAAGAAAACTTTACTTAAATTTACCTGTAAGGTTTTTTAAAAATAAGAAAACAATACTAGGTCCATATCAACCACAGCAGAAATAGTATTTTTAGACTAAAAACTGGCTGTTAAAACTAAATGCCAAGACTGCTTGAGCAAATAACATACTTAAGTAATAAGTATCAAAAAATAAGCAGAATGATATTGTCTGACAATTTCATTTTATGTAAAAAATAACTTGTCAAAGCAAAATAAGCAAATTTAGGTTAAATTTAAGAAATGATATCTTATTTAAGATTTGCAGTGTTTACACCAGTGGGGATGCATAGAACATATTGTTATCAAAACAAAATGGAGGGAGGGGGTGGCGGGGTGACTTCCCCTTTAAAACAAAGAAAAGACAGGTAGGTGATCAAGCAAAAATGAGTTTTCAGGATTTTGGGGTGACCAGCATCCTTGTATCCCTCAAGAATAAATCCACCCCTGTACTGAGCAGCAACAGAATCACATCATCATTTTCAGATACAAAACAAGCGTCAGACCATGGACCTGTTTCAGACTTTTTTAGGACAAAAACCCCTCTGGACACATCTCAGATCACAGCATAATCTCGTAGAATAATCTTATACAACATAAAATCCTGACTGTCTTGTGTTTTATAAGATTATCATTTGTTGTTCACACGCACCGAGTCACTTTTTAATTTTAGTATATCGTCGCTGCTTATGTCTTTTTTTATTTTCAATTTTTACGTTTACGATGTCTGCATTCAGTTTCATCCCAAAAACGTCAAATGTAAATAATGACAAAAATGGACATGAGTGTTTTTCACACAGTAGTGACGATATGCCATGTGCTGTTAAGAAAATCGATTTTGGGCCATAGTTTGGACATTGCTCGTGTCGATCCATTCTTAAATGATGCCCACCGCGCCACGCAAGCCTAACACTCATCGCACTGTAACATTTGTAAACAAGTTTGCGTAAATTTCATCTTAGCAAAGATGGAGCGATCGACTTGTTGCTTTTGGGCATCGTCTTGGTCGACTGAGACTAAATGAACGCAGTAACCTCGGCCTATCCTGTGGGACTCAAAACATTCGATTGGCGTCGGCGTGGAAATAAGTTCTGAGTTCATTTCTGTTGTTTAGCCTCGCTGCGGTTCTTTTGCTCCTGGTCAACCTCGTGTTATTGATGGGTAAGCAGACGTGGGCATGGCTGAACACAAAGCAAACTTTTCTGAAAACCATGCATCTATTTGCGTAGCGCTTGTCCTTATTAGGGTCGGGAGTGAGCTGGAGTCTATCCCAGTAGACTTTGGGGTGAGAGGAGCGCTACAGCCACAATTCGAACCCTGAATCTCAGAACTGTGAGGCAGACATGCTGCCCGCCTTTCACATTTTGCTCACAAATGTTCAGTAGGTGATAGACCACCTTTCATAAAGAGACCATCTAGCATCAAAGGTGCTTTAATGTGGACCCTTTCGATTTTGATGAGCACTTGAGCTTTCATGATTTTGAACAAAGTTAAAGCGGATTTTAAACTAAATGATGAAGCAAGATGTGCTTACCATTAAAGCACTACGCTGCTTAGACCAATCTCAATAAATTAGGCTGTAGACGTCTACAAACGTGAATGAGCAAAACGCCTACAGCGGAATCTGAGATTGAAACAAATTAAAGTTTCAAGACACTGGGTGGCCCTATAGGTTTGGCTTAAGAATCAATTTTTCCTGTGAAGTATTCTTTTCCACGGTCAAACGTTAAGCTGCATTTGTTTGTTTTTTTACAGCTTAGGAGTATAAAAACAGTTTAACCACTAGTAATAGTTAAACATAATCACAAATAACTTGGATTAGAATGTAGTACTGCTGATACCTTGGAGGTGAGTCTCTTCACATGATTATACATATTGAACACATTTCCTCCCAGTCATTTTCACTGAAGCAACCCCCTTCCCTCCTGGCTGTTTTACTGGATTTTGACTGATTTTGCAAGGCTCACAGAATATTGTGTTCTATTGCTAGAAAAACATGGAACATACCAAAAGAAAGCTTAAGAGTCTTTTCTTTCATCAGGAAAAAAATAAGTATATGTCTGTTTCCGTATTGCAGCAATTAGAATATAGCTAAGTTTCATCATTATTCACAAATCTGTTTAAAACAGTGTTTTAAAACAGCTTGTTGCAACATGGCCCTGGTTGATCTCTTATAATCTGCTGCCACCTGCTGGCCGGTTTTGTAATAAATGCCATTGCTTCAAACATTCTCTTCAGTTCAGCTACATCAAAGCCTTCTGTATGCTCTAACATAAAAAAATAAAAAATAAAAAAACGTCTTTGGGAGCATGATAATATTTAAAATAGAACGTATTTATATGTTTTCGGGAGCAATGAGTTACATTTCTGGTGTACAAACCATTGTCCTTACGATTATCATTGTTGTTGACCTAAGCATGTTGCACGGAGCAGCCAGGACAGAAATATCTACCCTTTTGCTTCATCAAGGGCTAATGTAAAATGTAGAGTGCAGGTGGTGGTATGCATGGTGAACAGAGAGCGAATATCGGGTGAGGTTTTGCCAATGAGTGTTATATTTAAAAAAAAAAAAAACACTCTAAAAACAGTTGCGTTAAAAATAACCCAACTATGGGTCAAAAATGGACCGATCCTCTACTTGAGTCGATCTGACCCAACTTTGAGTCAAGAAATGGCTCTTTTAGTGTAAAACAACTTGTAAATATTGGGCAGATCCTTTACTTGGGTCAAAGTATTGGGTCATTTTGTAAAAAATAACTCAGGAAGTTTGGGTCAAATTGCCCCATAAAAAGGATTGGTCCCTTTTTGATCCATAATTGGATTACTTTTGACCCAACAGTTTTTAGAGTGCATGGACTTGGATAGTTGTTAGACTTTACACTCCACATTTTAATAACTACAAATTAAAGGGAAAATCAACCTTAAAATATTTTTTGACAATAATATATTATATGTGACCTCACTAGTCTAAACATGACATTCTGATTAATATTACATTTGCGGAATAAGAGTTATGAAGCAAAATCCAGCCGTTCTTATCCATCTCAAAGGGCGGCCATTTTGACACTTTCTGTCGACTAAAGACGACATCACAGTTGCGCAGGTCTCAGGCAACAGCCAATCAGAGCTCACCAGTTTTCTGAAGGTGAGCTGTGATTAGTCGTTCTTCAGCCGACAGCAAGTGGCAAAATGGCCGCCTTCTGATCTTGATAAAAACTGCTGGATTTTGCTGCTTAACTCATATTCTACTAAAGCAAAATTAACCAAAATACCAAATTTGGACTATTGGGGCCGCATAGCGCATATTATTGTCAATAAAAAAAATTTGGGTTGACTTCCCCGTTAAATACCCGTCCTTTCAATTGCCCAACTCTTCTTACCGCCATAGATCTCACCCAACAGCGTCGTCAATGAACAAATCCATGTTGCAATCAACCTCAAGTCCCATCAGACGGCGTCGTCCTCTTCCTTTATCAGGAGATGAGAGTGCTCGCCCTGCACTTACTCACACTTGAAACCAATTTCATTCCTTTGCAGCTCAGCTTCTCCCAGGAGATGTGAGGGTACAAAATGGCTCTCCACTCATCACCCCCTGAAAGCTCCGTGCGTCCAAATGCCTCTTTTCTCCTCAGCGCTTGTTTCTTGACAGCTGCTCTCGTCTAGACCTTGATGTGGTCACCAGTGGGGGGTGGAATCATGGAATCGTCGATATTATCACAATAGTTTGCCAACAATAGCAGTAATGTACTTGTTTTTAATGACGAATCCTCAAAATGGTCATCACATTTTTGGATTTTTCTATATTTCAGTGTAGTCAGGTAGCCTTATTAGTTAAGTACATTCAAGAAGAACCTCAACTCATTCACTCCCAGCCATTTTCACTGAAGCAACCCCCTTTGCTCCCGGCTGTTTTACTGGATTTTGACTGATTTTGCAAGGCCCACAGGATGTTTTTTTCTATTGCTATAAAAGCATGAAACATACCAAAAGAAATCTTAGAGTCTCTTCTTTCATCAGGAACAAAAAAGCATATTTCTATCTGTTTCCGTTTTGCAATTAGCATTAGCATATAGCTATGTCTCATCATTATTCACAAATCTGTGAATATCCAGAAGGGGAAAGAGCTTTTTGCGACATGGCCCTGGTTGATCTCTTAATACTCTGCTGCCACCTGCTGGTCGTTTTTGTAATAACTACCATTTCTTCAACCGTTTTGTGCAGTTGAGAGGCTGCATCAAAGCCTACTGTATGCTCTAGCATAAAAATAAAAAAAATTAACGTATAAATACGTCATCAGGAGCATGGTAATATTTCAAATAGAACGTATTTAGTCGTTTTTGGGAGACAAAGTGTTAATATTAATATTACAACTTGTCAGTGAATACCCAACCACGCATACTTGGACATCGAACAGCGCTATCACTAATGTTTCAGTACAGTATGTCCCTCCCAAGGTCCCCAATGTTTGGGTACAGTCAATTCTGCAATTTA
Organism: Leptonotus elevatus; assembly: GCF_054856555.1. NCBI lineage: Eukaryota > Metazoa > Chordata > Actinopteri > Syngnathiformes > Syngnathidae > Leptonotus > Leptonotus elevatus. Next base: position 5,887,710 of record NC_141246.1, on the reverse strand, counting down.
GCAGATTATTTGCGGGAACTTTTTTCACCGCAGCATTACATTACTTATGTTCTTGACGGTTGTAGCTTTCTCATAATGTCCAGCGTCTGATACGTCTTAGTTGGCAGAGCTATTTCTGCAACATTGATCTTTTCCTGGAGCCGTTTTACTCGATAAACTCATCGAAACTTTCTGTGCTATTAATTGGTTTTCATAGATAATACAAATCAAACATCTAAGCCGGCCTGTTAGATTGAAACAGCCACGCAAGACTCATCAGATCAATAGAAACGCACCTATATAGCACATGCGCCCTCGTCTCCCACTCAGGTTTCACGCCGCCCGTGTGCATGTGTCCATTTCATCGTATGCAGCAAAAGTTGGGCGAGGGTCAAGCGGCTCCGGGCCTTTTTAATCGCCTGCCGAGCGGAGGACGAGTGCATTATTCGGAATGTAGATCACCTCTGACGCGTTTCGTGTTTGAAGGCCACCTTCTCACACTCTCCCCCTTCTCAGTTATGATAAGCAGCAGCCACTAATTAGGCTGAAATTAGCCCGATCCGTGGTGTTATCGCAAAGGATCGCACCTGTGGTTGCAGGAAGCTGATAAAAGGCCAAGGGATAAACACGCACTTAATCTACTGCAAGTGTTAAACCCTGTGTAAGTGTGTGTGTGAGGAGGATAGGTTGCCTTGTTAATAACATAGTGTGTGTCATCTGCAACACTATACACAAAATCCAGTAAAACAGCCAGGAGTGAAGGGGGTTGCTTCAGTGAAAATGGCTGGGAGTGAATGAGTTAAGAAATTATGTTGACATTTTGGAAGGCTATTTACAATAGAAAACTTAAGGGATCTATTTACTTGCTTCGTTTTTCATTTACATGCTGATGACCCAGGAAACTCCCTGCAATTTTTTTTTAATTTTTAAACAAAGCTGTCAATTCTTTAGATGTTTAAAATTAAAAGAAAAATTTTTTTTTTCAACCTAATATTTTCTCTTTTACTGCAAATGACTATCAGCTTGAAATACTGGTTATCGGTCTCCTTGACTACTAATAATCGGTATCGGCCTTGAAAAAAACATATTGGTCTATCACTAGTTTGGGCGACAAATGGTCATGTGAATAAAGAACATGTGGCGCAATAAAAAAAAATGCTAAATTGTTTTAGCAGTACATGCAGGAGAGCTTGCGACCACATCAAAATCATTGAAAAGTAGACAAAATAATGTATAAAGCTGACCTAATTCCTGTCAAGATAACATCATCTTACAGTGAGTACTATATAATCTTTCATTGCCTGGAGCAGACTATCAAAGTACGCATAAAGTTTGCACTGTATGCACACGTCGGCTCAGGCTTTCCAGGATTTGTGAGTGTTTGGTCAGCCACACACAGCCGTGCACTTTCTCCGTGTCGCACTTAGACAGTACCGGGCTTGTCACTTCATTTCGAATGGCAACACCCGGTCCAGAGCCAGGAGGCGGAGGGCAGAGTCATGCGGTGCAGTCACTCCTCAATGTGTTCATTAGCCGCTACAAGGCTACCGCTCTGTAGGTTCGTTTTTACACGAGAGGCATGTAAACATTCACTGGCGTCCGCTAAGTCTCCAGGGTTCGGACATGGGTACTCTCGGACCGGCCGGTGTTTGGATAAATAGTGGCCCGTTTCTCTCTGGAGAAATCAAGATTGGTTTTGGTCTCTGCTATTTCTGTCCCCAATGACACATATCATCTCCATCTTTCAGGGGACAGAGAGCCTTTCAGGGGTTCCCAAAGATCAGGAGTGGCTGGACCATCTAAATCTCATCCTCCAGCAGCAGGTTGGTGTTATCTCGCTGCATCGATAGCATGTGGGAACAATTTGGAAAAAGAAAATGGCGGGTTAGATTTTTATTCTGATTGATAATTGGCATGCTAGAATTGTCAATTTTTTCAACCATATGTTACCTTCCGGATAAGAAAAAAATTCACTGATTAGCTGTAGTAAGACTGTAGTAAAAAGAGCTGATTATACAATTGGGGTAAGAAAATGGGGAACGTTTTGAATTCCGCACTGAAAATGTTGTGAAAATCAGCTGTCAGACCTAACTTGATAAAAAAAAAATGGTGTTCCCCGGTGTAATCATATAAGGTTGACATACAATCGAAAAATTCTTTTTTTTAAACTGTATATTGTATAGGAAGAATTGCATCTAAATGATAATTGGAAATTTTCACAAATTGCTTTTATCTATCATTCACAAAGTGTGCGTTTCTGCATTTTCATGCAGACTAAAGTAAAGCTGCATTTTTAGCCATTTTTCATTTGTAATGACATCACATGATCTCTTTCAAGCTTTTGATCGCCTTTTGGTGAAGAGAAAACTTGATGGATCCAATATGCTGCTTGATTTCAAGGTGAAAAGCAATGAAAAGTTTTCCTATGTATGAATTGACATACACGGATGCACGTTCTAGCCATCATAATGATGAGATTGATTTTTATTTTATATTTTTTCCTAGGGCTTTGCCTATTTACAGTACATCTTTCCAAACAGCAGAATATCTGTAAACATTATTTATTTATTTATTTTTTACTTTAGTACGCCTAGCAGGTGTTTTTTGTTAAGTGATATTTTTTTCATTACAAATGTAAAAAAAAACAAAAAAAAGCCCAGTGCTTCTCAATTGTTTTTTTAACCCTGGAAAAAAAAACACAATTTCACCCTCCACCCCCCGCCCGCAACTCTACACAGCGACTATAAATAGTATCATTGTCTATAATCTTTGTAACTCTTTCTACACTCTCTGACAATGAGAGCGCCACTCCCACCTACTGTAGTGGATGTGCAATTACGCTTTATTCTACTATGGCAATGTGCTACTTTTCCATTGGATAGGGATTTGGCACCATCTTGTGGCATCTTAGGGTATTTCAGAAAAAGCTTCTTCTTTTTTTTTTTTAAACATGACTAGGTGACTTTTTTTCTAGCAAAGAACTGCAGATAGGTCCCATAGAAAAAAAATCAATTTGCAAATAGTAAACAACAGCAAACATAATGTGGCCTGTCAACACGTTTTGTTCCAAAAATGGTCAAAGGTGGCCCGAAAGGGTTGAAAAAGTCCCAATATTTGCGATGTGGACCCAGAGGCTGCTACACAGGTCCTTGCGTTCAAGGATGCAATAGTTGATTCGCCCGGCGGGCCTCTTGCAAAACCACGTTAGGCCTCACCGTGTGAGGGGTTACAGTGCCACCGCTTTCTTTGCCATGCATTGCACTTGCGCTTTTCACAAAATGAAAAAACAAAATAATTTAACAACATCCGTGTACTTGAGTGGACGTGGGCCTGAGAGGCATAGCTGTATCTTCCCCGGGAAAAAAAAACAAAAGAAACTCCGGCCACTCATCTGCGAGCACTCTGCAGGAGCTTTACTGGAGCGCTGTCAACGTCTGCTCGCTGTGATATGTGTGTGATTGAGTGTTGCTCTTCGCGCGCGCGTGTGTGTGTGTGTGTGTGTGTGTGTGTGTGTGCGCGCGTCTCTTCTGTTCTTGTCAGAAGCTGCCGCAGGCACTCATGCGTCGCCTCCGCACCACGACACACACCAGGCACTGTTCTCTTGTTCCCCAGATCTTCCGCTGACCTTTCCACCTTCGTCTCCCCCTCCCACACTAACACACACACACACACACACTTGACGCGTTACTTGAATCCATGTTTTTCCCTTCTAGCTGGGCAGCTTTCAGTCCCTGTTCTCTGTCTATCTCTGCCATCCTGCCCTGTCCCACATTTCTCTCTCTCTTTCTCTCTCTGGCTGGCTCAGACCCCGAGGCAGCTTGTTAGTGGGGAACTAAATATTGATTTGGCGAGCCTGTCGATGCCGGGAGAATGAGCTAGTGTTCACTAGAGACCTCGGCACCGGCAGCCTGCTATCGACGTTTTCCGTGGGCAGAACAGGGGTGATGGGGGGGAGGGTGGCGAAGGGAGGAAGAGAGGAGCGGAGTATGACAAGCCTGAGACTTGCCCCCGGGTCCCTACGGGGACCGCTGGGACCCTTGCAGTCAACCCCCTCCTCACCGCTTACTCCAGCAGACTTTTTCCATCTTCTTTCAAGTCCATCTTGTTCTTTTTTTTCACTTATTTATTTATTTGAGGAGTTTTCTGCTCTCTTCTCCATCTGGCTTGTTCCACTCATCTTAGTTTTTGTCGAGAAGAGCTATTTTTTTTTTTTTTTTGCTCTCTTGCGGTTCAGCAATAGCGCATTTGCCTTTTTGTGTATTTTATAGCGATAGACCGATATGTTTTTTTCAAGGCTGATGCCGATTATTAGTAGTCAAGGAGACCAATAACCAGAGATGGCAAATCCAGGTCCATAAAGTAGAAACCCTTCCACAGTTTGGCTTTAGCCATTGGTGCTAGCTAGCTAGCTCTCTAGCAGGTAAACGAGCACTATGGGAGCTATCTCTAGCTAGCTAGCAAGCACTTGGGGCTTAAGCCAAATGGTGGCAGGGTTTTTACTTTCTGGACCTGGATTTGACACCTCTGCCGATAACCGATATTTGAAGCTGATATACATTTTCAGTAGGGGTGTTAGAAAAAATCGATTCTGCAATATATCGCGATATTACAGCGCGCAATTCTCGAATCGATTCGATATGCGGCCGAATGGATTTTTAAACATACATTTTTTATGGAAATATTCAACAAAGCGTCTTACTTAGGGTTAGGATTCACAAGCATGGAAGATTGTTATATTAATGGAACATTAAGCCTTAATATTTTATTTCAGTGATGTTCAAACATGAAACAAACCGCAAGTTATAAGCCTGAATTTTCAAATAAATAAATACATTTTCATACAAATCTTACAATGTACATATAAAAGTTTACTGGTTGGTATTTTCTAAATTTGAGTAAAAAACAAAAAAAAATCGCAATAAGCAATTTATAGATTTGTATCTATACCTATGAATCATAATACAAATCGAATCGCCAGGTACTAAGCAATTCACACCCCTAATTTTCAGTAAAAAAAAAAAAAAGGTGGCAATATTGGCGTCCAAAAATTTTTCAAATACAAATGCCAATTTTGACTTGTTTATTGAGCAATTTTTCAGACTTTTCAAAATGTACGTTTTAAAATTTTTATTTTAGCCAAAAAACATCCTTTAAAATTGTTAAACTTCAAAATTGGCCTGATTATCTTTCTATCTGTCTATTTTGCCCAAGCAGAGCAAGTAAGTGGTAAGGACTTGCTTGGAAAACACAAGACAAAAAGCAAGCTCCCACCCTATATCGCTTTCTCCTCCCTGTCATTGCTTATGAAAAGCTCACCGAGCAGAACATCTGTGAAGTCGACTCGCCCCGCCTTGTCACCCTGCCCGTGACACTAATAGCACTCTGCCAGCACTCTGCCCTAATGGTGATATCATCCCACCGCGGAGATGCACTTCCTAAAATAAGAAGACACCGAGGAAGACCGAAATAGACGGATGAGGAGGAGAAGACGAGTGTCCTTAACTGGCTGGGCTGTCACCGGCGCCAGATGAGGATGTGTCCGTCGGCGCAGCCTCCTCTTGTCACTGACAGAGTCTAATAGAGCTGCCAGTGGGACAGCGCTTTATTATCTCAGTGGCCCTGTCAATAGCCCAGCCATCAGTCACTCAGTCGGTGCGCCGGTGAGGGCCATTGCTCTCCGTGGCTGTCATGTTCAGCCACACGTCAACATAACAAGAGCGCCAATCGGCCAACAGACACGCGACATGGTGTCCTCGTGGTGAAGGAGTAGCATCACAGCCCGGCCGCTCAAAGATAAATGAAATATGCCGTTCATCTCGTACCCTCACTATAATGCGGTACACATTTCACTATTTCACAGATTTATTTTTATTTATTTATTTCTTATTTTATTTATGTATTTATTTATTTATTTTTGAGGTCACAGATTTTTTATTTTTTTACTCATTCACTCCCAGCCATTTTGACTGAAGCACCCGGCCGGGTTTTACTGGATTTTGACTGATTTTGCAAGCTCCACAGAATATTGTGTTCTATTGCTATAAAAACGTGGAACCTACTAAAGATTTGAGTTTCTTCCTTCATTTGTATTTGTTTCCGTTTTGCAGCAATTAGCATTAGAATATAGCTAAGTTTCATCATTATTCACATTCCTGGTGAAAACACTGGCAAAAAGAGCTTGTTGTAACATGGCCTTAGCTGATCTCTTATACTCTTATGCCACCCGCTGGCCTTTTTTTGTAATACGTACCATTGCTTTTAGCCATCGCTTCGTGTCATCAATGCCTTATGTATGCTCTTGCTTTGAATAAAAACAACAACATAAAAAAAAACATAAAAATAATGTAAATACGTTTTTGGGAGTGTAGTGTAGGACAGTATTAAAAACCGGGTTTACACGTTTTTGGGTTTAGATGAGTTAAGTGCAATTTCATATGCTATTTTCTCCAGTAGTGTATTTTTTTCACTAGTTTGTGTGGAAATTGGTTAAATGGGAGCTACTCTTAGGCACGCTGTTGTATTGAATTTAATAAAAAAATATATATATTATTTACAATTTTTTTAATTTTTTTTAACAAGAACTGGCTTGAAAGTACCGAGTTTTCCAGCTGGTTGGAAGAGGTAACAGGCGATAGGCACTCAGCTCGTTGCAAAGTATGCAAAACGAAATAAATAAAGTTGGGGACTCGAGTCGCATGCGAAAGCCGGAAAGCACCAGCTTGCTATGACTTGAAGTTGGTCTAAAAAATTTCTCATAATGGTCTAAAATGATCTCAAATGTAACTTAGTGATTCTTGCAAGAACCCTGATAAATGCTTTGCAATACCATAAGAGTAAATATGGAATAACTTCTGTACATTGATTCCAACAGAAAGGCTGGAACCCTAGAACTGCGGCCTTTCCTGCAACATGTAAACCAAAATGATCTCGTTGGTGTCCGATCAAGTTTGAGCCTTAATGTTGAGAAGTTGATACGATTGACTCATCAAATGAATCCCCAACTGCTCACTTCTGATGGCGGGCTAATGGAATGAAAGCCTACGCCGGTCAGCGGAGAGCCACCACGAGCGAGCGGCACTCTGTAGCCGGAATCGGGGGACGGCGCTATCTAATAATCATGAGCAGGCCGGGGGGGGTGCTGTATGGCTCCACCGCAGCCCACCATGAATAATGCCAGCGGTGAAGATGGAGTGTCCACGTGGGCCACGGGGTCCAGGCACCAGCCCAGGGAAGCATTGATTTAATTGCCTTTGGTTTATTTGTGGAGTCCTAATTATTGAATAGAGGTAGATTTTAATGGGCCAAGTCTTTATGAAGACAGGGAAATGACTGGCTTCTGTTGCTGGCCAATAATGAAACGGAGAAACGCGTGCACCCAAACACACACACACACACACACACATTCACATTCCCACCAGATCATTTTTCAGACTCATTTCACGCACACACACAGGCCTCTCCAGCCTCATGACAGTATATTAACATTTAAAAAGTCATTGGCTCTGTTGATTTCTTTATGAGAGGACAGTGGTTTACTGGCGCGGGGCGACGCCGAGGGCCCGCTAATATTTACTCGGCAATCACACCCCGGGGAGACCTCCGAGCATCACTTCTTATCAGCCTCGGAACCATAACAAGCAGGTGAACATTAGGCCGGCCGTGTAGAGACAAGCCGGACCAATCTGGAAAGGGGGCTCGCTATAAAACGTCAAAGGCCTTTATGGATTGGCTACAGGGCTGACATAACTCCTTTCATTTTAAAAGCCTATTGAACTTTGTGGGGGGGGGGGGGGGGCTGCTGTAGCTGTAGCTGTAGCTCACTCCTGCTAAATAATACACTTAATTTGCGTTGCCGCAGTCGCTGACATCATTATTCCTCTGCGCTAAACATATCAAAGATGCGGCGCCTTGGAATAAAAAGAAACTTTTATTGTTATTATCATCGCTGTTGATGCATCGCGTCGTGTTCTGTGGCTCATTATGGGCTCGGTAATGACAAGGAACAGCTCCGAGTCGGCTCTCCTCTCCCAAGGAAAGTGACTCTAATTAAGCTTCATTTAATTATTGAACTAATTAAATCTTTTTGGGTGCCTCCGAAGTGTGTGTTTGTATGCGTGCGGCGGGGACTGCAGCCCGTGGCTTGGTTACGGTAAATATGTCACAACACCAGTGGCAGCGATAGAGAGGATTCTCCAGAGAGCATGTTTATTTTTTTTTCCCCCCCTCCCGTACCCAGATGGAGTTATTTGGCTTGTTAAAGTGGCTTTTGATAGAAGTAGAATCATCACATGCAGCTTTTCTGTGTCTTATTAGTAAAACAGCAGAAACTGCAGCACAGTGTAGGCCACATTTTAAGGGTTGGAAACAAATACCGTACTGCCCCCCCCCCCCCACTATGTCACGATAAATTGCTCGCCCTCGCTGAATCACAGATTTATAGGCGATTGTTTTTTTTGTGTGAGTTTTTACGGTACACCTGTAAAGGCAAGTCCGAATTTATGGCTGTGCGCTTTTTCGTGTACCACAATGTGTTGGTGATCTTGTTCAATGCTTAATTCTCATCTGTTTTATGAGTCAGTTTCACAGTAAACGTCAAACGGAAGTGACAAATAAAAAGCTTGAAGCCAGCACACTTATATATTTGAAGAACTGTGAGAACCGATGCTAAGAAATATGTTGAAATGTTTTTTTTAGATATTATTTTCCGTGTTTTAAGGTGTCAGATGGGTAAAACTATTCATAAAAAATATGATATACCGCAGGTGCCCAATTAGATTTCATTCATTCATTGTCTATATTTGATTAGTTTTTCCTGTGTACATTTCAAGTAACACAAATCCGATTCGAATGTAAGTAACTCCACGAAAGTATACATTAAAATACACAAATAACACGTATGTAGTGTTTTTCACGGCACAGCGTGCCAATGTCACCTGACCAAACTCAGAAAACAGGTGAGCCGTGATTGGTCGTTACCTGAGCCCTGAGCAACTGTGATGTCTTTCTCAGTTGACAGCAAGTAGCAAAATGGCCGCCACCTGAGATGGTGAAAAAAACGGATGTTTTTTTTGCTGCTTAGTTCATGTTCCACAAACAAAAACGGATGTTTTTTTTGCTGCTTAGTTCATGTTCCACAAACACAATATTGATCACAATGCTACGTTTACACTAGTGGATGTGCAAAGAACATATTAGTGTACACAAATAAGCGTCTTTGAGTGTCTAGAAAAGCGCTATATAAATCTGATGCGTTACTATTATTATTATTATTATTACTTTAATCGGATACTTCGGGAGACCAGAGGAAGGATCAAAGGAAAGAAAGCTGAAACAATGAAACTTATTTTTTCTAAAAATATATATTATTTATTTTTATCAATATCCGTTGGGCCCTAGTTATTTTCACATTTTATATATATTTTTTAATTTACAGAGTGGCAAAAGTGAGGATAGCATTTTACTGCATGTGCTTTGGGACGTGAATCTCTTCACATTGACTTTCAATTCTGTATTAGAATCCAAAATATATACCAAAACAATTCAAGCCAAAGAAAAAGCAAAACACATTTGTGGAGTCAACCTTCAGATGATCACTGAGCTGAACTCCGCAAGATGCTCCCAAGTCTCGCGAGATTTGCGAAGTCTGGTGTTTTTTTTGTCCAATTAATCCAACTTTTTTTTGGGACAAGTTGTATTTCCCACTGCTTTCCTTGACAATGTGCCGCAGGTACAAACCCTCGTGTTGATCCCTCCGCCGCTTCTCGGCGCATTACCCCCCGGCCGATGAGCCGCGGCGAAGTCGCCGGCATGTTCTCGATTGCTAAATCCCACCCAAGGGTTGCATCTCCTTTATATGGATATCACCTTTTCTATATTTAAACCCCGGCGGTGCCTGAATCACCTCATTTTCACACCTAATGAGTGAAGCAACCTGAAACAAAGCTCCGGTGCTTCCCTGTGTTTAATCTGGGGTGTATTTAGGTCAGATCCCTAACAAATGCACGTTGCACACCCAAAATGATGTTTCCAAACAACGTATCAAGCACAGGAGAGGTTTTTAATTACAGTACGTGTGGCCCCAAGTGTCCAATTCCCTTTCATATCAGTCTCCCGTGGCTCAAAGGGGAGAAAAGGAGGGATGGTCTCCGCTGCAGGGGTAGGTAATTATCAAGGAGAGAATAGGCTCGGAGCGCTTCTCTTACCTGAGCCCCACTTTGCAAATGTGACATATTCATTATCGGAGATAATCAAATGCAAGATTTGTATACGGTGATGCCTTTGTGCTTGGACTTTTTTTTCATCTATTTCGCACCCATGTTGTTGTTGTTGTTATTATTCCCCTGTTTGATACATTTGATTTTCAAACAAAAGTGAGAAGATCAAAGATCAGCACCAGTTTTTTTTTTTTTTTCTCACGTTTCGCCTCACCTTGAATGGTGGCCTACATCGGAGTGCTTCCAAAACCGGGGACGACGATTTCGTCATGCTTCTATCGTAAAAAAAATAAAATAAATAGTGTAGCGGTTCACACAGCTGACTTTCATGCGCTCATGTTTCAGCTCGTTAGCCTTGCGCTTGACATGTGACCAGTTCAAAGTGTAGTTTGAGATATGAGCGCTGTGTGGTGGCACTCAACTTAACTCAACACACTTTTCAATGAGCAGCAGTTTTGCAAGTGCTGAATAATTCATCAAAATAAAAAAAGAGGCTTGAAGCTGTTTAATGTCAATGCCAGTTGAAATTTACACTCTAAAAGCAGTTGGGTCAAAAACGGACCGATCCTGTACTTAGCATTAAGTCAAGAAATGTCTTTTGGTGTAAAACTACTCATAAATATTGGTCAGATTCTTTACTTGTTAAAAAAAAAATGGTGCTTTTGTATAAAACAACCAGGAAAGTTGGGTCAAATTGACCCATAAAGTGGATCGGTCCATTTTTTATCCATAATTGGGTTACTTTTGACCCAACTGTTTTTAGAGTGTACTGTCAAATTGTTTTTAACAATCAAACAACTGTCGACTTTAGAACGTTCTGCAAGCTTAATGCTAACCTCCTGTGTACTTGAAAATGCTATTGATATGCTAATGGTTAATTATGATAGTCGCGGTTTTGTAAGCAATCGATATTTCTACGCGAACAAATCCATATTATCCATCCGCCGCGAAAAATGACTTATATTACAACATCTTCAGTTACTTACAGTAGTTGTGGAAGTCGTCGTTTGTGTACATGTCTGTATTATACTGCCTCCTAGTGGCCAAAGCCGGCACACCAAAATGACAGTGGAATGAATTGCAAAAATTAATTAGGATGCACACACTGTTTTCTATTTAAAACAAGTCAACCCAAAAGTATTCTTTACTATATAATATCGTATGTGCTACTAGTCTAAACCAAGGTTATTTTATAGAAAACTAACGATAAAACTAAAATTCAAAAAACAATTTTGTTAACGAAATAAAATAAAAATGAAAATGTTTTTTTTTTTAATGAAAACTAACTGAAACAACATTCTATATTTACAAAACTAACTAAAATTAACTATAATTATACCAAAAATGTCCTTCGTTTTAGTCTGTGGTAATTAATTTAATACGTGAGCCTTTGGGGATGATTTTAAATGTCATTTTAAGTATTTTTATTTCGATATTAACCGGAATAAAGTGTCATGCAGAAGCGACATCATCTAGAAGCAGCCAATAAAAAAAGCAACTTCAGATGATGTCGCTCGTAGGCGACAAATTTGCCTGCTTGACTTTTGGCTCCAATGGTTCGGCTCGCCTGCTTTTTCATTTAACTCAGCCGAAATGCAACACGAGGTTAGAAATTTTACTTTTTTTCATTTTACCATGGTGTTTATTAAATATTGTGCACAAGTAATACACATTAAAAAACAAAAAATAATAATACTGAAACTAACTAAAACTAAGCATTAAAAAAAAAAAATTACATTTAATAAAACTAATGAAAACTAACACTCACCCTGAAAACTCATTAAAACTAACTCCATTTTTAAAAAATCTAATAAAACGTAACTAAAATAAAAATTCAAAATCTATAATAACCCTGGTCTAAACACAGCATTCTGATTAATATTGCATTTGTGGAATTTGAGTTAAGCATCTAAATCCACACATTTTTATCCATCTCAAGGGGCGGCCATTTTGCAAATAGCATTACAGTTTCTCAGGTAACAAGCAATCACGGTTCGGCTTCAGACAACAGGTGAGTTGTGATTGGTCGTTACCTAAACTGAGCTGCTAAAGTAAACAACGAAAATGGTGGATAGTGATCAATTGTTGTCGTCATTTTGACCTCCAGCAAACTTGCCTTCTCGCCATTTTGCTTCATTTATTGTTTTTGTCTTATTTCATAAGCATTCCATACAGTTGAATAGTTCACCGTATAATTTCATGCAGGCAGATAGCGGCATACTGTCACGTACGTTGTGTTACGTGAAGTTATGTCGAAGATGTATGAATGAAGAATGATCCAGTTTTATACTTGGGTGTTGCCAAAGGGGTCGCCATTGTAGAGTGACGACACATTGTAGTCCGAGTTCAAGGGGGCGTTCCCGTACACAATTCCTGGTTTGAACTCAGAAAAATCCGACTTCCGACCATCCTCGAATTTAGCATTTCATCCCACAGGAAGTGGCAAAATGGCCACCCTTGATGTGGATAAAAACTGTACTGTACGTACAGTGTTTGCTATAAATGTAATTTTTGCGATTTTAATGTGTTTAAAAGGAGTAAAACAAGTTTTCTTAATCTACACTACAGCTTTTAAGTTACCTGTTTTTTGGCTGGCTCGATCCGTCCTCCTTTTTCATATTCAGCAGCCTGACACCGTTTCCCCCAAATTGAGCCCTTGAAAATAATTGCGCTAACCCGTTCCGAGGGAAAAGACAAAAGAGTCGAAATGATGGATCTGTCTGCTGGCGGAGGGGGAGAAGAAAGAAAAGAAAAAGGGGGGAAAAAAAAGTTGGCGTGTGTAACGCCACAAGCAGACAATGGCCACTGGAGTGCCGCAAACCCCTCCGCCCTGAGGTGCGCCCCGGGCTACGGAATAGCAATGTCATTTAATTGGCTCGTGAAAACACCTTTTGCTTGCAGAGCCGCTGTCCTTGTCCTCGCGCGCGCACGCACACGCGCACGCACACGCGCACGGGCCGTGTTGTCAGTGTCAGTGGCTTTCCATGTCAGTTCACTTCTAAAACATGTTCATGGAATCACAGCGAGACAAAAGGTCTGCTCTGCGGGGCCTGTTGAATAGTAATGGGCGTGAGTTATCATGGCTTAATGCTGCTGTAGCAATTTGCCTGTTGCCAAGGGGGACAGGACCTTCTTGGTGGGGGGGGGGGGATAAAACAAGCTCGTCGGGCTTGCTTAGCGCCCTTTTTGACACTCTGCGCCGGCTCTCGCGCTCCGCCGAAGGGGACAGGGGTCGGCCCGGCTAAATCAAGTGTAGCATAACATTAGCGGCCGGCTGCTAACACCTTTGCCTTAAGCGGCCCAAGGGATGCAGGAGAGCAGGTGCAGACCCCTGCGCACCTCCAAACCATACTTCAGGGTAGCAAGTGTGCAGGGGAGAGAGTTGGACAGGCTAACGCAATCCAATGTTAATATGATAATATTCCATAACAAAAATCTTCTTAGTGATGTCCTTGACTTATTATTAGAGTTAATCCAGGCTGTATAACACTACTTTTTTTCTTGTTACATGTTTTTTTTTTTTTTTTAAATAAAACAGCACTGTATTGTTTAAAAACATACTACACTCTAAAAACCCAACTATGGGTCAAATATGGACAGATCCTCTCCTTGGGTCAATTTGACTCAACTTTCAAGAAATGTATTTTGGTGTAAAACTACTCATAAATATTGGTCACTTCCTTTACTTGGGTAAGAAAAGAAAAATGGGAGTCATTTTTTATAAGACAAACCAGAAAATTGGGTCAAATTGACCCATAAAGTGGATCAGCCCATTTTTGATCCACTGTTTTTAGAGTGTAGAAAAAAAAATATTATTTTTGTATTCAATTCCATTTCTAGAGTGTTTAAACAACAACTGCCACTGTAACAAAGTGTACAAAAAAATATTTATATATATATATATATATTTATATTAGAGATAGACCGATTATTGGTGAAAAGGCCAATACCGATATTTGTCCAAATTTTTACCAATCTGAAAGCCGATCAAGTTGGTATCTCACTGAGCGGTCAATGCTTGCGAACATAGCGAATTTAGGGTTTTCGTCGAGATTTGTAAGATGTTTACAGACACTTTTTACATTTTAAACACATTTCGAACATATTTCGAAGTTGCCCGTCTGATACTGTATATGCTATCTACTACCTTACATTTCTTAAGCGATTCAAAAAATGTCGAAATTATTGTCTGGTCATAATACTTTCATGATGGTAGCAATTTAACTCTACTTCGCTTTATTTATGTGCATTATTTTCATTGGAAAATGACAAAATCCAAGGTCAAGGGTCGGACCTTGGATGTTTCCCTGTTGCATCTTATTATCCCCCAAAGCGAGTCAACATCCAATTGTAAGACTCGATCTAGATCACCTGTTGTTGTTTCTAACCCAGATTCCCACCTTGGTGGTGTGAATCTAATCTTGGGCTTGCCTTCCCACCGAGGCCTTCCCGTGTCACGGCCGCCTCGATTATACTGCGTGTTGTTTATGCCTAGTTAGTGTCTCCGATTGCAATTAGCTGATGAGGAACCGCCGCACCCTTGCGTGGGTGTGTCTTTGCGGGACCTCCAGAGCGAAGACCTCCCCCGGGGGACGAGGGAGGGGCTTTTGCAGGGGGTCGATGTCTCAGCAGTTCCTTTCGGCACTGGCGGATCTCCGAGGACCCGCGCTGTGTTTGATGTTACAACGGACTCCCAGTGCACGCACGTGCAACACTGCCCGGCCTTGTGTTGCCATCTCCTGCTACCTTTTAATGAAGAAGAGGGAGGCAGGTTTCAAGGGACGGGGGGGGGGACCCTTTGAATGTGTGATTTTTATTTTATTTATTTTTTTATTTTATTTTTTTTATAATTTCTCACTGTCCAGACAATCATGCCGATTGATCTGAAGGTGGTTTTGAAGCTCACCTCAGCCATCAGGTGTCTTCAAGATATGGAGATCGCTTCTGGTAGTACGGGGGATCCTCTTTTTATGTATTTTTTTAAATGGCAAATTAATTCGATTGATCGGCCAGCCCTATTTTGTAGTCAATAATAATTTTCGGGCCAATTAGTTGAGATTGGATCATTTCCCACACAGTGATTGAGAATGACTGAAACAATTAAGATGCTATATGTTCCATGTTTGGACCATTTTGTATCCTTCCAACAAGAAGAAGGCCCATATTCCGTTTTTAATGTACAAGAAATGGTTCTTACAGGTGTGTTTGGATGAGTTTGGTATAAAATTGGTCTGCAACCTGCGGCTCTGGAGCCATATGTGGCTCCCCGTTGATCTCTAAAATAATTATTATATTATTATATTAGATTTTTTGTTTTGTTTTTACCTATTTTTTTTTTTAGACAAAATATTAAATGACTGATTTTGATTTTAAAAAAATAAATATTTCACAAAATGTCAGTCCAATTTTTTAAGTAAACAAGAGAGATGAAAGGTAGATAGAAAAGTTTTTAAAATTACCTAAAAATGTCCAAAAAGTGGCCACAAAAAATGTCCATGAAATGGCCAAAAATGTTGGACAATTGCCTAAAAAAAAAAGTTGGAAAAGAAAACGTTTAAAAGGTAATGGTAAAATTTCCAAAAAACAAAAGAAGATATCTTTAAAATTACCATAAAATGTTTACAGAATTACCAAATATTGTTAGAAAACTGATTTGAGAAAAAACAGGAAAGAAAATGTTCAAAAAGTGACCATAAAACAATAGAAGAAATCCTGAAAATTACCATAAAATGACCATGAGATTACTAAAAAAGGCAGAAAAGAAAACATTTAAAAGGTAACTACATTTCCAAAAACAAAAAAAAGATATCTTGAAAATTACCATAAAATGTACACAAAATTGCCAAAAATGTCAGAAATTGATAGCAAAAAATGTGAAAAAATCGCCATATGTCCAAAAAAAGGAACAAAGGCAGAAAATTACTATATGACCATAAAATTTCCAAAAATGTCAGACATTTAACGAGAGCCGAAAGGTAGATGTATTAGTTTTTAAAATTACCTAAAAAATTTCCAAAAAAGAAGATGGAGAGCAGAAAATGACCATGAAATTGCAAAAAAAAATCAGAAATTGATAGCAAAAAAAGGCAGGGGGAAGAAAATCGCCATAAAATGTCCAAAAAAAAGGAAGAAAGATAAAAAATACCATATGTCCATAACATTTTCAAAAAATTGACAAAGGCAGAAAATCTGGAAAAAAAAATTTGAAAACATACATAAAAATAAGACGAAAGGCAGAAGAAACATAAATCTGAAAGTATTGGATGCTGCATATTTTTTAACGCTTGGGCCTTCAGTACATTAGATTTAACACTAACACCCTGTTTTGTTCATCACGCCCCCCCCTTCCCCCCCACCCTCGCACCCCGCCCCACAGATCCCCTCTGCCGGCCAACTAATGGAGGCTTTGCGCGTGAAGATGAAGGAGAGGAAAGTGCTGACAGAAGAGCTGGCCGCGCTGGCAGCAGCAGCCGCAGTCAGCGAAAAAGCTTGACTTGACTCCCCGGGCTGAGGCTGGGAAAACTGTCATCCTCTTCTTTTTCTAAACCCTCCCCAGCCCCTCCCCCCTCCGCCCGAGCTGAGCCTCAGACCCGCTGCAGGCCGAGCTTTTGTAACGAGCCCCTCAACATCTGCGTCGGAGAAGCGCCTTTTAGCCCCCGACTCCTTCATAAGGACAAATGGTGATGAGGCAAATGCTTACGCTCATTTTTCAAATCTTTTTTTTTTGTTTTATCATTTGGAACTTTAAGGGGCAGGACCTTGACCTGGAAAATGCCAAGTTGACACTTTGACAAATAATATTAAACTTTTTTTTTTTTTTTACCTGAGATTATCTCCTTAAAGACTAATATAACGGAAATGTGTCTTTTTAATTGTTTGTATACAAAACGAAGTAAATCTGTTGTCTTCTATTTCCGTAAATGTGTTTGAGTTGTTACATAACAAAAGTTTCTCAGCTCATGAGTTCATCAGCGAGGCTGGGTGAATGTCCAGAGCCACTTTCAAGTGACTACATCGTCTGAAATGCTGTTGTACTGAGGCACTATCATGCTGCGAGCCGCATGGTGAAAACGCTTCTGAGGTCAGTCAGCATCAAAAGGTAAGCAGAGCTGCAGTGAGTATTGTTGGATTCACAGATTGCACACGCACTTAATTGCTCGTTGAAGATGTGTATGAAGGTAGTGCCTGACTGATACGGGATTTTTTTGGGCCGATTTTTGTTTTGTTTTTTGGCAAAATAATAAAATTCAGATAACGATTAATTGGCCAATTAATTAAAATATATACATAATGACCAAAATGCTGTTGTTGTTTTTTTTAGCCCTTTAAAGATATAAGTTAAATATAAGGAAGAACGTTTGACTGTTTTCCAAGACAATTTGGCCAAAATAAGCAGGGTTTTTTTTTTCCTTTAAATGTTCGTTTCAGGGCTGCAATGAACAATTATTTCAGTAATCAATGAATCGGATTTAAAAAAAAAAAAAAAAAAGTTTTTTTCATCCCTTTAAAAAATAACAGGAGAATATTTCATATCAAAAGTGCACAAATTAATTATGTTACAGTAACATGAGGAAAATAGGCAAAAATGAATGTAAAAGCAGTTCTTTTATTTTGGTTCAAAACAAAGATAATTAGTGTAATTAGTCAGCTTTCATGGAGGACTATAGAAATTGCAAAATAATTACTGTTGAGGAGCTGGAATTCTGATCCTTTTTTTTTTTTAAACCAAAAAATAGATCTAAACAATTCATGGATTATCAAAAATAATTTTGATTTGATGAGCGACTAATTATCTATATTAATTGTTGCACCTCTAGTTTGTTTGATTATCGTAATCTTTGTCTTATGTTGTAATGTGTTCATGTGGGAGGGAAAATTGGCCGATTTTAGCAGATTTGAAAAGCGCTAATATTGCCTAGTTAATTTGACTGGCCGATTAATCGGTTGGGCCTTAGTATGAAGCGCCAGCTGTGCGAGTGGAATGCTTTTATTTTTTATGCCCACTGCCTTTTTTCCCCCCACATTATGAACTCTGCTCCTGCAAGTCAAAGCCACACCAGAAAATGAATAGATGTTAATTCCATTTAAAATGTGTCCAATTTGCTTTTGAACTTGTATTCTTCCTTTTTTTCTTTTTGCTCCTTCAGGTTCAAGGGCCATCAGCTGTTTGGCGAGGGTTTCCATTTGGCGTGCGCGGCGAGCGTGCGGCCGCCACCTTTCTCCCTCTTCTACCGATTGACAGCCGAGCGGGTGGGCGTCGACCCCGCGCTGTTGACATCGCGAAGGCGCGCACGGGGCCCACGAGAGAGGTTCCATCCTTGACACCTGAACGTCCGCCTCTCTTGTTATTCATGTTGAAGGTGCAACGCGGCTCTCCCGCCGTCCTTGGCCCGCCCGTCCTCCACTCGAGACCGCACACTTTTCTTTTTAAATCAGCTCTCCTCTCCTTTTTGTTTGCCTCTCTCTCACTCTCTCCATATTATGTATAATTAACCGTGCAAAGAATCCTCCGTTGAAGAATTAAAAAAAAAAACAGAATTCCACTTTTTAATCCTCTCACCAGCGCCGCCACCACCCTCCGACCCGCCTCCCGACTCGAGCGTATGCTAATGATGTCGTTTTCCTTTATCTTTTTATAATAAAGGATTAGGCCAGGACTGTCTCCGGCTGCATCTCGGGGACCAATTTAGCCAAGATCCAGGAGAGACGAACCCTGGTGGTTAATTACCATTCATTAACATAGTTTGCATCTCCTCCGCTCCAATACCCACGAGCCAGCTATTGTCAATATTTGTCCCATATAAATTTCTGCCTGTTTTTTTTTATTTTTCGTGTGTGTGTGTGTGTGTACTCTCCCCCCCCCTTTCTAATTTTTCCCGCCACCCTTCCTTTTGTCGCTGTCCTCCAGCGCCGCTAATGACAAACATTAATAACTCGCAGTGGCCCCTTCTTCCTTTTGCGCAGTCAACATGTTTTTGCCCCCACCAAGGTATTCTATTTCTGTGACATATTCAAATATCCCCCCCACACACACAAAACAGCCCCTTTAGCTGCGACCCCCTCGGGTTTAATTAACCTGGCCTTGCCTCCGATGCTCCCGCAGTGAAGACGTTAAAACCGTCTTGAGCGCACGCACACACACGCAAATGTCCCACTCCAGTCGTCTTTTTCTTCTCTGCAAGTGTCGGAATGGCGTGCCATTCCCTTTCTTCCCCACGTTTCATTCTCCTCATCTTCCACTTGTCTTTCCTTGTTCTGCTCTCATTAAGAGCGAGGCGTCCGCTGGGAACGACTTTGATCGCTTCTTCCAAATGCAGACTTTCCTCTTGCCTGTTTATTCATTCCAGCACAGTCAACTCGGTGTCATTTCCCCTCCTCTTATCCCCATGTCTCTCTCTTTTTTTTCTTTTTTTTTTACTTTATCCCAACTTTCTCTTTGCAGGAATTTGTCAAGGTCAAATCATCTTTCCCCATTGAAATACGATTAATCAGTTCCAGCCCCCCATAAAACACCAACAAACAGTATTTTTAAAAAACTGCAATCTACAGTATTGTACTTCATAAAAGTACGACGGCGTATTAGGGCCACCTTAATAAGTGTCAAATTTGCGAGAGAAAAAATCTGAAACTTACGACAATTACCTAATTTTTTTTTTTAGAGGGTGTTGGCAATATTCTGAGAAAAAAAACTTTTTTATAAAGTGGCAAATTTGCCACTTAAGAAACTTACGACAAATACATGTAGTAATATTTTTTGGAGGAGGTGGGGGCAATATTCCGAGGAAAAAACTAGCAAATTTGCGACTTTTTTTATAAAGTGGCAAATTTGACACTTTATAAAGTGGCAAGTTTGCAAGAAAAAAACTCAGAAACTTATGACAAATACATGTAGTATTTATTTATTTTTTTGGAGGGTGGGGCAATATTCCGAGAGAAAAAACTCGCAAATTTGCGACTTTTTTATAGTGTCAAATTTCCCACTTTATAAGGTGGCAAGTTTGCTAGAAAAAAACTCAGAAACTTACGACAAATACACGTAGTAATATATATATATATATATATATTTATTTATTTATTTTAGGGTGGGGGGCAATATTCCGACAAAAAAAGACTCGTAAATTTGCCACTTTATAAAGTGGCAAATTTACGAGTTTTTAAGTTGTGACTTAAAACGTGGGAACGTATTTTTGGCCTGTGTGAAAAGCTTATGTGCATATTGATTGGCTGGATTCTGAGACGTCGCTGCACAATTTATATTTGGGAATTTTGGTTCCACTTCAAAATAATACGGCAAGAATTTTTATTTAAACGATTTTATTGCTTTTATGACAATAGAAAATTTTATTTTTATTTTAGCATTTGTATTGATTTTATAACAATTGTAAAGAATTGACAAAATCCTTGTTAGCCTGCTGCTGCAGTATTTTTGTCCCTCGGTGCTTAACACATTCCCTACACTACCCGTGTGTAGTCACATCGAGCAAAGTTGCAAGCCTCGGAGGTGACGTCGAGGACGGCGACCGTAAGAGCAGGTGGATTAACGAGCGGGTCATCCTCCCTGGGAGCTCGCTCAGACTGCGGCTTTAGAGAGACAGCCGTCATGAGGCGAGGCTTCGGGGCATCCGTGGGGAGGCACCATAAAAGGACTGCCTGGACACCAGACACAAGAAATAAGCTGCTGAAACCACGAAGAGCGGACCGTTTTAGATTTTGTTTCCGTGATCGTCGGCTGTCCAAATACTTTTGCCGCACGGTTTCTATCAGTGACTCGTTTGATCACGAGATGGTGGCACGCTATTTAGTTTGAGACAAATTTGAAAGAATTAAAAAAATATATATATTAGCATCCTCTTTAATCCTGTTTTTTACGCCTACAGAAAGCATCCCCCGTCATTTTATTATGTATGCTCCAGTCCCTGGCTTTTATTTTGACTTTCAGCTAGCAAAAAAAAAGTCACATGGAGTCTTATAGGACTACTAAGTTAATTAAATGAACTTCAATAACGATGTAGGGCAATGGGAAGGTGAAGCAAAAAGTGAATATAGTGAATGACTTCCATCTTTTGAAAAGGAACCTTCTTTCCCTGGTGGTGCAAACATGGAGGTTATAGGCACAATGCAAAAGGAGTAAACACGCTGCATTATACATGTGTCAAAAACGCATTTGGCTGCATGTCCCGGGTTCGCTTGTTATCTGCAAAGCGGGTGCCAAACGTCTGCGGCGGCCGATATCAAAGCGGGACGTTGGCAGCGGGGAGAAGTGTGTCAGGGAAGTGCAGTCGCCAGAGAGGCTCCTTTGCAAACGACTAATTGTGAAGCTCTCATTGTTTGGAATTGATTTTATTTATTTATTTTATTTTTAGGCTGGGGGGGTGGCACTTTTTCTCCTTCCCACCCAAGTTTACATGATGGCGACTTTGTATAAAACACAAATGGGAATGTCATAAATGCATTCCAGTCCAAAAATAAAGTTTGACCTGTTGCTTAAAGGGTTAAAGAACCGCAGCTTGGACTCTATCTAGCATTAGCATTAAGCTAGCTGACTGACCGGCTAAGTTATAGATTAGTCTCAAATACACAATGTATAAATCACAAACTTTCGTTGTAGGCTAGACATAAATAACGATGGATCAACAGGTTCACTCATTTGCTCCCAAAAATTTATAAAAAATCTCTAATTTAAATACAGTATTATTGCCTTGGTCCCAAAAATTTCTTTTTTATGTTTTTTTTATGTTAGAGCATAGAGAAGGCTTTGATGCAGCCTCTGACCTGAAGAGGTCGCTTAAAGCAATGGTGGTTATTACAACAACAAAAAAAAGGCCAGCAGGAAGCAGCAGAGTATAAGAGATCAACCAGGGCCATGTTACAATAAACTCTTTTCTCCAGTTTTTTTTAAACAGATTTGTAAATAATGATGAAACGTAGCTATATTCTAATGCTAATTTCTGCAAAACGGAAACAGATAGAAATATACTTTTTTTCTGAAGAAAGAAGAGACTCTAATCTTTCTTTTGGTAGGTTCCATGTTTTTATAGCAATAGAACACAATTTTCTGTGGGCCTTGCAAAATCAGTCAAAATCCAGGAAAACATCCAGGAGCGAAGAGGGTTGCTTCAGTGAATGAGTTAATTGTGCTTACTGGAAGAACATTTTAGTGCCTTTTACTCTACGATGTTCTCATTAGTTGGGTTTCCATCCACAAATTTTTATTCAAATTTTCAAGAAATGCGAAAATGAAACTGGATGGAAACGTTAGAAAATCAAAAAAGGGCCCAAAATGTGTCCCTAAAAGTTGTTACGCTTAGAGAGGGTGGATTTTGAAGCGTATCGAAAAAAGGAAAATGCAAATGTTGGCGATGGAAACAGCTTTTGCGAATAACTGCTTGCAAGACCGCATACACGTCACACGTACGTTTGTAGTCCCAAAGCAATGTCGGACGATAGAGTAAGGTATGTTTTGGGGGTGGGGGGTCTTTTTGGCATTAATTAAAGAAGTGAATGTTAATGCTAATTTAGATGGAAAACAGCAAAGAAACGCTACGGTTTATCAAGAATTACAAAAGCAAACTCATACGACGTCATCGCACAGCGCACTCGCTTCCTGGTTTTCTTCTTCTTCTTTTAAATTACGGGTGGATCACATCCCTATGGTGTATACCGCCACCTACAGCGGCGGAGTCCCCCCTCAATAGTGGCAAAAGAAGAACAGATGGAAACGGACGTAAGTCGTATGTCCTTTTTACGCATGTTCATTAAATTCGCTTAAAAATGTCAAAACGATTGGATGGAAACCCGACTATAGATAGATTAACAAAGATAGAAGAAAGAATGGGTTAGTGGACCTTAAAAGACGACAACACGCCCTTGCAAACACCTCCTCCACCTTGCTGATCTTCTCCATCTGCCGCATGAAAGCCCTGAATTATGTGGACCACCATAACACCCCCTAACGTGCAAGCCCACCTCAGGTGATCTCGCTAATGAAAGTCAAGCAAGTAACACACTCTTCCTTCTTTTCTTTTTCTTGCTCTCTCTCTCTCTCTCTCTGCCTCCAGTTGCAGTGGCCGACAACAAAGACGTGTTTGTATGCATAATATGAACCGCCTGGTAGGCAGCCCCCCACCCCGTGAGCACAGGTGGAGCAGGCCAGCATCACTGGGACCAATTAGAGTAGAGGGCAGGTACATTAGCATGTTTGAACGGGAGGGCCATGTTGGACTAGGTTGTGTGGCCAAAAAATACAAATACTGTACTTTTTATTTTATATATATATACTGTATGTGTGTATATATATATATATATTAGAGGCATCTAATGAAGACTAGACATGGTGTGGAACAATTCTGTTTAATTCGATGCACTCGCATCTCTTAATTCAAAACCGGTTTTCTGATTCAAATCTGTTATAACGACAAGCCCGTTCTTGGCCACGCCATTTAAAGGTATAGCGCACCAATAACTACAGTGTTTGTACACGTGAATGGCATCTGCGTTCATTTCAATGGGAAAAGTCCAGTTGAGTCGGTGGTAGAAGTGGCAGTGCAGCCTTGTCGCCACTAGAGGGCAGAACTGCGTCACGTTCAGTTACAAAAGAGGCAGGACTGGAATGTCACAATCGGGGAGATTTTATCGTCACAATTCGGAACATTTAAATAAAAAACGTGATTGTGGCATTGTAAGGTACTTAGTCGAATAATGAATGAAAAAAGTGGTCTTATTTTAATGTAAATTTTGATGAAATATTTGTGTCAGAGAGTAAAAGATCACTTGTCAACATGACAAAGATTGCATTTTTAAGACATTTTTCCTTGATATATTTTTGTTGAGCTGAGAAGGGTAAGCATCTGGCTGTGGTATGATGCATTCATTAAAATTATTAAATTAATAGTTATTTAAAATTATTGCGATTTTTTTTTCTTAATATAATATTGACACTGTAATGTCCTGATATTTGTATTCAATTAAACAGCAAAAAAAATCAATACAAATGCAATTTAAAACTTTTTTAACTTCACTAGCTTATTCTAATAAGTTTTATTAATATAAATGTAATTTACACTTTTTTATTTTTCTATTTTTGATCAATTGTGGAGTAAAAAAAACACAAATCACGTGTTGTTTTTCTTCATGGACTCATAATAATTTTTAGTCTTCTCCATTACAAGACCAACAACTTGTTTAAATATTTCCGAAGTCTTTCATTATTATTTTTTGGTCTATAATTGTATTTTTATTGCCGTGTATTCTTTTTTTTCAACACCAGATGGCAGCAAACCACATGCAGTGTAGTGCATCATACGTTTTTATTTTATTTGTTATCATTATTATTATTATTTTGTACTGCATTTTGAGCTTTGTGATATATACGGTATGAAATATACGGTACAATTTCAACAACCAAGACATACATTGATTTTAACTGACATTTCCAGCTGGTAGCCTTTTTTTGCTTGCACGTACTCTCATGTTCCACACGATGGCGCTGCTTGCACACCAGAAGTCGCTGCCTCGTTTAAAAACAGCTGATGCCGAACACCCCGTCCTGTGTACTCACACATGCTGCACTACTACAACAACAAAAATACATATGGATCAAATCTCATTCTAAACTGATCATTGTTATCTTTATACATATATGTGGGTGTTAGTATCATCTTCACAAACGTGTATAGGCACACCGGAAGTCGTTGCCCCCACCGCTCCTTCTCTACTTCCTCCAACTCCATTTACCTCATGTCAACAAATCACGTGACTCATAGTATGTATGTGCTAATCTGGGATTTAAAACCAGGAGATTAGCTGTTCAAACCACCACCTTTATCTAATTATCCCACCATTAACAGTCAACTAATTAGTCTCGTCACTTGATCTGAATATATACGAAGGAGAAAAAAAATCCTAACTGAATTTGAAACGAGACATCTCTACCGACTGATTCTTTGCAGGAGTCCTGTTAGCAGAGGGCGGAGTTGCTGTCTGTGACGTCACCCGGCGCCTGGTCACGTGCTTCCCCAGTGTCCAATCGTCTTTCCGAGGAGAGCCCATCGAGACCCCCGCAAAGTGAAGACGTAGCGAGGATAGCGCGCGGCAGCCACTACTCACTCCAAGACCACCGTGCATTATAATCCCGATTATTAATTCCTATTATTCATTTTTGAACCCTGAACCGTCTCTGCAGTCTGCCAGCATGTCTGTAGCGGGATTCAAGAAGCAATTCCACAAAGCCACTCAGGTAAGTGAGGACATCCTGCGGAATGTCATGCTGTTTTTTTTTATTATTATTATATTAAAATGTATTATTTATTGCGCGTGAGGGTGGAGGCATTGCTGGTGCTGCAGCTCCTTAATCTCAAGTGTTTTTATTTCATCGGAATTCCAGCCTTCCATCCTACCCTTCAGATGACATTCTCCATCACGTGACGTGGGCTTGGCGCGTAAAAACAGCCGAATAACGTTTTTTTTATTATCAGAAGAGTGCACGCGCGCCGCGCTTCACGATGGGGTGTTATGCAATCGTTAAGTGCGACTGGCCGGAAATCCTCTCCTCTCTCAGCTGCGGCACGCCATGACCTGAGCGCCCTCTAAGCATTTATAGGGCGACGGACACTTCATTAGGCACACCTCCAATATTCATCATCATTATAGTTATTATTGTCATAGTATGGAATCCAATGCAAATCTTTTTTCTTTTTTTTTGCTCACTAAAATTACATTTATTCATTAAAGTCCCCCCAAAAACACACACACAAAAATTGTTAGGACAAATAGCACCCAACGAAATTGTATTGTATATTTGCATACATAAAAATAGGAGCAGTCTATTTTATTTGTAAACAAAAAAAATTGAACGTTGGGTACAGAAGGAACGTGTAGCATGTTAAGTTCAAATTAATGATTTTATTTCAACAATATTTTTCTGTTTGAATTCTTCTTAGGAAGAAACAGTGTCCCATCACCGATGAGCTATTTTTATAACAGACCCACAGGCTACTCATGCTATCCTTGGGCCTAATAAGTACCAACTGGTATCTTTTTTTTCTTCTTTTTTTTTTTACAATGCGCATTAATCAGAGGGGAAAATGCATCTTTTGCAGTATCTCATCTTACTTCCACGCTCCTTAATTACCACCAAAAAAGTTATTTGGAGGCAATGAACTTCAAAGAGGCAGCTCATTTACTGAACTCTGCAAACAGCCACTCAAAAAAAAGAGTTCATTGCTGGTGTCAGCAAGTATAAACCTTGACTTTTTAAAACCACGGTAAAATTCACACCAGTCATCGGCCTATGCCAAGTAGTAACATTATTAAATAGAGAGTAATGAGTGAAAGAGTTTTTGCATCATGCTAACATGCTCTAATAATTCATTGAGCTTCCTTCCAGGGGCAGTAGAACGCTGTCATAGATAGAATACACGAAGAAGACCATTGCAAATATGTTGCTGTAAAATGAGTTGCGCTTTAACAGAGGATAAAGAATATATGCCTGTGACTTGTAGTGTAGTGCTTCACATAGCTGACCATCATGTAGCTGGAATGAGATTAATGTCACATTAACTGTTTACCTTGTTTTGGTCAAACTTGCATTTGTAACATCACCATCATCATATGATGTTCTTGGGAATTTAGTAGGCTTTTAAAATCACTTTTACAAGCGTCATGTTAGACTCGTGAAAAATGCATCCGCATTTTGAACATTTTTTTACGCAAAATTGTTAGAACCAGATTAAGCCTCCCGATCGCACGTTGTCTCTTTAGGAACGCTACGAGTCTTACCTTTCTTTCTTAATAGGCACCCCAGCTGCCATTTTACGTCACCACGCACTCAATGCGTTGCGACGTAAATAACAATGATGGCATACGTCCAAGTAAAATTTCTACAAAATGTAATAAAGATTTTTGACAAATAAATCTCATAGTTATGTTAGTAACAACCAAATAAATAATATAGAGCAAACTTGTCATGACAGTCGGGGTTCCCTTTAACTCATTCACTGCCATTGACAGTTATAAACGTAAAACGTTTGCATTCCGACGCACGTCGAAAACACGATGACATTTTCTGAGGTCACGGCTTCATTTCCACAACGATGATCTCGTTGGCGCTCTTGTCTGCTTGTGAGTCATTTACGTTGTTGTTTATGCCCCACTGAGAGGCTTGTAGAGGTGATTTAAGGCAAATAGCACTTAAAACAACATCATTACCGGACGCGTTCAACGACGGGAGCTGTTAAATAGAAAGGAGAGAAAAAAAGCTGCTCTTGTCCATGAGTTTGTTAATCATCAGCTCATTTCACCGCGCTGGACTTGGATCAAGGGGTTGGAGGGCCGTTGTTTTATTGTCGTCCATTGGTGTGTGTGTGTGTGTGTGTGTGTGTGTGTGTGTGTGTGTGTGTGTGTGTGTGTGTGTGTGTGTGTGTGTGTGTGTGTGTGTGTGTGTGTGTGTGTGTGTGTGTGTGTGTGTGTGTGTGTGTGTGTGTGTGTGTGTGTGTGTGTGTGTGTGTGTGTGTAAGGTTATAATTGTATGAGGCACTGTGGATCAGCATTGTACTTTTTATTGCTTGTCACACGCTCGCCATATGAAATGTTTATTAACTCGTTCACTGCCATTGACGTCAAAAATTCATTTGAACTATTTCTATTAGTTTAACATTTTTTTCCACTTTTGTTAACAAGAGTATGAAAACCTAAAAAAAATATATATATATATATATATATATATTGTACATTTAGAACAGATATAAAATTTGTGATTAATTGTGAGTTAACTAGTGAAGTCATGCGATTAATTCGGGAAAAAAATTAATCACCCTCTTCTTTTTTTTTTTAAAGTATTTTTATTTTATTTTTAATAATCTTTTCTTTTTTTTAAATTAGGGGCGTCAGGCGATTACATTTTTTAATCATAATTAATCCCATGACTTCAATAGTTAACTCACGATTAATCACAAATTTTATATCTGTTCTAAATGTACAATTTAAAAAAAAATCGAGGTTTTCATACTCTTGTTAACAAAAGTGGGAAAAAATGTTAAACTAATAGAAATAGTTCAAATGAATTTTTGACGTCTATAGACGTCAATGGCAGTGAATGAGTTAATAATTGCACAGAGAATGTTTTAAGTCGCATTTGAACAAGGTTTTCAACAATTGTAAAAAAAAAATAAAATAATTAAAAGTCATGAAGTAGTACGTAATACAAAATTGCTAAAACAGTTCTTTTGTTTAAAGATGAAGAAGACTTAATGTCAATTCTTACACACTGCATACAAAGACGTTAACCACTGTTAATGGTAAAAAGTTATAAAACATTCCAACTCTCATTTGCCGGCAACTTCAAAATCTACCAAACACAAGTAGGGGAAAATGTGTGGTGTTTTTGGTCCAATGAAACCAAGTTCGAAGTTTTTGGACGTAATCCCTTAAGGTTTGCTTGGCGCAAACACAACACTGCTCATCAGCAAAAGAGCAACCATCATGCTTCGGGGCTGTTTTTCTTCAGCTGGAACTGGGACCTCAGTCAAGGTGGAGGGAATTAGGAACTCTTCCAAATAGCAGAGAGTGTAAAAACAAAACCTTGTCAGGAGAACATCCCCAGTTATTCAAGGTGTGCGCACTTGTGCAACTACATGATCTCATTATATGTTAATCAAACCATCTATCATCTATCAATCATTAATTTATGAATGCAGCGCATATCTAGACCTAACATCTACCTCGCTATACAGCCATCATTTCATCTAGCTAACGAGCTGGCGGCCTCTCATTCAGTTGATCAATCTGTCTGTCTATCTAGTGTTAGAGTAGACAATATTAAGTATTGTACTCTTTGCGTGTTCAATTAACTGAATGGTGAGATTCTGTTGAAGAAGTTCCTTTGCAAAGGTTGGTATTACCAGAAGCTTCTGGTCGCACATTTAAAGTCACCCAAACAGTGTTCCGTTCAAATGTGATCCCCTCTCTCCAGCTCACATCGTTATTTATTCACAAAAAGGGTTCAGAAAAAGGTCAGCCCACAACACACCTGGTTACAACTGAATACAAGAGAATCCGTTCCCATGGGTATAAATCAGATTAGAAAAAAATACAATAATAATAAGCCTGACTCCCTTCCGACACAGCAGAATCCCCGGAACCTCCCTTTAGATTACGAATGAATAGACAGACCCGTTGCTCTTTCTCATGAAAGTAACACAGATAAGAATATAGGTCTATTCATACAGCCATACTGAGTTAACTAAATCTAAAACGGCTAAAATATCATTTAAAACTAAAAAAACAATGTTAATAACTCATCACTAGCCAGCTGGCTAACTAACTAGCTATCTGCCCACTGTTCTGTCATCTATCCGTCAAGCTAGCCGGCTAGCTAGCTGTCCATTGATTGATTGATTGATCGAACGATTGATTGATTGCTCCAGCTATCTGTTGAGCTAGCTAGCGAGCTATCTGTCCACTGGTCGGTCGGTCGGTCGGTCGGTCTATCTAACTAGCGGTTATCCCATGTGTCGCCTACTCATCTATCCATCAATCTGTCTAACCAACGCCAATTAGACAAAAGACCCCCCCTGAGTCCCCTGTTTCCTGCCACGACCCTGTAATCCAGAGTCCAGACATACACACACACACACACACACACACACACACACACACATAGGAGACAAATATGTGATGGTCAAGAGACACGACGGCAGGCTTAGCGGGATTAAATGCATATCTGCGCTAATGGCTCATTACTCCACTGCTCGTCATTTGACTTCATATCCAGCGTTTCAGCTCATGTTAATAGTTGGGATTGATTAGTAGCAATACTTCATTTAAGATGTATCGCACGTTAGCTAATGAAATGGAAACGCGCTGAAGAAGCCGAGGCTGCTTTGCCTTACTGATGTGAAAATCATTGTCATTGATTCCCGTTCATGTTGTTTTGCCTTGCTGACGGGTCGTGTCAGCAGAGAATGCAGCAGGTTTTTTTTTTTTTGTATTCAAATAATAGATTGTATTTAGTCATTTCGTGACTTTGTAATTGTCATCTTGAGAGTCGAGAGTCCTCGCATTTGCTTTTTCTTTGGCTAAATTTTACGAAGGAGCCAAAGACGGCGATGCTAGCAGCGGGTTTGGTGTCGGTATGTGTCGATGGGCGTGGCTAATTAATTAATTAAAGTTTTTTACAATTTTTTATTATATATTTGTGTTAAATTGTATCTTACCCGTATGTATACCCTAATGAAGGCAAATGCTATGGACATCTTTGATCATGGATGTTTCAGGACTTTTTACAACAGCTTCTCCCTCCCCCAATTTTTTTTTCTTTTTCTTCTTTTTTAAATCTTCCACTACACCCACCGCAGCACACTTTACAACAAATCTAACGAGAGCCGCACGGAAATTGGCTTACGCCTCGCCGGGAACAGATGGCCCGTCCGAAAAATGCTGCAGTGACCTTAGCACCCGCGCGTCTGCTGGTCGCTAACTAGCTTGGTAGCTTTGCGTCAAGTCACTCTTGTCAGACGTGCGGCATGTCAACGCGAGGAACGCGTTCGCCTCCTCCCTCGTTTACATCGCGCCGAGACGGCTCTCTCGGGGCACTCAAGGATGCCGCGGCCATTTTGCAAAAGATAGCGCAGAGGGAAGAGGAAACTGCAGTCTTGCACCAAGCTAATTAATTGATCACGAGTCGAAGCTAGGAAAAGTATGTGGTGAACGGTTTTGTTTTGTATCGGTTAACTTGACCTCATTACAGAGCAGACGTTTGCTCTGCTAGAACGCTTCAGTTCCCTCTAATGTGTGTTGTTTGCACAGAGCTGCAGTTTTTCAGCGCGGCGTGCAAGTGGAATCCCTTATTTTCCTAGTCGGACCATTGTGCGTGTGCGAGCGGCATACTAATACGCGCTTATTGTCAAGGTGTGTGTGTGTGTGTGTGTGTGTCCAATGTTGTTGTGAATGATGGCATAGCTTGCAGGTTTCCATTCGTCCGTTAAGAGTGTTTGTTTGGCAGGACGGAATGTGGAAGTGGAGTAGTTGACAGGTATGTGGTGATGGGGGGAGGTGGAGGAGGAGGGGGGGGGGGGGGGGGGTAATTCTCGAGGGGCAGCAGATTGCGAGTGGGTGACTCATGCCGCCTGGATGCTCAGCGAGGAGCACTGCAGTACAATGTAAAGTCCATCCAGCTGGGAGATAGCAGATGGGGGAGGAAGAGGGGGATTGTGGGGAGGAGGTTTTGAGGGGCGGGGTGAGGAAGGGAGGGGGGCTGTTTCCTGAGGAGCTGATGGGGGGGGGGGGGGGGATTCAGAGAGGCTTTCTGCTGAAATGAAAACATCACACAAAGATGATTAAAAGTTGTGGATAGGACTGTCGGAAACAAATCTTCGAATCGATGATTCCATCAATTACTTGAGTCGTCCTCCAACAGCGCCGACATGAGGTTGCATTTTGCGAGAGGCATGAAATGAGCATTCCCACAAGTTGGCATCATGTGCAAAAATAACCCCGTAAACATCATAGGCGGTGTTCTCGCTAGCGATGGTAGGGTGCAGTGCATTAGCCACATGAGCTCAGATTAGCTGTACAGTGAATTAGCGACATTAGCTAATGATGAACACGTTCACTGCCGTTGAGGTCTATAGACGTCAAAAATTAATTTGAACTATTTCTATTAGTTTAACATTTTTTTTCCACTTTTGTT
This sequence comes from Leptonotus elevatus, assembly GCF_054856555.1. NCBI lineage: Eukaryota > Metazoa > Chordata > Actinopteri > Syngnathiformes > Syngnathidae > Leptonotus > Leptonotus elevatus. The sequence continues at coordinate 5,855,832 of NC_141246.1, read as the reverse complement.
AACAAGAGTATCAAAACCTAAAAAAAAAAAAGTACATTCAGAACAGATATAAAAAAAATTTATCGTGAGTTAACTGTGAAGTCATGCAATTAATTATGAAAACAATTTAAATGCCTTTAAAAAAAAACGTATTAAAATTGTTTTTAATAATCATAATTAATCCAATGACTTCACTAGTTAACTCACGATTAATCACAAATTTTATATCTGTTCTAAATGTACAAAAAAAAATTTTTGACGTCTATAGCCGTCAATGGCAGCGAATGAGTTAAAAAGCAAAATTCATCCTACCTTACCAGGTCCCATAGAGGAACACAGAAAGGCCCATAAATGAGTTCCCAAATGTGGTTTTAAAATGATTAATGATAGTTTTGGGGCATTCGTTTTTGTGTCGGACAAATTATGTGGCTAACAGAGTTAGCCGAATTTTTCACAGCCCTAGCAAACACATCTCTGTTACCTGAATGCTAACATAAAATGGAGGCAAAAGTGTGACAAAAACAGTTTAGTTTAATTTTAAATTGTATTTAAGGTACTACTACTAATTAAAAAAAAATAACATTACAAGGTTCATTTAGAAAAAAATATGTATTGCAGTCTGAAAGATGTCTTTTAAGTCTGGCCGTTATATTCCGATAATATCCATGCAACCTGTCATTTCACTCTCGCGTGAACGAATACAAAGTGGCTTTATTGCGGTCATGTCATGTAAATGATCAAGTTCATCATGTGTTCGGTGGCGACATGTCGGAGGACAAAACCTCCTCTCGCTAATGTTCTCCTGTCGCGCGCGCACACGCCGTGTTGTTACATGATAGCGATATGGCTTCCGTCCAGCGGTGCGTGTCCCCTCCTTGCTTTCATCTCAAGCCACTTGCACCTGCAGCACTTTCCCTACTCCTCTTTGTGATTTACCTTTTGGCCTGCTTTAAAATAATAATAATAATAATAAAAGGTTCCACTTCCCTTTTTTGACCACAGTAAAGTCTTTTTTTTGGGGGGGGGAAAGACGCATCAGTCAGGCTGCTGATTTAAAGCCTTGTTTAGACGCTACTGTTACTGCTAAGCGATCAATACTGCACCACTTTACGGCGCCATTTTTCTGGGGCGCCAACCCAAAGGACCAAAATGAGATTAAACAACAACGGTTGCCGTTTCAAGCAAGTGTGGCAACACGAAGACCACACGCACATGCCGTACATGGCCCGCAACAATATTTGGCAATGAGAGAGCCCCCCAGGACACTTGGACGTCAATATGAATGGACAGCAGAAGGTTGCAGAAATGTCAAAATGGCAGCGGCCTGAGATGAATGAAAATGGGCGCATTCATCTGCTTAATTTTTATTCCCCAATATTAATCAGCATACCATGTTTAGACTCGACGAGACGACATTTGCGGTTTTGCTTTTCTCTTTCCAGCCAAAATGGCCGACTTCCTGTCTTTTTTGGGCATGGCTTCTTGAGGATTTTTTTTTTCTGTGAGTCTGCCCATGAGGGACATGCCTGCCAAATCCCACGTTGCTAAGTGGAACAGCCTTAAGGGGCTGAATTTTCAAAAAATCCAAAATTCCCCCGTTTTTCAGACCAATCGGTCTTTGTCGTTGAAATATGTTCACTTCAAACCAAAATGGCAGACTTCCCGTGTTTTTTATGGGATGTGTTCTTGAGACTTTTTTGTTAGTTGACCTCTGACAGGCGTGCATACCAAATTCCATGTTCCTAAGTAAAACTGCTTTTGGGGGCTGAATTATTATTTTTTTATATCTCAAATTCCTCTCAGTTTTTCAGACCAATCTGTCTTTGAAGAATCCGTTGAAATATGTTCACTTCAAACCAAAATGGCAGACTTCCTGTGTTTTTTATGGGATGTGTTTTTGAGACTTTTTTGTGGGTCTACCCATGAGGGACATGCCTACCAAATTCCATGTTGCTAAGTGGAACAGCGTTTAGGGGCAGAATTTTCAAAAAAACAAAAATTCCTCTCAGTTTCTTAAACCAGTCTGTTTTTGAAGGATCTCTTGAAATGCTCACTTCAAACCAAAATGGCAGACTTCCTGTGCCTTTCCTGTGATCTGTTCTTGAGACTTTTTTGTGGGTCTACCCATAAGGGACATACCTACCAAATTCCATGTTCCTAAGTGAAACTGGTTTTGGGGGCTGAATTTTCCCCCAAAAAGTCTGTTTTTGAAGGATCCCTTAAAATGCTCACTTCAAACCAAAATGTCAGACTTCCCGTGTTTTTTATGGGATGTGTTCTTGAGACTTTTTTGCTGGTCTACCCATGAGAGACATGCCTACCAAATTCCATGTTGCTAAGTGAAAATGCCTTTGGGGGCTGAATTTTCAAAAACTATACAATTCTTCACAATTCTTTCGTCCATTTTTGAAGGCCTTTCGGAAATTTCAAACCAAAATGTCTGACTTCCTGTGTCTTTTTGGGCATGGGTTTTATAGACTTTTTTGTGGGTCTACTCATGATAGAAATGCCCACCAAACGTCATGTGTTTAAGTGAACCGCTCTTCAGGGGCTGAATTTTGAATGAAGCCTGATGTGTTTTTCTCGCGATTGGCCCCTCCCCCCCCCCCCCCTTTTGTGCTTGACTCAGCTGAGCCACTTCCATTGAAAAACGGACTCCCCTCGCTTGCGGTTTTCTGTCTGCGCATCCAAATGAGTTGAAAAGCCCCCGCGTGCGAGGCCGGCCCGTTCCCGGGCGTCATATTTGTTCCTGGGGGTTAATAGCGAACGGCCGCTGTCTGTAACGAGCCTATTTTTAGCCGGTCGCAACGGGAGAGCCGGTGAGCTCACTTCGTTTATGACGGCAAAAGAAAATGGCGCGTTGTTTGCCGAGTGAAGAGGAAGAAATGAAGATGTGCCGTTCCTCTCGCAGCATCAGTATTCAGGCCATGGCGGATGTTTTATTCAGCGCGTGGAACATTCCGGGGCGTCCGCTTCTGCGGAGGAGAGCGGATTGAAGGCTCTGAAAGGGAAATGATTGGGATGTGTTCTGATCCAATTAGCGGCTTTATAATAGAAATGGAAAGACGGTGAGGATTTCACAAAACAATTGGGGGACGTGGACTCGTCAGACCGCAGCACACTTTTCCACTTTGCGTCAGTCCACCTTAGCAGCTCGGTCCAGAACGACAGAGAATTCTTCATCATCATCATCGTCACTGGATGCATTTGCAAATTGTTCAAAGAAATTAGAAACTGCTTTTTTGATGCGCATAATGATATTTTCACTGAAGCAAGCCCCTTTCCTCCCGGTTGTTTTACTGTATTTTGACTGATTTTTGCAAGGTCCACAGAATATTCTGTTCTATTGCTATAAAAACATGGAACCTACCAAAATAAAAATTAGAGTCTCTTCTTTCATCAGGAGAAAAATATATATTTCTATCCGTTTCCATTTTGCCGCAATTAGCATTAGAATATAGCTAAGTTTCGTCATTATTCACAAACCTGCTGAAAACAATGGCAAAAAGAGCTTGTTGCATATGCCCTGGCTGATCTCTTATACTCTGCTGCCACCTGCTGGCCATTTTTTTGTAATAACTACCATTGCTTTAAGCCACCTCTTCATGTCAGAAGCTGTATCAAAGCCTATTGTATTCTTTAGCATAACAAAGAAAACATAAATTAAAAGTTTTTGGGACTGAAGGACAAAGTATTTTTTAAAAACGTATTTATACGTTTTTGGGTTTGATTGAGTTAAGTGACGTTCGTTACTGCAATCCTCTAACAAAATAAATTTTTGCTGTGTGGCCAGGCACTCTAGAGACCGCCCGCTACACCAATGAATTAAAAAAAACAAGTGTTTTTACATAATGTGCCCTCGTCGCCGGAGGACGTCAGAGGGCATCTGAGGTTTCAGCGTGCTCGTAAGGGCCCGCACAGTCATCATTAATCCCCCCTTAGGTCCCCGGTGTCATCGTTTCCTAATTGAACGGAGGCCGCTTGACACTTTATTCCATCTTCATTCAGTCTTCGTGATTGGCTGAGCGCGTTGCTGAAGGGCACGACCATATATGGCTTTATGTCATTATGCACATGTGGTGTTTACAGCCTGGGAGACCTTGCAGGTGCATATCGGCAGGATGGAAGTTCAACCGGCGGTCAAGCAGAGGTCGGGAACTTAAGGACTCGGTGTGGCTTGGGGTTCGGCCATTTTGGTTAGAATCGGCCACTGGAGGGTCCAATGTCATGCGGTTACGATTAAAAATTTGAATCGCCTCACACCCCTAATATAAATATATAATATTTATTTTTAAAAGATTTACTTGACTATTTTATCATTTACGATAAATGAAGTAAAATATAAAATATATTATTATTTATAATAAAAAAAAAAATCCAAATTGAGTATTGAAAAAAAAAATGCATCAAATATTATTCTATAATCTACCAGATTAAAATAATGGAATGTTCCCAATGTTGCTTGCTTGATGACAGAAAAACAAAACTGTGACCTCACGTTTCTTGCGCTTTTGGATGTTTAAAAGCGACCACAACGAGATGGCATTTGTTCTGCCACGTGCCCAGCGTGACGTCCGCCCTCCCCGGCGGTCCTCAGACGGGATGATTCCGCCGGGATTATTCCCTCATTAATCCCAACGTGGTGGTTTTGCATCCTATTGACTGAGAATGTGCGCGGCCTTAATCTTAGCCAACGTGCACGCGTGACTGCGCCCACCCGCGCTGTCATGTGTTGAGTTTAATGGGCCTCAAACGCATCCCTATTTGAAGGCAGTCATTAATCGTAACTTCGCTGTGATTGCGCTATTTATCAGCCATCATACATACTACATTATATTTGTAGTGAACAAAAGAACGTGAAACAGGAAACGGAAATACGCAGCGGCCTTCCAAATTAAAAGCATGGATTTCAAAACAAGATATAATTAAACATCACACGATAAACAGCTTGAGGGATTCTTAACATGCGCTCTAAAAACAGCTGGGTGAAAAATAACCCAATTTTGGGTCAAAAATGAACCGATCTTCTACTTGGGTCAATTTGACCCAACTTTGAGACAAGAAATTGGTCTTTTAGTGTAAAACAACTCATAAATATTGGTCAGAATCTTTACTTGGGTCAAAAAATGAGGTCAACCCAGAAAGTTGGGTCAAATTGACCCATAAAGTGGATCGGTCCATTTTTGATCCATAATTGGGTTATTTTTGACCCAACAGTTTTTAGAGTGTGGGAGATATTACTAAATGACTTAACTACGGAATTTACTATTGTATTGAATTGAATTATTTGCACTTCATTGTATTCCTTAAAAAGATTTTGAAATTTTCATTGGGACTTTTTTTCTGGCCACTGGATTAATTGTTTAATCTTTTTTATCGATTCATTATAAATTAATTTTATTGTGTGCTCCATGAAAAATGACTTTTATGAGCAAATTGAAAAAAATATCATTGCTATTCATTTAAATACATTTTAAGGAAATTTGCTGTACTTGGTATCGGCGATTACTGAAGATTTGAGTATTGGTATCGGTCTAAAAAAAAAAGTGGTATCGAACATCCCTAGTTTGCAAATATCTTATTTTGATTAAACACAGAAGATAATCGGTCTGCTTTCGTCAAGGACTACAGAAATCAGTGAACAATTACTGTCGATAGGCTGAAATCAGAGGATTTGGACAATTTTAAATTTAAAAAATGGCTCCAAACGATTACTCGATTATTAAAACAGTTGTGGATTCATTTGATCATCGATGATTTGTCGATGAATCGATTCATTTTGACAGCTCTACAAGCCGGCTTGTGGTTGAGCTTTCGCATCTTCCCGACCTCCAAAAACAATTCCAAACAAAGTCCATTTGATCATATCGAGTTACATGAATGGAGAACACGGTTTGTGACGAGCAGACTGCAGATGATACAAAGCCAAGCAGACAAAACTCTTCATATTTCACCTTTTTTATTAGGTCACCAGTCCCTCCTTTATTATTTTGGGCAAAGGATCGTTGCGTTCCGATCGAACGTCCGCAGTGAAGAAGAATCTGTTTTTCTTCCTCTTTATTGATCCGAGTGTGAACGCGCGGCTGCTTCGTGTCCTGCGGGGTTGCATGAGAGCGCGGCTCGCTTGAAGCTCCCGCAAAAGACGATTTGTCTTCATCGGGCCACGCGATAATGAATCTTCTCGCAGGCCGGACGCCATCTTTGCGGCTTCACTCTGCTAAATGTGTGAAGCGCTCGGGGAGTCGCAGCCCGCTGCTTTATTTTGGGCTTCCCCGTTGGCTCGGCCTAAAATTTGGATTGTATTTTATATTTGGAGGATTTGTTGTGTCTATGACAATTTTTTTTTTTTTTTTTTTTTAGTGCGTCATAAGTGTAAAAAAATGGAGGGTGTGAGCGTGTGTTAGTGTTTAGTGCATGTTGAGTCACTCACTAGACGCGAGGGTGATTAAGTGAATCATCGCTTTTATTTATGGTCTTGTCTTCATCTCGCTTGTGGATAAAAAAAAAAGAAGACTTTTTTTTAACGTACCTGACTCAACCTTAAGAAATGTTTTGACAATAATATGTTATATGTGACCTCACGAGTCTAAACATAACATTCGGATTAATTCTAGTTATGCAGCAAAATCCAGCCATTTTTATCCATCTCAGGGGGGGGGGCGGCCATTTTGCCACTGGCTGTCGACTGAAGATGACGTCAATAGTGCTCAGGCAACGACCAATCGCAGCTCACCTGTTTGCTGAAGCTGTGATTGGTTGTTACCCCCGAGCAACTGTGATGTCATCACTGATCCGTATATTAGAGTGGATAGCCGAAAAGGCGGCCATCTTACTCCTCCCATCTCGCGAGCAGACTGTATAGAACTGTCCGTATATGTACAGATTACTATTTTTTAGTGCTGCTTTAAAGAATTACAGGTAAAATTCTTTAATGAAAAAATATATATAGAAGTTTCCTCCTGTAAACATCATTAACTCATTCACTCCCAGCCATTTTCAACGAAGCAAGTAATATATTCAGTGGATGGCATTTTCATGCGACAGCAAGTGACAAAATGGCCGCCTTCTGATATTGTTTAAAGAATGCAGAATTTCTCATTTTCCACTAACGCAATATTAATCAGAATGCCGTATTTAGACTAGCGGGGCTACATAGAACATATTATTGTCAATATTTTTTTTGGGGGGGGGGGTTGACTTCCCTTTCCCCTTCGGCAAAACTCAGGCCGACTATAATCCTTTTCAATATTGTCCGATTTAATCGAGTCAGCCATTTAATGGGTGGGGTCCTTGTATATCCGATACACAGCATGCGGCGGCCATGTTGTCATTTCTACAACTCGAGAGCATCGAGCCCAAATGCGCGCTGCTGCCAAAACCAAAAATAACCTCCTGCACATGCCCACCGTCCTTTTGTAAAAACCTTCTCCTCTTTCATGTGTGAGCTCACGCATCCCCACTCTTCCTCTCACCATCATCATCATCATCATCGTGCATCCCATCCACACACACGCACGCACGCACGCACGCACGCACGCACGTAGGGTGCCAGCTGGCTGCCTCCCCCGCCGACGTATCGCCACAGGGACGGACGGTGCTGCAGTTTGCGCTCGGCTCTCAGGCGACGTTCTCACCGCTATTGTTACATAAGTGAAGGATTTGACATCACGTGACCAACAACGCAGTATAAACACGGAGGACATCTGTGTCGTGATTTGAGGTTATAAAGGTCCATAATCCTTTTTTTTTTTTTTTTTTTTTCAAGCGGACTGACACCTTGATGACGAGCGAATGACATTGGAAAGAGTGCGGCTCACTTGACTTGTTTGAAATTAGCCAGAGTGAGCGTAAGGTTGACCCCCCCCCCCCCCACACACACACACACACACACCACCCCCCACCCCCGCCGGTCCCTGATTGGATGTCGGGATGGATTAACATCATCCTAAAAAGTTGAGTGCCCGCCCGCGTGCTGGCTTCGGGGTTTACAAAGGACAAATGGATCCCCCTTGATTCTGTGAAGTCCTAACCGGAGGACGAATAATGTTTGCTCCCGTCTGGGTCGTCACTGTCTTCATGATGGGCCGGCTCTATTTTCGTGGATGGCGCATGGGTGTTAAAAACGCCGCATTTTGACTTTGACTGAGGGTGTTTTGGTAGCAGAAAGTAAGACTAGACCTTATAACAGCTAGGAGCGGGTCTAAGTTGTGGTGCAGGTGGTGATTTTGGTGATGAGACAAATTCTGTGCTCCACTGATGTGAGGCTGTCATTGTATTTCATTCATGAGTATCACAACATGTATCGAACCCTCTGAATCATTGTAGAAATCAATTCATGAAATTAGGGATCTTGTAAAGTTCTGAGAATCTAAAAGTCCCTCTTTTGTGTCTCCCTGTGGATCCTCAATTTTTTTTTAGAAATCAATATATTTTTTACATATTTATTTTCATTTTTTAGATGAAATATTGTTCTAATGAATTAATGAACAAATAAAAATTAATAATAAAATATTCAATTTATTTTTGGCAGAAAAAGAGAGACGAAGGTAAAGATGATAAAGGGTTTTTTTTTACCTAAAAATGTCCACGTGTCCACAAAAATGTCAGAAATTGGATGGCAAAAAGGCAGATTTTTTTTTTAGATGAAATATTATTATAATGAATTAATGAACGAATACAAATTAAATAAATAAATAATTAATTCATAATAAATATTACATAAATAATAATATAATAATAATTAAATATTCCCCAAAAAAGTTGTCTTTATTTTTGTCCGAAAAAGAGACAAAAGATGATAAAAGTTTTTTTTTAACGTAAAAATGTCCACGTGTCCACAAAATTGCCCAAAAATGTCAGAAATATGATGACAAAAAGGCAACAACAACAAAAAAAGCCATATGTCGGGGCAAAAAGAAAGGACAAAGAGAGGCAGAAAATTACCATAATAAGCCCATCAAATTGTTTAAAAATGTCAGAAATTTGACAAAAAGGCAGAAAAGTAAAAAAATAAAAAGCTGTCCTGCCATTGGTTCAGAGCATTCAAGGACCAATAGGATATCTTCGCTGGACATGCAGTGAACATGTCACACATCAGTGAATGTCGTGCAAGACACAAGATGCCGCATTCAAAGTCCTATATTAGCTTCGGAATTCATGGTATCGGCATGTTACTTGTTAGTACTCACCGATACCGATACCGCTGTTTTAATGCAGTATCGGGGCCTCTGCCGATACCAGTATCGGTATCGGAACGACACTAGTAATTATTGATAATGTTTCTTTGCTGTTTTCCATCTAAGATAGCATTAATGTTCGCTTCTTTAATGAATTCCAAAAAGATTTCTGTTGGAGGGCCTTCTCTCTTGACGGTAGCTCGACTTAACCACTTGGCTCGCACCCGCGTCCTCATGCGGGGTGGCAGTTGGTTGGTTACATTGAAAGGTGTTCTAAGACAGGTCGGAAGGACTCCCTGTTTTCTTCCAGCAGTCACCTGCGCCTCGGAATAGCCTCGCTAATCACTCTTGTCGTTTTTAATCTCCCTCTTCCACAATGCGTGTGTATTTAAAGGCAGGAAGCCTCCGATTAAAGCTCTGAACAGGAGGGGGGGGGGGGGTTGATGGGGTGGAGGAGTTTGAGCGGGAGCCATGTGAGCCGACATAATGCTAAGATGGTTGCAGGTTTTATGGTTAAAAAATGAGGTCAGGGGGGATGCCTTCGGTCCTTGGACAACAACCTGAATCGTGACCTCACTCGAAAACTGGCAGGTTGAGGTTCGGGGTCTTGTTGAGGGGACCGTAACAGTGCTCAGGATTCGGTTAATGAAATAAAATATGAATCACGATTATTTTGGTAATGATTGAAATCACCATTAGAACGATCTTTTTTTTTTTTTTTTGGTACAAAACAAGAAAATGTTTAAACGTCAAAAATCTCATAAAAAATATTAGGACAAATACAATTCTTTGAAACACTATAATTATGCAAGTTTGTTTTGGATGAAACCAAATGTATTAAATTAGTTATTTAAATTTTTTAAAAAGGCAACTCAAAAATTAGTATTAATTTAAAAAATTATTTTGTAATTGTGGAGCGTCACAGTTCAAATTGAATTTCGATCAAATGGTGTAAATATAAATTTCTATTTAAGTTGTACATAATAAAATGAACTTCCGACCATCACATTCTGTAGGCGTAAAAAGCAGGATTTAAAAGGATTTGACATTCAATAATCTTCAGCAAAAACTAGGGTGACCTGGAAATACTCCCTGTTGTCATTCTTCTTCTTTCACATTTGCAGTGTCAAACAGGATAGTTTGCCACCCTCTAGTGTTCAAAAGTAGAATTACACCCAAAAATAAACAGAAGGGATAAGTAAATAGTGTGAAAAACTGTGCTTTTTTTATTATTATCAACAAAATAGCATAACAGGAAGTGGGATACGAAATACAAAAAGCACAGCAAGAAGACACAGGATTATAATCATCAAGTGAAATCATCCAAATATTTCCTTCCCGTTCTTCCCCTCCCATATCAGGCTTCCGTAGATCGCCGGGTCACGTGTCCTCTGGGCACTGCAGGTTGTCTTTTGAGGGAGCACGAGCAGTAAATAGCGTTGGCTGACGATGCGGGTGATTCTGGGTGATGAGAGATAGCGAGGTCGCTTGCTTGCTTGCTTGCGGCTCTTCCTCTCCGCATTTAGCCCATTTAATCCCGTCTGATTGGGCGCGTGTGGGCGCCAGGTGCAGGAAGAGATGCGGCGCCTGGAGCTGTTCCATCGCCTCAACTTAATGCAGCAAAAGTTTCACTAAACTGTTTAGTGGGCAAAAAAAATCGGAATAAATTACATCAATGGCGTGGTGGGGGGGGGGGGTTGTTCATGGTTATATATAAGATCACGATTGCCACTCAGTTAACTCATTGATTGTAACACTATTGCATAATATTATTGCTTGATAAACATGGAAAAATATCTGAATGTATTTTTATTTTCTATTAAGTTTTTTTTTTTATGATTTAAAATGGATTTTTAAAAAATGTTGTGCATTAGACGGGAACGTTTTTTTGTTTGTTTTTTACATTTCAATTATTGTTTGGTTTTAATGTAATGGCTTAACCCTAACCTAGTTCTATTTTTTTTTTAAAGTGCTAAGACCACCGTTGTGAGGACAAGCGGTTAAGAAAATGGATGGATGGAAGTGCTAAGGCATCAAGAGTTGCTATACTTATTAATTACAGATTAATTTTTTTGGGGGGGATACTACTTATCCATTAAAATAAATTATATATATATATATATATAATACATTTTTGTCACTTCTCACTTACTAGTTCATTTTTTATCAAATGTGTATTTTTTTTTTTATGAAAACTGACTTTATAAATCAAATTGAACATCAGTTTGTGTGTGGTTTTTTTTAACTTTGCAATTACTTTTTATATGTAATTTTAACATTAAAATGGATCAAATGTAAATTAACCAACATATTAAGCACATAATATAATGACTTCATTTTACTTTTCAATTTATTGGTTCTTTTTTTTTTTGTTAAATAAAAAATAAATATATAAACAAATAAGAGTATTTTTTTCAAACAAACGTTGGGTTTTTTCGCCAAGATTTCAATTCCAATCACTGGCTGTTTTTTATTAAAAATAAATAAATAAGTAATCTATCATTAATTTAATAGTCACAATGCATATTTGTCTACTTGACGAGTCCTTTCTTGTTTATTTATTTAAATACTACATCATGCTCTAACGCATGTTTAATTGAAAAAAAAAAACAAAAAAAAACTTTCTAATGCTTGTGAGTCTGGATCACAATGGCAGACTGATTACAAACATAACGAGGGGATCATTCGCCTTATCTTTATTTGTCAGTCTTCAGCCGATAGTTACGCTCCACAATTACACTCATTATATGTCTCAATCAAGCTTATTTGCATTTAATCTCATACTACTTTCCTCCTTAAATGTGTACACTATGAATGCAAACGAATCGCTGATTTTCCGCAATGTTGATTTACAAAGCAGGTACGCCCCCTTAAGAATCCGCGTCACAATTATCGTGTGTGTGCCCGACGAGCCCGGCGAGGGGCAGATAACCGTCTCCATGGCAACCGGCGTGGATGGAAGAAGTCGGGAGTGATGTGCGAATGGATGTCGACTCGAGCGCGTGTGTGTGCGCGCGCGTGTGTCTTTTGTAGAAATGACTCACAGAGCGCGCAAATCCTCAGGAAGTCTTACGCGGCGTTAACTGCCGTCACCGGCTTAACAGTAGAAGACCCCCACCGCCCCCGCCCCCCTCCCGAACCCCTCACCGTCCTCCACTGTATAACAAGTATTCCTTGGTTCACTCATGGCAACGAGCCTTTTTGTCACCGTCCGTCTCATTCAGTCCTCTGAAGGCAGTGTGTGCGTGTGCGCGCGCGCGCGTGTGTGTCCTCATTGTGTCAGATCGCTGCCCCCCCCCCCCCCTCCAGGCGACTGTTTAGGAGGAAGGAATATGAATGATTGACAGCCAGACTTGCGTGTGTACGTTCACGTCAGGAGGAAATTCACATTTCATAGCTGCTCATCTCTCTCATAGCCTGAATACATATTTTTAGACAGGCTGGATTTGATGCCTCATCTTTTGGCACCAACTGGAGAAAACTAATAATGCTGATTATTAATAAGACGAGTCGTACTAATATAATCACAGAAAGGGGAATGAACTCATTCACCGCCATTGACGGCTATAAATGTCAAAAAGTTCTTTCAACTATTTCTATTAGTTTAACATTTTTTTCCCCACTTTTGTTAACAAGAATATGAAAACCTAGAATCTTTTTTATTGTACATTTAGAACAGATATAACATATTATTATTATTAACTATTAAAGTCATGCGATTAATTACAATAAAAAATTGTAAACGCCTCTTGCACCAAATTTTTTACCTTTTTTTTTAATGAATTTATGGCAGTGAATGAGTTAATAACACTAGTCGTACTAATATAACCACAGAAAGAGGAATTAACTCATTCACTGCCATTGACGGCTATAGACGTCAAATATTATTTTGAACTATTTCCATTAGTTTAAAATTTGTTTCCACTTTTGTTAACAAGAGTATAAAAACCTAGAAAATATTGCACATTCAGAACAAATATAAAATGTGTTATTAATCGTGAGTTAACTAGTTAAATCATGCAATTAATTACAATTTAAAAATGTAATCACCTGACGCCCCTAATTTGTAATAATATTTCCTTAAAAAAAAAAGATTTAAAAAAGAAAAGATTATTAAAAATCAGGGGCATCAGGCGATTAAAATTTGTTATCGAAATGATATCGAAGGACTTCACCAGTTAACTCACGATTTAAAAAAAAATTCTAGGTTTTCATACTCTTGTTAACAAAAGTGGAATGTTAAACTAATAGAAATAGTTCAAATGAATTTTTGACGTCTATAGCCGTCAATGGCAGTGAATGAGTTAAATAGGCATTAAATACGTGTCCATTAAAGATTTAATTTAATATCACGACATTGGTACCTTAATTGGAATTTTTCAAAATATGAGCCGTCACTTGGCAATTTTTTTTTGCCTGTGTGAACATTTTTTTAAAAGCTTCAAGCTGTTTATTGACATTCCAAGTTGAAGATGAAACATTAAAAAAAAAAGTGACGTAAACATTGTGTTTAACCAAACCGCCTCACTTACCAAGTAGCACTAGCTTAATGCTAACAGACACAGGCTAACGGAAATAGCGTTGATTCTTTATTAAGATGGACAACGTGGTGACAAAAGGGTTACCTTGGGAGAAAATTAGATTAAAAAGAAAATGATAGACAAGCAAACGATTCCTAAACGTAAATGTGTTTGTTGTGCGTTTCTTTTGCAGAAAGTGAGTGAGAAAGTGGGCGGAGCCGAGGGGACCAAACTCGATGAGGACTTCACCGAAATGGAAAAGGCGAGACGCAAACTCATATTAGCACATCAACGTTACGTGTGTGAAGAATTATCGTGTGGAAATGTCATTGTGATTTGTTGCACGCGCAGAAGGTGGACACAACCACCCGGGCGGTCATCGACATCATGACCAAGACCACAGAATACCTGCAGCCCAACCCAGGTGACGTCTCATGCTCTCATTGTTTCTTTCTTCTTCTTTTTTTTTTTTAGCCCTTTTTTTTTCTATTTTCTTGGAGAGCTCAGTATCATTCGTTCGGCGGTGTGTGAGTGAGCTGGTGCTCATTAATTCACCTGAAACCTGTTTTAAAAAATCCCATACCCAATCCCCCAGAGTGGTGAAGGATACCAGAGGAAGGATCAAAGGAAAGATAGATGAAACAAAAGTGAAATCCAGCACCACCTACTACCCCCAGTTACAAAACCAGAATCTTTCACCAACCCCAGAAACATCTCAATTCCAACAAATTAGATGGATCTCGAGGGACCAGAGGAAAGACTAAAGGAAGGAAGGATAATTGAGATCTCGTTGTTTCTTTTATGTTGTTAGAGTTTGGTGTTTTATGGCGCTCCGGTCCAAAAAAATGATGAAAACCTTTTAGAAGGACTCCTGGAAACGGTCAAAACTTCAAACCATAATGGCGGATATCATGTGCCGTTTCTTGCATGGCTTCTTGAGACTTTTTTGTGGGTTTACTTATGATAGACGTGTCTACCAAATTTCATGTTGCTTAGTGAAACTGGCTCAAAGGCCCAATCAGGCCAGAACCAGGTGTTCACTATTCCTTTTTGTTTTTTTGCAGCCACCCGAGCCAAGATGAGCATGATAAACTCCATGTCTCGCATGCGGGGTCAGGAGAAGGGACCCGGGTACACCCAGACAGAGGCCATCTTGGGAGAGTCCATGCAGCGCTTCGGTCGAGAGCTCGGCGAGGAGTCCAATTTTGGTGAGTGCGTGATGACATTTTTCACGATGGTGTTCTCATGGTTTGGATTTCAAATTTATGCAAAATGAGAAGGGGGATAAAAAAGAATGTGAATATTTTATAATAATAGAATGATGCATTGTAATGCAGTGGGACGAAAGAAGTAGATAAAAGTGTGCTTTATCGCCATCTTGTGGTGGCACTATGATAAAGTAAGTTGAGAAGTTACACAAGTGCTTGTAATTACTTGCAGATGCCACAAGATGGTGCCAAAGCACTTTTTAGTCTATTAGACATGGCTATGGCCTGACTAATTGAGGCTCCTACCCCTCACTTCAATATAGACATATAGACACGCAAATGGAACCAAAGGGTTTTCCGTATATTAGAGTCAATTCATGTATATTTAAAAAATAAATAAATACAATATATAAAAATATAATATAATGTAATAATAAAATTATATATATATATATATATATATATATATATATATATATATATAATAAAAAATTGGGCCTTATATTATATTTTTATATATTTTTTTAAATAATCTTTTCTTCTTAAAAAGAGATTTAAAAAAAGAAAAGATGATTAAAAAAAATTGTAATCGTAATTAATTGCATGACTTCAGTAGTTAACTCACGATTAATCACAAATTTTATATCTGTTCTAAATGCACAATAGAATTTTTCATACACTTGTTAACATAAAAATGGGGGGGGGATGTTAAACTAATAGAAATATGGCAAAAAATTGTAGTCATTGATACAGTAATTTAACTCTTTGACTGCCATAAACGTTATAAAACGTTTAGCATAAACCTAGGGAAGGGCGCCGAGGACGTTAAAAGACGTCCCCTATGTTTTTTTTTTTTTTTTTCAAAAACGGGTGCAGGAAAGCCTTGGGCAGCTGTGCTGAAAGTATCAGGCTGATCTGATTAGTCAAAGACTCGTTTTGGCCCCTAGAGGGCAGCGATGACTCTCTTTGCACAAGGTTGGATGGGCCGCCCACCGTGGGCGTCAGTAGAAGACGTGAGGCGGAGCTAGAGTGTTGAGGAGACAATGGCTGATCCAAGCCACAATGGCTTGACCAAGCAACCGGTTACAAGCAGCTCAGCTTGAGCATTTTTTTCAAAGACGGAAAGCATCAATCAATACTAAAAAGCGCATTGATGTCAACGATGATGATGACAACGAGCTCTACGCCAAAGTTGGAAGCTTTGGCGTGACTGTTATGAACACGTAGTAAGCCTCACGGCTAAGCGCGGCTAGCGCTGCTAAGGCCGGAAAACGCGCACAATAGCCGGCCGGGTACTTCTACACAATCGGACATTCGATCGGGCGATGGAGAGTTGGCATCGACCAATGCAGATTGATGATGATGATGAAGATGACTCCGAGCTCTACGCCAACGTGACTGTTATGAACACGTAGTAAGCCCCACCGGCAAAGCGCGGCTAGCGCGGCTAGCGCTGCTAAGGCCGGAAAACGCGGAGCTGCACAAGCGGACATTCGATCGGACAATGAAGAGTACCCCGAGTCCAATGCATATTCATCGGAGGAGCGGGTACAGTCTGATCACGGAGAAGACACTGTTTCTGGACTACGATGCCACCATGAATGGAGTGGATAAAATGGATCAGAACATCTCCTACCAACCCGGTATAGCAACTGAAGGACACGGGGAAGCGAGACGTAACACCACCGTAACGTAACCGTAGCATGATCCTGATATTAGACTTGATGACACACTGCAGTATATACTTGCTATTCCCCGGAAAAAAACGGCCGGCAAGAAAGTGGCGCACGCGAAGAGGCAATCTTGTGCAAATGCTGTTGCGTCTCCTTGCACGCAGGAGAGTGTTACAAAAAGAAAAACTGTCGTTGAAACATCCACATATTTGTAAATAGCACCACAGTTGCACACATTTGTAAATAGTTTGCCAAATTGTTGTCAAATTGTTACACTGTTGAATGTAAATAAACGTATTTTGCTATCAAAAAACACTTTTTCATTCTTGGTGGTAGTGTTTTATAGAAGTAAAGCACTATTTAGGTGTTTGTGGCATCATTCATGGACAAAAAGAAGTGTCAAATTCACTAGAATGCATGAAATAATATCGTTTCACTAAAAGCTTGATTTCTCCGTATTTTGGTCCAACACAGGCGAAATTGGGTCAAACTAACCATTTTCTATTGTTGATTACTAAAGAACGGAATAAGGTAGAAACAAACTCTTTTTTTCTGATGAAAGATGAAAGTCCAATCTTTCATTTGGTAGTACGTGTGTTTCCATAGTCCAAACAGAACATTTTCTGTGGACCTTGAAAATCAGTCAAAATGCTTAAATCGGCTGGCACTGGCGGCATCCCTTTTCTGAAAACGTCTGGCAGTCAAAGAGTTAATAATAATTCAAAAATGTAGTTAGAATGAAAAAGATGTACTGTACTGTAAAAATCGAGTGTGATATTGATTTGTGTTGAGGTCATTTTTCTGCCACGAGATGGCATAATTGCATCTGTAGGACGACGGTGACATTGCATTTTCTTTTCATATTAAAAGCTATCTAATATTTAACATGAAGCAACTTGTGAAATTCTGCACATTTTTTAAATTGTAAAATACAACTTGACCCCAGTGCTGCGTTGCAACTGGAATTATATATATATATATATATATATATATATATATATATATATATATATATATATATATATATATATATATTATTATTTTTTTTTGGTCTTTTCTTAGTCTTCAGGGGAAACGTATAGCATTTTTTGGGAATATTTTTTTGGATTAATTTCAAAATAATAATAATAATTTTCCACTTCGTCTTCTTCCCAAAGCATTTCAATTGCTGTCAATCACACGCTCTCCCAGTTCCATTTTTTTTTAGTTCCTATCCCTTGTAAACATAGCTTTGGCCTTTGCACAGAAACAGCCAATACGCCAATTTGCTTATACCAAAACCGCCAATATGTTCAACTTTTATAGGCAAAATATGACTAAATATGAGAGAACTGTCGTCGGTCCCGTTAAGATTCAGGCGGCTTTGTCCCGTTCAGGCCTGGCTCTGATCGACGCCGGCGAGTGCATGCGTGAGCTGGCAGAGGTCAAAGACGCCCTGGACATTGAAGTCAAGCAGAACTTCATCGACCCGCTGCAGAACCTCCACGAGAAAGACCTCAAGGAGATCCAGGTTGTTCTTCCGAGTAGCCCAAAAAATTGACGTTGACGATCGAGCGTGTGTCTTACGTGCAACTCCGCTGAACGACAGCATCACCTGAAGAAGATGGAGGGCCGGCGTCTGGACTTTGACTACAAGAAGAAGCGCCAGGGCAAAGTGACGGACGACGAGCTCAAGCAAGCGCTGGAGAAGTTCGACGAATCCAAGGACATCGCCGAGGTCAGCATGTTCAACCTGCTGGAGAGCGACGTAAGTGGACAAACATTTTTTTTTTTTCAGCGAATGTTTGTGATTTTGGCATATCGCGCACATTGCTTTGCTAACGACAGTGGATGCGATCAGCGGTTAAATAAGATTGAATCCTAAAACCCACTTTTCAAATAATACAAACATATTTAGAAACATGACAGAGCAAGAGTAAAGGATAAGACAAAAATATTGTACAAACAACATTAGAGTGAGTTTTTCCCAAATTAACATACTTAACATCTCACAATGCACATACAAAAAATCATGCCCAAAAATGATAAAATGAACCTCCAGCCGTCATTTTATGGACGCGCAAAAAAAGCAGGATTTGAAACTGAACTAAACAAAACTAGAATAGGATGCTACTTCCTCTACTTTCACTCTTCTTCTTTGAAACATACACAGTGTAAAACATTAGTGTGCTGCCATCTTGTGGCTGACAGTGGAATTATTCTTATATATACTCCAATTATTATAACCCTAAATCAGTGGTTCCCAGTAGATTTTTTTCTCTCAAATAAAACAAAATGAATGACATTTATTTATTTATTTATTTATTTATTGTAGCCGCACATATATTTCTAGGGAATATACACATCATTAGAAGTGCAAAACAAGTGCATTTGGGTGTCAAAAAATCATTGAATTATTATTATTTATTTATTTTTTTTGCCTCGACAGATCGAGCAGGTGAGCCAGCTGGCGGCGTTGGTCCACGCTCAGGTGGAATATCACAGCCGGGCCGCCGAGATCCTGACGCAGCTGTGCAGCAAGATCGACGAACGGTCAGTGCTTCCTCAATGTCCGCTCGGTGTTCTAAGCTAAAACGCGACCGAGGTTACATTTTACTAGCCTCGTTTTGAACTTACTGTCACAATAGCAACAACGAATTCCAGCGTGCTAGCCAAAAATGTTGATTTTTCTTGGTTGAATCGGAATTTGCTGTGTATTTTCTTGTTTTCCGTAAACGTCCAAATATGACTAAGACAACTGCGCTATTAGGCTAACAAATGATTTTAATTGAAGACAAAACTGTCTCTGCCAAGATATTTTTCTTACCAAGCGGGCAGTTTTGTTATCATAATTTTATTTTTATTTTTTTAAATTTCAGTTAAGATTAAAATAAGCATCACAAATTCTAAAAGGTAGTATGAGCAGCCCTGCTTGTTTTATCGGCTATGCAGGATAAAGGATTGCTCCCACAAGCCCCGGAAAGAGTACGTCCACAAGCCTCGCACCACTCTGGACTTCTCCTCCATCAGCGAGAACCACAACGGAGGCATTCACAGCGCTCGTTCTCCGGGTGAGTGCGGACCCAAAAACCTCACAAGAACGTGACCAGAGACATGTCCAAGGACAGAAATGAATGTCCTGTCTGGAAAAGACATTTTTTTTGTTCAGGGCATCTTTTGGTATGACTTTACAGGTACTTGTGTTTATAAATTGGTTATTGACTAGGTTATTAATGATTAATAAAGCCTTAATAAATGAATGTGAGGCAACTCACCAAACAAATAGTCAGCCCATTAATAATTGAAAGTTGGGATGTACACCATTTATAACAAATGTGTATTGATGCTTTTAGAAAGGGTTAATTGAAGTTCAAAAATAGGGTAATAATAGTGTAATTAAAGCATCCCTTGTTGTAATTATCAGCTGGTTATTAGTATTGCCCATTTGCCAAATAATGAGCTCACATTTGTTATTGTAAACATGGAGTGTATTATTATGTAAATTTGTTGTTTATTAAGGCGTTATTACATGGTTATTAACCTGTTTAAAAACCATTTATAAGGCCTTTCTTTTAAAGTGCTAACTGCATTTCTACATGTGTGAATTTATTTTTGTTTTCCGATTTTGCTGTCAATTGCCAAAAACTTCCAGCCATTTTGATTGAAGCAAAAGAAAAGACTATATACTAGAAAAATTGTATATTTTTATCTGTTTCCGCTTTGCAGCAATTAGCATTAGAATGTAGCTAAGTTTCATCATTATTCACAAATCTATTTAGAATTGTGAGTAAATGAGCTTTTTTTTCAACATGGCTCTGGTTGATCTCTTTTGCTCTGCTGCCACCTGCTGGCCATCGTTGTAATAACTACCATTTCTTCAACCGTTCTCTGCAGTTGAGAGGCTGCATCAAAGCCTTCTGTATGATCTAGCATAATATATATATATATATATATATATATATATATATATATATATATATATATATATATATATATATATATATATATATATATATGTATATGTATATATATATATATATATATTTAAAAAGCGTATAAATACGTCTTTGGGACACTTAAACATTTGATTTTTTTTTGGGGAGCAAATGAGTTACTAAAGCCTTAATAAACTAATGTGAGGCAACTCACTAACCAAATAGTAAGGCCATTTATAATTGAAAGCTGTATTCAACAAATGTGTATTGAGGCGTTTAGAAAGGGTTAATTACACTATTATTACCATATTTACGAACTTCAAATTAAGCATTCCACATCCCCTGCATCCCGAGCTTACACTTGTTATTGTAAACACCCATTATGTATATTATGTACATTAGTTGTTTATTAAGGCGTTATTACATGGTTATTAACCTGTTTAAAATCATTTCTAATGCCTCCTTTATTTTAAAGCACTAATCACATTTCATCATGTGTGAATTTATTTTACTCAGTGTTTTGGGGTTTTGCTGTCAATTGTCAATTTAAAAAAAAAAGTTTGAATATTAGCTTGTAGCTACAATTTGAGAATTCGCAGCAACCCGTTAAGGTAATCTCCACGCAAAAATACAGCAAGGGAAATTTGGGAAAATAATCAATTGCAATTGTGTTCTCTTTATTTGTGTATCCAGATCCATGTGTTGTATTGATAC
This sequence comes from Leptonotus elevatus, assembly GCF_054856555.1. Classification (NCBI taxonomy): domain Eukaryota; kingdom Metazoa; phylum Chordata; class Actinopteri; order Syngnathiformes; family Syngnathidae; genus Leptonotus; species Leptonotus elevatus. Next base: position 5,834,648 of record NC_141246.1, on the reverse strand, counting down.
AAATCAACCCAAAGTTGGGTCAAATTGACCCAATTATGACCAAAACAAGTATGGTTGACTAAAATTTCCCATTAAAGTGCTTTTGTGTGGACATCACCTCATTATTGCACTCTAAAAACAGTTGGGTCAAAAGTAACCCAATTATGGATCAAAAATGGCCCGATCTATTTTCTGGGTTGTTTTATACAAAATGACCCAATATTTTGACCCAAGTAAAGATTCTGACCAATATTTATGAGTTGTTTTACACTAAAAGACCCAAAGACTCAAAGTTGGGTCAAATTGACCTAAGTAGAAGATCGGTCCATTTTTGACCCAAAGTCTTTTTAGAGTGTGAGTTTGCAAATTAAAAAAAAAATTCAGCTCTTTTTTTTTTTCAATGCTTGGCCACTAAATAAAAACAACTGTTGCTCTTTTTCTCTTTTTCCCTCCGTTTCTTGGTTGTGTTGACCGGTGCAGGGGTGAGGTCACCAGGTGAGCCTTCATAGGGTCGCGCGCGGTGTCCCCTTCCTGCGTCACTCGAACCTCCGCGTTCATTCAGCCTCCTCTCCAACTGACTTCTTTGTCTTTTCCCTCCCTCTTTTCCTGTTTTTTGCCGCCGCTGCTTTCCCGTTTGCAGCGAGGTCTCCAGGTGAGACAAAGCTGAAGGTCGCGCGCCATCGCCCTCCATCGTTGCTTCACCTTTTGTGTTTCAAGAGCCAGCGCCGAGCGCGTTTGCTCTTGTTCCTCGTTCTTTCGTTCCACCCATCTCTCCATCCGTCGACGATTGCTCGCGATGTTTTAATCAGTGGTCTCACCTGTGCTCTCCTTTCCCCTCCACAGCAAGATCTCCAGGTGAGCACGAGCGACTGGCGCGAGACGACGCATCCCCACGTCGCTCTTTTACTCCTCTGTTAATGTTTTGTTTGAACGCAGTGGACGTTCCTCTTTGTTCCTCAGTGCAGACTCGTCTACACTTGTTTTTCTTTGCTTGTCCGTCTAACCCCTTTCTTTCCCCCTTTTTTTTCTCCTTCTTTTGTTGGTCAAAGTTTGGCATTCAGGGAAATGCACAAGGAGCCCTGAAAGTAAATTTTTTACCATTTTTTATTATTTGTATTTTAATGTTTTTTTTTTAATTCTCGTTTAAAAATAGATATTTTCAATATTTTTGATTTGAAGGTTATTGTTATGAACATAAAAACATGTGTAGTGAATATGTTTAAATATAACAAAATATTTTATGTTAATTTTCAAAAAAATATATATTATCTTAATATTACTTAGTGAGTTAATTTTGAGTTAATTTAAAGATTCTTTAACGCCACAAAATTGTTTTACCGGGCGATTAATGAACCGCCCCTTACATGGAAAGCCTGTACTGTAAAATTTTGCAGTAATAAATTTAATAATAATGCATATATTTGTGGAGACTGGGGTCAAGTGTGCAGAATTTCATGTTATTTCATGTTAAAGATTATATAGCTCTTAATATGAAAAGAAAAATGCACTGCGCTGTCACCGTCTTACAAATGCGATCATGCCATCTAGTGGCAAAAAAATGACCTCAAAGCAAATCAATATCACATGCGTTTTTTACAGTACAGTACTTTCAATTTTATGAATTATGAAATTACTGTAACAATAACTAAAATATGCAGCCATATTTCTTAGTTTAACTTTTTTCCCCATTTTTTAATGTTAACAAGAGTATGAAAAATTAGAAGAAAAAAAATAATTGTACATTTAGAACAGATATAAAATTAGCAATTAATCGTGAGTTAACTATTGAAGTCATGAGATTAATTACGATAAAAATAAATAAATGTTATAGGAAAAAATATATATATATATGTATATATATATATATAAAAGTAGGGCTATTAAATTTTTCTATAAAATTTATTACAATATTTTGTCTCAATTTTGTGTTTTCATTATATTTTGTATAGTACACCATTTCAATTTTCTGTTTTTATTATTTTCTTCTTGTAACTCGAGTTCACTTTTCACTATTTTCCTTTTTCTTCATTTATATGTATGTGTGCTACAGGTTAGCTTAGCATAGTAGGGGCTCCACTTTGCTGACCCAAATGTCAAACTGCACCTTCACTGACCCACCATGTGTCTAATTGGAATCCTAACGATCTTGTTACTAACGTTTTCATTCTTTGTCTTCTTTGTCTTCTGGCTTTGCGTCGCATCCTCTTCTCTCTCTTCTTGCCTTCAGCTCGGTCACCAGGTGAGACCCAATTTTCAACAAATCGTTTTGTACAAATCAACCCAAGAAACTGGATTGTTTTATATGAAACGACACAGAAAGTTGTATTAAATTGACCCAATTAAAGGTTCCGTTTTTGACCCAAATAGTTTTTTTGTAATTTACCCAACTGCTTTTACAGTGTACAAAATACTTAATGTTTTTTCTAAAATTTCTTATTTTCTAACTGTGAATTTTGAGCAGATTGGGTTACTTTTACCGAAGGTTGGGTTAATTATTTAGCAGATTGGGTTGAAGACTGGATTTGGGCAGGCTAAAAATCTGAAGGTGGTCGCCATTTTGAACAGTTTTGACCTGGGAATGCTGCTTCTTCTTAGAAAACATTGGTAACAAAATGTTTGTAAGGTAAAAAAAAAAAAAAAAAGTCTGGGTCATAAAGAGGCTGACCACACATTGGGCAATTAGACCCAACTTTTGGGGCTATTCATTTAACCCCCAAAAGTTTAGCTAAATGATGTTTGACCCAAAACGTTTTGCCAAATGTATAACCCAAAAAAAACCATTCCAATCTAATGGGTTGTTTTGTGGGTTGTTCATATGGCCCAAGTTTTTGGGATATTCATTTAACCCAAAAAGTTGGTGGCTTTTTGACCTATAATTGGGTTGCATTTTTACCCAACTGTTTTTAGAGTGCACATTTATACTTATATCCTTGGTAGCTTGAAATCATCAGTATGGCCCTTGAACACTCTAAAAACAGTTGGGTCAAAAATAACCCAACTATGGGTCAAAAATGGACCAATCCTCTACTTGGGTCAATTTGATCCAACTTTGAGTCAAGAAATTGATCTTTTAGTGTAAAACAACTCATAAATATTGGTCAGATCCTTTACTTGGGTCAAAAAATTGGGTCATTTTGTATAAAACAACCCAGAGAGTTGGGTCAGAGTGACCTATTAAGTGGATCGGTCCATTTTTTATTCATAATTGGGTTACTTGCGCAACATTTTTGGTTACTCATTTAACCCAAAACGTTGGGTCAAATTGACCCGAGAGGTCGCTTTTTGACCTATAATTTTACCCAACTGTTTTTCGAGTGCACAGCTATACTGATATCCTGGTGACTAATTTCTTGGTAGCTTGCAGTACCTCTTGTAGGGTCAAAATATTGACCCAACATGTAAGGAGGTCAAATCCTCAACCCAATGCGCTAGTTGTAAATAACCCAGCATTTGCTCTGCCCCTTTTGGCTTGGTTAGCTATTTCACCCAGTTTGGGTTACTTTTTAGCCCCAGCATTTTTAAGTGCGCAGCCTCTTCGTAGCCCAACAAATTGTTGCTGTTCCCCCCCCCAGCCCCCATGGACCAGCCCTGCTGCCGCGCCCTCTACGACTTTGACCCGGAGAACGAGGGCGAGCTGGGCTTCAAGGAGGGCGACATCATCACCCTGACCAACAAGATCGACGACAACTGGTACGAGGGGATGCTGCACGGCAACTCGGGCTTCTTCCCCATCAACTACGTGGACATCCTGGTGCCCCTGCCGCACTAGAGCGCCACCTGCCGCCCGCCGCTGTAACGCAGTAATGGCCACTTAAGAAATGAAGACGTAAAATATCTCTTTTCCCCGAAATAAGCTCGCATTCCCAACTGAACCCAACTTAAGGAGCCCAAACTGCTGTATGCAACAATAAAGCACCGAGCAGCCATGGCATAGTTTCAATTCTGCATCCGTGTGGTAGTTCCCGCCCCCATCGATATCATCGTTTTCACTCGACTGTCTGTGCTTTGTGAACGTCCGCAGTAGATAGAAATTCTCCTAAAAAAATCATATTCGTTAGCGATCAAAAGGTAGATCAAAGGCAAGTGTTTTTCACATATAACCATGACTTGGACTTCCTTCATCGCTTTTTGGAAATGTTTTCGGCTCGACAATGTTGCGTTTCCAATCCCTTTCTTTGTGTTTTTATGTTTGTTTGTTATTATTTATTTGGGACTGCAGTCGTCTCCGCATGTTGCGTAAAATGGGGTTCACATACCAAAATGAGTGAGCAAAGGGTTCATTTTTCGTTACTTTTATTTTTGCATGTGCAGGGAGGGGACAGTCAGTACCTATGTGTGAAATTCCACGTCCGAGCCGGTGATTATTAAAATGATCACTCGTTTTTTTTTTTCCGAAAGATGCAAGTTGTGACGTATTTACGTCACGTTCGCTCCGTTTCAAATAAAACGTTTCCTTTTGGTCGGTAAGTATACAATTTTACTACGACGGCGTATTAGGGCCACGTACAAATATATAATTTTTTAGAGCGGGGGCAATATTCTGAGAAAAAGACTCACAAATGTGCGACTTTATAAAGTAGCACATTTGCGAGAAAAAAAACTTATACACGTAGCGTAGCTATAGTCTAATGTGAGGATTCGTTGGTGATTAATGTGACCGTGTTTATAAAATGAAAAGGCAAGATGGAGACGGATTTATTCGTCATACACGGCAGCTAGAGCCGCAACACTTCCTGATCAGCTGACTAACACTAACCAATCAGAAGCTAGCATGCTTCAGGTAAATGCACGTGAATGACGGAGAGCAGCAGATTCGACACATCAACTTAGCTACTTAACTACAAAAAAAAAAACATGAATGTGTAAATAAAGTGGCAAATTTGCTTTTTTCTATGAATATTGCCCCAACCCTCTAAAAAATATATATTTATATGTGGCCCTAATACTCCGTCGTAAATTTTAACAAAAAAAATCACATAACGTTTGTTAGTGTTTTTCGCTTTTAACAATACATGCTAGCATTCTGCTTTCCATCGTTTTACAAAATATTTTGAGGGACAATCATCTCGACACGTAAACAAAAAGTCGATTTTGGATTTACAATCTCCAGTTTTTCGTTGTTTTTATTTTTCGCACGTGTGAGTGGGTTTCCAAAATATATCAACAAGATTGCGACATTGATTGAAGACGTGACTTGTCTTGACGTAATCCTAACGTTCTTCTATTTTGAAATCTGTTATGTTACTCCAAAAGACTTTCAAAAAAAATAATTTTTGAAACGTGGACGACACAACCGACATGCTTCGTAAATGATTTGGGCGTGTTGTAAAACGAGTTCGGCTCAACCAACAAAAAGTCGGCACTTTTTGATGATTTTATTTTGCAAGGCAATGATTCCGATGCGTATCCATGAGTGTGACATTCCGCGTCCCAGCCAGTGATTAGCGAAAAAGTCGTGACGTAACGTTAGAAACTCCAAATTGTAACCGCGAGTGATGACATAATTTTACGACAAATATAAACTGTGATGTAATCCAAGAAAACGACGATGTGAAATATGTTTTCAACACAAAAAAAAAAAATCTCTCCCATTCTTGGAAAAAATCACTTTCACAATATTTGTTAGCAACAGAGCAAATGGTTTTTGTTTGGAATGATATATCAAACATTTTTCGTCATGGCATTTTTTTCCCAATATTTTCAATGTAAAAAAACCTGCTTTTTTTTTTTGCTGAATGTTTTTTTTGTTAGTCTCGCTGCATCCTCACTGTAGTCTGCAAAGGATTTTCTCGTATTTTAGCCAGTCGTAGAAATCAGATTGAGACATTTCTTCTTCTTTTTTTTGTCTCGCTGGATTGACGATTGTGAGATATTAATCCATTAATGTCATCTTCGTAGCTCGTGTAATAGATGTAAGGAGTAAGTCAAAATTTGCAATTAAGGATGTATTGCCTTTAAAAGCTTTGCGACTGGAATATTTGTGACGTGGTTGGCATGGCATAACAATATGCACTGGAAGCGAGTAACGGCGCGATAACTTGTTTTAAAAAAAACAAAAGGCAAAAGACTACGTGTCATACTTTTACTTGCGCTGCTGACATTAAAATCCAACGACTATGTTGAACTATTGAGTTTTGGGGGAATGAAATTTTATATGTATACTATGTAAACATGCACCAACTAAATCTCAAAAATTCTCTTCTGGTTGGTCTTATTTGGATTTAATACGCCAACATTTTGGTGATCATCTCGGGACATTTGTGTAATAAATGTGTTATAAATGTGTAATTGCACTTCATGCTTAGTGGATAGCGATTGGACGAAGGCACTCTACCAGGGGCCAATCAGAAAAGTCAAAAAAAGGATGATGTACCTTGATGTCCAGTTAAAACAAAACAAAAAAATGTCGCTAGGGCTTCCGCGAGGGCCAAGTGATAGACGCTCCCTACAACGCCCTCCAGCTGGTCCACTCATTAAATTTTATTTTTGATTATTATTATTTATTTATTTTTATTTGGGGGGAGGGGGGGTGGGTGGGGATTGTGGCGTTCAAGTGTTGTTTTTGCGCCTCCCTTCTTGTTTCTTGTCAAAAGGGAAGCACAACTTTCAACCGTCAGTACACTTTGCTGGCTATAAGTCATGTTATTTATTCATTCAATTATTTTTGGAATAATAAGGGTTATATTCCCTCTTTTTTCTCTTTAACTTAAAACAAATATGTGTATCTTTGCCCTCAATGAGGACTGTACAGCTATTTGTGTGTGTTGTGTGCGTGTATGTGCGTGTAGTTGCTCACCCACAGTAACGTACAGTAATTTTATTTTTGTAACCATGACAAAGTACTGACATGATTATATAGATGTAAATATATATACACAATAATATAAGACGGGAAGGAGGAGAGATCTCTGTGCTGCACATGATTGTTTTTTTTCTTTCTGTTTTTCTTTCATTCTTGCACTTTGGGATTTGACGAGTGTATGCTTGATGTTAAAGACAACAACAATGTGATAAGTCAATGTCCTTTATTCCAATAAACAGACAACTGTGATATTTTGTGGTACTGACCTGGTGGTTGTGGAGGAGTAGTGTCTTCAATTGAGATTTTTTAAAAAAAATTTTTAAGTAAGGTTCTGACAATTTACCGTAATCCTCCTGCTAGTATGCCACACATCCAATGGAACGGGAGTGGGGGTTGGGGATTTGTCTAGTCATCGTCTACCTACACAATATATAGACAGGACTGAGTGTGTGTGCGTGTGTGTGTATGTACGTACACAGACACGCGCGCGCGCGCATTGAGTGAAAGTGTGGACACTTTGGGCGTCTCCTGTTCTGTTCCTGACGTTCTGTTCTTCTCCGAGTCACGACGCAAGAAAAAACAAACAGGAGTGGAGATGGAGCGCCCTCTAGAGACAACATGGTGTACTGCTGGCTCGCTCGCACATACAACCATCGATTTGTTTGTATAAGTACTGTAGACTTATTTAAGCTTGGTTTAATACTACCCCATCCATCCATCCATCCATCCATCCATCCATCCATCCATCCATCCATCCATCTATCCATCACCATCTGTTTCCATATCCATCATCTGTTTATTCACGTATACATTCATATAATTATTCATACATCTACACAAATCTCTCATCGTTCCCCGTATTCATCTTTCCATCCCTCCATCCATTTCTCATGTGTTCATCCATCCCTCATCTACCTGTCCAATCAGCCATCCATCTATCTATGTCGCTATCCACCCATCCGCGTATCGTCCATCTGTCTGTTTGGTGTCAAACGAAATGAACGTGATCAGTTAGCGTGTTGTCGTTCAAGTGAGGCGAGATGTCCCGATTGCAGACACACACACACACACACACGCACGCTCGAAATGTGTGTGTGTTGGGTTGGGGAAGGGAGTAACAATGAGTTACAATGGAGTAAAAAGCATTCCAAGGGATCCTCTCTCCTAGTGGGTGGCCCACATGGACACAGAACCACATAGATGTGATCCATTATCACAACTCAGCTGCAACAATTACTTTTTTTTTTTTTTTTATAAATATTGTTATTATTATTATAGATGCAACTTAAAAAACACCTGTTGATGTAGTCGGTGACAAAGATGCAAGCTGATAGCCACCATGATTTATCAATCAACTTTATTCAGCAGAGTCAAAGCCCCCCCCCCCAAAAAAAACATACACAATATAACAAAAATAATAATAAATAATAAAAATAATAATAATAATAATAATTTATAAAAGGCAATCATACCAGTGATTCTACAAAGGTATGTTATTTATTGATTTATATATTTGACTAGCCGTGCATAAACAATTGGTTGCTTTTGGCTGAGCTGGAACCACAGTGGGCCAAAAAAAACAACAACAACAACAACAGGGGGGAAAAAAAACTGCGGTCACAGACGCTACCACATTTTCACTCATGCAACAATTAGCGCAACTCACCACAAAAACCGGTTCTGCAAATCATAGCTGCTATTATTTTGCATTGAGACGACATATTGTGAGTGATTTAGTACAACATGAATATACGCAATAAACTAAACCATTTTTTTTTTTAACTGTAATGAATAATAATATGCATTAACATTGGTCTGGACCAAAATATGTTGCGTTTTTATAATAGTTAATCCACCTATATTACCCAAATGATATTAATGCTGAAATGTCAAATCTACTTTTTTTTAACACTCACAAAAAAAAAGGAAAGCACAGATTATTTTATGCAAGCCTACAAGAACAGCTCAACTTCATTTGGGGTTAATTACGGGGGGGAAGCAGGTGCGTGCTGACTCCAATTTAACACAAGCACGAATGTGACAGGTTCATCCTGAACACAGACACATCCCCAGTTTTAAGAGGGTGTGCACACTTTTGCAACCACATCATTTCTGTTATTTTTAGCTCAGCGCTCAAAGAGATTAAATGAAAGAAAAATCCCGTGGTGATCTTCAGTGAAGCACGTCAAACGTAATTGAGCATTTTCTGACTGCTGCGCTTTTTACAGCAAAGTTAAAGCGGGTCAAATATGTACGAAAAAGTGAATAAAAGGCTTGACGCACACCCACGAAGCAGCTGTTGGTGGGAGCGTGCCAGCGTGTGTGTCATTACATGTTTGGCTGCAGCGTTGATACATACTTGTGCTATTCAGCAGGAAAGCCCGACTATCAACACCCCGCACAGGCGGATAATACCCCTGTCGCTCACACACGCACACGCTCATTGGACAGGACCGACCAGCCAGTACGGCAGGTCTGACGGCCTGTGATGTTGTTTTGTTTTTACGGTTTTAATTTGACACACTGGTAGCAATTGTGAAGCTATTTAACACTATGTCAACAGCACAGTGTGTTGTCCTTAATATTCCTTTTAGCTGACACAAGCTCAAAATAGTAACTGCATTTGTTTGAATTTGTTCATTATTAGCTTTGCGCCACGTCGTACACGCGTGAGGCAAACCCGTGATTGAAAAATATGGCAGCCCTATTGAAGAGTTGTCAAACGTCACTCTCTGCTGCCCCCAAGAGGCAGTTGACAGCACTACCACTTGATAATGAACGCTAATTACTATACACAAAGGTGGCAAATCCAAGTCCAGAAAGTAAAAGTTTGGCTTTGGCCCCAGGTGCTAGCTAGCTCCCATGGTGCTTCGTTTACCTGATCGGGAGTTAGCTAGCTAGGTAGGTAGCATCAGGGCTAAAGCCAAACTGTGACAAGGTTTTTACTTTCAGGTAAAAGCGTTTATAAGGTTGGAATTTGTTACTTTATAGTCAAAGGTGGCAAATCCAGGTCCAGAAAGTAAAAACCCTGCCACATTTGGCTTTAGCCCTGATGCTAGCTAGCTCACTAACAGGTAAACAAGCACCATGGGAGCTAGCTAGCATCAGGGCTAAAGCCAAACTGTTGCAAGGTTTTTACTTTCAGGTGCTAGCTAGATAGCTAGCTCCCATGGTGCTTGTTTACCTGCTAGTGAGCTAGCTAGCATGTTACTTTCTAACACGTTATCGGCACCACTGCGAAGGGTGAGCGTGATTTGAAAATGACACCAGAAAGCTATTTATATTATAAGAAAGTGCTTGTCAAATATGAACAAAATAGTATTAACTCATTCACTGCCATTGACGGCTATAGACGTCAAAAATTAATTTGAACTATTTCTATTAGTTTAAAATTGTTCACACTTTTGTTAACAAGAGCATGAAAAACTAGAATTTAAAAAAAAAGATTAACAATTTGAAAAAAAATTATTACAATTATTTTATTTAAAAAAAAGAAAAGATTATTAAAAATTAGGGGTGTTGGGTGATTAAATTTTTTTGTCGTAATTAATCGCATGACTTCACTAGTTAACTCACAATTAATCACAAATTTTATATCTGTTCTACATGTACCCCCAAAAAATAATCTAGGTTTTCATACTCTTGTTAACAAAAGTGGGATTTTTTTTTTAAACTAATAAAAATAGTTTATGAATTTATGTCGTCTATAGCCGTCAATGGCAGTGAATGAGTTAATACAAATATTATGGACAGCAAAAAGCAATAGTGCCAGCAAAAACAATTATTTACTTTTAATTCCATATCCTAGAAATAGCATTGGTTTCTTTCACTCCAACTCTGCATTTTTTTTTATTTTTTTTTTAGGTCAACGCACTGGCAGTGAAGCAGAGCGAAGGGCCCTCAAATGAGGCCAGAATGCAAAACACGAAAATGGCAGCGCATTTGGCGTGCAAATCCACCGGCCCATTCAAATGGCGCCTCGTCACTCAAAGTTGCCACACAGACAAACAATTAGATTTTGACGGGGAGAAGAAATTTGAATGACAATTCTGACGATTGTAACTTCCCACCTGCGACACTTCTTTAAATTCGTTGGATATTTTTTTCCAACTCATTTCAGTTCAGAAAAACACCCATCCATTATCCAAGCCAACTCATTTGAACGTATCCTTGAAAAAATGTTTTCCTTTTTATCTACAGATACATGTATTATTTGTATTTAAAAATGTATTAATAAAAACTTCTACCAAATCATTTTACTTATTCGCATGATGAATTGTATTTAATTTTTTAGTGTTTCAAAAATATATAATGGTACCAAAAACGTAGAGAGGAAACTTTTGAAAGAAAAGAAGAGGAGAAACGAAGAAAAAAACGATATAACGTAGATTTATAAAAACAGCTTCGATGACCTCTTACATAACATTTATTAGGTGGTACCCCTTTAAGACTGCAGCGTGTTCCCCGCTTACCATCTTTGCAGATCCACGCGGGCTGGTGGAACCTGTCTGCTTGTGGATCCTTTCACACGCATTAATCCCGGAGACGGGCGCGCCCACCGCGCGGCCTATTGTGCGGGCCATGCCTCTCTCTCCACGCTTGACAGCACCTCTGAGCTCCAAGTTTAGGACCGTGGCAGCGCAGCCCAAGCCCTGTAACCGCAAACGTGCACACTCGATGGTCCTCGGTCACAAGTCAATTAACGTCTTGTGTCTCAGACGACGCGGCTAACAGACGATGACATAAAATGTCGACAGAGACACTTAGAGAAACCCTCAAAAATTCACATAAAATAAATAAACAAATAACTATTGTTGTTCTGCCCACAGTCAAAGTGTTTAAAAAGTGTTTCATAAAAGGCAAAGAAAAAAAAGAAGTTATAATTTCTATATTGAAAATGCCATAATTCATGTTTATAATTTCGTGATAAAAAGGTCATTGTGTTTAAAACTATTTTTAAGCAGTCAACATTAATTTCCTTGTATCTTATTTTGAAGGCGTCATCAGTAACCGCAATGCCTTATGGGTAGTGAGAAGCCGCGTTTAGTCAGACGAGAGAAAACAACACGCTGGAAAAAGCCTCCCTCTGAAACCACTCGAACTAGTCATCCTGTGTTACTTTTCTTTTTCATACACCTTAAAAAAGCAATGGCTGTAAATTTAATTGTGTTTAGAAGTGTTTGGACATTCGTTTTGGAGATCGTTTTTCCTAAGCGTTTTACCTCAACGTGCTCCTTCAGAACACTACGAATTAGCATAGCAATGCAGCTAACGATCTAATTAGCATATTACAAGAATCACGAAAATGCTTTGTTTACATTGATAGTAGCTATCAAGCTCATGCTACAGTTGTTCAATGTAAGCTGTCAAGAAGACTGTAATAAAGGAGCAAGACGCTCAGACGCTTCCTGGCTCCTGAATATTGAGTTTGGCTTGCTGTTGATCCAACACGTAGTGATAACAGTACAATTGTCTATTTAATATGATGAGTGAAACGCATTTTGATAGTAAAGATTGAAAGGTATATTATATGGAGGATTTTGATTTTGGTCAGCTACAACATTAAAGGTTTGGGGAGTCAAGTAAAAAGAAAGAAAATACTCAACCAACTTAAAGCGCTAAAGTACGGTGGCCCTGAAGTGCAAAACGCAAAAACAAAAAAGTGAACACATCTGCAAACCAAAAAACACAAACAAATCACAACTGCAAACAAAAACAAAATGTAATCGCAAACACAAAATACGAACCAAAACATAACGCAAACAAAACAAAAAGCTAACACAAAATAAGAACCAAGACAAAAAGTAAGCGCAAACACAAATCCCCCCCCCAAAAAAAAAAAACAAACACAAAAAGGTAAGCACCCAAACACAAAACCCTGAAACACATAAAAAAAATGATGAAACAACAACATTTCGCTAACGGAAGTGCTGTTTGCGTGAAATTGCAGAAGCGTTCATTCCAACAGCCTCTCTTCTCCCCAAAAAGTCTTGCCAAATCACTTCTAAACGTCTCAAATAATTTATCATTGTTTGTCTTGTACAATTTTGGAACCCGAGGGGTGAGAGTAACTCCTACGTATTTTAAAACCCTGAGTAGTGGTCCGAAAAGACACCATGACTGACACCATCATTGCTTCTCATTTATTAAAATTTACTTTAGAACCCGACACTAGACCATAGTCGTTGAGATTTTGTACAAGAGCTGGAATCGAGAAAGTTTTCAATAAATAGCAATATATCGTCGGGGCTATTTTATGTTGGCGACTCCCCTCACCGATGCTTTGTGCGAGAGGCACAAGGCTAAGCGCAAACAAAACTGGTGAAAGTGCATCCCCCCTCCTGCCTCGTACCCCGACCCACTTCAAAAAAAAAAAAATCAGAACAGTGCCCATTAACCCTAACTCTCGAAATAAAGTCGGATTTGTATCCGGCTGCGTAATTGCGAGATTCGTATGCTCTCCCGTTTGAGTGGCTGACTGACTGCTTGGCACGCACAAGACGCGGCTTGCGTTTGGCTTTTTGACCTAAGTACACATAATCCGCCCGTGTCAGTGATTGAGGAGGTACAAATCCCTTTGGTAAAAGACACACAGGTGGCAGTGAAAAGGAAGCGCATACCTCTCTCCGCGCGCGTTGCCATCCTGCCACTCGGCTGAATGCGAGCGGCTGCGGGGAAAGCATCGCTCCAAAAAATGCGAGGCGGTGAATGCGACTGAAAAAAGCTCAATAATTATTTCTAATCCCGTTAAGAGATGTGATTCATTGCGGATAAATCACATTTTTGGACTATGGAAGTGAATCATAATGTCTTGGGGAAGCAGCATCCATTTTCTACACGGTTGACGGGATAAATCTGGAACTTTGTTCAGACACAACAACGAAGCGTAGCAGGAAAACAACACTGTCCCTACTGTTCTGTTCTGGGGCTGCTTTGCTACATATGATACGGGGTGTCTTGAAGTTGTGCAGGCTACGATGAAATCGCAAGACTAATAGAGAGAAATGTGCCGCCGAGTGTTAGAAAGCTTACCAAAATTCCTGCTGAGTGTTGCAGAATTTAACCCATTCACTCCCAGCCATTTTCACTGAAGCAACCCCCTTCGCTCCCGGCTGGTTTACTGGATTTTGACTGATCTTGCCAGGCCCACAGAATATTGTGTTCTATTGCTATAAAAACATGGGACCTACCAAAATAAAAGATCAGGAAAAAGTCTATTTAGAGCCTTTTTGCAACATGGCCGTGGTTGATCTCTTATACTCTGCTGCTACCTGCTGGCCGTTTTTGTAATAACTACCATTGCTTTAAATATTCTCTTCAGTTCAGAGGCTATGCTCTAGCATAAAAAAATATATAAATATGTTTAGTACGCACTTAGGATATTTTCAACCTTAATAATGTAGTAGGTGGGTTTTAGCTAAAAAAACAACGCAATGCGCGTGTCCTCATGGGAAATGTGGTCTTCCTTAAGGCATAACAACACCACTTTTGTCCATGTGGTGCCGCCATAATCAATATAAACTGAAAGTTCCTTAGTGTTGCTTTAACTATCTTGCTAATTATCACTAATCCTGTTTATCCCCATGATAAACAGGCATTTTTCAGAATAAGGAAATGAAAAGGCAAAAATCCGCTCACATAACCGAAGAGCCTGAACATCAGGTCGTCACAATGCGCGCGGAGGTGAGCCGGGGTCTTTCGCGCAGGTGCTATGGAGGAGTGTGACAGGTGAAAAAACACGAGCATGCGGACGGCGGATCTGGCTGGAAGCCGCCTGAGTGCTCGTGTCTTCCTGCTCGCCAGGCGGAGGATTTAGGCGGCGCTGAAAGCTTGTCAGGAGCGACAGACGCACAAAAGCCGCCTTGTGCGCCGGTCAACGGCGGTTACGTGGAAAGCGGCACTTAGGTTAAGTTCACAAGAGCTGAGGAGTGAAGGATTTGCTTTAGTGGGATCAAATCGCTGTACGCGCTTGGTGGAGACGCATTAATGCAGGTTTTATCGTGAATAAAGTTAAATGTTAAAGCAGTGAGTCAATCGGAAATGGTGTTCCACAGGGTTCAGTTCCGGGGCCTGTGCTGTTTTCATTCCATCTACTGCCTCTGGGTTCCATTTTAAAAAAAAGCTACATTTAGGGTTAGTCTTTTTAGGCCATAGAGTTACGAATGACAGATCAAAATTTTCAATGATTGACGTCCTCGCGCATTACGCAACTCCTGACGACGTCAACACAACGTGGAGTCCTTGCAAACGTGACACTACTTCGCAAAGGGACGGGCCATCTGACAGACAGCAGATGCGTCGAGATAACTGAAAGTCGCCTGACAAAGTAGAACAAAAGTGCAGCTCGGGTCCGAACGCGAAAAGGGGGCGGCGGCCCTTTTGGGCCGAGCCAGGTGCCAGGTGTTGACACATGGACGCAACTGAAACGGTCGCTGTGACATTTGCAACCAGGCGTGAGCGTCACGGCGAGTGACTTCCACAAAATGGTCGTGAGTCATTCGGAGAAAAACCTGAACTGCAACCGACTGCGAATGACAAACTCACGCGGGGAGAATGTGATTGTCGATCTGATAACGTTCTGGAGAAGCAACATCGTTACAATGTGGAATAAATGAAAAAAGTGAATCCAGTTCAGTGGGTTTTGCTTACTCGCTCATCGTGTGCTTCACAAATGTATGAGACCACAACCAATTGTAAGAAATAGTATTGGTAATAATTAAAATATTAACTTTTTTTTATTATTTGTTTTTCCTGTAATAGTTTATACACAATACAAAAGTGAATTATGGTCACGCTAAAAAGACAAAAATGTTAGCTTAAGAGTTAAGTTTGTCAACCCCAAAATTTTGGTAATAATAATGATAATAATAATAAAAAAGCACGACATCCAATCCACCCGCTTTTATCCATCTCAGGGGTCGGCCATTTTGCCACTTGCTGAAAATGACATCACAGTTTCTCTGGGCTTGGGTAATGACCAATCACGGCTCAGCTTCAGAAAACAGGTGAGCCGTGATTAGTTATGTCGGTTGTTAAGAAAATTTGGGGTTGACTTTAAGGAGTAAAAGTGAATATTTTCAAGTTGTTTATTTTTAGTCATAATAGTACAAGAATAGTTTTTATAAAAAAAATTGTTGTCAGAATTGTATTAGAATAAAGTCATATATTTTCAAGATAATTAATAATAATAATTTTAAGATATAAGTCATATTTTTGACAAAAGTCATTAACTTTAGAGATGAGGTCATATTTTCATAATCAATGTTGCAATATGACAAGAATAAAAATGGGTATTTTGTAGATAAAAATAAGAGATTTAAGACAATTTAACAAGAACGAAGCCATCAATTTAAGATAAAAGTTAGTTTAGTGTGTTCAATTGAACGTAGGTTGAAAAGGTTTCGTAAATCTTTGTATTCTCTTTTTTTTTTTTTTTCTTTCTCCGTTTCCAACCACGCCGCGACTCGATTGGAAGCGGCGTTTGAAAATGGCGATTTAACGGCAGGCCGTGTGTGGGCTTCTTCAGTTATGTAAACTGGCCTGGGATGGAAGCAAGTCAACCGTCAGACTTTGCATCTGCAACAAGACCTTGCAGCTGCGAATGCAAACGCACGCGGGTACGCGCGCACTCACGCGCACTTCAGACAAAACTGCAACATTTACCAACCGACCCAATGTTAAGAATTAGGCCCCAATGCGCATAATGTATGATAAGAAACATTTGTTACATGGCGATAAGTTCAATTGTTGGTTTATAAGGGTTATCACGTTTCACCTTTTTTTTTATGATGGCATCATCAAAAACAACAACAACGAGGTCAAAGATTAAGCTAAACACAACACAACAAACCTGTGCCTAATCAGCATCTTGATATTCCGCACCTGTGATGTGAATGCATCATCTCGGCGAAGGAGAAATGCTCACCAACACAGATTTGACAATATTATATGATATACGTATATAGCAGTTAAGCATCGCGGCAGCTGCGAGTCTATGTCCGTCCGTCCGTCCGTCACATGGTCCAAATGCAAGTGTTGACATTCAAATGTCTCATTTGTTTGCCTTTGTTTGCTTAGACAGCATTTCTCGCCGGGACCAAGTCAAAAGAGCAGCACGGGACAGAATCGCCCCAACCCCGCCGTGAAGTCGCCATTTGCGTTTCCTGACCCCCCCAGCTAATTTTTTCTTCCAGCTTGCTTGACTGAAGCCAAGAGCTCTTCATGAAGAAGACCTCATCACGCTGACAAATGCCAAAGACGATCCTAAACTAGAATCGAGAACTGGCCCGGGCTTGTCCGCAATTATCCTTTAGTTATGCTGACACTTATTGATGTGGGCCTTTACAGCATGCACGGTCAATTGAGACATGTATGATACTTACGGAATTTAACTATCTATCTATCTATTTGGGGTGCGAATCTTTGAATGTCTCACGATTCGATTCCGATCTTTGGGTCTGCGATTCGATTCAGAATCAATTTTCGATTAAGAACGAGTTTTTTAATTCGAAATGATTTGATTGACAATGATTTTTGCTTCAATCTATGGATGTGCAAGGAATTGTAATGATCTACTCCAGTCTGACTCGCTAATGCTAATTAGCGCGCTACTCGCGGCACTTTTATCACTCAAAAGAACGGCTGCACACTGCAAAAAAACAACTTTTATTGGAATAACTTGATCGTGACTTTTTCCTTCTACTCTCTAATGTGGCTACAACTTAACAGTGTATTAGACCGCGTGGAACCACACTGCCCCTCGGTGGCCAAACCGGGTACAACATGAACAGCGCTCCAAATAAAGGCACACACAGACAAAGGCAAGACAGTATAAAATAATTTAAATAAAATCGATTTTGGGACATTTTAAATTGATTCTGAATTGTACTAAATGAGAATCGATTTTTTGGGCACACCCTTACTGTATACTGACTACTTTAAATTATAGAAATTCTATTAGAATAAGGTCATACACTTTTTTTTTAGATAAAAAGTTGAATAGTTTTCAGACTTGTCATTAACTTTTAGAGATGTCATATTGTCATGATTAAAAATGTATTGAAAATAAAATGTAAAAAAAATTATGACAAGAATAAAAATGCATTTTTTAGGAAAAAATTGTGAAATTTATTACAATTTTATGATAATGAAGCCATATATTTTAAATAAAGACTTAAAAAAATAATAATAATGTGGACTCATCAGACCACCGCAAAATTCCCATTTTGTTTTCTTCTCAGAAGATCTGCAATTAAAAGGCTGTTCCAGGTTAAACATATAATAATTACCCTTTTAAACTAGCTTTATTGATTAAAATGGATAAGTCAATTAAAAAAAATTCAGTACCTTTTTTTTTAGCTTTGTTTTTATTTAATTATTGCATTGTCGCATTATTTTTTTCGTATTTTATTTTAATTTTCTAATAAAATTCAATGCATGCAAAAAGTGTAACTGGACGGATAAGATGAATACAAAACCATTATAAATAAAATAAACATTTATTAAAAATGTGATGTTTTTGTCTACTATTATATTGTGGCGGCTGTTGCCACTGTAATAGCATTTGCAACAAAATGACTTAATAAAATATTTGTTTCCTTTTTTGCTAAATGAAAAGACGGAGGAAACAACGTCAAAATATCTGAAAACTAACAAAGCGCGACGCCTTCCATACAAGCATAACAATGCACGTCTATCATACTTCTCATATAATAATAGCAGCAGGACACGCTGTTGACGACCTCCCAGTGGTGCCAATTCATATTTTAATGCGGGCAGCACAGAGCAGGAGATAAAGAGGCTCATGGACAAATATCAAGTGTACACATTGTACGTCCGCCAAATGCTGATGCATGAGCAAACTATGGCAAATATGAGCATGAGCGAGCTGGGAAATGAGTCAGCGTCAATTGTTCGCTGCCACCGAGCATAAGAAGCCGTCTTAGGGCCGAGGGTGAGGCCGACCCGCAAAAAAAAAAAAAAAAAAAAACGGCTGTCAAAGGGCTGTCAAACGGCTAAGTAAGCACACAATCAAACGCGTATTATGGCAGAATATTCCAAATGTTTACACGCGGATTAAGGAAACACAAACCTGTTATTGGTGTGAAATGTCCATTTGGGGTTGTTTAGACTGCGCCATTGTGCTGATAATTGTGTGTACGTTTGGCCATTGGTTATCATATGCATATGGATAGTGGTTGTCAAACATCTACATCAAGTGGCACCAAAAAAAATAAAATAAAAATACTTAGCTCTCCAAGCGCCACCATCATGACAAACATTAAAATGCAGTAGCATAGGAGGGATAGTCAAAAACGACTTTACGGTAACAAAAATGAACAAAATAAAAGTAAAATTGGGAAAACATTTTTGGAAATGAAATAAAGTGAAAAGGCGAATGTTGCCTTATCATATTTATATTGATTTATTTGAACGCAACCAAGACACAAGGAAATATATACAATGCTATTGTCGCCATTGTTTTCATTATTGCTTATGTACTTTTATAACATGTCAAATAATTGTAACATTATTTAAATTTAGGGGTGTCAGGCAATTCAAATTTGTAATTGTAATTAATCGCATGACTTCAATAGTTAACTCCTGATTAATCGCAAATGTTATATCTGTTCTAAATGAACAATCAAATATTATTTTCTAAGTTTTCATACTCGTTAACTTAAAGTGAAAAAAATATTAAGAGAAATATGGCTGCATCTTTTAGTCATTGATACAGTTATTTTATAATAATTTATAAAATTGAGTTAAGATTAAAGTGTGATATTGATTTGTGTTGGTCATTTTTCTGCCACTAGATGGCATAATTACATTTGCTCAGCTCAGTACATTTTTGTAACTTTTGAAATTTTGCTAATTTTTAAAATTGTAAAATTAAACTTAACCCCAGTCTCCAAAAATATATGCATTATTGTTAAATTTATTACTGCTATGTTTTGACGTGGACGTATCTGCTGCGTTGCGACTAGAATTCCCCCAGTACATGTTTTCCAAATAATTTTTTTTTACTGCCATCAAAGGAACTTTAAATCAACTCAAAATGAAAGCACTAATTTCGACACCCCTATGATTTATTCATTTACAGTAAATGCATTAATTGGACATCCATCACGAGAGTCTTTGAGGTCGGGAAACAATGATGTTGATATTGTATCGTCTATTTGGACGACATACCCGTCAAGGAGGACCCCGGCCCGAACGACTGAACCTTTCATCGGCGGCTAACCGGGCCGGCGTTCTCTCAGCGTGCGCTCGCCCAAACTTGCGGCGGCGGCGTTGAGAGGTTGGGAGTGTTTGGGGCCGTGTTCCTCGCTGTTTGTTTTAGGGATTAAGGCAGTGAAGCCCATCCTAGTTGGGTCCAAATAGTTACGCTCAGTCAATACATTTACACGCACAAAGATAAAAGGAGCAACTACAGTGAATCCTCGCTATATCGATTTTTACGTGATGGTTTTGATTATTTTATTTATGTTTTTACAATATAGCCTACATAGATGCTAATTACCATTAGCCTATCTTTGGCATTTTGTATTATATGTTAGCATTAAGATAGCAGACTTACATACCGTAGCTTGGTTGAACATTTCAGTGCGTAAATAATTTCATTTAATTATTATTATTTTTTTTTTGGTTTATACACGCAAAAAACAGTTTGCGTAAAAAATAACACAATTTGGAATAAAAACAGACCAATCCACTACTTGGGACCAAATTACAAAATTGACCAAGGTAGTGGATCGGTCTATTATTATTATTTTTTACTCAAATTTGATTATTTTGACCCAACTTTTTTCTTTTTTTCTAGAGTGTATGTTAGTTTTACAGTACACGTTTTTCATCCATTTGACCAGGATTATTATTTTTTTTTATTCTTGAATATTTTATATTGTTGACAAACGTGCTCCACACTTCATCACATTTATCAGTATAGTGAAAATGAGTGGAGTGAATATTACTATGTAAGTCAACTTTCAATGTGTGTCAATGTTCTACTTTTTCTACTAAATATTCAAGCTTGTGTACAAGTAAAAAAAAAAAAAAAGAAAGAAAAAAATTATAGTCTGGAGCTGTTATACAGTACAGTGCATAATGTACTGTGGCATTATGACAAAGAAAATCCACATTTCCACATCGAGCGAATGTATTTCCCACAAAAAAAAAATATTCCCGATTAAATTTTTAAAAATTACAGAAAATGTTATTGTTATATTATTTTAAATTACAAAAAATATTATGTCTGATGTTTGGTTGGATAGTTTACATGACAAACTGTAATAAGTTGCTTCATTTTTTTTTTCCTTTAGGGTAATGAGGCACAAGTTTAATGAAGTCGTAATTTTGCAAGAATGGTGTTTAAATGTGAAAAACACTATTACATAAATAAATTCATAAAAATATAGATAAATTCATGCTTGCATGTGAATGTTACGAGAAAGAATGCTCACAGAGCCCGCTTTCACAAAAGCTTTTCCCCAGCCACTGTTAGGCTAGTAGTGGCTCAGGACATTAAAGAAGGAAAACTTTCTCTTCTAAAATAGGTTTTAGTACTTACTCGTGTCACGGTACTGGAATTTGTATATTAGTATTTATTAATTTTATTCTATTTTTATCATTATTATTTCTTAGTTACTTGACTCAGGGTTATGTACAAGAATTCCGACGTACTTGTTTTTTTTTTTAAACCTGGTTTTGACTTGTACATGTGGCAATAAAACTCTTTTCGATTCTAAGAAATTAAAGTCAACCAATTCCTTAATATAATATTACCCAGAAGAAAGTTTCAATATTTGCAAAACATGCAAAAACTCTTCATATTACATATATCAAATAGTAAATTATGAATGTTTTTTAAATGCTTAAAAATCTCATGAAGTGTCTGAATTGAACTCTGGGATGATCATAAACGAGCGATCTGTGATAAGTTGGTGGCCTGAATTTTGCATGCTGAATTGTCAGGTTGAAAAAACGCAAATCCTTTCCATCTCTCAAATGCAGCTGCCTCGTTTCAGCGCGGGGGTCAAAGCAAACACTGGAAGCCGCGTAGAACAACAACACGCGGCGTAACTCACCGTTAAAGAGGCCATTTAGGCCCGCGGCTTCCAAACAACGTGGACCATTTTTGAAAATAAACTGAGGTTGACTTCAATGGCGAATTTGCATATCAAGAGGAATTAAAGTTGTGGTGACGAATGGACGGATCCTCTAAATAATCAAACTGACACCACCAAGCTCTACCCCGTTTTATGACGTAAGCAAAAAAAAATTCACAATTTCTGTTTACGATAGCTGCGCCCTCATTTCGGTGAACTTCTTCCAAAATGGCCGCTTTAAACCAAAATGGCCAACCTCTAGTTCAGTTTGGGGCAGGGATATCCCAATATGACAGACACATTCACCAAATGTGTCCATTGGTGAAAATGCTAATTGGGGCCATTTTTTCCCCCTAATTTCTCGTACCCCTTCTTAATGAATAATTCTCTCCAACGGGGAAGCTTTGGCAGAGTACAATTTTCACTCGGAATGAATCTGACTTACTGCCAGAAATGCCGACCAAAGTCTGAGACTGACGTCAATAGCCTACCGTAACATTGAGGCTAATTCTGTTAGCCTGTTTTGCGATGACAGTTAGCGTTAAGATGGACATTCGCAAGACAAAGTTTTTGTGTATTTGGTGAAACGCACAACACGCAATGCTCTTTGTTTTATGGTGCGCAAACATTGACAACTTGACAAAGGTTTCTACGACTCACTGGAAGACATTTCAAGATACGCATACATCATTTGTTGATGTAGACTCGACAAAAAGGCATGTGATGCTCGCAACAAGGAGGTGTGGCCCCTCAGGTACGAGCGGCCGGAGGTAATCTCTCCCAGGGAGCACTGTGACTCACTCTCAAACACGCCTCAGACGCCACGCATGGAAGACGCGCTTCTCACCCCTTCCACCTAACCTCAGAAGCCGCGGGTGGGAACGAGCTCGAATGCGCCAGGATCCCGCCGCCGGGAAAGTCCAACTCGTTTGATTGCGCTGGATTTGGACGCAGACCGTGAGTTGCTGTCAAAAGATTATGTCTTGATGTGTTTGACTGGGGTTATTATCAAGATTGGAACCCGCGTCTACTGCAGGTTCATCGTGCGATTTAAAAAAAAAAAAACTGGCAGGTCTGATTTGCAGTAGTCTCAATTTCCGTTCACTTCTGTATGATTTCCACAACAAGGGGTTGAGTTGAAAAAGTTATTTGGCAGTATCTTAACACAACGTTATGTTAACCTTCGAAAAATGACAGCCTCTAATCTTGGAACAAAGAAAATCTTGAATCTTGGAACTCCGGTAGGTTTCAGTCGTAGGTTTAACTTGTGATTTCTCCATTTGTAGGCCTTCTCGAGGAGCCAAAGAAAATGCCGGTGGTCAAAGTGGAGAAAGACCCCGCGGCGGAGGTTTCCTCAGCATCCCCCGACCCTCTGGAGGACCAGCCCCGGGGTCGACGCAGAAAAAGACCCCTGCAGCGAGGCAAGCCGCCCTACAGCTACATCGCCCTCATCTCCATGGCCATCGCCAACTCCCCGGACCGCAAGCTGACGCTGGGCGGCATCTACAAGTTCATCACGGAGCGTTTCCCCTTCTACCGGGACAACTCAAAGAAGTGGCAGAACTCCATCCGTCACAACTTGACGCTCAACGACTGCTTCATCAAGATCCCCCGGGAGCCAGGACGTCCGGGGAAGGGCAACTACTGGGCCTTGGACCCCAACGCCGAGGACATGTTCGAGAGCGGCAGCTTCCTGAGGCGCAGGAAGCGCTTCAAGCGATGCGACCTGAGCACCTACGCCTCGTATGCGCACGAGAACCCGGTTTTCGCGCCGATGCAGATCGCCAGGTCGGCGGCGTACTCCAACCCGGTGTACCCGAACATGACCGTCAGCCCGTCCTACGGGCAGCAGCTGCCTTCGGCCTACTATCCCTCCCCGTCGCCCCCCGGCTTCGGCTCGGCTCAGACTCGCATGTTCAGCATCAACAATCTAATCGGACCTCCGGCCGGCGTTCTGGGATCTCAGGGGCCGGACGGGATGCAGCAGCCCGGCCGCAGCTTTACCCCCGAGGGGATCTCCAACGGATCCAGCCATTGTAGTCTGCCGCAGGTTTTCCAGAGCCAGGCGTGCGGAGGGGCCGCCCAGCCCCGCTCCACCGCCTCCGTGCACCCGGGGTTCGCCTATTCCGGACCGAGCGGCCACCCGCACCCGCACCACCACCACCACGCCGCCCCCCAAGGCGCCTACGGACAAGGTCACAGCCAGGTGTACGCCGCATCCAGTCGTCTGGCCTCGTCAGGGGAGACGGCGGACCCCTACGGCAGGGTCTCGCCAGTGCAGCTGGGGTCTTTCTCACATTACAACAACGTCAATGCAGGGGGTTACCTGCGGCACCCGCCCTACACCGGGAACATGGACAGGTTTGTGTCTGCTATCTAATGGCTGACATTATCGCGCCCTGTAAAGGTGCGACTTGACACCCTTTTTTTTCTAGCACCTTTTC
This sequence comes from Leptonotus elevatus, assembly GCF_054856555.1. Taxonomy (NCBI): domain Eukaryota; kingdom Metazoa; phylum Chordata; class Actinopteri; order Syngnathiformes; family Syngnathidae; genus Leptonotus; species Leptonotus elevatus. Next base: position 5,810,316 of record NC_141246.1, on the reverse strand, counting down.
ACACTAAACTGCCCTCATCTTTATTGTTGAAGATATTCGACTAGGACATTACAAAACTTTTTCTTCCGAGAGTCACATAGAGGAATATTGAAGGACCCAAGGGCCCCTTTGACATTGTTCATCTAATTTATTTGACAAGCTAAAACCAATCCATTAGTATAGGTCAGGGGTACTTCGGTCCTTGAGGGCCACAATTCTGCATGTTTTAGCCCTCCTCCAACACATCAGATTCAAATGATCAGGATCATTATATGGCTTCTGCAGAGGTTTGCTGATTAGCTGATCATTTGAAAAAGGTGTGTTGGTGGAGGGAAACATGTAACATGCAGGATGGGGCCCTCGAGGACCTGGTGCAGGTAAAGATATGCTAAGGAATTTGATAATATTTTACATATTTAAGTATTTAAACTTTTATCTGGGATGGTCAACTGTGGCCCCTGACCACATTCTGAGTGTTCCCTTGATTAATCTAATCTCCACCCCAAAAATGATTTTGTTTTTTACAAACCTAAAAACTATTTTCAATAAAACGCTGATAAACATTCAGTAGCACTGATGAAGAATTGTTCATATACGTTGCCATTTGATAAAGCAAAAAGTCCAAATTATTTTAGAATTTGGGGTGGCCCGCGGCCCTGTATTCCACTAGAATAGATCCGCCCCTGTACGGAGGAGCAGCAGAATCACATCTCCACCCTGACATAAAATTTAAAAAAAAAAACTTCCTAAAAGTCAAAAGTAAAGAAAGTAGAGCAAACAATGGCACGTCACGTTATTTGCTGCTGTAATTGAATTATCTTCATTCGTCGAGACGTTACTATTTTTGGGGGGGGAAATAGTTTGACTGGATTTTTGCTAATCTGAAAAAAACTCGATATAAAACAGCGTGAACACGTTTCAGCGGTAGGCCTTGACTTTGATCTTTTAAGGCAGTAAGTTTTGTTTTCTGTCTACCGAATTCAGTTGGATGCGGTTCACTGTCATACTCCAGTACACCCAAACACTGAGAGCGACTTGTGGCACATATTTCTTTATGCATTCCTGAGGACAGAATAAGGCCGTGATTCATCACCTTAACCTGACAACTTTTTTTCCCTTGTTGGTCATAGTGAGTTGTACAGAGAACATGTCCTCTGCACGGTGCGCAAGTGTATATAATAATTTTGTCTGCTTGTGAGCGTCTCGACGGACAACGTTTTGATTCTGTTTAACCCTTAAGAGGTCCTTCAAATAGCCTCCCTTTCATTTGTCAATAGCCACAAATATTGTCCGCTTCCCAAATTTTTTTGGGCCAGAAATATACATATTAAATATCAATTATTTTTGTATTAGATACAACATCCCACTTGAGGGACTCGTGTAAAAATAGCTGCATGACCAAAATGACATACGGGCATAAAGGACCGTCTTGTATGTGGCTAAAGCACAACAAGTGTCCTTTTAATTTAATTCTGTTTAAAATGACTAAATGTGTTAAAAGTACTTCATCCCAAAATGTTATCTTCAACCCGATATTAATTGAATACAATTATTACTATTTTTATAACTAATTAAGAGACAAAACTTATGAAGCTAGAAATCACAGATGAAAACACGTTCTTTTTTTTTTTCAACATATAAACTATTAGCCAACATCGATAGTGACACACGTACCATAAAAAGGTAAAAAAAAAATTGCTGCATGCTATAAATAATAACAAAGAAACATCATCTTGAGGACAAATTAAAAAACACCATCATTCCAAATTGAAACATTGAAGGATTGTGTTCGGATAGCTTTATAAAAAATAATAATGTGCGATTATAAGTAACATTACCGATGAAGATTTTTTTTCCATGAAAAGCACATATGTTATTTCTTGTATAGATTTGCCTTTTCAAGGTACAGAAATATTAATATATTTTTATAACTATTCTAAAATATTTTTTTCTAGCTAATTGGAACTATACTGAATTAACCTGCTGTCCAACACTCATAGCCACACGCTTATTTCAGTACATGAGTAAAAGGGTTTAAATTTATGCTTTGAATGTGGAAAAATAGCGCTGTTGATGTGACGAAAGTGCAAAATGAAATGTTAACAAAGAACCAGTTTAGTTTATGTTATGATGGAAGCAAAATATGCTTTTCCAATGGGAATTTTTTTGTTAAGAGTAAATGGGTTAATTTTTGGCTAGCAGAGGCAAATGTAAGGTACAGAATTTGTTTTTTTTTTTATTGTAAAGAATATAGCCTGGAAAATTCATCCTACATTCATTCAACAGTCAAAAAGAAAAGAAAAAAAGCCTCAAAATGTCCCTGGGATCTTTTAAGGGTTAATAATGTTTTATTGTCATTAAGTTATTGGGCTTGATGGTCAAATGCTTTGCAATAAGTGGCTTGTATGAAGAACGTCGCATTTGTGGTCTTGCAAAAAAAAAAAAAAAAAAAAAAAAGGACAATACTGTATTGCTATTTTGGTAATTGTATAACATTTCTTTAAGAGTAAAACATCGAAATTAAAGTGGACTATTCCTAAAGGCATTTTCTCTGCTGTCTGCGCTGCTTTCTTTGCCGTTTCAGTCCAGCTGCTTTTGAAGCAGTGTCTGGGGCCAGGGCTTTTGGACCCGCCTCAACACTTAAGATTCGGCTAATCTGCTCAAGCCATGCAATGATTTGTAACGCGATAATTCAGCCAAGGAAAGAGTTGAGCAGCAACAGTGGCAGTAGCTGTGTCTCCGTCTCAACCCAGACAAGATGAGACCTGAAATGAAGCAGTTCATTAGCGTGAGACACTTGATTGCGTGCCTCGGAAAGAAGTCGTCGTGACAGACGGGGCTGAATTGGGATTTTCCAACTGTGGAGTGCAATGGAATCTTACAGTTTAAACATGTGGTTATTATGCATTTTGGTGGTTCTCAAACTGTGGACCCCCCCCCCCCCCCCCAGACCTTCAGAGGTCCATGAGCTATCGGTTTCAGGGGCCCGCAAAATAATTAGCAGTTTATATTATTTGTAAAAAGTGCAAACCTACATATGGGGCGTGCCAATAATACGCACACACAAAATATTCCTAATTTAGTTTTGGGCCAATTCAAAAATATGCTGATTGTGACACGTCAGCATAGAAATCTGTCATCCCACCTTGAATAAAGTAGTTTTATTTTTATTTGTTGAACAAACCGTCATATGTTTGAAAATGACATTTCATCGCCATGATACAAAGAGTTTTCCCCATAAAATAAACAAAAAAATACAAATTGAATCTCATAAGATTGCAACTTTTTTCTCTATAAACGGGAATTTTATTAAAACTGAAAATTTATTTTCATGAAACATTAGAACACAAAACAAACACAGTGAGGTTAAAACAAACATTGTAGGAGATAGAAGAGGCAGCACACGTAAACATAATGCATGAGCATAGAAAATAATAAATAAAACATTTTTAGCCCAAATATTTCAAAAGCTGCTGTAGCTGCTCGCACTTCTTCACCACCTCGGGCATCGACAGCAACGTCTACAAGGAAAGAGAACAAAAATAAATAAACAAATAAAAGTCTGTGCCAAACGATGAGAGCGCTGATGGTGATGGATGGCGGAAAGGTCACGCACGTACCTCGCGGACTTTACTGATCATGTTGTTCAAAATGTGCACCTCCTCCTCGCACTTCTTCTGGTTCATTTGTTGGATGTGGTTCTGCAGCGATGCGACGACACACAGTGAACACGCAAGCCTCTTGGCGGATAAACGCCGCGCGCTATTTTGTGTCGCTATTTTGTGTGGGTATGCCGCACGTGTGTGTGTGTACGCGTGCGCGTGCATTGTCCACTTACATGTCGCTTTCCCCGTTCGAGCAATTTCCTTCTGGCTTCCTCCATCTCCTGAAGGCGAATCTTCAGTCGCTCCACCTGGATAAGATATGAAGGCGTGATGGGAAGTACGAGGTAATCCTTACGAACACAATGGGTTCCCGAGAGGTTGTTTGTAAATCGAATCGCAAATTTGTAATTTTATTTCAAAAGAAAATGTCATCCCAAATTTTTTTTTATAAAATAAAAATATGTTAAAAAATGAAAAAATTAAACACATTAAATTATATATCTTATATATACTTTCTATACAGTACGTAAATTCAATTTTAAAATACATCATCCGAACCACTCACAGTACATTACATTACATTTTAACACAGTACAATACAATAAAAACAAAATAAATATGCTTACTGTACATAGATGGCGGAGGAGTTATTGAGTCGTGTTCATGTGAGGCTGAAGTGTAATGCATTACGTATTGGGTGGAACGGTCTCAGGAATCTATGTTTTCCGACTGTCCCTGAAGTGCACATGACTCGGAAAGATGGCGACCGCCGAATCAGATTCAAGTGATTTCGAAGCTGAAGAGATATTGTACGTTTTGCCGCTACACCGATAAAGAAGGCGACTGAGGGCCGCCTCAACTATACGTGATACATTTAATTTCCCTGATGATATCCCGCAGCACACTAAGGTGCCACACCTACCGGATATGGAATCACTGTGTGGCAGTAGCCGACATCCAAAGAAATCCAACGCGGTTGTACCTCTTTTAACAACAGCAGCTTCTCTTCCTTGGCGTCCGCCTCGCCGGCCGTCTGTCCGCCGGCTTTGCTCAGCTCGGTCCGCAGGATTTGAACTTCGGCTTTACTCTGTCGGAGAGAGCGATGCAGCTCCATCGTCTCCTTACGCAACTCCTGTCGGGGCAGTGAAAGAAAAGTACATCAGGCGTGTAAGCTTATTCGAGAAGTTGAAAGGTTCTTACGTTAGAATCCATCTTGTGTTTCATCATCAGCTCCTGGGCCTCGGCGACATCATTCATCAGCTTTGTTATCGTCTTCGAATCCTGTCATGAGGAAACAAACAGTTGGGTGTTCTTTGCCGCGTTTTCACAATGCTCAGCTTTCCCCCTCATTTTATGTCACCGCACTATCATCCTGCTAGATTGGCCCCTGTATTGAGTATTATGAGCATATTTAGTCATATAACATTAATATGGTATTGCGTTTCATTTTGTCTCTGCAAAAGCTAGAAAAGCTCGACAGCACGGGTCACCAACAGTTAGCATCCGAGGACCACGCGAGTAGCCCTGCTACCCTGCTCAAAAATAGCTCACATGGTGGGGCTGGGACATTGCGATTTGCTAGGAAGTGATTATTTGAACATGTAAACATTGGCAGGGAATTATAAAAAAATAAAATGATGAATATTGATAATGATGTTTTCCTAGTTATTGTAAGAAATGATCAGTGTCTTCACATAAATGACTATCATTAATTAACAACATAAGATATTAACATTAGTAAATACAATTTAAGCAAACGTGTTAATCAAGTAGCCCTTTGCATTACTCATTTCAAAATGTAGTTGACCCCTGCTCTACAGTACATAAAACCAATGTATTGTTATTACTATTAATGTAATAGTAGTAGTATTAGCAGCAAGTTGTTTTCAACCTTTATTAAACCAGGAATTATCGCTTGATTCAGATTAAAAAAACTATTTTTTAAGGGCGTTCTAATCAACTAGCAGTAGTAGTACCACGGGCCTGTCAATTGCTAATTCTAGGCACTGTGAATACTTTATGAGTGTACTGTTTAAAAAATAAATAAATAAATAAATAAATAAAAGCTGGGGGGAGAAGCAGCACTCCCAACCTGAGTTTGCTGCTGCTGTGCTTGACGGTAGCGCTCTGCCTGGTCCTGCAAGCGGCTCAGCTGACGCTTCAGGTCAGACGCTTCCGCCCTGTGCTTGCTGTTTGCGTCCAGCAGCGCCATCTGCAGGCTAGAGCTAGAAGAAAAAGTAGCAGTTCAATACAATGCGACATTCACCAACAAGTATCATGTTTTGAGCGTCTAAATGACTGTAAATTAAAACCAATTTGAACAAATGAAGACCTTTCCATGATTAAATGCCTTAAACCCCAATTTGATTAATTGAAATGTCTTGTGGAATAAAAATGATGGAAACTATTAACACTGACAAATAAACACACATACTGGCACATCCAAATAAAAATATTTCACAAAGCGCAATGGTTTGTCCATGTCTACTTACACAGTGTGTTGTAGTTCTTCCGCCTGAGCATCTTTGTGTCGCTGCACCGACTTGATGGTGCTGACGAGCTCTGTGGCCATGTTGGTCAGGTGGGCCAGCACCTCCAGCAAGTTGCTCACCTCCTCCTCTTCCTCATCGTCAATCTCCTGCGCCATGAGGTCCTTTTTCGGGTTGACCGGCAGGCGTGTGAAGGCACTGTGCTTGCTGAATATGCTGTCTCTTGGCATGTCCATGGACACTTAAGAGACAAAACGTCAACTTTAGTCGGGTGCATACGACAATCGGGCTGTTTTTGTCACGATTTGGCATCTTTCCGACCTTATGTCTTTGAGGCATTAGATTTTCATTATTTGAAATAAAAAATAATAATAATATTTTAGAGCTGTCAAACTATTAATTTTTAAAAATCGGATTTATCACACCTTAGACTTTTGATTAATCACTTAATTAAAATGGCTTTTTAATCAACATTTTTTGCCCGCCAAATTTGAAGAGCACCTGTAATGTGTGTGACATTTAATGTTATGAGGACGTCTTCAACATTATTTTTTTGATCCACTGCACACTCTCATCCTCCTTTATTAAATGCTTTACTTTAATGTATGCAGTTATGTTTATTACTCAAACACAACCTCTGCTACCTTTAACGTAACCATCCGCTGTCATCTGCGGTCAAAATGAATAGTGTGATTAATCTGCGTTAATACATGATTAATGCAAAAAAAACATTTGTGATTAATCAATGAGTTAATGCTTTAACTTTGACAGCACTTATTTATTTATAATATGTTTGTTTTTTATTTGTTTTTAAATGTATTTTTTTAATTAAAAAAAATAAGTTTTGAATAGGTTAGTGAGGGAGATGGGTAAAATTTTAAATTTAAATCAGTTCAACTCAAGCTTTTTTTTTCTTCTATGAAAGAATCGATGGTACAATAAAACATTTAAAAGAAATACATTTGTTGAAATGTCAGGCTTCTTAATTGTGTTGTTTTGCATGGATGTCTGCTTACGACTTAATAAAATGTAATTATGCTTAAATAAAGTATCGTTCCAAATTTCCACATCGTAATTTCCCATTGAATGTTATCTTAGATGTAGCCCACGATAAAAATAAGTTTTGCACCCTTGACTTATAGTTACCACCTGGTGTGTTGGTTTCTTCCTCCTCCTCCTCCTCCTCATTCTTCTCAGCAGTTAATGCAACCATGACGGAGTCTACAAAAGAGCTGGACGGGTTCCGATGCTGCACTTTGAGAGCTGGTTGCGAGTTCTTTGGTTCTGGCTTCTGAAAAACAATGCGCACGAATTGTTTCAGTCGCGTTGCAAGGATGCGCTTCGCTCAAATAATCTCCCTTTACCTCGCCGCCGAGCACATCGTGCAGCTCGTTGGTCACCCCTCGCAGTGTGTGGTGCAGCAAGGTGATTTCCGTGACGGCCTGAGCGAGCTCCTCGGCCTGCTTCAGCTGGGCTGTGCTGGCTTTCGCTTGTGTGGCCTCCAGGTCCTCCTGCACACTCCGCCTCTCTCGCCTGCACATCATTAAGTTGTAGGCACGCAACAAATGTCATACATATGTTTAACTTTCCGCATACAGCAGTAGCCTGACTTATGAGTGGGGCTGAATTATTTTTGAAAGATAAACTAATTGCAATCCCCCGTCAATATTGCGATTGCAATTTAATATGAGATTATTTTTATGTATTTTTGACCAAAGTTAAGCAAAAAGTTCATGCGTATTATAATAAACACTATCAGATTTATTACACATAAATGTTTTGGGCATACTAAACTGACTTGAAGTCTGTTAAAGGGACAGTGCCATCTAGTGGTGAACTAATCATTCACTCATTTTAAAAACCTGCTATTAATTTCAATAATATGCACACAAAAAAAAAAAATTCTCATCAATGTACTTTAAAAAATATATAATCGTAGATCAAGTAATCGCTTATTATATATTACATATGTCGCGCCGTGCCTTACAGGAGGCTGACATGCATTGCCGACATCTTTCTGCTACGGCTACCTGAAGTGGAGTCACTTTGCGAACGTAGCTCTGGTGGTACTTGCAGCTCGTGTCGGAGCGAGAGGGTCGACAGTCGCTTACCTTCCACAGTTGGGGCTGAATACATGCACTTTATTTTTTTTATGTGGGTCTTATATTAAGAAAAAATATATTAGAAGCTCCAGCAAACATCTTAACCAGGAGTGCCAATAATTTTGGAGGACGCGGTTTACAGGAATAAAAGTTCAAGCCTACCAACACATCGAAATCAAGCCGAGTTTTTTGAAAATTGCATTTTACTGCATTGCGATTTAAATTCAATTCAATCTATTCATGAGGGTCCTAACCCAAAGACTTTTCGAGTTATTTTGCTTTGTGCTTAATACACACCGTCGAAACAACAGTTAAAAAGTTAATTCAATGACCGTGGTGCAAAAAGAAAACTCACTGTAGTTGGCAGAGTTCCGTTTTCAGGTCTTCACACTGGATGTTCCTCTCGTGGAGAGCCCTGAGCATGCTATCGTCTTCAGCAAGCTGCTCCCGGGCCACCTCGTTCTCCGCCTGAAGGAACTGTAAACCCAAACGAAGCACAACTAACTTATAATAATAATATCCACTTCACACCCATTACGTAGGCCAGAGGTGGGCAAAGTATTAGCGAGCCTTATACAGCTTGTTCCGTTTTTTTTTTTTTTATCCGGCCCACTGCACGTTATCAAGATTCCTGCGATTTTCTCATATATTTTTCTCACAAGTCTATACTATTAGTCCATATGTTGTGTGTGCGTGTGTGCTACTTCTACAAAACACTTAAGTGTTAAAAAGGACTTGCTCTATTTGATGATGAAATGTCAACAAGCATGCTGTTTTTTTAGTTTCCTTCAAAGTGATGGCTTTGGAGTTGCGTAGATGGTGACTCAAGCCCACCTCGATCATCTCCATCGCATTGCGGAGCTGCGCGTCGACGTCCCTCAGTTGCTGGATCTGTGAATGCTGCGACTGCGAGAGAGCCTGCAGTCGGCCTAAATCTTCGTCTCTCTCCGCTAGTTGACAAACGAGATCGGCGGCCCGCTCCTCCGACTGGCACAGCGACGACGCCAACCTGAGCACAACAAATTTGCAGGCAGTGAGGGAGAACGCTCGACTCTGTCTGAATTTCACCATTTGCTTGTAAATACGTTTAGAGACATAACTTACTGCTCAGCTGTTTCCTTGGCCTCGATTGCGTCTCTTTGTGCCTGCTGCAACCTGAAACAACATTTGTCAGGACTCTCGTGCTCGTTTACTTTTGGAAATCAATCAGAAGTGCAGTTCAGCATGATGTGAGCCATCAAGTTTGTCATTTCTACTGTACAAGTAGTCCTCAGTTCTTTACCTATGACGGCAATGTCTGTGCAAAGCACCATACTAAACCACACCAAAGCACTAAAAAGCCATTATTACAGTAAACATTTGTTTTAAAAAAATATTTCTGGGCCTTAAATATAAAACACTGGAATGAAAAACAGTCACATTAGCATCTACAGTAATGTCAAAAAAACCTTGAGCAGTTGCAAGATCATTTTCCAATTATGGGAAAAAAATCTTAATTAAAAGATCGTCCCAATCAGCTGATGCACATCAGCCAACAGTACAGCTTTTTTTTTTTGCTTGTACCATGGAACCCTGACAAAAATAATTTGTATGAAAACTGAAGCGATATTTCCCATATCAAATAATTCAAATCTACTCCAGACATCCAATAATATTAACAAAAACACTTTTTTTTTTATCATTGAAAACCTAATCATACGAAAACTTGGGCATACAAAAACAGAGGTTCCACTATACTGTAGTAGACTAAGAACTATAAGCCACATTGGTTCCTCAGTTCACAGGTTCCTTTTCCGACGGCACAGATGTAACCCAAATTTGTACTTATCCCTATGCTAATGCGGTTCTAATCATATTAACGGTAAATATTTCTTTGAAAAACAGTAAACATAACCATAAAACAAAAACGGCAAGTACAGTGAAAACCGAGCGTGCCGTCTTATGCCACATATTAACAGCACAAACCACAGTAGTTAATTGTGCAACTATTGTAACGTATATATCGGTACCATCGCAAGCCAAAGATTTAATCAGGATCATTATTCTCTAATTCATTGACAAATCATCGTAGAGCATACTTGGACATCTCCTCAGCCAGTGTGTGCTCCAGGAAGGTGTGGGCTGCTGTCGTAGAGGACACGGTGGCCGACATTTCAGTTATGGTCCTTTCCAGCTGGGCTCTCTCCTCCTCGCGCTCCTTCAGCTTGTGACGCAGCACACCCATCTCTGAGAGGAAGGTAGAGTTAAAATAAAATATATTTTTTTAAAGTTTTACTCGGCAGCTCTGCCCAATACACTGCAGCTTCTGTTGTGTATTTTACCTGAGGTTAGAATTGTCACCTGCAGACTAAAATCACCAATGTGCTCTTCCGCAGTTTGGAAACTTAATCTAGCACGCCTCAGCTCTTCTTCCAGCTGTATGGAAGAAAATCAGAAAGCACTCCATCAGGTGATTACTATTCAAACTTTTGCAAGACGATTTAAAAAAAATACTAATAATATATAAATCCTTTCACATTACTTGAGAAAAAATATTTATTTCTATTCTGTTGTTTCAAAGAAATTCTATGGAAATAAATTTGCAAGGGGGAAAAAACAGATGCGTAGCTTGTTTGATATCGCGAGAATTTTTTTTATAAGGAGAGGAAAACAAAATGTAATTAAAATCATATATTTGTGAAAAAATACAAATATTTTCTTTGAAGGCTCCACTGCCAGAGGCTGACCTGCTCTCTCTCCTCCTGAGCTTGGTCTCGCACGGACATGTGCTCGTCTCTTTCCCTCAGGGCGGCCGCCGCCTTCTCGTTCAGCTCCACCAGCATTGGAGCGGTCCTATGCAAGAGGCTCCGGACCACGGACAACTGCAGCAACAACGACAACAATCAACTAGGGATGAGGAACTTGCCAGGCAGACCACCAATGAATGCCACAGCCGACTTAAGAGGTTGAGAGATAAGTGTCAGATTCCAAGATCCTTCAAAATATTGGAACAACCAAAAGCACACATACCCAAACCACTTAGCTGTATCTGAATAAGGAATGCATCAAAATAGCATTTAATAGAATCTAAGAGGGGGGGGGGGGGAATGTTTGGGGCGGAGGGGAGAATATTGCTCAGTGTGTATATGGGAGGGGGGATGGGGGATGCTAGGGAGGTAGGTGCATTAGTTTTAAACTTAAAAAAAAAAGAAGAAATTGTTTTTCTTTATTCAAATTCGAACAGGATATATTAACTTTTTTTTTCTTTTTCGAATGCTTATCTTATTTTTATTTAAAAAAATATTAGGGGCAAACTGAAAATCATCAAATATACAGTACAGTGCACTACTACAAGAATAAAATCCTTTTTTAGGTTGTAATTTTTTTTAGGAAACAAAGTTTTGTTTAAATTTGCCAATTACAGAGTACGCACTGAGCGCAAATTTGGAAAAATGCTGATTAAATGCTTATGTTTTCGAAGCTGTCCATGACCCACTACTGTATTTTACAGGTGTCCATTCACAATTTCAAGCATTTAAGTACTGTGGGGGTGGATTAATCAATAAAGAGAAATAATGACAAATGTGCTCAAATATATGCAACCCACTTCTTGAGTCAACTTGGACTGATCCTCCATGGTTTGACACAGAAGATCCAAAGCAGAATTCTGGGTTTCATGGTTGGTCTTGTTTAGTGCAACCTGTGTGGTGTAGATGATACACAGGATGTAAAGGGACATCTTCAGAAAGGATGCAGACAAATATACAGTAGTCAGTTTGATTTGTGTTCCTTTCACCTGCTCTGGGAAGGTAACATTGAGGGCAGTCAGGAGTTCCTGCTGAGAGCCGATGCTCCTCTGCAGCTCCGCAATTTCGCTGGCGCAGCGAGTCCTCAGCTGCTCCATGGTGTTGAAGGCCTGATCACACATAAACAAGTAGAAAGGCCGCCTCTTTCACAAGCCAGTATGAATATTTCTGAGGCTTACAGCTTTCTTGGATGTCTGGGCGTCTTCCATCTGAGTCTTCATCTCGTCTCTTTGCCGGAAAGCTTCTTCGACTTTCTGAATCATTTGCATGAGCATTTCCTTGAATTTAGTATGCGACGACTTCATCTCAGCGTACTGAAAGGAGAATATACATTAATTTTAGTTTGACAAGACACATATTACACATTGTGATTTTTCACAGCTTATTTTACTTATCAGTATGTATTACATTTATTTTTCTCTAACTCGAAACATTCAAAACTTTTTGTGATTTCATGCTCAGATTTATCAAACAAAATATATTTCTTGGAAAAACACATTGCTTTGTAAAAAAAAAATATATATATACAATTTCTGTATTAAGAATTTTTTTTCCATTTTTCTTTATTTTTTTAACAGTGGAAATGTTTTAAGCAATAGACAGTGTTTCATTAGTTGGAATATATATAATTTCATTTGAGGTATTTCATCTAGTCTAACAATTTTTTTTTATATCTTGAAAAAAAGTAATAGGATTGCAGCTTGAAAAAAAATCTCTATTTTCTCAAGATAGTCAAAAATTTTCAACTTAAAAAAAATACAACTATGTTGCACTTCCACACCACACCCTTATTTCTTGGGAAAAAAAACGTTATAAAATATTCCACTTTTTTCTCTTAAGCATACAACTCTCTTGTTGCAATATGACTTTTTTTCTTTAAAAAGGATACCACTTCATTTGTAAAAATAAAATAAAAATAAAAGGGGGGAAAAAAAGCTTTTTGCAAGCTTTTTTGCTCAAGAAATACTTTTTTCTCAAAAACATCCAAAGAGTATAACTTTTTCTTGAAACCAGCCATTTTACTTTCAAAACATTACAAGTTTTCAGCAAGAAAGCAAAATACGACATTTGAAAACAAAAATAAATAAATGTGATACAGTATTTATGATAAGGCTTACATGAGTAGCGAGATTTTGATGATCTTCTCTAACAAGCACCTCCATTTGCTTCATGTCGGAAAGCGCTGCCACGGTGTCGCTGGTCAGAAATGTCTGTTGGGTTAAGATTTAGACTTGTTTTTTATCCACACAAGACTTCCTACATTACTGTAAGTAATGATAAGAAACACTAAAAGTTGGTCTTTTTAGTTCAGGATATTACACGAGTAAAAATTATGAAACAAGAGATGAATTGCCTCTGTAGGGACCACTGTATATTAAGTTGGTTGTGCAAGAAGAAATTGCATGACAGGACCAGTTACAGGCACATATTTCTTCATCTGAGCAAACAATATAAATATTTGTTTTTTTGGGGGAAATAACTTCCATAAAAAACAAGAAGCCCGAGTCTCACCATGGTGGCACGCATTCCCTGCATAGACTGGACAAGTTCCTGCAAAGACCTTCCATCTTGCTCCAAGTCGCCAATCCTGTTCAAAGCCTCCAGATACAAGTCCCTGTACATTGTGGTCTGGGTGAAAAATAGGCAAAGAGAGAAACACATTAGACAACGATTTGACTTTTCTATATTTCCACATAAAGTCATTCACCTGGCTGAGCTCAGTGTGGTCCGTCTGCACCAACTTGTTCCGCCGCTCGGAGGGCGGGGGGCCCGCAGAAGGGCCGACGCACACGGTCGCCTGGGCCACAGCCAGCTGCTGGACCAAGGCCTCTACCATGATCATGCTTGACATCAACCTTTGCTCCAGCTCCTCTCTGGGCACGCAATCCAGGCTGTCTGGGGGACAACTGCGCATGGACACCGACAGGGAAGACCAGTTAGAGCTGGGTGATCAAGTTCAGTTTTCTACAGAAGTCACCATTTTATATTTGAAATATTCAAACATATTTAAAAAAAAAAAATCAAAATAACTTCATCCTCCCCAAAAAATACAATAAAAGTACACATATTCTTATATTACAACACATTTTCTTGAAAAAAATCGGTTTTGCCTGCAACGACTAAATTAATCATCCTTTTTTTAAATTTTTTTTTTATGAGGGCTCTACAACATAGCTAATCAAGCAACTTCATCACGCGGTAGTCAGCCAATCACCAGGAGGTGAACACATGGCTGAGGCTGCCTTCATTAATCTGCCTAAGAACAAGTCACCAACCACAACCTGCTAAATCATGGCGAGAGAAAAAAGTACCCAAAAATCTTTTTGAAGACGAGGAGCCTTTGTCTGGACTCTGGACTTGTTTCAAGTGGCGTTAAACAAGTTAATAGCATATTAATTCAGTTAGCCCTAAGGTGTTTTTTTTAAGTTATTATTATTACTTACTCCAAAATGTAATACACTCATCTTTAAGGTTCATTTTGCACTGAAAACTGCTCAGATGTTTGTTGAAAAGTAGTGCACTAAAAATACTATTTTTTCCCTAACATGATAAATATTTGTGGTGAACAGTCACAATTACAATAATAATAATAATAAAATAATCATAGTTATCATTTTGGACATAATTGTGCAGCCCTATGTAACAATTTACAACACATTTTATCCCTCCCCCCAAAAAAATCTTGAAAAAAACCCATAACAGTTTATTCTCCCAATATTCGTCCTATAATGAGGAAAAGAGAACTGTCCGGTCACTATCAATGATAGGCGATGCTTGTTTTTCGTTGAATACGTTCAAGACAAGAACCCCCTCCCCCCTAAAATTCAAGCATTTATCACGAATTTCCAGCACTTACTTCCACATGAGATGAAGAGGATCAGTAAGCGTGCATGCGTCCGCTTTGGAGAAATCCCACTTTCTCTCAAACTCTCCCGATGTATTGAGGCTTCGATCAATCCTTTTCACGGGGGTGACGCCCACGGAGACGTTGCAAGACTTTACGGGAGGAGGAGGAGCAGCAGCGAGAGGAGGAGGAAGAGGTGCAGCAAAATCCATCTTGCCTGACGCCAGGATGAGAAACTCCGCCATTTGTCGCAGTTGCTGCTGGAGCGGACCGTCTGGAATGAAGGGTCCATCAGGACCCTCTGACCCCTGAGTCTTCTTACTCAGATCCTCTGACCGCGGACCCTCTGACCATTGCTTGTTGCACAGAGTGGTGGAGTTGAAGAGGGGACGAGGCATAGGGCTCTCCAAGTGGTCCGCGCACAAAGCGGCCAGCTCTGCACTGTCCGGTGAAAATATGTTCTTCTCGCAGTCGTCGGCTGGATCCCTGCGAGCCCGCATGATGGAGAGGGACGCCCTTCGAAGAGCCGATGCGACAGAAGGGCAGCCTGACAGCACTTTTAAAACATCGGGCATGGTTTGGTGGGGTTTGTCCACAGGTGGGGACATATCCGCTCCGTTATCAGACGAACCAAGTGCGCTGTCCATTGCCTCGTTGGACTGAACGAGTTCCAGACGCGGCTGCACCTCAGGGAGTGTATTGTGATCATCATGCCTCTCTGGTGTCTCGGGGATTTTTAAGGACTCGGGAGCCGAAGTCTTTTCCGATGCTGGTGTCCCTGCAACATTGAAAGCAACATTTTGGTTCTTTTGAACGGGATCCATTCGGAGAGCTTCGTTGTTGGTCGTGAACTGAATATTTGCCGCTTCTTCTTCTGCAATACTGATAACTTGTCTGCACGTGTCCATATTAGGCTCAATAAGAGGATCCATGCGGCATGAAGCAGGTGCGTTACTATCAGGACACGGGTCGAAATGATCACTGCAGTGCTGTAGATCGGCGGGCGCAACGCTTGGCTCTGTATGACACAATGAATCGCTTGTGACTGTGATTCGTTCAATTGGAAGAGTCACCATCTCGTCAGCCATTTTTGTGACGACATCATGCCTCACGGATGTCTCTGGAGCTTGAGTCAAAGTCCGATCCAGTGTGAGGGATTGGTCAACTGAAAGAGGAATCGCCTCGTCTGCCATTTTAGGGACAACGGGAATTTCATCATCCAGTGACTCTCGGGCTTCCAAATGAACTGAATTATGGGTCACAGTGTGGCCCAGTGCTGGTGAGAGAGTACCTACGATGTCAATAGTCTGGCTCTGGTGAATGGGATCCATTGTGAGAGTTTGGTTCTTGGTCAGGAACTCCGAGTGCCCAGTTAGTTGCTCTGGAATATCCGCAACCTGTCCGCAATTGTCCATTTTTGTCTCAGCGAGAGGATTCTTCTCTAAATGATCACCACAGTGCTGTACATCAGCAGGGAAAATGTGTGGATCTAAATGATTGTTTGCATTTAGCTCTGCTGGAAAAGGAAATGTCTCGTTTAACATTTTAGTAACCACAGGAATTTTTTCATCATCAAATTCATCCTGGACTTTTAAAGAAACCGAATTTTGAGTCCAAGTCTGTTCTGATGCTGGTGTGAGAGTAACCGCGACGTCATCATTTTGACTCTTTGGAATGGGATCCAGTGTGTGAGATTTGTTGTTATGAAGGAACTGGGAGCTTTCAGCTTGTTCCTCCAGAAAAGCGACAAAAGCACTCAAGAAGGCACCTTCTTGTTCAAAGGTGCCCCCATTGGTCTCAAACTGGCCGTACGGATGGTCAAAGTGATCACTGCAGAGCTGCACATCAGCAGATAAAAAGCTCAGCTCTGGAAGACTGGTCGCCATCTGCTCTGCTGAAAGAGGAACTGTCTCATCTATCTTTTTTGCGACGGGAATTTCCACCTCTCCCCCAGTGCAGGTGAATGACTCGGATGTCACGTCACTGTTAGCACCAAGAATGCCTTCACATTGAAAGTAATTGGGATGATCCATACGTTCGCCATCCATTACAAGAGGAATGGCTTCACCCAGACGCCTGGCGGCATCCAAAACTTCCGCCTCATTGCTGTCACAGGCAAAAAACTTCAGAGTGACATCCATCGCGCCAGTGTTGGCTGGAGCAGCATCAACAAAAGCAGCACCCATTCCCTCAGGTTGGCAGTAAGGATGTTCCATGTGTATGTTGCAGGTGTCACTTGTGCCACAAGTGCCATCAAGAGTTTGGTCCTGTGGCAAAATAATGTGGTCTTCTGGGCACAGTGAAGGCTGTTCTGAAATCACCACTTCGCCACTAGAGCAGATGAAGGATTTAAACGTGACATCAGGGAGTTCGAGAGCATCCATTTCAATGGTTTGTGTTTGTTTCACATTGGTTGGTGGAGGAGAGCACGGGGCAAGACAAACATCCTCCTGTTGGTTATAACAGGATATGACTGTGTTAGAGTAGCAGAAACACACACAATTGGATTTTTTTTTAAATATGTTTTTAAGCACAAAATTAATATTCTACTAGTTTTAAAAAAAAACATGTTTAGCTGTTCTACAATAACAAGATTTTTCAAACAGTTGTCTGTTTTCAGTGTTTATTTTTTTCATTATTTGCACTACATTAAACATACAAGTAATCTAAGTATATATTTTTTATGAATACATTTTCAACATTTTTTTAAAATATACATTTCCGTTTTGTTTTTTTATTCAGTTGTACAGCAATAGTAAATAAATTCCAAATATAATAGTCAGTATATTGTTATTTTTAGGTGCAAAAAAAAACACAATTCGTCTCATTGCTTTTTTTTTTTCATTTGACTGTACTAATATATTATTTTACAGCCAATACTTTAAAAAATTTCTCTTGGTATAGTAAAAATAAAGATTTTACTCTCTAAATGGGAATCGCTGTATTTTTTATATGAACTGTACTGCATTTTACAGTTATTTTTAGTATGCACATATTAGGTATTTTTCAGTTAAAAAAAAAAAGGGGGAAAAAAGTATTTTCAACATAGAAACATTGTACCTTTTCTGCGCTCCAAATTGATTTGGACTTGGGTCTCAGTGGTGATTGCTTTTTATTCTCCACACTTCTCAAGGGAGGGCGCTGCCCACATCTTCTGGAAGGCTAAATAAACGTCCAAATTAAAATAAGAATTGTTGTTATGAATGTGCTGGCAAGCCCGACGATACCAAAACAACGCTCTTACTTACCGAGCCTTCCAAACTTTGACTTGACATAACTAGTGTTGTAAAACGACTGGTATCAAAGAGTAGGAATAATGTTTCTTTTAATGAAATAAAAAATATATAACTGAATGGTAGTTAAAGACTGTCTATTACAATGCCCAACATGAAATGTCACATTATTTAACGGCGACGGAGGTCTGATATGCTTGCTAGCAAAGTCAGCAAGTTGTTCCTGCCGTATGTCTAAAGTTGTTTAACGCGCTGGACTTACTTTCCTAGTTTGTTATCAAGTCTATAAAATATCACAACTTAAATCGTACTTCACAAATATCTCACGGCATAAATTAAAATATCAATCGAAAAAATGGTCAAACCTTCGTTCAAATTGTCAACAGCCGCGTTTCATTCAAACAGACATAGCCGCGTTGCTATTGGTCCATTTCTTCTTCCTCGTTATCTGACATCAAGTGTTTGAACTCAAACTGTACACTGCTGCCACCCACTGGACACAATAAAATATTGGTTTTATTCAAATTTCCAGCTACGTAGTCAATAAAATAAGTTAGTTAATGTTTTTATTAATTAAATTAATTCACATTTTAATTTATTTGACTGTTTGCTTTTAATACATTTTAGCATAAAAAATCATTAATAAGCAAGGCATGGTTATTTTATTACTCTTATAATATAGTACTATTACATTAAAAATATATATTATCATTATAGCCCTGCTTACCTTATTCAACTGCATACGGCAGGCGACAAGTGGAGTGTATGCCCTACGCCATTTGGGATAGGCTTCAGCACACCTGTGACCCTCAGGTGGATAAGCAGGACAGAAGATGAATAGAAGATTCTTAATATGTGTTTTGAACAGCACTATGTCATTTGCCAAAAGATTGGGACAAACACACAAGCAATAGTCATAGAATGTTTTTTTTGTTTTTTTTAATCAACAGAGTAAGGACTGATCCTTACTCTAGAAAGGTCATGAGATATGCAGTATAATAAGTTAAAAAGTTGAAACAATTGCATATACAATTGCAGAAATTTCATATGTAGAATGCAAGAATGCAATAACAAAACAAAATGGCAGCCATAAAGAGCTTATTCTAAATGGAGCCAACGGGGCACTGAACAGGTTGAACCCAGAGCACTTCGGCGAAGCCTGGTCCAAACCAGCAGGTTATGTCAGCAGTGTCCATGGTGAAGAAGAAAAGCTTGTCTTTGCATCGAGTTCTCCTGTAGACGGACCTCGGGTCTGCAGCCAGCACCCCTCGGATGGCGGCGGCGGCCTCATCTGAGCTGCGCAGAAACCTGAACCTTGGACGATTGCTATCAGAGGGACCTGGAGGGCACAAAAAGTTTGTATTAGAACCCTTCTTATTTAGACTGAAAAATATTTTTTAACCAGTTTCCATCTAGTGGTACAGTTTGATTTAGTTGTCTATACTTCTGAATTATTGCCTATCAATTGTCAAAACTAACCAGCTATCGTATTCCCAACAATAGAGGTAAATGCCCTCCAACCAACTAACTCACAGACCAACCGATATTTAAAAATCGAAATAATCTACTTACTAACTGATTGATCAACCTATTAATTCTCCGACCAACTGAATAACTAATTTACTAAGCTGCCAGCCAACAAACCAACTAACCAAATGATCGACCGTCCAATGATATAAGTAAAGAACTTACTAATTCACATACAAGCACATTATGAACTAACTACCTGACAGACTGACTAACTAGATAACTGGCCACCCAAGGAGCTACTGGACTAACTGACCAAGAGAATAACTAACGTGCTAAATTTGCTAACCAACAAACTAATGAACTAACTGACTAACATCTAAATACCAACTTATCGGATGACCCAACAATTAATCACCATAATAACCAACAATCGAATCACCAACTAACTAATTGACATACAACCTAACAAAGTGACAGACCGACTAACCAAAGACAAACCAATCAAGCAATAGGGATGTAACGATAACGGCAATATCGTGATATCGCGATATTCAAACTGCCACAATATACCGTCGTCGTCACGTCACGATATTAAAAGCAGCACATCTGTTAAAAAAGTCGGCTCGAAAAAAGAAAAAAAAGTCGGCTTGATTTCCATTTGTGCAGTTCTAGCACCCTCTGGTGGCCAGTTTTTTTTAGTGCAGTTTAATTTTCACAAGGCATGTTTTGGCCCTTCTATGTTTAAAATCCATGCTAATGGTCAGATGAAAGGGAACGTAATGTGCAATATGTCCATTATGTGCAGGAACTCAATGTGTGCTTGCATTAGCATTACCATGTTAATACTTGGGCGGGCCGCCTAAGTAAACTGGCCACAACCAAAGTATATTGCAAGAAAATTTTATAAAAAAAAATATATATATATATATTTTTAAACGTGTCGCGACCAAATATACAGCATGTAACATTAGTTTGCCGTCACTCACTTGTGGATCATGAGGTTAGAGGAGACGCAAGTAGCAGGACTGTGAAGCCCCCCCCCCCCCCCCAAAAAAAACCACTGACCACCCACCATGTTCCAATGTGGCTGATCTGGTTAACCCGCACTCACAAAAGGATTACCTGAACTGCTGGTAGGAAGAAATTCTGCCAACTCCCTCCGAGCGTGAGGCGTGAAGCGCACATCCAGGCTGCCGACGGGCGGCTCTCTGATCCAGCCAGCGATGGTGCTGTAGGCCTCCTCTGTGAAACACGGCCGCCGGTCCTGCTCAGGCTCCTGAAGGCCTACGGAACTGCGCTTGCAGTCAAAACTTAGCTGACCGGGGTCACGTATGCTCAGGTAGGCCTTCGCTTCCTCCAGCATGTTGAGAGGGTCCACAGGGTTTGGAGTTGGACTATCATCAAATTGACATTCTCCTTCTTCATTCAACTGCGCTTGTATTGGTGACAAAGGGGCGGGATCTGTGTTTGACTGACAAGACTCCAAGTCTATGGTCTTCCTACTGCAGGGGGAGTCATAGTCAGGGATGTAGGGTTTGATATCCAGCACAGGGGTTCCTGCAATCATGTCGATGTCTGACAGATGTATTGTATCACCTAGAAATAAAGCACAGAGTAATCTTTTAAAAGGGACTTAACTCATTCACTGCCATTGACGGATATAGACGTCAAAAAATCATTTTAACTATTTCTATTCGTTTAACTTTTTTTTTTTTATATTTAGAACAGATATAAAATGTGTGATTAATCGTGAGTTAACTAGTGAAGTCATGCAATTTATAACAATTAAAAAATTGTAATCGCCTGACAACCCTAATTTTTAATAATCTTTTCTTTTTTTCTAATCACATCAGGCGATTAACATTTTTTATTGTAATTAATTGCATGACTTTAATAGTTAACTCACAATTAATCACACATTTTAAATCTGTTCTAAATGCACAATAAAAAAAATTATAGGTTTTCATACTCTTGTTAACAAAAGTGGAAAGAAAAAAATTAATAGAAATGGTTAAAAATAATTGTTGACATCTATAGCCGTCAATGGCGGTGAATGAGTTAAGGAAATGTACTTTTTAACTGCTTGTATGCAAAAAGTTGGATGTTTTGGGTGCCTGAAATGAACAAGCAAGTAAATCTTTAGTGATTTGTATTACTGGAAATCTGTTTGTGAGAGAAGCATTCCAAATTTTAGTGGGCCAATTTGAGCAACAACACTACTACGAAAAAAAAAAAAAAGGATTTCTCATTAAAGGTTTATACGCACCTACAATTTTGTCCAGCTTTGCGAGAGTCAGGCCCAAAGCGTTGGGCCGGTGGGGACTGCGAGTCGAGTACAGGCCGACCCGTTCTCCATTCAGCCTCGGGGGCTTCACTTTGGCTTTGTGACTCATGTGGCCATTTTTGTGGAAGAGAAAGATAACCCTGCAGTGGAAAGAAGAAAATGTCATGAGACTTTAGTGACAAAAGAAGAGGAAGATGCAGCATCTCTGTCCTTGAGTTTTGATGACTAAAAGGCTCCCACTAAAAGTGGCTGCAACCAAAATAACACCCAAGTTCTGGGGAAACTTTGGTTCTCCTGAAAATACCCATTGTTCCTGTAGCCACATTTCCACCTGATGTTCCAGAAACTAAAAGGTTCATGGAACTTAAAGACGCAGAACGCAAGTTACCGAGTTTTTGCAGATATGCGACCCGTCTGTTGAAAAGCGGAATGGAAGCCAGCGACGTGCACGCGCCCAGAGTGCCGAGACGTTAGTTAGTGGCAGTTTTATTGTGCATTGCTTATCATAAATATACCCTGTTGCATTTTCGTGACAAGGTCTTACCTTTTTAGCAAGAAGAAAGCAAGCTGTGGGGCCCGTTTCATCCTCTTAGGTTTTTCCACCTGCTCCAATATTGATCCGCGTCGTCCTGCGACGCTTGTGCGACTTCAGTTTTTGCCCTTTTTGTCACACTAGACAGTGTTGTCCTTTCCTTTCCTGTATTCTGACCGTGGTCAGGGGACGCAGGGTAGATTTTTCCCGAGGTAAGAGTCACCTCCGTGGACAAATCCCATTGCATGTCGCCAAACTTTGGGCCCGATGGTCGAACAAAAGGAGCCACCGGGGAGACGGAGGGTTGCACTGCAGTCTTGTTTTAGTATTATTTTTGACACACTTTTATATCCGCTGTCGCACACACGTCTTTCCACGGTCTCGTCCACACACTCCCGAACACTTCCGCCTTACCAGTGCTGCCGCGGAACAAGAGAGAGACGTGCACCCGCCTGACTTCAAAAAAAAGCTTAAAGATTCGGTGCCGGAAACCCGATCATTATTTCACTCTACAGGAAAATAGGGGCAACAGCCATTGTGCCACAGTAGTAGTAGTAGTCCATTATACAATTCTTAAAATATGTGTGGGTGAAAAATATGATTATTTTAACACTCCAATTTGCATCAATATTGCAACATGCACCTACTATATCTATAGCAGCATTTACATCGAAAGTTTCGTGAGCTTTTGGTACTATCCACTTTTTATTCTGGTTATCTTCAAAACCCCAAAGTACCATTAAATATTCTACTATTTTTAACCACATTTAAATCCAAAGTTGTGTGAAATTTGTTTGGTCCTGTGTAATTTTAGTTCCAAAAAAAATGCCTTCATGTTAAAGTTTTTAAAAAAAGACTGACCATGGAACACATTTATTTAATTGACATTATTTCCGGTAGAGAATGCACTGTCATTTTCAGTATAAACCATTCTGAGAGGTTCCAGTGTTGCAGAAGTATGAGTCTGAGCAAACAAAATTGGAGCTTGTAAAAAATATACCAACCCGTGTGACCTACCAGATATGAGAAAACTGCTCAAGCCCTACCAGGGCATGCTCGGGGTTATTGAAGACACTGTGCTGCAGTCGCAGTTCCGCCCTAGAGGATCCGCAGACGGTGGGCTGCCTGGGCGTCCCGTTCTTCTCGGAAAAACAGGAATGGATGTAACCAATTGGTAACGTTTGGATTTTTCCTGCAAGGGTACAGAAAATTGTATAATTGCACTAAAAAAACACAGCAACACAGAAACAAGTGTCTCGCATTACCATGCTCTAAAGCTGTTTGGGGTGAAATAGGTGGAGGAGGGGGCTGGCTTTTCTTAGGCTCCAAAACACCAACCTTGGACACAGCAGACTCGATAGAAAGCATATGTTTGCGATGAGCTCTGGTTGCAGTTTCCAACGCCTGCCTGTTGGTGAAAGGCAAATTATGAGAACAGGGTTTCCTCGGTTTTAAACTCCGTTGTGTTATGTATGTTATGTTAACCACAGAATTGAATGTTTACACGACTTGCGCTAAAGAACATCAAGAATCGTGCATTGCTGACAAGTGACCTATTTGAAAGAGTAGTAAAATGCTTTTTACGACTTCTAATAACGTTTCAAAGCAACCTACCGAATATTCTTGATTTCTTTTCGCATCACAGACACCTGCTGTTTCAATTTATCAACATGTTCGCCGCAACAGTTACAGCGAGGACCCATTTTAAAAAAATATATATATATCTATAAAATGCACAAAATAATTGCTGGATTGGTTCCGTGGCTAAATGCTAGCATGCACTGTAAACACATGTCACTTGCTCTTGAGTTTACAATGGCAAGAAAAATGGATCATGGAACGCTGCTGCCACCCATCGGCCATATGGGAACTGCAATTCAAGGGTGTGTCTGCTTTAAGTGCTGTGACTGTGAAAGATTATTCACAAAACATGCAACTACTGTATGTATACACGTTATGTGATCTTTTTGACTTCTTTCGCAGTTTTTAAAACTTAATAATGACCCTTATGCCATTCCTTAAAGGTATTTTTGCAATGAAACAAAATATCAAACGGACATGTCATGCACAGTAATTGCATATTTTAACCGGCAAATGGCAGCCTTGCGCTTTTTGTTCCACTCCCTAATCTTTTATTTCAGGGCAAAAAACGCTCAGTAATCTCGTGCAAGATGAACTGTAATTTTAAAATCATATAGTCATCAGGATATATTCAGATGTGAATGCAAGGAAATAAAAAATAAAAAAACTAACCACAAATTGCTCATTACAGCCAATAGTTTAAAAAAAATCTGTATTAAAAAAAAATTTGAGTAAAAAACGTTTTGTTACGCTACAGCAATCACCTCTGTACTGGGCCAGCCCAATATAGCAAAAGCAACATTGATAAGAAAATAAGAAAAACGCAGTAATACACTACCCCATCATTTACCATTTAATTTTTGCTTTGTCATAGAAATTACGATCTAATCTGTTAAATTTTTCCTATTCATGATGATAAATGGCGAGTTGAAGATCAGTCTCAACACATTTATTTTTGCCAACAAAGAATAGCAATAACCGCAGACGTGAGCAATGTGTTGTATTTTATTGGGTGAAACAGCTTTACAAAGTCAACATAACAATTTTCCATTTACAAAGATATTGCTGCTTGAGAGTCACACAATTTTTAAAAATAATACTTGACAATGGCGAGACAGTCATCGGTTTTATTAGGGGGAACAATTAATTTGTTGTTTGCTCTTGCGCAACATCCATCACTGAATTTTGAGCTAAAATAATACTGAAGCAAATAACAGAACAATAAAACAACCCATCAGGGGTTTGCGCCTCCTGAAATGAGTCAGTGTCCGAAGAGTGGTTAAAGACAATCATAATCAATTTCCTGGGAGGTAGTCTTGAAGAAGCGAGGGGTCGGACAATGATGAAAATTGTCACGCGTCTTATTTTATTCTGCTTCACTGTTTAATGGGTACTTGCTCGCATCTGGAAAATAAAAAATAAAATATGTTGCTCCGCATTTAAAAATACCGTATTTCTCATGACGCACATTTATTCACCTTCATCGGCTGTTTTGTCCTGAGTTGGTGGTACATCATTTTTCAGCTCGTCTGCGCCCAAGTCTTCAATGAGGACCCGGTCGACGTTCTCCTTGTCTTGTGGCTCTGTGGACAGGCTCTCCACCCATTCAGGGGCAGCAGCAGCAGGAGGAGCTCCTAATGCTTCTGAAACAGGGGCTTGGGATAGAGCGGAGACGAGAACAACATCCGGAGCTGGGGGGGAAGATTGAGCTGAAGCTGGAGCTGTAGACAGATCTTGGACAGGAGTGAGAGGAACCGCAGTGGGAGGCGGAATAAGATCTGAATCTGGAGCTAAAGCCTTATCTGGAGCGGTGGACAGATCTGGAAGAACCGCGGTGGAAGGCAGAGCAAGCTCTGGAGCTGAAGTTTGATCTGAAATGGTGGCCAGATCTTGGGCGAGAGCTGGAAGAACTGCAAGGGGAGGCGGAAAAACATCCGGAACGATGCACAGATCTTGGCTTGGAGCCGGAGCAACTCTGATGGGGGGCGAATCAAGACCTGGAGGTGAGACAAGTGCTACGCTGGGAACTGGAGTAAGGACAGGATTTGGCAACGACGTTGAGACTGGTTCCGGAGTCCCGCTGGTCACCGTGGGTAGAGAGTCTAATGCTAACGCTGGTATCACATCCACTGATTGCGGTAGAACCACGACAGCAGGAGCTTCGGGGTCCGCAATCTCGCCTTCCCGGGTGAAAGAGCTTTCTGGTGTGCAATCCGTCTTCCTGGGACGCCCTCTCCTCTTTGTGCCTCTCCTCGGCTCAAGCTTCTGTTTTTTTCCCAGGCTCTCCAATCTGAAAGATGCCCACAATTGGGATTAGTCTCAATAATAGTGGATTGGTGCCTTGGGAAAAGCTAATAGTACAAAGTCCATGACCTGGATGTGCCGCATCAATAGAGATCATCAGACGGGAGCAACCTTTGGTAATCGCTCTTGCCCCATATTCAGTATAAGCAGAGCAGCGATAATCTTTTGGTGGTGATAATTTTGTGTGCGTTTGGAAACCACACCCTTTGCAAACTCTGTCTTTACAGATTTCACTCGTCGAAACAGGATCCAAGCATTCTACATAATTGCCGATTACTGGACTATGTAATGCTTCTTTACAAATTTACCCCAAAACCCACTGGTAAGTCTCCTTCTCCTCTGCTTCGGCTCTTCTCCTCTTGAGAAGTTCTCTGTCCCTCAATCGACGACGGATCCCACCTTTCAAAAATACAGAAACCAAAGTGGTTAACAACATTTAAGGGAATCGTTGACACTTGGAAAGTTAAAATTGAACTGTTGAAATTAAGTCATCCAGATTGTGGTAGAATACAAAACGTTTCCATTGATTGATGAAGAAGTTTTACCGTTAAGAATCTACAACACAAAAAAATCTGGTTCTGGTTTTGGATTAAAGGTGACGTTCAGCAACTAATGAAGAATTCCGGTTGCCTTTGATTCTTCTTGAATTTCTTCTTGGCTGTGAAAGACGGTTCAACTTGAATCCAAAAGGTGTTTTTATTAAAGATGAAACATCTTCAACAACTGTGAACATTTCCACTTGGTTTCTTCAGTTCTTTTTTTTTTTAATAAAGATGAACCAATTTCAACAGCCAAGAAGAAGTCTGGTTGGCTTCTTCGGTTCTTTTGGATTAAAGGTGAACCATCTTCATCAACCAAGTAGCACTCCAGTGTGGTTCTTCTGTTCTTAAAAATGAAAATTCTTCAGCAACTATGTGAGAAATCCAAGAAGGCAACTGAACTTGTTTGTGGTGGTTGAAAAGGCTTCCAAGAAAAGTTCAAGGGAACCAGACTTTTTGTTAGATGCTTCTTCATCGTGGTTTAACCTTCTTTTAGATTAAAGGTTAACTGTCACCAACCAAGGAGAAGTTGTTTGCCCATAAGTATTTCTTGAATTTCTTCTTGGTTGGTGAAGATCGTTTGGAGTGTTAGATAAATACAACAATGGCTGAAATTAAGACACAAAAAAAAAAGGCTCATGCTTCTTCACTTTTGTGTAATTAACTCATTCACTGCCATTGACGGCTATAGACGTCAAAAATTCATTTTAACTATTTCTATTAGTTTAACATTTTTTCCCACTTTTGTTAACAAGAGTATGACAACCTAGAATTTTTTTATTGTACATTTAGAACAGATATAAAATTTGTGATTTATCGTGAGTTAACTAGCGAAGCCATGCGATTAATTATGATTAAAAAAAACAATCGCCTGACGCCCCTAATTTTTTATAATCTTTTCTTTAAAGAAAATTATAATATATTTTTTTAATTATTAAAATTACTTTAAAAAGAAAAGAACAAAAGATTATTAAAAAATTAGGGGCATCAGGTGATTAAAAATTTTCGGAATTAATTGCATGACTTCACTAGTTAACTCATGATTAATCACAAATGTTATATCTGTTCTAAATGTACAATATATATATTTTTAGGTTTTCATACTCTTGTTAACAAAAGTGGGGGGACATTTTAACTAATAGAAATAGCTCAAATTAATTTTTTTACATCTATAGCCATCAAAATGGCAGTGAATGAGTTAAAGTTACTCTCTATTCTCATATCAAAACCAAGTCTGAATCCATACCTTGGTCTTCTTCATTCTGGCTTTTATATTCAATCTCTTGCTGCAACGTCTCCTCCATGATAAGTCCTCGCTATGAATGAACTGCAGCTTGTTGAAAAGCAGGCGTTTCGTGAAAAAAATAAGTCTGTTTTCAACTCCCGCCCAAATATGAAATTATCTGGTTAACCATTACCGCTGTGCAGCAAGAGCTCCTACTGGGGCTGGTCTTATCATATTTGTAAAGCCGGAGGAGTTGGCACGGCTCTGACAGAGCTAAGTGCAAGCAGCAAGTTATGTGCCGCTGTACAGCAGGAAACATCATGCGAGGGGGAAAAAAAAGTGCTTGTTTGTGAGCAGTTAACATGAAACGGAGTTGTTGTGCAGGACAGCAGTAACCTTTGACCAAGGTTGGATAAATGATTGCTACATTAGCCAATATCAAACGGGTGAGGGCGTGACTATAGCTCTAATTGTAAAATTGTCCACGGTGCAGAAAGCATTGAATAACTTCAACCCTTAAAGTTACTTTTTTTTAAATTATTACTATTCCTCTCACTGGTGACAGAAATTTCCACGACACTTATCTTACACCAAGGGAGAGCAGCTCAATAGGGGTGTGTTCTCAATCTTCCCACAGCACACCGAGACCCTCGAGTGTGTGCACGTGTGTGTTTGTGCAAGTGTGTGTGTGTGTCTAAGTCAAAAGTGGGAGGTCGTCCAGCAGAGTAAATAACCCGTAACTATAAGCCAATAGCCCGCAAAGCTACTGTATGTTGGAAGTGAGGAGTTGTTTGTTGTTGTTGTTGCTGCAATCAGCACTTTAAAACTCGATCACATTTGGGGTTAAGGGCCAAATATTTATCTCGGTAATATTCTTCTCTGGTCCCTAGTGGTTTTTAAAAAGAAGCGGTTTTCATTCCCCATATGTCAAGTTTGAGTCCCACGCATTTCTGAAGCTACCCAGTAAGTGAGCAGACTTCCTTGAAAAGTATGCACACATTTCCGAAGGTGCATGAATGATGACTGTAAGGATGGCCTGCTGCAAAAAAAAAAGAAAAGCTGAACAATACAGCCTATGTTGAGGAATCACACAACAGTGCCATCTTCTGGTACTCTCTCTTAAGTATCAAAACACTAGCAGGTGTGAAAAGACATTTTCTCCATTGATTAACCAAAACACTGAATTGCAATGTTTATGTATGAAGTGAACAGGAGTGTGAATTGGGCACATGAGGTATATCGAACACATTTATTGTTAATGAAGCTCAGAAATTAAAGGATGAAAGGCTTTTTTTTGTAAACAATTAAAATGCATCATTATCAATGAAAACAACAAAATACAATTTTTGCAGGAATTGTGAAGGTAGTTGAAAGAGTACAATTTTGTAAAACTACATTTAAATCATGGATGGAATGCAAAATGTGAGACTTTGAAACGAGGGGTAAAAGAAGATGAAATATAGGACAATACGAGTACATTTACGAAATGTATCCATGAACTATGGGACTTCTCTGATATAAAATATTTAATTCTTTAAAAAGTTGGAATTTTGAAGTTTAAATAGAACATATTAAACTGATACAGAATTTTCTTTATTTTAACATTTCTTCATCAAATGTTTTTTTAACGATGTAGAAAGTGGATTTTTCTAGCAGATGAAAAATAGGAACAAATACTGTGATTAATGAGCTTAATATTTTGAAGTTAAAATGCTGAGTCAGTTAAAAAAATTGTTATGTTTTGGAATAGCATGCAAGTGGAATTACGGGAAATGTGAATATTTTGAAATTAGAATGGTATGAATTAGTTGAGAAAATGTGATTTTTGAATTTGAGGATTATAAAAATGTTCTCTGGTATATTTATTCTTCCTTGTCGAATTAAGTTTAAAGTGGAAAATTGTGGAGCGTATAGAACATTAGTCCAGGTGTCTGAATGAACTGTATTTTTGAAATCAGAATGGTTTGAATCAATTGAGAAATATGGATGTTTGGGAATGTCAGTAAAGTAGAAATTCATGGAATGTGGAAAAATAGAAGCATGAATGTTATAAATAAGACACATTTTGACATGGTAATGGCTTGAATTGTTGAAAAATTTGAACGTTTTGGAACAGGTGTCACCAACATGGTACTGCGGGCACCAGGTAGCCCCCAAGGGCCACTTAAGTAGCCTGAAGGCCTTCTCTAAAAATAGCTCAGCAGTGACATTTTTTTGGGTCTTACTATTGTTTCAAAAAAAAAAAAAAAGGAAGAAGAAGAAAAAATCACTTGCCAGTAAGCTGAACTAAATGTTTTATTTTTATTTTATGACATTAAAAAATAATGAAAAAAATGTATAGGTCAAAGGTTGGCTGGCATTTGTAGCGTATGACATACAGAACAGCTAGCGGGGTCAAACAACGAGGAAATTATTGGAACAAATTTGTTAGTTAAGAAGTGCGTATGAAACTGGTTTCCCTTTGCATAAATCAGTGCCCAAGAAGTAGCTCTCTGTTTCCAAAAGGTAGCCCCTGTTTTATAATGTCAGAAAAGTGGAATTATGGGAAAAGTAGAAATTTGCGAAATGTTATTAGCTCAGCCTTTAGAAGTCTGAATGGTTTGAATTGAGAAATGCTGAATTAAAGAAAATTAAAAAAATAATAATAATTACACACTCCTTACATTTGAAGGCTTTTCATTATTCACAGAATAATATAGGAAGCAGAATAACATGCATGCTGTTTAACTTTTTTTTCATAGCTATCTTGTGGACTTTTGGGGGGCAATTTTAGGGAGCTGATGTTTCCCGAAAGGCAGGAGGGGTTTCATATAGATGGGGGTACCCTGGCCATCTTGCATATACAATACAAAGATCTCTTTAATGCAAAAAAAATAAAATAAAAAAAGGTGTACAAAAAAAGTGTACTCAAAAATAAAGAGAACTGACAGCAAGATATTAACCAAATAGGTAATTTATTGATCAAAAGTCACACAATAATTACAGTAATAGTCAAAGTAGGCTTGACTGTTATTTTAAAAAAATAACACAGATGAAAATGTAGACTACAGGTAATCTTATTGACTACAAGTTTTTTTTTTTTTACGTTAACTAACTAGGTAAGCTGTTTTAACCTAAATACAGCAACACAGGCAGTAGACACGAACAGCACTGTTGTTTTTGAAGCTGTGCAGCTTCCCCTTTAGGAGGCGCTGGGCTGGGCGTTTCTGGTGGCAGGTGGCGCTGTTGAGCATTATATTTTGTTTCAGTCCGGTTTCCCTCCATGGTTTCTCCTCTCCGACTAACTTAGCGTCGGCTCAGTTCATTATACACGGCTACCCCCCACCCCCCTATATTCTCCCTCCGCCGTTAAGGCATCTCTCTACGTTTTGGACTGAAGGACCCTCTTAAGGAAAAACAAAAAAGCCCCGGCGAGAAAAGTTTCACCACCGGCGGGCACCATGTTGATGGAAAACAGGATCCACTTGGAGCTACGAAACAAGACACCGTCTGAAGTGAGTCGTGCTTTTTCCCCCCCGAAAAGCAAAGCCCTTTAGTTTTCTCCTGGGCTAGCCGCGTTAGCTTAGCTTGCTACTTTCCCCCCCGTCAAATTTGCTTCAGAGTACGGTTAACGTGACGGACACCACACAGTTCTCTTGTCGGACGAAGCGGAGCCTCTAGCCGGTAGACGAAGAGGGAACGCGGCAATTCATCCGCTCGCTTCGGCGTTATTGCAGCGCTTTAACCGTTTCGCAGCCGCCACCCCCCTCGTGTGTTCGGTGGTCCAGCTCCAAAGCCGCCCCGGACCCGACCCGACCACGAGTACGCTCTTACTGGGGATATTTGAAGGAAATGTAGTGCGCCATGCTTGCTGCATTTCGGTGTTCTCTCGCGGTGGAGCTTTCTAGCGACTTGGGAAGCCATGTTTGCTGCTACTTAGCAGGGTGTTTAACCGCTGAACGGGGGCGCTAGTTTTAACAAAAAAAAAATACATTAGACCGTTCAGGTTTATGACCTGATGACGCGAATTGAATGAAAATGTAGGAACATTTTTCTTTAATAATAATAATTTTTAAAAAACCCATCCATTTCCGCTCGGGAGTCACGTCATTATAACTAGGTTAGCGCTAACAGCCTCACACGGCATGAATAACACACACAAAAAAGACACTTTACGCCTCGAAAAAGACAATTTTATACATAAAATGTGAACTTTGAATTCGTTTTATCGTAGCTTGGTTCATATATAATAATGAACTCGTGTGTATTTCCGTATTCGGCGTGTTGAGAAGATAAGTTGAAAAAGGAGTGTTGGGAAACTCTTGCCAATAGATCACCGCGCACTACAGAATGGTGACTTATTGTCTTATAAACGTGTATTATGTTAACAGTGTTATTTAATAATAGCCACACGGCTCTGGGGCTCATTTTTAAACGTCAGGCTCCCAACTTGCAGTCTTCCCGCCATATTAGCCCATCCGCCATAGTGCTGGCAGCCCCTACAAAAATGCATGGCGTCATTAAATCCCCCATACATTTGAACACGCATCCCGACGAACTATAAACGCCACCGTTGTCACACTCGACAATATATTTTCGTGATATTGTGTTCTAGTCCGGTGGTTTTATTTACCCGAAAGTCAAGCCCTACTTCGGGTTAACACGAGTTCCGACGCCTAGTGGCGCCATGCGTGGGCAGACAAAAACTCGACGCCCGCTGTTTGTCCTCGGGACTAAAAAAAAACGACGGCGAAATGTATTTTTAATAAACAGCCGTGTTAACATGTCGGCCTCAACAATGTCTATTGAACAACGCGTGTCGCTTAGGGAAAAAAACAGGCTCGTAGCGGCATACTGTTTCTCCGTAGGTCGCCATGTTGCCATTCTGTCGTCTTTGGAGGTCTGGAAGAAAGGAACAGTCTCCATCTTTGATTTTTTTTAGGGGGGACTAAATTTCCGTTCGCAGTGTTTTCCCCCTTCGCCACCCTTTTACCACAAAACATCGTCAAAGCAAAAAACACGGGCGCCATTCGTTCGACGACGAGGAATATTCCGTTTTCTCCACCGAGCGCAAACAAACCGTGAAAAGTGTGTACTGAAAAAGGGTGTATTCGCAATCCTGCCCGTTGCTGCGGCGTGGGCTAATGGCGGCCGCGCACACTTCTCCTCTACTGCACGGCGGCGTTTAAAAGGGGCAATGGCTGCTAGCTGCTAGCTTGTAGCTTAGCTTAGCTGACTAAAAAAAAAAATCGTAGCATTTATCAAGGGCTATGCGAACACGCCACTTGAGGCTCGCATGGCCCGGCCGACAAGTACATGTAATGACGGTGGACGTAATAAGTGATGGGAATGTGGTTTGAAAACGGATAAAGCCTCCATTTTCCTGTGGTTTACTCGAATAATTCCTAACTTTTTGTTGTCTTAACACATGCGTTTGTGTTGACTAGCGCAAGCAGTCAAGTTTTTAACTCGGGCCGAACTAACGGCGCTTGTGCCCATATTCTTTATAACTGAGAATTTTTAATTAAATTATTTTTAGTTTATGTACTGTATTAAGTTTAGGGCTACTTTTAGTGACTAATCTGAATTTTGTATGGTGTAGTTGTCATGTGAAATGTATAGGACATGATGAAGTTACTTTATTTTAGGACATAATGTGGAACTGA
Organism: Leptonotus elevatus; assembly: GCF_054856555.1. Classification (NCBI taxonomy): domain Eukaryota; kingdom Metazoa; phylum Chordata; class Actinopteri; order Syngnathiformes; family Syngnathidae; genus Leptonotus; species Leptonotus elevatus. Next base: position 5,776,698 of record NC_141246.1, on the reverse strand, counting down.
CCAGACCAGTTAGAAAGTACATTTAAGTGTAAAGTTCCTACATTCTCAGAATGTTCATGACACTGATAAAGTCCCTACAGTGTCAGTGTAAGAGTTTTGACTCTTCTCCAGTCACGAACATGGAAGTACACAACTCCTATGAGTCCCTTAAAGCTCAGAAAGTGTATGATTACAAATGAGTCAATAACATTTCAGAAAATATGACTTCTCTAAAATCCATACGTTTTCAGAAATTAGGACTCCTACAGAGTGCCCAGAAATCTGACATCCGTAAGATTTCGAAAAGTACACGACTCCTTTAGAGTAGGGTAACTGGATGTCCCCATTTTGGCTGGGAGCCCTGGGTTTCGCGTTCAGGAGGATTTCGCCAACCTCATTGTTTTGTCCCACTATTACACAGGTCCCATCCAGCCATCCCGCTTTTTTTTTGCCATGTGTATGTAAAATCACACAGTTGTTACAGCGATATCATACGATAAACTAGTTAAAAGGACATTTAACAGTTAAATTCCTTCCTATTAATTTACATTTGGGTTGGTTATCAATCACATCCGCATCTAATCAGTAACAGGACGGATGCACGTGGCAGGGGGTGACCGTGGGTCCTGCTTTGGCATCGAAGAATCATGGGAAATGTACACAGACAAATGTAGGTCAGATAACGCAAGCTGAACTTTCCAGTGGTATATTTCCGATGTTACAATGCGCGACCGGCGCGAGGCACACGGCACAACCAGCTTCGAATAGCTGTCGGGACCAAGCAAAAAAAGTTTGGATAATGGTGAGTGCGTTGAATTGCTTAGCGCTGTTGAACTGTAAACCAAGAAGATAGCGATTAGCATGAGCGATTAATGCACATGTCGGCCGTCTTACATTTCAGTAGGTTGATTGAAGACTAAATTGTCCCTTGACACAAGTGTGAATGGCTGCGATTGGCTGCTGACCAGTCCAGGGTGTACTCGGCCTCTTGTTCAAAAGTCAGCCGGGTCAGGTTCCAGCACACCCGCGACCCTAGCGAGGATAAGCAGTTGTCTGGTCTGATGAGATCTCGTATCCAAATTGAGGAGTAAGGGTTGTTTTGAGGTATCTATCAAACAATAACAAATGTCGTGTTTTCCATATTTCAGGTACGAGAACTGGTCCTCGACAACTGCCGAACGGTCGACGGAAACACCGAAGGCCTGACGGATGAGTTTGTCAACCTGGTTTTCCTCAGTTTGATAGATGTCGGCTTATTGTCAATCTCCAACATACCCAGACTAGAAAAACTCAAAAAGGTAAGGCACTCGCCTGATGCTGAGAAGCTGCGGGGACTTCAACTCTCTCTCGTCCCGCAGCTGGAGTTGAGCGACAACAAAATCAGCGGCGGCCTGGAGGTCTTAGCGCAGAAACTCCCCAACATCACACATCTAAGTCTGAGTGGCAACAAATTGAAAGAGCTCAGCACGTTGGAACCACTGGTATGTCCAAAGCTTTTTTTTCTTTTCTTTTTAAACTAACATCTTTTGCTAACGTCACGTGCAACATGTTTTCTGTCTACTCTCAACACCTTTGAATGTGCAGGAACTCGAAAGAGACGTTTTATTTGTCATAACGTTGGCAAAAACTGTTGCACAGTTTGATTGAGCGTGAATCGATTAGTCGTGCCTCGAGAGTGAGCAACAAGAACGACGAAATAGAAAGGCGACCACGGGCTTACATGAATGAACTGTCGATGCTGCTTAGTCGCCGTTGGGAGAAGGGAAGACACCGGCGGCCATGTTACGTTGCCACCCACTAAGGCCGCCTAACTCGAATACATTGACTTCTCCACGGCGTTTTCACATTATTTTCTTACTCTATAGAGAAAATGCCACTGTGTATGACATATGGTTGTACCAATCAGGGAGAAGCGCTACATGCACTTCATTGCCAAGAAAGACTTAAAAAAAAATTCTCCATGTTCTACTCTGCATCATGTTGTCAAAGCCATCAACAATCAAGTGAAAATAAAGCCCATCAGAAACAAAATCAGTGCAAAATAACCTCCGCGAGTCACAATTCACGACATTGAGATCATATACTCTGAATGGTCGACGCAAACAGCGAAGTTGGCTCTTTGCGAGGCTCTCATTCGTCCATACAGGGATCCGCGTTTTAGCGAAAAATAACACAAGTTGTCAGTGAAAGTGGCAATGTAAGATGGCTGCCCTCTGGCTTCAGCCGCGAGGGGCCTATTGGCAGTCCATTCATATATAAGTCCGTTTGTGTGGTTTGGCCAAAAGTTGTTGTAGTTGATCATTTCTGGTATTCCTCCATTATGAGACAAATTAAAGACTGAGCATAAAATAGTTCACAGTCGAATCGTTAGCTTAGCATCAGCTGATACACATCGCTACTGTCTTCTTTTTTTTATGTGTGCACCCTTTTACAGTAATGAGTCACAGATTGATGATTCGGAGTCTAAGGGTTCATGTAGTGGCGGAACTCGATTTACAACGGTGTTCCGTTCACTCGCGAGATGGAAGCTGCTGCCAAAACAGATTTTGCTGGATTAAAAAAAAATATATATATATATATTATTTTTTTTATGGTATGGAGCATAGGCGTACTAATTTCTTAAACAGAAAATATTGGGGAACGGACTCTTCACAAATAAAATGCCGCTCAGCCTCTGGCTTGCGGACGTGAAAGTGAAATTCATTTGGAAAACTTTCTCCTCAAACTTTTTCATTCATTTGAAATGGCATCATGCCAAATTGAATAAGAGTGAAGCAGCAAAAAAAACAAAAAACAAGCACGGTGCAAAGGTTTTTCTGTTTTCCCTTCCTCTACCGAACGTGAACCAAACTCTAACCGAGTGTTCTTGAACTCACAGAAAAAGCTGAAGCACCTGAAAAGTTTGGATCTGTTCAACTGCGAAGTGACTTACATGAGCGACTACAAGGACAGCGTGTTCAAACTGCTGCCGCAGCTCACCTACCTGGACGGCTACGACTGCGAGGACAAGGAGGCGTCCGACTCGGACGTGGAGGTGGACGGAGACGGCGTGGACGACGACGACGACGAAGGTAGGCGGCAGGCGCTGATGGGAGTGGCCGGCCATTTTTCCAGGAAGAACGTAGAAGTCATCATTTGAAAATGTCCACATTCAACTGACCTTTAAACGGTCTGTAAAATAGTGGTCTCGAACATGTACCTTATTTTTTATTTTTTGTCCACCAGAGGGCGAGGGAGAGGACGAGGAAGACGAGGACGGAGAGGATGATGACATCGACGAGGAAGACGAGGACGAAGAAGACGAGGAGGAAGTTGAGGGAGAGGAGGACGACGAGGTCAGCGGGGAAGACGAGGTAAAGACCAAAACCTGCTACGGCGCCCAGAAGAGGATCAGCCCGTTAAGCAAACCTAACAACAACAAAATAACAACATCAAATGCTTCCTCGTAGGAGGAAGACTACGGACTGGACGGGGAAGTAGATGATGAAGAGGAAGATGATGAAGGTATTAAAACCCCGGCGGCTTTATCACTTCAACTTTGCATCGATCGACACCGGCAACATATAGTGAAAGGCAAAACAGTTCAAAGCTCGTCCACTAGATGGCAGAGTTTCCCATCAAATCTGTATCCACCCGTTACCATTCGAGCCAAGTGTTCACACGAACGGGCCCCTATAGAGCATGTATGGAAATTGATTGGCTGCAGAGAGCTGAGGTCACAGGTCACACTTCAAAGCGGTGAAATATAGATTTCAAATCTGTTTTGGTAAGTCCTTTGAGAAAGACTTGACATTATTACGCAATACTAATTAAAAACAAACAAAGAAGCATTTAACTCATTCACTGCCATAGACGTCAACAAGAGTATGAAAACCTAGAGATTTTTTTAAAATTGTATTTAGAACAGATGTAAAATTTGTCATTATTCGTGAGTTAACTAGTGAAGTCATGGGATTAATTATGAAAAAATGTTAATCTTTTTTTGTTGTTGTAATTTTTATTATTTATTTAAATTTTTAAAAAATTTTTTTAAAGAAAATATAAATTAGGGGCGTCAGGCGATTACATTTTTTAATCATGATTAATAGCATGACTTCACTCGTTAACTCACGATTATATCTGTTCTAAATGTACAATAATAATAAAAAACATTTCTAGGTTTTCATACTCTTGTTAACAAAAGTGAGAAAAATGTTAAAACCAGTAGAAATTGTTCAAATTAAATTTTGACCTCTATAGCCGTCCAATGGCAGCGAATGAGTTAAAAAAAAAGATCAGACCTGCAAGTCAAAATGGACTTATGAAACTATTTTAACCTTTCAGTGTGGTGGCAGTAGAAGCACCGTTTAATGCTGTTTTTTTTCTTTCTTTCCTGTGTCAGAAACAGCAGCCGCCGCCGCCGCCGGCAAAGGCGAGAAGAGAAAGCGGGACCCCGATGATGAGGACGAGGATGAGGACGACGAAGAGGACGACGAAGAGGATGACTAGAAAGCAAGAGAAGCGCCTTTTGTGGCTCCTCCCCCCCCTACCAACCCCAACGTCCGACTTGCAATCCCCACCCCCACTTTCCCTTCTTCTGTTCCGAGCTCTTTTTGGGCCAAGACTATACTGGACGGGTGGCTCACGTGGACCAACCGACACCAAACAACTTTTTTTTACCTGCCTACCTACCCCAGACCCCCCCCCCCCCCCCCCCACCACCACCACGGAAATGAGAGCCACCCCTCTCCCCAAACAGCCCCCGGGGGTTCTCAGGCAGCCTGCCACTCAGCATTCCACAATTTCACTGTTGATCCCATATTATGATCCCGTGTGAGGACTTTGGGACTGGTGTAGTTTTTGGGTCTGTGCTTTTAATATTTTGTTGACTGAAAAAACAAATTTTTTGGGGGGGGGTTATTTTTCATTTTTTTTTGTGTTTCCTTTCACCGCCCTCAACCACCACCACCCCAATAAAATTATTGCTATCGCAGTTGTGCAGCCAGTGAGCCATGCGGTTTTTGGTTTTTGGCGTGGCCGCCCCCGTTGCACACGTTCTGGTTGTAGCGACATTTTTACTTTATGTATGACAAGAAAACAAGTTTGTAAATAAAATGTTAACATTTTGTGCGTTGCTGGTGGCCTTAATGACCAAATGGTGGGGGATTTGTTTCTCAAGTTTATTCCCATAAATAATGTATTGCCAAGAATGAATTAGTAGTTGTATACAAGTTGGTATTTTAGACTAGTCATTAATTTTCTTTGGGGGGGCGTTTATGACAACTTCCATGTAAAAGGATGAGCAAGACAAAACTGCTGACAGAACGTAATTTACAAAGGGAAACAAAATTTGAGAATGAACTCAAAATCCTACCAAGAAAATATGCAAGGGAAAAAAATGTAAACATTTTAAAAATGCCTACAATTAAAATATTGCAATGTCTAACTTACTCCAAATTCTAATAATAGTAATAGTATTAAAATAAAATAAAAACTTTTTTTTTTTTTTTTACTGAAGTGTAATGCTAAGAAAAGTGAAAAAATGTCAAGGCTGAATTAATTTCTAAAATTAGTGTGAGAAAAAAAATACTAGTGTTAATTAAACTCTTAGTGAGTTAAAAAAGAAAAAAAAAAAGAAGTACGCTCTCCCAGTGTTAAATATTTGAAAAGTGTTGATTTAACTCTATACAGTGTGGAGCTATATCAACTCTTAAGTGTTAAAATAGCACTATTGCAGAATAATCACATTTTCTGATTTAAAATCAAATCAAATGACTCAAATGCACAACACGTCAACCATAAGGCATTTCGTTGTATGAGTGCCATTTTATTAGCGCTAAAATGAAAAATCAACACAGTGAATGAGTGGTGCTCATTAGAGATTTTTAAATACATTCCTTTTTCTTTTTTTTCACAGTGACTGGACCTCAGTAAAAACCAACATCAGCTTTTCATGTCCAAGCACGTTGAACCCGAGCTTCCACTTCCTGATTCGGGACGAGAAATGAGCATGAAAGCCAACGTTTGGTCTCAGCGTGTACAAAAGCTGCGACGACGGAAACATTCACGTAACCATTCAAAAAGAAATAAACGCAAGCACAATATCGGTACACTGAAAAGAAGAAGAAGAGCACAAAGACAAGAGTCGTGATGTTGCAATATTTTGCGCTTTTAACTCATTCATTGCCGTTGACGGCTTTAAACGTCAAAAGTTAATTTGAACTATTTCTATTGGTTTAACCTTATTTTCCACTTTTGTTAACAAGAGTATGAAAACCGATTAATTACAATTTTTAATCGCCTGACTCCCTGAATTTTTTATAATCTTTTCTTTTTGTAATTCATTCACTGCCATTGATGGCTATAAACGTCAAAAATTCATTTGAACAATTTTTTTTAGTTTAACTCTTTTTATCCTACTTTTGTTAACCTAGAATTTTTTTATATTGTGTATTTAGAACAGATATAAATATTTTTATCGTGAGTTAATTAGTTAAGTCATGCGATTAATTACAATTAAACATTCTAATCGCCTGACACCCCACATTTTTACTAATCTTTTCTATAAAAAAATATATATATATTTTTAAAATTACTTAAAAAAAAGATTAAAAATTAGCAATTTTTCATAATTAATCCTATGACTTCACTAACTCACGATTAATCACAAATTTTATATCTGTTCTAAATGTACAATTTTTAATACTTAAAAAAATGAATTTATGGCAGTGAATGACTTATAATGGCAATATTTTACAATAATTTTTTTTAATATTACAAGAATTTGATATATATATATATGTGTGTGTGTGTGTGAGAACACTAAAAACAAAAGTTGAAATATGAAATATTCTAACAAAAACAGTATATGAGAACTTTTTTTTAATGGAATGCTGTCAGAATAAACTCATTATTGTATGAGTTAAACTTGCAATATTAACAAAATCGTTAGTTTTTACCTTCATTTTTGAAAATTTAGAAGTGAGATTGCACCCAAAATTTTACAAAGAAAAAAAAAATCAATCACTGCCATCCCAGTTCAAATGCATTTTTTTAAACGTATATAGCACTCAATAAGTTTAGAAAGACATGAGAAAGTAACATGAGAAAGAAAATAATGTTGCAAAAATAGTGCAGTAATTGTAAAAATGAAGTTTAATCTTTGAAATATTACATTTATTTTTTAGAACTTTGCACAATTGTATTTTTTTTTCTTTTCAGTGTACTTTTTGAAGCCAACAAATAAAAAAATTGCATACAATCAAACATCTTTGTTTAGTTTTTTTAAAGCAGACTTCCCTTTCCGCTTATAAAAAAAGCTAAAAAGTTGCATAGCTCCATCCATCCATTAACTAACGCTTATCCGGGGTCGGGTCACGGAGGCAGCAGCTTTAGGATGAAAGCCCACTTCCCTCTCCCCAGCCACTTCAACCAGCTCCTCCGGCGAGATCCCAAGGCCAGCTGAGAGACATAGTCATTCCAGCGTGTCCTGGGTCGTCCCCGGGGCCTCCCGCCTCTCCAGGGGGCATCCGAACCAGATGCCCGAGCCACCTCAACTGGCTCCTCTCCACGCGGAGGAGCAGCGTCTCGATACCGAGTCCCTCCCGGATGACCGAGCTTCTCACCCCATCTCTAAGGGAGAGCCCGGACACCCTACGGAGGAAACTCTTTTCGGCCGCTTGTAACCGGGATCTTGTTCTTTCGGTCGCGACTCACGGTTCGTGACGATAGGTGAGGGTAGGAACGTAGATCGTTTGGTAGATCGAGAGCTTTGTCTTTTGGCTCAGCTCCTTCTTCACCACGGCACACCGATACAGAGTCCGCATCACTGCAGACGCTGCACCCGAACTCGCTCGTGAGCAAGACCCCAAGATACTTGAACTCCTCCGCTTGGGGCAGGATCTCCTCCCCGACCCGGAGAGTGCACGCTACCCTTTTCCGACTGACGACCATGGTCTCGGATTTGGAGGTGCTGATTCTCATCCCAACCGCTTCACACTCGGCTGCGAACCGCTCCAGTGAGAGTTGGAGATCACGGCTTGAGATGCTATACTGAGGCCACCGAACCGGACCCCCTCAACGACTCGGCTGCGCCTAGAAATTCCGTCCATAAAAGCTATGAACAGAATTGGTGACAAAGGGTCCGACCCTCACTGGGAACGAATCCAACTCACTGCCGGCGGACCAAACTCTGACATCGGTCGTACATGGACCGAACGGCCCGTATCAGGGGGCTCGGTACCCCATACGCCCGAAGCACCCGCCACAGGACTCCCCGAGTGTAGACCGGTTGGGCGAACTCCCATGCACCCCTCGAGGACCCTGCCGAGGGTGTAGAGCTGGTCCACTGTCCCACGGCCGGGACGAAAACCACACTGTTCCTCCTGAATCCGAGATTCGACTTCCCGACGGACCCTCCTTTCCAGCACCCCTGAATAGACCTTGCAATCCAAGGGCACTGTCCCCGATGTCAACCACGATAGTCCCACAACAACCAGAGCCTTTAGGAACTCCGGGCGGATCCCATCCAGCCCCGGGGCTTTGCCACCGAGGAGCTTTCCAACCACCTCAGTGACTTCGTCCCCAGAGATAAGAGAGCCCAACTCGGAGTCCCCAGACTCTGCTTCCTCAAAGGAAGACGTGTTGGTGGACTTGAGGAGGTCTTCGAAGTATTCTCCCCACCGATTCATGACGTCCGAGTCGAGGTCCGCAGCACCCCATCTCCACTATACACAGTGTTAATGGTGCACTGCTTTCCTCTCCTGAGACGCCGGATGATGGACCAGAATTTCCCAAAAAACCGTCCGGAAGTCGTTTTCCATGGCCCCATGTCCGAGGTTTTGCCTCAGCGACCGCCGAAGCCGCGTTCCACTTGACCGGCCGGTACCTGTCAGCTGCCTCCGGAGTCCCACAGGCCAAAAAGGCCCGATAGGACTCCTCCTTCAGCTTGACGGCATCCCTTACCGCCGGTGTCCCACCAGCGGCTCCGATCGGCCTCGACAATGGAGGCGCGGAACACGGTCCACTCGGACTCAATGCCCCCCCCCCCCCCCCCCCCCCCGGACAAATTCTGCCGGAGGTGGGCGTTGAAACTCTTTCTGACAAGGGATTCCGCCAGACGTTCCCAGCAAACCCTCACAATACAGTTCGGGGTTACCAGGTCTGAACGGCATCTTCCCCCGCCATCGGACCCAACACACCACCAGGTGGTGATAAATTGACAGCTCCGCCCCCCTTGTTCACCCAAGTTGCATAGCTGCGATATAAAAAAAAAAGAAAAAAAAAGTGTGCAAGTTATTAATAAAAGCGCGTGGGTACAAATCACAGCGTGTATTTACATCAACGAAATGTGCACCTTTAAGTGTGTCCGGCAACTACAGGAAGAGCGTGCTCGTCTTAGAAATATACAAAAAATAAAAATAAAAATAAAAAAAGAAGAGGAGGAAGAGGAAAATGCTAAAGTGAGTTCTGCTGAGAGTTTTTCTTATTGTTGATCTCCAGCTCCAGCTGCTTGATGCGCACGTCCCGCTGATGGAGAAGCTCCACCAGACGGCGGATCTCGTCCTGCTGCTTGTGGAACTTCACGCGAAGCTGCGGACCACATCGGGGATTAAACGTTGCATTCGCTCGCTGGCACTTCTTTTTTTTTTTTCTTTTTTTTTTTACATGCGCGCTTGTGAAAAATGACACGGGAAGTGCAATTGCAATTATCAAGTGGGAAAAAAAAGCAATTTGATAATTTTTCCGTCCTTGCAGCTCGTGAACAATTCCAAAAAAAAGTTCAAGTTTACTATCACAAACTTTGCCTCGCAAAATTCTGTTAGCTTAATGCTAACACACAATAGGAAGACAGAAAGAAAATTAGCATCACTATTTGAGGGGCTGAAATGGATGAATGGACATTTTTTAATGTGGAACCATGATTTGAGATACGACTTAGTAGATATTAAAAGACATAAAATGTCTCAAAAAAAAGAAAAATAATCTGTCTTGCAAAATGACAACAACTCAACTGTCAAACCCACACACCCGTGTGACATCATCCCACAAAGACGACGACGAGTCCTTCCCTACCTCATTTTCTGTCTTGGGCGGCGAGCAGAGCAGGAAGTCTTGTCCGTTGCTCACCGCCGTCCTGCCATCGTCAGCCACGCCGTTGTTGTCCGTCCTGCCGCCGCCGCCGCCGCCGCCGTCTATGGCACCCGGTTGCTCCTTGATGTACGCCCGACCGTGAGATCGACCCAGACCTTTCTTGGTATCGCTGTACAACTCGTCTACCGAATGGCCGGGCTTCAGCGACATCAGCACCGGGCCTGCACACCAGACGGGAGGAATTGAAAGAACATGGTACGTTCGCCGCGCTGTACCATTTGTGATTTTGTCCACACAAAGTCGGAATGTTATAAGAAAAAAGGTGCCACTAATGGCAGAGGTCAGAAAAAAATGTAATATTACCATAAAAAAAATTCTGAATTTAAGACAATGAAGCCAAAATATGAGTGATTATGAGGACAATAATTGACGAGAAATTAAAAATGTAATACCAGAGAAATTTCAACTACTACAGACTAAACAAATGCAAATAAAATACAATTTGCCGGAAAAAGTTGTAATTATAAGAGAAAAAGGTACAAGGAAAAAAAGCGTAATTCACAAAATTTACATTAAATTATCCATTTAAATATTATGAAAAGAAACTCAAAATATTACAGCCATTTTTTTTTGTCTTAAAAGACGGGAATAAACTCAGTTTTAGAAGACAATGAAAAAAAATGAAATGGAAAAAAATTATTATTAATAAATATAAATGAAAAAATATTAGAATACACAAAAAAACTTAGAACAAAAATATTGCAAATTTATTTTTTAAAATTGTAATATTACCCCAAAAAGTTTCAATCTTACAATAAAGTCAAAATATGATTATGAGGACAAGTACAGTATGAATTTACAAGAAATCAAAAATGTAATACTACCAGAAAGAAATTTAATACTACCAGAAAATTACGACTACTACTACAGACTACACAAATACAAATAAAACAGAATTTAACAGAAAAAAAATAGTGTATTTCACAAAGTTTACGTTAAAGTATAAATTGTATATAATTGAAAATGTGAAAAAATTATAATATTTATAATCAATAATGAATTCCTGACCTCTGTCGATGCCGCTGAGCCACTCGTCGGCAGTCAAGGCGGCCTTGTTGGCGGCCGTCATGGGATAGATGTCCTCCTGGTACGACTCCGACTGCAAAACGCCATCAAATATAACCTGACTTCCAAAAAGGGTTTCGCTTGCTGCGAGTCGGCTCGTTACCCTTCGAGGGACGATCATGGACAGCGGCTCGATCAGAGTTTTGACAGTCACCAGCTTGTAGAAGCGAAACACTTCGCACAAACTCACGTCCAGGCCTCGCTTTGGCATCACACCTGAAAACAGCAAAGAAAAATGACTCGGATTGACATAATCAGTGCAAGTGTCTGTTATGGCTGCTCAGTAGCTTACAACACGTCTCCTTCAGTAATTAACTCATTCCAACCCAAAAACGTGTAAACACGTTTTAAAATACTTTCTCCTTCACTCCCAAAAACGTATTTACACGTTTTTTATTTTAATTTAATTTTATGCTAGTGCATACAGAAGGCTTTCATGCAGCTTCTGACATGAAGAGGTGGCTCAAAGCAATGGTAGTTATTACAAAAAACGGCCAGCAGGTGGCAGCAGAGTATAAGAAAAACAACCAAGGCCATGTTGCAACAAGCTCTTTATGACAGTGTTTTTAACAGGAATGTGAATAATGATGAAACTTAGCTATATGCTAATGCTAATTGCAGCAAAACGGAAACGGATACAAATGTACTTTTTTTCCCCTGATGAAAGACAAGACTCATCTCTCTTTTGGCAGTTTCCATGTTTTTATATAAACCAAACAATATTCTGTGGGCCTTGCAAAACCAGTCAAAATCCAGCGAAGCGGGTTGCTTCAGTGAAAATGGCTGGGAGTAAATGATGAAGTCATAAAAATGTGAAATTATATTTGACAAGAATAGACAAATTTTAATATTGCCATTAAAAGTAAGAGTAAATTTAAAGGTTTTATTAAAAAAAGTGGAGATAAAATATTTGCCAAAAAAACTGATTATTCAACGATTTAACAAAAAGAAATATGCTAAAAATCCCGCATATTACCATCAGAAAAAAGTTGTCGTGATGCGCCAATGTCATTTTCATCTGCTTTGACTACACAAAAGCTTGCTAGCTGATTTGCTTGCAGGTGCGCGCGCTCAGCAGGCACTCATCTTAAAGAGCCTCCAGGCAGACAAAAAGTTTGTCGTGCGTGTTCCTTACCCATCCCTTTCTGAGGTAAATTGGAGCGGTACTCGGTCAGGTAGTGGATGTACGGCTTTTCCGAGCTGATCTCGTAGTACCGGATGTTCCCGTCCCCCTGAAGGAAGACACAGACGCATCTTAGCTAACTCAATTCAACAACAATTTTAAACAATTCAATTTGATACTTCAAAGCAAAACCAATTTTCCAATTCAAATCCTTTTTTGTTAGCCTAATATAAAAAGGTATCAATTAAATCCTTAAGTCAAGATATGACAGTTTTATATTGTAGTGTTATGAAGGATGCTGCGGGATATGGAGGACCATAACTGCCAAAATTCAAAATAAATAACTGACTAAAAGTGAAAATAAAAACAAATATATAAAAAAATTGAATTAAAAAATTAAAATATAATTATAAATTAAAAAATATATATAAATGGAAATAAAAATAACAAAAAATAAAATAATATATATTATATTATATATATAGGGGCGGTCCTAAGCGTTTCTTGGGTTGGACTCCGCCATTGCAAACTGCCTTTCATTGGTCGAGTGAGCGGCTCGGCGAAAGAGGAAGTCTGAGGCTCTCCAATGCAAGCCGGCGAGACTTCCACCCAAGACACGCTTAGTACCGCCCCCTCATTTGAATAATATTTCGTCCTGGCAGTATGGACCAAAACTGCCAACATTTTAAATAAATGACTAAAACTGAAAATAAAAACATATATAAAAAAATATAATATATTTTTTTATACAAATGTATTTATTTATGTATTTATATATTTTTTTGTTTTTATTTCCATATATATATATTCTATTTTTTTCTTCCTAAATTTTTTTTTTTTTTTATATAGACGTTTTTATTTTCACTTTTAGTGATTTATTTATTTTGAATTTGGGCAGTTTTGGTCCTCCATAGCGGGATGCTCACCTTTCCCGCTAGGTACAGCATGTGTGTGTCAGGGTCGTAGAATGGAAAGAGGAACCCTGACGAACCATCCAGGTTTTCCTCTACCAAAGGCACTGACAGGTCGTCCTAAACAACAACGATAAATATTAGTTACATGAAACAAATCTGAATCCCCTACACCGCCCCACCCTTCCTGACACAGCCATAAAAAAATGCTGAAATTAAAACAAATTAAAATGCAGAAAAATACAACGAAGCAAACATGGTAGAAGTACTGCAATAAAACTCAAAAATTAAAGATGGGAAAATAAAGTAAACTAAATGAAGTAGTAAAATAAAACACAGTAAAAGGTGGTAAAATTTAGTACAATAAAAACAATGCAGTAATGTGCTAAAATACAGTAAAATAAAAGTACAGTGTTGTAGAAATGAAATAAAACCACACAAATTAGGTGGAAAGATGGAAATAAAGTGGACTAAAGCAGTACAGTGATTAAAAACTAAAATAAAATCAAGGTGGCAATACAGTAAAACTAAACAGTAAGGTGGTTAAAAAAAAGTCAAAAGTAAAATATAATTACATAAAGTGGTAAGCATAAAAAAAAATTATGATTTTTTTTTTTTAAATATATTGGGTTAAAAAAAGAAAACAAAGTAAGGAGGCAATATAAAATTAAACACTATGCTCATTTAAGTAAAGTCTGATGAAAGTAAACTGATATCAGAATGACGTAAATGTTTTCTAATACATTAAATAGAATGTGAAGACTTCCATGTGCCGGTACACATAAAACATTTTAAAAAAAAGACACTCAGGGAATAAAAAAATCCACTTAATCTCTAATCCTTCACAAAACACCAACCAACAACCACAACACTATATCATGCATTAATATATAATATACACAGTGTTATGTATTGAGATACAAGTTTACAAGATACGTAACCACACTTGCAACTCAAAAGACTCTTATATCAAATCATCTTTCCCATTGAAATGAATGGAAGTGCCATTACATCTACCCCGAAAAATGCACATTAATGCTGCAATCCAATTCATTGTGATGCTCCTTCTGGTGTGCCACCAGGAGGCAGTATAATACTATACAGTCACAAACAATACTTTTATTGCAACCACTTTAGATGCTGTAATATTAGTCATTTCCAAGAGTACCGTTTTATACGTGCGCATGCATTATGTCTGAATTCATGACTTTCGATGCTAACGTTAGCATGTCAATGGCGTTTTGCATCATTTGTTAGCATTAAGATAATCAGACTTTCCCAAAGTTAAAAGCTATGATGTTTTAAATTCATGACATGTAATTCTCTTTGTTGAATGTTTTGACGCGTTGAAACATCTTTGAACTCATTTTTAAAATCGTCCAAATGACAGACAATTTGTAAAACAATGTGGTACTCCCAAATCCTGATCTGTTGGAGTTTGGTATGCTCATCCTTAATTGTGTCCACTAGATGTCAGAGTTGTGTTACTAGAGGATTTCACCTTCTTCTCTGTCTGAGGTGACCTCCTTCAACCATTACATCAACGCACGTGTTCTCAATCAGGCTGCCAATCCCACATTTGTAAACTAAAATTATCCTTGGGTCCCTTGCCCAACAAAAATCTGGATTATTATTGTTATTGGTGTTGTTGTCGTACTGGGCCGGAAGTGACGTCAATCCCTTGGACACGCGGGCAAAAAGGAGGTCAGAGGGAATATAATCTGTAGTTGACACACGTGACAGACGTTCTCGTCATTACAAATGCTCATAAACATCTCTCCTGGACGCCAAATCACACTTTTAGGCATACCGTGACACAAGTCAAATACAACTAAATTGTAAGGTGGTAAAAGAACAAGTAATCAATGTGGTAATATAAAATTACATCATTACATTTTCTCTTTGGGATTATAATCCTGATAATGTATGAGTCTTTTCTTTTAAAAAACAATGTCAAGTGGGTAGGTAAAATAAATAAATAAATAAATAATGTAAAAATGAGTTCAATAAAAAAAAGGTGGTAAGATAAATTGAAATCAAATATAACAAAATATAAAAATTTGGTAGAAAACTAACACAAAAAACAAGTTTAAAAACACGTTCAAAAATATGAAGATACTCAAAAGAAGAATAATCAAATAAATTCCGGTAAAATGAAACAAAGTAAGGTAGCAAATGAAATCATTTATCTATATTCATCACTTCACTTACTTTACACGGAAGCAGGGATTCGATTTGGAACAGAATGGCTACTTGTGAACTTCATGTTTTTAAACTTTATAAAATAAACAAAAAATATTCTTAAAAAATTTAAAAATGCAAAGCTGGAGTGACTTAGATTTCTAATGAAGGCTATAGCACCCCCATAGCCCCAATGTAGCAGCGTTTCTGTTGAACCCATCATTTTTAGCCGCTTACCAGATCCCAAAGTGCGATCTGTCTCTCGTTCCATCTGGACGTTCCTGAGGTGAGCAGCTTGTTGACATTGTCTAGAATCAACACCTTGCTGGCCTTGTGCGTCTTGCAGTTGGCTTCCTGGCAAGCGGCACAACACACAGGCACTTAACTCATTTGCTCCCAAAACCGTATATATGCGTTCTATTTTAAATGTTTGAAGTGTCCCAAAGATGCATTCATACGTTTTTTTAAATATTTTTTTATGCCAGAGCAAAGAACGGTTGAAGAAACGGTAGTTATTACACAAACGGCCAGCAGGTAGCAGCAGAGGATAAGAGATCAACCAGGGCCATGTTGAAAAAAGCTCATTTACCAACTGTTTTCAACAGATTTGTGAATAATGATGACATTTAGCTACATTCTAATGCTAATTGCTGCAAAACGGAAACAGATAGAAATGTACTTTTTTTTTTCCTGATGAAAAATTTTGAAATAATAATAATAAAAAAATAATCGCCTGACACCCCCTTTTTTTATACACATATATATATATATATATATATATATATTTACTTATTTTTTAAAGAAAAGATTATTAAAAATTAAAAAACATATTAAAAAAAAAAAAAAGAAAAGAAGAAAAGATGATTAAAAATGAGGGGCGCAGGTGATTAAAAATTTTCGTAATTAATCGCACGACTTCACTAGTTAACACGATAAATCACAAATTGTATATCTGTTCTAAATGTACATTTTTTTTTAGGTTTTCATACTCTTGTTAACAAAAGGGAAAAAAACTGTTTAACTAATAGAAATAGTTCAATTTTTTTTTAGGTCTATAGACGTCAATGACAGTAAATGAGTTGAATCAAACATTGGGATGAAGTAGAAGACCATTCCTTACGCAACAAAAATATAAACGCAACACTTGTTTTTGCTCCCATTTTTTTAAGATGTACTCAAAAATTGAAAACTTCTTCAACATACACAATATCACCTTTTCTCTCAAATATTTTTCACAAACCTGTCTATATCTGTGATAGTGAGCACTTCTACTTTGCCGAGATCCATCCCACCTCGCATTAGACACCATGATTAGTGCACAGGTGTGCCTTAGTCTGCCCACAATAAAAGGCCACTCTGAAAGGTGCAGTTTTGTTTTATTTATTTGGTTGAGACCTCAGAAAACCAGTGGCCTTTTATTGTGTGCAGTCTAAGACACACCTGTGCACTAATCATGGTGTCTAATCAGCATCTTGATATGGCACACCTGTGAGGTGGGATGTATCATCTCGGCAAAGGAGATGTGCTCACTAATCACAGATTTATGAACAGTATTTGAGAATGTGGAAAAACTTTTAAGATCTTTGAGTTCATGTCATTAAAAATGGGAGCAAAAACAAAAGTGTTGCATTTAAATTTTTGCTGCGTGTATCTTCTGAGCTACCTTTGCAGATAAAAAAAAAGTCATTTTCACACTGCACTTAGCAGGTTTATTAAGGTGCAGGGACCACAGAATGGAGTGTTGGTAGGCGGTGCAGTGTCATGAATTAAAAAAGTTATATTCAAGAGCGGTATCGCCCAACCAATAGGAGAGTCTACTTCTCGTTGAAACCACTGGCAAAAGTCTCCAAATAAGATTCCAAGGTTACCTGCAGCAGGGTCCCCGAGCGCGGCTCCATGAGCCGCACCTTCCGGTCCTTGCACGTTGTTGCCATGAGGCTGGCGTCCGTGTTGAAGGACATGGACAGCACCACGTCCGTGTGCTGGCTGATGGTCCGCACAGGATTCTTGATCACCTGCTCCGGACAGTCCAGGTTCCAGATCATCACCTGGAGGCGGGAGGAGAGAAGAGGACGTATGAAGCATGGAAAAACAGCTAAACCTGTGTTTAGTTTTTTTTTTTAGACCATGATTTTGAATGGGATACTTTGGAGTCAGCCAGCTCACTCAAACATCTTTATGCGGTTAGAAAAAAATACAAGCAAATGTGTTATTTTGATAAAACACAAAGAATCAGTCTGCATTGGTGGATTACTAAACATATTTTCCAAGACCTGTTGAGCTGCATTGTGATACGCTTCAGTGCTTCCTAAAAGTATTTGACACAGATGGTAGCGCGATAGCTCGTTACCTTGTAGTCGTACGCCGTGCTGAAGAGGATGTCTTTGGCGGTGGGGTGCCACTCGATGAGGCCCACCCGGCGGCTGTGGCCCTGTAGCTCCTTCCAAGCTACCGTCATGTTCTTGAACAGGCCGTGGGGGGGGATCTCCCACACCTTCACCTGGAGATGCATATGAGTTCAGTCAGATTTCGTTCATAATTCTCTGCCCAGCCTCCCCAGTTGAGATGCATGATTGACGTCTATAATAAAGCCATAATAAAGACTGTGGAGTTTTTACACTTCCTACTTAAGATTTTTAGGATTTATTTTAGAATTTAGTATCAACAAGTATTTTGTTTTTAGTATGCATATCAAAAGTCTACACACCCCTGTTTAACTCATTCACTGCCATTGACGGTTATAGACGTCAAAAATTCATTTGAACTATTTCTATTAGTTTAACATTTTTTTCCACAAGAGTATGAAAACCTAGAACTTTTTTTTATTGTACATTTAGAACAGATATAACATTTATGATTAATCGTGCGTTAACTAGTGAAGTCATGCGATTAATTACGATTACAATTTTTAATCGCCTGACGCCCCTCATTTTTAATAATCTTTTCTCTTTTTTTCATCGCGTCAGGCGATTACATTTTTTAATTGTAATTAATTGCATGACTTCAATAGTTAACTCACGATTAATCACAAATTTGATATTTGTTGTAAATGTACAATACATTTTTCTAGGTTTTCATACTCTTGTTAACAAAAGTGGGGTGGAAAAGTTAAACTAATAGAAATAGTTCAAATGAATTTTTGACGTCTATAGCCGTCAATGGCAGTGAATGAGTTAAATGCCAGGTTTCTGCGTTATGAAAAATAAAATAAGTTCAAATAAAGTTCAGCTTTTTAGGCTTTTCCTGACTTTTTTTGCTTTCCAGCAAACCCCCTAAAGTTTGTTTATTTTTACTACATTTGTCAACCAGCGAAGTGCAAACGTCACTAGTACCAAGGAGGTAAAGCTCGATGATTTGTTCCTGAGGAATGTGTGGGATGACTCCTGGTTTCTCTTTAAGCCTTTTGTGAGGCACCAGAAAATTATCTTGCCTCTACTCCCTCGTATTCAAGGGAATGACGCCTCAGCAGAGCACGTATTCTGTGTGCATGAGCGTGTGCGTGTGTTTCCAAACCGTGGCGTCCTCGGAGCAGGAGGCGATGCGGTAGTCGTCGAACGGATTCCATTTGACGTCCAGCACGTTTCCCCTGTGGCCCGACACTCGCGGGTGGTGAGGGTCCACTTTACCCGTCTGAGGAGTAAATATATTGTAAAAAAAGTAACAAAGTACAAGTCCATTTCAAATGACTAGTACTTGCTGTCTTTTTGGTCCGCTATGCCATAAATAGTCTATGATTTTCATTTAATGTAATCCTATAACATATCTCATACTTGTATTTTGGGTATTTTAAATATCAAATATAACGGGCATGTTTAAATCAGTGTAAGGAGGAATATGAAGGTAAAGGTAATAATAAATATTGTTTAAAAAGGGAATACATTCAAACAAAATACACATTTTATTATTTAAACCAATGTATATGCTCGGCTTCTGTTTATGCATGTAGGCTATTTCCTCTGCTGTAGATATTAAAGGTACAGTAAACATTTTCCGGCTTGTGATGACGCAACGCAAATGTCCAGTATGGCATTTTTTTTGGTATGAACACTCACATGATGGACAGAGAGGACCAGGAAGGCCCCGCCCCCTGCACATTCAGTGATGACGGCGATGAAGCGAGGGTTGACGGCGCAGAAGTTGTTGTCCTGGACGCTGCGCGTGATGGGTACGCCGTCGAAGCAGCTCTCTTTGGGGGCCGCCTTGCCGAACACGTGCCGGAACTTGGAGCTGCGGTACTGAGGACGCCATGACATCTGACAACAAGAGGGAAGACAAGAAAATTCTTCACAACTTTAACACCTTCACCAAAGAGATACAAAAAAAACAACCTGAAAACAATTGAACAATTGTATCTATCATTTAATCCAAAATGTTGTGCTTTGTGAATTTTTAATTTGTCTCACTCTGTACTGTCGGTAACTTTGTGTTCTTTTGCTGCTGCCTGTTTTGGCCAGGTCTCTTTTGAAAAATAGGTTTTTAATCTCAACGGGACCAACCTGGTTAAATAATGGTTACCAGTAAGTAAAAATATTTTAAAAAACTGGATTATATATTTGAAATTTGGCAACAACAGCAAAAAGTAAATGTTTTTATTTTATTTAAAGGATTGTTTTCTGAATATTGAATATATTTTCTTATTTTCAATACCCAGAAAAACTTTTAAATTATTATGATTATTAGTAGTCCTAGTAGTAGTAGATGTAATAGTTGTAGTATTTGTAGTAGCAGTACTAGTAGTGGTAGGAAAAATTTATATAATAGTAGTAGGACACAAATAGTAGTTAGAGAAGTAGTATTACTACTAGTTATAGAATTAGTAATAGTAGTACTAGAATAGTAGTTGCACTGTAGAAGGAGTAGTAGTAAGAGTAGTATAACTAGTAATTGTAGGCACACTAGAAATAGTAATAGAATTAGGCAAAGTAATAGTAATATTAGTGCTCGGATTACCAATAGCCATAATTTAGTAGTACAAGTAATAGTGGTTATAATTGCAATATTAGTACTAGTAGTGGTATTAGTATTAGTAGTAGTTGTAGTATTATAAATTGTAAAAATGGAGGAGTAATATTAGAAACAGTAGTATGTAGTAGTAATGGGAATAGTAGTTGTAGTAGTCATATTTTTATTAGAAGCAGTAGCAGTTGTAGTCATTGTCGTAGAAACAGAAACAGAAACAGAAACAGAAATACTAGTACCAGCAGTAGTAGTAGATCTCTGCCAAGATGACTGCAGCGTAATCAGACAGATGCAATGTTTTTGATTAACCACTACAATGGCACGCTAGCTGTGTGGTGTTCCACAGGGTAGCGTTTAGGGTCCCACTTCCTTGCTATGTTTTTCCAACTCTTATTAACACAAAACCACAACCTATTCAATGACTTTTTCCATTTTGATATATTCTCCAGTCCAGTATGACAAACTCAAACACAGCTGATTGTTAAACCGTAATTTGGGGGGTTATGAAGACAATTGTGTTTCTAATCATCAAACATCAGTGGCATCCTTCATCCTCTCTATTGTTTCATAGGACAATCTTTGTTTGTTTTTTATCCCATCAGTCAGACAAAGTTAATGCAGTCAAAGGCGAATCATGACAAGACATTTCCAAGAACAGAGATACAGATTTTTGAGTGACCTCCCCCTCCAGATAGTCGATGCATATGTCATTATGGCGTGAGAAAAGTGAGTCTGCTCCACTGAGACCAAGGCTAGCCAGTCAGCATGTCTGCTTGGCTACTCCGCCTGCCTGCTTGCCTGCTGCCTCCAAGCATGCTCATTACTTATAAATAAAGGGTGGAGGAGTTTGACGGACAAGACGTTGCGACTGAGCAGCTGCTTACATGGAAACTTAAGTCTTGACAGGGAGAAACCTGTCAAAACATCCGACTGCCTCCAAGTCACCTTAAGCACTTCCTGTGCTGTCAATCCATGACTTTGAAACCTTCGGAACTTACAATACGCAAATCAGCACTTGATGTATTAGTTTACTGATCACAACCGTCATTTTGACATGAACGAGCAAAAAAGTATCACTTTTTGTAAATATCATTATCTCATTCCGGTGATTTTGAGTGTAGAGATGATACCCAGAGACAGGCTAGTGTACCAGGAGGGTGCAAGCACAAGGGGGCAACAACCCAGAAGAAGGTCCACAATCTGATCCTTTGTCTCCCAGTACAATGTTGAATAGTAGGAGACACCAGCAGAAAAAAAACAGTACACCAAGTGAAGGCCATAGGAGGGTACTGAGCAGGCTATAGCTCGAGGAAGGCCAAAACCCAGCAGTGGGGCCATTATCTACTCCTTTGTCTACCACAGTTTCAAAAGCATGAAGGAGATACCAAATTACGCCAGGAATTGGCCATAGGAGGTCAACAGCCCAGCAACAGGATCACCATTTACTCCTTCGTTTTACAGTACCAGTGCCAAGAGCAAAGAGGAGATACCAAGTTCACCCGACGGTGGTCAGAAGAGCGCAAGAACTCATCCGTTCCGTTTTCCCTCAGCAGTGTGAAGAGTGTGGAAGAGATACCAGGAGATAGACTGGGTGGCGGTAGGAGGGAGGTAACCAACGTAGGAGATACCAGGAGACAGTCAGTACACCAACGGGTGGTCTTAGGCCCTAAGACGAGGCTACCAAGCAGCCTTGGCCTACCAAGCAGCAAGACAATCTGCCCCCGAGTCAACCAGTCTTGTGTCGGGAGCAAAGGAGGTACAAATCAACCCTATCGACCCTAACTCTAACCCTTCTGGTCTCACAGTGTCAAGAATGTGGAAGGGACCAACAGGAGATGGGGCAGTACACCAGAAGAGATGCAAGCCAACCCAGCAGCAGGACCACGATCGAGACATACCAAGAACCAGGCCGGTATGCCAGGAGATGGTCAGAGGAAGACAAAAACTCAACAGCAGGACTGCTACTGTCTCACAGCACAGTGTCAAGAACGTGGAAGAGATTCCAAGAAACAGGCCAGTAGACCAAAGAGTTTTTAAGTGCGAAGACGAAAAATCGAATGATTCAGAAGCTCTACAGTCGATGAAGTTAAATGTGAGACTTACAGTTCAAATTATGAGTGCCACAAAAAGTAAGAACGAGAACAGCGACGCGCCACGTCTCAGTTTACACTCTTCTTTATCTCCTTTCGCCCTCAGGCCGCCACCGAAAAAGCTGGAATGTCTCCCCTCTATGCGGAGGAGATTCGTTAAGCCTCCCAGGTAAAAAGCGATCCTGGCCGTTACCAGGTACTGAGTCAAATGGAGTGATAGTTTTGTTTACACCCATTCCTGAATGTGAGTATCAACATACTGGACTTTCCTTTGTGGAGGTAAACAAGCCGTCTATTGTAAAAAGAGACGCCACCTGCTCCGCTCCACAATAAAAACCAACACCATTATTTGAATATGGCCAAGGGTCAATCAGCACTAGTGACTCCACTCCTTTTTTCGACTGCGTCACTAAAGCGTGCCCTGACAGAGGTTTGTTTACACTTCGCTACGCAAGATAATCCCTGGCAGCATTTGGGTCGATCCACTAGCAGCCAGGTCTTTATGCTGAGATGCTGCCAAGGTAGAATGCCAAGACGCTTCTTGGCACGTCCAACTGGCATCACATTAATCGGCCCTTCCAACACTTGTGTTGTGTTGATTGACATGAAATAAAGAGGAGGGGGCACCGGGAAATGTTTTTAGGACCACATAAGTATAGAATTTTATCAAAGAGACAGGTGCTCCAGCTGGTCATTGTGGCCACCACATGATACACAATTGTAACTGCAACTGTTCTTATAAAAAGGAAGAGACAGAACAGTGGTAGAAGTCGAATAAGAAATATTTTCAGAATTTCTAGCACCCTGGCACGGAATGGGGGTTTATTAGTCAACCGAGCAGATTTCCATGTTATTTCATGCAAACAGCATTGGCACGGAATGGGGGCAACTTGATTTTGTGTTGTTGCTTTGTATAAATGGCACTGAAACAAAATAGGAGGAAAGAAGTTGCACGGCCATTTTTCGACTTTTGTTTGTGTTGCTGTTCTTTATTAACCTTTCTCTGCAAGATCAATTCTCGCGGTATTTGTGAGTTCACAAACTCCAGAGAATACATCTTGTACCGAGCTCGTTGATTTCCACCGATCCGAACCAGGTCAATCGTGTTTGGGCCGTGATATGCAGCTGTGACGAAACCAGGAAGCGCCGACGCCGGGGGAAACAATCAAACCCAACATGGACGAATGGACGTTGCAATTCATTCCGTTTCCTTGTGAGGGGCGCTTTGTGCATTTTTAACTGTTTGTGCTTCCCTCCCCCCACTTCGACGACAACGAAGAAGACATTTTCATCGGTGGCCGTGATTGGTCAAAACAAACATGCAAGATGCCGCATCGTCCAATCAGCTCGAAGTCTTGCACAGAATGCAGTCCCAGATTGATATTGTGGAGAATTCCCTTGAGTGAATCACAATTTTCAATCTGGCTATTGCCAGGTTAGTTCTTTAGGAACTGACACAGAATTGAGGTAACGAGTCAACCAAGCAATATTCTAGCTTTTTAAAAAAAACATTTTTTTTAATTGCTGCTTTGTAAAAATGGCACCATGATGGCAACGGGTCGGAGAATCAACCCAGCAGATTTCTGACTTTTCTTCAGTGTTGGTTCCTTATAAGGAACACAGACGCAAGGAGACAAAGCGACCTGGCAATTTTCCCCCTTTTTTTTTTTTTTCATGCGTTGCTTTATTATAAAAAGGCATGACATCGAAAAGTCAAATTTACGGTTTCTACGACGGTGTAATTAGTCAAGTAGTCAAAAAAAATGTGTTTCATTGTTCATCACTGTCACGGAATGGGAACTGCAAATTTCTGGCTTTTTTTAAATTCCCCACTGTTCCGTATGACAAAAAAAAAAGAAGAAGTAATATGGGGATTCAGTCGGCCCGTCCAATATTTTTTTTATGCTGTTCTGTATAAACGGTTCTGACAAAAAAAAGTTGGCAAAATTTGTACATAATGTCCCCAAACTGTTAATTTCCATCTTTTATAGATGATACTGTAACAACCCTTTCTCAAATGATTGCATTTGTAATGTAAATAAACAGCCCAATTTTTTCTTCTTCTTTTCCATTCAAACCTAAACACACTATAGAGAGCAAAACCAAGATGGCATCTTAAAAAGCAGGTGGTAATGAGGCAATAGAAGCTGGCATCTTGCAGTCTCAGCGGTGGGCGGGCGGGCAGCACGTCTGAGATCCCGCATGACGAAAAACACCAAGGTGGCTATTTTTACACGCGTCTCCTCGCTGATCAAAAAAAAATAAAATAAAAAATCCTTGATGTATTCATTTATGCCAGTACGTTTTTGACCACGCCCGGCTCAGACAGCAAAGAAGAAAAGGACTGTGCAGCACATCTGCATCTGTACTTTAACGCTGCAGTATATAGAGCATACCGTACCGCATTTAAAGCAAGTCATAATCTAGTACACAGGCGGCCACTCCTCTCTTGGCCAAACAGTCGCGGGGAGTTCAAAGTTTACATGAGATGTCAACACCGCGCTGACTCGGGCGGCGCCGCGCGCCGCGAAGCACGCTACCAATCCGCTAAGCCACATCAATAACTCGAATCCAATTGTCAGCCACGAATCGCCATCCAAACAATGGTGACCTTGTGCAGCCTTTAATCTGAAAAGCCAACTTCCGTCTTTGTCCTTTCACCTTGTGTCTGTTTAATTCCCCAAGACGAGGAATGTATAGCAGTTAAACATTCTCGAGCAATTTACTAAAAATGCAGTCGGACAAATCAACTATAGATCTATATCTATATCAATCCTCTTATCCGTGTGTGTTTGAGAGGTCACATGCGCATTGACAGCCTCACCTGTACATCCAAGATGATTGGAGGTCACGATGAGATTAACTCATTCGCTCGCAGCCATTTTCACTGAAGCAACCTCCTTCGCTCCCGGCTGTTTTACTGCATTTTGACTGATTTGGCAAGGCCCACAGAAATATTGTGTTCTATTTGCTATAAAAACATGGAACCTACCCAAAAAGAAAGATTAGAGACTCTTCTTTCATCAGGAAAAAAATAATATTTGTGTCTGCTTGTGTTTTGCAGCAATTAGCATTAGCGAGAATAAAACCTACAACATTCCAATTTGCGTTTTTCACAGAAGCTTGCAGTTGTGAAGGTTTGGTCATAAATGAATAACTGGTGGCGCCCAACTTTATCCATGATCAGATAAGTCCTTTTTACAAGCGGACGGTGAAGAGAACACATTGAGAGATGTAATGATTAACACGTACAGGAGTGCGCGCCGAGAGCGGGGTGATTGGCAGATAGATGTGTTTTATGATGTCTGGAACGGATTACTCAACTGCAGATTGGGAACACGACAGTTGTTTGTGTTTAATATATGTCAAGTAAAATTTTTTATTTAATTAAACAAAACAAAAAAGAATGAATTATTGATTATTTTTTTTTTTAGAAAATGTGGAATTCTGGGAAAAGTAACTTTTGGAAAATGTAACATAATTTTGTGATTCTTTTGAAGTTGCAATGGGTTGACGCAATGGAGAAAAGAATGTGATGTAAAAGGCCCTGCTAGCTTAATTCCAACATACAATGGAAAACACCATTGACATGCTAACGATTAGCATCGATCATAGCAGTTTAAAACCTTTATGCAATAGGCACATGCATATACTTTGTCCTCTATGAGAAATTACCAATAGGGTCTTGAGTCAGTCATGTACAGCCCACTTAACTTAATGCTAGCAAACATTGACATGGTAACGGTTAGCGGAGGAGGAGTAAGACATTTAGACAGACAAAAATAAAAATGACCAATTTTACAGCATCCTAATGAATAGGGATGTTTGATACCACTCATTATCAGACCGATTCCTGTATGAGTATTCACTCTTGAGTACTCACCAATACCACTAGTACTTATGATACCTAAAATTAAATGACAGATAATTGTGATAAAGACCTTTCTGTCTTTATGATACACATGATGATTCATTAATGTGTCAAACGGTCGCATTGTAACACCAACTACTGGCAAGGAAGACTTAATCCATGTCAAATTTGTGTATTTGCTTTAAGTATTGGCAGCTGGTATAGGTATCCTTCACGAGTAGCCGATAGCTTGAAATAAGGCCGGTATCAGCCCAATAGTGGTATATCTGGTACCGGCACTCGACCATCTACTGAGTAGTAGTGGAAAAAAAGTCTATTCTTTGTTTGTGTCTGCATAACTGTATTATACTGCCCCCGGTGGCCAATGTGAGAACATAAGAGGAAGCAGCACAATAAAGTGAATTGCAGCATTAAATCCCGATGAACAAACTGTTTACTTCTTTACACTCAATGTAATTATACTATAATTGTTAATTATAATTAATTGTAAAAAGAAGCCCGCGTGCTAAACATTAGCAACCGTGCTGCCCCATTTCGAAAGTCATTTCATAAATATGTTCAAATGCAAGGCATCAAGTCACATTTAATTTGCATTATTTGTAACGTGGGCGGAAGCTGGAGTATGCAAGCACATGCAAAATCCACTGAGATTCAAACCCCAGAACCTCAGACCTCTGAGGCCACAACAAAAAGGTCCATAAAATGTCCCAATCCAAGCCACGAGACCGTAGCGGCTCAAGACCACCGATGATGTCATTGTCATCAGGGCGAAGAAGTGTGCCGGCAGGGATCACTTTTGAGGACTACACAACCCAAGTTGGCACCACACAATTGCGTTTCATCTTCTCTGGAGTTTTACTCCAGGGGAAAAAGTGCAGCTGTGGACTCGGCAGCCAGTAGAGTAAAAAGATCAATAAGCCAACGCCAGATTCCACACAGTGACCTGTCACACCAGGACATGAAAGCACTCGCTCGGGGAGGGAGAATGAGACTCACCCTGACTGGAGGAGGGGGACCGCGGGGTGGGGTGGGGGCTCAGCGGGAACGGGTCCTTGAGGGACGATCTGTTATGTCTCCGGGGCAAAGCGGATCGGCACGGGGGAAAAGAAACATTGACTTTATCTCCACTACATCCACCACCGACGCCGCATTTACACACACTCGGCGTGAAGGCAAATGCGTGTGTGAACAAGCACAGGGAAGACGAGTGTGTACACTCCCTTGGAGAGAGAGAGAGAGGAGGGAGGGGGTAGAGAAAAAAAAAAAAAAAAGAAACAGGTCTTGAAGCTCTTTGTATATTAAAGTCATAATGTTATAGGAAATGCATTGTAATAATAATGAAGTAATCGCAATACTATGGGACTAAAGTAATACTTCCATAAGAATAAAGTCGTCCTACTACAGTAATTAAGCCATTATGCTCCTGAATAAAGATGTTATACTAGGGGAACAAAGTTGGAATATAATAGGAATTAATTTGTAAACAAATGAGAACAAAGTTGTTATAATACAGTTATAAAGTTGTAACAATACAGGAATAAGGCCGTAATACCAGAGGAATAAAGTTGTAATAATATGGGAATGGAGCTGTAATATTATGGGAATAAAGTCATACTACGACAAGAAAAAAAAAATAATGCTATGGGAATAAATTTGTAATAATAGTGGAATAAAGTTGTTATAATTGAATAATAGAATACTGCAAAAATAAAGTTGCAATAATAAGGGAATAAAATTGTAAGACTACGAAGGGAACATTTATATTTATGGGAATAAAGTTGTAATAGTGCAGTATTTAATTGTACCGTTTATAGAATAAAATTGTAATACTATGGGAATTAAGTCTTAACACTACGGGAATACATTTGTAACTACAGGAATAAAGTCTTAGTATTAAATTGTGAAACTAAGGAAAAAGCCTTAATCCGACAGCAATAAACTTTTAAAACTATGAGAATAAAGTCCCAATATTACAAAAATAAAATAATAAAAAATATGATTAAAAGAATACAAAAATAATACAGGAATATATAACAATAATACATTTTAAATAATACAGGAATAAAGTTGTAACCTCGCAGGGAAAGAAAAAAAAACTTAATACAATCTGAATAATAAATCAGAATAGGGAAATAACCTTAATACTAGAAGAATGAAGCAATAGTAAAGGAATTACGGTAAGTCACAATATTACAGCATCATAAAGTTTTATACTCCGAACATAAAGTCAAGAAAGTCACAAAAACAAAGTCGTAATATGAAACAAAAAGTCGGCATGTTACGAGCATCAAGTCATAATAATGCAACGACTGTAATGTTGTACCATAAGGATAGAATCATAATAATACGGGAATAAAGTCATATTGTTGTGGGGATAAAAATTTTTTTTTATTCTTTTAATACTATAAAGTTATTATCATAACAAGCCTATCTCCCTTCAATTTGTACTATTAGTTCCAGTGTCTTTGCAGAGTCCCAAACGGTCACTCGCCTGTCCACAAAGCCAGAGGTTACGCAAGAGGCCATTCGACCACAGAGTGGACAAAGCCAGCTGATTGGTCCATATGTGGACAGCACACAAAATTACAAATCAGGTGGCCTTCACACGGTCAAACAAGGGAGGAGCGCAGAGGGCTGATCAATAGCTGTTCCGCTAAACTCAACCGCAGTAGTGGAAATCTGAACATTATGGATTACATATCAATTATTGGAAAATAGACATGCTGCACAACCCATAGCAGATAACAAAGTCCAACGGTCACTCCAGATAAACACTTGTCGGGCCTTAAAAAAAGAGAGGGGGGGGGGGGAATCTCTTGTGAATTGTGAAATCAGTTGTAAGTTTTTTTATGGTAATAAAGTTTTAATATCAAAAGAATATTACAAAAACAAAGTTCTAATATTCCGGGAGCGAAGTCATATTCTGGGAATAAAGTCATTTTATCGGAATAAAGTTGTAATCGTGCCAGGAAGTAGCCTGCTAGCTAACAAACAATTACAACTTTTCATAATATTTTTCACTTTCATTTCACGAATGTGTTATTTTTAGGCCGTTTAGTCACAATGGAATGGTTCCTCCCGTCCATGGTTTAAAAAAAAAAAAATGGTACTGCCCTTTTCCCACTTTTTTCAGAGAAATATCTTGACACTTTTTTTTGCTTTTGATTCGCAGCTCGCTAGCTAGCGTGGTTAAGCACGGTGCGGAGCTGCTCCCCAACCACTGGGCATATGAATATATAATAAACTAAATATTTATATCTGCAACGTTATTTGCACCATCGAGTACTGTTTTAACGTTGACTTTTGAGATCCGCACTATAAAAGTTTTTTGTCGTCTTTATTTTTTCCAATTTAGCGTTTCTATACAACGCATTCAGACATATTTCCGGTATCATTTTTATACTTAAATTGATATCATGATATATATATATATATATATATATATACACAGTATAGGCATACCGTTGCCGTAAAGGGAGCCAGTTTATACAGCGATATGATTTTTAGGCTATAGGCTATTGCCCTGGCCTAACATTGACTGCGACAAAGGCAACAAAAAGCAGGTGTTTTCCAGTCAAAATACAGTCAGACGGCTAATCACAAGCGACAAACGCCGGGCCGTCGGAAGGTCAGCATCAAAAGACTAAAAGCGCTTGTGTTCTCACAGAACCGAGATAGCTAACTAGCTCTTGTGTTTTTCACAGATGCTAGCTGGCTATTAGCTTAAGTAGCTCTTGTGTTGTATCCCGCTATTAGTCCACAGAGCATCGCTTTGATTTGCTAGCCCTTGCCCTGTCCTTATAGTCTATTAGCCTCCACTCACACATACAAACACAAGCACTTTAGCACTTAGTCAAATGTAAGGAAATAGTTTGCTGGTAATGTCTTTTAAAACAAACAGATTACTGTATTATATAACAAAATTTCTGTTACAATGGTTTCCGCATTAGCTACTTCCCTTTTTAATCCTGAAGCAGAGAGAGAAGAAAAGGTATTAATGAAATAGTGGAAATCCATATTTATTTGTCTTCATTGTCTTCAGACGATTAGGCAGGTGTTGAGATGGACTGGAGTGTAAAATATGCATTCTGAAAGAGGAGGTTTGCTTCCAATACCAGCTCAATGGCAAAAAGAACAAATACAGCATTCGCAAAGTGACGTTTGTCCATTCGTATGTTAGCAGGCTACTTTCTGGTTCACAAAGGATGACAGGGCTGTACCATTTTTTTTTTTTAATCCTGGTGCAGAGGGAACAAACCACTCTTGAGAAAAAGTAAAGTGTTTAAACGTCCGTCGATATGAAAGTTAGCGCGTCACTGAAGATGACGCAAGACAACGGGACCATGACGATTTGTTGTTGGCTGCTTTGTGGGTAATATTTTCAGATTTTTAGGCGGCTAAAGTATTTCCAATTTCACTCAAATGTCAAAAAGTGTAGGAATAAAATCCTCTAACAAAAGAGAAAAAACAGACTGACATATGTTTGTTTTTCTCTCTGTATGTTAGTTCTCTCTGGTTCACGGTTTGGAGGATGCTATTTTGGATCCTGGGGCCGGAGGTGGGGGACAGAACATTGTGCCTCCAACAACTAAAGTTGAACAGTTTCCACAGACGTGACGCCACTACGCGAACACAGTAGTCCACTTGATCGCCAAAGAATTACAGACTTGAAATAAAAGGCTCTATTTCATCATTTTGACGGCTAAAGTACAGCATGTCAGCGTGATCTCACCACCGGCCCGCCCCCACGCCGGTTACGTACGCTTGACGTGCCCGTGCAGGGCGGGCCATTCCATTGGCACCCGCGAATACCTCAACGCATACGCGGTGTGATCTCACCGCATGGCTAACACGTTAGCAGCCAACTAACAGCCAACAGCTCACTGGATCCACATCACAGGAAACTAGTGGATACGCTAGTTTTTTTTTTTTGTTCATGAATGATGTCAAGCATTTTTTTTTAATGACTACATGCCAGAAGAATGGAACGTCAGGTTGTTTCTAGCTTTTGTGTTTTTTCAAAAGAAAGTGGGGGGGAAGAAGATTTTTAAAAAGCGGTACTCGTTACTATGACGACTGGGGACATAGGAAAATATGGTGTTTTGTTTGTTTGTTTACCAGCCGGGTCAAGTACTAACAAAAATGCTCAAGTTTCATTTTTTATATATAAATATATATATATATTTTTTTTTTAAACCAGCAAAAGGAAAAAATACCCATGTAAATTTCTGTAAAGTTCATGCTAATCAATTGCCCCACAACAAGCATCCTTGAATCCACAGAGCAAGCTATAGGCTAGCCATAGCGACCGTCGTCAAGGTGAGTTTCACTTTCCGCGGCTCAAGGGCGGGGGGCCGGGGAGATTATCTTCGCCGGTCTTTACACTGCATTGGGCCAAGATGGTAAACAACACACAGACCGCTAATCAGATCTCCTCCATCAGCTAAACGCATTAATGTCTTGCGATACTCCACGCACAGGAAGTGCCGGCTAGCAGCTGTGCTAATAGCACTTGGAGAGGTAGTGTATGTACTGGCTGGGGAGAATGTCAGTATATACGTATTACATTTATATAATTTTCTGCTTTGCTTCTAAAAATCTCATACCTACTTCTCCATCTTTCCTTCTTTTCCTAATACCTTCCTATCTGCCTTTCTTTGTTCCTTCCCTCTTCCATCTATCATCCTCTACCGTCTTCATTTTGTCCAATATCGGCAATGCTCTAAAATCCGCTTTGTTTTCTACTCAAATATTTTTTCCATTATTTATTCACGCGAATGTACTTGTAAAAGAGAAAAGGTGAATTTAAAAACGAACTAAAACTAAATAGCTAGTATGCTATCAGG
This sequence comes from Leptonotus elevatus, assembly GCF_054856555.1. Taxonomy (NCBI): domain Eukaryota; kingdom Metazoa; phylum Chordata; class Actinopteri; order Syngnathiformes; family Syngnathidae; genus Leptonotus; species Leptonotus elevatus. Next base: position 5,744,542 of record NC_141246.1, on the reverse strand, counting down.
AGAAATAAAGCATGTTTTGTTTTTATCATCAACATTGGTTAGCCAAATCGCTAGCTAGCAGCCACATGAGGCACTGTGGGTACTAGCATTAGCCTAGCAACTTAGCAAGTGATTCTTTAGCTGTACATCAGGCATTGAGGTGCCTAATTTTACAATGAAACATTTTCACCATCTAATAGAAAGTGGGCGTTTCTAAAATGCCCAATATTTGATCAGTTAAAAAAAAAAAAGAGTTCCAGGATGACTTCGCATCTTTATTTGACGACATAAACAAAATGAGCCCTGTGACATCTAAAGGAGACTAAAAATGGACATTTGTCTTGCGGTAAAACGAAACATTTGGGTTACTTCTCTGGAATCAGTATAGTGGGCAAACAACCAACCTTTGTTTTTCTCCTTATGAATAATGAATCACACTCCGATGACCCATCTGCTGCTAAACAGCAGGAAAAGTTTAAATAAATAATAATAAGTAGGACGATCAAGTTAAATGCTCATCATATATAGGCCTAATAATAAAACATTTATTTTTCATTAACGGTCCTGGAGCAAGCTGTTTGACTTTACATTTTTTTAGACTTTGTGTAAGGATTTTTCCATAAGAAACAAAATAAATAGTTAAAGTTTGACCTTAACCTGATTAATTTTGTAAAATTTTTAATACCACTGGAGACAGTTGACACATTTTAGTCGCTGTAAAATCAAATGCATGTACTGTAGTGTATATCCAAATTGTTTATTTTTATCCGGCATCTGCTATATATTATTCATATTATATAATTATATATTTTATTATGACCAAATAGAAAACAAAGAAAACATGTATATTTTGCCCCCATGCCACCGTTGTACAGGGCTGCAACTATGATTATTTGAACCACCGATTATTTTATCAATTTTAATTTCCATCTCTTTCAAAAACAAGTCAATATTTCAAATTGACAGCGCAGAAAAGTCACAATTCAGTTATGGGTTTGGTCCCAAACACCCGTCAGAAAAATAGAAATGTCGTCTTCTGAAAAAAACATAATCAGTCTGATTTCATTAAGGACGACAGAAATTTGGAAAATATTTACTGTTGAGAAGCTGAAATTTCAAGTATTTGAAAAAATTTAAGTTTAACAAGATAAATTGATTATCAGAAAAAAAATATTGATTACCACTGCACAGTACAATGAAAATGACGCACCCTCACAAAGAAAATATATATTTTTTAAATAGTTAAGAGAATTGGGGGAAATTATTTTGATGTATCGATTTCTTTGTCTCTGTTGCATCAACACATGATGAATTTATGAATTGCTTTAAAAAAAAAAAACATCCTTCAGATCCTCGGACGTTGAGCATCAAAATGGTGGGCAAAGTTTGTTGTGGCATCAAAAGGATACACAACAAACTTTGCCCACCATTTTGATGCTCAACGTCCGAGGATCTGATCCGATTATGATGCTCTATTCCACTTCCAAAAACCCCAACCCGAACCCCAATGTGAGGCATGGAACTAATCCACACACAAACACACCCACAGCATTTTTATACATTTTTTATTTGAGGTAATCCTCTGGATGTTCGGCCCGCGTGGGAGTAGCAGCAGTTAATCCGCAAACGCTCTGGCGCAGCTGTCATGTTGTGAACGAACTCACGAGCAGCGGTTACGACAAAGATGACATGAGGATGACCAGTGCTAAAATAATAATGGACCTCGGTCAAAATGGAAGATGAAGATAGCATTGTTTGCCATAAAAAAACAAAAAAACATAATCCAGATAAAATTGGGACTTTTATCTTATTATATACGACAAGAAGTAGGCCTACCTTTTTATTTATTTATTAAATTCTCTTTGTTTAGTGTACGAGTTAACGCCAAATGAAGACGGCATTAAACACCTTGAAGAATCTTTTTTCATTGTTGTTCATTATTTGCCAAACTGTTGCTTCAAACTCAGCCGAGGCCCACCCCCCTTTCAAAAAATAAAAGTGCAATATACAGTTGATGATGGAGCGTTGAACGTATATGACTGGGGGGCGTCTATATCGATTGGTTTTCTTTTTCGAGGACCAAAACTGCCAAAATGCAAAAATAAATAAATGGCTAAAAGTTCAAATAAAAACGGGTATAGAAAAATATAATTTTAAAATTAAATTAAAAAAAAAAAACTATAAATAGAAATAACAATAACTCTCTATATATATTTTTTAAATTATATATATATATTTTCTTTTTTTCGTTTATATTTATTTTTGGGAGATTTAATTTTCGAATTATATTTGTTTATGTCCGTTTTTAATTTTCACTTTTAGTCATTTATTTATTTAGAATTTTGGCAGTTTCGTTCCTATTGGACAAAGTGCGAGACTGCCAGGTATGTGTTAACAGCCTGCCACATAACATATCAACGATCATTTTGATGCTCATTTCTCATCTTGAAATTATTGATTCATTATTTATTCCCTGTCTGATTGGGAGACGTCTTGCATTTGTTGGTCTCTGACCCCTCCACCTCCCCACCCACACACTGTAAATGTAACACAGCTTGCTGGCATAACACCTTTGACTCATTTATTGCAATGGGACATGTCTGTACCAGTCTTTCAAAAAAAAATGTCCTGACTCAGAGGTAGTCGAAAATTTGACTAACATGTTCAAACCGATGCCCGTGGTTTACATAAAGGTGACATTTGCGCAGATACAGCAAAATTGGCGCATCGGAGCCGTAACAGAAGAATTGACGTTTGTCGGCCTTTGGCTTCCACATAGAATCGACTTTTAGACTTTTACCAGGCAATCTGCCTTGGCCTCTAACATAAAAACCAGCAAAGGCAGAATACTGACTGACTCCTAAGTCAAGGTACCCCCTCCTTCTCTCAGACACTTTTTTTGTCTTGGTAGGTGCTGCTGTTTTGGTTGGCAACAGAGTTCAAATTGGCCAAAACGCAGCACACGTGTGCAACCCGGCTCCTCCCACCGCCGGCTGTAGCATTAGCATCGGGTCATTAGACGCTCACACCGCTTGGTCTTTTGTTTTTAAGTTTGTTTACAGGGCGCGAGACGAGAGATCGACGACTCACAATGGAGACCCCCAAGCATCTGCCCGACTGGTGGTCGCGCTGAAAACAACAAAACCCCCGCGGGGAGGAGAGAATGGATGTCATGAACACGCAGTCAGTACAAGCTTAGCTAGCAAAGCGGCCCTTCAAATGTAAACAAACAACTTTTCTCATCAAATTGGTCAGTATTTTATAATTAAAACGAAATAATTAAAGACAATTATGAAACAGATGTGTGGATAAATCTGGCAGATAATAAATGTACAAGTGTGTTGATTTCTTAATTTCTGTTCTCAGTTAAATCAGACAGCTGATTGGTCGCAGCTTACGTATCTTTTTTTTTTTTGTACATTGTCATTTTTTTGGTCACATTTCAAAGAAAAATTTGTCCGAAAGAGACAATATCTGCATATTTTTGTTTGTTCATTCGCATATGGCAACTAAGGCTATACACTGTTCTCAAATTTCTCTTTTTTGTTTTTTGACTAATTAGAATGTGGACTCCCACATACTAATGGTTCTGCACCTGCTGATTATCTGATTTTTTTTTAAATCACTTAAAAAATATATATATATTTGAAAAATATTTGTTGATATATATTTGGGTTTTTTTTTCTGTGTGTTTTTCGGAGCACCCGCCCATTCCCGTTTTTTTGTACCAAGGAAATTCTGCGAAAATGTACAAAATAGTGAAATGTAGCTTACCTAGCTAAGCATCCCTAAACCTGTAACATAGAAAACTCATAGAATAATCTAAAACGTTTTTTTTTTTACATTATTATAAATTTTTTGTCAAATTTCAACTAAACCAAATGTCACTAAGGCTATACAGTTACACTATGTTAATGGAAAATCTATCTTTTTTTTTCTTCTTCTTTTTTATAATTATGTGTAGTGGACTATATATTTGTAAAATATTTGTTGATATATATTTGTTTGTTTTTTTCTGTGTGTTTTTCGGAGCACCCGCCCATTCCCGTTTTTCATACCAAGGAAATCCTGTTAAAATGTACAAAACAGTGAAATGTAGCTTACCTAGCTAAGCATCCCTAAACCTGTAACATAGAAAACTCATAGCATCATCTAAAACCAAATGTCACTAAGGCTATACAGTTACACTATGTTAATGGAAAATCTCTTAAAAAAAAAAAAAAAAATATATATATATATATATATATATATATATATATATATATATATATATATATATATATATATATTATAATGTGCAGTGGGCTCCCACATACTAATCGTTCTGCACCTGCGGATTTTGAGATTTTTTTTATCACTTAAAAAATATATATTTGTAAAATATTTGTTGATATATATTTGGTTTTTTTTTTCGTGTTTTTCGGAGGACCTGCCCATTCCCGTTTTTTTTTGTATCAAGGAAGTCCTGTTAAAATTTACAAAATAGTGAAACGTAGCTTACCTAGCTAAGCATCCCTAAAATTGAAAATAAACAGTGTAGCACACGGATGTGAGAGGACCCCATGACTAAACACGCCCATGCATCAAAGACGGGATAAGTCAAGTGCTCTTTCAAACAAAAATGCGACTCACTGTTTTGCCATATTAAAGTACTCACAGTGCTTGAAATAACTTGTCTTCATATTTATTGCTAGTAAAAGTGTCTCCATTCAAAGTTAGCAGGTGCACGTGTCACGGATGTTATGGGCGAAAGTGCTTACGAACACCGGCCGGCCAAGATGTCGTCTTCCCGCACGCCACACGGTCAAGGAGAACTCACCTTTATGACGGTCATGCGGTGGTGAGAACGGACAGCGGTTCTTCCCCCTCCCGCGCAATGGCACCGTGGAAATCGGATTCCCAGTTAGCGCAGAACCGGTGTCGTCATGGTGCTCGGCGGGGCTACACGCTGACGAGTCCGGGAGCTTAAACTGCAGCAGGAGGAGGAGGAGGAGGAGGAAGAGCACGGAGCGGGAAGGAGGGATAAAAGAGCTGGGCGAGGCCTCTCTTGGGATCATTAGTATTAATTATTAAAACATACCTTTTAAAATATTTGGGGTTAAAAATAAATAAATAAATAAATAAATAAAACACAAAAATAGGTCGTGTCTACAAAAAAAATCGAAAATTCAAATGTATTTAAAAAAAACACGTCAATTAAAGCACGTTATAAAACGTAGACAAAACAAATACATGTAATAAAAAAAAATATTAAGAAAGGAATAAAATAACATTACATCAGGTTACCTTTTAATCAGTTAATTGTAGCAATTGGCTACTTGATAACATAAAAACACACACACAAAAATTGCAGGTGCCTTCAGATCAGAGATAAAATTCATTCTATAAACCCCGGTAAAAACGTCACAAATTAGAGAATGCCATTCATCTGCTCAAGTAGTACTTTACAGAGGATAAACAATATATACCCTTAAGTATTGTTATATCTAAATGTGTTGTTCTATTTGTTTACATATCCATTGCATAAAAAGGGTAACGGCACCACCATACCATGTGCCTATGAGGTTCCCCATTGTACACTGGGGCAGGCTATGTGATTATTTTAACTCATTCACTGCCATAAATTATTTAAAAAAAACATTTTTAAGATTACAAATTCAGGGTATCAGGCGATAATTTTTTTTAATCGTAATTAATCGCATGACTTCACTAGTTAACTCATGAATATATCACAAATTTTATATCTGTTCTAAACGTGCAATAAAAAAAATTCTAGGTTTTCATACTCTTAACAAAAGGCGAAAAAACATGAATTTTTGACCTTTATAGCTGTCAATGGCAGTGAATGAATTAAGAAAAGAAAAGATTATTAAAAATTCAGGGCTTCGGGCGGTTACATTTTTTAAAATCGTAATTAATTGCATGGCTTCTCTAGTTAACTCACGATTAATCACAAATTTGATATCTGTTCTAAATGAACAATAAAAGTTATTTATTATAGGTTTTTATAGTCTTGTTAACAAAAGTGGGGAAAAAAATGTTAAACCAATAGAAATAGTTCAAATGAATTTTTGACGTTTATAGCCGTCAATGGCAGTGAATTAGTTAATTACATGTGCAGCATGTGTATCGCAAGTTTACGCTCCCTATCAATGACTCTTAACTTGTATCTCAAGGGACAACGAAAAAATAAAATAAAAATAACTCAGTAACATAAAAATAGAACACAATTTGTATAACATTTTATTACAAATATATAGGGCAGCATGGTGGACTAGTGGTTAGCAAATTTGCCCCAAGTTTGGGAGGTTAGACCCTCTGGCCTTCTTTGCATATTCTCCCGTACTTGCGTGGGTTTTCTTCAGTTACTCCAGCTTCCTCTCACATGCCAAAAACATGCATGTTAGGCCGATTGAAGACTCCAAATTGCCCTTGGGTGTGAATGCTTGCGCTTGGCTGGTTCAGGATATAACGCGCTTGTCGCACAAAGTCAGCCTGGCACTGTACTGTATATAAATAAATAACTTATGTTGAAATATTTTTACATTTGATTAAATTTTCTTTGAAATGTGATGGATTTATTTTAAACCAGAAAAAATCTCTATATATTAAAAAAAAAAAATCCTCAAACAGTCAAACTCAAAAAAACGTTTAAATATATTTATTTCAATATATTTTCATATTCCTGACTTTCCTCCAAAAGCTCCATGTCAAAAATAAAAACACTACATTGGAGCCGTGTTGGTAGACAATAAGCTGGATGTGTGTGTATTTATAGAACATACTGCAATGGCTGGCGCACTCTTATTATTTTTTTTTTAATGGAAGTTGTTTGCCCCTCTAGTGTTGAGCAAGAGTTACTGCAACGTAGTGAAGGACACACCCATCAGCACAAGCAAATCTGTGACAATGTGATGATAACAAATGCAAACAAACTGCATTTTGATTTAGTAAAATTTAATTTACCAACAATTATAATTCTTCCATAAGTCTTGCTCTCAAGTTGGCTCATAAATGTTTACACAGTATAGCTGGATGACAAAAAATTGTTTTTTTGTTAAACCCCGTTTTTACATCTTGTGTCAGTTTGTGCAGCATATCGCAGAGCAATTAAACGTGGTATTTATGCTACTTTTTGGGGGGGGAAATGTGTCTAAATGTGTCAGGTGAGTTCAAATTAACTTATGTTGTTTTGACGCATCTATGAGATGAACTTCTTGTTTTGTTTTGTTGAGTCAAGATGCCAAAAAGGTGTCCCCGCATTGTGTGGAACGTGAAGAACAAACACGGCAACCGGCCGGAGAGAGAACACCTGCTTCGATATCAAAGTCCAAGTTCCTCACAGCGGTCCTCTTGTGTTCTAATCCTCGTCTTCATCGTCTTCGTCAGTCTGGTCCCTGGTGTCCAGCTCGTCCTCGTCATCCACCTGCGGGTACAAAACGTCTTCCGTGGTTACATAGATTTTGTTTATAAATGTAATATGGAAGTCAACTAAAATGGCTACCCTGCCTTGCTCTAAGGCAGGGGTTCTCTAACCACCAGCTTTCCAACATTACACTAAGCTACTTTATATTTAGTAAACTTTCCTACATCACAGTAAGATCCAGTTTTAGTTTTAAAGTCATCATCATCAGTTCTATTGTATACCATCTCTCCGAGGTCTTTGAGTCTCTGCCTGAGGTTTTGGATCTTCTGGTCCTGGTCGGCCAACAGCACGAGTAGGTCGTCCTGCTCCTTCTTGGAGTCCTGCAGGTCCCCTTCGAGCTTGGCCATCTCCGTCTGCAGGATGGCCGCCGAGCTGGTGGCCGAGGCAGCCTGCTGCTCTAACTGCGCCCGGCTCTCCGTCAGGCCCTGGACCTCCTCCTGAGGAGTGGATGATCAGGTGAAATGATTAAACGTCAATTAATGGATTACCTAATTAACCAATAGTTACTTGGATATTTGTTGAACCATTTAGAGACCCTGTTCAAATAAAGAAAATGTCAAAATCCTCGGAATTCAAGCCTTTCAACAGTAAATATTCTCAGATTTTTACAGTCATCCATGAAAGCAGACTTACCCTTGTGTGAATCAAAATAAAACATTTGCAGACATTTGCTTTTACTTTGGAAATAATGATCCACATTTTTTTGACATGGTACTTGCAAACCATTAACTAACTCTTAATTTATTTTTGCACGTTTTCTGCACTGTCAATTTTAAATAAAGTCCTGATTTTTTAATAAGGAAGGAATACATTTTTTTAAAAAGCAACAAGAAGTTTGGCAGGATTATCACTTTAAAGTGAGAATTCTGACTTTAGTCTCAGAATTCTGATTTAGATTAAAGTTAGAATTCTGACTTTAGAATTCTGACTTGGGAAAGCTGTAAAAATGTCAATGATGAACGAGTAAAGTGAGAGATACACGCACTTTCAGTCTCTCCATTTCGGACGTCTGTGCCGCTAGTCTGCTCTCCAGTTCGGGCATCTTGGTGGCATCTGACAAGAAGTCACCACTTGGGGCAGCACCTGTAGACTGAGGAGGTTCAACTTGATTATTTACGATATCAAGTGTTTATTTTAATTTTTTTTTTTTTTTATCCTGCATTTGCACGTATTTACCTCCGTTTCAGCTCCTCTAAGCAGGTTCTCATTGTCGGACTTAAGCTGGGTGATCTCAGCTGCCTGCGTCTGGACCTGACTCCTCAGAAGCTCCAACTCCTAAAAGCGGCAGCAAGTCACGGAGGTGAACAACATTCATTCATTCTCATTATTATCAACATCATCAGTGGCGATCTGTTGGTCACCTTGAGGAGTTCTGTGTTGTCTGAGCCTCCTGCGGCACCATCGGCTGACTGAGACCCCTCGGACCGCTAAGAGAACAAACACAATTAGAAGATTACTGAATGGGATGTACGGAAAAATGTACTAAACCTTCTTAATCATTGGGGATAGCTCAACAAAAGCACGTCAACTAACCAGGGAGTCAATGATGGCGTCTTTTTCACCCAGCTGTGTCTGTAAGAGGGCGTGTTGACCGCGCAGCTCCTCCATCTCCTCTCGAAGCTGCGCTGTCTTTTCGGTCTGCATGCCGTTGACGTGGCCGCTGTCGCCCAGCGAGTTGTTGGCGTGACTCGTGTTTTCCTTGCCTAGACATACACACAGAAACCATTCGACAAACTTAGATTTCATTTTTAACACGGACAGATAGGCCAGGGCGAAAGTGTGTTTTAATTTGAACAATAATGAATAATAATAATAATAATAATGTTTTACTGCATTATTTAGGATTAATCGGTAATCCTATTTCTATTCCTTTATGAAAATAGAAAAGTCCGCGGTATAGATATTTGTAAAGTACCAAGAAAGTCTCTTTCACTTATAATGGGTAATAACGGATAATTGGGTAAGAATGGCTTTCCAAAAAAAAGCCGTTTGGGCCAATGATGACCTTGTTGTCCACGAATATGCAGTGTTAAAAAAATACAAATAAAACAAAATACATTTTGAATACACTATGTCCAATACTATACAGTAGGAGAGAAACAATTCCAACGTTAAAAATTGCACACAAAAAACTAAAACATAACTATTACTAAATTAGATTAGGGCTGCAGTTATGGAATATTTTAAAATTTCATGTTTCACGTGCATGTAAGATGCAGGTTATTTTTTCTTCGATCTCTTGTAGCTATGAGAGTGTATGACTTTAAAAAGGTGTGGCATAGTCTGGTGAGTGACATGGGTGCCAGTTAATGACCCGAGTTGTAGTATCGGCAGCTTGTGTATGAATGTCTATACTTTTCAACTTGTAGGGGCAATACAATACGTTCTAACTAGTGATTTGCAGGCTATTTTAAATTAGCTAACGTTGATGCATTATCTAGTGTTGGCGAGTAGTACACATACTTGATCTTAAATGATCGCAAACTTTGGATATTCCGTCTTTTATGTATTTTATAGCATTGAACGCACCCAGCTTGAGTTTGAGGAGGTTGTACTGGTCTTTGTGCTGCTGGATCTGGCTCAGCTGCTGGGCCATGGTGGCCTGCATCTGTTCGTTCTGGGTGGTCATGGAGGACACCTGCTCCTTCAGCTCCTGTATCTTGGCGTCCTGACAACAGAAGCGAAATCAGTCGCAGAAGTACTTAACTCTTTTACTGCCACACGTTATCCAAAAATCAACCCCGACAGTGTCAGCTGATTTAGAGCATTTTAACTCATCTTTCAAGGCAAACAGAATATTGTCACTACGTAAACAAGGTGCATACCAAATGAAAGTTTGCGTTCCATCCAAAAAGTATTATTCCGTTCTTTAGTAATCACCATTTGAAAATAGGTAATTTGAGTGACATTGAGCGAAAATTGAAAAGATAAGGACAAAATGAGCTTTTTGTGAAAAGATACATTTTCTGCACAACAGTGACTTTGACAGTAATATTTTATTGTTTAGTGACGCTCTGTGAATTAGATTTAATGTGACAAAGGCTTTGATCATTCAAGTCATCCTTGAAAATGTTCTATTTAATCAGATTGGTCATGTTTCAGTGTAATTCCACACTACCAAGAGCCCATTGAAAAGAGATACAATGCTGCCATCTGCTGGCCATAGTTAGTGGGTGTTTGGGGATTTTGCAACCCCAATGACAAGGCGGCGCTGCACAGACGTGGCACTGCCCATTGAGGGAAAAAAACATAGTAAACGTCAATTAACGTTTTTGGCGCCATTCATTTGGATTTTAGTATACGTCATTAAACGTTTTTGGCGGTAAAAGAGTTAAACTTCCCTCAAGAAAGGGGCTTACCTGTTCTCTGATCAGCTCTTTGTACTGCGTGACGATGTTGTCGTGCTGCTCCAGCGTTTTCTTCACCTCCTCTTCCTTCTTCTCATCTTCACTGGACTTGTGGACCGCCTTGGTTATCACACCTGTCACAACAAATCAGTTATAAAATATTCTGGAAAATATGCTTTTAAAGTAAGTTTTGTTGGGGGATATTTTTATACAAAAGAAAGAAAGACATTCTTCTGTTTCCCATGTACTGACCCTCCAGTTCTTTGACCAGTTTAGTGAACTCGTGGTCAAAAAGCATCTGGTCCGGAGCAGGGAAAACCGGCTGCGGCTTCTGGGCGGCGCGCGAGTACAGTTCGTGTTTGGTGACAAAGCCTAGCTTCTCCACAAAGTTCTCCTTGCCAATGCGTTTTTCGATCAGCTGCTTCAACTTCTCTCTGAAGTGGATGAGGGAATGCGACAAAAAAAAAAAAATACATTAAAAATGTTTAGCCTCAAGTGCAGAGTGTGTGAGGAGCTCACTTTGTGTAGTTCTCCAGCGAGTTGTCGTTGTAGTAAATGCAGATACCCAACAGCAGTGCACAGAGGCCCTGCACCAGACGTTCATCCTCTCCCAGGTTCTCAGAGATCTGCGCCGTGAGCTACAGCAGCTAGAGTTAAGGGCACTTAATGACAATAACTTATATTAGCAGTAAGGACAACCATGTGTGTGATACCAAACCAATTTAAATCTACCACAGTCCTGTGGCCCATTTTTAAATGTTGTATTTTTTTTTTACCCTAGGACAAATATTGAACTGTGAAAAATACAAACAATTAAATAATCTTTTTTTACTATTATTATTTTCAATTGCCAATTGAAATTAGAGAGAATGATCGGATTGAGCATAACAACTGAGGCTCTCCAAGGATACAAATGGGACGTTTTCCTGATTGTGTAAAAAGTGTGTGACGGCGATGGGGCAGTTGTTGATCCACGTGCACAGCAGCATGAGAAGACCCACTCTGGTCTGCACCTTGCTGCCCTGTGGAAAACAACAGAGACAAGCATTCTGAATAGTATTTTGAAAATCAGAATTTCACATTTTCAGTCTAAACTTTGCAACAAGTATTAGTTAGAAGCAACTTTTTTTTTTACACTGCCTGAAAATGTAAATACAATCATGTGAAAATAGGTACAATTTCATACCAGAACATTTTAAATGAAAATATTTTGTAAAAGTAAGCTTTTGAAAAATACATGTCATTATTTTCACTTAGCACAGTATCTGTGTAAAAGAGGTTATTAAAGGGTTAGAAGCAAAACAAAAAACAGCAGACATGGGTTAGGTTGAACAATGCAAATGTCTTACAACAATCATGATCTTGGCATAATGGTGGGTGAAGACCACGACATGCTTTTAAAACACAGACCAGTAAATATTCTTTCATATTCATCAATTATGAATCATTATCCAACTTGTAGGCAACAAAAGTGTTAAAATACAGCTAAATATTCCTTAAAGACACAGTGGCAAGGCAAGAAGCTGTAGTTGCTGTAGGCTGCAAACCACATGCAACAAGCTAAACGTATTCAGCATTTCATAACCTACACAGTTTACTAAAGTCACCTTTTCAGAACTGAAAATGCACAAAATTGAAGCCAACAAAATATCTTATTGGACAAAAGACGGTAGAACAGGCTTCACAGGAAAAATACAGTCAGAACTGTACTGCAGGCCTGACTAATTATTTCCATGAGGAAAAAAATAAATAGGTGGGGCCAATACAGGGTCATTGACCGCCTGCAGAGTAGACGTGACATCTCTAAAGCTGTGATTTTCTGTGTCATTGCAAATAATCATTTTAGTTGATACATTGCAAACAATACAAATTATTTCAATTCTATATTGGGGAGTGTCTTTTTTCTTTTCTTTTTTTAACTGACAAAGTCTACCTGGAAATTATCTGCCTTTACAATGAGTTTATAAATTCTTAAGAATGAATAATTAATTTCAATTAAACATAACATTCAAAGTAATATTGACTTTATAAACCCACAAATACCGGCAGCTGCCTGGCCCTCTGCAGTTAAGTAAACAAACAGCGTGAAGGACCCCTAAACAAAGAAATACGCTAACTGAAAAGCCCAAAAGGGTTGAGTTTTGCACCAGTGCAACCTTGATTATAAGCCACGGGATAGAAAGAGGAACCAGGATTTGCGAGTCACCAAGCTCCCTTTCACACAAATACATAGTCTCCCCCCACTCAAAAGACCTTCCTCCTATACAAGCCAAGCCGAGACAAAGAAAAAAAAACACGCTCAAACTACACACAAACACATGTAGCACGCACTTTACTCACCCGCCGGCTGATCTTATCACCCTGAAAAACCACAACGTGACACGAGTCTAATTAATGACTGTCAACCTATGGCCAATAAAAGGAGGCTTTAAAAAAATGTGGGGTACCTGAAAGGGTAGAAATCTTTCCCACCTAACCATAATGACAATAAAAAAAATAAAAAATAAACTCGAAATGCCAAAAGGACAGTAATTGTCAAAGTGTAATACGCTAACGAATCACTGCCTAAAAAGGGTTCTGTTGTATTCCATTTTGAAGTTCAAAGCCTAAAAATATTGTTTATTTTTAAGTACAATTTCCATACATTAAATCATTTTTACTTTTTGGTAACTGTGCATAATGTAACTTCTGTACATTGTTTTCCAATGGATTGTTTTAAAATGACACGCAATCAAAAAAATACCCTTTTATTATTTTGCAGACCCAAAAGCTACAGCCAGCAGACCCCCAAGAGGTCCGAGGACCCCAGTTTGAGAGCCAATTGCACTAAAACACCTCCACCCATGCCACATGTGTGTGTAAGTGTCCACTTGACGCTCTTCCGTCTACCTGGGAGAGGATGTTGGTGCACTGCTGCAGCAAGGAGACGGGAGGCTTGCCCAGGCTGGTGGCTAACTGGACCCGCAGCAGCTGCTCCTTCTGGGTGAGGTTGTCCTGCAGGGCGTGCGCCAGCGCCACCGACGCGCACCAGTTGGACAGGGAGTCGACTGAGAAGAGGCCGCCGCACAGCAGTTGGCCAGCTGAGATGGAATTGGCTGAGGGACGCAAGCAACACAAAAGTAGGGATAGACCGATTATCGGCCAGGCTGATTACCGGTGGAGATATTTGCCATTTTGACAAATATCGGCATCGGCCTTTTTACAAATCTCAAGGCCGATAAAGCTGGCATCTCACTGAGCGTTGAATGCTTGCGAATGTAGCGAATTTAATTTTTTTAAATTAGGGAGTTATTTATTTGCTTTATTTTTTTTATTTAGTTTAACACATGGTGATGAGCCGGAAAGCTCAATTTTTAGCCCTTTAAGCCTGAGCTCCCAATGGGGGACTCTCGGTTTTTGGAGAAGAAATTGTGTGAAACAATGTAATGATGTTATCATGAAAGAATATAATGATGTCGCACATCAAATTAAACTGCAGAACCGGGGCTACAAGAATATATAAGTCATGTGTACATGCCCCAAACACAGCTCAAACGCCAACTCATTTAATTATCAAAAATAGAATAGAATAGATATTGTGCCACACAGTGAAATAACTCGGCTCTCCCGCTGAGCTGCTTCATGCAAAACACACAAGTGACCCATCTGAACAAATCTCCCAAGTGTCCCCTTTATTATGACACAAGAATTATTCAAATAGACCTTGTGGTTGCATCGATATCCTCTTTATATTTTGGGTATGTAGTTTTCGAGCAAAAGCCTGAAAAATAGCTTAGGGCTTAATTAAACTAAGCTGTCTATTCTTTATTTTTAAAATTAAAAGAAAAACCTTGAAAATGTTGAACATTTTAAAAGTTATTTTAACAAACATGCTTAATGTCATTTCAATAAAGTTCAATTTTAACGCAAATATTTTCTCTTTTACTGCAAATGAATATCGGCTTGAAATATCGGTTATCGGCCTCCTTGACTGCTAATAATCGTTATTGGCCCTGAAAAAAACCCAACATATAAAGTTGATCAGTACTTTGGAGTCATGATGGAAAATAGACCCTAAACTATCAAATAAAAAAATAAAAAAGGTACGCAATGTAAATTACAATAATTTCTGTAATTGGCGGTGCGTGCTTTAAAAGAATGGGAACATGCATTCTGTGAATGGACAGCACACTACCTATCGTGGCTCGACAAATGAAACCCCTCACTTGCTTATGTGTTGCCAATAACAGCTGACTCGCATGAAAAGCGTGACTGACCGTCGATAGTGGAGGGCAGCAGCGTGGCCACGATCTCCCCTTGCCCTTTCTGGTTCTTGTACAAGAAACACTGGAAGCAGTAGAGCACAGCGCAGCGCAGCACGAAAGGTTGCCTCTCGTTGACCATGGACATGAGCAGGACCACGATGGCAGGTCTACGGACCAAGACGAGAGGACAGGTGAGGATGTACCCCTGCTACTAGTTTGTGCCACAAAATAGTGCTTTGCCACCATTTTGTGGCAAAATGGTGTGACGGAACTATTTTGAAGTGTGTTGAGTAGTTTCATTTTGCTGTCAATTCGTAGCATGTATAGACTATTAAAATTGGGGGTTTGCCAATTACAGATTTTCACTATTTTGGGCAGGTTTCAGTCAATACTCCCCAAAATAGTAAAGGTTTACTGAATTTCCTTGACAGAGATTACTACTTTCTTACTTAGGCAGGGATTTGGTGCCATTTTAGTGCTTTGCATATAGAGCACAAAAACAAACAGGTGAGTTATTCAGTAAATGGAGCTTGGATTTACCTGGGTGGGTTCGATGGCGCATTGACTGACGCAAAGTAGTCCTGGTTGACCTGTGAGCCCCTAATAACCTCTGACACAGTGTTGATGGTCTGTAAGGAAGCGGCGGCAAAAGGTTTGAAGATGAAAACAAGCCTACTTCTCCAATTGTGTCCCACTGATTGCGAGTTACCTCAGTGAGGATGTCCGCCGGCACGCCGGTGGCCATCAGGATGGTGCACAGCTGCTGCAGCAGGCCACACTGGTACATGGACTTCTGACAGCTGGCCGTAGCGCCCGGCGAGTTCACCGGAGACACCATGACTCGCACTAGCTGGGATCAAGAAAACACAACACACGGATTATTTTGGCTACAAAGCAAGAGTTAGGGCTGGGCGAATGTTCCATTTTATTTTGCCAGGGCAATATCCTGCTAAAGCCTGACAAGGAAGCTGTATGGTACCTGCAGCATGAGGTGGAGATTTGTGACCTTCTGTGCTGACCAGCCCGAGTTGTCGTCGCCGACCTCGAACCACGGCTTCATGCGCTGGATGAAGGAGCCCTCTTTGAAGAAGTTCTGGTTGGAGCTGTTGTTCTTGAGGAGGTTGCGCAGCAGGAGCAGGCAGTCCTCTACCACAATGCCTGCGCACAAAGACGCGTGGCACGCAAACCAGCTTCATTGGAAGGAACAAGGAATTGAAGGATCAGAATCCATAAGCAAGTGTATTGAGTTTTCCTTTTTTTCCAATGGAATTAATTCTACATTTTGTGCTATTATAGAATGAAAAAAAGAAGAAAGAAAAAAGTGATAACCATAGAAACAAATGACAAATGATTTTTTTTAATTATTATTTTTTTAAAGTTGGAAAACATTACAATGTTGGTGGGTAAACTGGCCCACTGAACACTTATATGATCAAAAGTCAAGCAATATTTGTTGTATTTTTTTCCTTCCTCAAATTGGTTAAAAGTATCCATTCATTTTATCTATTTATTTATAGTCCCTTCTAATTAATAGATTAGTTGCTTTTGTTGGAAATAGAATAAAAATAAAAGTAAAATAAAAAAAATTACACATTCCTTTACATGCAACATATTTTATTTTTAATTATTAATAATAATAATTTGATGATAAGACTAAATTATTCAAATTTAGTATTTATTTACATCTTTTATTTTTTACCTCATCCATAATCCTCATCACATCTTATAACACGCTGCGGAACACAATACAAGACCGGCTTGTTTGTTGATGAGAAACTCCCATTAATTACAACAACTACATCCAGCAGAATGACGAGCGGTATTTTAATCAATTTATTTTTGTTTGCTTTCTTGACACGCCATCAAATTGTGTTGTCTTGTGAAACCGGTCTGTGACAGAGAATCGCATGTGTCGTGCAAACAACATTATTATTGATTCAGTGTGACGCTGTGTGAAAGCACACAGTTTCCGTGCTAGCCCTGAGACTAGTAGAATAAGTCATGCTAGCAATGTAGCAGCCGTTGCTGAGATCGTATAAAATGGATAGGGGATAACTCGAGGGGTCAGAGGGAGGACATTCAAATCTTACTAGCAGTTAGAACGTGGCAAACTCACCATTTAATTAACAAATCAGAGACAGTGTCTTGGAACTTTTTGTACCTCCGTCACTGCTGCCCTCTTCAGTGATGATATCCAGGAGGCGCTCAAAGGCGTTCTCAAAGGCCACAATCTTCTGGATGGCAGCGTTGCCTTTAGTCAGCTGCTGGAGCAACAGCAAGCCCTGCGCGATTGGGAAATGGGTCCATTTAGTTGGGAATTGAATAAATGAAACGGTACGGAATGAAAAATTCTGGAAGTGCTCACGTCATTGCGGATCACCTCTCTGGAATCAGCCAACAGGTCCATCAATCTGGAGACGCCTGCAAGTGCAAGTAAATGTTGTACACATAATGGAAAAAGCGAGAGGACATGCAGTAAAGAGAGGCTTACAAACGCACCCATTGGGCTGACCAGAATGATGCTCTGCAGCTGAACACACTGGTTCCTCAGGAGGGCCGTCAGCAGCTTGACAGCGGGCCAACGCACGTGGAAGTCAAACTCCTACAATGAAAATATGCGGAAGGAAAGGCAGCACAGAGAAGATGTGGCATCTGTAAAGGCTGACGTTCATAACGGCGTTGAAAAAGAAAGCGCTAAAGCAATGCACTTCCACAAAAACACTATTGCCGCAAGAGACATTTAAACTGTGTTTGGCGATTAAATAACTGTCATTACTAGTGATGCGCAGAATATTCGTCCACCGAAAATTTGCGTCCGAAAATGGAAAAAAATAGCCATTTTCGGCCAAAATTAAATTAAAGTTGAAAAAATATGGCCGAAATAGGATGTTGTGGTGACGCAAGCAAAAAAATTAATAAATAAACGCCGCAAGCAAGCGTCTGTTTGAATTAAACAGCAAACACGGGGGGTGAGTGTCCGCCTCGCTTCTTGCTGGCTTTTTACCGTGCGAGTTTGCACCGGTCAGTGGCAGCAGCGCCCGGGGGTCATTGCGCACACCGGAGAAGAGGGGCGTCGCTTGGTGTACAACATTTAAGCGGATCGAAAAAAGACAGAACTGCCGTGTACTGCAGTACAGGTGAGCCACTCTTTCTCCAGCAGCGCCTTCCTTTTTTTTTCTTTATTTTTTTTTTTTAAACACTTCTACTTTTTCACCGGCATCCCGGTGGCTGTGCTAAATAATTTAGCTAATGCTAGCACTATTGCTATCAACAGTTTTAAACACTTACCGCTATCTCCGGGTAACGGCAAACCTGTGCAGGACGCTGTGTGTGACTTTGCAGTCCGTTCCCGAAGCCAATTAGCTGGTGCGAACAAATGTATTTATTAATTTTTTAAACGTTGGTGAATATGTGAATGTGCCGATTTTAAGTGCGCCGCACCTTGTCCCGCCGCACGCATGCATCTGTCGCAGCCTGTGCGAACGACATTGACTATAAGGTGCAATCGCACCGCCGGAAAATGCTCAACCCTCGTTTGGTGTTTAATGTATCATTAGCCGACATGTCTGCGGTGTGGGCACATTTCAATTTATATTGTGCTTCGTTAAAATGCCAGTGCTAAATACATATTTTATAATAATTTTAATTAATTATAATAAATGCAATGATAGTAAAAATTGGCATAATTTTGTCCCGCCGTTTCGGTTTTCGACCAAGCATTTTTCATTTTCGGTTTCGGCCAAACATTTTCATTTCGGTGCATCCCTAGTCATTACAGAGGTAAAATTAACACATCAACTAGTCACTTTAACCCATAGCATATATTAAACTACACAAATACACTTGTACAAGTAAAGCCCTCCTCTCTGAATAAACCTAAACTTGAATAAACACTCTGTACTCTCCGCAATAGACTAAATAAAACTCTCCTGGCTATCCCCCTAAATCTCTAGAGCAGTACCTCCAACATGGTGAGGAGCAGCGTGATGTGCTCGGGGTCCTGGATGAAGGCCTCTGTGAACTTGGCACCCAAGTCATCTGCCTGCTTCTGGGCAGTCTCATCTGTGCAAAAAAAAAGAAGAGGAAATGACAGGTGGGGTCGTTGGAAAAGGTACAACGAAATAGAGGAAGGACTACTAAGGGAGAGAGTTTGCCGCATTCAGCCCGTTAGTTGTCGGGTGTGCTATAAAAGGAATTGTGTTAAGTAGTTTCAGTCGAGCCTCTTTCACAGAGATCCATAAAAATTGGCAGCAAACTGGTCCAAGTTATACGGTCACTATACGATTACACTCCCTTATTTAAAAAAATATATATAAGTTCTGAGACAGTATTAATTGTGTATTCATCTGTTTTAAGCAATGATGCTCTACTTTGTTTTATTTAGCTACCACAGGTGTCGTCTTTCTGGGTGTCGCCCCCCCCCCCCCTCCAAATGATGCAACTGCTTGCTTTGTATGGAACATGGGGATAAGCCTTAAAAAAAAAGAAAAAAGAAACACACATCCACTTAATAAAAGAATGTCCAGACTGCGGCTTTGACTGGTTCTCTTTCACTTACCAAAGGATTTCATTGAGTTGACTTATCTGTCCTCAGGTCAAAAACGTGCAGTTTGTAACTAGTTGACATCACGCTCTCAATGTCAATGTGGAGTAGTGAAGTCTGTACAACCCCTGTGCATCAATTAATTTATTTATTTTTTGAAGTCATCTATTGACTGGGACGCCATATTGCTACGTGCACACCACTGTGGCAAGATCCTGCCCTTGTCTGGGTTCCGTTTAAAAGACAAAGATGGATTGATGCTTTGTCTCTATCCGGTTCCTTGGAGACATGAAATTTCAGGAGGCAAGCGAAGCCAGCACACGTGCCTTTAAATACATGATTAATGATGGCCTTTTTCAACAATGAGCTATGACTGATGTGCGCGGATGTTGGTGCAGGGTAATGGGAAAGGGAGGCAATCATGCACAGTGAAAAGGTTTTACCTTCTGATTCGTCTGTGAGGTTAAGACATGGAAGAGAAGAGAGAGAGAGAGAGAGAGAGAGAGAGAGAGAGAGAGAGAGAGAGACGACAATCTTTACATTGAAAAGACAACTGTTGGCGTACAGGAAGCGCGAAATGCACAATGAGTGATGGTCCACATGAAGGATAACAAATGGCAAAGTTGACACCTAAGTTTCCTTCTTTCTTTTTTTTTTTTTAATGACATTCAGTATTTCTAGTTAGTGGCTACCTTGCTCTTCCTCCTCGTCATTGCAGATAATGTTGTACAGCGTGTCCAAAGCATAGCCGAGGATTTCGGAGTCAGACCTGTTGGATTTCAGAGCAAATATAAATGGCAATGTTCCACTATTACTACAATAAGAAATAATTGAAATCATCTGTTTCAGAGTCTGGTCCGCTCACAACCATAAAACCTATACTGTACTGTACAGGCAGTGTTTTAAAGAGGACACATGACTACTTATATATATATAAAAAAAAAATTGGTTTTCGGAAGTGTCTGCCAATCCATCAAGTGTCAAATTAATTAGATAGCTATCTGAATATTTGTTATTTGGATATTTATATTATTAGCTGTTCCGCACTTCCTCCATACAGTGGAACTAATTTACATAGCAACCGCCCACATACCGAGTTTCTTCGCCCATGACATGATCAGCTAGGCTAGGTGAAGATTCAGAGCCATTTTCAAGACGGCCTACACTATCAAGTAGCTCACTTGAATGTGACGGGACCTGCCCCTAAAAACTAGCTAATTTCAGGAAGACATGAATAAATAGTTACGTATAAGCTCTAATTCTTGATCCTGGTAATTTAGACAAAAACGTGTCATGTTAGTGAGACATCTTGGAACTGTTTTAAATTGTTCATTGTAGCTGTTATCACAAAATTTTGGATTTATAATACAGCTGTCAAGTCATTTTTACACGTGCATGCCAGCGTTGTAAAAAATAAAATAAAATACACACATTGCTTGTAAGTTGTTATGGTGATGGCAGTTTGTGTATGAAAGAGATTATTTCTATTTGCTATGAAGAAATTTTTTTGTTTTGTTTTTAATGACAACTTGGATCAGTGTCAACTGCATTGATACGTGCCTGTCAGTTTGCAGAATGTTTATCAAGTGATCCGTTGCTTGTGTGCCAACCTCCATGCGATATTTCTACAAAAACAAATGATAATTATTTCAAGGCAGACAGGTCCAACAGAACCCACACAATTAAAAGGTATTTCAGAACTCGATTTGCCCGAACATACAACACAACTCACAATTCCTGGGAATGATTAGCTTATGTTAATAATGTTTGATCATTTTATTGTTGGCATGAGAGGCAAGACAGGGAAGTAAACATTCAAGAGCTCTAATTGTTTTCAGCAACCCTAAAATGGACAATATATCATCAATTCGTAGCCTCTGTTCTACTAGACAGTGGGTCTGTCATCCACTTTAAAAGGAAACACCGTAATATTGGTATCAAATTCATGGAGGCGCAACGCTACTAAGAACTGTGAAGCAGATGTGCCCACTTTGCAGTGCCTAATAAGTAGCCCTCAATTTCAAAAAGGTCAGTGACCCCTGATTAAATCTTACCTTGGAGAGTGATTTAAGAGCACGGACCGCATCCCTGCGATCTTCGAGGAGAGTCGACGAGGCAACTCTGTCGCACAATTTCTGGATCTATCACCAGAGGAAGAGTTTTTAGTTATTAAGCTCACATTTCTGCTCAAAAAATGAGGTGCGCCAAATCTGGTGTTATTTTAAATGGCAAAAACGGACACAACCCAACCAATTTGGACAACATAATGCAGGTGAAGCAACTATGTGATTGGATCTATATGTGACTGTGCCTGTTAAGCAAGGCTTGCATTTTATACTTGAATGTTGCACATATTAAATGTACAACACTCAATTGTTGATAATGACTCAATTTGAAACTCTTAATATTGTGCTTACTTTAAACGAACAATTTACATAATATGTCATAGAATAATAAACATGAGAGCTGTTACAAATACAATAACGCACATTGATATAAAATTAGTTGATCGCTACAAGTCATTAGCAATATATTGACTGGATTAACGATCACTTTATATATTAAATTGCATTACAATTATTATGCTAGCACGTAGCAAACGCACTAATGACAGAGTAGCAGCATTAGCATGGAGACTAGCCAATGTGATAAGACGAGGCTAATCACTTCATTAAATGGAGGACGCCACGTATATGTTATCGTAAAGGTTTGTCTTTAAGTGGAGTTTAAAGGCACTTTTAAAGGCGCGTTTGGAGTACTGTACTAGAGAACAAATGCTAAGCTAATCGAAGCCAGCCGGGGTTAGCTTCATACCGTCTCCGCTCCAGTCGGCTGCGGCCCGGCTGCTTGCCCGCCCATCACTCCCCTGAAGAAGTTCATCTTTGCTGACGTCAGTAGAAACACTGCGGAGACTCCTCGGCGTGATTCAGGTGATGGGGAAAATATGAAGGAAAGTGTACAGACTCGTGAGTTGTTGTTGTTTTGTAATTATTTTGTGAGGTTGACAGAGCGACCCCGGAACTCCTCGTGGGAGAAGGACACTGCGCATGCGCGAGGACGTGGCGATACGTGGCCCATCAGAGGCACATTTAAAGGGCCACAACAACAAAAACGATCAGGGTTGAGGGCATTTTTGGCCAACGGCCAAAGTAAAAAAAGAAAAGAAAGATCTGTCTATATAACAGTTCTAAATCAATCAAGTAGAAACATACTGTAATATTGCTGGCTTTATTTTTTAAAAAAACTATTTGTCTTAAAACTCTATTACTTGACAGTAGAATATAAATATCTTTGGAAAATCATCCCTCTCTGTCCCCATTTTATGCCTCTAATTTAATTTTCAATTATATATCACAGGATGACAAAACTGGTCAGAGACTGTAGAGACAGAAAAGGCATGATCCAATCATTTTTGTGTGCACGGTACACACTCACGCACACCGAGTATGCCGGTCCAACTGCAGCACACAACTTTTTTGCACTGATAGTTTTCGTTTACTGGAGTTGTGATGTATGAGAGGAAAGGGCAGAGGGAGATTAAAGCTGGAATGTGGCTCAAGTCGGTGTGCTTGAGTGTGTGTAGTGCGTAAAATAACTACAATTTGTACCACTTAAGAGCAGAACTGTAAAAAATTAAAAAAATTAAAATAAACTTGCAATAATAGAAAAGCTGCACAACACACGAGCAATGTTATGAGTGGTGCTGATATCAGTAGTTTATTAAGTCTGACACATTCAAAATGAAAAGGAAAGTCAAACCAAGAGGGAAAAAAAATTATATCTGAGCAACAAGGGCAACTTAACAAAGTAAAAGATGGCTGTCAGGTTTTTTTTAAGTACATAGTCTATTTTCATTCAAAAAAAAACTGGCATAATTCACTGTAACTATCCAGTTGCAATCAGACAGAAAAATAATTTACAGCTTTGGAGGATTCACGAGGGTTAGATCTTCACTGTCACTTTTCTGAAAATACTTGCACGGATTTAGATTAATTTTGCTGGCCGTGTTCAAAACTGACAGATTGTCCCTGGAAATGTTGCCCTTCCCCTTCAAAAAAGAAAAAGAAAAAAAAGTGCAATACCCACCAGACAAGGAAGACCTCATTACTATTATATTGTTGCTACAACGCTTTCCCCCTTTTCAGTGCAAGATTATCAAAACAAAATCACATATTTTTCTTCACCGGCTGAAACAAACACAATAGAGAAAAAAGAAAGAGGACCAAGTGTCGGGCACATGAATTATGTTAAGCGCAATGAGTAGGCGATGTTATGAAAAATACAAATGCAGCTAGAAAAGTGATCTCAGGTATTTGCTCGGTTGTCTACAAAATTGTATTTGGGGAAACGTGAAAACCTGCGAGGGAAAAGTATATATTGTGGAACCTCCAAAATGTTAAGACTTCAGCCTAATTTTTGGTGAGGTAACAGATCAAAAATTGCATCTTTTGTAACGTCACGGAGTAGTGACGGCAATGGGGGAGAATGTGACAGAGCAGGAAATGAAACAGGAAAATCTTCAAGATAAGCACTCAAACTATCTAAATATGACATTCACGCAATTTACCAAGCAGACACTAACAAAATACTGCTAGGTGACAAATTGCCTTTTTCCAACGGTGACTAATTTTACTTTATTTTAGTAAACATTTATACTTGGCATTAGGTGACTTTTTTTTTTGACTAATCATAATCCCTACATTGCCCGTACAATTTTTACATAATTCACATCGCGTCTTTTTCAGTTGAGTTGATTTCATAGGTTCCACTCCAATATGTCAAAATATACGGTGGCTTTGCGCTATTGAAACATGAAATATAAAATTGTACCTTTTAAAGGTGGGCCGCTCAAAACTCAAACAAAAGCAAATCAATTGTACAAAGTGTCACATTTTTAAATTGGAAATGGACCATAAACATTAACTTCAATCCGACCAAAGCCCAAAAATAGCATCGCTTTAGTACGAGCGAAGAAGGTGAACGCAGAAGGCACCGTTTTTTTGTTTTGTTTTTATAT
Source organism: Leptonotus elevatus (assembly GCF_054856555.1). Classification (NCBI taxonomy): domain Eukaryota; kingdom Metazoa; phylum Chordata; class Actinopteri; order Syngnathiformes; family Syngnathidae; genus Leptonotus; species Leptonotus elevatus. Next base: position 5,719,986 of record NC_141246.1, on the reverse strand, counting down.
ATCAAGAGAAAGGAATGCGAAACAGTAAACTATGACTTTTGCTGTACATTTATTCTGTCACTTTTGACGACAGGAAAGGCGTCCTTCATCCCTAGCTTAAAAAAAAAAAAAAAGACAAAAATTTGAATGAAAAGAAACCAGAGCGCCACTCTTCCTTTCTTCTTTATCCTTTGTCCCGCACCCACCCACGTCCAGACATATTGTCATTTGGTGAACATCCTGGATTATTTATACTTAGAAACGAGGCAAAAATAGGTCATCTTGTCCATCCAGCAGTAAAATGTAAATTTTCGGTATACATTGGTCACAGCAGCGAGGCCTGCCCCGTTTGTGTCGTGTCGCTTCAGCGGCTTTCCGAGCGAGAAGGTCGACGTAAGAAAAAAAAAAAAAAGTATCCATGAGTGCATATTGGTGAATTCGTTATGCAAATTTTGAAACATTGGTCTCTCAGGAAACGGGAAGGGTGGAAAAAAAAGGCAGGCCTTTCCCTTCGGAACAGCACAACGTTTGCATCTTCCAACAGTAACTAGCATAGAAAATGTGCAATGGAAGGTTAAGTCAAGGCAGATAATCTCATTTATCCAGAATAACGGGCTGTTTTTTCTTTTTAAATGGTACTTTAAGTCTTTCAGTCCCTCCGAATGTGGCACAAGATGACTCCTGGTTGCTTTCCCCACACAAAATGTACAAATTATAAGTTTGTGATTTCTTGTCATAGCAACAAAAAAAAAAAGATCTTCGGCTCACAACTAAATAAGCTTGACAAGGTGCGTCACATTCCAAAGCAAAAGGGAACCCCCCCCAAAAAATAATTAAAACATAGATGACAGGTGAAGCCGGCGGTACGTCTCCCCCCACTTTCCTCAGCGGCGCTGGGTTGTGAAGCGGCCTTCACCGAGGCCTCCCGAGCCCCTTCCGGAACCCATGCCAGGCTTGGGGGCCATGCCGCCCCGGGGCGGTGGGCCCCTGCCGTCACGCTCCCGCATAATGCCGCTCCCCATGATGCCCCGCGGGCCTCCGGGTCCTCGGTCATTGCGCCTCATGTCCCGACGGTCGTCGCCCCGGATCTCTCGCTCGCGCGCCGCCCGCGTCTTCTTCTCCTCCACGTTCAGACGCACTTCACCTCGGAACATGATGGGCTGTGGGCGTAAAACCATACACATTATATGGGGGGAAAACTTATTTCATGTTACTAAGGAAAATGTTTTATGTGTGGAAGTTGATGCAAGCTTGGGGGAAGAAAAAAATGCTTCAAAAGCTTAAAATAAATAATTACATTACAACTGACAAATTTTACATTAAAAGCTAAATGGGGCGGCGTGGCTCAGTGGTAGTCTCCCATCCCTGAGGTTGTGGGTTCGATCTTTACCCCTGCTGACCATATCGAAGTATCCTAGATCAAGACACTGAACCCTAATTTGCTCCCAGTGGATCTGGCAGCGCCCTGTGAAAGGGTGAATGTGAGGCTTTGTAAAGCGCTTTAGGCACTATAGCTAAAAAAGCGCTGAATAAAAAAAAAAAAGCATTCCATTCCATTCCAAATATCGGCAGATCCAATATAACCGATCAAGATAGGTGGAAAGTAATTAATAAGAGTGTTTATATGAATGTCACTAATGTTCTTTCCTTTTGCTTTAAAAGGTTCTATTTATTATGATATACTCGCTGTGACTTAGGAAAATGTATTGACATATTATGGCAAAATATTGTGGCAAAGTTTCTTCAGTTACTTGAGAACAAAATCTATATCTTTCATCCACTGCAAAGTGCTTAAAATGGATTGGGACTCTTCCCGAAAAACACTAAGAAGGGTAACCAAGGAGATTGTTTTGACAAGCTGAGAAACAAACCCTCGCGCCAATTAATACTACTGTGCATTGTCGTAGTATCTGCACAGTCTTCACTATATTGCATGCTCGCCCGTGTTAGAAGTGATGACACTGCATTTTTGCATGTGATCAAACTTGCGCCAAGTGATGACATTGCATTTTTGTCTTAAATAGGGTTGAGCAATGAATTGAATCACAGTGTAGTAGAAGGCAATTTTCAAATCGCAAACACTGCAATTGGGGGGTGGGGGCTTTAAAATAAAAGAAAGAAATCTTCTGCATCACTTCGGTCAGTGATGCTGGACCCTCGTGTTAAACCTTTATTGAGCTATGCCAAACTTTACTTTACAAAAATCTCACGAAATACCATTAAGCAAGAAATGGTGGCAACGGATTATATCATTATATGCCTTCTGGTATCTTTTAATTGTCCTGCCTGAGATAATTAGATTAACAAAGACACATTACTTTTTCTTAAACATCGATAAAGATTTAGGTGGAATTGTGCAGACCAGTGATTGGGAATTATTGACCTATACCGAAGCACCACCCAGTGAGCAAAATGAGGTAATGAAATGTCAATACGTGCCCCGAATACCTTGGCCCCAAGGATTTTCTGCACGGGATCAGAGTCATCAAACACCACAAATCCAAAATTGGGTAGCTTCCCGCTGACACCCTTGGTGTTGATGCGGAGCTCCACGACATTCCCATAGGCTGCAACGTGAAAAAAAAAAGATCAATCGTATTATACAGCAACTCGAAAGAGCGCCAAGCGTGGCCTCAATGATGTTCTAAAACGGCAACTCTGGCATACTCATGAAGAAGTCTTTGAGCTCGCCCTCGTCGATGTCGTGTGGGAGGTTGCCGACAAAAAGCTGGTGGCTGTCGGGGTAGCGCACGGTTCGCCTTCCGTCCATTTCGCCGGAGTCACCTTCCCCTCTGCCGCCTGACACACAAAACAGAGAATTTATTGCGTGCATAAAAAAAATCCGCAATCCTTACATGTTAGTGTGGAACTTCCACCAAAGCCAAACTAAACTGTTGACATAAATAAACATGGCTGAATAATATAGCCAAGAAATGACACTCTATTCCTACTACAAGTGCCGCATCAAAAACTTTTTGTGGTTACCAAACAGAGCATTTTATTGTTTATTTATCTTTTACAGTTAAACATTTAAAATGTTTTATTAAAATGCAACAAGGATTTGTTTTAAAAGTTAGTTAATGCAATCATGACTGATTGGGGGGGGGGGTTGTTGGGGGGGTAATAATAATTTTGGTTTCAGGAAAAATAGTGCAAATCGCAGAAAGGGGAGTGGGGTGTAATTTAAAAAAAATTGCTTTGATAGCTTTGTCTTTTTAGGGTTATTGAAGGACAAAAAAAAGCTTAAAAAACGAATTGTACTTTTGAGGAAAATTTCCAAAAGTCACAAACATACTTGTATTAAATGGTAAATTGACTGCTTTTCATATAGCGCTTTAAACACTATATGGTGCCTAAAGTGCTTTACAATTTAAGACTCCTGTTGGGCTAGACTTTTAGGCATAAAAAGGTATCATGAGTACTTTTAGTTAGTTTGTTAAGTTACTACAGCAAAATAAACAGATGTGCTCTTTTTTCCTCCCACTTTAATGCATTGCCAAGGTAATGGGTTGGGACTAGTAAAAAAAAAAAAAAAAAAAAAAAAAAAATCATGACACTGTTTTCAACTGTAATGTGACTTCAAAATTCACATTTACCTCTGTTAACAAAACTCAGGTGCGGTTTTCCCATTTGTGCGTCCGATGGTGGGACAACATCTAGTTGTAAGAGCAAGACAAAAGGGGTCCACTTAAGATTTCATCGAATTTGAAAGAATGTCACGGCAGAATATGAATGTAACTGGCCAAAGGGCATTACCCGGTCGGGGGCCTCGCGGGGGGAAGGTCGGTCTGTCGCGGATGCGTTGGTCTCTGGGTCGCAGCGGCGCCGCCTGTGTCTCTGGCTTGGCTTCAACTCGGGCCTACAGACAGGTGCAACAAAAAAAAAAAATTGGTGCGTATGAATCTTGTATTTTTAGGGGATGAGTACTGCATTTTATTTTCAATGTGTTGTAATAGTTGATGTTATGTTTGACAGAATGCTTACCTGTGAGCTTGGAGCTTTGACAACGTGGGGTGAGATTCCAGACGAGGTGCCGGTAGGAGGAAGGTTTTTGCTGGTCACTGACGCCCATGAGAAGGTCTGCAAAGCAAAGATTCAACTGTCCAATGAAAATGTTTATGCATCCATATTATGTTGATTTTACATTTTAATAAATCATGCTCTCCTCCAGGTCCTATTAAAAAAATATGTTGCCAAACCACCAAAGAAATAAGACTACTATCTAAACCTCTCCTTGCCATTTGCTTTCAAAAACTATCAGATTGCATTTTTTGCCAGTATTCTGCACTTCCGTGTTCTAAATAAGCTTTTTTTGGTGGAAAACTAGATACATTCTAGTACAAAAGTGCCACTAATTTAATAATGTTTCAGATTTCATCTCCACATTTATCCTCCCACTGTGGCCATTTTGCCTCCCTGCAGAGTTTATTTTTGTTACAGTAACTAAGGGAACAAGGCAAGAGGGGGAACAAGACTGATTGCATAAACCTCAAGATGGAAGTGAAGGGGGAATATAATAATAAAATCTTTAACCAAAGTTTTTAAGAGCTTCTAATCAATAAAATCTTTTTTCGAAGCGTCCAGTGAAGTGATCTCATACCTTGGGTGGCTCCTGTGGATGGGGTGGAGACTCCACCGGGACTGGTGAGGGAGCTTTTTCCTCCATTTCTTCCAAAACCTTCTCATCTACTTCGGACTTTATCTCCTCAACTTTGGGCTCAGGCTCTGGTTCCATTTCTGGCTCGGGAGCAGGCTCCTCCATGGGCTCCTCCACTCCGTTACTGTGGAGAACAAGATGGGCTCAATTTTGTATTTTTTTACAATAACGCTACAGAATAAATAAAAATAGAGAAGTGTGAGCGTACGTGACGGGGTGAGGCTCATAGTAGGCGGTGCTGTTGGGACTCTCTTGCAGTGGCTCGGGAGATGCCGGTCTCTCTTCTGGCTCCTCTTCAACTTCCTCCTCTGATTCTGAAAGGAAAACAATCACATTGATATCCTGTCAGCCACAGAATTTGCAACACCATCGTCAACAAAAACAAAAATCAAGCAAAAATCTAAACAAACACGGCACAGTGCAGTAATTCCCAACCACTGTGCTACTGCACAAACGTAAAATAAGAATACGTTGAGATAAGGTTGTTATTTCAGTATGTACACACATACTTGTGATACGTTGCCCTTAAAACAGCGGTCAAGTTCCAAATGTTATCTTTCTGTTTTATTTGCAAACGCCTTACCCTCATCAAGTTCCGCTTCTGAGTCGCAAAAAACTTCATCCTCGTAACGGAAGATGTCATTGTGTACGTAGAACTTGTTGGCTACTGAACCCTGGTGAAGACCATTAAAAAGATTGACACGTGTTGGCATTTTGATCAACCGACACCCCAGCTACGGCGACAGCAAGATGTGTAGCAGTAGTCTACCTCAGGGGCGAGCACAAACGTCTGCATGAACTTCCGCATGGGCTGCCCGTTGTTGGAGAGCTCTCCGAGAACCTGCACCACTACGCCGTCGCTCAGGGTGGCGTGGGCATCCACGTGCCGGATCTTTGTGTGGCACTCACTGAACTGCAGCGACATGACCTTCTTGTGGATTTCCTACGAGACGCGCGCACACACACAACACAACTTATCAGTCAATAAATCCGCTTTTGATCTGAACTATAACATCTAGAGTAGCACAGTAGATGAGGTGGAGTGGAAAATTGAAAGATTGTCACTAAATATGCAGTTGGAATTTTCTTTAGCTTTTTGTGATGTCACCACAACCAGTGATGACCAAGAGGAAAGGAATACGACTTGACTAAGTGTCTAGCTGCCACGTACTATTCCAGCCCCAAACAAAAGAAGTTAAAGAAAATTGGTCTCATAAAAAGGTGCAATTACATTTTGTAGTATTTGCCGTGTTGGACGAGCGCCATTAAACCCTTAGTATTTATTACCCAATCTTGGGGACTTGCACAGTATGACAAGAACCACAACCAAGGCAGACAACATTCCCTCTGACCCTCCATAACCTCGTCACCTCCTCTTCGAGCTCCTTACCCCAGGTAGGCAGTATTGAACTTTACGCACTATACTTACGTGTCATGCCTTTGTCTGTCATAGTTGCTTGTTACTGCAATACTAGTGTAGCTCATACTATCCGAGACAAATTCCTTGTGTGTTTTTAGATACTTGGCCAATAAAGATTATCTTGATTCAGATTAAAGTACATGGCTCAGTGAGCTGGAGACGGTTAGTCTGCGTGCGAGTGCAAGTCGCGGCCTAGTAGCTCATTGTGAGTATTTTCATTTTGTATGCGTGTAGTTGACTGTCAAATAAATGGCTGAAAGTTCATCAGCGAGTGTGGCTCTCCTTGCCCCCATTCCAAGGCATTACAGTACCCCGGTTGCTCCATTTTCCCCCCAATTCAATTCAGATGGCAGCATAGTAAAACGACGACTCAAGTTACGACTCGGAGCTGGAAAAATTCACAAGGTGGTGCACTCGTAGGTTAAAAGGTACCACTGTACTGCGATTAAATGTGAATAATAATAAAAAAAACATTTGTGACCCACCGTTTGCCCGTACACCGCTTCCACCAGCTTCCCACTCGGGTCAAGACCCCCATGAACATAGGAAGAGTTCCTCCCATAGAACCTGACAATGAAGCAGCGTTAAACAGTTATGGAATACAGCCTTGGCAAAAAAAACAGCAAAGCGTCTCATACTTGCATGTCAAGCATTACCTGTGCAGGTAGTCTGGCGCCTTGTTTAACAGCGTGTAATATTGCCTCACAAACTCCCGCCCTACAAGCAGGGGACTCGGCTTCTCCATCACCATTTCTTTGGTAAACAATATTAAGTGCTGGGGGACAGAAAGACATGGTTTGGTTACAACATGGTTTATCTACATTAAAATAGTTGGTGTAATGATTTCTGGTTTCTTTACTGTCAAGTTTTTTTCTTGGCTCAATGTAAAGCAGAGATGTTACTTTGGTCATTTCAGAATGGCAAATTTGTAGCTCTTATTTGTCACAAACTGCAGGAGAACTTTCAATTGTTTCTGATAATAGCGCCATCTCGACGAGTTAACACCGCAATTGCAGTTAAAAATGACACCCAACCAGGACAACACTGTTCAGGTAATAACATCTTTCGTGATATCTAAGGTTTAGGCGGCCCGATTAAAAGGTGGAGGTTGCCTACTCCAAATTTTATATTCAGGAAAAATCCTGACTTTAAATTAAATAAAGCTAGCAGGGAAAAAAACAGGTTCTTTGTCTCACTTCTAGGCCTGCATCAGCCACACAACAGCTGACTGTTAGCATGGAGGCTAAATCAGAAGCTCCGTGTGGCATCACGTCCATCAAGTGAGACAAAGAAGCAGGCCGAAATAACACATGACACGCAGGCAAGGCATTCAAAGGCTGATTATTAGAAAACATCAGCCCCAGAATTATGTTTTTAAGTCAGCCATTTCGTACAGTCGTGGCCTACATGCACACCTCAAGCCTCCTGTCTATACTACTATATCATCTCGGATTATTTTATACTGCGCCCCCTGGACTTGTCAACGATCATCCTAATTTAAAAAATAAATAAATAAACACAGTGACATGTTGACGAGTTCCGTGTGTGATAAACAAACAAAATGTCCCCCGGCAAACCCGTGCTAACTCGCGTTAGCACCAGGGCTAAGCTACCTTGTGGCGTCGTCTTTATTTATTTTAGTTTTAGGCCACTGGCGGTTACATTGGCCACAATATCGTGTAAATAAGATATTTTATACGAGTTCTATCAAAGCGCGTAAGAAAAAAAACACGCAATATAGGAGGCACGTCGCTAAAATTTACATTAAATGAAGATGGAGGGGGAGACACAAACGACACAACAGAACGCGATGGTAGCTGTTGTAACGTATTCGTTATAAAATGGGATATTGAATATATTCAATATACGGAAACGATTATCCACAATTTGTAATCAACTTGACTGTCGAGCCTCAACTTAAACCCTGTGCCGTCTGGAAAACAAAAGGCAGTGTCGAGAACAAACAAATCTTAATAATTGTCAGGCAATGTGGAATGTTTGTAAAAAAAACAAAAACGAGTTTGTTTGACAACATCAAATTACTGTTTAACGAGACAATGCGGCTAAAGTTAGCATTTAGCTTGTCGGCCAGCCACAACATTAGATATGAGGAAGGATGAGGTTAACTTACCGTGTTAGACCTATCTATGTAGACAGAATCGATTAAAGTAACAATAATAGTAGTAGGAATATAAACGACTGTGAACCGCGAATACGCAGCCAGATGTTTACAGTTCTCTAGCCGACGATTTATGATTTCCGAGGTATGAGCGATTGAACGTTTAAAGCGATAGCTTTCGATTTATTGTTATAGCCCTGCGTTTTGGAGCAGGAGCCCCCAAGCGCGGCACGCTGACCAATCAGCGGTCTGCACTGGGTGACACGAACTATGACGACACAGCCAAAGTCGCGTCTGCGAAAAACTTTCCACAAATTGTTCAACATTGGAGAAAGACGTATCGTGCATTTTTTTCACAATCTAAAACGATCCCCAAAAGTCTTAATAACATGTTTGTCGAGTTTTTGTTGTCAAAAAAATCCGATCACAATGAATAAATAATGAGGAATGGCGAACCGACCAATCACGAACAGGAACCATGACGGCACAATGTTGGCCACGCCCCCTTAAATGCCGCAAACTGTCAACTTGTCATGGGAAAAATACGTTTTTTTTGCTTTAAAAAGTCACCCATGTGTGTGCCATGTTTTTTTTTTAATACGCCAATGTATAAACCGACCAATCAGCGGCCTGATTATAATTTAAAACAGTTTTTATGTGTTTTAATAACACGTGGCATGCTTTTCTCAAAACACCGCAAGGACCAAGCCTCATTAGACATTCAAACTTTAAGCGAAAAGACCAATCAGTTGCTCACGACATAATTTTACCACTGAGCGAACCAATTAGCGGCCTCTACTGGTCAACAAGAACCACGACGCACAGAACAATTTGTGGGACAAATGAACTTTTACTTCACTTTATATATAATCATATAAAACGGTTCTCAAGTATCTTAATGTTGCTCTTGTCATCGACATTTAGGGAACTGAACAAACAGAACAGCGACCTCCACTGTGCAAGACGAACTATCCTCCCCCCCAAAAAAAAAAAAATTGTTAACTTAATATGGGTTACATTAGCAATAAACGCATCTCGCAATGTAGATCGCCTCAAAAGTATTCTAATAACATTAAACACTTTAGTCATCCCCTCTACCCCCTAATAATTACTGAAATTTTTACAGCAGTAAATGTACAGCAGTGTAAAAACAAACATTTTTCTTCAAACATTTTTCTTCAAACATTTTTCTATGTAGACAATTTTTATATGAAGGGCTTATTTTGCACACCATATAGCTACATAAATATTGAACCCATATGAAATACACTCACATTTTAAACAACAAAAATAAACCCAATCACTTGAATTTACAACAACAAATGTGAATAAAAAAGTGTTTTAGCTAAGAAGTATACGACCCCCATCCACTAGTATTGGGCCCCTTAGCTTCAGTTCGGAAAACCCGTGACTGGTTTGTTGTGCTTGGTCTGGTTGCCATAGTAACCGATCAGCAACATACACAATGTTACGTAACATCATCCGCATTAGACATAAAAAAAAAAAACTATGTAGCCACAATTTGTCAATTTACACGAAAATGCATACCAACACCAACACGCAACCAGACAGACAAACTAATAGATGAAAAAAATAAAATGAAAATTATAATAAATTATAAATTTAAAGTAGTAGTGATACATCTTAACTGTCAAAAAGCGATTTGCGTCAACTTTTCCATGATTTTTAATGTAACCCGAGAATGACTGTTTTTCTTTTTATTTGGGGGGTCGGGCGGCGGTGGGGGGCAGCGAAAGAACAAGATGGCTGTCCCGGGACGAGGAAACTTTTCTCGCTCTCATCTTTTTCACGCAAACACGACGATTTGCCGTCCTTAGTTGCATTTGTAGAAGAAAACAACCAAGAAACCACAACTTCAAGTTTTCTTGGGCATCTTTTTTTGGTTCTTTTTTTTGGGGGCGACGTGAGCCATTTTAGAGGCGAAGCTCGTTGGAAGGAATTTTGGGCAACGACGTCGAGTTAGGAGCCAGTTCGTCAAATGAGTAATTTGTTGTTCTTTATCAACTTTCTTAACGTGTTTTTCTGTTTCACTGTAACTTTTTTTTTGTCGTTTTGGGGGTGTTTGAGGTTTTTTTTTTCCCCTTGAAGGGAGGTTTAATATTCCAACTGTTAAACCCATCCGTGACGTATGCTTGTTTGGATTAAAAAAGTAGCCCGAGTACCATGAGCTCATCGTCTCGGGTAAAACCCCAACACGCCGCCCGCGAGGCGAGCGAGGGCATCGAGATGGACAACATCCAGCAGCAGCAACAGCAGCAACAGCAGCATCAGGATTCGACGGCCGAGGGAATCACAGCTGGCACTCCGTCCACGCCGTCCAGACAAGCCTGGAGCCGCGACAACCCAGGATTCGAGCCCGGCGACGAGATCATGGCAGCGGACTGGCCTGCAGCCAGTCCCGGGAGAAGGTCGGCGTCCTCGGCCTCCAGCAACAGCAGTTGCAGCAGCGGTCTGGGCAGCTACAACGGCGGCGGAGGAGGAGGAGGAGGAGGAGGCAGCCATCGCATGCACGGCGGAGGAGCCTACCCGAGCCCGGGTGGGGATGAGGGACAGCGGGGCAGGCGTGAGCACAGCAGCTGCATGAAGCAGATACTCCAGAAAATTAGAAGTAAGTCACAAATTGCACGTTCAAATCTGAGTTTAGTTGAAATGATTTATTCATTTTCCTTGCTTTTTAAAATTCACTTATCTCGTTGATTTATTGTAAATATCAAAATTAAATATGAAAGGTGTCAAGATGAATCGACTAATTCATCGATAATTATTTTTGATCATGACAGCAGACTGATTATGGTCATGTTGAATTAAAATCAAACATTCAAACATCTGCTTTTACTTTGGAAAACAATGATCAACATTTTTGCCTATTTATGACATTTTATGGACCAAACTAACTGAATCTTAAGTAATTTAAACTGGTGCATTTTCTGCACTTTCAATTTGAAATAATGCCCTGTTTTTGAATATTGGGCCGGAAATTAACTAATCGCCAGATTGGGCATTAAAGTCATCGTTACTTGTAACCCTAAAACATGACATATATTCATACTGATGGACCATTTCGAGTCTTCATTGAACCTACTTTTTCGGTGTTCCGATCGATTGGCCAGCGATCATCGGCCGATATTCGTGAAAACGTGAGCGTTGATTCACAATCCAAGCCGTTAAGGCTATGGTTTGCATTCGGGCTAAAAACATTTGAAAAATACTCTAATTGCATTTTGATGAGTTTTCTGGCACATTATGCCCCCCCCCCCCAAAGGCCATATTTATTTATTGGAAAACTACTTCGTCTCCCCCGTTGCAGTTCTGTGGGGCACGGAGTTGATGGAGGACAACGACAGCAGTCGAGAGCGCTACCTATGGAACGTTTTGAGAGAGATGCTCACTTACGTCGCCTTCCTCATCACCGTTTGCGTTCGTAAGTAACCGATTTAAACCTGTAACTTCACCGGCGACCCGAGATCACCAGCAATGAGTTGAGCAGACGCAGAATAATGCAAGCACAGGGATTAAATTACCCAACGAGACAGAAAATTGAGAGCATATGCATCTGAAATGTGCTGGATGATCACAGTGATATTGGCCTCTTTTCTTTTTGCTGCTTCAGTGAAAAAAAAATAAAAAAATGTCAACGTGTGGTTAAGGGCGGTTCAGGAAAATGTTTCCTGGCACATTATGCCATGCAAGGCAGGAGAAGTTGCTCTCTTTTATACAGACTTGCATTGTGTAAAGGAAAGCCTCTTTCACATCCGATGATGATATAATTGAAATTTTTGCATTTCTTTTTTTTTTTTATATTATTCCTGAATATTTTTTTTGTTGCTGACAAACTCCTGCTCTACACTTTAGCCCATGTATCCGTAATTTATTAAAAATAAGTGGAAATGTGAACATTTATAGAAGTTGGTATACAGTACGCATTTCAGGTTAGGGCCCGCTGTGCCCCTAGTAAAAAAAAATAATAATAAAAAAAAAAAAATTAGTCTGGGGCCCTGACTTTTGTGTGCGGGATCCTCTGTGTAGATCAAGTGTATTTAAACGTGTATATTTGTGTGTGTTTGAAACGGTGTGCAGTGACGTACGGGATGGTGAGCACCAACATGTATTATTACACCAAAGTCATGTCGCAGCTTTTCCTGGACACGCCCCTTTCACCTGGAGAGCCGGCCACATTTCGGAGCCTTTCAACTATGGAAGACTTCTGGAAGGTGCGTCACAAGGTTACCGCAAACAGCTCATAGTGCAGCATAGACGAGATCAAGGGTGGGCAAAGTGTGACCCTAGGACCATTTTATACAATATTAATTTATCGTATTCATAGTTGTTTGATTGGTGGAATTTTATTTAAAAAAAATAATATTACATACAGTACAGTAATGTCCTTGCTATTCACAGGTTAGTGGAAATATGCATGTACCCTAAAAAATTTTTTTTATAAATGGCTATGTTAATAGTTGTAAGCAAACAAGAGATAATCACACCATTTTACAATCTTCCTAAAAAAAAAAAATCTTAGAGATGATTTCATTGTGGATTTTTTTTTTATGAAAGTAAGCATTTACATGGAGATAGCTTCCACCAACAACCAATGCTAAACTTGCTCCTCTCTGACCAAGCCTCTCCCTCAGTTGGGACATATAACATATATATATATATTTATATATATAACTTACAGTATAGTTCCACCCCCAAATTATTATTATTTTTTAATTAATAAATTTGTGAAATGTGAACTCCAACTATTCAGTTTGTAAAATACAATTTAAAATATATTTATATATTATCATGTTTTATTTATATCATTGAAATATTGGTTAATTGATTTATTGTAAATACCCAGACCATTTGACTTTTTTGGATAACTCCAGTACATTCATATTTCCCCGTCCTCCTAGTTCACAGAAGGACCTTTTCTCAACGGTATGTACTGGGAAGTGTGGTACAACAACAAGAGCCTGCCCGAGAACCACACTCTCATCTTCTACGAGAACCTCCTACTCGGGGTGCCTCGTCTCCGGCAGGTCAAGGTCCGCAACGAATCTTGCAGCGTGCACGAGGACCTGCGCGACCAGGTCCGAGACTGCTACGACGTCTACACGCGCGCCAACGAGGACACCGCCCCCTTCGGGCCCGGGAACGGGACGGCGTGGACGCACGTGGCGGAGGCCGGCGCCAACGGGAGTAGCCACTGGGGTCGAGTGTCCAAATATGGCGGCGGGGGATATTACCAAGACCTGTCCCGGACCAGGGAGGAGTCGGCGGTCCAGCTGCGCTTTCTCAAAGACCACCTGTGGCTCGACAGAGGCACCCGAGCCGTCTTCCTCGACTTCGCCGTCTACAATGGTAACATCAACCTCTTCTGCATTGTCAGGTGAGAATCGTTTATATGAAAGCACGCATTTATTACGAGTTTAACAATGTGTAGCGTAGCGAGGTGTTTACGATGGAATGACTTTAACATCGTTTGCCAGGTTGTTGGTTGAGTTCCCGGCGACTGGCGGGGTGGTGACGTCCTGGCAGTTCCAGACGGTGCGTCTGATCCGATACGTGTCCGGCTGGGACCACTTTGTGGGCCTGTGCGAGGTCATGTTCTGCCTCTTCATCCTCTACTACGTGGTCGAGGAGGCGCTCGAGATCCGCATCCACCGCCTGCATTATTTCAGGAATCTGTGGAACTGTTTGGATGTCTTCATCGTCACTGTACGTATCTGGTTATTTAGAATATTCCTCAAATAGTGGCTGTTCCTTTTTTAGCGATCTCCAGGTGAATGTTCCCGTGTGGATTGGCACGACCCGTCATGGTTCACGGGTTTCTGGGTTTGGTCATGTGACAAACAAGCTGAGCCTTTAGGCACTGTGATGTCATTTTCACTCGACAGCAAGTGGCAAAATGGCCGCCCCCTGAGATGGATAAAAATGGATGGACTCGCAGAAATATTTCAAGCCTAACTAAGATTTATGTCGGTTTTTTTACATGACAAATTCCAATTTATTCTTTTTTTTTTTGTTGATACTTTTAACACAAACCTACCAAATAAACCATACATGATACATATGCATTACTCTAATAAAGTCTATTTATTTGAAATGCATAATCCAGGTTTATGTATTTAGTATTAATTTAGTATAATTACTCTAGTCTAAATGAATAATAATGAGAGTGTTTATTTAAAATACATAAAGTATATTGTTTGAAATGCATAATAATCAGGTTACCGATACGCGATAAATATACTGTGAAAAACACTTATGTCCATTTTAGTCCCCATTTTTTCAATTTTTATGTTTTTGGGATGAAACTGACTGCAGACATCCCAAAAATGTAAAAATTATAAAAAAATATTTAATTAATTATGCTTTATTAATTCTAAATACATAAACTTTAGGATTATGCATTTCAAATAAATAGACTTTATTAGACTAATGAATATGTATCATACAAGTTTCATTTGGTAGGTTTGTGTTAATATTATTATTATTATTATTTAGTAAATGGGAATTATGTAAAAAAAAAATATCTTAAAATAGGCTTGAAATATTTCTGCGAGTGTGGATTTTGCTGTTTAATTCATTATCCACAAACAATATTAATCAGAACGCTGTGTTTAGACTAGTGGGGGTGCGTAGAACATATTATTGTATATAACATTTTTGACTTGACTACCCTTTAAAAAAAATACACACCTCATCTAAACTAAACCCAATGTTCTCTTTACCAGTTGGCAACATTATTATTATTTATTTGCCTAAACCGCCTCATTTCTCTGTAATATATATATCATATAATAATATATATATGATATTCAATGTTCATCACAAGGCTGTCGTCGATTCTCCTTTTGCAGCTGAGTGTGGTGGCCATCATCATGAACATAACAAGAACAGCCATGGTCAGCCACCTGCTCAAGACCCTGCTGGAGAACCACACAACTCACCCCACTTTCGAACCCCTGGCCAACCTGCAGCTTCAGTTCAACAACGTGGTGGCGGTCATCGTCTTCTTTTCCTGGGTTAAGGTATGTGTCACTGTACGGAGTGGAGGACCCAAATGCAGGGAGGCAGGAGAACCAAAAACACGGTAACCGAGGTACTGGGTGAACAAAACCAACAAAGATCTGAAAAGAGACCAAAAAATCAAAGTAACATCAAAACACCAGTGGTGACAGCGACAATGATCCAACAAGGACTGACCAAAACCAGGGAACTCAATACATACACACTAACGACACCACAAGACACACCTGGGGCAAGATACAAGATAAGTGGCTGAGGGCGCGGATTGGTTGACACGAGGAAGGGCGGGATTACACTCAACAAGACCAAGGGAGACACACAACCAAAAACAGAAACCAAACATGACAGTATGCATGTCGACTCCAGTATTTTGACTTGAATGAAAAGAATGTGCTTATTACCTCCACCAAGGACCTTTTTTTTTTTTTTACATCGGTGAGAATACAGCTGTAATATTACAATAAAAAAAAATCACAATTTAACAATAATTGTATTGTTCTTGCAATCACGTTGAAATTTTAATATAATGCAATTTTTTTTAAACTTAATTTTTTTTTAACTTTTTTATTTTTTTAAACTATTTTATTTATTTTTAACTTTTTTTTTTTTTTACATCGGTGAGAATACAGCTGTAATATTACAATAAAAAAAAATCACAATTTAACAATAATTGTATTGTTCTTGCAATCAAGTTGAAATTTTAATATAATGCAATTTTTTTGTAACTTTTTTATTTTATTTTTAAACTTTATTTTTTTGTAACTTTTTTATTTTTTTTAAACTTTTTTATTTTATTTTTTTTAAACTTTTTTATTTTATTTTTTAAAGGCAGTGTTGAAAAGAAGTTGTAGTTTTATGACAATGAAAATGTAATAGCGCGAGTCTATAGTTGACATTCCAATCACTTCCCTCAGCTCTTCAAGTTTATCAACTTCAACAAGACCATGAGTCAGCTGACGGGCACCATGTCTCGCTGTGCCAAGGACCTGGTTGGTTTCGCCATCATGTTCTTCATCATCTTCCTGGCGTACGCCCAGCTGGCCTACCTGCTCTTTGGAACCCAAGTCAACGACTTCAGCACTTTCCAGGCCAGCATGTGAGCGCAGCAATCACTTCAAGGACGCATACCATCCGCCGTATTTCCTCAAGTGCTTCTTGAATAACACATGGTTGTGATTGCCCATTTGAAATTCCGTTGCTAAACAAAACAGCAGCACCAAATCTATAGCGATTCCACCATGTGTCCAATACAAAATAATAAACCTCTCAATTAATTGTTGTGTGTGTCATCCACTAACAACAACTAAAAAAAAAACAATTGGCTGTAATTACCCATTTGAACTCTGTTGCTAACCAAAACAGCTGCCCCATTGTAATTATTTGAAATAAATTTGCTTAGGTAATGTAGGAAAATGTATTTCATGAAAATATGACTGTGTTTGTGTAGTTTTACTCAATTCCGAATCATCTTGGGAGACTTTGAATTCTCTGAGATCGAGGAGGCCAACCCGGTGCTGGGGCCCGTCTACTTCACCACCTTCATCTTCTTCATCTTCTTCATCCTCATGGTGAGCAAGCACTTTGCGTAACCAATTCAAAACATCTCCTCCGTACTCTCCACTGACACGTCGTCGCGTCTTCAACGCAGAACATGTTCTTGGCCATCATCAACGACACGTACTCTGAGGTGAAGGCGGACATGTCTCAGCAGAGGTCTGACATGGAGATGAGCGACCTCATCAAGAAGGTAAAAGAGGCTTCTTTTGCTTTTTTTTTTTTTTAGCCGGCATCAAGTTAAGGAACCCGTGGCTTAAAAAAAAAATGCTCCCGTCAGGGTTGTAACAAAGCCTTGATGAAGCTCAGGCTGAAGAAGACGGCGGTGGACGACATCTCGGACAGCCTGCGTCAGGCTGGAGGCAAGCTCAACTTGGATGAACTCAGACAGCATTTAAAAGGGTGAGCTTGTTACCTCCACCAAGGGCCGGGTTATTTCAATTGGTGTTCATTCATTCAGACAGAATTTTTGTGAGAACGTAAGTTATTTTAACATAATTAATTTGTGATTTCATGAGGAAAAAAAATGATGTTAAATTATGATGGGAAAAGTTGTAATGCCATAAGATTTTTTTTTTTTTAAATAGAACAAGAATAATGTGAAAAAAGGTTGTAACATAATGAGGAAAAAAATCTAAAAGAAAAGGCATTGTAATTAAATAAATGACATTTTACAGGAAAGAAAATCACAATATTAGTAGAAAAAAGTGCAATATTACAAGAATAAATCACATTCTTTGGATAATAAATGTGATACTGTGAGGAAATTGTAATATTGTGTGCATAGGTGGGATTTTGTAAGAAAGAAGTTGAAAGCAAGAAAATAAGGTACATTTGGGAAATTTTTCTTAATTTTATAGCTATAAAGTTGTAATATTAGTAGCAAAAAAAATTTGAATTTTATGGGGAAAATGTTAATTTTATAAGATTAATTTGAAATATTGTGAGAGTCTTGATTTGATTTAAAAAGTCATTTTATGAGAATTGAAATGTAAAAAATTTTTTTTTTTAGTTTTGCAAGAAAAAAAGTGGATTTTTTTTTTTACGTAAACAAAATTAGAAGAAAAAATTATAATTTTGAAGAAAAAAAACCCTGTGAATGGCAATAAAAGAATATCTACAAGTAACTGACACCCATGTCAGGCTTACTAATTGACTTTAGATGCCACAAGATGGCAGCAAAGGACTATTTTTGTCTAATAAATGCTCCCTTAATGACTTCAATTGTTCCTTTGGCACAAAGATGCAGCAAAATGGCACCAAAGCAACATTATTATTGTACAGAAACAACAAATACGTTTAGATAATAGTAACTTTCATGCGATTATTGTATTTCATATGACTCTCATTGTTGGTGTTGCCTTGGCACAGGAAGGGCCACACGGATGCAGAGATCCAGGCCATCTTTGCCAAGTACGACCACGACGGTGACCAGGAGCTGACGGAACACGAACACCAGCAGATGAGAGACGACCTGGAGAAGGAGCGAGTAAGTACAAAGACCGCCAAGCACTCTCCTCGGGGGCTCATGATGAGCCGTAGCATCAAAACGGAGACTAACATGTTTTGGCATGGAAGAAAGACACTAAAACAAAATGGTGGACCACAACAAAAATGTTTTCTTCCTAACATTTTTTTTCACATTATGACTTTGTTCTCATCACATTATAGCTTTTTTTTTTATTGTATTGTTTTCATTCTAATGATATTACAACTTTTCAAGTTACAACAAAAAGTTTTCAATTTTAATGTCACATCTTGTCACTGCCTAATGAAAAACAGAGCGAAAAGCATTTGAAGTGAATCCAAAAACATCAAGGTTAAAAAAAGAAAACACTTCAGTTTTGTTTTTGTTAAAAAAAAGGCAATTTTATGTAATATGTATAAAAAGTTGCAAGTTCCAATATTGCAAGAAAAAAGTCATAATTGTACTTTTTTTCAGTTGTAATATTACCAATGCAATTTTTATGAGAACTAAGGTGTAATGTAAAAAAAAAAAAACATACTATTGAAGGAAAACCCTTAAAAAAATTTTTTTTATAGAGATGTCATAAGGATTGAGAAAAAAAGTCATAATTTTGTATGAAATAAATCTGGCTTTTTATTTTGGCGTGTGGTGATTTTGCGAGAAAGAAATTGTGTTTTTATAATAACAAAGTTATTGTACTATTGTGAAAAAATTGTCGTTATATTACAAGAAAATAAGTCACAATGTTATCCCTGTAATTTAACCAGAATAAATAAAGTAACATTATAAGACGAGAGTTCACATTTTCAAATAACGTTTTTTTTGTCTTTTGTATGAGGAAAAAACGTGTAGTGTTGCTGAACAAGTTTTGTAAGATTGCAAGAAAATAGTAGTTACATTATATGAGATTTTTTTTGTGATTTTACAAGAATTTTTTTTTTTTCCCCCCAAGAATAATGTTTTGGGAGATAGCGGCCAGGGCCCGACTTTTTTTTTTCATGTTTCGGATTAAGAGAAAAAACTTCCACAATTTGGAGATTGGTGCTTGTTTATTTAAAGCTATTAAAAAAACAAAAAACATTTTCAGTCAGTGGTGAGCGCGAAGTGACCCCGAGTGCATTTGCAGGACGACTTGGATCTGGAGCGCAACTCTCTGACCCGAGCGTGCAGCGGGCGCAGCCTGCCGCCCCGCGGCCAGGACGACTCGGAGGAGGACGACGACGAGGACAGCGGGCACAGCTCGCGGCGCCGCGGCAGCAGCTCGGGCGGCGTCTCTTACGAGGAGTTCCAAGTGTACGGCGCGCTCGAAGCGAGGGGGGGGGGGTGGATGGGGGGGTCGATTGGCTGGCGTCCGTCGCGTGACGGCCGTGTTGTCGTTGACAGTCTGGTGAGACGCGTGGACAGGATGGAGCACTCCATCGGCAGCATCGTGTCCAAGATCGACGCCGTCATCGTCAAGCTGGAGGCCATGGAGAGGGTCACCGTCAAGAGGAGGGATGTGTTGGGAAGGCTCTTCGAAGGAGCCATGGAGGTATGGCGTTCATTCGTGTCGGCCGCAAGAACAGACCCTACTTTGAAACCCTAACCGTAGTTTAAAAGGCTAATTTGAAACCCCCCAAAAGAGTTTTAAAACCCACTTTGAAAGCCTAACTCTAATTTAAAACTCTTAAGCCTAGTTTGAAATCCTACTTTGAAACGCTAACCCTAACCTTTACTCTACTTTGAAACCCTAGTCCTGGTTTTAAACCGTACTTTAAAATCCTAACCCTAGTTTAAAAACTCAAATTTGAACCCCCAACCCTACTTTCCAAACCCAATTGGAAAACCTGACACAACTTTGAAACTACATTTAAACCCTAAGCCTACTTTAAAACCCCAGTTTGAAACTATAGCCCACATTTGAAACCCCAACCTTACTTTTAAAACCCGATTTGAAACCCTACTTTGAAATTCAAACCCTACTTAGAAACACTAACCCTAGTTACACTACTTTTAAACTCTAATTTGAAACCCCAATTTGAAACCTTAATCCTAATTTGAAAATCTAAACCTACTTTTGAACTCTAGTTTAAAACACTAACAGAAGTTTCAAACACTACTTTGTAACTCTAACCCTAATTTGAAACCCTAACCCTAATTTGAAAACCTAACTCTAGTTTTGTTTGTGTTGAATATTTTAACTACTGTAAAGTTGTTTATGTAACTTGGTTTTTGTGATCGTATACATGCTAGATGCATGGTGTTGATGCTTTATGATCATTCTCTTTGTCATCTTTACGCAATTACAAATTGTGTTTGTAATTGCTAAGTTAGCTAACTGTGTTAGCTAGCTTCTGGCACTGTAGCACAATTTAAAATATCCTTGTAATATTAAAGCTTTAGTCTTTTCAAATACAACTTTTTTTTTCTTGAAATGTAACAAGTTCTTTCTTGTACAAATAAGTTTGTCAAATAATTTGTCAAATAATTTGTAACTGCGCGTTGTCAAAAGGAGCGCGGCGGCGGTCGTGACGCTCACACAGTTCGCTAACAGTGTTAGCTAACACAGTTAACTTCTAGCACTGTAGCACAATTTAAAATATCCTTGTAATATTAAAGCTTTAGTCTTTTCAAATACAACTTTTTTTTTTCTTGCAATGTAACAACTTTCTCGTACAAATAAGTTTGTCAAATAATTTGTAACTGCGCGTTGTCAAAAGGAGCGCGGCGGCGGCGGCCGTGACGCCGACGCTCACAGCGAGCAGGAGCGTCTGGTGAGGGAGGAATTGGAGCGCTGGGAGTCGGACGACGTCTCCTCGCAGGTGGGCCACCCCGGCGGGGCCACGCCGCGTCCCCGTCCCCGCCCCCCTTCCTCGCTGTCCCTGGATGCCGCGGACGCCAACGGAAGTGCTCACGTATGAAAAGCAAGGTAACACTTTTTTTTTTTTTAAGACACTTAAAGGGATTCGTTGGTTGCGAACAAATCAGAGCAATTACGACAACGGCAGTAGTCACCTTCATGCACTGACAGTACGGCTGAGGTTCACTTGACATCAAGTCACAAAAACAGCAATATTTGATTATTCGCGTCGGGCAAATGAAGGAATGACGAAGGACTGGTATGATGGACCGCCGAGATGAAAAGAAGTGAAATGCTCGACCAATTGAGTCAGACAGAGAATCTAAAGTGTGCTCACTCCATTTTGTCATTTGAGAGTGAGATTTATGTCTTGTACTGATCATCACCATTTGCAAAAATGGCTCCCTTCCTATGTTAAAATTGCAACGGAATCCGATTTAGATCAGTTTTCATCGGAACGATATGCCTTGTCCCTATTCATCTCTGCACTTAACTTAAAAATGGCCAAAATGGAGTTAGCCCACTCTAGTTTTCAGTGGCTGTATTGTGAGAAAATAAGTGCGAAAGAAAAATAAAGTCTTAGTATTACAATAACCATGAAAGAATATTGTGAGAAAAGGGTTATGTTATGGGAATATTTGTCTTCTTTGGTACGAGAATCTTTAGAAAGTTTTTTTTTTTTTTTTAAAGTTGAAATAATACGAGAATTAAGTTGTATGTTTGACATTTTGTGAAAATTAAGTTGTATTTTTTTAGGGGAAAAAAGTTTTTTTCCCCTCCAAAAACAAAGTGGTCATTCTTTTGGAGGAAAAAAAAATATTATGTGGAAAAAAGTCATATATGTATGAGAATAAAGTGATATTATGAAAAAAATAAAACATGAAATCTTAGAAGAAAAAAAAGTTTATATTGTCAATTTTTGAGAATAAAATGTAAATTTCGGAGAAGTCATAATATATATATATATATTTTTTTAAAGCCTGCAAACTGTTACTACAAAAAAAATCTCATGAACTTCTATTTTGCAATATTCCAATTTGACTCTTGTACTAGTATGAGAAACAAAAGTTGTACTTTTATAACTAACATCCTGTCAAATATATTTTTCTCATAAAATCATGACTTTTTTCATAACCCAACCTTTTTCTTGCAATATAAAGAAATCTCATAAAACGACAACTTTATTCTCGTAATATCAATAATCTGTGTAACGTATCCTCAAACTTGTATTCTACTATTTGTATCCTTTTTTTTTTTTGTAGCAAACATCCTAAAATGTGGCTTGGCTATATTTTTTTGCACACATTCATTCATCCAGCACATTGTCATGTTTGAACACATACCAAAAGAAGCACCTTTTTTAAAAATGTTTATTTTGTTGATTTTAATTCTCAGTTGTTGCCTTAACCGTGCATTTTGCCTCAAAGCTTCCAATGAACTAGATTTGTATTATTATCAATGTAATACACACACACACACACAAACACACAATGTAACTTGAAACAAACTTCAATTTGGAGTGCAAATAGTGTTCATGGGAAACCCATGCATTTATATTTTATCCTGTGTCTTAATATTTTCTTATCTGTCTTTTTACAAAAAAAATTATCAAATAAAAGCGATGTCAAAATTGGAGTTGTTCAGAGCTTTTCTTCTTAAATTTTTCTTATATAAAATTATGTAATAATTACATTATACTTATATATTTTTTTAGAATGTATTTTTATATTTATATCTAACTAAAAATTACAGTATATCATTTTTATTTTATTTATATAGATAATATTTTTAGGTAATGTAAAACATTTGTTTTAATTTAATTCAATTAATTAATTTAATAAGTTGTGGACTTAAAATATGTTTATATTTTTACATAACTTATCTTTTTTTTATTGTGCTTCATTTTTTATATTTATAAAGTCAATTCTATTTCTGTTTTTATTTATATATTTTAATACATCATCGGTGGTGTTGAACATTAATTTGAAAACTGTTGAAATATTAATATGATATAAATTATATTTATTAATTTTAAATATATTGTACACCTCTATTTGTGTTTTATTTCATGTATTATTGTTCCATTTAATATTTAAAAAAAAGAATCAAACCACTTTGTGCTTTCATGATAACATTTATATGCGAGTACAATCGTACTAATTGATTGAAACAATATAATAAATACCAGTATAATGTTTCATCTAGAGTACAATGTTTACTGCTGAGGTAAAAATTGTTTTTATAAAAATCACATCTACTTTTAAAAATAATGGATCAGATATAAATATTAAAAAATAAGCGCTTTAAACTTTCACTTTTTGTACAATTTCCTACTGAATAGTTATGCGCTAACGTTGTTCTTCTTACTTTTTAAGTGAACTTCTTAATGTAGCGAAGTTTCAGGTAGGAAATGAAGAGGAAGGCCGCTAGCATGACGGCTAACGCTACGTGGTTCTCCCACAAGCCCCACGTGTCGTACTGGATCCCCAGATAGTCCAAGTACTGCTCACCTGTGCATCTGCAAAATCAAAAATAATAATAAAAACACTTGGTCACCACACAGTCCACAAACGTTCGGTCCATTTGTTAAGCGCAGTTCAGTTGTATTTCACCTTAAAGTCGGCCAACTCTCTCATATCACGCGATTTCACAACACAAATGTTTACAAACCACGAACAGTATTTATTCCTGCTTTCAATTTGCATTTCTAAGTGTTGTTTGTCGGTAAATTATAACTTCTACTTAATCAAATTGTAAATTATCACTTTTTTTCTCACTAAATGAGGAAATTGATTCATGTAAAATAAAAACATTTATGCTTTTAAAAACAATCAAATGTATGCTTGCAAAATGACCGACCACTTTATTCCCATAAAGTTGCCACTGCATTCTAGTAAAATTACAACTTTATTGCAATTTTTGTACTCGTAAATGATCCCTTTTTCCCTTTAGAATTGCGACCTATTTTTCTATAAAAATACCATTTTATGATCACAAAATTACCATTTTACTCACGTAAAACTGCTATTTTAATCTTGTAAAATGACTTTTCCTTCCACAAAATTATTATTCAATCTGTATTTTTATTAAATAATTATAAAAGAAAAAAAATCCTCATAAAATTGCATATTTCTTTGTGGATTTTTTTTTTGTAAACGTACCTCCTCATTTGTATTTGTCATTACAGTTACTACTATAATTATTACTTCACATTTACAAACGGGCTCTACATTTTATAAACAATTTTAATTTATTATTGATTATTTACTTGACCAGTAAAAATACATTTAGTTAGCTTCGTTGGCGGCGACGTAAAACCCAGCAAGTTTCTTCTACTCACGTCAGTCCGACGGCGGTCGCCACGCTGCAGTTGCAGTTGCTCACGGCGGCAGACATGTTGGCATTCTGGCAGAATTTTAACCCCACAAACTCGTTGATCTTCAGGGCCTGAAGGTCCAAAAGTTCACAGTGAGAGACGAAAGACCAAGCGGCA
The DNA here is from genome assembly GCF_054856555.1 of Leptonotus elevatus. Classification (NCBI taxonomy): domain Eukaryota; kingdom Metazoa; phylum Chordata; class Actinopteri; order Syngnathiformes; family Syngnathidae; genus Leptonotus; species Leptonotus elevatus. The sequence goes on along the minus strand of NC_141246.1, from coordinate 5,695,419 downwards.
TTTGTTCCGTCTCGAGCTGGATTTTACCGCCAGGCCGTAGCGAGGAATACTGAAGTACTTGAGCCAGGCCAGCCAGTTCATGATGCTCGGAAGGTTCACCAGAAGACCCGAGAAGATCTACAAAACGTACGCGTGTCCAGCATCGAGTCAAAAATAGATTCTGAATTCTATGGAGCCACAACACTGACAATATGATTTGGTATTGGGGGGGAAAAAATGTCATTGTGGAAAAAAAGTATTGGCATTGTAAAAGGTTGTATGAAAAAATAAAATACAGACATTAAAAAAACTTTTCTTTAAGCATATTTTGTTTGTATTAAGATGTCTTTTTCAATGCCAATCTTCTTTTTTTCGAGTGTCACAGGTTTTCAGTTTCAACTTATTGGCAATGTTTTAACGTGGAGGGCGGGGTTATGATTGGGGGCGGGGCTTTGAACGCCTTCCAGTTTTTCAGGAGAGGAGAGCGCGCCCTCTGTTGGCTAAAGGCAATACTCATGGATGCAAGTTCACCAGGAACTCCTAAACCGCCTGTAAGACACATGGTTATATATTATGTTACCTGTGGCGTTAAAACCACCATGTTTGAAATTTCTTAATACGTCATGTCATGCTTATTTAGCTAACAGAAACATTAGGGTGGGTTTCCATCCACCTATTTTTATTCGAATTGAAAAACTGAACTGAATGGAAACGCCAGAAATTCGCAAACAAGTTTTTACACTTGGACGGGGTGTTTTTTTTAAGCGTATCGAGAAAAAAAGGAAAATGCGAATTTTGGCGACGGAAACAGGTTTTGCGAATAGGCGACAAGACCGGATATACGTCGCACGTTTTGACCTACGTCACACGCACGTTTGTAGTCACAATAAATGGCGGACGATAAAGTAAGATATGTTTCGGGAGACGAAGAAACACGATTATTTTTATAATTAATTAAAGAAAAAACATTAATGCAATTTTACATGGCTTTATTAACATCAGCTCTCAATGTAACGACACACTTCAGTTACATGCGGGATAGAAGCACACAAGACGAACTACTTCCGTTCAGTCCGTTAAAACCAACATTCCCACCTGGAACTAAACTCCCCATTGTCCCAAAGTTCCGTCACTACAACGTCATCTCGCGGCGCATAGTCGCAAAAGAAGAGCGGATGGAAACGGGCATACAGTAAGTCGCATGTCCGTTTTGCACATTTTCACAAAATTCGCATACAAATTCGAAACATTTGGATGGAAACCTGACGCCTCAAGGTTATATGTAGCAAAAACACAGGCGGTTTAGGCGTTCAAAGCCCCGCCCCCCACGTTAAAACACTGCCAATGAGATGAAACTGGAAAAAAAAAAGTGAAACTGGAAAACCGCGACACAAAAAAAAAAAGTTTAAATAAATCTGCAGATTGGCATTGAAAAATACTTCATAATACAAAAAAAATGCTTAAAGAAAATTGTTTTGTTTTTTTAATGTCTGTATTTTATTTTTTTCCATACAACCTTTTAAAATGCCAATACTTGTTTCAATGTCAATGCAGCTTTTTCCACAATGGCAAATTTTCCCCCCCAATACCAAATCTTATTGTCAGTGTTGTGGCTCCATAAAATTCTGCCTTCCAAAGATGACAATGTTCACCATCATGAAGACGAAGGTGATGGTCATGAAGATGTTGGCGAGCGCCACCACCGTCTGGTCTGCCGAGATGGCCATGGTCATGGCGGTGGCCGTGTACGCCACCAGCGTCACCGTCAGCGTGAACACGGAGAAGGCGGACCAGGTGCCCTTCAGCCCTGAACCGGGTTCAAACGAACAAAGAGGCCATGGCAAAATATTTTGGACGTTTCTAACTACCAATGGTTAACACTTGTATGACAGTTAAAATATATAAAATACAAATAAATGTCACCTACTCATGACCCTTGCGGGACAACATTTTTTTGCAATGGGTCTTACCGATCATGAAGTATACGCCGCAGCTGAAGATGACGGAGGTGACGGTGCGCAAGGCCACGTCAGACAACACCTTTGACAGGAAGTAGACGGACACTCTGTAGTAGCCGTTGATGTACTCGTGTCTGCGGCATAACCAGTCATAAGTCGTATACAGTAAAAAAATGGGCGTATCTATATAATCACAGAGTCAAAAAATGGCTTACAAGAGAACTGTAATTGGTATTTTTAACAAGTTGTAATAATGTTTGTCGTATACACAAATTATGCTGTGAGAACTGCAAAAATACATATTTTAAGTTTGATGGAAACAAAAATTCACATAAATGTACCGAAATATTTATTTTAGGTTTTTCAAAAACTTAAATAAGTACTTTTGTAGACATACACAATTTTACTTTTCGACAAACCTTTACAGGATTTTAGTTTGTCGACGCTAAAAAAAATTCAAATACTTAAATTGTCTTTGACGTTCACAAGAATAGTTTGTTAAAAAAAATACAATTGTAATTGTCTACTATTTATTTATTTTATTATTACATTTTTATTTATTTCTTTTAGCTTGTCAAATGATAACAATATATAATAAAATTATATTTAAAAATAAAAAATAAATATTTTACATTTGCAATAAGTTATTTTTTTCAAATACTCTATGGTTACAAAAATACTTAAAAAAAATTATAATTTTTTTTTTTCAAAAGTGATCTTTAGACATAAGACAATTTTGTTTTTCGACAAACTTTTACAGGATTTGAGTTGACGCAAAAATTATTTTTGACATTTATGAAAATACTTAGTTTTTCAAATACTTAAATTGTCTTTGATGTTGACAAAAAATGTAAGTTACAAAAGTACTTATTTTAGCTTGGCAAAAATCACGTTTTATATTTACAGTAATAGTTATTTTTTCAAATACTTTAATTGTTTTGGATGTTTACAAAAATACTTATTTAGAGTTTTTTCAAATACTTAAATGGCCTAATGTTTACAAAAATATATGTTTGTCCAAAAATAAAATTGTCTTTGATGTCTATTTAAATTGTCTTTGGTATTTACAATAAATAGTTATTTCAAGTTGTTTTTTTGTCAAAAAACTAAAATGGTCTTTATTGTCTACAAAAATACTTACATTAAGTTTGGCAAAATATTCAAATGGGTCTGATGTTTATGAAAATAGATGTTTCAAGTTTGTCATATAGCCTACTTAAATTGTCTTTGATGTTTACAAGAAAATAACACATTTGATCCTTATTTATTTATTAGTTTATGCCTTATACTCAAATGAGACTTGGATGTTTGCAAAAATACATATATGTTTTTTGAATATTAAAATCTATGTTCACAAACTACATAATTTTGTTTGTCGAATACAAAAAATATTTGTGATATTTACGAAAATGTGTTGTTATAAATTTGTTGAATATGCAAATGAGTCTTTGATGTTTCCAAACTACGTATTTTAAGTTTGCCAAGTGGCGACATACAGTATTGCACCAGCACTCTTTCACTTCATCACTTAACTGGATGGATGCATTAAAAAAAAATGGAATGAAAATAGAAAAAAATGAAAATGATGGGGGTGTCCAATTATTCGCATACATTCCAAAGACACAATTCTTAAACGACAACATACGTGAAAAGTTTCCGCTCAGCGATGAAGAGCTCGGCCGCCGACACGGTGCTGAAACATTGGTTGGTAGTGATGAAGAAGAGCGCCCCCATCCTGGAAAAAGAAGAAGACAGGTGAGACCAGGTGTCCACTTTGTGACCCCCCCCCCACTGGTGTCCTCAAGGGACACCGCTAAATCCTCATCCAGCAGCGCGAATGCAATGACCTTTTGGCGGGTCCGGAGACCGGTTCAACTTTCAAACGTGCTTTGCTGACCTTGTGAGTACCAGCTTGTGCCAACATTAAGAGGATTAGCGAGCTCCCATAGGAATGAATGCAATTCTTAATAAGGCATTATGCACGTACAGTAGAGGGATGTATAGTTTTTTTGAATTTTTGCCACTGCTGTTCTTTAATCTAGAAACAAAACTAAATTTATGCAGTTCTCAAAAAATGCATGTCTGCTTTTGCATTGGAGCTCTTCATGCGTTCCCACTCACCTGTTCTGAATGCCGCTCTGATCGTCTTTGACTCGGAAGAAAATGGCTCCCACAATGAGAGCCAAGAAAATGTGCACCACCACCTGCACAAGGGGTGTAACAAAACAAACACACACAAACGCACGTTTGTCTTACTATCTTAGTGGGGACCTACCTCGCATTGACATTTCCTAGCCTAGAGGGTCAGCGACCTTTTTTGTCAAAAGAGGTCAAGTAAATAACTAAAAATCTGTTTGGAGCTGCAAAACTTTTGAACATTGTGATAAACAAAACAGTTTGTTAGAAAAATATCAGGGCAGCATTCAGCACCTTATTTTTTTCATACCAAATTTTTCATACATTTTTAGCCTTTTCTGTCTTTCTGTCAAATTTCTGAAATTTTTGCTATTTTATGGTTATATTATGGTGATTTTCTGCCTCTCTTTTGCCTTTTTATGTATTTTTAAAAAATGTTCTCCTGCCTTTTTTTTGCTATCAATTTGATGAATTTGTTTGCAATTTGGTGGAAATTTTATAGCAATGTTCAGGATTTCTTCTTTTGCTTTTGGACATTTTATGGTTACTTTATGAACATTTTCTTTTCTACCTCTTTTTATTTGATTCTCTGACATTTTTGGCAATTTTATGATCATATTATGGTAATATTCTGCTTTTCCCTTTTAAGTTTGAGATTTTTGGGTCACTTTTTGGACATTTTTAGGTATCTGTTAAAACTTTTTCATCTACCTTCGTCTCTCTTTTTCTGGCAACTTAAGCTTTTGGACTCTGACATTTTTTAAATATTTAATTTTTATATATTTTTTGTTTATTAATTAATTCATTTAAACAATATTTTCTCCCCAAAAAATTATATATATATATAAAAAAATGCTGATTTCTTCTTCTTTTTTCTTTTTTTGGGTGATTTCCTCACCCAAAACAAAATCCAATTCAAACCTAAACTCTACAACCAAGTCTTGACCCTCAAAAATAGGTCTAGACTTGTGGCACTCACCAAAATGTCCCCACAAGGACAAGTCAATCCCCACAATGATAGTGAAACCAGGAATATGGGCCCCATAATGTAGCAAAAGCAAAAGCACACACATATACATGTGAGTCTGAGCAAACAGACCCCGCCCATTCTCCCGGAGTAGACCCCCCCCTCCCAAACCCTTCGGTGGTGGAGAGTGGATGTTTGCTGGGGGATTTGACAGCAGAGAGTGAGAAAAGCGAAAAAGGACACAAGTTTTAATCCCAACAATTGACACATTATGACAGAACTAAGCGGTTCCCAGGGCGAAGGGATCAACTAATAAGCTCCGAGGCGCTGGCGTGATGAATCGTGACAACGTCATGTGATCCGTCGCCCGTAGCGCCGGCCAGGGCTAGCGGGGGTTTGGGTTCAAGGGGGACTTAGGCCAGATATGATATCAAACCCAAAGGAGGCAAGAGTCGGGTCACAGCAGTCACCAAAGCCGATTACGGCGCCCACGCCGTCCAGATCCCCACTGGTGGGATTATGGAGTCTTATCTGGGCCCAATTGGCTGTTAATAATTCTTAAAGTGAGGAGACTTCTCAAGGCTTTGAAAAGTCAGGTTGATCCCACCAAAGAGCGTTCGTCGGCGACTAAATCATCTTTGATGTTTATGAAAAGGAAGACTCCAAATTTTCCGAAAAAAAAACTGTAATGGGATTTTTATTTTACATTTTTTTGGTCAAACAAAATTGTCTTACAAAAAAAAGTGTGTACCTGTGCCACAGACGTTTGTGGGTTCAGCATGAGGTTCTGGAAGGTTCTGCGCAGCACCCAATGCAGCTGGTGACCAAAGGAGCTGTTGTATCTGACGGTACGGGAGGCGGGCGGCGGGGAGTGCCGCTTGTCCTGCGCGATGCGCTCCAGCTGCGCCAGCGTGTCGCTGCAGTAGCTGCTGTTCTTGTACTCCTCAACTAGGCGCTCCTCCATTCTCTGCCTGGACCTGCTCACCTCCTCCAGGTCCAAATCTAACCCAGGAATTGGACATGAAGGCCACATTTGATTTTCAAAATGGATGGACCACAGGGGAAAGCAATTACGTGACTTACGGCGGTATGCTAATATGCTAATAAAATATATGGTCTTCTATGAAATTGTAAACACACGGCATCACCTCCAGGAAGGTTGCCTTTGGAGATGCTGATGACGGCGAAGTCGCCGTTGATCACGTCCAGGAAAAAGTCGGCCGGGTTGTTATGGGGCTCGCAGGAATATCCTGAAAAACAAAGTCAAATTCGGAGTCTCATCTGCATAGTTGTGGGAGGATATACCCAATAGCTGCGTATTAGCTGGCCTGATTGAACAACAAGGGCCGCAGGATGGACCCCTGGGGAACCCCACAGGCACAAAATGTCGAATGTTAACGAATACTTGCTTCCCTGATGGCTAAATTGTCTTGCATCACTGATCTGTATGCATGACTGGATAGCCGATAGCCCATACGCGCCCGTGCAAGCCGTTGGAAGTCACAGGGCGGCCATCTTGCTCCTCCCATCTCGCGAGCAGACTACTGTACTAAACGGTATACGTACAGATTAGACATATACACCTCGTAGACAGTTAGTATAGGGCTGGGGGGCAGGGTGTGGGGTTTGTGGCCGGGTGGTCACTATTGTTTAACGAGTAAAACATTTAATAAAAAAAATAACAAGTGGACGGTATGTGCTGCTTTGAAGACCCCCTTTTTCTTTTGTCACTCAGTTCCTTAGACCCCAATATTAGATTTGGCAGAGGCATTTTTTCTTGAATTAGTTATAATTCTTTAATAAAAAAAAAGATGCAAGTTTCCTCCTGTAAACATCATTAAGCATATCATTTAAACATGTATTTAAGGCAAGTTGTAAAATGTCTGAAGTCCTCTTGTTTATGCTTGACAAACTTAAAACATCATAAATCATGCTGTTTCTACTAAGTACTGTTTCAAATCTTATCCACTTTCGATACTGTAAATGTATAGGATCGTATGCTGAGAAACGTGTCTTGGGAGGAGCAACATGGCGGCCTTGCGGCTTCAAAAGTCTTGGCTTATCGACTATCCAGTCATATATTCAGATCGGTGTCTTGCATGTACATTAATGTGAGTGATGATGAAGTTATCTTCTGTCACAGTTTGGCTTTAACCAAGCTAGCTCCCTAGCAGGTAAACGAGCACCTGGGGAGCTAGCTAGGGAGTGCGCTAGCTAGCATCTGGGGCTAAAGCTAAACTGTGGCACTGGCAGGGTTTTTACTTTGTGGACCTGGATTTGCCACCTCTGTTTACAAGACTAAACCGTGCTTAATGTTTCCAGAAATGTTTTGTTGAGGACTAAATACTATTTTAGGTTTGCGAAAGACTCAAGTTGTCTTTGATTTTTACGAAAACATCTATGTTCGGTTCAATGTAGGCTGCAGAATGTCTAATGTTTACATTTATTCCGAGATTTTGAATTTAATTGAGGACTTTATTATAGGTGCAGTTACAGGAACTTGTCTTCTGTTTGCTGTACTGCGTTCTACTTGTATTAGCGCTGAGTGGAACAACCACCAAACTAGACTCAATTGGAGCATCACCTACAGGCCTGGAGTGGAACCGTTTTTTTCCAGGCATGTTTAGGATTATTGGGCCTTGGCAGAAATCACACTTTTTGGTTTAAAAAAACACCCAAAAAACTACATGGCCAAGTGATTACCGATGTTTGCAAAGTAGTCCAATGCGTTTGGCGCTGGTCCGTGGAACACCGACTTGCCTCCGACCAGCAAAGTGAGCGAGTCAAAGAGTCTGTAGATGGAGTAGCGAGGCTGGTGGATGGACATGATGATGGTTCTCCCTTGATTGGCCATTCTGTAGCCACAAATGCAAACATTTTTTAAATGATGGATGGATGGATGGATGGATGGATGGATGGATAGATAGATAGATAGATAGATGGATCGATAGATAGATAGATAGATTGGATAGCTAAAATAGATAGATATTTGGGTGCAATTACACAGTCGGCCACTAGGTGGCGGCACAGCGTTACATGTACCACTGCTCTAGGTTCCTTTTATAATATACGTACCTTCGTAGCAACAACAAGACGGAGTTAGCTGTGCTGGCGTCCAGGCCTGTGGTGGGCTCATCCAAGAACAGCACGGAGGGCTCGATAATCAGCTCCATCCCGATGTTGGTCCGCTTCCTCTCGCCTCCCGAGATGCCGCGTGTCATCTGTGTGCCCACCTGGGAAGACCCGCCGCGGGAACGTTTCAACAACAATCCCCTTCCTTGAAACGGACTTTCTGTATAGCGTCGTAGTTCACCATGCAGTCAGCCACTTTGGTGAGGCCCAGTTCTGCGATGAGGTGATTGACGCGGGCTTCTTTTTCGCGCTCGCGCACGCGCGCGGGGAGACGCAACGCTGCTGAGAAACGGAGGTTCTCCCTCACTGTTAGCGTACCCATGACCACGTCCTCCTGGTACACAGGAAAAACGTATGTGTAAGAGCCAAAAGGTGAATTTGATGACTTGATGTCATTTGTGTAAAGTTTTAGTGTGCATATTTGTTTGTCCATTATTGCTAGCGTGTTATTTAGGCTAGTATGCTAGCTAATACCATTGGTGGGCTCAGTGCTAGCGTGTTATTTAGGCTAGTATGCTAGCTAATACCAATGATGGGCTCAGTGCTAGCGTGTTATTTAGGCTAGTATGCTAGCTAATACCATTGATGGGCTCGGTGCTTACGTTTAGAGCGTGTCTTGGCTGCGTAGCGTCCAGTTTATGGATTTTTTTTTTGTCCAATCCGATTTATGTTTAGATTTGTTGCCACACAAATATTGCAGTATTTGCCCATTGTCTTCACTATCCCGAGTGCTGGCGTCAAACACATGAACACCGTTGAATGGTTTCTTTTTTATTAACTCATTCACTGCTATTGACGGCTATAGACGTCAAAAATTAATTTGAGCTATTTTTATTAGTAAAAAATGTTTTCCCACTTTTGTTAACCAGAGTTTGAATACCTAGATTTTCTTTTATTGTATTAGATATACAAATAGATACAAAATAAAAATGTATAAAAAATATATATATAAATTAAAAAAAAGGAAAAAAAAGAGAGCAATGATGATGACATGTCAAATCGGTAAAATTACCGAATGCACGGACCTCTCCGGAAAAAGAAAAGGAAAAAAAAGAAAGACAAAAAAAATAATTACGATTTACGAATGTTTTTAAATAATATTTTCTTTAAGAAAAAAAAGATTATAATTATTTTTTCGTAAATTAGGGGCATCAGGCGATTAATTTTTTTTATCGTAATTAATCGCATGACTTCACTAGTTAACTCACGATTAATCACAAATTTTATATCTGTTCTAAATGTACAATAAAAAGTGAGTACGACATTATTATTATTGATATATATTATACATATACCAATATATACATATATATTGACTGTATACGTAAAAGTACATGTTTTTTTTAATGTAACATGGCTTCATGACTGTGGACGTGCTAGCATGGCTAGTGATAGCTTCCTTCTTGCTTGGCACGCTTTGCCGCCACCTTGTGGCATCCATTATTCGCAGATTTTCACTTTGTGCTCACTTCGCCGAGGACAAAATAACGTTGAAGACTTGTTGACAAAAACAATGTACACTAGCTTGTTGAAGGCTAAATGATTGATTTAGAGTTTATGCTTCTGAATTATAGCCTGGTTTGAAATATTCTGAGACTTTCCCATCTTTAGAAAACATAATCAAACAATTGATCTTTAACTATCTAACATTTTAATTGGTTGATGTGATCAATGTGGGTTTTGTAAATAATACATTGACATAAAAGGTACCTGGACCACGTAGCCAGACAGACACTTAAAGTCGGGTGATTGCGGCGCTCCGTCGATTAAAACTTCCCCCGAGAGGCCGGCGGGATCCTTCCTCGCAGCGAGAATATCCAAAAAACTTGGCAGATGTGACATAAAAAATATCAAACATTCATGCAGGCATCCATTGGATTTTTTTTCTGAACTCAAGGTATACTCACGATGACTTGCCGCTTCCTGTCGGCCCGAGAATTGCGTTCAGGCCGGGCCTCATGATACCACTGCAGGACAAAAAACTAATATATATATACTAATATCGTTTTCACATCCATTCTCAGGAATACTCGGGCAAAAGTGCTGCGTCACGTGAGTTTGCGAGTCACACGCGTGATGGCAGTTGATTACCGATAATACAAAAAAACAGAATCATTGACAAACTGAGAGGGGGTTCCATGAAGTTGTTGGTCCGAAAAATAGGATTAATCGGATCTTCTGAGAGGGCCGAATTGTTTGATACAGTTCTTGTATTGAATCTCATTAAATTGTGTAAGTGGCCAAAGAGTTCAGCGAGAGCGAACCATACGCACGCACACACATTATGTGCAGTCGAATAAAATGGAATTAAAAGATTGACCGTAAGCTTAGCCGTGGGTCACGTGACGCCGTTTTAATGCGTTCCCTTGGCAGACGCCGACCGCACTGAGAGATTACAAGCAAGAAACCATGCCCAATATCATATGATTAATGAGAGGAATAATTCGGTCTCGCATGAGAAACCACACACACAGAGAGTAAAAAAAAAATGCTAAAGTTGACATACCAAGCCACCAAATCACACACACACACGAGAAAAAAAAAGAAAAAAAGTACTAACTTGAGGTCCACAAGTATCTGGCGAGGACTTGACGTGTTTTTGCAGAAGAAGCCGTCCTTCGCGTGAACTTTGTAGCCGACCTTGTGGAAGCTGACGGTGGACCCGCACGGCTGCTTGGCCGACGGCTCCATAACCGTGGCGACCTTTGAACCCAGCAGGCCGTTGACGCTGATGTCGTCCAGCATCGCTACGTTGATGTGACAGCCTCGCTCCATCTTGCACACTGTCAAAAGAAGTATGCATTATTATTATTATTATTATTATTGTTAGTAGGGGTGGGAATCTTTGAATGTCTCACGATTCGATTCCGATTTTTGGGCCTGCGATTCGATTCAGAATCGATTTTCGGTTGAGAACGATTTTGGATTGAAAATTATTTGATTGACATTGAGTTTTGCTTCAATCTATAGATGTGCAAGGAATTGTAATGATCTACTCCAGTCTGACTCGCTAATGCTAATTAGCGCGCTACTCGCAGCACTTTTATCACTCAAAAGAACGGCTCCACAGTGCAAAAAAAAACTACTTTTATTGGAATAACTTGATTGTGACTTTTTCCTTCTACTCTCTAATGTGGCTACAACTTAACAGTGTATTAGACCGCGTGGAACCACACTGCTCCTAAGTGGCCAAAACAAGTACAACATGAACAGCGCTCCAAATAAAGGCACACACAGACAAAGGCAAGACAGAATAAAATAATTTCAATAAAATTGATTTTGGGACATTTAAAATCGATTCTGAAACGTACTAAATGAGAATAGCGATTCTTATGAGAATCGATTTTTTGGCACACCCATAATTGTTAGCAGTCAAACCAATTTTTTTTGTAGCTCTCAGTGAATGGAAAAATGATCCAAAAATGTCAGCTCTGTACCAAAATGGTCTTTGCTGTGTCTTTTAAGGCATGGCTTCTAGAGACTTTTTTGTGGGTCTGCACCTGATAGAGATGCCTACCAAATTTCATGTGGCTAAACGAAATCGGCTTTTGGGGGCTAAACATTTCCCGGCCAATTTTTGATTTACGGTGAGTCACCAAACTTGGCTGATCCGCACTGCTAGCACACAATAACGAAAATTAAAACCCTTGGCAATTTGGTGTCACATACCTGTCTAATACATATGGTTCAAATTTGGTAGCTATTGGACAAACTCTCGAGGAAAAATTAGTCTTCAAAGGAGGTCGAAATAAATAAAAATTGTCTGCTTTGATCCAAAATGGAAGACTTCCTGTGTTTTTTTAGACATTGGTTCTTGAGACTTTTTTTGTGGGTCTACTTACGATAGACATGTGTTCCAAATTTCAGGTTGCTAAGTGAAATCGGTTTTGGTGGATTCAACATTTCCAAGCCACTGTTCGAGCTGAGTTATTGATTTTTGTCTTTCAACTTGAGTCAGCATGCCTCACCTCCAATTCATGACAAAAAAAATGTATAACCAGTCACAATTTAGAATTGCCCATCTATTTATGTTTGTGGTTCAAATTTGGGAGCAATGTTAATTGTCAAATCTGTCTTTGAGGGACTCGTGGAATGGACTAAAATGTCCCTTAAATGTTGGATTCAAGTGAAAATGTCAGATTTGCCGTTTCTTTTCAGGCATTGGTTCTTGAGGCTTTTTTGTGGGTCTACTCTCGGTAGACCTGTCTACCAAATTTCATGTGACTAAGTGAAATTGGCTTCGGGGGCTGAATTTTCAAACATTTCCAAGCCAATGTTGGGGTTCACCCCCTTTGTGCTCAAGCCCATATATTACAATAATATATTTTTGTTGCGTAATCATTTTTGAGAGGTGGGAGTCCAAAAAATTTAATAATCAAATAATAAGAACCATTTGTAAGTAACCCAATTTTTTAGTGGTTGACTTCCCCCTTTGCTGCCTAATGTAAAAAAGAAAAAGAAAAAAAGAAGGCATTTCTGCAGTCTGTCAACTTGGAATGCCGAGGCTAAAAATTAAGCTATCAAAAAAAACAAAAAAAACACACACACACACACACAACTGAATTATGTACTAGACGAGTACATGGTAGCAGTCGGACAAAATTTCAAGGATGACCAAAAAGATCGCTTCAAACCTAATTGTCAGACTTCCTTTTTGGATATGTCCTCTCGAGACTTTTTTGTGTTTGTTTGTTTCTCTACTCACGACCTGTTTTTCCAAATATCATGTTGCCAAATCAAACAAGCTTTGGGCCGAATTTTAATCCGAAAAATCACACTTCATCGCAAAGACTTCAATAAATGGAACACAACAGCTTTATTAACATATTGAATAAACATGAAGCAATGTTTGAATAATGCGAATATTATGTTCCATGAAAAAGGTGACGCATACAAGGTTGAGATGAACAATTTATATCACATTTTATATTGTCATATAAAGTCTATATAATGTATGTACATGTGACTCGTATTTAATTGATTTTGTTGAACTCTAAACATTTGTGCTGTGGCTATGGAAAGTGTATTTGAGGAAAAGCAGAACTAGCACACGTGTGTTTATTTGGGCAATTTTGAAATAATTCTAAACCTTACTTTTTATTTTACATTTATATACAGTATATTTTGTGATTTTTTTTTTAAATGGAAAAATTGGCTAAAATGCATGTTTTTACATTATAGTATAATAAAGATAGTTAAAATTTTTTAAAGTCTTTGAGATTTAAAGATGGAAGTACAAAAGACAGAAAATATATGTATCGTAAAATAAAATACACAAAATGAGATTTTTCTTTTATTTTTTAAAAACACATAATTTAGTATGTCCATGTCAGTCATCGTGGGTCGTCACAATGTTCCCGAAATGAAACGAGAGAAAGAGCAGAGATGTGAATTTCCCCGTTGTGCTTCTTAAATATGAAAGCATAAAAAGCAACTCACCTGCGGGCCTTGAGAGCGAGCGACGCTGCACTGGGCAGGAGGCGGCGAGAGAGGCCGACTAGCATCTCATGAGAGCTCCGAGTCAAAGGTCACCGTCACAGCATGCTGCTTTAACCCTTTGCTCACTGCTTTTAGAGCACAAACACACCAGCACTGAACTGTTTTTTTTTATTCATTTATTTATTTTTATTTTATGAGCAAATATTAACAATTAATGCACACACACTCTGGCACTACACTGTGAGCTTTAAAAAAAAAAATCTTATTACCAAATATTAACATTTTTAAAACAATTTCGATGCATTAAAAATATACAGTATATAGTAAAAAAAATCTCATCTCAGCAATAAAAACAAATACATAAATCTATCCATCCATTTTCTTTAAAGCTCATCCCCATTTCCTCTTTTTTTTTTAATGATTATTTTTTCATGAAGTCAGTTTTTATGTAATTCTGCTAAGGGATGCTTAATACTGTATTTCAAAAGTATGAATTAAGAATTTTTTTTAAATGACCTTTGATCAGAGGTTGGGGAGGTTTGGGAAAAAATATAAATAATTGGAGTTATAGTACTTTCTTATTGGACAGTGACAGTTGTATTTAAATACAATATAAACCGTAAAATCTGAATTATAATAATGACATTGGTGCAAAAATTTTATTTTGTACTTTTCCCCATATATTCAATTTTTCGCGCTTTAATGCATCTTTATTCTTTTAAAACGAGAAAAATATTTAACACATATTGTGACAGTACAATTATTCACAATTTTGTAATCATATTTTTTTTTAAAGATACCGTATTTATCAAAAAACAACTAAGATGTTTTCACCGTTTTTCGTAAAAATAAATAAAAAGAAATCACCTTCCTAAAATAATGGCTTATAACCCCCCCCCAGAAAACATGAAAAAATTAACCAAAAACTGATATATATTCTATTTATTAATCATTTGATTTCAGGGGCCAAATTAAATAATCTGTTCAACTACATAGCAATTTTTTTTGACAGCATCATGAGATGTTTCGGGCAAAAACATATTTTTTTTGGTAAAAATATGACTTGTATGGCCATTATTTTAAGGTGATAAACTCGGAAGACATTTTATTCAAAATACATAGTCAAAATCATCTTTTTTTCCCCTCCTTAAGTTAACATTACTACCGCTTTAAATTTAACAGCTATAGTATTAGATCTCACTCATAACCCCAAAATAAAAACAAACCTTTTTGTACATTTCCAGGAGCACATATTTAATGACGTCTATGCCGTGAAACACAATACAGGTCCACTCTGTACAGTACGCCCCGAGTATACATTCCACATACATATAACAATTGATGTAGTAGTTCAATATAAAAGGCAACGAAGAGAAACGGTGTCGTTCACGGAGGAGTAGGTTTGAAATTAGGTTGTGTAGTTTAATCGTGAGGTGAATCAATATTTACAAACATGGATGGATGCATGCTGATAAATTACAACTCCACGTGTGATTTGCTTGTTATTCACACAAATTAATCAACGTTTTGCATAAATATCTCCTATTTACACAATATAAGATGCACATTTCTGTACCCTGAATACATCTCAGCGCCGCTCTATGACTCCATTTTGATGAAACATTTGATTGTGATCACAGAATATAAACAAAACAAAACAAAAAGTTCATAAAGTATCATGTGTACAAATGTCAGTTTCACTCATTGGGGCCCGAAAGAACATTCTGGCAAAAAACATGCTCTTCATTCACATCTTTGACCCGCTAGCTAGACTGTGCAAATGATTCCTATTATGCAAATGTTCAAACCATTTTTGGTAATGATCCTGTAAGAAGTGCAGGGGTGGGCAACCTACACTCTAAAAACAGTTGGGTCAAGAGTAACCCAATTACGGATCAAAAATGGACCAATACACTTTCTTGGTCAATTTGACCCAACTTTCTGGGTTGTTTTATACAAAATGACCCAAGTAAAGGATCTGACCAATTTTTCTGAGTTGTTTTATGCTGAAAGACGCTTTTTTTTTACTCAAAATCAAATTGATCTAAGTAGAGGATAGGTCCATTTTTGAGCCATGATCAATCATTTTTGACTGATTTTAGTCAAGAGTAACCCAATTATGGATCAAAAATGAACCGATCCACTTCATGGCTCAATTTGACCCAACTTTCTGGGTTGTTTTATACAAAATGACCCAATTTTCTGACCCAAGTAAAGGATCTGACCAATTTTTCTGAGTTGTTTCATGCTGAATTACCCCCTTTTTTCCCCTTCTTTTTTAATAACTTAAAATCAAATCGACCCAAGCAGAGGATCTGTCCATTTTTTACCCATAGTTGGGTTATTTTTTACCCAACTATTTTAGTCAAAATAACCCAATTATGGATCTGAAATGGACCGATCCACTTTATGGGTCAATTAGACCCAACTTTCTGGGTTGTTTTATACAAAATGACCCAATTTTTTTGACCCAAGTAAAGGATCTGACCAATATTTATGAGTTGTTTTATGCTGAAAGACCCATTTCTTGACTCAAAGTCAAATCGACCCATACTTGGGTTATTTTTGACCCAACTGTTTTTTAGAGTGTACGTCATGTACAGTGGTACCGACACGTAATACGTTTTTCAAGTTACGAGCCATCATTCAGTCCTGTTTTTGGAACCATGCAATGTGCTTGCTACAAGTTTAGTTTAATACTTGGGATTGACCAGCTATTGGCGGGGCCAATTTTCTTTAGAATGGGAACTACATTATAAAAAAAAAAATAGTCGGTGGTGGAGAAAATAATTAATTAACCTTAAAATGTTTGTAACTCCCTGCACTTTTTGTTTGAACTCGTTAAGTGTATCTCTGTATGTAAAACTAAAACTGATTTTGGAGGGTTCTGGAACACCTTGATGGCATTTTTATTCATTTCAATGTGAAAAGTTGATTTGAACTAAATAAGTCAAGTTATTTAACGTGCTTCCAATGCAACATCAGTGTGTTCCTCAACTCGGAAAAAGGTTGCCCACCCCTGCTTTAGTTCCACGAGGTTCTACAAGTTATGCACACCACAAACCCCCAAACACGTAGTCAGCAACACACACCCTCTTTTCTTAACAGTCTGTAAAATGGACGACGTTGACTCATTTCAAAATGAAAGTCATCCAAATTGATTTTTCTCCAAGTGCAAATGTAAGTGCTGCCATCAGCAACAGTAGAACCTCCAAGGTCCGACCCGATCCCGTGGTTCGGAACGCGACAACTCCCACATTCCCCCGAGTCAAACTATCGCCATCATAAAGTATTTTTTTAATGTTAGGAGCATTTAGACAAGTGTAAAAAATGTTTTGGGTGAAAACAAAATGGCGTATTTACCCTTAACTTTGATGACTAGCCGACGAGCGTGCAGCGGACTTTGGCTTGATGATTTTGTTCCTTTATTTTGTTTTTTTAAATTTGCTGTGACGCCAGGACAAATACGAAGTTAAACTTTTGAATCTTCATGTCATTCTTTTTGTAGAATAATGACTTTTTCTTGTAATGTTACAAATTTAGTCTCCTAAAATTACAGCTATATTTCTTGTGTAAAATTAATTGTTTTTGTCGTAATACAGAACATTTTATTCACGTAAAATTAAAACTTACCACCATTTTTCTTATTACAATGTATCATTCTTCACCTCACATAAAATATTGTTTTCACATTATTTGTAATAGAACCACTTTATTCTCTTAAAATTACATTTTCCTCCTCAAATGAAAAATAAAATTTTTCCTTTTTCTCAAACAACTTTTTTTTCTGGTTTTACAATTTTATTTTCTGTAAAATAACATTTATCCAAAAGACAACAAAAAATAATTTTGTCGACATAATGGACTTATTAACTTGACTTATAGATCCAAAAAGGTGGAAGTAAAAAAAATAATATTTACAATAATATAATCTATGCAACCCCAGTAATGTAAACACATCATTCTGATTAATGTTGTTGTTTGTGGAATACGAGTTAAGCAGCAACATCCACCCGTTTTTATCCATCTCAGAGGAGGCGGCCATTTTGCCACTTGAAAATGACCGCATTTTCCTGGGGCTTAGGTAACAACCAATCACAGCATTTTTCAATTTGGTCATGTGGTGATTGCAAGCTGAGCCACGATTGGTTGTTCCCTGAGCAACTGTGATCTCATTTTTAGTCGACAACAAGTGACAAAATGGCCGCTCTAAGATGGAAAAAACGGTGTGGATTTTGCTGCTTAATTTGTATCCTACATATACAATATTAATACGAATACCGTGTTTAGACTAGTGGTACAGCATAGAACATATTAATTTTTTGGGGGACTTTTTATAGCAATTGTGGACTTTTTATTGTATTGAGCAGCCAGGACAAAAACCAAAATATCACCGCTTGTCCAATGATAAATTTGAAATTTTTGTCGAGTGCAACTAAGTAAAATCTTCGTTCAATTTCAACTTTGACCTTAGAGGTTCCATTGCGTTCCCAATGTAAGCGAGTTGCAATGACGCTAACAATCCCCACTAGCTAGTCCAACACTTCTTAGCGGTTAGCAGCAAAACGCTCAAAGGCTAAGAACGCTTGTCGAGACTTTTAGTGCACTTTTGTTGAATGTCGCTCACACAGCAGTTGTCTCAAGTCTTTTTTTCCCCCCCTCTCTCACAAAAAAAACGCTATCAACTATTGCACTTGCTGAGCGGGTCCGCAGACCACGCCCCTTTGCCCAGCAACCCCCGCGCGCCGCCGCCGCTACGCCCAGCGCCCGCTCGACACGAAGCTTCGACTGAAGGAGAAGCTGGTGTCCGAGCTGGTGTGCTTGCCCCAGGCGCCGAAGGGCACCACGATGATGGTGCTGTTGTCCTCCGAGCCGTACTGCAGAGCCTGCCGGAGGACACGCCAAGGTCGTTTATAAGTCGTGTGACCGGACATCAGGTGTGTGTTGTGGGTCATCGCAATATTGAAACGAAAGTTGGGCTTTGTTAAGAACGTCATGATTCGGTTTTTGGATACAACACTGATGTCTCCGGGTTGAGGCCGCGTTAGCTCGTACCTGCTCAGAGATGCGCTGCGCAGCCTCCTTTGGGTCGTGGCATTGGTTGATGACGTTGCAGATCTCCTGGCTGTTCATGATGAAGTTGATGCCGTCGGTGGTCAGCGCCAGGAAGGAATCTTTCACGGGGCTCAGCTGGTGGGGGAAAGAAGACCTCATCAATGAAGCGTTTTGGATGCTCTCATGTAGCTGCTGTATAGAGTCCTGCTCAAGCTAATGAGGAAGAGCTTTTATGGATGGATGGATGAATTAATGCTTGGCACCACCTAGAGGTGACTTTCTGCTACTGCACTTAAAGTTATTAAATTATTTTGGTGGAGTAAGCTTTTTTTTTTGCACTTTATTACAGAAGCGTATTGCAGTCACTTGAAAAAAACCACCTGTTTTTCTGACAAATATTTTTTTTAGGGAGCTTTGTTTTTCTGAATATTTTTGTTTTGTTTTACTGCATGTTTTTTCTGTCATTAAAAAATATTCATAAAAACAGGCCGAAAAAATTATTCACAAAAACCGAAGGAAAAAGTAGTCAGAAAAAAAATACTCAGAAAAACAAAGGGGGGAATTATTTTTTTTTAAACAGAAAAAATATTAGTATTTTTTCTGTTTTTTGGAGTATTTTTAATGACAAAAACAATTCAGTTAAACAGAATTTTTTTCCCAGAAACACAGGAAATTAAAAATAAAATAAAAACAAAGCTCCAGGAAAAAAGTGAATGCAATAGGCTTCCATACTTTATAAATGTAGTCAGAAAATAAATTAAAAGCACGCACAGATAACCCAACCATTATTGACCCAAAGTGACAGATGATGGTTCTTCTCCATAGCCAGGAATTATAATCTGGCCACGACTAACCGAGAGGCGTTTCACCTCGTACAAACATCCATCAACATACCACGATTCTCTTTGTCTCTGGCTCGGCAATGACTCCCGTGCCCTTCAAGTCAAAGTCCCCGATGCTTCGCGTCATGGCCAGCCTGCCGTTGACGTTGGACTGCCCCAAACTGTTCCAGGTGATGAAGCCTCCGCTCCTCTTGATCCTAAGCAGACAGGCATGAAGGCACGTTAATAACAAAGGATGTTCCGATGTTCTGCGAATGGCAGCCCACAAGTAGACCCTTTTAATAAAAAATAGGGGGAGGATATTTTTTGATGAATTTGTATTGGTGTTTTTTTTTCCCAATAATTATTTTTCTTTTGTTTTTGGGGGGAGGAGCAAACCAACGTTTTTTGTCAAACATGCAGGTTGATTAGCATTTTATGTTTTTTGGGGTATACAAAAAGAGAATTATTATTTTTTACCAATACATTTCAATGGCTGTCAATTATAGGCATATTTTTGCTATTCCCAGCGAATATTGGCGCTTCACTGTATAATTTTAAGTTGCAATATCACCAATCAACACTAGATGGCGTACATGGCTTAGTTGCATTTGCACTGGATCTTATACCACCTCGTGAAAAGTCCTAGTAATTTTTTTTGCAGATTAGCTGTTTAGCAGTTTTGTGCCATCCTTGAATGGCAATGGCAATTTTTATGCACGAGAGCCCTTTTCACTGGGGTGTAAAAAAAAAAACTGGGGGTGCCAGGCGATTAATATTTGTAATCGTAATTAATTGCATGACTTCAATAGTTAACTCATAATTAATCGCAAATTTTATATTTTTCTACATGTATAATAAAATATTGTTTTTACTCTTGTTAACATCAGTGGAAGAAATGTTAAACTAAGAGAGAAATTGCTACATCTTTTAGTCATCGATACAGTAATTTCATAATAATTGATCAAAATTTAGTTAAAATTAAAAAGATGTACTATTCTGTAAAAAATGAGTGTGATATTGATTTGTGTTGGTCATTTTTATGCCACTATGGCATAATTGCACTTGTAAAACGGTGACAGCTCAGTGCATTTTTCTATCTAATCTTTAACATGAAGTAACTTGTGAAATTCTGCACATTTTTTTAAATGACCCCAGTCTCCAAAAATGTATGCATTATTAAATGTATTACTGCAAAATTTTGACGTGGGCGTGTCTGCTGCGTCGCGACTGGAATTCCCCCAGTACAGGGGCAGTTCATTAATCGCACGTTAAAAAAAATTACCCCAAACTCTAAATTAACCAAAAACTAACAAAATAATTAGTACAATGTAGTTATTTTTTGGATTGTTCAAACTCTTTGTTATTGAAGGCATCCAGCCTTCAGTGAGAAATTTGTTTTTTAAAAAAATTAACTGTATTAAGAGCATGTATTGTATTGCACATATGCACATATTTAAAACAGCCTTTTTGTCATACATCCGGTCAGGAAGTGCATAATCCTATTATAAAAAATGCAGTATTGAAGTTGCTCATCCAAAAAGCTGACGGCAAACTTTTTCAGAGCATTTGCACACTCGCCTCTCCTTCTCGTCCTTCCTCTCGGGCGTGTGGTCCACGGTGAGCTTGAGCGCCTTGCCCTTGCGGCACAGCATGGCGCGGCTGTCGCCCACGCTGGCCACCACCAGCTCGATGCCGTCCCTCAGCAGCGCCACGGTGGCAGTGGTGCCCGCGTTCACCCCGGGCGCTAGAGACATTACGGAGAAGGGCCAGCGTGAGAGGCGGAAGTGGACGCTTCGCAGGTGTGCACAAACAACCACAGGATGGATGATGTATAAGTCGAGCACGCGCACACACAACACACAGACATGAAGACAGGGGGGGGGGTCATGTAGTAGATAATTCAATTGTCAATGAAGGAAAAGGGGGGGCGAAGGGGGGGACTGTTGCACATGCACTTTGAACAGTTGAGTGTGTTCAGTTAAATGTACATCTCAAACAGCACTTAGCATTTGATGGTCAAACAATCACATACAAAGTCAACTAATACAAATGCATTCGGATGTTGATGAAGATTTTTTTTTTTTTTTTTTTTACGATATACAACAGCAGCAAAAAATTTTAAATTGAATTTCTTTCAAACTGTGTTAGTCATTTTACACATTTCGTTGCTGTTCAACTAGCTGGAAGTTAATTTTTAAAGGGACATAAAGTGGATATAAAAAGTCTACACACCCCTGATCAAATGCCAGATTTTTTTTAGAGATACAGACAAATAATTTCAGATTTTTTAAACTAATTAAGTGACCTTTAACCTTTACAGCGTCATTGATATATATATATTTTTTTTAAAGCTCGATCTGAAATAATGTGGGTGCACAAGTGTGCACACCCTCTATGCTGTATTCAAGAAATGTGGAACACAGACGTGAATGGCAAAACATAATTTTCAAGATTAAACAAATGTATCCTTTTATTTATTATTACTTACGATTACTTAATTTAGTTATTCAACTTCACGTAACGCAATGCGATTTGCAAGTTATTTGGTTACATTTAAGAAAGGCTTTGAAGATATTACTATAATTTACAGTATACTTAAAAAAATAAATAAATAAAAAGTCAAAATACTGTCAAATGACTTTTCCGAAAATGGCTGGCATTGAATGAGTTCCGTGGTCTGACGGGCTTGCCATTGGACAGCAACGACATGTTTGAATGCATGACCACTGAACTTGAGCTCTGCAAGAGCAGCGTTCCCAGGCCAATTGTGCACATTGGACATGCTGCGTCGTGTGGAGTTGCTCTGGCACAGGGTGACAACAGACGTTCTCAAACGGACGCGCGCTCTCACAAGAAGCTCTCGCAAACACTCGTTAAGAGGAGGAAGAGACAGCTAGAGAGAGAATCGAGATGGAGAGAGAGAGAGAGAGAGCGGGAGAGGGGAGTGAGAGAAAGATAGGGAACCTTCCAGAAGTCCAGGATTTAGGACCCGCTGGACTCTCTCTCCTTCAATATCTAGCCCCTCGTCATCCACATTGGTGCCAAGGGCCTCCAGCTCTGAGCTGGGTCCGCAGCTGCCGTAGATAACATGCACACACACACACAGGCATATTGGGACATTTCACACAGCGCGGCCCCCCCTCCGGGGGTGCCACGTCAACTAGTGTTGTTAACATTAGCCTAAATAAACACAGTTGGGTTAAGTTTAAATACTGAATTTGTTTTCACGGGAATACTCATCATCAGCATGCACTGGATGATGTAGATTGATGATTATCTTTTTTTTCTTCTTTTTTTTTTACACCAAAGAGCACCTCAAAAAAATACTTGGCTCGCTAAGTACCATTCTTAACAACCCTGGTTTTAGAGAGCCACATCGCTTTCATGTCTCCCTCGACCAACACAGCTGATTTGATGAACAGGATCGTTATCGTGCTTCTACAGAGCTTGCTGATGAGCTGATAATGAGTCAGGTGTGTTGGAGAAGGGAGACATGGAAAACAGGCAGGCACTACCCCTGACCTATAAAGTACGTAAGCATAGTACGTCCAGAAGTTCATTAAAACCGAGGCAGAGGTTTTATTCCTGAAACGTATATTTGATAATATTGTAAACCACTGTAACATTATGCAGCTTGAACATTAAAGTGACACGTAAAAACAGGAAAATGAAGAACTTCCATAATAAAGATTCTATTAAAAATCGATGGCACCTAAGCAAAAAAAGTATTGTACACATTAGCTTTACCTTTCTTTTAGTTGTTATATTTTTGTTATGTTTATATGTTCAATAAATCAATCAAATCAATCAAAATGTGCACCTAAATGTTAAATACAACTGGAGTGCACTAAAAATCCTTATCGAATTTAGATCCCGAATAACCAAAGAGTAAATGACTCACATTTCTTTCCGAGATGAAATTCTTACCCCATCAAAAAAGGGTTTTGATGAGATTCAAATGAGAGTCTACCCTACCAAGGACAGAGATTATGACGGTTCATATCTAAAGCCATCGTTTTAGAGGAACCTTAAAAGTTGGAAAATAAATCCTCTGGGATGCTGTTCAAGCTCCAATAAAAAAAGAAAATGGAAAAAAAAAGGGGGGAAAACTTTCTCCATTGAAAATGCATGGGGTTCTCGGTTTATGACAGTTTTGACTTTGGCTGTTCTGAACGGTACACGATGAACTAATAATAATACAAATATTAATAATAATAATAAGGATATTAACAACAATGATATAGAATGATCGATTCCCGGATGCAGGTTAAGCTTCGACTTGGAGCAAATTTACCCGCAGGTCATGATGGAAAAAGAACGCATCCGTTTCACGATTCAACAGTGGCCATTAACTGTACATTAACTAGCATTTTGATATTCCAAGCTGACATACAAAGTGGGGGGAAAAAAAACAAGTAAACCACTGTGGTAGTTTAAGGAAGCGGTGAGGGAATTGATTTTGTAGTTTTTTTGTTTGTTTTTTAGTGCCCGCCATTTTGTATCGTAGAAATTCAGGTGTTAAATCTCTTATGTCATAAACCGAGCGCCCCCTGCATTCACTGTGATTTTTCATGAAGTGTGTCACTCATCTCGTTAGATGCTGAAAGCAGGCATTATCGTATGGTTTAGCGTCTTTTGTTTATCAATCATCAGTTAACCTTCACTTTAAAATGATAGACCTCCATGTTGCAAAACCCAACCAAAAAAAAAAAAGGTATCATTGCGTATGACTCATAACTCAATTGAAAAGACAGATAATATTTTTCTTCAACCTACCATCTGTAGAGCTCTGCAAATGCTCGGCTAAAGCTTTGTCTACTTTCAAGAAGGCTTGCGTTAAAACCAGCTCCAGATTGTCCTCGTCGGCCACAAGATCCCTGCAAAAACAAACATAATGTTAAGCGCACAGTGATCAACGATGACTTCTTTGTAAACATTGTGCTCAAAATAAATTCCTCAAATATTAGCCTTGGCTGTGTGCGTCGTATGCCGGATTAGTAAATAAGTGCTGGCAAAATAGCCTCTTTCGTGAAGACATGCCGCCAAAGCAGGGTGAGAGAATTGAGTTGAGTCAAACTTCAGCGGAAGAGTCCTTGGAAATTCCCTCATTCACTCCATTCCAAGTCATGCAGACTTTCACACTTTTTGGTTTTAACTCATTCACTGCCATTGACGGCTATAGACGTCAAAAATTCATTTGAACTATTTCTATTAGTTAAACTTTTTTCCCCACTTTTGTTAACAAGAGTATGAAAATCGAGATTTTTTTTTTTGGTACATTAAGAACAGATATAAAATTTGTGATTAATCGTGAGTTAACTATTAAAGTCATGCGATTAATAACAATTAAAAATTGTAATCGCCTGCCGCCCTTAATTTTCAACAATCGTTCTTTTTTTTCTTAAAAAAAAAAGATTATTAAAAAAATGTCTAGGTTTTCATACTCTTGTTAACAAAAGTGAAAAAAAACGTTAAACTAATAGAAATTGTTCAAATAAAATTTTGACATCAATGGCAGTTAATGAGTTAACAGGATGTGTGAAAGGGGAGACACCATCTGTAAAAAACTTTAATTGGACACTAGTGAAACCACATTTCTGGAAATATATATTTTTTTCAATTGAATTCTATGGATTTTAAGTCACATTAATGGTGGGGGAAAAAAAGTATTGAAAATATTTTTCTTATCTTGGTCTCACAAAATATTTGAACAGAGGTGTGTAGACTTTTTATATCCACTGTAAATAATAATTTTCGCACCAATTCTATGGAATTGATGACCTGATGATCTCTCACGGCACCCTAATGTGCCACAGCATACCGATTGCTTCAGACACCTTTAACAAACAATAGTGAATAGTGAAAAGCTGACGTTTACAAATGTTGGAGAATTCTGGAGCAAACAGTTGCCAAACATTTTGACGCCGACCCAAGAAGAAACGAATGACATGATGTCTGCTGGCAAAAGGAGAGCTCACAACGGACCTCTAACAGATGATTGACTCTCTGTATGTGAATCCAATCAAACCACATCCTTACTTGATAAAAGCCTCCAAGTATTTGTGACAGAAATCCGCCGCTTCCGGCCCGCCGTGACCGTCGAACACGGCAAAGTACATGATGCTGTTGGTCATCTGGGAGAGGTAGAAGCGGTCCTCGTTCTCCTTGCGCTGCCCGATGAGCGAGGCGCAGCCCACATTGGACAGGCTGACCTTGGGAATGGGCTTGCCGTAGCGGATGCTGGACGGCAGCAGAATGGGCTCGTCGATGCGATTGTCCCAGATGCCGAACGAGTCCCAGGTGGTGGGGCACCCGCTGCTGTCGGCGTCGAAGCGCGTGCCGCTGCGGCGCTTTTCCGATGGGGTGTGGATATGCCTCTTGGGGATGGTGGAGTGAAGGGCGATGTCCTGCTTCAACGGGAGGGGCGCCAGGCCCATTTGGGGAAGGCCGATGCGTCCAACATGGGGCCCACTGAACCTTGCAAGGCGGACGAGAAAGGCGATTGACATCACCCTTACAGCAGGAATACCAGAGAAGCACTGGATATCGTGGGATGTGATCACTGAACACTGGAAAAACAGACATATTAATTATTTGACTTGATATTTGCTTGCACAGTAGATCTCAATGATTTTGAGAATATATAAAATATAATATGCTTTTTTTTTATACCAATATCCTCTTCCCATGTTTTTTTTTTTTTGCAAATAAGCAATAAATGAATCTATATGACAGTAAACAAAATCAGATGTTACACATAATACGTCACGAAATGGCGGCAAAGCGCTACCGTGGTCTAACTAAAGCTCCTCTAATCACTTCAAAAACGGTTCCTTGGCACCAAGTACAATTATGCAACATTACAATAAGAATGCAAAACACTACTTTTGTCAAAAGGAAACGTTTCAATTCACTTGACATATCTCCATGGCAACAAGATGGTGTCAAAGAAATGTTTTATTATTTTGGCCTGAGCACAAAGTACCTACAGAATAGCAGCAAATAAATACAATGTATAGTATATGTTTTTAGCAACACATTGTCCACGGTGTATTTATTTATTTTTTGGTATAAATTCAGCTTTAATAGTCACATCTCACAATACGACAACGCACGCGTATTCTAGATGTTGTAATACGTTGTCGTGGTATATTCAAAATGTGCATCGTAAATAGATGACGTGTGACCAAGTTATTCGACGAACATTAGCTAGCTATTTGATATATTGAGAGTACCGTATACCATTTCGCATCACGTACGTTATCCACCTTTGTTATGTAATACTTGCAATGAAGAATATATTTAGGACCAAAAAAGCCACAAATGTGTCAGTTCCGTGCATTTCGGTCTTACTGCGTGGCTAGCATGTATCTTATCGTTAGCACTAGTTAGCCGACTAGCTAGCTTCGACGGTTTGTTTTCAAAATAAACAGCACCACTGAATAACCATACCTTAGATGTATTTTTGATACAACAGTCTTGTTTTATTCCCCTTAAGACGCGTATTTTGTGGCCCCGTTGAATGGTTTACGCGTGCTGGCGAACGATACTCCTCTCTCTTGTCTTGCTAGGTTGTGTAACGCAATGTTGTTAAACAAGGTAATAGAATAAAGCCAGCCAATCAGAACGCTAGAAACCTTGACTCCTCGGTAGACGCCCCTCAAACAAGGCAATCGTTATAAGCACAGATGACCGCTAAAAAACAACCAATCAGCAATCAGCAGCTTGCGTGGCTAGCCACTAAGAGGCAAGCAACAACTCAGACAAAAAGCAGGTGACCTAAATTATTCTGTTTACTACTCCAGTGTCAATATCCTTTGGCAGATATCCAATCGTAAAACCACAGACGAAGATTTATTTTATTTATTTATTCGACCTCCAATATATGAAATAAGTAATATAATTCGACGGTGATGAATCATTGCGTTTATGACGTCACAAACGTGATAGGTAATCCTTTATTCTTGAGGTTTCTAAAGCGTTAATGTCTTATTGTTTGTCTGTAGCTGTTTAGTAAATTGAGTTATTCGATAAAGATTATTTAAAAGGTCTTAAGATGATTTTGTCAATAAAAAAAAAAAGTCTTGAGTTAAATCTAAGGCACACAGATAAAAATACGTCAGCGAGCTGTAGTAGCTATTATTATTATCTCCGTTTCCCTCCATTGTTAGCAAATGACAAAATGCCTGGTGGTTTAAAATGTGTTGTCACACTCACACAGCGGTTACATAAAAAGGTTGTCTACACGCACTTGAGCCCTATGCAAACAGTAGTTTTGAATACTTTTGGTTTTATTTTGCAATCACATCACACTCCCTTCTGCTGCTCTTTAAATAAAGACACGAAAAGCGGTTTAAAAGCTTATACTATTGTGCACACTACAGTGTTACTAGTTGTGTGGATTAGATGTAATAACATCAACCTGTTACATCACATGATCTTCCATTGGCAGATATATTTTGGGAGTTATGTCATGTGGGATCATTGAGATTTGATGTCAAATAAATAAATATGCAGCCTTCTCTGTAACATTCCGCAAAATGTTTTGTTTTATCTGACAATTTTTTTTATGGTTTAAGATTTGGAAAAAACTTTGGTCTAGTTGTAGCCAAAATTCCACGACGTTTGGGGGATTTTGTCAAACAAAAATAAAAATACTGTTCTCCCAAAATATATTATTTCGGTCAAAATATTCAATCTAACAAGTATTGCTTTGGCGCCATCATGTGGCATAAGGGCGCCAAGGAACCATTTTGAAGTGATGGGAGGAGTTTTATTTAATAGGACCATAGCAAGTATTGTTTTGAGACTTATGGCATTTACAGGCAGTATTAGCTTTTTTATAAGGGGCGCCAATTATTTTTGGTCCATGACATTCTTTGTATAGGTAATTAAATTTGTTTTTAGATTACTTAGAAGGGCTTCATATGTTTTAAAAGAACAACAAAAATACAAGTGATTCAAGACGAAGAAAATCAGTAGACCAAAGAGTCAGTAAAAATATATTTTTACATTCATATTATGTACAAAATACAAATACAGTTTATGTACTAAAATGTACACACTCTCAATGTGCGAAGCCTCGCCAGTGCTCGTGTTCAATAAAAAAACGATATTGCCACTGATTAACTCATCTGTATCCATTGCGGAAAAAGAACAGAAACATACATGCTCACACAAATGTAAACATATGCATATGTTGTTCAGATTTACAGTTGGAGGGAAATATTTGGACATTTATTATTATTTATGTTTTTCCCCCACACAAAATTTTCTTACAATCGTGGATTAAACATGCTAGTTTGATGTTACTATTGATCACAAAACACACATTGTGAGTCTTTGGGTTAAATGAAAGTATTTTGGGCCACGTTAAAAAATGACAAAGAAAAGTGCGTCTAATTTATCGTGAATGCAATTTTTTTTCTTCTATTTTTGGATAATAAAAAAAAAAGATAAATTCGTTTCAACAGACAGTGCAAATTATTCCAGTAATTCTGTGACTTTTCTCCCATTGATAAAATTTAGTTTTTCCATTTTAAAGTGTGGCCCATAATACTAACAAAACAGCCTTTTTAGCTACAGCAAGCATTCTTCTCTAGAGATCACACCAGACGTTAAATCTCCAACAAATATAAAGTCTCTCGTATAAAAATATCCGGCACCATCTTCCTGGTAAAATTGGTAAAAATACAATTTCATGTGTATCATTTTTAAGACTTCTATGGCAAAAGGTGAGAAAGGAACACAAATAAATTAGTAGACATTACAAGCGTGATTGTTTGCGGTGAAGATTTGGGGTTTTAGGGAGCGACCACCGACCGCCGGACAAACCATCACGACCAAAGTCTTTGATTTGACTTGTTTTTGCTCAGATGAACTTGGTAGACTCTCTTTTGCTGATGAGGACCTCCAGCAGCTTCAGTTTGGCTTTGACGTGTTTGTACTCGTTGTACTCGGTGGCCAGAGGCGAGCGGTCCTCCTTCTGAACGATCCTGGGAACACAATTTTTTATTTTATTTTTTTAGATATGAACTCTATGTTTCGGAAAATAGAACAGTCGTGACAGTCTTGGAAACAAAAAAAATTCTATAACATAAGTTTGAATCATTTATGCTTATCCAGACCTGGAAATATTATTTTCATTGCAAAGCCTTTTCTTACCTTCCATTTTGTCGAAAGAACTGCTCCTCGAACTCTTTGAGATTCTTGCGGATCCGTTTCTTCTCCTCTCGAGTCTCCTGGAGTTGCTCCACCAGCTCTCGTCTAGCACATGACAACAAAATCTCACATGATTGAAAAGTAAGTGCATTTCGGGTCCCTAATTTCACTGAAAAACCTGATAATCCCAACCTTTTTTGTGAGTAGCACATTAGACGGCGAATGCGTCTGCCATTATTAATTTAAAGACTTACGTGGTGGCGGAGTGCAGGTTGGACAGCCGCATGTCTGTGACATTGTTGGAGGGCGTCAGTTCATCCACTGGGGAAATGAAACCGTCCACGTCCTCGTGACCCAGGAAGCTGAGCACATTTAGGTCAGGTCGAGTGGTCACAGAGAACTGCGTCTTGGCGTCGCCATCGTCCTCCGAGCCATCCTCTTCCTCCTGCAAGAGGAAACGAGAGCGTGAGATGAAGCGCCATACCAGCCGTGACGCTAGCCGAAATGGTTACAGATAGGTCGAGACTGGCTGCGACTAGCCATGACTGATTGAGTTAGGCTGGGCTTGGCTGCAACTGGTTGAGACCAACTTAAGTCTTCGAGTCAGGTTCAGACCAACTTAAGTCTTCGAGTCAGGTTCAGACTACTTAAGTCTTCGAGTCAGGTTCAGACTACTTAAGTCTTCGAGTCAGGTTCAGACTACTTTAGTCTTCGAGTCAGGTTGAGACCAACTTAAGTCTTCGAGTCAGGTTGAGACCAACTTAAGTCTTCGAGTCAGGTTGAGACCAACTTAAGTCTTCGAGTCAGGTTGAGACCAACTTAAGTCTTCGAGTCAGGTTGAGACCAACTTAAGTCTTCGAGTCAGGTTGAGACCAACTTAAGTCTTCGAGTCAGGTTGAGACCAACTTAAGTCTTCGAGTCAGGTTGAGACCACTTAAGTCTTCGAGTCAGGTTGAGACCAACTTAAGTCTTCGAGTCAGGTTGAGACCACTTAAGTCTTCGAGTCAGGTTGAGACCAACTTAAGTCTTCGAGTCAGGTTGAGACCAACTTAAGTCTTCGAGTCAGGTTGAGACCAACTTAAGTCTTCGAGTCAGGTTGAGACCAACTTAAGTCTTCGAGTCAGGTTGAGACCAATTTAAGTCTTCGAGTCAGGTTGAGATCACCTAAGTCTTCGAGTCAGGTTGAGACTACTTAAGTCTAAGTGACTGATAAGGTCAGGTTGAGACTAGAGGTGACTAGTTGCATCAGGATAATAATGGACGATTCACTGAGACTGGTCAAGTCAGGTTGAGACTACTTGACACTGCTACTGACTGTTTGAGACTGACTGAAAGGTCAAGATTGCTCAAGGTCAAATTAGGAGACAGAGTGACATCGCTTGAGACAGGTCGAAACTGAATGTGACTAGTTGAGTCTGGATAAGATTAAATGATTCAGGCTGAGACTGGTCAAGTCAGGTTGAGACTGGTTGAGATTACTCAAAACTAGCCGTAAGTAGTCACATTAGGTTGAGACAGGTAAGATTGCCAGTGACTTGTCAAGTCTGAATGAGACCAGTTGAGACAAGTCCAGTCACATTGAGTCAGTTTGAGAGTGACAGCAACTGGTTGAGATTAGCTTTGATTGGTCGAGTTGGGTTGAGTCAGGCGAAGACCAACCTGGACTTTTAAAGCCAAACCGTTCCCAGTCGTGTCAGGTCAAGGCTATGCCAGACTACTCAAGTTTGGTCTTGACTGGTTGAGTCAGGTCGAGAACGGCCGTCACTGTTCAAGTGAGTTTATTACGAGTCAGGTTGGATCAAGACTATAGCCTTGACTCATTGCAGAGACTGATACAGACCGGTCAATACTGGTCTAGTCATACCCAGACTGGCTGTGATTAGGGTTAGTGGTTCACAATCATAACAAAGCTTTCTTAGCCCTCATTCAGACGCAAAATGTTAGTTAGTAGAATCTTATTCATAACATGATCTGTCTTGGTCGAGGTGCGTGCGCCACAATGTAAAAAGTATAAAACAACAAAAAAAAAAGTGTGAGAGGAAAAAAAAAGACAGCGACAAACCCCATGTCAGTAATACACAAAATA
This sequence comes from Leptonotus elevatus, assembly GCF_054856555.1. Lineage (NCBI taxonomy): Eukaryota > Metazoa > Chordata > Actinopteri > Syngnathiformes > Syngnathidae > Leptonotus > Leptonotus elevatus. Next base: position 5,663,682 of record NC_141246.1, on the reverse strand, counting down.
AAATCAAACCTTGTCAAGGAACAAGCAGATGGAATGAGAGGTTTTGCCTTGGTGGAGGTCACTTTCTACTTCCATTTGCTTTATGTATTTGGTGAGAACCGTGTTAGTACAATGTCTCAACGACGACAACAAAACGAAAATCAACCACAAGCTACTAATTCAACACGACAAGGATGCGGGAAAACAGCACGCAGCTGTCCAATCTGTCCAATCAACAGGCAGCCATGATGCGGCTCTTATACAGCAGGGGTGGGCAAACTTTGGAATGCAAAGGCCACATTTGATTTTTACAGCAGACGGACGGGCAAGAGCTTTCATAAAAAAAAGAAAATTTATAAAATTGTTTGTTTTAATACTAAAAGTCATGTTCATTTTTAAATTGAATTGTAATTTAATTATACATTTTTTTTAAGTAAAAGGTGATAAAAAAATAAAATAAATTCTGCTCATCCCAAAATCAACCCATTTTGGAAAATGGTACAATTTAGTCACATTTTACAATTTAATGTTTACTTTTTCATTTTAGTAAAATCATTCATGCTAACTTTGAGAATTGCATTTATAATTTTAATAACTAACCAATAATTTAATAAAAAATAATGGTTTAAGACAAGTTTGTATTTTGTGTAATATTGTGTCTGTACATTGTTTATAATTAATGTAATTGTCATTAATTAATCAATAAGTAAAAAAAAAAAAAAAAAAAAAAGTAAAATACAGCATTTTGTATTTTATGTAAGAAATATGTAATATAATATTTGCGGTATATTATTTTTACAATTACTTTAATTATAATTAATTAACCAATTGTTGAATTTCTTAAAACACTGCATTTTAGTAATATTTTAGCTTTTTATTATCAACAAAAAATAATCAATGACATTATTCAGCAATACAAATGAATCAAAACAAAAAATGAATTAATTAATTTGAATTAACCAAAATTATGAGACAAATGCTAAATTAATGCTCAATGGGCCGGATTAAATAGTGGAGTAGCCACTGGGCCATAACTTGCCCACCCCTGATTTGAAAGGTAGTTAAAAAAAAAAAAAAATCAAATCAATGGGGGATCTGATTATGGAAGCAGCTGAATGCAGCATCAGCCCTTTCACCTTGACGTCGTCGAAGAAGAGCGCGGTTACGCCCTCAATAATAGGCTGCAGGAGGGGGCCTCGGCGCTTGCTGGAGGGCGAGCCCTGCGGTGACGTCGAGAAGTAGCCGTTAACCGGCGTGGAGGCTACAGCACCGCCGCCGCCGCACTGGCCACACGGACATTTTTTTAACGTTAGGCTCGCCAACACCACCATGTACAGTTTCATGGTGACTCGGTGGGAATGGAATGGGCGGAGTGAGGTTCCCCAAGGCGCAGAAGTTAGCGCATTAGCAGGTCTTTACAGTTCAACTCTTGAGATAAGGCCCTGTACGTATGCTTTCTTTATTTACAGTGTTCCCTCGTTTTCCGCTGGGGTTGGGTTCCAGAAAATACCCGCAATAAATGAAATCCGCGAAGTAGTTAGCTTTGCGTTATATTTTGTCACATTTCTCTCGTTTAAACATTCTCAATGGTCAAACCTTCATAAATGTGATCAAATAGGTACATTACTGTAAAAAAAAAAATCCATGCAAAATTGCACACAAAAAAATAATCTGCGATACAGCAAGTCAACGAAAAGTGAGCCGCTATAGCGAGGGGAAAAAAACACCTTCAGTCTGATTGATAGCTCTTATACGGAACCTAATATTTGGTAACAGGAAAAGGGTTGCTTTTTCATTGGCCCCCAAAAAATGGGAAATTAAATTATGAATATACAAAAATACAATAAAACATTCATGAGATACAAAAAATAATTAAATAAAATATGAGCAAATAAAAAATTAGGGTAAGGCCAAAAAATAAAACATTGAAATGAAATACAAATATACACTAGTAAAATACACACATAAATAAAGAATAAATTACATTACACTTTCTTTCTTTAATAAAAATTAAATATTACCGTCAGTAAGTAAAAAATAAATAAATTAAAATGCAATTTTTTTTAACAAATAATAAAAACACAAATAAAATGAAAAAACAAGACAAGAATAAAATACACATAAATACAAATAATAATTAAAATGAAAAAAATAATGAAAAATGCCATCTAATTATTTATTTATTTTTACTATCCATGTGGAGGTCATTTCTTCAAATTCCAATCTCTAAAGTATGCTCCAATACACAACTTCCCCTACATTTGCATCCTGCTATAACGCTTGCTGTACACATGACAACTGAGCGCCTTGAAAAGTTCATGTTGCAGCTATAATGTGCAAATAATTGCACGAGTTGCCTTTTTGCTTTAGTCTTAAAGCCAAAACATTTATCGATGGGCTCCCAACAGCTCTTCACGGCTGCGCTGGATGCTCAAAGACACATTTTTTTGGACTTGTGTGTGTTTTTTTTAGGATTAAATTCTCCACATCAATGTATCATGGACAGTGGGCACTAGTAAAACAGTGGACCCAATTTGCGTGATGTGGGGGGATTACAGAAAGACCGTTACGTAATGACATTCAGTGGAGATCATTTCTTACATAATGAACAATTATGAACAAATACAGGAATGGGTGCAATGTTTGCGTGCCATTTTTTGATTCAGCGCCTGCAGGGTGGGCCGCACACATGTGGCCACAGCCGCCCCCGTCGGGCACTAAAGCCAACAACATGAGCCGGGAAAAAGCGTCCGCAGACGTTTGGACAATGTGCTCTCGACACAAGCGGGGAGCTGAGAAGAGAAGGGGGGGGGGGGGGGGCTGTAATTATGTGACGTGACTTACAATGACTGGGATGGTGGAGGCTCGGCACAGGATCTGCTTGACCAGCCGGTACCTGTCGTACAGCGGCTTCATGATCTCCCGCTCACTCTTGGTCACCTGAGGGGATGAAAACGGAGAGGGCTTATTATCATAGCGTGCTGCTGTTTTGGTTTAGCAACAGAGTTCGAATGGAATCAGCGGGAAACTCTTAACAATAGCATCAGTGGACTGAGATAATCACCATGACTGCTTGAGTCATTGTTCACACTCCACTGGCAATCTGGGTCACAGGGGTGGTGGTAGTGTAAGTGTAAACAAGCTTATTCTCAGAGTCTGGACCCAAGGGACAGCCAGGAGATCAGGTAAAAAGGTAAAATAACCCTATTTATACTTCCACTTAAGCACTGTATAGCACCTGCTTGGTGGTTTTACAAAATGTAATTATAATAATTAATAAATAAAACAATTAAAAATAATGAATTAGTTTAGCGGCCAAGTTAAGCTAACACAAGCATGTGTGTTTTTTTGCTAAAGCTGCTGCAACAGCGAACTGACCCAGAAAAAAACGGTAGAAAATGGATGAATAGAAAACAAACAAACAAAAAATGAGAACATTAAACAAAAATGTTTTTTTCCAATTACATAAAAAAAAATAAAAAAAACTTCTTATACTCGACAAGAACGCCTTAAACTAAAAAAACTAAAACCAATACTAAAATTACTAAAACAAAAATAAAGCATTTTTGAAAAAATATAAACAAATAAACAGTGTTTTAAATCTAACTGAATTCAAAAACAAAAGTCACAACAAAATAGAAACTGACTATAATGAAAAACCACAAATGTTGACTTACAGGTCGTCCATGTATGCTCTCGTAGTAGAGCAGAGCTTTCTGCAGGGCCAGTTTCTCAGCTCCAATCTGCTCTCTGGTCATATCCTGCCCGGATGGAACACACCGAGTCAAATGCCCGCCTATCATTGGACGATTTGAATGCTGGAAACCCACCACAAGGGCGGTACTACCTTGATGTCTTCAGGCCGGTCGACCTCTTGACGCTTCTCCTGCAATTTCTTCAGGATACCCTCTAGCGTGCTCTCCACGGGGGGCTTGGGCACCTTCTCCTGCGTGGATTTCTTCTCCAGCTGCGACCCGAAGCTTTTGGGCAGCGTGTTGCTGCGTTGCCGTGTCAACGGCGGCAGGTCCTCCTCCGATTTCATCAGCTTGTTTTCTGGGAGAGGAAAGACAGATGATGATGATGATGATAATGATGTTTGTCATTCATCCAGCACTTGTGGGCTGTTTCTTAGTGGTTACCTTTGAGTTCTTTGCGCAACCTGGCCAGCTCGTTCATCCATCGCAGCAGCTCTGGGTTTCCAGTTTTGTCACTGTGGGAAGGCTGGAATAAAGAAAAACAGCAATTTAACACACATACATACAAAATGTGGATACGCATTTAAACTCATTCCCTCCCAGCCATTCTCACTGAAGCCATCCTGTTCGCTCCCGGCTGTTTTATTGGATTTGGACAGATTTTGCAAGGCCCACACAATATTGTGTTCAACTTCTATAAAAACATTAGAGTCTCTTCTTTCATCAGGAAAAAAGTACATTTCTATCTGTTTGCGTTTTGCAGCAATTAGCATTAGAATATAGCCAAGTTTCATCATTATTTTCAAATCGGTTTAGAACTGTGGGTAAATGAGCTTTTTTTCAACATGGCCCTGTTTTATCTTTTGCTCTGCTGCCACCTGCTGGCCGTTTTTGCAATAACTACCATTTCCTCAACCGTTCTCTGCAGTTAAGAGGCTGCATCAAAGCATTCTGTATGCTCTAGCATAAAAAACATATAAATACGTCTTCGGGACACTTAAAACATTTCAAATAGAACATATTTATACGTTTTCTGGGAGCAAATGAGTTAATCTCCAGTTGCATACACCAAGTAACAACAACAACAATCCTTGACTGATTCATCAACTGTCCCAATACTTTTGTTCATACGACGTCGTGTTCACTTACCCGGTATTTCCGCTCGTCTTCGAACCTCTCCTCAAACCTGTGGATCTTCTTCTTTAGGACATGGATCCTTTTAGTTAGCTGAGCCGTGGTCAGCTCCTCCTTGTCGTCGTCGCAGGAGCCCAGAGAGGAGCTCCTCCTGCGACTACACACAAAAGTACGAATCATAAATACAGTTGTTACGCTGCAAAACCAACAAAGGGTTACGAATATAAAATCAAAGCCAAAATATGCGCGTTCTTTGTCTGCCAGGATATTTCATCTTACCAGGCAGTTTTTTGGAGGAACTACGGTCCCGTAACGGGGGCGATGATGTTTACCTGACGAAGGAGTGAGCGTTGGGCGGCGACGGCGGCACTTCAGTGTCATCCAGATACTGCTGGCACTGTCCAAAGGCGTAGAAGCGAGGGGACGGCATGGGGTCGCTGTCTTCCTCCAGCAGCTGCCGGATGAGGCGGCCGCCGCCGTACGGCGACAGACGGGCCTCCTCGCGGTCCGTGTTCTCACGCTGTAGCGCCGAGTAAGCCGGCACTGGTTCTGTTTGACGCACAAAACGTGTATGCATGTTGAGTGTTCATGTCGCATTGAAAGTATTCAAAATAATGAAAGCATTATTATTTATAGTTCATATTGTGATTTTGTCATTGTATGTGTTATTATTGTTTACGTTTACGGTTCTAAATCTACAATCAAATGTACAATAAGTTTTCATACTCTTGTTAACAAAAGTGGAAAAAATGTTAAATAGATTGGCTGCATATTTTAGACACTGATACAGTAATTTCATAATAAATCATAAAATTGAGCTAAAATTAAAAAGATGTACTGTACTGTAAAAAAATTGTGATAATGATTTGTGTTGGTCATTTTTCTGCCACTAGATGGCATAATTGCATTTGTAAGATGTTGGTGACAGCTCAGTGCAGTGTTTTCTTTTCATATTAAGAGCTATCTAATCTTTAACGTGAAATTTTGCACATTGTAAAAATTATAAAATACAACATGACCCCAGTCTCCACAAATATATGCATTATTATTAAATGTATTACCGCTAAATTTTGACGTGGACGTGTCTGCTGCGTTACGACTGGAATTCCCCCAGTACAGGCTTTCCAGGGCATTAATTGCGCGAAAAAAAAAAAAAAAAAACACTAGTGGTGTTAAAGGAACTTTAAATTAACACACTAATTGTGACACGCCTAGTTCATACATTTTGTATAATACAAGTCCGGTAGGTTTTGAACTGAAACTTGTGCATAACTTGAGTGTTAGCTAACAAAGATGCATTTATTGGACTCTTGAACTGGATGAATGAGGACATTTTTGTCCAGTTCCAGTATGGTCAAGAGACAAAAAGAGACGCCTCTGCACTTGTTTTTCCTCCCTGCTTGTGCTCAAAGACAAAAGAGGACCGAGTGTTACCATAGAAGCATGCGAAATCTTCTCCGTCGCTAGCAAAGTCACCAGACATTACCACACCCACCCCCCAGCCTGTTTGGACCTCCAGTGGGAAAGCTTCCACTGGGACTCCCTCTCTCTATTCTGTGTTTATTCTCTCGTCTACGCCCGGGCCGTAATTATGTCGACTGACAATCCGCGCTCTATTAATAATGCTTGGTGCTTTCTCGGTGGGATAATGTCAGGGCGCGACCCCCGCTGAGGTACATTTTGTTCTCTGGTACCTCGCCCCATATGGCGGGACATTATATATGTGCACATGTGCAGTGGAGAGAGTGGCAGCTTGTCAGAGAGGACGCAGCTACACTTTATCAGCAGGTTTTTTTTTTCCTCACACATAGAGCCCATAAGAGAAGATGTGGTATTTTCACACATTTACTATATGGCTCAACATGGCTAAAAACTTATCAAGTGTGTGTATGATGAAAAAAAATGAAAAAAGAAGGAGATTTTCCAACATGAGTCCCCCTAAACTCCCTCTGAGTAGGAAATCTGGAGAGCTGAATTGATTTGAGATCGGGAAAAGTAGGCAAAAGGGCCATACACGCCATCACAGACCGTGTATGGCCGTAGGTTTCCCATCCATGCTCAGTCCAAGAAGAGAAAAACAAGCCGTTCATCAGTAAAAACATTTGAAGGTGTCAGTGCACAGCAGGCAAAATACAAATGCCCTCAAAGTGCAGCTGCATATTTTTCTTAGCCATGGTGAGTTTGCTTAAATTCACCCCAAGGGAAGGAGACGCTTGGATCTTCCCGCAGGCTCCACGTACGTGCCCTTCATCACGCAGCAGAAAAGCTGTCGCGTCGAAATGTTCTCGTTAGCATCGCTCGGAGAATGCTTTTAAATCAACCGTGTCCGCATGAACTGCACTAATGAAACACAAAACATGCCAGCGTGCCATTTAGCTAAAGGTTGACAAAATGTTCCGGAACGCTCGAGCGTGTTGCCATGCAGACCAAAAAGGTCGTTGTGATGTCTTCTCATGCTCACACGTTAGGACATGTCCTCATAAACAAGCATATATACTGGACTGTAGAGAAATAGCCGTCCAAATAAGGACAAAAATAAATCGAAGAAGAAAAATAGGGGGTGGGGGGGTGCTGATGTTCCACCTGTCCAACATGAATGAAACAATCCATAACATTATTGTTTCTGATAAAATATTGAGAAATTCAATCAAATGCATGATTTTATTTAAATACATTTCCTCCCAGGCATGCATACTGATCCACCCATGTCGTAAATAAAGAAAATATTGCCTAAAAGCTAGCACACATGGTACATTTTTTGGGGGGGAAAACATCAGCAGAAAAAAGTAAAAAGTAGTTTATTTTCAAGTAAAGAAGAAAAAAAATTGAATGGATTACCAAATTTTAAGTCTTTCTATTTTTATCTATGAAACATTGCATTAAAAATCCCAAAAGTTTAAAATACAAAAGTCCTACAATACCAATATCTTCTCCCATGTTTTTATTTTATTTTTTTATTATTAAATCCCTGTGTTGTTTTCATATGTACTGACAAATGAAATACCCCCTGGAAATCTCTTGAGAAATATTTCCAAATGATAAAATAGTGCCGTGTACAAACACGAACGACCATTTCCATATCCACTTTGTCTGGAAGGGCATCAGACATAAAAACTGTCATGATAGGACAAGCCAAAAGACACAACAACAACAACCTTGAGGCCTCTTTTCAGGCTTCAAAACATTGTCATGTAAACTAGCAGTCCCCATCCATGGAACACGGCCTGGTGGTTGAGGAAAGTATCCGCATAGAGACGTGACCAAAAAATATCTTACCGGTCATCAGAGTCTGAAATAAGTTTTATTTTGAAAATCAGATGAATCAGCTTTGAAAAGCCTTTATAGAAGGGGTGAGAAATAGGAAGCGAAAAATAAATAAAATAAACGACCACCTTGCTTCCATTTCCAAGATCCTATCCACATTTAGCAACACATACTTTTTGAGTGTCACTCGGATGGAACGTGGCAAACACAAGAGAGCAGGATTGAACCGTCTCGTTGGCGCATCTGCAGCCACGAGAGGCATCTGAACGGCAAATATCTGCTGGCAGATGTACAAGGACGCAGCACAGTCGCCATGACAGACGCTGCCGGCATCAAGTCGACTGGGACAAAGGTGTCCCCAGCTGCCGTGCCGTTTAAGTATACAGTATGGATAGAGCATGCGCGGCCCACAATGCGAAAATGGCAGCACTGCTGAGTCAGCATGAATAAATTCACCAGACAACGGGGGACATTCTTTGGTCTTGACGTTGCTACAAGAACATTTCACATCAAGATGACAATTACCTTTCGACCAATCAACACACAGTAGTGAGTCTAGCTCCACCTTTTAGGTAGGCGACCACTTCGCCTTAAAGGGCGGCAAAAAGTCATACGTAGTCATTTTTGGAAGGGAAAATGCGTGGCTGGGTGGAACTGGAAACAAGGAGTTATAATCAACAACGTGAATCCTCTTTAAATCTGCATTGTTAAGTCACAGGGTCAGGCATAACATTTGTGGAGTCAGTTAAATAAAAAATAAAAATTGTAGAATGCTGTTGCATCAGTGCTCATACTGACATGTTTGAGTCACTAACCTTGACTGCAACAAGGTTGAGTTAAAAACATAGCGACAATGCATTCTAGTAGCTCTGTTGGGTAGAAAAGGGAATTGAAACGTTCTTTTAATATATATATATTTTTTAAATAAATAATTTGGGAAAATTTTAAGTAGACCATGTGTTTCTCATATATTTTCACACAAATACCGGTAATATAATTATGACTTAACTGCTGTTGTTTACTGAGTAGTTAGTTACTATGGAATGGCACATAATAATTATACTATATACATTGGAACTAGAAAATGCATCTAAAATCTCCAAAAATTCCAAATGGAAAATTTGTTTTTTTTGTGGCCGGCGGACCACACTTTGAAAAACTTAGCGCTAAAAGATTAACTCACGCTACATCCTACTACAATTACTGGTCAGTAATTACATTCATGCAGACACAAAGTCAATCAAGGTACTGGTCAACAACTTCCATTGTAGCACGCGCAACCTATGGCCTGCATTTGACCTCAGCCATCCAACCGAAAAAAAAGACCCCACAAGTGTTTATTGAAATATAATAATAATAATCAATAAAGAATAAAATTACAGGAGAAACTGCATGTGAATGCTGAACAACTTTTTTTTTTTTAGGAGAGCGAGACATTTTCAACACTTTGGATTGGTCAATAATTGAATAAAAAAAAAACACCCACACGTGTGAATTGACCAATAGTATATATTGTGACGTCAGCGATTTGTTGCTCATCGACCGTCGTGCTGTAGCGCACGTCTTTTCCCAGCTGGCCACTAGAGAGCCCCACAGACACCCTCCCGCTTATTGCTCCGATTCACACACCCCAACCCCTCCCCACTGTGCTACTAAATCCAAGTTGGCAGATTTGTTTTGCCAAATATATGGAACGCCTGCAAAAGAGGGGTTTTAAACACGTGGCGTCGTCAACCTGTTGCTCGTTATTCCTAATCCACAAACAAGCATGGCGAATGCAATATTATCCGGGGGTGTTAAAAATGAATAGGGTACTTGAAAAAACAACAACAACAACAACAACAATGCTAGTGCTTGTTTCAAATGAGCCATGCTGGTCGTGTGACTTGGATAGCCTACAAACACAGAACTGGAGTGCCACGTGTAGATGTGTGATATGTAAACAGCAAAGTGACATCGAAAAACAAGTGGCTCGAAACCGCATTACTGCGCATGCCTCAAAAGACCATCGCCATAAAATCCCCGCAGGAGCGAATTTGCGAGCAAAAAGCAGCATGTGTGTGTGCACTAAAAAGCTTCCAAGAACGCGTTCCCCTCCTTTCCTCACCTCCCCAGTTGCTGTCCAGGCGGGGCACGTCCTCGCAGCTCGCCTTGTCCCGCTCGGGATCGTACACCTCCCCGCCGTCGCAGGCCACGACGGGAGACTCCTGGATCTTCATCCTGAGCGTCTGCACAACCATTAGAGAGGAACGAAGAGACAGAGGCGCTCGGTTGAGCTTTGATTCCAAGTGCACGCACACACACTTGTCTTAAAAAGCTAGCTGGGGAAAAAGGGGGGCGGAGACCCGGCTCGCCATTGGCCGCCAGGGGGCCAGCCAGAACACACGCCCTTCTGTTTGTGGCTGGGGTGGGAGAGAGTGGGAGTGTTCTTCTCTCGCTCTCTTCCCCACCCAGGACTTGTTTGTCTCGCAACGGCAGCAGGGGGGGGGAGGAAGGGTGCGGGAAGGGAGGGGAGGGGAGGGGAGGGGAGGAGGGGTGCCGGAGGGAAGTCACAGCTTGTGAGCCAGCACACGTAGGCTGACAGGCTGATTTTATTTTTTTTCCAAAGGCAAACATTCATCTCAGATATGAAGCATTTACACTAAAGTTCCTCCATCTTACCTCCCACGTTTGAATTAAAAGCATACATACGCTCCCCTTCAAAAACTATTGGGACAGTGCCATTCCAATTGTGCCACTTGAGAGCAGAAAAATCGCAATTGTTAAATAGTTCAAGGTGTAACTAACACGATGACCTTGATGAGGAGGTTGCGGGCAAATCGAGAGGCGACAGGCAGAACGGATGTTTTCTGCTTGCGTAAACATATTTGGAATGCTGGAATCACAATGATCACATCATGTGATCTATTCTGCAAAGCATTTTTGGAGCGTTTGAATGGTTTAAGAGCTGACTTGGAACCATTCACAAGAAGGTGTCATGCCATAACACCAATGGCAAAACTCCTTTCAACTCTGCATTTCCATGCGTCTGTGCCGTTCGTACTTTTAAACACAATGCTACGCAGGATGGGGATGTACATTAAATTGTGAGGCAGTCAAAGCAAGCTAAATAAAATAAAAACATGGCTTTAATGTGGTTGCTGTTTTACCCCAAATTATCGGAACGGAATTATTTTCTGTAAATCATTATTATGTTTTTGCCTCTTTCACTAACACTTCCAGTTACACTACCAAACACTTGTGCCTGCTGTACTCTCCGAAATTTGCACCCAAATGTGATCTCAAGGGTTCCAGACCAGTATAAGCTACAAATAATGACAGGTCAAAATATTTGCTGTTTTTTTTATGCAGATAATTGTGAGTACCTTCTGACAAATATGACCATTTATTATTATCTTATTGCAAAGTGATCTAAAAAAAATAAAAAAATAAGGCAAAATATTTGCATCAAATTCTGAACAACAAATTTCAGAATGTCAAGTGGTCATCAGTGCGCCATCCAGTGCACAAAATTAGCAACAACAGTTGATTTTAGTGAAAAACTGCCGTTTGTGTTATGTCCCCACGAGCCAGATTGGACCCCATGACGGGCCGGTTGTGGGCCACGAGCCGTACGTTTGACAACATTATGTCTGGGAGAACCTTCCATCATGTATAGCAAGACACAAGCAAATCAGTCTCCAGACTTAAACCCAGTAGAGTATGATTTTTACCTGCTAATAAGAAGCTAAAAGAAACAAAAAAAGGAATTGGCTTTGCTGTTCCAATACTTTTGGAGGTGAGTGTACAGTCATGGGGAAAACAACGCATGCTCCAGTTGGACGTGCATTTAGAGCGTGTCCACTTTACACTAAACTGATAGGGTCTCATTTCCTCTGTCTCTGGGTGTGGGACTGGCTATTTTTAGGGAAAAACAAGATCAGGACACAGAGCGACAGGAGCTCCCTAAATGCCACAGGCTACTTACTGGAAGGGTGGCACTTGGATCCCGTTACTGGTTGTCATACACTGGAAGCTCGCACAAGCTGTTCTGGGATTCTGAGCTTAATTCCCCACCATCGTAAAAAGACAAATAATGAATCGTACAGGCCACCTTTTCTGTTTCCCAAACATTACAAGGCTTGTATTTTAACTTTGGTGCATGCAACAAAGGTGCATGAAAATGACAATTTAGCGAATCCGGGTAACTGATCTGAATTCGGTATCGTTGTGACCAGAGGTGGCAAATTCAGGTCCAGAAAGTAAAAACCCTGCCACAGTTTGGCTTTAGCCATTGATGCTAGCTAGCCCCTAATTTTTAATAATCTTTTATAAATAAAAAAAAGAAGATAAAAAAAAAAAGTGTTTTACAAAAAGAAAAGATTATTAATAATTAGGGGCATCAGGCAATTAAAATTTGTAATCGTAATTAATTGCATGACTTCACTAGTTAACTCAAGATTAATAAAAAAAATGTATATATGTAAAAATTTTTTTATAGGTTTTCATACTCTTGTTGACAAAAATGGAAAAATTGTTACACTAATAGAAATAGTTGTCAATGGCAGTGAATGAGTTAAAATTCTATTTTCGTATGAATTTATGGGAAAAGAAAAACAGATATTAAAATAATTGATACATAGTTTTATGAATCAATATCAGACTCGAGAATGAAAACTGATTTAATATTGATTGAATTGATTAAACCCAGTCCTAGTTGTGACATAGTAAAAAAAAAAAAAATCAGTATCCAATTACCCACCCACTAAACTCAAATGAACAAGATGTTGCATCGTGACAACCAATCGGCGTTGAGAATATGATGCGTCTCTCTCTCTCCGACAACAATGGCGGAGAAATGATTATCGCTGGTTGTAAACACTTTTTACTAACTCCTGCTACCAATACTGGGACCGAGAGCTGACTTGGAAAATAGTGAGCGAGGAAATTGCTGTATCTGGGAAGACTTTTTTTGTTTACATCTGTCGGTTGTATTTTACATTACACTGAACCAGCTAGCAATAGCATTAACCACACACAGAGCCACCCTTCAATTATTATTTTTTTACTATGTGGTCTTCAGTGAAATAAAGTTGAGACATTCCCACTTTACACGCAGGTGGCTTCCTGCCTCTGTCACAGCTGGTTGACTTCGCCTAAGCCCCCAATTCTGTGTATGTTTATACGAAAGAGTGACACTGAAGAAAATTGGAAAAGTGCCGGCTCGTACAAAAACGTGAAAGTGGCTCGTGTGTAGCACTGTCCGGCTTAACCTGCTGTTGTACCAGCTGGGCTTCTCTCAATGACGTAATGGTGCTTTAAGGGCTAGTGTGTGTGTGTTTGGCTACAACATCTGCGCTCATGTTAATCCCAGTTGATACTTCTCAATCACCAAAATCAATCAAGCATCATCTGATGAGCCGTCTTTAATAGAAAGCAACCAAAGAAGTCCTAAAGAAGCAAAATGCTGTTCATGTAGTAACACTGATGTTAATTACTCAGCTTTTTTTTTTTTACGTAACACTGCCTCCAAGCACCGAGATGATGCTTGAATGCCTCATGAGGGCTTTGTGGGTTTTAATTGCACCCAATCAAGGGAGCCAGGCGCTATTCGATTGATTAGTAGGTGCTAATGAAATTGTTGTTGTGTGGAAATTGTGTGTCACCCTTAAAAGTAAAGTTGCTGTTTTGCTGCTTAACTCATTCACTGCCATTGACGGCTATAGACGTCAAAAATTCATTTGAACTATTTCTATTAGTTTCACATTTTTTCCCACTTTTGTTAACAAGAGTATGAAAACCTAGAAGAAAAAAATAATTGTATATCTAGAACAGATATCAAACTTATGATTAATCGGGAGTTAACTATTGAAGTCATGCGATTAATTACAATAAAAAAAATTAATCGCCTGATGCGATAAAAAAAAAGAGAAAAGATTATTAAAAATTAGGAGCGTCAGGCGATTAAGTTTTTTAATCATAATTAATTGTATGACTTCACGAGTTAACTCACGATTAATCATAAGTTTGATATCTGTTCTAAAAGTACAATTACAATTTTTTGGTTTTTATACTCTTGTTACGTTGTTTTGTAATAAATTTGGTCTAAAAAGTTGTGCCGGTAAGTACAAAGCAAACAAGAAAAAGTAAAATAATGTTCTTTAAAAAAAAAAAGCATCTTCATGGCAGGCAGCAGTCTGCATTCATTTGCATTTAGGAAAAATGTAGAAGACTGGCATTGCAAGACAAATGGAAGATTATGTTTAAAAAAAAAAAGTAGCAAAAGCTAATCTTCTATGGATGTCGTCACTAAAATTAAATCATGACAAATGACGCTAGTGGCTTTGAAATGGAATGATAACTTACATAAAAGCATTACCAACATCTGTTGCCTTCTCTATAAATAGACAATGTTTATTGTGGTTTGTTGCTATATCATAGCTATTACTTCCCTGTCAACTCTGATGTGAATGATGAACGAGCAGGTGCAAAGCATTGTGGGAGTGTTTCTTTGACGGGCCACTTAGACGCTTGCAATTGTTGTCCGATTCACAGTGCAGCACTGTAACACAACACCTAACAGCTGCAGAGACTTGATAAGGTCGTCTGTTGGCCTCGTGCCCCCCGTGCCCCATAATTATGTCGTCGCCTGTAATTTCCCATAAACCCGTTTGCAAAAACAACTTTGTACCCCTGAAAAAAGTTATGTTAACAAATTCATAATATTTGGTGAAAAATGTTGATTCAGAGAATTTAAAAAAAGTCATTTTTTCAAGATCAAGTCAAATATGATATTAAGACTACAGAAAATAGCTCTCTTACTTCAGATAAACAGTAGACCACTTGCCAGTTGCAACAACATCCTGCTTTGTATGGAAGACCAAAACTGCCCAAATTAAAAATAAATAAATGACTAAATAAATAATTAAATAAATAAAAGTGAAAACAAAAACGGATATAAAAAATATAATTAAAAAAATTAAATACAAAAAATAAATAGAAATCGCAATTAAAAGAAATATATATATACTGTATATACATCCCTAATAAATGAATACAAGTCAAATTAAATACAAAAATAAATATATAAATATAATTAAATATCAATCAATAAATAAAAACGTTTTTGCTGTCACATTTATTTATTTCATGCTGTAGACTCAAGGTTGAAATGTTGTTCAAATGAGGGGGCGGTCCTAAGCGTGTCTTGGGTTGTGCTCCGCTGTTGCAAACTGACAGTGGGCAAGATAGTTGTCCATATTTGACGCTCTCCATGCAAGCCGGCGAGAATTCCTTGTTCGCCGAGCCGCTCACTCGACCAATGAAAGGCAGTTTGCAACGGCGGAGCCCAACCCAAGACACGCCTAGGACCGCCCCCTCATTTGAATAACATTTCGACCTGACAGAGCGTCTGCAGCATGAAATGAATAAATGAGAGCAGAGCATTTTTATTTATTGATTGATATTTATTTCTATTTATATATTTTTGTATTTATTTCGACATTTATTTTCATATTTATTTTTTGAATCTCGTTTTTTATTTATTTATTTATTTTTGACTTTTATTTATTTATTTAGGGATATATTATATATCTATTTCTGGTATTTAACTTTTGAATTATATTTTTTTATATCCGTGTTTATTTTCACTTTTATTAATTAATTTATTTATTTCACATTTTGGCAGTTTTGGTCCTCCATAGCTTTGCAGGGGTCTATGTAAAAAGGAAAGCTGTTCAGTCTGGGAATTTCTCTTACGGCTGTGATTATGCAATTTTGCAGAATCTCTGTGTAAAATAAAACTAATTCCAAATACTTGAGTGCTACAAAACACACACAAAGACCAGATTAAATATAAAGAGCATAAAGATGAAAGGTGAACCGCAGGCCAAAGAGTAAGTAGCAGTCTTGTGATTCCACACATAACAGTGGTGACACCAGCAACTCAGAGTAACGTGTACTTTTAAAGCTAAGAACATGAGATTCACAACACTTTTTTTACACAGCCTGTGAGAGGAGGCATTTCTTGCCTTATTTTCGTACAAAGGCTGTCGTGTCGATTTTAGAGGACCTCCAGGTGAACGAGGCTAAAAATGAGCCCAATTTTCCATCTTTAGATTTGTGTCATGTCAGTGACGTAACAGAGGTGTGTGAGGGGAATGCCGGAAAAGGCAAGTCATGTTGCGGCAATATCTCGCTTTGCTGGGTTTTGATGGGTTCATTACACTAAATTAGAGGCTAAAAATACTTTTTTACCATTATGGCAACTTCTGATGGAGTCATTTCACAGGATCTCAGTTTAAAAGAGGATATGCTTCTGATTTATTTTTAAATAGAAGAACAAGGCAAGAGGGGAAGAAAGCAAGACTGCGACCGAACCTGTGAGGGTGAAGGAAGGTCATCTTTTCTTGAAGCGTCATTCCTGGAAAATGTGACGGGAAAAAAATATGTTTATGTCAGATTTTGTCCAGTGGCTCAGTGTACTGTATAAACACAACGCCGCTGAGATCTGCAGGTGGCAGCCACACGCTCGTCAACCCAAAACAAGCTTTTCCAGCCCATTGTGATGGGGTCCCATTTTAAAAGAAAATTTTGAGGCGCTCACCATTTCTTATAGGGCTCCATGCAGCTGGGCCTGGTTCTCTCAAAGGTTGCCGACATACCAGCAGACTCCTTCAATGGAAAGATAAAACCTTCGTCATGATTCTACTTTAAGCCACACAGTTGGGTCAAAAATAACCCAACTATGGGTCAAAAATTGACCGATACTCTACTTGGGTCGATTTGACACAACTTAGAGTCAAGAAATGAGTCTTTTAGTGTAAAACAACTCATCCTTTACTTGGGTAAAAAAAAAGAAGGGTCATTTTGTATAAAACAACCCAGAAAGTTGGGTCCAATTTTTTTTTTAATTGGGTTACTTTTGACCCAATTGTTTTTAGAGTGCACCATGACATCACTCAACTGGATTTCTTGAATGAGAAATATACAAAGAGATCACACACTCACAGAGATGTGATCCACCAGTAATTTAAAAAAGAAGAAGAAGAAGAACAGGAAGCGACTGCGCCGTGCGATGACGTCGTATGAGTTTGCTTTTGAAATTCTTGATAAACCGTAGCGTTTCTTTGCCGTTTTCCATCCAAAATTGCATTAATCTTCTCTTTTTTAAATAATTCCCAAAATATTTCAGTTTCGTCGTCCCTGCAAACATACCTTACTTTATCGGCCGACATTGCTTTGTGACTCCAAATGTACGTGTGACGTAATATCCGGGCAAAACGTTCGGATTTTCCCTTTTTTGATACGCTTCAAAATCCAACTCCTCTCAGCGTAAAAACGTTTTTGCGAATTTTGGGCCCTTTTCGAATTTCTAGCGTTTCCATTCAGTTTTATTTTCGCATTTCTTGAAAATTCGAATAAAAATAGGTGGATGGAAAACCGACTAGTTTTAGCGTAGATTCGTAGGAACGGAACTCTGTTATAAACTGAAGACTGTAAAAGTGTTTTCAGTCTGTTTTTGCATGTCTGTATGAGCATGCATAGAAAAAGTTTGTAAAAATAATAATAATAATAATAATAATATTAAAAATAAAAAAATCCTCTTTTTATAATGTTGTGTAAGCTCAAACAGTACAGTGACCAATAAGTAAATAAAACTCACTGTGTGTACTTCCTGGTTGAGCTGCGCCAGCGTCGGGTTGTGTTTCCACTTCCTGGGTTTCGGCGCTCCCACCACCTGAGCGCTCTGCCCACCGTGAGTGTCGTCATAAACGCCGCCTGCGTCCTCCTTCAGGCTGCTCCCACAGCTGCTCCTGCTTCCTAATGTTGGGATGTTCTCCTTGTTGGTGTCCGTTCTGTGAGAAGAAATGATGAAAGAAGTCTGCTTCGCGTGCGCTCTGGTCTTGGTGGAGCTCAACGTGGAGTTAAAGCACACATTTTATAGCCTTTGTGTTGTTTAGCATTCCGGGCTAATTCTGTTTACCGTCCACAAGTTGTATTGACATTTGGTGGCGTTGTTGCTCGACTAATGCACTTGTCTACTCTCGGTTAGCCGTATCTCCACCAGGTGTCTATCAACAAGGATTTAGCTTGCTAACAATGCATTGTCAGCTCGTGAAATTCAGGGTTAGTTTGACAGGACAATTTTTTGGGGCACTCGCTTACGTATCACATGCTCACCGTGTGTCTCGTCACCTAGATTAGTCAAGCCTTATGAACCCGACTATCTGTACAGGTTATGGTTATTATTTGTGAGGACGATCAGGCATCGATTTCTTATCGCCGTACCCGCTTCTGTCTAGCTGTCCGGAGCAGTCGTCCAGCTGCTCTCTGCGGTGACGTCGACGCTGCCTCGCTGTTGAAGCGAGCCGGCGCGGGCTCAGCTCGCCATCGTCTGACGCCTGGTGACCATCATCGAAGAGGTGCTGCTTTACTGTCGAGCGGATGGTCCTGTCCAGGATTCTGTTCAGAGGGGATATAAACACAATAAGTTCCCCAAAGGAAATCATAAAGTGATTAATATGCTTATAGAAGATACGGCTTACTTGACGGCATCAGGTGAGCGAACTACAGGAGAGGAGTGAGGACTGAAAGGAGGAAAAGAAAGTGAATGAAGCTGAGTTAATGCAATACAAACTGAGAAATGTTGAACCACCCCCACAATGGCTCCTTATGGATCCATTACAGTCTGTACTATAATGGATATCATGACTTTATGTTGTTTTTTTAAATTAGTGTGATAAACGGCTCTTGAATGTTATTACTGACGTCGTAATGAGTCCGATACTGTAAACCACGGTAACCAACCTATATCATGCAACCAATCAACAAACCGTCCAACCAACCATCTAACTAACCAACTCTGCGACCACCCGCTAACCACTCAACCAACCAACCAACCATCACACTATATTGACTAAAGGTCCAATTGCATGACTTTCAGGTAGGTTCCACTGTGTAACTATTATAGGGGAGCAAAAACATTACAAACGTTTCTAGGAATGTGAGGACACAAAACACACAGAGAAGCACCATCTTACACGTGTCGTGTGACCTGTGAAAAATATTCCACAAACACCAGTGTTTACAATAAACAGTACACCTTGGCAGAGGCCCGACGGAGGGTACGACAGCGCTCAATGTGAAGGTGACAGATTTTGACTAGGGAAAGATCGATTGTCGGCCGGGCCGATTATCGATGCCGCTTATTGGTGTTTTGACAAATATCGGCATCTGCATTTTTGCGACTCTGAAGGCCGATAAAGCTGGTATCTCCCTGAGCGGTGAATGCTTGCGAACGTAGCGAATTTAGGGTTTTCATCAGGATTTGTAAGATGTTCACAGACAGTTTTTACCTGTCGCAAAAGACATTAACATATTCAGACAAATTTTCACCGTCTGCGAAGATCTTTTTAAACCTTTTGAAAACCTTGACGAAAACCCCAAATTAGCTACATTAGTTACGTTGCATTTGTTGCTCAGTGAGATACAGATAACTTTTAATGTATTGATTTATTTAAATGTACATTTTATTTAAAAAAAAATGATACTGACACTCCATACACTTTTTATTTTTTAAAATTACAATTCACTCATTTGCTCCCAAACACGTAAAAAAACGTTCTATTTTAAATAGTGCCATGGTCCCACTATGGGTCCCTTTATGTTTTGATTTTTAATGCAAGAGCATACTGAAGGCTTTGATGCAGCCTCTGACCTGAAGAAATCGTTTAAAGCAATGGTAATTATTTCAAAAAACGGCCAGCAGGTGGCAGTAGAGTATAAGAGATCAACCAGGGCCATGTTGCAAAAAGCTCTTTTCCCCAGTGTTTTAAACACGTTTGTGGAGAATGAGGAAACTTAGCTATATTCTAATGCTAAATGCTACAAAACGGAAACAGATACAAATGTACTTTTTGTTGTTGTTGAAACTTTGGAAAGCTACTTACAGTAGAAAACTTTGGGGAACGATTTACTTGCTTAGTTTTTAAATTTAGCTTAACACATGCTGATGACCCTGGAAGTTTTTGTTATAATTCTTAAACAAAGCTGTCAATTCCTTATATGTTTAAAATGAAAAGAAAAAGCATTTTTATTCCCTGAATACTAATAATCGGTATCGGTATTGGCCTTGAGAAAACCATAACTCTGACTACTAATATAGTATAATGTATGTAAGCAATCAGATAAACAGTGAACCCTGAAAAATTTTCATAACAGACATCGAAATGTCCACTCACTAAAAATAGACCTGCCATTTACCCTCCAGGTTAAAACAACATAAAACAGGTTAATGGTTTACCAATGTTGACTTAACCTTTGACTGTAATTGCTGGAAATTGGCGAGATTAAACGCCCTAAAACTTGCGTATGTTAACTTTTTAGGTAGTGCGTCATGCACCGCAAACAATGGTCTGCTTTGGCCTTTAGTTACAGCAAAAATTCAAGTTAAATTAGAGTGTAGTAAAGTAGCTGTTTGATCAGGCTGGTACTGTGTAACCCGGACCATCCGCTCCTCTGCTAATCCTGCGTTACACCACAGTGGCATATTAGCCAGGACCCACTGAGGTTGTGCTCAAACATTCACTGGAAAAATAACACAATAACTGATGAGCAAAAAGTAAAAAAAAATAAAAAATAAAACCTGACTGTGGAAGTGTGTGTGGAACACAGTGCAAGTAGGAGTTAACCAGCGAGTTAACGATTTGTGTCCATTTCTATGTTAGCAAGCTACGCTCTAGTTCATGTTGGGATTAGAGGACTCAAGGGCCTCAGTCCTGCAGGTTTTGGATGTTTCCCTTCTCCAACACAGCTGATATATGATCAGTTCATCAACAAGCTCTGCATAAGCTTGGTAATGATCCTGTTGATTAGAATCAGCTGCGTTGCAGCAGGGAAACCTCCAAAACCTGCAGGATGCCGGCCCGAGTTTGCCCACCACTGGACTAGCCAATTTGTATTTTGGGCCCAGAGGAACTAGTCCATCATGACTCAAATGTGGAAGAAAAAAAATCCCTTGAACAAAAGTGATAAACTCATGGGAAAAACAAATAAATCCAAAAGACAATCCAACAAACACACCGACTTGAAAGATGACATCATGTAAAATAATCAAGCATTTTTCAAGGTGGGGTGGTTACCAAGGGAGTCCTGACAGCAGAGGTGGCAAATCCAGGTCCAGAAAATAAAAACCCTGCCACAGTTTGGCTTTAGCCCCAGTTGCTAGCTAGCGAGCTCCTTAGCTAGCTTCCCGGGTGCTCGCTTGGTTACCTGTTAGGGGCTAAAGCCAAACTTACATTAGTAAAGTGACCTTAAAATCAATATTGAGGATGCTAACACGGTAAACTGAAAAGGACAGTGTGACATATATAAATCTGCTTGAGGTTCACATCAAGCCGTCGTCCGTTTTGCTGTTGTAATTGTGAAATTTGTGCTGTGCTGGGAACATTTTTGTGTGCATGCGTTCAATGTTTCTGATAATGACGATCACTTTCCCCACAAACAAAAAGCTGTTAATAGGCTTTCTGACAGGGCCTACCTCATGTAGAAAGGAGATATTGGCCTCTCATCTTCCTGGGCGCTAAAACATAAAGACAAACACAATCAGTTATCTTTATGGTGACTGGAAGCGGTCTGTGTTGATTATAGTGAGCATTCGCAAGCTATAGACTGCTGGTGCTGACTGGATTTAAGACAGCCAGCAGCGCTTGGTTGTGCATTATGCAACTATTTGAGCGGCTCGGCACTGGCAGCGGACGTTGAGGTCGTTGCTTAATATTTTCATACACCATCGCGGGCAGGAGGAAATTTCGTAATCGCTTGCATTGTTTCTCCAAAAGCTGACTTGAATGTTGTTTTCTTCCTTAAAAGTCACAAGGGGCAAAATAACACGGTAATGATTACTGTACAATAAAATGTTAGCAGATGGCATATCCTTGTTAGGCCAAATTTCCCTTTAGAATACTGTGACTCTTCCATGCAGAGATTGCTACAAAAAAAGTGGAATATTGCACATCCCCCCCCCCCCCCAATTCGAATATATTTGATATTTAAGTGAATATTTATTTTTTCATTTCTATAATATAAAATAAAGTATCAAATGTTGTATGTGGTATTATTGGTTTAAAAAAAAAAACTTTTCATCATATTTAAATATTATTTTTATATGGCATTACTTACATTTTAAAAGTCATTAAGTCATTCACTGCCATTGACGGCTTTAGATGTCAAAAATTCATTTGAGCTATTTTAATTAGTTAAAAATGTTTTCCCACTTTTGTTAACAAGAGTATGAAAACCTCAATTTTTTTAATTGTACATTTAGAACAGATATAAAATGTGTGATTAATTGGGAGTTAACTAGTGAAGTCATGCGATTAGTTACAATTAATTTTTAATAATCTTTTTGTTTTTAATGAATTTATGGCAGTGAATGAGTTAATAACTCCCAACCTTTTTAAAAAATATTTTACTTCCTACTGAGAGCCACACTGCCCTTATTTTATGCACTGAAATAACGGCCAATACTGACGTCAATGGTGCTGCTGCCATGTATCAGTTTTAATTAGCAGCAGGAAATACAAAATCAATGTTGAAATAAACATCAGCCTTCTGGCGACACACCAAGTCCAAGAGAAAGATTGTATTTTTTTGCAAGAGTCTTCATTTGAGTGTTACTCTGATTTGTTTTTGGTACGTGACTGGCCACCATGCGGCTTCCTGTAAGGGGCAGGCGGGCAGCAGATATAACATTCAAAACAAAGGATTTAGGTTTCCAGTTCGGCAGTGAACAAAATGGGCTAAAGGTCAGTGCACTTCAAAAGTCTTCAGAAACCACACAAAGTGTAAGAGACATAGAACATTCTTTTCAGTTTGAGAATACAAAAAATCAATGGTTCTGACACTCTGACACTGTGTTCTGCGCTGGTGTTTTTACTGTCTGGAAAGCGTATTAAATATTAGCATTGCAAAAGAGCGGAAATCCAGCTTACCCACTACCTTACTGGAGGGATAACAAGATGCTTTGTTGGGCTGCAGAGAAACACATTGGTCATTCCCAACTGAATGGAAAACTACCAAGAACAAGCCAGTCCGTCAGGAGTTGCTCTTGTTTTGTTTGCTTTTGCTTGTTTTAGCCCAGTTAAAGATGCTAAACAATGTTGTTGACAAAATATATACATTAAGATTGACTGAAGACACATTTGTCAGGTTTACTGAAGGCTAAATTGTCTTCAATGTTGTTTACAAAAACACGTACAATAAGTTGAGCAAAAACTCAATTGTTTACAAAACCATGTTCGTTGAAGAGCCTAAAATATCTTCAGTGTTAAAAACACACGTTCAATTAGTTGAAGACGAAATTGTTTTAGATATTTTATAAAATCAAAGATTATTTATGAGAGTTTAGTTATTTAATATAATCAAGGTCCTGACCGATTAATCGGCCGGCCTATTTAATATTACTGGCGCTTTTAAAATCGGCAGATTTTTTGAAGAAAAAAAAATGTGTGTTTTTTTTTAATCATTACAATATAAGACAAAGACAGTGACATTGGAAAAAAAGATTTTAGTTGTTTGATTTTCAGCTTCGTCTCTGTAAGTAAAATGTTCTGTTATTCATATCATTGTTGTTTTAACCGTCAATGGAACCAAAAAAAGTTTTCTTAATTTAATCGCCCCATTAACCAGTTATTGGAATTTTATTCTGCCAAATATCAGAATTGGCATCAGCCCCAAAAAAAAATCAGTTAGGTTTATTGAAAACTAAAATTTTGTAAATTTACAAAATACATTAAAGACTGTAAATCATGTTTAATGTTTCGCAACACATCGCTGTCTTGTTATCAAAACATTTATATATAATAAAATACATCATACCTTAAATTTGAAGAAGACTGTAATTTATCTTTAATACCATATTTTAGGACCGTCAAAATCAAACTTCTATGTTTTCTAGATCACGCTAGGTTCACTCAAGTCTAAACAGTCTTACAGAAATGTACAGTAGGTTAAAAGTATGTTAGGTCAAATGTATTGAAGGCTAGGTTGTTTTAGATTGTAATGAAAACTAAAATGTACTCAGTATTGATGAAAAGGTGCATTAGAAGTTTATAGTATCCACTAAATACATTAAGTTTGTGGAAGACAAAATGTCTTGGTGTTGTCAAAAAACACAAGGTTCACTGAAAAACGTGGACATTTGGTCCGTTGGAAAGAGCAGATTTTCCAAATACATCTTTGGCGCAGTCAGACGGAAGATGGATGAGTCCTGCCCTGACAACCTGCCAGCGACGCCATCGCCACTCACCCTCACACCTCATTGCGACGTTCCTCACTCCCGCCCGGCTCCGAAGACGCTTCTGAGAAGGCGTCGGTTACATAACGGCCAACCCGTGGACCATTGCGACTGCACACAAAAGCCAGTATGCATCGCCCTGCATGCGACCGGGAGCACGGTAAGTTCACATGACGCTGCTATGTTGGTTCATGTGCGGCCAGTGATGGTGGTGTCATATTTCAGGTGGAGGTGAGATCGCCCAGGCATTTACTTCATACAAAGAAGGATGTAGTCATGCGTTAAGGCCATTAAAGATGGTTAAATTCAAGGATTGTCTTCGACAAAATGCGAAGTCGCTAATAGGAAGGAGTTTTATGGGGCTTTGTGTCGAGCAAGTTTTGGGACTTGGACTGCTCTGAATAATGCTTATTCCTGGAGTCCAGGGCATTGTAATAACAAGAATAAAGCACACACAGCCTGGCCTAATCTAACATATGTAAGTAAGTGTGAACTGTTATGAATGCATAATGGTGGATATGAATGCTACAGAATTAGCTTTGTGGAAAATTAGCATTAGGGGAAGTCAATCTTAAACATTTCTTGACAATAACTTATGTGTGACCTCACTAGTCTAAACATGACATTCTGATTAATATTACATTTGTGGAATAAGCGTTATGAAGCAAAATCCAGCCATTTTCATCCATCTCAGGGGGCGGCCATTTTGCCACTTGCTGTCGACTGAAGATGACATCAATGTTGCTCAGGGCTCAGGCAACAACCAATCACAGCTTAGCTTCAGAAAACAGGTGAGCTGCGATTGGTCGCTGCCTGAGCCATTAAATCATATTTCACTAACACAATTATTCACCAGAATACGATATTTAGACCAGTGAGGCTGCATAGAGCATATTATTGTAAAAAAAAAAAAAAGAGAGAGAAAAAAAAAAGGGGGGGGTGAATAAAATAAAGATATGAGATAATGGTATGAGGACAAAACAACTTTACCCTGAGTTTGCATGTCATTAGCTCAAGTTAGCCTAACTTTATTGTCACAATGTCAATAAAAAGTACCTATGTGTTTGAAAAAAAGAGTTTTTTATGCCTGTGTGATTTCAGTCATCTAGGTCATGGCAAAGCTGAAGAAAACTAATTCTGGACAGTCTTTGAACTCACCATTGTCTTGCATTAGCTTTGGTTACTTTGGGGCCTTTTTAATTGATTTGGGCAAAAAGATGAAACCTGAAGGGAGGTCAACCCTATATTAATCACTTATTAAAAAGTTCATTAGAGGCATAAAACTACAATATTTCAGATATTCACATATTGCAGGTAGATCTGAAATGTATCCCCCGCAATAAACGAGGATTCACTGTACCTATGTGATACTCAGATTTGGTCTGCTGTGTGTTTGTTTGTTGGTAAATACCAGGACAGATTGCAGACACACTTTACTCCTCTCCCTGGTCATACTGTACTGCTGGTCCCCGAATACGATCTGACGAGGGGAATGTCAGGGACCACCCCGAAGATTTACTGCTGCTCTTTCCACGTGCCACCATTTACTCGTGACTCTTTTCATATTGTGTGGACCGTAAATGAGGAGATCTGGTGTACCAAGGGCATTAAAGAAATCAGTACTCGGACAAACAGAAGAGGGGATGTTGTCCTGTCAATTGGTACTCAAACTTTTACGTAACAAGTCAACAAATCTAGTGCTGACACGCTATTAAAATGTGACTTTGGAGATTTGGATGTCTCACCTTACAGTTTCACTATCATCATTCGTACAGTTTTTTATTGCTTTGCTCCATATTGTAGGTTCTCCATCTACCGTGGCTACCGTGTTTTTTAAATGTGTAAATTAGGGGTGTCAAAATGAGTGCATTAATTAACGCCACTATTTTTTTTAACGCACCATTAATAAGCCTGTACTGGGGGAATTCAGTGCAACGCAGCAGACACGTCCACGTCAAAATTTAGCAGTAATATATTCAATAATAATGTATATATTTGTAGAGACTAAGTTGTATTTTTACAATTTAAAAAAACTTGCAGAATTTCACCAGTTACTTCATGTTAAAAATTTTAATATGAAATGAATATGTATAATATGAAAAGAAAAATGCAATGAGCTGTCACCAATGTCTTACAAATGCAATTATGCCATCTAGTGGCAGAAAAATGACCTCAACCCAAATCAATACCACACTTGTTTTTTTTACAGTACAGTACATCTTTTTCATTTTAATTAAATTTTATGAATTATAATGAAATTACTGTATCAATGACTAAAACATGCAGCCAAATTTCTATTGGTTTAACTTTTAGAAAAAAAAATTATTGTACATTTAGAAAAGACATAAAATTTGCGATTAATCGTCAGGTAACTATTGAAGTCATGCGATTAATTACGATTAAAAATTGTAATCGCCTGACACCCCTCGTGTAAATATAGGTCACGTGCTGCCTCATATCAACATATATATATATTTTTTTAATCAGATAAAATAACAAATTCTAAAAACGTAACCAAACCCAACTATAAACGAGCCAAAAATAAAATACCAAAACCCTCATCCATGACCTACTTTTGGTCCCGACTCCAAGTATGGGAAACCCTGCTATAGATTGTAACGGATATACTGTACAACTCGATACACATGCTGTTGCTGAGGTCAGCGGTCAGACTATTAGGGAACGTGCTTGTTGTCAACACACCACTTGGCCCAATATTCAATCAATCTCTAGAGAGTTGATGGTGTCAACGCATTCGGAAGATGGGGTCAAAGGTAATATTGATTTTCTTCACTGCTAATCAAAGCCACGACTTGAGGCTGGGTGATGTCATCGCAAAGCCGAACGTCTTCAGTAGTTTCGTGCAGAGAGTGTCAAGATACATTTGAGGAACAGCCTCTCAAATATAACATAGAATAGTTAATAATAATAATAATAATAATATATAATAATAATAATAATAATAGCGAATTGCAACAACTTGTACTGTTTGTCATATATGAGAGGTTCTGCCTATTTCAACGCATCAGGGTGGGAGAAATGTGGGTCAAGTTTTAAATTTCAACACTCCCGTAGAAGAATTTTCCAATACTTTTACAGTATATACAGTTATAATCATGACCTCAGAATGCGTTAAATTCAGTTTTTTTCCAAAGGCTCATTTTTATTTTTCAAACACCCGAAGCCCCTTTCACACTGCACACTTTTCAAAGACAGCTTTTTTCGTCATCGCTTTTTGTGTATAAAATGTACGGACATGACAGGAGGAAATGAAGTCAAAGAATATTTTCCTGCTCTTGAGGGAGTCTCAGAGCAAGTAAATCAATAGCCCCTTTGACGCAGCCCATCAAAGCCGTCTTTTTTCCGTGTTGCAGTTCTGCGTGAAAGGTACTGACACGGTTTCAGTTTCAGGTGCTTATAATAGGCTTGTGTACATGCCTCAGGCTCAAAGCCATGGGGCTCAGGCTTTAGATTCCTGATTGCTGTCAAACACTCACCTTTCACCCCTACCCACTCCACACACAGTCAAGGCTAAACAGCACAAGTTAGTAGATGTTTTGTAACTAGTTACCACAACTGGAGCCTTAGCTGGTTCATTGATTCTGGCTGATTTTGTCTCTCTTTTTTATGCACATTAAAAGAGCCAAAAGTCACTTTTTTTTGTATCTCTAAAGCGCCTACACATTCATAGGATGGCAACTGTATAATGATCAATTGATTGATTCATTGAATGTAGGAATTCTGTTGATTGTGTGTTAATGATTGATCATTAACCACACCTGAAAAAAGGGCAAAATGGAGTGCAAGTCTAAACCAGCAGAGGTGCTGTTGAGTCAGTTTGAATGTTAGCATTCTGTACATGCTTTGTTGCAACAAGGGATGGCCCAGTATTATTTCATCGATTGTTTAGGGGTGTAGCTGTCTACGTGTATTAGTATTTGGATTTTTTTCTGAACAAAATATTCAGTATGGTACAGAGCCATACATATTAAGTACCGTTATGCTATACAAATTAAAAAATATATATATATTTTTAATTTACGACAAAAAATGTCATGTTCTTCGGTGTATGTATATCAGTTTGCTGACCTAACTCAGAAAACAGGTGAGCCATGATTGGTTGTTACCTACTTCCTCAGCACAGGTGACGTGGGCAAAAGTTATTTTTTTAATTATTAATTGTACAAGAAAAATAATAAAGTTATCAAATTAATTATGCACAAAATATTAAGTTTTTACTGCTGAAAATATGTATAAAAAATGATTACCATAAAATCCAATGAATAACATGCACCCGCGTATAATAATAATAATAAAGCATTATATGTTTAGTATAATTTTCAACCTATGGAAAATGTGTTGTGTCCCATCCTACCTGACATCCAGGTTGCCATGGAAACAGGCAGGGACAGGGGTGTCCCTGCGAGTCATTTCCATGACCTCCTCGGGGCTGACGCTTCTCAGAGGCACCACTATCGGTATGCCGAGAGGCCCCCGGCCGCTGGGCAGTGGCATTGGGACCGGGTGGCCGGGCGATTGAGGGGCACCCCCGTCAATCTTGGCTTTCTTCACCTGTTTTACGACCACAAATGAAAAAAAGAGAAGTGACAGAAAAGGCCAGTCAGCATGTGAGGCCAGATATGCCTTTGACATTTGTGCGCTGCCCATCTGACACCACACGCACACACACACAACCTTTTCTCAGGATGCAATAAAACGTGCATTCGAGGATTGCCGCAGATGGCGGCAAGTAATTAAAGGCGCAGCTGATGAAACCATAAAAAACAACAACAACTGATGTTTGATTTACCGTGCCAACCCGGAGCGGGTAGAGCTGTAGCGATCCGCCGATTGTGTTATAGGCGAAGAATCGTAACCTGACCACGGCCACCTTGCGACATGGACCCCTCTGCATCATCAGCGGCAACGAGGTTAAGCTCGGCAAAATGGACGTCCTAATGTAGCACGCGGGCACAAAATGCTTCTGATGTCACGGCTAACGCCAGCGGTGGAAACGCTTGATGTAATGGGTTCGGTTAGAAGCCAATTCTCAGCGGGCCATTTCCATTCAGGTCCTCACTAAATGCCTCCCATCGACCCAATCCCAGTCCTAATGGCTGAATTTGTGTAATTAGCGCCACTGCTGCTTCAGCTTGACCTGCTAGCCAATTTCAATTCTTCCTGGATGTGGTATTGATTCTTCTAAATGTCTTTCACAAGAAGCCAATGATTGACCACCCACAGGCATCACAGGACTTACTTCCAATGATGCATTTGTGCTTCAAATATCATTTTGGAATCATATATGAAGACATTTGTAAAAATCATTGCTGTCAACATCACAATCAAGTATCTAAGTGTTGTTCCGATCCGATCGCGTAATCAGAAATTATGGCTGATCACATACATGATCAGTAACAGGTGAAAAGATTGTTTTTTTTCTCAATTTCTTGAGTTTTAAAGGTTATAAAATGACATATATTTTATTTTTGCATTGTTATTTTGTGCTACAATGCTAACATACTATAGAATGATTTTTCACTGCTGTACTCGACTTGTATAGTTGCCACATAGAAAGGTCACATTTTATTCACAATTTTTTCAAAGCGAGGCCATTTGAATGCGCTCTGCGTAGCAAATTTGTTTTTTGTTAGTTTTAGGATAATTTTTAAAGTAATAATTTTTATCCTAACCAATGACAGTTTTATTTTCCTGATAAAAAAAAAAAATCTTAACAAAGGCTTTTTTGTTGTTGTCATTGTTGCTTTTGAATTTAACAAAAATGAATTGTTTTATCCTAAACAAAAAAATAAAAAAATAAAAAAATACAGTGAGCAAATAAACACTCCCCAGCCACCATATGAGGAAGTACAAAAAAAAAAAAAAGAAGAAGCAATAAACATGACTATTGTGTTCACTCAAGGAAATATACAAAACATTCCCAATGATGACATCAACTTAATGGCTGGTGCATCGTAACTCAGACCACGTTTAAGAGCTTCAGCAGTGATGTCTGCGTGTACGTGAGTGTGCGTGTGTGTGTGTGTGTCAGCGCTAATCTCAAACAGCAACGATATGAAAAGATATTTTTTATTACCTGAAAATCTTTCGCAGGTATGTTTGGCCTTGAGGGTGGGACACAGATTTTATGAAGTAAGTTAATATGTGCAGTGATGATTAATGAGCTCATCAATCATTAAGGAGGTCAAAGCCATGAATATCTGGGTTTCAACTGTATCCAATGTCTTCTTTCCCTTATTTTTAAACATGTGGTAACATGATTATATATTCACTTCATTGGCTATTTTCTTTACCAATAAGTCATTGATACAGGGCATTGGTGTAATAATCAACATTTACTGTATATAGTGAGTCGAATACCCTGAATATGATACGTTGAAATAAGGCCGGGTATCGGCTTGATACCGTACTCGCCCATCACGATCAAGATCTTGGAATGGATGATTTCTAGTTGCACAGATTTGCAATCCAAACAAAATGGAAGAATTCCAACCTGCTCTCTCGTATCATTTTAAATGTCAGTTACTGTATTTTTTGTTTGTTTGTTTTGCTTCCTACACTTCCATCAATCATGTGACCATCACCACCGATTAGGCCTGATACATAACTATGTGTTTATGGGTGGCAATTCAAAAAAATATATAATTCTGATAAGAAAGCAAGAAATAGATCTTTGAAAGGAAAAGAAGCAGATAACTGGTAAAGCCGTTGAATGATGAATGAATTATATGTGTACAGTGATGAATGAATTATATGTGTACAGTACCTTCCTTTTCCTAGGCCTCTCGTGTGTGCTACTGTTGGCTTGGCATGGAGATTCTGCATCATTATGTCCAACCTTTGGGGAAAAAAATAGGGATGAATGGCTTTTTGAAATTGCAAGCAATTAATTTTTATTGTTAATTAAAACCCAACATTTTAAAATTAATTAAAAATATTTTCTTTTTTCAATTTTGTAGAAACAGCATTGCATAAAATTAATTACAATAAAGTTTACATATATTTTTTTCAATTAAAATTGTATTTATTTTTAAACATTTATTTTATATTAAATATTCTTAAATTCTTAAAAATTCTTAAATTTAAATAACATAACATTTTAATTTAACACGTAAATATAATTCTAAACTTAAATGAATTAAAAATGTTTAATTATTCATTATTTCTGAATTATATTTCTATGATAAAACTTCCAAGCAAATGTTTGAAACACTGGTGTGTGAGAATAACCTTCCGCTGCCGCAGTCAGCTGATAACATCTGCAAAGCCGCGAGCGCACGCAGAAAAACAGCTTTTCCATAAACAGGCCCGTCCGCGTCACGCTAATCACGCCGCATGCGTCACATGGTCGGTGTTAAAAGGGCCTATGTGACGGAATTTGAAGGGCGCACGCACCTGGGGATGTCGGGAGCAAACAACAATGCTAAAGCCTTTCGGGTAGGGAACGCTCTGTGGGGGGGAAGACGCACACAATTCATCCTGCAGGAATGACGCGTGCATTGTCTGGAAAAACACCAATTAGACCACCCATTTACATTTTAATGGAATCTAATTAATTTCAATAATAGCTATAAAACGCCAGTAGTTGCAAACACCTTCCTTTTCTCGTTAGTTAATTTTCTTCAAAGTAAGCATACAATGATACAAAAGCGGGGGTGGAAATCGCAATACTTTAATACACAAACCTGTGTGAAATTTGATCCTTCCAACCCCAATAATTTGTACCTCCAATCCAGATACTAGAAGAGGATTATGGCCAGTGAAGAGAACAAAAATAAGGGTTGGCAGGATTCGCACTTCATTCTCAGAGTTCTGATTTTAAAGTGAGAATTTTGACCTTAATCTCAGAATTCTGACTTTATTCTCAGAATTCTGACATTAAAGTTAGAATTAAGACTTTGTGACGTAGAGCTATGAAATGTGGGGGGAAGTCAGAAAGTAAGAATTTTGAGAATAAGGTCAGAATTCTGACTTTAAAGTCAGAATTCTGACTTTAAAGTCAGATAATACTGAGAATAAAGTCAGAATCCTGCCAACCTTTTTTTTCTTTTCACTGGCCCTAATCCTCTCCCGTAAAATACAGCGCTGCCAATCTTAATATAATTAAAATTACTATTAATTTAAGTTAATTAAAAAACAAAAACAAAGACACATTTCTGATTCGACTCAAGTGAGCAAAAACTGTGGCTACCGCTAATGCTGGTTCAACTACAGGAAGCAGAGCAGAGGAGTGGAGTGAGGAAACATTAGTAGTACTACAAATAAACCTGAAATTAAAATCCAGCACGCGAGTGGATCATATGTACTGTTGTCATGACATCAGACTGAGGTGCATACGGCCTGGATAGACTTGTTGGATGTTTTTGGGTGCGCACGCATGTTTGTAAGGTGATCTGACAGGGACTGGAACAACCTGGCAGTCAAAGTCACGTTTCACTATGCCACCAAGCATCCATCCATCCTTCAAGACGTCATTGTGAAGGTTGACGTTCCAAAAGTGGAACTACAAGTGCGGTTACATGCGTAGGAACTGTGCCACAGTAAAAACAACACTTAAATAATTAAATTCATCGTAATTCGTAAAAGAAAAAAAAGCCACAAAGATCACTGAAATAACTTGTTCTGGGCTTGCTTTTTGCGGCATCCAGCACATGTCTTGAATCTGTGCAGAGTTCAGTGAAATCTCAACACTCTCAAGGCATTCTGGGGCCAAATGTGCTCAGGGGCTGCTTTTTGCGGCATTCCACAGGAAAACCGTGTTTAATCGGCGAAGGGTAAAATGAAATATCAAGACAATCAAGTCAGAAAGCTTGGACTCTTGTCATATTCTGGAAATGCTTTAAGCTGCATCTAGCACGGTGTTGTTTGAATCACTGGAACGTGCCGTGAAATCTATGTCGCCAAAAAAACCATGCGAAAAAGCCAATGAAAAACCAAAACATACACACGCAAGTTCATCATTTGATTCCATCTGAACTGTGCTAAGGTCTTGTATAACGTGCGCACAACCGCATCTTCTTGATTTGGAATACCGGTAAATAACACCGGAAGAAAAAAAAGACCCAAAAAGCCAAAGAAAAAGTAAAACAAGACACAAAGTAAAAGAAAATGCTAAATATATGCACACAAGTTCATCACTTGACGCCTGCTTAACTAACACGCATGATGACGTTTCCTTTTGGAATAATTATTGACAGAATAATTTTTCTTGAAAAATCCTAAGAAAAAGCCAAATAACACAAAAAGCCCCCCCCCCAATTGTCATTAAACCTCTTGCCAAACTGAGCTGAGGTTTCGCATTGTGTATTGCGTAACGGCATCTCTTGTTTCGATCCAAAAGTCACAGAAAAAGACGCACGTTAAGTCAGTTTCCAAATAGTCCACCATTTACCTAGCGCAGTGGTTTTCAAATATTAAATATATTGCAAGTAAGTTAATAAACGTAACTAACTAAACGTAACTGTGTAAAAACAAATTAGGCAAATGTATTGTACTTAAAAGTTAATACAAATGTACTGTACTTAACAAAAGTAATTACAAGCACATAAAAAAAAAAAAAAGGAAGACACTGTTCCACTAGAGGGCGTCCATGTACCATCAACAATGGTATGCATACTAACCTTTGAGAATCACAAATATCAAGGCTTTCTATCGTCGGAACGATAAGTAGTGAAGATGGATGTTTTTAAGAAGGATGTTTTGTTCCAGTTGTTTCCTGCCGGCCAAACAAGGCGATCAATAGATACATAAGACACTGGCCACCTGTGACAAGATGTCCACCTCCCGCAATCAATACAGCTATCAATTTTTAGCCCGCAGTTACGTAAGTGGCTGTCCATACGCCGCCCTGCTGGGTTAAAAGGCCAAGAGTGGCGTCATAGGTCAGATGCTTGAAGCAGCATCAGATGATGTCTGCTGTACTGCACTCAGCAGAAACAATAACAAACAAAATTAACACGTACATTGACCGGGATGACGTCGTCTTCTTTTTCTTCGTCTTCTTTTTCTTCGTCTTTTGTGTCTGCTTCGAATACGCTGCTGTAGTTTTGGATGAGCTGGACCAGGACTTTGTTACAGATGTTCTGCTCGTTGAGGGCCTCGAACCCGGGAGCCACACTGGACCGCAGGGAGAAGAAAATTACATAAAAAAAAAAAAAAGGTTAACATGGACACACACACAACACTGTGGAGTGACCTTGGTTAATAATGTGCAGCAAACTTGCTAATAACATGCATTAAATCGCCAAGCTTCAATTCAGCTGATAGACTGTTTTAGTGCTGCTGTTTTGGTTAGCAACTACATTCAAATGGGCTTGGCAGCTCGCTCTTCAATGCCCGACATCCACTCTAATAATTGTTCCAAGCACCGACCCCGCATGACATAAAAACATCTTTAATACCGTACACTGGAAATAATCAGTTTACGTGCTATGGTAGGTGCTTTTGTTTTAGTTAGCAAAAGGGTAAACACGGGCTCAACAGTTAACTGGTGTTTGTGTGTATTTAAGGCAAAACATTACGTACAAACTGTATGACGTGGAATGCTGGAGTAGGATTCTGATAAATGGCTCAGCAAGCAAAGATGATGTGAAAAAGCCTGACTCATCAATTATTTAAGACGGACGCACCTTGATGAGGTTGCATTGTGCACTGTGTTTTGCCATATGTACACCATTCCATGCATAACATAAGGCTTTTTGTTTTCTTTGTATATTCATCAATTTTATTTACTTCAGATCCAAGTAGGAATATTTTCCTCTAGCTCTGATTCTGAATTATACCACATAATGTAAGAATAATCGGATCCATTATTAATTATGGTTAAATATGAATATGGTTATTTGATGAGTAGGATAAGTGACTGAAAATGACAGGCTTTCTTGAGAGGCAACAGCACCACCTGCTGGCCAAACATCACAGACGCTTTAGATAATTTAGGTATCTGTGGTCAGATACAGAAGAATTTCACAAATTTAAAAAAAAATCTGAAAACAGACAAATTTCATTGAAGAGTACAATTTTCAAAAAACAAAAAAAACAATAAGTAGTTTAAAAAAAAAAATATATATATTATTATTCAACTGTCCCATTTCGCTCCATTCATAACTGGTTTGAACAAAATTTACTATGCGCATTTTAGGCAGATGCCTCCTTTGTGTGATGCGTGAGTATCTTGAGTTTTCACACTCACTGGAAGACACTGGGTCCGAACACCACGGCAAGGTTTTGAGCGTTCATTCGGTTGTGCTGGTGGTTGCTGTCCACCAGTGTGAGGAAATGGCACAGGTAGCGCAGCAGGCTGAGTCGAATGCCCGGTAACTGCTTCAGTTGCTCCCTCAGGGTTGAGCAGGAGCCCTCGTCGCCAAACTCTATGGACACGCGAAACACATCAAGGTATGAGCTCCACATTCCACTGTGGGTTAAGATAATTTTTACTAAAAATGTTGGAATACTTCAATGGCAAAGATGGGTACACAATCACACTTGCCACCTGGCCCCTCTGTACACGGGCCACTTTGTACCTAAATTGGGTGGTCACTGTGCCTAACAGTAATGAGGACCCTGCAAACCTTTCCAAATACAGCAAAGTATAGTGTGAGCTGAACCTTCGCGGGGTTTGGTGACACGTGTGCCCCAGAGCCTCACGTAACCTTAATCCAGCCCTGGTGTGACTTGATCAGAGAACAAGACTTGATTGCGTGCCATGTTCATTCAGGATTTGTTCGTTTTTTTGCAGTGCCTTAAAAAAAAAAGAAGCAATTGTGCGTTTTTTTTCGTGGTTGTGGCAGGCACGGAAATAAGGCACCTGTTCCAATCATGAGCATTCGTGTGCTGCAAAAAGCCTGAAAATATGTTGATACTGTTACTAGGAAATACATTGGGGTCAGAGTTGGATAAATACACGTATGCAGATTGACCCCAACATGCCCAATGACGCACATTTTGTCAAGCGTGCGTGCGTGTGTGTGAAATAGCGCAGCCTGATTGTTCATTCAGTTGTCTAAATTTGTTAAATGGACCAGTGCATTTTACAATAAAAACTATTTAGTCGGAAATACACATACAAATTTGAGGGGAAATAATCTTAATTTGGATTGAAAAAATATTTGAGGGGAAAAAATAATTTATTGAAATCGTGCGGTCGTATTATCCAAGCTTTCAACAAACACGCTTTATTTATATTTACATGAATTTCTACTTTTCTACTGCTAAACATTATAATACAAGAAGCACACAAAAAAGGACCGAGAATATTGCTTTGGGTTTTTTTACACACTGAACCATTTTGGTTGTGAAAGTTACCATTTGAAGGCCTTTTTAATTCAACCCTACTCTTTTTAGGAATGATACCTTAATGAATATATACATATTAAGAAAATACTGTGTACCGTACTTAAATAGAGTAAAAACACACCAAAAAGTAAATAAAATAATTTTACTATTAATGGTTCATCTGTTCTTTTTAAGCCCTTAAAAATAAATATTATAACTTAATTGCGTTTAAACATATTTAGAATTTACACCTAACTTAAATACATATTTACATTAATTTATTTATACATGTTTAAATAAATAAATAAAGCAAAGTCCCAAAAAAGTGTGTAAAATATTTTTATATATTTTATAATACATCTTTTTTAAACAATTTTCTAGAATATTAACTGACACCAAACAAAAAAAATCTAATTTACCTGAAAATATAATGGAAAAAGTAAAATCAACATACATGATAAAATATTTAAACTGACTATGATTAGCTGTAATCAATTTAACACAATTTTTATAACTTAAGCCATAAAATAGCTCACAAAATGGCACTTGCACCATTTAAAGTATAATTAAACATTGTACACTTTAATATATCGTTGATAATGAACTGAAAAGAAATCAGGTGAAGAAAAAGGGAAAAGATATTTAACTAAAACTACACAGTTATAGAAGAACATTTATCTCAACATCCTCTCGTCTTGTTGTGTATGATACAGCATGCCAGCTCCTGCAGATGAATTCAAACCCACCAAACAAACCAAGCAAATCTTCCCCTCACCTTGGTAGTGTTGCACCAGCGCCTTTTGGACGCCGGGTTCCACGAGGCCTTGGGGGAGATCCCTCAGGTACCTTTTGAGCAGGCTGGCCACCGTACACGTGTCCGTGTCGCTGCCAATGTCCGCATCCTCATCGCTCTCCAGTCGCTGCCGCAGGGCCTCAATGGCGCGCACGCTGCCGTTCACCCGGAACAAACCTTCCTGCTGCAGCGCTGTGGGGGTCACAATCGTCACTGTTTTCTAGTCTTCATTTTGTCAACGAAAACTAAACAAAAACAATTTTGTCAACACACATTTTTCACCGGACTAAAAACTAGATTAGATTAAAACCCTCATTAATAAACAATAACAGACTAAATAATTGTGCACTTTTGTCAACTAATGAAGATGAAGCAAAAATGTACTTGACTAAATAAAAACTGGTCTAAAATCGATGGACATTTAAATTCATGAACAAAAACGAGATGAAAATGATATCATTTTGCAAAATCTTGTCTCTGCTAATCTGTCACTGTGACACTGTCATGTGACACGCACCCTTTCAAATCGGCAGCGAGCAAGTGCAAACACATGGGGCAGACAGGAGGGGGATTCACAGTGAAAGGTAAAAAAAAAAAAGAAAAGAAAAGGACATTATAGTTATAATGTAACATTAATTAAACAGCTATAACGTTCCAACAATAATGTTAATCCGACCACTAACTAATGCGCTAAAAGATGAGAGAAAATTTAATGTGAAATAGTTTTAGATCCAAAATGTTCAACATTATCTGCTGTCAAAAAAAATTATACAGGGGTAAAATAATTGTCCTGACTACAACTTTTGGGGCTAAAATGTTGATAGCTTTTGTTGACTAAAACTAGACGAGTAAAATTAAGTTTTCTTGGAATAAAATAAAGACTAAAATGCTAGATTTATAGTCGACTAAAAATTGATGAAATCAAAACGGAATGAGGTTGACTAACAAGCGTGATTGAAACTGAAATGAACAATTAAGTAGTGCTCAAATGTAAATAGTACACACTGCAACTTTGCCTTAACAAAAATTGTCCACTGTAAATATGCACAGCGAAGTTCGGCCCGGTGCTCGAGCACCCTGCGACCCTCGCGAGGCTATGCCAAACTGAAACTAGATGAATATCTCCTTTTATGCCTCACCATTGTTGCGCAGGTGATCCACCATCCTGCGCACGACCAGGGGCACGCCATCCTCAGTCAGGCCCCTCTCTTCCAGCTCGGGGAGGGGTGCCCCGAACAACCTGTTGTGCTTCGCCACCAGCGAGCGTGCTCTCAGCACGGGCATCTGGACCATCTTCTTCATGTCCTCCTTCACCTGCACCGCCGTCTTGTTGTGCTGCACACACAACGGCGCTTAGTGAGGAAGAAGACGAAGAAGCTGACCTTGGCCATGGTTGCACCCGCGTGCCGGTAAGAGGAGAACAAGGAGAGCCGGACGGTGAGCGTTGCCACGACAGATCTCGGGTTACCACGCAACATCTTAAATGTGCTACACACAGACACGTATAGAGAAGTCCTCGAGGGAGGCTCAATGTCTCATTAGGGGTTCACACGAGCGTGCAGTGCATCTGGAAAGTATTCACAATGCAAGCACGCAAAATGTGAAAAATGCTGTGAATACTCGCCGGATGCACTGCGCAATATAAAGAGTCCATCAAACAGCCGTCAGTGGACATTAGCTTCCATAGGTAAACATTAAGCAGCTGTTATTATGTCTATCTTGTCTCAATTTGTACTTGTGCGTAAACACACTTTACAAGCACACCTCTTACGTTTGTTTGCATTAGGACAGCGAGGACGTAACTCTTGGTGTGTTTTTTTGCTATGTATATTGTTAACAGCAACATGGAACTGGTGCATGGTTTGTTAAACTACATTTTTTTTATTATGTTCAATTCAATTAAATTCTTTAAAAGAAAAAAAAAGCATTGTTAATGTTATTTAAGATTTAAGTGTATACTTGTATACATACACTTTTTTAAATTACGCTTATTGCTTATTAATAATATGCTTAATCATTTTTTATTTTATCTTTAAATAAGGTACCTGCTTTTACTCTTAGCATGACTTCACTTGTATTTCTATTTTTTTGTTGCAGTTATCCAAGCATCCATTCATCTATTTTCTTAACCTCTCTTTTTATTTTTATTTATTAATATTATTTTATGTTGTATTCTAGCGAGCCCAATATGACTATTCGATTTAAATAACTTTTTAATTATTATTTTTTTACTTTTCCAGTGTTAATAAATAAATTATTGCTTACTCCCAGTATGATTATTAAATTTGTATGTTTTATTTTAATATTGTTATTACTTGCTTGCGATAAGATTATTTTTATTTTATTTGTTGATTAGGGTTGATGCCTTCTCCCAAATATGTTTACAAAATGTTTAATCATTTGACTTTTTTTTTTTTTAAATAGATTTGCTAACTCCCAATGCAATTTTTCCGTTTTGATAAATTTTTACTTTTTAAAGTTTTTAAAGTTTTAAAATTTTGAATATGGTTAATGTTTCCTTTCAATACGATTATTCTGCTTTTCATTTTCATCCATTTTTAATACAGGAAGTATAAAAATAAGTTAACCCTAATGTGAAATTGTAAAATGTTTTTTTTTTATGCTCAGTTGTTGCCAAAGCAACTCACTACTTCAATGACAAATGACAAAGGCAGAATCCTTTTTTTTTTTAAGTTAACCGCTGCAAAAACAACAAAACAGTCTAGCAACAAGTCGACGCGGAAACATTCAACTTGAACAGACTGCTTTAGAGTCTGTGAGACTTGGTTTCCATGGCAGCGGTGGGACAAACCACATACGAGGGAGCAGACCCTTGCTGTGGCTTACAACAGTGGCTTATGGCCCACCCAGGGTCAGCTGCTTAAACCGCCTCCCATGCCCCCCCGACCCCCCA
This sequence comes from Leptonotus elevatus, assembly GCF_054856555.1. Taxonomy (NCBI): domain Eukaryota; kingdom Metazoa; phylum Chordata; class Actinopteri; order Syngnathiformes; family Syngnathidae; genus Leptonotus; species Leptonotus elevatus. Next base: position 5,623,333 of record NC_141246.1, on the reverse strand, counting down.
CATATGTCGCCGAGTGGGCTTTCACGGCAGCATATGCTACAATAAGCACGACACGCTTCCGCAATCAACACCAGTATCAGAGAGGATTTTACAAGCATGCTTTGTAGTGACATTACTGACTAGAGAGCCAAGTAGTGGAGGGACTACATCTGTGTGAATGGGTTTAATGCCTGCCTCACTGTTGTGTCAGAAGTATTTTACATGGAATTGCAGCAACATGTTAATACTTTGTAAGCATTTATTTACCTGTGGCTGCAGCCAACTTGTTTTACGCTATGAGTAAAGCAATTGAAACCCATCAGTCACAATTTGATTGTGGCTCTTCAGTATTTGCAATGCGTGCTCTATTGGGTGGAAATCAGGTGATTTGAATGGCTATATTCAATTAGAGTATAATGCATTTATTTTCCTTTGAGTTTTTCCCCCCCCCAACGCAATATGGTTAGCAAAACTGTTACCTTAACACTGACTCCACCATGTTTGACTTAGGTGCTTTGGATCGTTACTTCTCACTTCCCCTCATTCCAATACTCCCGTGTTTACATTTTTAGGTGCTTAAAATGGAAGCACTGTACTGTACAAAATGGCTTTCATTACTAAATGGTAAATAATGTAATGCCAGTATATATTGTGGTGAATACATGGAATGTCCACACTAAATGATTTGTTGGGTGTTATATTTTAATTTTTAATTTTGGCACCTCAGAAGAATCTAAAAACTTAATTTGGTTAGTTATAAATCACTTTTAGTCAAATTGGCATTCATTTGTTGATTCTTCGCCACCATCTTTGGCATGCACATGACGTGCAATGCGTTTTGATGACCACATAACGGTATACTTTTCTAAGGACTATACAAAATGAGATGCGATGATGTGCTGGTCCTTCTTTTAGTGATGTCACAGAAAAAAACTACATCAATGGAAGAATGCGGTTTTGTCCACTTTCTGGTCCCTGGTTGATGACGTCATGTCTGGGTTTTAGGGGGCTAATTTAGAGCGCACAAAGTTAAGGGTGGTGTTGTTTCTTTACGCAAACGCCGTTTGGAACATCATTACGCATCATTACAAGAGCACAGCGACACAGTAAAAAAGTTCCATCACGCAAATTCACGGAAGACTTCATTAAGTACATTCAAAATAGGATATTTTACTCACACAGATGGTCAGCGCTCCGGCTCCCATTCTTCCACACAAGGTGAGAATGGTGGGAAGAAATGCGTCTCTCTTTAAAGTCGTCCGGAGTCAACTTTCTTACACAAATGATGTCATTTTCGCACCTAAATGCGCCATTAAGTTACCCCATAGCGACGCCAAAAGGCAGGGAAGTGTGTCAAAAAATGCTGGTAAAGTTATGTCGCTAGTTTTGCCATTGTTATCATTGTATCGCTTCCTCCCTCTCGTCTTCGGCTTCTTGGGCTGGAATCTGAGTCGGGCTCTCCCATTGGCTGAGAGGCACGGTCACGTGAGCCGGTCCCAACTTCAAAAGGCCTTTCGGCTCTCTCGTGGAATCCCAACCTTCGACGCATGCGCAGTTGCAACGTTGGAAAAAACCACACGGCGGGGTTTTTCATGTAAAATAAATAAATAAAAATGAAATAGTGACAATGTGCCTAAAAAAATACAAATATACACCTCTATAGAATAATTATATAATACAAAATATGATTGGAAATTGTCACAAAATAAACATTAAATACAGTAGCATAGAAAGAGGCCATAACCCTATTAATCATATATCAAATAGAGAACCTTTTTGGAGAGGGCCTAAACTACACTAGGATTTTTACTTTCTCCAGCAGGCCTCATTAGTACCCTCTTTCCTTATGGCTAGGAGAAATCACATGGTTTGTAGCCTACTGTACTATTGCTTTATAAGGAGGCAGGCGAACACCATTTTGTTCTCATGTATGTAACATTAATGTAATATAGGACATGAGACATGGGAATTGTGTATATTTTATTTCTTCTGAAATAAGTCACACAACAACTCAACCTTAATTACTCATATTTACAATATCATACATTTCAAGATAATAGCATTTAGCCCTCTACAGGGCACTATATATTAATAATAATTAACATTGTATTTATAACAATGGCACAACACATATAACTTTCTGATGGTAATAACGTTCAAATTATGAACTTTCTTCCCAGATTAGCTCGAAGAAGTCCCATGCTTCTCCTTATAAGAGACATTTTGCTACCAAAATGGTTCCTTGTCCTACATTGGGCTGAGCGGGCTCCGTGTTTGCATAGTTCATACATTATACTGTATTTGTTATATGTTGCATGTGTGTTGCAGCAGCATGAAATAACAATATACCAATACTTTTGACTTTTCGATTTTTTATTGTTTTTGCTTTATTTATTAGCATGCAAAAATTTGACATACCGGTGAGCTTCATGCACTCCACCGTTAGATGACAAACTTCAAAACTAAATGTGAAATTTCAAGTAACTTGTGTTTAGTACTTGCATGTTCGGAAAATAGATGGACAGTATATGTATTATATTGCCCTCTGGTGGTCAAAGTGCACATACCAGAAGGACCCGCACAATACCCATTGAATTAAATCATATTGAAAACAACTTTTTCGTCCTTTTTATACAGCAAAATACTGTCGAGTGATTTAACTTGCACGCGTGTTCACTGAACAAATTAAACTTGTATGTCAAGGTACCACTGTATCTTAGTTGTCCCTTTCGTACGTGAACTTTTTAATGTTGTCATGGATCCAATGGCTAAAAGCAGAAACGCGGGTGAACACCGACGGTTTCTTGTCCTTGATGCATCCCTGAGGTCCGAAACTGACCACGCCGTGCACCTCCCAGATGGCGTTGACCCCGGCAGTCTTGCACGCAAAGGGGCCCCCAGAGTCGCCCTGCGGGGTGAAAAGAGACTTGGATGAAGCTACAGCCAAGAATAAAACAATGCCCCACTATTTTCGTCTTTGTGTGTGATTAAGCATGCAAACTGAGGGATTTTGGATGAATGACCACAAACAAAACAAGCGGTTACGTAAACATCGGTTGTGAGAATATAGCTCGCATTGCCAAGTCCAAAATTATACCGACAAATGATCAAATATGTTTTGGAACTTGATTAGAAAATTGATACACATCATTCCTAAATTTTGTGTTGGTACCTTTCACACAGATCAGTGACACGGGGTAAAAACAAACAAAAAACAAGCGGTGTGTAAGGGACTATTGACTAGAAGCCAGAACAGAGGACCGTGCCTTTATCTGCTTTTGGCTTTCACAGAGAACCCAAAATTGGCCTGATATTGGGATAGCAAGTATCAAGTGTTAAACGTCATACCGCTATCCTAGCATTGTGGAATCCCCTTACACACACACGTATCACCAAGCCGCTTTTGCGGCTCTGATACTAAGTCGAAGCCGAGAAATGCTAAATGTAAACATTGTTTCTTCATTCCATTTCAGGACCTTTCACACATGCTGTGACAAAGGAAAAAAGACGGCTTTATCGGGCAGTGTAAAAGGGGTTATAGTTTCGGTGCCTCTGCAAAATTGCCGCACCAGTTGTAAAAGCTATTGAGATTAATTACAATGAGTATTTGTTGATAAACGTCTTCAACACAACTAATTCATACCCCTTTACTGGCACTGCAGAAAACCCTTAGGGTCGAGTCTTTGTCCCTCCATTGTGTGAGCACCTTTCACACAGAAAAGAGCCATCTTCGAGGGGCAGTATGGAAGGCACTAGTCTGTCATGCTATATCTCTGAAGTAAATTGCCGAGTCCACTTGACGCCCCACGTCCTGTCAGTGCCATTCATACAGAACAGCAATGCCACCTACGGACAGATGTGTCCTCTCACCTGGCACGCAGACTTGAGTTCATCCGGGGACTCGTACCCGGCACAGATCATGGAGGGCCGCAGCGTGTCCCACCAGTAGGCGGGCTTGCTGCAGGTCTTGAAGTCCACCACAGGAAGAGCAGCCTGGTTGAGTTTCTCAGACACTTTGGGGAAGATGTTCCCTATGAATAAATAGAGAAGGTAAAATGTCTAAGTTGGTCTGCATGTTTTGTTCCGAGTTGGGTTTCTGCTCATGTCCTGACTTCCTACACAGTCTAAAAAACTACTACCATTGGCCGTCTTTTTAGTGTGGGAGGGGTGAATTGATTTACTAGCTCTGTTAGGACCTCAGAAGCCTGGAAAGTTTGTCTCTACGTTTTGTGGCAGTATATTCATACAGGTGAGTGAGTAATACAGGAAAAAGATAACTTTGGTGGGCAGTGTGAAAGGGGGTATATATAGATTTACTAGCTCTGATACATTCTCATAAGCATGAAAATTTCCAGGTAGACTTTGTCCCCACTTCTGTGTTAGTACCTTTCACGCAGAACAGTGACACAGGAAAAGTTTGCTTTACGCACAGCATGAACTTACGGTTCTGATACTACCCTCAGAAGCCTGAAAATTGTCAAGTAAATCTCAGCCCTTCATTTCATTTTCCTACCTTTCACACGGAGCACATAATTCTAGAAAAATGACATCAGAGCCAAAAAAGAAGGCATATTTTTGACCTGATGGGATCAACTAAGTATCAGGTGTTAAACTTCACACCCGTCCCGGCGTTATGGAATACCGTTACACACAGGCACCATCTGGTTTCTGTTTATGTCCTGACTTCCTACATGGTCTGACAAACTGGACTGTCATTGGTCAGCTTTTGAGTGTGAAAGCAGTTAGTGATTTACTAGTCTTCAAAATAACTAAAAATCCTGAAAATTGCCTGATCGACTTTGTCCACTTTATTTCCTGTTGGTAAGCTTTCACACAAAACAGTGGCACAGGAAAAAAACGCCATTATAAATATTTTTGGGGGGAGTGGGGGATCAGCTCATGCTAGCAGGGGTTTACTGTACACTGTATAAGCATCGTCCCGCCAGTCTTACGACTCTGAATCGACACCAGAAGAACTGGAAATTGCCCAATCAACTTTGTCCCTCCATTTCTGTCGCTACCTTTCACACGGCAAAAAAAAAAAAAAATCACCTTTCTCATCTCCCCAACCGGTGACAAAGCAGCGCGTCCCCGCCTCCACCTCCACCCCAGGCCGGGGCAGACAGACGGGGCTGATCTCCCGTGTCATGTTGACGGGTTGGGCCAGATGCACCAGGGCAATGTCTTGCGTGATGTCAGTGCGGTCTTGCTCATAGACGAAGCCCTCGTGGCGGATGATGCTGTCCACCTTGTAGCACGCCTCCGCCGACGGGACATCCCGGGAGGAGTTCATGTGGTGCTTCCCCAGGCACATGCGCCAGTACGAGGTTTTGTTGAGGGGCCTGGAACGCCAGAAAGATAATTTGAAAGTGATGCTTTTGGAAAAAAATATGAAAAAATCCTTGTTTTGTGTCTATCTTACGTCATGAAACAGTGGGCAGCAGTTAGGATCCATTCCTCGTGGATCAACGAACCTCCACAGCCGTGCATGTAAGGGATGGGAGACATCGGCGAGGCCTGCAAAGGAATCAATATATAATTTATTCTGCTCCATCTGGTGTGCCCGCCTTGGCCACCTGGGGGCAGTATAATATAGTCATTCAGACAAGAGAAGAAGAGTGGCTTTTTTGTCATTTGGTGATATTTTCTGTCTACATGTGTTGCTCCCAATTTGTGTCCAAATATCCGTTCCTCGAAGTGGCTCTAAAGCGGCCATATAGATGCTAATTGCTAGCATGTAGATGATGTTTTCCATCTGTATGTTAGCAATAAGTTTACATTGCATTTTTTTTTTTTAAGTTTGAAACATTTTACAAATTTAATTTAAATGCCATTAAATGTATTCCTGTTTACACAAAACCACTTTGATTTGATACATTTATTCCCTATCTAGGTGTCTTACTTATTTTTCTTGCCTATTTGATGATGATTTCCATATTGGACAGTTACCTGCATGGAGACTTGCCAGGGCCAGGAGTGGGCTACCGCTTCTTCTCCATTAACAACCTTCGCTGTGCCCGTGTTGGGGGTCACTGCCGGATTTCCGCAGTCCTCTGGCCAGTCTGGTACGAGATATCCCAAGTATTAGATATGCTTTGTAAACAGTCTTGTAATGAAATGGAATACAAATAATGTTACTGCACTTCAGTAGAATTTTTACAAATCTCTACTATTAGGTCATTTGTATTTCTGGAAACATTCACTTCCCCTATATTCATAGACACCTATTTCCGACATCTACTGCAACAAATGATGATCAAAACTACTACAACGGTGAAGTCCGTGATGGTGATAGCGAGAATAACATTACACACTTGTGGGCATGTAAGAATCGTTCCAACTCTTTTATCATGTCAAAAATGACATTCAAAAACTCTCCGTCCAACTTGGGAGGTTTAACTAATATATATGTATCCAGCCAAGTCTTTATGTTGTTAATTATTATAATCTTAACTAACTACTAGGCATGTGGCTAATATGTGCTAGCTAACTTAGCTCATTAGCCAACATGCAGACCCAAACTTACTGAATTAAAACAAATACAATCAAAATTAACTCACTTTTTAAAAATACTTTTACTTCCCATATTTAAGCACATCAAATATCAGAAAATTACTTTCAAATAGGCTACAGCTGACACTGTCAGACATTTTAAGACTTTTACTCAGGCAATATTAACGTCTACCAAAGTTATATACTTTCAGGTACTGAAAATCACTCACTGATGGTGATGTTGTCCCACGGGTTGGGCGTGGGAGGGGGTAGTGTCGGGATGACGCCGGCGTCGGTGGTCCAGTAGCCACGGAAACCCTGCTGCCGGTTGGCGCTGTTGCTCAAGAAGCGGATGACTGCCGTGTCGCCCGGCACGCTCAGTTTGGGCGGCAGGGCAAAGCCGCAGAAACGACCTGTGGAAAACATGTGTCCCCGAGTTTTATGTCTCGTTTGACAATATGAATTATTAACTTGTCAGTACAGAAAATGTGGCCTTTCCTTTAAATAGATTTATATTTATATTTAAAACCAAATGCTGTGACCGACCTTGGGACGTCATGTTCCCCCCATTGAAGACCTCCACGTAGTCCACACAGTTGCCCAGCAGGTTGACGGCCTGCAGCTCAAAGTGCGTGAAGGCCACGTGGATGTTTTTGGCGTCAGGGACCCGGATCCTCCATGTACACACTGCCTGGGTGGGGTAGTCTTTGGGCCAGTCGGGACTGGTGAGTTCACCCTGGGGGCTATTGAACGTTCCCCCGCAAGGAGCTATCACGTAATGAAATCATAGTTGAGATGAGACCTAGTGTTTGCTCCAGGGGGGATAATTAATCTGCACACCATTTATACATAACTACTTTTTTACTAATCGTACCATAACTTTTTTAATGAAACCACAATAATAAATTGCTAATTATTGTGCGGACCCCACCCCAATTTGAGAACTGCGGTAGACTGTCTACTCTATTGAAACCTTTTACCTTCCGAAAGGTCAACCGCCTTCCAGGTGACCGCAAAGCCCGTGTCCACCACCTTGTCGTTGGACGAGAAGCTGATGTGAAGCGAGCTCCCGTCACTCACCAGGTCCATGGGTGGCGTGTGACTGCAGTAGGTGCCTGACAGGGAAGGAAGGGAAGGCACACGCACAAGCTGTCAGTAAACAAATACTTTACCACAAAATAAATAAAATTACACATTTATAAAAACATATTAATAAATATGTTTGGAAAAAAAAAAATATATATATATATATATATATATATATATATAAAATAAAATTCAAAATAATTAAAACAAACAACAATACTTTATGTATTTATTTGTATTAGTCAAGCAATTCAATAATCAATAAAAATGTTAATTTTTTGAAATAATTCAAGCTTCTTTAACTATTTTTTAAAAATCGATTTTGATTAAGATTTATGTGTAAAAAACATTAAAGGGTGGGGTAAAAATGGACATTTAGTAGATATGTTAATATAGATATTACTGTGTACTGTACATATATTTTAAATGCAATAATCTTATAAATAATCACTTTTTTAAATTAAATGGTATTAGACGTTATATTCATTTAAACCTTATTTTATTGCATTATTGTATATTATTATTATTATTATTATTACTATTATCATCATCATCATTTTAAATTGTTTTATATTATGTGTTTGTGGGTGACTATTTGACTGTTTTCAATCACCTCTCATGTAATTTAAAAATATTCATTATTTATTATTTATTGATTAATAATAAGGCCATTAAATAATATGTTTGTGTGTCAAATACATTATGTAATATAATAATCCAAGTAAATAAAAACATATATAACAGAATAAAGCAATCATGACTTGGTATTCATAAAATAAGTTACATAAAATTAAAATTTCTTGCATATATAACAAAACAAATATCAAATTTAAAAAACATGTTAACACATAACTATGCATATAGTAGTAAAAAACATCAAAATAAAAACAATCTAAAACAAAATAAAAAATAGAAACTTTAAATTAAATAAACAAGTAAAAATATATAAAATACAGACAATAAAATAAATAAACATTGCATTTCCATACCCAGACTTCCTGTTCCGTCCGAAATGCTGACTTTGTCATTCAAACACATTTGACTCTCTTCCAAAGAAAAGTTGGTGAAGTGAAGGTGCACCAGTTTGCCGGGGAGCGCGTGGATGTTCCACTGGCATCGGGCCTTATTGCTGTAGCTGCCTGGGAAGCCCATGGAGGACAACGTGCCGCCTGTGCCCGTCAAGTCCTTTGCTCCGCCGCAGCCAGATGCTACATGGGAAGGACGAGGGTGAAGTATCGAGCGTGAGCACATTTGCCACCTCTGAACCAAACAAGAAGCTCAAGAATGAACCCTACTGTGTTGGTTGTAGATGTCCTTGCGTATGACGTTGCTGATCCAGGGAAGGTAAGCGGACGAGCGGGTGAACACAGACGGCTTCTTGTTCATGATGCACCCGATGGGACCGAAGCTGGTGATTCCGTGTACTTCCCAGGAACTGTCGGGACCATCTTGGCACACCAGAGGACCGCCGGAATCTCCCTGTGTCGCAAAATCCAGGAAACATCACGGGGGAAACTCTCCTGCCGTCTATCTTGTGTCGGTTGTTTTTACCTGACAGACGGACTTAAGCTCGTCGGGCAGCGTGTAACCGCAGCAGATCATGGAAGTCTTCACCTGGAACCACCAGTAGTCCATTCGCTTGCACGTGTTGTACGGTACAACAGGTAAGGCCACTTGGTTTAGAGCCTCTGCTACTTTTGCGTTCATGGAATCCCCTAAAGCAAACGAGAATGCAAAAGTTTGTTCATGCAATACACATCCAACATCTAGAGCAGGCACGTATAAAGTCTACCAGGCAATTGTCTTGTCAGAACAAACGCTACACTCTAAAAACAGTTGGGTCAAAAATAACCCAAACTGGGTCACGAATGGACCAACCCAACATTTTAGTTTTTTCAACCCAAAAAGTTGTGCCAAATGAATAACCCACAAAACAACCCTTTCAAATTTTGGGCTGTTTTGTGGGTTATTTAATTACAAGTTGGGTCAAATCATTAAACCAAAAAGCGACCCATTTTTGGGGGTGCTTTGTGGGTTAATTTAACCCAACTTTTGGGGTTAATTAAATAACCCAATTGAATTGGGGCAAAAATGAGCCAACCCAACTTTTTGGGTTAAATAACTCAAAAAGTTGGTTTGGGTTGGTCAAATTAAATTAATGACTAACAAGGCAACCCAATTGAATTGGTCAAAAATGATCCCAACCAACTTTTTTATTTAACCCAAAAAGTTGGGTCAAATTCAACTAATAACCCACGTATCAACCCAATTTTTTGGGATTTTGGGGTTTTTACTTGACCGAACTTTTTGGGTTAATTGAATAAAACAAAAAATTGGGTCATTCCCTTATTTGACCCAATTTCAAGAAAACAACCCCCCAAAATGTGGGCTCCTTTGTGGGTTATTTAATTATAAGTTGGGTCAAATTAATGGACCAAAAAGCAACCCATTTTGGGGGGTTGCTTTGTGGGTTAATTTGACCCAACTTTTGGTATTAATTAAATAAATGATTGAATTACTTTTTGAGTTATTTAACCCAAAAGGTTGGGTCAAATTAAATTAATGACAAACAAAGCAACCCAATTTTTGTGGGTTATTCATTTCATCCAAATTTTTGGGTTAATTGAATAACCCAATTGAATTGTTCCAAAAAAATCCCAACCTATTTTGGGGGGTTGTTTGTGGGTTATTTATTTGACCCAACTTTTTGGGTCATAAAGTTGAGTTACTTTTGACCCAGCTGTTCTTAGAGTGTAACACACCTGTCTCGTCCCCCCAGCCGGTGGCGTAGCACTTCTTTCCCCCAGGTAGCACCTCCTCCGGGGAGGGGAGGCAGGCGTAAGAGATCTGGTCTCCGACCTCAGCCTCTCCGTCCAACCTGATCAGGGCGATGTCGAACTCCACGGTGGGAACAGTGGGATACCTGAAGCCCTCGTGGCGGTAGATGCCCGTCACGCTCAAGCAGCGCTCGCTGGGCTCCGTGATGGTCAGGTTGTGCTTGCCCAGGCACATTCGCCAGCGGTGCAGCTCGTCGGCGTAGCTGGACAGGAAGTGGGTGGATTAGTGCAAAATAATGAGTATAGTGAACACGCCAAGCCCAGCTACCATTAACACAAATCTGAGTAAATCAATTTAAATGTGAAATAAAAGTATCTCCTGTAAACAGTGGTGGAAAATACAAGATATATTTTTCTTTCTGCTCCCTTTCATTCAAATTATTTTTATTCATGTCATGAATACGAAAATGTAAAAAGTAATTGATATCAAAAAAGGTTTGCAATGGCCTATATTATTATTATTTTATTGCCACCACATCTCATTCGCGGACTCCCATGTCACTCACCGGACCCCGCCTTTTAAAGCCACACACATTCACAGTCACAGATAATACAGTGTAAAATGTGAGGATAGCAACTCCATTGTGGACAAAAATAATACATGCACATTACATGCAAACAATATTTTCTATTCTTATTAGGAATCAAATCAGCCAATACCGATAGACTTACTTGATGAAGCAGTGAGCTGCTGTGAGCACCCAGTTCTTATGAATAAGAGTGCCGCCACACGTGTGGAAGAAAGTTGGTTCGGGTCGATTGGACGGCCACACCTGAGAGTAAAGACATCCATGTTTGAGTTAAGATATGAATACTGCTAAATGGGGGGGTGAGGGGGGTTAAGGGGGCAATCTCCCACCTGCATGGACACCTGCCAAGGCCACGAGTGCGGCCTGGCTGGTTCTCCATTCACAATGCGGGACATAATAGAGGGAGGGATGGCGGGTTTACCGCATGTGATGGGCCAGTCTGGAAGAGGACCAAAAAAACAAATGATTAATCTCTTTGTTGGAGGAAAGGTGGAAGAATTGTTTGGTGTCATACTGCGTACCTTAATCCTAATCCCAGAGAGCCCCCAACTATAATCGAATATTTGGATCAAGTCGTGACAGGTTTGGAATTGATCCTTATGACCTCCTGAGCAACTTGGCTATCTTAATTACAATTCACAACTAAATCCAAATTTGACTCAAATCTCAAATTTGATAATTGATATAATAACTACACTGACACACATGGGTAATGGGACTTCCAAAATATGTAATCCAAAAATTGGAAGCAGAATTTGGAAATTCCAACCTCTTACCCCAGCCCCTAAACCCAACCCCCACCCATAAACCACATAACCCTAACATACCAACACCCCCCCCCTCCCCCCACCTAGTCCTACCACTAACACTTCCACTTTGCACTTTCAAAGCAATACTCCACCTATGGCGATGCCGTCCCAAGGATTAGGCGGAACAGGTGGCTCAGTTGGCGCAGGCAGGCTGGGATTTGTAGTCCAATAGGCCCTGAAACCTTTGGCCTCTGTAAATAAATCTGAATGGAAGCGTACCACCAGTTTGCTTCCTTGGGTCTTGATAATTTGAGGGATCTTGGAGCCGCAAAATGGTCCTGAAAAAGGATTCCAAGAGTAATTTGAGTTTTTCCACGGTCCACGGTTGCCACGCGTCGCTAGTACGCACCATGCTTCTGATTCAAGGCGTTGGTCAAGCCGTTGATGTCATACACCACAACCTTGTCGAAGCACTTGGATGACAGGAAGTCTTTGGCCTCGAGCTCAAAGTGAGTGAAGGTCAGCGTGATTTTCTTGCCCGGCGGCAGCGCCACGCTCCACATGCACTCGCCGTTGGCCTTGTAGTTCGTTGGCCAGTTGTGAGACTTCAACACCCCAATCTCCTCCTTGGATGAAAAGCCACATCCCTGGATTTCTGAACCAAAATCAAAACTTCAATTCAGTGCGTGTCCTTTAAAAGCAAGCACTCTATTTGTTTTTAAGTGAGTCTGACCCAAGGTCACATACGAAAAGTGGCACTTTTTTTTTTACTGAAATTTATCATACATTCACTCTACTGTATATCATACTTTTATGTACAAAATACAAAAATTATATATTTTTTATTGTGCATAAATAATAATGAACCATTTTAGAACTTTAATTATTTACTGTATATGCACAATTACAGTATATTTTAAATTATAGTACCGGTATATAAGATTATAGATGTACATGGATTATAGTAGATTATATCACAAAGTATCACAAAATATATTTTTCAAAAGATCCAAAAAAATGAATGAACTATGCGTTAATTTAAAATTTGATTGTTGTCACTTTTAATGGGTACTATATATTTTAATGTGGAAAATAAAATTACAATTTTTTTGCATAATTTATTATTATAGTTATTTACATGTACATTAGATAAATGTATCATTAACAAACAACTACTACTACTACGACGACTACAACAACAATAATAATAATGATAATAATGCCTGCAACGAACAATTATTCTAGTAATTGATTAATCTCTCGATTATTTTGTTGATTAATCGTATTTAAAAACATTCAAACAATTCCACCCCTTCAATGAAAAACATAGTAATATTGAAATACAATATAGCCATATACAATAAAAACATGATAATAAAAATATTATATGTAATTATGTTATTTGTCTGTTATGTGTTACAATGTGAAACTATATGTTTTATAACAAATGACTGCAGTTTAAGATTCCTCTCACTTTTAATGCACAAACCAAAGTGTTTATTGCGCAATGCACTCTCCCAATGCTTATTATTAATCATATCTCCATCTTGCCCCTGCACGACCTTGCTTCCTTATCAAGAAAGTCATAAATAAAAACGGTAATCTTTGTTTTTATGCTGATGGAGGCTCAACGTGACAAAGTTCACGCTGCTTTTGTAATCGTTATGGTCTAAGAAGGCTGTCACGTTTTAGTGTGAGCCTTAATCAGCTGCTCCTGCGTACCTGCTATATCCTCAGGGTACACGGCCTCCCACTTGGCAGAGAAGCCCCTGTCAGTGAGGCGACTGTCAGACAAGAAGGAGACAGACAGAGTGTTGGTGGCGGCCACCACAGCTGGAGGACGGATGTAGCCGCAGTGCGTGCCTGGAAATTGACATGGAGACTATTAGGCGGCCATGCAGAGGACATCATTTATCATTTTGCGACCATTGTTGTGAGCGTGCGTGCATTTGCGCGCGCGCGTGCATGTGTGCAGACTCTGATGCTATTCCATTATCATCTCCCCTACATCAGGGATCTTCATTTCAAAGTTAAAGAGGCTCACTTCAGGGAAATGTCTTCAATCTGTATCTACAATCTGATAGCATTCTGACAAAATTTCAAAGTACACTCTCAGAGGACATATTTGATCCGAGGGGAGAGACTGAGGGCAGCAAGAGTGCGGCAGCAAAGACGAGACTGTGGGGAATAATACTATATGTCATTCAGTCAGTCGGTTAGTTAATTTGTTTGTTTGTTAGTTTGTTTTGGTTGATAGTTTGTTCTGGTTGGTAGTTTGTTCATTTGTTAGTTCAATTAGTTTGCTTGTTACTTAGTTCAATTACTTTTGCTTGTTTGTTAGCTTGGTCATTAGTTAGTTAGATAGTTAGTTTTCTTGTTTGTTCGTTAGTTTACTAGGAATTTAGTGAGTTCCTTCAGTCAGTTAGTTAGTTATTTAGTTAGTCAGTTAGTTAGTTAGTTAGTTAGTTAGTTAGCTTTTCCTTCCATCGCTAATTTACTGACATTAGTTAATCCTAACGACTATACCAGGTATCCTCATTTGAAGTAAATAGCACACAGCAATATTTAAAAGTATGCTACTGTAGGCAAGGGTGACATTTTATCCAAGGGGAGACTGAGGGTTGCTGTAGTGCTGCAGCAATGTGGAGACTGTGGAGAGGTAGTAAACTAGCACAGCAAGAGGGGGTAAGATAACCTTAGCAATATTGTGTTTTTATGCAAAAAAAAATGACATTAGTTAGTTAGTTAGTTAGTTAGTTAGTTAGTTAGTAATTTCTCAGCTCATTCATCAGTTTCTTTGTAGGTAACTGTAGTAGTCTTGGTTAGTTTGTTAGTTTTGTTTGTTCATTTAAGTAGTTTCCGTCCATCAGTCATTACGATCCTTGCTAGTTTATAAGATTATGTTTAAAAAAAATTACAGACCTATTTGTTAGGTTGTTCCTTTGTTCCGTCCCTAGTAGTTAGCTTCAACAGGTCAGTCAGTCAGTCAGTCAGCCAGTCAGCCAGTAACCTCCCTTTCTTCCTTTATTGACAAGTTAGTTCATTAGTAGTCTTTGTTAAGATAGCTGGCAGGATTACACAATAGCTACTAAATAGCCCAGAATAGTACCTGCAGTGGAAAAGTGGCATTATACACGCTAACATTTGATGCTTACTGACGTTTTATAAGAAGAGAAAAATGATGAAAACAAAGGCATCACCTAGTGTGCTGTACGCGTCCGATATGACCAACTTGTCATCCTTGCACTGTCCCGTCTCCCCCGTGATGGCCAACTCAACGATTTGCAGCTTCACCAGAAACCCTTTGGATACGCTTATCCTCCAGGAGACGTTCTGGTGCGCGGGGTACGGATCGGGGAAGCCCGCTGACTGGACGGTCCCTTTGCGCCCGCTCAGAATAACTGCACCACCTGAGAAAGGAAAAGTCCCGTCATCGTGATATTCAGAAGCGGGCAATTAATTTGGTACCTGGACCTTAAGTGGGTACTTAATCGACTTAATCCACTTCTTAATGGCACCACTCTCAGGTTGCAATTATAGGAACTGTCAATATAATACAAAAAAGCTCAGGATGGAAAAATGCTGACCTTACTGTACGCCAGCTAGCAGACTTAAGTGCAATTTGTCACGTGTAATACCAACACCTACAAGACCAAAGAAGAACAGTATTTTACCAGTAGAAGTGGTGGTCGGTGAGAGTGTCTGCGTGGTTGATTTGGATGTGGTTGTGGGTTTCATGGTGGTGGTGGTGGTGTTCACAATAGGCGGGAGGCTGGATTTGGTGAAGGTGGCGCGGAATCCTCTGGAGCTCTTGGTGCTGTCCGATTTGAAGCGCACCATCATGGTGTTGGTGCTGGATTCCACCGGCTTGGGCAAAGCCCCCCCACAAAATTTGCCTTCCAAATTCAATGGACACGGAGATGTTCATAAGCCTTTTTGAAACAGAGAAGTATTTCGAGTTATTAACACGCACTTACCTAAAGACAAAGGGCCATCGTAGACCTGCACAAAGTCTCCGCACACCTCCGGGACCAAGTCGAAGGAGGTGAACGTCAGTCGGACGCGCTCGCCTTCGGGCACGGTGATTTTCCACTTTTTAAACGCACGGGAAAAATGTTAGCATAATTTGCGAGGCTGTTTACACTTAACGCACATCAAAGAGCCAAGGTTATTGCAGTTAATGAAAACGAATGAAAAAAACTACAATTCAGAAAACAATTCCTTTAACGAAATAAAATACAAACAAAAAGGCTTTTTAAAAAACAAAAACTAATTGAAAAAACATTTGATGTTACATAACTTACTAAAACTAACTATAATTAACTATAGCAAAAATGTCCTTCGTTTTAGTTTTTGGTAATTAATACATGAGCCTTTGTGGATTATTTTAAATGTGAAAGGTCGTTTGTAAAGGTCGTTTGAAAGTATGTCACACAGAAGTCACGCCCTCGAGCAGCAGCCAATAGAAGCAGTTTATTAAATATTGCTTATAAGTAATACTTTTTTTTTTAAACAAAAACTAATACTCTAACTACAACGAAACTAAAATTAAACATTTTTTTAAATAACTAAAACTAACACAAGCTATCAGAACCACCCTGAAACTAATTAAAACTAACTAAATTCAAAAAACAAAACTCAAAACGAAATAAAAACTGACTAAAAATAAAAATTCCAAAACTATAAATAACCCTGGTAGGAGCTGCTATTTTGGTTAGCAACAGAGTTCAAATGGGATGAAATGTCATTGAAGTCAAAAGACTATTTGATACGTATCTCGATACGTGGGGTACGATACGATTCAAGGATACGTATTTTGATACATTTTAAAATGGAACGATTCAATTCAGTTTGATCCAATGGACTCAAATATGTTGTATCAAAACTGATTTTCCGAATTGAACTGTTTTTTGTTAGAGCCCTATGTCATTGTTTGAGCAAAATTGACTATGACAGTAGTTAGTACCTTAAAGATTTGAGTTATTTTTCGATATTTATTGAGATTTTTTTTATTTATTTTAGAAAGTTTTTATTTCATTTTTCAGGGTGTTTTTTTTGAATGCTTAATTTTAGTTTAGTTTTAGTTAGTTTCCGTATTATTATTATAATATTTTTTTTAGGGGGGGATTGTTTGATTTTTAAAATGTGTACTACTTGTGCGCAATATTTAATAAACACCATGGTAAAATGAAAAAAGTAACGCATTTCTTACTTAGCGTTGCATTTTGGCTGAGTTAAATGAAAAAGCAGGCGAGGCGAGCCATTGGAGCCAAAAGTCACGCAAATGTGTCGCCTAGGAACGTCATCTGATGTTGCTTTTCTATTGGCTGCTGCGAGATGGCATCACTTCTGTGTGACACACTTTCAAACGTCCTTATTCCAGTTACTATCGAAATAAAAATACTTAAAATCACATTTAAAATCATCCCCAAAGGCTCATGTATTACATTAATTATACACCAAAGACTAAAACAAAGGACATTTTCGCTATAATTATAGTTTTAGTTAGTTTTGTAAACATAAAATGTAGTTTGCTAGTTTCCTTTTTTTTTTTAAGCATTTTCATTTTTTTAAATTTGTTAATGAAAATGTTACTTATTACTAATTACTTTTTTAGTTTCCGTTAACTAAAATAACCTTGACACATTCTGAAACTACCTGGTACAGCGCTCCATTGGGGTAGTTCTGCTCCGGAAAGCCAGGGGTCAGCAGATCCCCTTGGTCACCATGGAGAGCGCCACCAGCTCCAGCTATTTCTGGAGGCAAGGATGGACGACACTTCATTTCCAAGGGTATACACATACTGTACACACGCGCGCGTGCACCCCCCCCCCCCCCCACACACACACAATCCCCTTCTCCCATTCCCCCATCTTCATCCAGCGACACTCCATTTTCTAGGTCAATGGTAATGTATGTGGCGTCATCTTACCCGATGTGCGCTCCGGAGACACGGCCTCATAATGAGCCTTGAACCCTTGGTCTGTTTTCCTGTCATTAGTGTCGAAGTAGACGGTCAGGCGGTTGGTGAGAGACACCAAAGGCAACGGTTTGCTGTAGCCGCAGTATTTCCCTGCAAACGTCACATAAAAATCATCACCAACCACTGTCATTTTGGACATCCTCAACTTCATACTGTCCAACTGACCAATGACTCCCAGTGAATCTCGCAGTGTGATGAAGTCTGCAGTACACAAGTTGGTGTCCTCCAAGGCAAACTCTTCAAACCACAATGAGATCACCTGCGACCAAAACAAACGTTCCATCATCTCATTCATCTTTTGAGTGGAGGGGGAGACAAAATGAGATGTTGCTAATTGACACGTACAACACAAGCTCAATGAGAGTGTGAAGCTTGGCACGGAGGCAGCAGTGCATTACGGTTTTCTCTGCGGTCTGTCTTTTTTTTTCTTTTCTTTTTTGTCAGAAAAGAAGGATGAAGGGGACAGAGGCAGCCATCTGTCTGTTTTGCGTCCATCCCAGCTGCCCTCCACCGCTTGGCCTTACATTAGACAATCAGTAAACAAACTCCGCTTGCGATCTGGCAACGTGCTCGGCCTCTGTGGTAGCATTTCAAAAGAAAAGCTAATTTTCAAGGGAGGAAACGACTTCCGACTACAGTAGCCAAGTCAAGTGCATTTTATTAATTTAGCAGCTGTCTCAAATGAGAGGCAATGAGAAAAAAATTCTTAACAGTTTATCATTGAAATTAACTCGTGGGTAGTATTTTATTTTGAAATGGCTTGGTCAGCACCACCATAAAGCCCAAAACGGGTCACGAAAAATGGTGCTAAATAACATTTGAATGAGAAAATGTCATCTGCTCATCACAGAAGTAAAGCTAAAATGAGAGAATGTGTAACTGTATATCATTTTTTAAATTCAACTTTTTTTAAATGAAAAATAACATTGAAAAATGTCATAACTGTTAATTATAAAATATAAATATTTAATATTTAAAAAACCGAACTTGAAAAACAGGGGATGCCTTTAAAATTTGTCAACTGTGGGAATATGAAGCCCTTTGAGACTCTTTTGTGACTAAGGGCTATATAAATAACAAGTGACTTTTCATCATCGAACAACAAAACGAGGAAACGTCTAATTGTCAGTTGTTAATGAAATGCAACAGATAAACAAAAAAAACATTTACAATCGTCCATTGTCAAAGAAGTAAAGAGAAAAATCATAGATGTCATCAGAGAAATGAAACCAAAAAAATGACAAAATCCCCAAACTGTTCATCACAGAAATAAAACAAAATGTGACCAGTACTGTCCATCATCACCAAAACAAGAAAACTTCCAAACTGCCCTTGATCACAGCAAGGAACATGAAAAACAAGTCGTTCCTCACAGAAGTAAAACGAGAAAACGTAACTATCCATCATCAAAGAAATGTCGAAACTCTCGAAAAACATGACATGACTGTTTATCATTGCAGAAGTAAAACAAGAAAAAGTCGTAACTGAGCATGTGAACGGATGCGACAGCGGGCGTCAAGTCACCTTATCCGGGTCCACACTAATGTGCCAGGTGCAGCTCCTGCCGTTGTCATAACTACTGGGGTAATGTTGGCTGGTGAAGGTGCCCGAAGCTGCGGTGAGCTCCTGCGGGCCGCCGCACCCTGAGTCCGGCCCTGGAGAGGGGATATGCAATGACTTGTTGCCAAAGACATGGTGACAATGTTTTAAAAAGCAGTGATTCGGGCGAACTGCCCTGCCGGGCCCACCCCGTTTGCGCGCCACTGAAGTTAATACTACTAAAACTGCTTCTTGTTTGGTTAGCAGCACAAATAAATCAAATCACAGGAGCATAAAAGACTCAAACAACATTTATTTTTGTCATTAGCCTTTATAAGTAAAGAATTTGTTAAAATTGGACATCCTACTTTTGTGAAAAAATAAAAATAAAAATTATCGCCCAGTCCCATTTTTATACTTGTATGACCCCCCCACCCCAAAATACGCAGGTGGAATACATTTTTGTCACTGAGGATTTCGACATCTAAAACAAGCTGCATCATTTGGCTGACTAATGAGGCATTTAATGTATTCACTTCAACATTGTAGATGGATCCCTGTGTGCAATATATCATGTGGTGCTATTTTAACCACTGTCAAGGGATTTTCAACATCCTGAATATAATTGATAGGGTTTTAATTTTTTTTGTTAAATACAACATATTTGTAAATATTTATTTTATAAAAATAAGTGTCATTTCATTTTATTTTTTAAAGCAGTTTTTTGCAAATTTTTCAGAAAAACAAATTTATGTTTGCATTTTATTTAAAAAATATATTTATTTTTTTAAAGCTGAATTTCTGCCTTTTCCATGTTTATTTAACCATGCTGATTCAATGATTAATACTTATTATTATTATTAGTTTTTAAAAGCTTTATTTGTGCTTGTATTTTATATAGACATTTTTTTGGGACTGAAATTAATATTTTTGAAAGCGGAAATTCTACATTTGCCATACTTTCCTTTTTCCCAATTAATTTGTCTTATTTCATTTTTTTAAAATAATTTCATTTTAAAGCTGAAATTCTTTATTTTCCACATTTTTCAAAATGTTGATGTTTGCAGTTTTATTCAACTAATTAATTGATGTAAATATTTTTTAAGTAAACGTTTTTGTTTTTTTTACACATTTCTTATTTAACTTATTTTTACTTTGCATAACCACACGCCAATTTATTTAACTACAGTTAATTATTTTATAAAGCCGAATTTCAAATTCAATGTCATATCTACACTTTTCCATCTATCCATCCATTTTCTACACCAAATTTCTTCATTGGGGTTGTTCAACTCATTCTCACCCTCTTGTAGAGGCGCCGTGTCTTCCTCGTGGACGAAGTAGAGGACCACTAGGGCCACGCTCACGCCAGTCATGACCAAGAAGAGGACCATCAGAATTATTTCCAGGGTGCTCAAACCCCGGGAAGAACCGTGCTCCTTGGCCATCTCCATGTTCCCTCTCCTCGCCATGGTGGAGACACTGAACAGTGCAGTGCGTGTGCATGTGTGTGTGCGTGTACTTTGGCCGTCAGGTGGGGCATCACATTAAGGGCGAGTAAATGAGCAATGAGACTTGCTCATTATCGCATGCTTTAATCAGACAAGGCCCATGTGAGTAGCATTCGGTTGAACCCTGTTGGGTCCCATGAAATGCGCTATTTAAATGATACGTTTATTCACTTTTGAACATTTTCATCATTACAGATCAGTCTAATATGGGAACAAGTAACATTAGCGCTGATGCTAAGGTTAACATGACAACAGGAACCCTGGTTGGTCCGCCAGTACTAAAGACCACATTGTACTGCATAATGACTCGGAATAGACCGCTAGCATCGATGCTAATGCCCACGCAACAAAGAGATATAGACAACTAACTCTAATAAGATTAAGTTGAAGTAACGTTAGCACAGATGCTAATGCTAACATGACTGAGAGCAGGTGTGCTGGCTGGTCCGCCGATATCACTAAAATATGCAACATGAGCGACGTTCTGCAGCAGGTTTCCCTCCAGCCAATCCCAGTGCTCCGTGATCTCCTTACGCGTAGACGAACAATTCGACGAACGAATCTTTTGAACGGTTCTTTTGAATGAACGGATTCTAAAGATTCAGTTCACTTAAAAGAACTGTCATGCCCATCACTGCCGTGGTCTGGCAGGTCCACTCATGTTACTGGCCGTGTAATGTTGATCATGTGAGGTTGCCATGACAACTGCACAGATGCTATCCTTCTTCCATTAACACTATTTTGAGGTAGGTTGTATTTCCTTCCTTCTACTTGTTCTAATTTCCAGATTAGTACTTACTTTTTATTTTCTCTCGATGACAGAACAGATGACGCAACAAAAGCAGCTTATGGCTCCGTGGGGACACGAAGACCAAGGCAAAAAGCAAAAAAAATCCTTACATAACGTGACAGTTTTTCGCCAAGCTTGTTTTCGGGGTGGAATATTGCAGATTGATAAATGTGCTGTATTTCGCCATTATCGCCGTTTGTTTGGGGATCTTCGCCTGGGGGAGCCACCGTGATTTATGACCACATCTGTCAGCCATAATACAGCAGTCCCTAACGAAGCCACGGAAGGTCACCTTTGTGTGCGCTTGTTTTTGTGCAAAGATGACGAGATTCCAAACGCAAATGCACCAGTCGGACTGATTTAAGAGATTACGGCCGCTTTTACTCGCTATCAATCTGACGTAGTAACAAAGGGAAAGTTTTTGAACATTTTAACTGTGGGTGATGGCGACAGAAGAAAAAAAAATCCCCAAAAGATCAAAAACATGTGTTTTTACCAAGAGCAACTAACTGTGTGTGGTGATTTTGTAAACAGAAAAGACAAAATACACCTTTTTTTTTTATCAAATCAAGGTAATGTTTTTGTAAACACGACAATTCATTTTTGTCTTTAGAAAGATAAAAGATGTTTACGCGTTTACATCAACAATCAATATGATTTAGTCTTTTAACGGACCTAAAATGTTTTCATCAAACATCAAAGAACAAACATACCTGACAGTTGTGATTTTATAAACAGAAAATACACACATCTCTATTTTTTTTAAACATCAAAAACACCTAAGCAGTTTGCATGAAACAATGAAGATAATTTAGAGAGATCAACAAACCAAACCTATTTTTGTAAACATCAAAGCCATACGTTTTTGTATATAACAAAGGCTGGTAGGGGTTGGAGTCAATCATGTTTTTTGTGTGTGTGTGTGTGTATTCACCAAAAATGTTTTGCCCATTGTTGGAGGTCACTGAAGCCACGTGCAATAATACTGTAAAATTCCAAAGACTATCTCACTTTCATTTAAAACCACAAAAATACAAACTGAAATAAAATGTCATTTTCATTTTGAGATATATTTAAAATATAGTTGAATAAAACTAACTTCAACTCCTATCATGAATCCAAAGCAAATATCAGGAGGTGTAAAAAATATATATTTTTTAAACATAAATATGAAAAAAATACAGGTTGGCAAGTCAACCTAAACAAATAATAAATAAAATAAATAAATCAAATGAGCACACTTCAAATTATATCAAAATCGCTGTTAAATTAGCGACATACACTGTTAACTTATTATTTCCCGTATTATGCTCTTATTTTGAAAGACAAAGCAGATGTCGCTTTTTACATGCACGTAACTTTGACTAATAAACATCACATAAACCACTCTAATGCCAACTAGGCACTTGTGTGTATCTACTCAGTGTCATTGATGCGCACAGCCAAATAAAATTTATAATCCGGTACACACACGCTACGGACTTAGTTGCACGCTTTGCTCGGAGCTACCGCAATGCAATTGCCCAAGCTCAAACCGTGTGAATTGGTCTGCTCCAGTGAAAAATATACAAACGAACAGAAAAGCATGAAATACCTAAGGCACCTATAGCAATTATGAACATATCTACAATCAACTTCGAGAATTTTTTTTACAGACTTACCCAACCAAAACACATCTGAAGATTTTTTTTTTTGTGTGTGTGTGTATGTGCTTGTGTTAACACAATTTACGAGTATTCAACAAATCTGACATTTCCTGAACATCAAAGACACGTTTTTTTGTAAAAATCAAAGACAATGTACAGTCTTCGCTAACCCAATCCAAATGTTTTCTCCATCAACATTGCAGAAAAAATGGTGTTCTAATTTACATTGTGTTAATATCAGTGTGTTATCATACACATCAAAGACACAAACTTTATTTCATAAACAAGAAAACTTAAGACTCTTTAACGGGCCTAAATTACATGATGTAGTCAACTTAATTTTCAAGAAAGTTAATATTTTGTACACATTAAAGACACAGACGTTTCATAAGTAGCATCATCAAAGACACCAATGTGATTCAAAAACACCAAAGAAAATGTAACAGACTTAACATCATTTGCTGAACAACAATAGAAAAACAATTTAGTCGTCCAACGGAGCGATTACACATTTTGTACACATCAAAGACAACTATTTGTTTTCATTAACATCAAAGATGTGGACAAGTTTGTGTCTTTATGTGAAATTAATTTAAAAAAAAGCCCCTACACACACCCCAAAAAAAAATTCCACTAACATGCACTTTAAGGGATGCAGTGGAAGAGAAAAGCAGGGTGGATTGATGAAGGGGCGCTCAAGTCGAACGCCGCACCGCAAACAAATGTAGGCCACGTATTCCTCCGGGGGAGGATCAGCCGTCAGGAAGACAAGCAACGACTTTCTCGGCAACACAACGCCCGGATAACAGGAGTAAGGAGCGCTCGAGAAACCTTCCGCAGATTAGAAGCTTTTTAATCACTCAGCTGTTAGGGAAGCTCAGCTGCTTCATTACATTCTTAGAGAAAATGGGCCATGCAAGTTGAAGGCATAGAAAGAGAGCGTAAATAGTACTAAATAGTACATCTTCACAGACAGCCATTTCCTGAATTTTCTCATTAATAGTCATGCATAATTCAATTCAATCCCATTAAAAACGGCTATTTTGAAGCGTTAACAGGTTCAAACTGTCTTTTGTTTGAGAAAAATATCTATTCAAATGATGAAACAGCATCATGTAACACAACTTTGATTGAAAGAGTTCAAAATTGCAGATTTAAATCCTGGATTATGCAGGATTAAATTGTACGACTGCCCGCAAAACCCCCGTGCGGCAATCTCAAGATGTATTTATCCGTTAGATGTCAATTTGAACTTCAAAATGCTTCACTGGATCCCAAAAAGAAAATCATATTTTGAGAACGGAGTTCCAACTCATTCTGGCAGACGAGCAGTGATTTCATTGTAGCTGCTAACGAAGCCTGGGCTTTCCCTGTTTGTGTGTACAAACACTTCAGAAGGCTTTTTTTTTTTTGGTCTCATTGTTGTCTCAAGTTAGTGCTGAACTGATCATCTGCCAAATCACACGACTGAAAACCATTCACACACACAATTCAGAGTCTTCAATAAATGTGTTTCCCCCATTGGAGACGATTTACACATATATATTCGTGTTCAACAAAACCGTACATATTTTAAACATCAAAGTCTTTGTAACGTAAATATCAATGACACGTAGCCTACATGACTTCGTAAGCATCAAAGACGAGTCTTCAGAAAATATTTTGGTGAAGATCAAATATGTGGAAATGTTTGCCTTCAAGAAATTAAAAGAATATCATCACAGGGGTCTGTGTACATGATTTCGTAATAAAAGGCAAAGACGTCTACATTTTTATCTCCCAAAAAAAACGTTGAATCATGTAAGCAGGAGGGAGCGGACACGTGTGACTTGTGAGCAGAGGTGTCCAGATACGAGTCCTCCTTTTTTACAGCTCGTGACATTGCACTGCACAGGCTGTCCATATAAGCAAGCTATCACTGCCATGATGATAACATGGAGGGACGTGCTTGTTAAGACAATCACATCCGCCTCCTGGTATCAGAGTTACACCAGGCAGACATTTTTTTTTTTTTACTTCAACGTACAGATTTAAGAAGCTCCGTTACTCGCCATCAATCTAAGAACAAAAACTGGAATGTCTGACATTTCCCCCAAACATTTGAGAACAATGTAATACGCATTGTACAGGTTTATGTAAACATCAAAGACACATCTTTTTTTATATACTAAATCTCAAAGACACTTTTGAACCGTCTACAAACCCCACATACGAGATGATTTCCTGTCTTCCAACAGAACTAACACTGTTTTCATACACATCAAAGACACGTGACTTTTGTATCCCACACAGGCAATTTAGCAAACTATACTTTTGTAATTATCAAAGACACACGATTCCGTTATCATTCTAGACACGTATGTGATTGTGTGACAAAGACAATTCTGCAGTCTTCAGCAAACGTAACTATCAAAAGCGTTTACGTGTTTTCCTAAAATGTCAATCAAAATGTTATGTTAACTAGATTAGTCTGTATTCACATTTAGTCTGTTCTAACCCAGGTCCAACAGTCTGGACTGGTCGCCGGTCAATCCCAGTGTGGTTGTGAGCGATACATAATTTGGTTATTGATCTCAGGCCCACTTGATGTAAGTCAGCAGTCTTTACAACTCTCAACAGAGAAAAAGTATTTGTAAACATCAAAGACATATATATGTATGTGTATCAACATTCAACAATGAAGACACTTTAGTCTTCAAACAAACCAAACATGATTGTTTTCAGAAACACCACATGCGTGTTTTTGTAACGATCAAAGACACGTACATAAGTACGTAAACGGCAGTAACAAATGAGTTATCAGCAAAACCGACGTGCACGTTTTAACATAAAATATGTGTTTGCATCAAGACTGAAGACAATTTTAAAGCCTTCAATGCAGCTAGCGTACATTTTGTAAAGCATCCATGAACAGGACAGAGTCTTCAAACAATCAAATTTTAAAACACAAAGACTGCCAACCAGACCTGGGTGTACCCCACTTCTTGCCCAGAGACAACTGGAATAGGCTCCAGCTCACTCACAACGCTAACTAGCTAGCGCTAGCGTCCATGCTTTCTAAGACACATAGCTTACATGTTTCGTAAACATCAAAGACCATAAGTGGTTTCATAAATTCTTCTACGTAACCAACATGTTTTAAACACCAAAGACATGCACATGTTTGTGTCGACCTCAAAGACACGTATTTGGTTGCATGTACTTCTACTGTGTTTATGTTGTTTTAGCGCCATCTTGTGGCAGCTTGATGCCAAGGAACTGTGCTGAAGTGAGATGAGGAGCTTCATATATTGCTTTGCCGCCATCTTGTGGAATCTAAAGGCAACTACCAATCTTTTTGATCATTCAAAGCAGGACTTGACCACTGTAGTCATTAACTCATTCACTGCCATTGACAGCTAAAGACGTCAAAAATGTATTTAAACTATTTTTAGTAGTTTCACTTTTTTTTTCCATTTTTGTTAACAAGAGTATGAAAACCTAGATTTTTTTTGTACAATTTGTGATTAATCATGAGTTAACTAGTGAAGTCATGCGATTAATTACGATTACAAATTTTAATCGCCTGATTCCCCTAATTTTTAATAACCTTTTCTTTTCTTTTTGTTTTTAAGAAAAAAAATTAAAAATTAGGGGCGTCGGGCGATTACAATTTTTAAACGTAATTAATCGCATGACTTCACTAGTTAACTCACGATTAATCACAAATTTTAAATCTGTTCTAATACAAAAAATAATAATTCTAGGTTTTCATACTTCTGTTAACAAAAGTGGGAAAAAATGTTCAACTGGAAATAGTTCAAATGAATTTTTGACGTCTATAGCCGTCAATGGCAGTGAATGAGTTAAATAATGAACCATCAAAGCACTGTACGCCGGTAATAAAAACGTGTGACACTCAACTTGTTCTTGTCATCTTTTAATAGAAACCCAAAGAGTAAACAGACATGTGTGCATACAGTCTCTTAGTCTTTTTCTGACAGCACTAGAAAATGTTCATGAAAGACGGGATGCGGGGGACTTTCAAAATACGGGACCCCGAACATCTCAAAAACAACTGTGATGAGATGTTGGTTTCGCATATTTGCCCAGTAACTCATATCCGCCTGTTTTCCATGTCATACAGCCATTTGCCATTGCAACTAATACACATGCGTTTCTCTATTATTGCCATTGATTAGTTTATAGACATATCCTCTCTTTTTTTTTGTTTTAAATATCCGTTTCTATCAAAATTAGTTGTTCATTTGCATACCGTTTAACTTTCTTTGATCACAAATGGTCTAGTCTACGACATTCTGAGATACTCACGTGCCGTCGCGTGGCATCACTACGGCGACCGCCTTGAACTCTGGGGGCGGGTGGGTGAGTTTAACATTGGCTCAACCTCTAATCGAGGACAGCGGAGGGAGGGGGCCGCGCGCAGCAGTTGGGGCGGCGCACGTTCCGCAGCATGGACCGAAACGGGTTGTGCTGTCGCCGCTTGCTCTTCTTGCCCGCCCTTGGCGAGTCCAGGCCGGTGATGGACTTGCGGAAGGAAGTCTGGGCGATCAGTTTTCTCTCCTGCTCCTTGATCTTGCACTGCAGGTGGTTTTGGATGGCAAAGCCCAGCGATTCAAGGTCCACGGATGCGCCGTAGACCTCCCAGGTCATACCCTGCTCATCCCAAACCACATCGTGGACGCTTTTCCGCGTCTGCTCCTCGTCGTCGCTTCCCTCGTCTTCTGCCTGCTGCTTGCCGGAATTGGCCTCAGTACTCGAATCTTTTGTACCTTTTGCTTCCTCAAACTTGGATGAAGCATTTGTGGTTTCGGAGAGATTGATCTGGGCTGTAACAGCCTTGTCTGCAAATCCGGATTTGGTAGGGACGTCCGTCTTTTGGGATTCTCCGAATTTGGTCACGGGTATTTCCACCGTATTTCTCGTCTCTGGCTCCTTGCGATTACCGTGCTCGATGTTGATCTGATACACTGGTTGGATGCTGCTGAGGATGGAGGCGCTTTCTTTAGGCTTCGCCCCCAGCTTGGAGTCGACTGCGGCAGCGGGACACATTTCTGCTTCAACAGTGAGCTTCTCCGTAGTTGGCGGTGACCGCGCATTCATCTGCCGGAAGCCCAAATTCCCGTCGGCCTGGTAGACGACGGTGAGGCTCTGCGGCTCATCGAGGGCGGCGGCGGCGTTCAGCCGGAAGGGCAGCAGGCTTGGGCTGGTGGACACGGCCTTGCAGCTGGTGCTGGCTACCGCCTGGACCTCGGCGTCGCAGCCCCGCTCGACCGCGGCGGAAGGCAGTCGAGGGGAGGTCATGGTGGAAGCCTCCCTGTAGAGCTTACGGTGAGGCTCGGTCTGTCTTTCCTGATGTTCCTGGACTTTTTCCGTCACCTGAGGCAAAGATAAGGGGTCCGTCTTCAAGGGTGCTGGCTGGTGTTTGTCTATGGATACGTGGTCAGTAGATAATTTGTCTACGGGTACTTCTTTGATATCCTGGCTGCTGGACGAAGGCGAAGTCGAATTGAGCAAGGATGCGGTTTCCGCGCTTTGCTTGAGCTCGGGCGGCTCTTGAAGAGAAACGGAGTGTTTCCGTTTGTGACCAGGCTCCTTGGGACTCGACTTGTCCTTGTCTTTGTGAACGGGCACGCTCCCCGCAGACGCCTCTTTACCCGGTTCAGGCGCCAGGTGCCTTGAGCCATTGTTATGGTTTGATGAGATATTCCGAGCCGAGACGGTAACCTCGTCTTTGGACGTTTTTACTTGGCTCTTACAATCTTTGTCATCAGCCAGGTTTAACATGTTGCTAATGTTAGCGTTAGCATCTCTTAGCTCTCCCACTTCAGCCGTACCTTTGCTGGACATGTCCACAGTCTTCTTGAGGGTGCTAACGGGCACTACCGACGCCGTCTGATCCTGTTTGTGACCAGGTGATGCGCAACAAACTTGGGAGGGTTTCAGATTGGGATCCGTGGTCCAGTTGGCGTTAGACTCCTCATTGGCGAGCGTGTCCGCCGCGGCCAGCTGAGGCACCATCTGGACGGTCACTGTCCTTTTTGGGTTGGATCCCATACTGGACGGATGCGTTCACGCTGGAACTGCTGTTGTAATCCAAATGTGCACTCTCCTGCAGCAGGAGGAAAAGCAACAGCCATCATTGAGAGCTCTTTACAAACACAACCGAAGTAACGTCAACGACCCAAAAATTTTACAAGAGCCGACTAACGCCTGCACTGAGCCTGGAGCAAAATTGGATTTTAGGGCCCTCGATTTCTGACAATAATATTGACTATTAATCACTAATGCACCGACTACAAACTTATTTCTACAGTGTTACACTACAGAAGAAGGAGGGGTTAATTTACATAACATTCCAGACTGATAAAGCAGGAAGTGGGATACTAAATAAGTGAAATCATCTAGGCCTACAAACGTAACAAAAAATAAATCAGTATAATATAAAAAACTTGCTGTAAATTTATTTTACTTTGATGCAACATGTTCTTCCTCTACTAATAAAAATAAAATACTATATAATAAAATCTAACTATAAGTGTATTGCTGGAGGTTCCATTCTTGTTAGCGCCAATGCGTCATTCAGTTGTCAATTGTTGTTGCCATAGAGACAGATGTCAATAAACATTAGTGTACACATTACTATAATCTTGCCAGACACTTATTAGGCACACCAGAGATTCAATACAAGAGCTACAGTATCAATGATGCTGCATTTACGGAGATAACAGCGCTTGTTTTTTTTTATCATTATTATTATTTATTTTTTTATAGAACATAAACAATACGAATTAACAGAACACGCCAACATGCCTGAAACGTTAATCCATTTGTAATTTCAATGTTCCCAATAGATAAACTAAAGTTTTTTCAACCTATTCTCTGCCACTTGCTGTACAACTTTTTTTTTTTTTTTTTTTTTAAACAGTGCTCTTTCCGAAATATTCTATCACGCCTCAAGATGGCACCAAAGTCAAGTCTAAATAGGAAAGTAGTGCAGGGCGGTCAAAAGGAGTTGAAGTGATATATCTCGACTAACGGTGAGCTCAAACTACACAACTTTTTTTTGTTAATCTTGACGGTCGCTATGTCAGATTACCAGATAAATTCTCTCTGTGTCTCGGACCGGGCGGGTGGCACCGACCTGACCCTGCTCGACCATCGCGTGCTACCACCATGGTATGGAGCATGGCCCGACGGCAGAAGTCGTCAGGGTGGTACGACAGCAGAATGAAAACATGAGCAGGGACGGATGAGGGTTTAGTTCGCAACGCTGGGATTATGTGAGATGTGCATCAGGGCCAACAGAAATGAACGCAACTCTAACCTCTGAG
Organism: Leptonotus elevatus; assembly: GCF_054856555.1. Lineage (NCBI taxonomy): Eukaryota > Metazoa > Chordata > Actinopteri > Syngnathiformes > Syngnathidae > Leptonotus > Leptonotus elevatus. The sequence goes on along the minus strand of NC_141246.1, from coordinate 5,592,857 downwards.
TCTGCACATTAGCGTGCCATGGAAGATCCTCGGGTTTGCAGCCCAAAACTGTCCAATTTCACTTAATTGGTCCAAAAATGATTACATGTTTACCACAAGTATCTTTATTTATCGATATATGCCAGTGTTGTATAGTGCCCCGTGGGACCAGACAGACAGACAGACAGACAGACTCCATCACTAATTCATTACATTGACGACATTATTGAAGGCGATCAGTTGTAGTAACACAAACACCATCAGCTTCCAGTTACCATCAACCATGACAGGGTCACACAACATGCAGGTGCCTTAGTGGGCAGACAATTGAATCGTTTGTGTTCGCCCTCCCACTATTCGTGCACCCGTCTGTCACCACAGTGCAAACATTGACGGGGAAACACATTCTCATTGCCTTTACCGTTTGGCGTCAATTTCATTCATTTGAGAATGAGGCATTGTGTTGTTGTTGATTTGCAGCAAGACGAATTCACGCCACAAACATGTTTATCAATGTGGTATATTTTGTGTGTGTGTGTGTGTGTGTGCAGATTTGACCTTGCGGGTGCACGCAGCGAAATAATAAAGCACAGTGCAATTACGGCGTGTGTATTAGGGGTGTGGAAACAAGATAAAGGGGGGTCGCTTACCTTGACGGGGGCGCTGCGGTTGGCGCATCCGTGTCAGCGAGAGATGAGGAGGCTTGAAGAAGCCCTCGCATGAATATGGAGACGCACACTCGGTGACATGAGCCACGCCCTCCCGCTGCCTACCAGGAGCCGTTTTTCTTTTTCTTTTTTCCTCCTTTTTTTTTTGAAGGGGGGGGGGGGGTGCTCCGCACACAACTCAATACAAACTGCAGTGACTCACCACTATAAATAAATTAATAAAATAATAAAATAAAATAAAAATAGCGGACTGCTGGTCGAGTGTGTGCACGGTGCATCAGAGTAAACAAAAATATATAATAATGTGATGAATGATGAATGGACAAGTACGTGGGACCACGCAGCTTCATTCACCTGCAATGCATTATCATGACGTGCAAATTGTGCAGTAATTTCACACACACACACAAAAAAAACACTTTATGAGTGAAAGGTGCGGCACCTTAAAATTCTGCAGTGTTCTGCAATGTTGTAATATGAGTTTGAAATTATATTAAATTGTTTTAGGATAATACTTTTCGGTTTAAACTATCAATATAGGCAGTTATAAACCTTGGTGGAACTTGGTCCTCAGGTAAGGGTGTACACGACTATTCCCCCAAAGTCAGCTCCCCTGTATTAACCCTAATGAGGACAAACAATAATGAAAATCATGGCTGGATGGATGTTCACAGGCACATGAAAACAACTAAAGGAATGCATGTTATAAAGTGCAACGATGATGACTCAATGAGAGCATGTACACGCCACTTGCAATTAAACGCAACAAGACGGTCCTGTGGCGGCACCTAGTGGCCCGTTTGTGAATTGAAATTAAAATAGTCAGCTGCATGCAAATTAACTCACATCATCCAGTTTTTTTTGTTTTTTTGTCAAGGCAGCTTGTAACAATGTATCAGCCCGCAAGATGCGACGTCGCGTGAGTGTTTTGCGAGCAGCCAAAAGTTGCTTAAACACTCAGACTGGAAGCTCTCAACAATTCTTACTTATGAAAGGCAATTTTCCAGTTTCCTTGTTAAATTTGTGCGGTGTTGCATGCAACCGAACGCAGCCAAATGCACACGGATCTTTCTTATTTTAGCTTTTGCGCTATTCACAGCCATTCATTTTGTCAACACTTTGCCCCCACTAGCTTAGCCTCGTTGTACGTAGGCAGGTCAGGTCAAAGGCACCACTTCCGGTAACTCCAGCTGCAGCAGGTCGTGCCGCGATGACGTCCTGCTGTTGCAAATTGCGCTAGCATTTACTGCTCGTCGACTCTGAATGCTCGTTTAGGATACGCTCTGGGCACGTTAACTTTTTTTTATTTTTTTATTTGTACTAGAACAAGAAAGGTAAGACAAACGCAATTTAACTGTGACTAGTGTTAAAGCAGGCTTAGCCGAGTAAGCGAAGCTAACTACTGTACAGTTTTGTTTGCCACCTGTTGTCCAGACGACGCTTTCGCTATCATAAATTGGGCACGAAGTCACTTGGTTCGTTCTTTTTTTTCCGTGAAGTCACACATTGCTGCTGTTGAAGCGCAGTGAAAGCGATTTACTTGCCCGTGTTGGTATCATTATAGCTCAATGTTTGTATTTTATGCTAGCAATTACCTCGGAGGCTAATTTAAATGAGCTGCGCTTGTTCACATTGTATCAAGTACATTTAATAACCACAATTTTAACGCAGGAAATATTATTGCTTGGAAGTATAAAACAAATAATACATTTCCGCCGGGTTAAATAAGCACTATGAGTTATTTTCCTTTTAAATGGCTTATACATTTTGCTTGACATTTCACTGCGCATGCTCACTTCAGCTCCAAACATCAGCCGATTTTTTGTTGTCGTCGTGACTAATAAATTAAATTAATATTTTAGCACAAATCATTGTTTTAACGACAGAAATATTACTCCTTAATAATTCACGCAGACACAAAACTAATAACTAACCTTCCATGTTTAAATTTGGAATAATAATTACAATTGTGTGTGTACAAGTTGTTTTTCCTCACAGTTTATGCTGCTGTGCTTTTTGATTTTAGTCACTTCTGTTCAAATTTAGTAAAGTATTTTCCTCTCTTAGCATTGCAGGAAGTATGCTGGCGTACATCTGGCAGTACGTGTACGCGACCTACTTGAGGTATTGGCTCAAGTGGCTCCTCAGGCAGGCAACGGGGACATGCGAGCTGCAGAGGATATGCTCGGGATATGGGCCAGGGGCAGCCAGAACAATAAATACAGGTTGGGATAATAGTTAAAGTTATATATTGCTGGTGTTGTGAAGAATTATTGCATCCCCATCATCATCATAATTTTTTAGTAAACTTAAAAAAAAAAATCGTGCTTATTGAACCATTAACATTGCATCATTAAATAAGGTGAGTATTTTCAATACTTTTAGATTGGTCACTACTTTAAAAACACACATACGTGGGGAAAGACTAAGAGTACTGATGATACTTGTGGGAAAAAATGTGAAATTTGCCACATTTGGGCACAGGTTTTGCTCTAATGCTAGCAATTCAAAACAACAAACAAACAAAATGTTGATTTTGAGTTACCATCTTACGATTGTCACTGTGCCATTGCAGAATACTCTCTGAGGTCGTCAAAAAGCAAGGTAAGCAGATCATGCATATCTTGGTAGGCGTCAAGACTTTCGTTGTTAGTCAAGCTTCGATAATACTACATAGCACGGTGGGAGCCTTACAACCCATGTCACAACAGCACAATTATCATTCGGGCAAAGGTCTGCACTGTAAACAGGATTATCCTGATTTGTTTTGTTTGGTGTCTTGTTACTCTATGCCTTGAAATTAGCATCCAATGAAATAAATCCATAAAACCAATGCTCACTGAACCTTACTTTTAGGTAGTTTTGTGTACGCTATCTGTGCACTCGGTGGATTTTTTTTCCCCCTCACTTCTGTTGTCTCCAGTTGATGTCGACAAGCAGCTATTTCCTTTACATTTCTTCTTCTCCCTCTGCAGCTTCTACGAGGTGCCGCGGAAAGCAGTGAGGAGCACTTAGAGAAACACGTGGAGCAAATAATGAAGGAGAAGAACATCAAAGAGGAGACAAATCCTCTGTAAAGCCACACTCATTAGGAAACTGATCAGTCCAAGTGTGTTTAGGATTAAATAACATCCCTCCTTCCTTGTAGTTTCAAAGAAAGCCTGCACACGTCGCTCCTGCAGATAACGGGATACAAGAGCCTGTATGTATCCGTGGAAAACGTCAGGAAGGAAGCGTTCTGCCCAGAGAACCCTCAACATGAATCCATGCTGTTGAAGGTGTGTATAGGAACAAAAGGACAAATAATCCACTCTGGCGTGGCGTTGTCACAATAGCAAATTTGTGACTTCAAAACTGTGCTTCCTATCAAGCACCTCGATGCCGATGTTGAAACGATGCCAAGGCATAACCTGAAACATCAGTAAAAGCATTGATGACAAAAGATGAAACTTTAAATTCGTAGTATTTTTATTCAAATTCAGAATCAAATTGGTCGGTGGGGAGAACATTTAACAGAAAATTTCGAGTGGGTTGTTTGCGATAATTTGCAAATCGCGAATTTTCTTCATGCTGTGCATACAATAAAATTATGTTGTTCAAAGTTTTTAATGCAATTATCAACATACGAGTGGAGAGATTTGGATAACCTTATTTATAATTGCATCATTTCAAATCCGAGCCCAACAAGAAACCACAGATGGCCATATTAACCCGAACGTAAAATTACTGACACAATGTTGTGTCCAACTTTACACCCCGAAAAAAGATGTAACCACTTTAAAACATACAAACAGGACACTCTAAAAAGAGAATTGCTGAACCAATTTAAGATTACAAATTGTTGACACCCTTTTTTAGAGTGTAATTAATGTAGCATAAGCAGGATGCACTCATACCGACTTCTAAAAATCTTAAATGGATGTTTTTAAAATGTTTGCCCAAAGTCTCGTAAAGAAACACTGAGATTGTTCCACGTTCCACCTCATAACGCGAGAACTCAATTGCGTCACCCTCAGCTTTGGGAGCTGCTCATGCCGAGCGTCACGCTGCAGTCCCGGGTGAGCAAGCAGTGGGGGGACATTGGCTTCCAAGGGGACGACCCCAAGACGGACTTCCGAGGAATGGGCATGCTGGGCCTCACAAACCTTCTGTGAGTGGCTTCTCCAATGTGAAAGAAATCCCAGACACGTTTCACAACCCTCTGTTAACACGACCGTATTGATTCTTTTTTTTTTTTTTTTTGTTTCCTTCCAGCTTCTTCAGTGAACACTACACACAAGAAGCTCGCCAGGTCCTCTCTCATGCCAATCACCCCAAACTGGGGTGAGACACGAGCCCCTTTCGTACTGCGCTCTGTGCGGTTCTGGCTCAAACGCACCAATTTTTGTCCAAACTGTGTGTGAAAGTCGACTGTGCATTGGAGCCTGTTTTCCCACTTGCTGTAAAAGCCGTCACGTTATATCGGACCTGTATTCCAGGTACTCTTACGCCATTGTGGGGATCAACCTGACCGAGATGGCGTACAGCCTGCTGAACAGCGGCGCTCTCAAAGCTCATTTCTACAACACGGTGCCGGGTGCCCCCGAGCTACGGCATTTCCATCAGCTCTATTGTGAGTACGCCGAACTCACAGATTGGATTACATACAGCAAATGAACCATCGTATAACATATCATTTGTGTGTGTGTGTGGGGGGTGGGGGGGGTACAAACGTAGTCCTCCACTGCATATAGTATCATACCAATTTTGGGGGGATGCTAGTGCATTTTTATGCTGGTAAATAGTCCAGTCTACTCCACATACAAAAAAACCCCAGTGCTCTGTAATTTTGTTCGAGATAATATAGCGTTTTTACTATGTGAAAAACATATGTCCATTTTCCCCCCCATTTTTTTTTATTTTTTACGTTTTTTAGGATGTCTGCATTTAGTTTCATCTCAAAAACGTAAAAAAAAAAATGGACATAGGTGTTTTAAGTCCTTTTTTTAAAATGTATTTTTTATTTTAAATTTTTGGGGATGTCTGCATTCAGTTTCATCCCAACACTGTAAAAAAAAAAAAAAGAGAACAATTTCAAGTTATTTTTTTTCTTTATTATTGTTATTATTATTATTATGTTTTTGAGATGTCTGCATTCAGTTTCATCACCCCCCCCCCCAAAAAAAGAAAAGTCCTTATTTTTTTTTTATACGTTTTTAGAATGTCTGCATTCAGTTTCATCCCAAAAACGTGGAATAAAAAAAATGGACATTCGTGTTTTAAGTTTTTTTATTATTATTTTTTTTTTAATGAAAAAAAAGGACATAAGTGTTTTTCACATAGCAGCGACAATATACCAATTTTTGGTTGGAAATATTTTGCGTCTTTTTTTTGTGTGCAGAATGTCAGCCATTTTTTCTGGAAAGTTGGAAAATAGTCTAGTGTCCATCATCTGTGTACAAAAAGCAGTGGGCTGTAAATTAACGAGATCCTAAAAGAGACTCACATTGTGAACCTTTTTGCAGTAAAAATTGCCTTTCAAGCGGAATTTGACGGCCATCTTTGTGGAATACTGTAAAATCTAAATCTGTGCTTTGTTATGTGAAAATGGTCCTCTTATGATATAATATACATAGCTAGAATTTCTGCTATATTCCATGTCTTCGCCTAATCATGTTGGCCATTTTTATGGACTGCCGAAAAAAAAAGCCCAGCGTCTGTGAGTTTTGCTCGTCTCCCAATTCAGGCTACCTGGCGTTTGAGTTTGATAAATTCTGGCTGGCGGAGGAACCTGAAAGCATCATGCTGTTCAACCAGTACAGAGAGAAGTTCCAGCACGTCGTCCGGACCCTCCTGGAGGATCCCCAAGTATCTCTCACTCTCAAAGCCACGTCTTAAACTTAACGCTTCACCAGGGGGGGACGGGGACGCCAGCCTGGAAGCAGACTGAACAAGATACAAGCACAAATCTCTGGAAATTAGAGGTAACAACCATAATATGATGTTGATGATGATGATTAGGGTCCAAAGACACTTTAGCAGTTTTGGTCAACTAAACAATGATAATAATAATAATAATAATAGTAGTAATATTAATCATAATAATAATACATAGAATAGAAAATAACACTGAGTTGGCCATCTCAGGATTTTGATATTTATGTCCGTAATATAGTGACATTTTTTAATTTATTATTATTTTTATTTTTTTTTAGACATATTGTGTGCATCCTCTCTGTACGTTCATCCTGTTGGAATCGAAAACTGAACAATAAAGGAACACACACACAGCAGAGTGTAAAAGAGGGTTTGTTTATATTATATAGTATTCTTCATCTAAACAACTTTTACATGTGAGCATTATGAACATTCGGGCAGATTTGGACGTCGTACTAAAGTGCAAATGTTGCGGGCTCAGTTGGAGGCGTCGAAGCGCTTCTTGGTCACCATCATGGCGCGCTTGATTTGCTCGAAGGAGACGAACATGACAACGTTCCACGAGCCGAGCCTCAGGAAGGACGGCACGAAGCTAGAAGCCACAAAAAGGGAAAATGATGGGATGGTAGGGTAGAGGTTTGATCGCACTCCTTTTTTTCTCTCTCTCTCTTTCAATTCAGTGCAGTAGTAGAACAAAAGTGATTTTTCATGGCAGATACCAATGCCGATTATTAGTCGTGAAGGAGGCCGATAACTGAAAAGCATTCAAACTGTTTGCGACCTCCAACGACCCTCTAAAAAAAAACTAATCGAAATTCGCTCTCCTCGCAAACGTTCACCGCTCAGTGGGACACAGTCTTCGTATGACCGCATCTTTCCATCTCACTTTGAGTAGTAGTAGACCAAGCAGTACTATTCTTCTTCTTCTGTGTTTGCACTGTATTATACCACCTCCTGGTGGCCAAAGTGGGCATGCCAGCACAATTAAAACTCTTCACTGCTGTCGTGCGAGTAGCGTGCAGATGTCAACGAGTGCACAGTTTTGCGTCACTAATAAAAAAAGAGTTGAATGACGAGGCGCTAGTCGTTCTACTAGTGCGCAGAATTGTCTTAATCATGAGGACAAAGAGAGTACTAGTGCAAGGATAATCCAGCGCTCTAGTAGGTTCGCGTTGGCAAATCTCACCCCTTGTAGAAAGCCGTTGGCCCCTCTTTGGTCATCATGGTCCAGGCGCAGTTGATAGCGCTGCGGTACTGACCCGGCGGCGAGTTCATGTACCGGGTCTTCACCACGTCCACCGGGGAGGCGATCACCGTGGTGACGAAGCCGGCGCCGAAGGCAGACACAAAGTGGCACGGCAGGTTGTCTGTAGGGAGGGGGAGGGGGAGGGGGGGGGGGGGAACACCACTTGACAGTCTTATCAGCCGGAGGGCGTGAGGGCCCCGGGCCAATGGGCTGCCTCCGTGTCGGGGCGTGCGTCACCTGACATGAGCTCGTGTCGAAGGAGGGCCTCTTTGATGAGGTCGTACGTCACCAGCTCGGTGCAGTTGACCAGCGCGTTCCTCGTGATGTTGGGTAACGTTCCTGGTGGGATTGGACGCACGGCAGCAACACCGTTTCGTCAACCGCCCAAATCAAATCGCTCTCATTTAAAGTGTAACAAATGATAATCATACATTTTGAAAAATACATGTCAGGAAAATATATGGAAACTCGAATTGCAATAATAATAATGTTAAAAGTGAAAGTTCCATACTGTTGCTATAAATTTGAATGAGGTATGTTTTCCTTTTGCATCAATTGTGTCGGAATGATAAACATTCAAACACCGACAGTGTAGAAATCCACCCATTTTCAGAAGTAACCACAATAAAAAAAATAAAATTGCAAAAATAAATGTTGAACTTTATTATATTCTTTAGTAATCCCATTTAAGTATTTTTTTTTAAATTCTTGGATTACATGCATGGAATTTTTGTATGAATGATATGAAAATTGAGGGTTTCCTACTTGAAAATCTTCCTTTGAAAAATGCTGATTGATTACTCTGTTTCTATTTTTATTTTATTTTACATTTTAAATGAAAGTGAATATTATAAAATTGTATGCTTTTACAATGTATTAAAAGTAATAAAAATAGTTTACTAAGTGCATTTATTATATATTGTATTGCATTCATATGTCCAATAAACCAAACCAAATATGGCAATAGCTTTGTCAAATTAAGAATTAAAACATTCAAGCTGATAATTTGACATAAAATAAATACAAAAAGTATTGTAAAATTTCTTATCCAGTTTATTATTTACACTTAATTATCTTTATGTTTATTTGATTTACCTGTGAAATTCTGGATGACCATAATGTAATACAGTATTTTAATAATACCATACATCAAAAGTTAATCAGCCTAATTGAATTTAATTTACTAATATTTGAATTTCCTTTTAAGAACATTTCAATTTGTGATTGAAATATTTGTTTGAATGTCTATTTAAAAAAAAAAAAAAAAAACTCTTCCTGTCAGCCATTTTGCATTTGAAGTAATTGTTGTTGTTTTTTTTTTTACTTTGAAATATGAACCGCTTAACATTTTTCAAAGGTTGCAAAAATGTGTATAGAGAAGCTGCAATAGGCTAACGGCACAGACCAAACCGTCAACATCGAGTCTGCACGTGCCCCCACGTGACATTTTTGTAATTTTTGTCACAACGTACCTTTCCAGAGTCCGCGCAGTCCTTCGTTGCGGAAGATGTGCCTGTAGGCCTGCATGGTGCCGCTGTAGCGCCGCGCCACTCCGTCCAGGTTCATTTGAGCCTGGAACCTCACCTTCACCACGTCGGTGGGCTGAGCGAACGACACCGCCATGGCGCCCGTCGTGCAGCCGGCCAGGATGCGCATCAGCACTCCGGCATCTGTTAAAATAGTTGGTGAAAACTAACCACACAAAAAAATAAAAAATCACATTGAGAAAATATTTTTGTCAACAAAATAAAATGAAAATGCTAAAAAAAAAAAAAATTACAAAAACAACATCTTCTTTATACAACTATTAATTATAACAGACTTATTCGTTTTTCTCATCTTTATCAAATAATGAGGTTCATTTTAAAGGTAGTAAGAAGTTAATATTTTGCCAATAATTAATGTGATTAACTCGTTCACTGACATAAATTCATAAAAAACAAAACAAAGAATATTAAAAATTAGCAGCAACAGGCGATTATAATTTTTTGGTATGTTTAGAACAGATATATAATATGTGATTAATCATGAGTTAACTAGTGAAGTCATGCAATTAATTACGATAAAAAATTTAAATCGCCTGACGCCCATAATTTAAAAAAAAATTAAGGCTGCATCAAAGCTTTCTGTATGCTCTAGCATTAAAAAACAAAAACGTATAAATACGTATATATATTTTTTTAAGTATACGTTTTTGGGAGCAAATGAGTTAAGGACCTCCCAAAATGGCCACTTGAAATCAAAATAGCGGACTTCCTGTTTCTTTTCGAATAAGAGTTCTTTAGACTTTTTTGGGGGGGTCTCCTTATGATAGCCCTGCCCACCAAAATTCACATTCCTAAGTGAATTTCGAGCTCATTTTAGCTCGACTTTTAAAACGTACTTTCTTTCCCCCCGGTGTAGAAATCTCTGACGTTGTCGTAGAGGCCGATTCGCACCGAGGCGAAGCACATCTGCCGCTGCAGGCCGGCCACCAGCCCGTTATAGAGCGAACGCGGGCCCTCGGTGCGGATCATGGTACTGATGGTCCCGAACACGCCTCTGTAGCGGATGGCCTTGGCTTCCGCCGCCGCCACTTTCTTCTCGCCTTGGATCTGAACTCCACAAACGGGTTTTGAGCACTCATCGTAAACACACACAGAAACACGCGCCGGCGTTTACCTGCAGTCTGACTTTGGCCGTGTCCAGGGGGAACGTGATGAGGTCGGCGATGCACGCCGCCGCCCCCGCGCTCGCCATTTTCACCCCTAAGGGAGGGGGCACGTCTGAGGGTTTCAGGCCTACCATGTCGCCCACAATCTGGAGGTCGCACACACACACACACAAATGTGTCAGTATAGTGCGACTGACAAAGCGGCAATAGAGAAAATCTCCCAAATAACTTGACACCAAAAATGGTTTGTGTTTTTTTTACAAGATGGCGGCAAAGCACTTTTTGTTTTTATTAGATAAGGCTACGGCTTGACTAAATAAAGTTACCCCCTTCACTTCCAACAATTTCTTGGCTCCAAGATGGCGCCAAAGTCATTTTTTTTAATACTAGAAAAAAACAGCCAATAACAGAAGATAGGATGCCCCTCTCTGTCCACCCCCCCCCCCAAAAAATTTTTATCATAATTTCTCAACCATGAATATTTGGTGGTTTGCTATATACAGCACTATCCTGAATATTTGCCGTTTGCTATTTAAAAAAAAAAAAAAATAATTGTGGGAGCTTTGTTAATGCCCTTTTCACACTGCACTTACTAACGCGCGGTGCACCGTTAGCAACCCATTAAGTGCGTATGTGCTACAAAGGCTCGTGAAAATTGATTTGATGTCAGATTTCCGAGTGCTAACAGCAAAAGATCAACCAATGGCAAAAGCCTGTTACTTCCTGATAGGCGGGCTACGCTAGCTTTTCTAAAAATGGGCAAACTGTCATTTCGTTTTGGTGTTTATTTATCTTATTTTGTGCTTCTTTTTTTTTCTCAAAAATTAACTCACTCAAAATGTTGATATTTTTTAAGGTATTATGATTGTCCTCCAAAGATTAGGCCTTCTCATATTGCGATATAGGGCAGTATATAAGACCCAATATGATTAACTAAGCCATGTCTGCCATCTAATGGTAAGTGGTGATATTACAACTTAACGATAGTTAATGCAATTCGCTGTTTGGCACTTACAAATTTGCATATTCACTGATTTTTTTTCTTTTTCTTTCACTATCTTTTAAACTTTTGGCATTTTTCTGCATTTTTTTTTTTTTTACCATTCACAATTTTGTCGTTGAAAACGTGCATTGAATGTTCATCAGTGCTTTTTGGGGTTGTAATTTTTTTTTATCTGGGGCCTCCAGTTGCACATCCTTTAAAAGTAAGTAGACCCAGTCAGTGTACAGCTTGTGTAATCGTATAAATTGATTTTCCTCTCAAAATAACAAAACACACACACAGCAGTTAATAGCTAAACCGCTGGCAACAAAAGTGAGTACACCCCTTAAGTGAAACCCACTTAGCGGCGAGGTATTTACTGTAAAGCAGTTCTTCCCAATGAGAATGTCAGACATCATCTGGTGTTTTGCGAGAAATCTTTCTATTTGACTTAATTGGCCCAAAAATGACTTATTTCCGACAAAAATTGGAATGTATTTATGTATATAAACTTTTTATTTTTATTTTTATTTTTTAAGCATTTGGATGCTTATTGTCAATTTTTGCTTTTTTTTTTGCTACTGTTTTTTATTGTTGTTGCCATTTAAAAAAAATTAAAATAAAAAATCAGCATATTCATTCATTTATACGGTACATCAATTGGTTGCCATAAAATTTGTCTTATTTTAATTTAGTACATTTTGAGACAATTTTGTCTGGTGGTATTCCATGAGTTTTTTTTTTTTTTTTTAATGTAATATGGTTCAATAAAAGTTAGGCAACTTAACAACATCCTGTAAAATATGTACATGAAGTTGACTTACATGGCGTGAAATGTGGTTTCTCAGATGTCGCCGGGCAGGATTAGCAGATTGTAATCCATAAAGGGCAGGTAGGATGTGGTTTGGCTCCGTTATTTATGTATTTACCCCTCGCCCCCCCCCCCCCCCCCCCCCCCCCCCTCCGACGTCTTTATGATACACCAAGCGAGAGGCGTTGCTTACCGTGTCCCCCGGAGTCAAAAGTCCAGCGACTGTCAAAAAGTCAATGTTCAATTGAGCGCTCTTCAAACAAACAACCTTGTCATAGGCCTCCCGCGTCTCCGCCCCCCCCACCCCCACCCCCACCCCCACAACATCTGGTCTACAAATGACTGCAACCTATGGATGCCATTCCCTGTCATCATTAACTAAAAGGAAGTCATCAAACATTTATCAATGTATTTGTTACTATGTGATGTCCGCCTGTTCTGCGCTCCGAACGGCACATGACGGCGACAAAGGGCAAAAGTTGTGACTGAAGTTCACAGCGGAGCAGATAAGAGCTTTTTGCATGTGCGTGTGAAAAAAAAAAAACATGACGTACGGAGGAAAGGAAAAGTCGACATAAATGTCAGCAAAAGCTTCCCCGAATAGCTGAAGTTGATTTATTTAGGGCCGGTCCATGAGGGTGTGCACACTTGTGCAACCACACTCATCTCAGCTGTTTTTTATGTCCTCTCTCAAAAACGAAAGTTGTTCTTTTTCCCATGCAGTTTATAGGTCGCATTAATTGTCGATTAGGTTTCGAAATGATTGACCTTTTTTTTAAAGTTGCCTTTTGAACAGGGGTGTGTAGACTTTATCAGCTGTCCATGACAAATAGGATGCACATGTAAGATGACAACGTTGCAATACACACGGCGTATCATCGTCGATTTAGTAAAACTCACGACTGCAGGGGTTATTTTGATGGCAGGTTTTTGAATCAGTCAATAATTTGTTACTTTTCTACAAATAATTTAACTCATTGCCATTGACGACTATAGACGTCAAAAATTCATTTGAACTATTTCTATTAGTTTAACATTTTTTTCCCACTGAAAACCTAGAATATATATTTTTTAGAACAGATAATAAAGTTTGTAATTAATCGTGAGTGAAGTCATGTGATTAATTACGATAAAAAAAATTAATCGCCTGACACTCCTAGTTTTTAATAATCTTTTCTTTAAAAAAAAAAGATTAAAAAAAAATAACAAAAAAATTATTAACATATTTTTTTTTCAAAAAATAAAAGATTATTAAAAATTAGGGGCGTCAGGCGATTAATTTTTTTTATCGTAATTAATCGCATGACTTCACTAGTTAACTCACGATTAATCACAAATTATATATCTGTTCTAAACGTACCAAAAACATTTATGGCCTGTTTCTCCTAATTTTTTCTATTATTTTAGTTTTCTTTAATGAATTTATGTGAATGAGTTTATTTTGATTTTTCTTTTTATTATACTCTGTGGGTGATTTTTTTTTTTATGATTCAATATTTATTTTTATTTTCTACTGATAAATTAAAAAAATTATCGTACCCATTAGATAATAAAGATCCAAAGGGAAATATTAGTGTTAATAAATAAGTAAATATATAACTTAAAGATATTGAAAAATTATATATTAAAAACTAGTATTGTACTAATATTGTTAGTTAATTGAGAAAATATTTTCTACATTTTTTTTGATAAACTGAAATGGTAATTTCTTGCAAAAGAGGACAGTATATGTTTGTACAGTATTATGGAAAAAATAAAATAAAAACAAAATTAGATTTTATTATTAAATAGCCCCCCCCCCCTAAAATAAGAACATTTGATAACATACGTGTAAACAAATCATTATTATTAAATTATTTTGAATTAATTATACTAACATTTAAATCATATTAAAAAAAAATCTTGTTTGCCAGAAAGCACAATTTCGTGTAGTGTAAGATCGCCACCTTGTGGACAGATTGTTCCATTGCAGACTTGTATAGGAGTAATTTGTTGGTTGTGGCGTGGTTGGTCGACACCAGCAATTCATTTTCAGGAATAATAATACAAGATGTAAAGCAGTCTTAATTTCTTTTTAATGTGACAGTGATATTTGATGCATCAAACAAATGAAGCAAAGTAAAAACAAACGTGTACAAAACAAAAAAACATGCCGTGGGGAACATTCGAAAATGCACAACAAGTGAATTGTATTGTAACCCCCACATAAAGTGACCTTAGTGTGTCCGTACAATAGCGTTTTTGAGTATCATTATCAGCATACACAAACTAAATCCTTTCAACATCATTCTTGGATATCCACCACACGGCACCCGCTCGGAGCCACTCGCTTTCTGGGCTTCTCCACCTGCAACAGTGCCCGTTTCATGCTACTGGTCTCTGATTGGTCGAGCAGATGTTGGCGGCATGGCTTGTTCCTTCTGTGCCATAGTCTCCACTTTGCTGCAGCGCTTTTTTCTCACTGCCCGCAGTGTCTTTCATTTTTTTCTTTTCTTACAGGCACCCTAAGATTTGTACCCAAAAAGTGGGGTGCCTTCGCTCTATTTTGCAGTATTATACTCCACAGTCTCTACTTTGCTGTTGCTAGGTCCCAGTTTTTCTCACTTTCTGAAGTCTCATTTCAGATTTAAAAAAAAAAAAATGGGAGAGGTGACTACTATACTCCAGTTTCTTCCTTGGTCGTAGATCGTTGCCTCTTTGCCTACAGTCTCCGCTTGGAATATCTGTAAAATTTTTCAAAATATATACATGAGACCCTGTATTATGATGCAATCCCGTAGTCTGACCGCCCAGTCTCCTTTCAGATAATGTTCACTTTAAGAGACCCAGTATATACTCCACAGTCTCAGTTTTGCTGCAACGCTGTGTTCTCACTGCCCGCAGTCTCCTCTTGGATCAAATCTGTAACATTTTGAGAATGAAATACTGAATATCCAGCATTAAAGTCCACAGTGATCACTTTGCTGCAGTGCCTCGTTTTCTCACTGCCCGCAGTCTCTTCTTGGATAAATACAACCAGTGAATGCGCAAGTGTTCAACTCCACAGGCCCAAGACTCATAGCGTGTACATTTTGTGACATTTTTCTAATGTCAAATTTGTACCTTGGCTCAAAAATGTTGGGAAAAAATGTCACAATACAGTGAAATTTCTACTGTACAGTGACGACATGTGATTACAGCATGTGTTACCTCTTCTCGTGAATTTTTGGTCACATTCACATTCACATTACAGTAATCACCCGAATATTGGTGGCTGGCTATTGACAGATTCACCGATTCCTGTTTTGTTGAGGGGGGATTATTGATTTTTGTTTTTAGGCCGATTCCAATATTTGGCAGAATAAAATTCTGATCAGATTTATCAACTGATTTTTTTTTCAAATGATATAATTTTAATGTTTTTTGTTGTTGTCTCATAACGCTTACACTAATAAACCTATATATTACAGGCAGACTATTTGACTAAAAATGCTAATGATAATTTGTTGTTTTTTTTCTAGGGAAATGATTAGATGTCATTATTGTCATCTTATTTTGTATTGTGTTATTGTTTAAAAAAATAATAATTGAAAAACTAAAACAGCCCCCCCCCCCCCCCCCCATATTATCTTTTTGGTAGGTTGTAATAATAATAAATTGAAAAAAACTTTTTTTTTTAAATAAATAAAGAGACAACAAATCGGCAATAATGAGGGTAAGAGGGCTTGGGGGATTTAATTTTTTTCCCCCCGTGGGAAATGCTTGAATGTCATCCTTGATTGTTTAATGTGTAAAATGAAAAAGAAGGAAAAAAATATCTGAAAAATTGGGCAATGTTTAAACGTCATTATCTTTCATTTATTTTGCAACGTGTGAATGTGAAAAAAAACAAACAATAACAGGCCAAATAAATAAAATTGGCTTTTTTTTCTTTTTCGGGGATGCTAGGTTTTAACGTGTGTAAACTAAGTTTTAAAAAAAGTCACAATTAAAACCCTTTTTTAGGCCAAAGCAATACAAGCATTGCTTTGGCATCATCTATAAACTACTAAGTTGTATGTGGGTTGAGGAACTTCATTGAAGACATGTGTAGTGTTTTGCTGCCGAGAAACTAATGTTGAAGTGAGTTGAGGAGCTTCTTTCGACATCGTACTTTGCTGCCATCTTGTAGCATTTCTATGCAACTGTAAACCTTAGTGGCGACTTCAATTCGTTGCGTTTTTTTTTCTTCTCCGAGATGGTGCAAGGGTCGCGTTCCTACTCGCCGCCAATAGTGGGGGGGGATTACTGTCAATTCCGACTTGTACTAAAAATGTTCATCTAAAACCGTCAAACGGCGCGCAGGTCTAAACACAGAGTCAACCGGAGAGTGAGATTTCATAGTCACTGGCGGACAGCAGCGCCTGCCGTCCGACTTTGTGGACGTTCTTGGCGTTGGTGATGCGCGCCGACACGTCGGCGGGCTTTTCCAAGTAAAGCACCAGCGCCTGCTCGGTCAGCACCGACGCCAGGAACTGCTCGAAGGTGATGGCCCAGTCCTCGTCCACGCCGGGCTCGCCGCCGTTCTTCTTCTTCTGGTCCTTGTCGCCTTGGTCGCTCCGGACCAGCACCGTGTCGTCGGCGATGTCTTCGCAGCGCAGCTTGTTGTCGTCGGGCTCGTGCGAGCCGGCGCTCAGCACCGAGTACGACGACATGGACGTGTCGTCCTTGGCCTCGTCGTCCGAGGTCAGCATGGCCGATTTGGGGGACGCGTCCTCCAGCTTGATGTCCTGCATGGCCGCGCAACGCTCCTCCTCGTCCTCCTTCCAAAGAGAAAAATAAGGGTTCAAAATCAGATATGAAGGTCGTATCAATTTCGACTTACAAGTGCCCAAATTATTATTTTTGCTTTGTGTTGCAAGCAACACAAGGTCCTTTCTGCCTCTTGGATTAAATTTGTAAAGTTTTGATAATTGAGAGTTTTTCTACTCCACAGTCTCCACATTACTGCAGCATCCCATTTTTTCCTCCACTGCCCCCAGTCTCCTCTTTGATAACATTTCTAACATTAAATTCAGGAAACACAGTATTATACTCCGCTGTTTCCACTTTGCTGTAGCTCCCCATTTTCTCACTGCCCACAGTCTCTTCTTGGACAAAATGTGTTAACATTTTGAGACTACAGGAGACACTCCACAATGCAGTGCTTTCTTGCCGCTTACAGTCTCCTTTTGGATAAAATTATCAAAATTTCGAAATTCAATACAGAAGATGCAATATTATAGTCCACAATCTCCACTTTGCTGCAGCTTCCCGTTTTCTTACTGCCTGTATTCTCTTTTAGTGCAAAATTAGCAAAACATTTAAGAATACAGGAGACCTACTGTTGCACTCCAAAAATCTTCACTTTGCTGACTTTCTTACTGCCCACAGCGTCCTCTTGGATAAAATTTTACAATTTTCTGGATTCAATACAAAAGATTCAGTATTATACTCCACAGTCTCCACTCCCCAATTTTCTTGCTGCCCGTAGTCTCTTTTTGGATAAAATTCATAAAATTTTGAGACTAAGTATTACACTCCATAATCTTCGTTTTGCTGCAGCACTTTCTAACTGCCCGCAGTCTCCACTTGGATAATTTTTTTTTAAATTATTATTTTTAGAGATCCCGTTTTATGCACCACATTTAAAACTATTTTTAATAGTAATTATTAATTATATAATTACTTGTTAATTGACATTCTTTTGTAGTTTGTTTACTGTTCGATCCTATGCACAGCACTTTGTTACAGCAGCTGCTGGTGTGGGAATGCTGGTCCCACATATGTTATTGGGATTTTTATACTCACTTTTTTTCTTTTTTTTTTGCTTAGAAACAACTCCCATATAATACTTTCGATTTACACTGTTCAAATTTCAACTTGCTTCAAAAATGCACGCCTTCCGGGGTATTTATCGTCTAATTCCACATGACTTACAGTATTGGCACAATTTAACGTTAAATATCAACTTTTCCCATTCATTTTCAAATGAACTGACATTGGACTTTTTCCCACTTCCCACGCCCACTTCCATACGTACAATTCTGATACTGCTCAGTGGCGCACTTGGTAGAACGCACTGTTCAGTAACCAGGAGGTCGCGGTTTCAAATCCCCCTTTCTGACTGTATTGTACTGTTGCAAATGTATCCATGGCAATTATGCTGATTACATGCTAACCGACTGACTATCATAGTTACACTTTTCCATCTAAATGCCTAGGTGGCGCTATTGAGTGATTAAAAAATTATAATTTTTTTGCCTTTTTCCATCAGATATTATTAGTTCCACTTTTCCATCTAAATGAATGGAGGGCACTTTCAGATAACACTTTTCTATATAAAATTTCAACCTGCTTCAAAAATTCCCACCTCCCGGGTTCAAGTGTTCTTTTTATTTGCTTACTACAATTAATACTTTGTAATTTTCACATCATTTATCTTTCAATTGACTTCAAAAGCATTCAGCTTTCAGTATTCCCACGCAATTTCTGCAGTAATTGCACTCACGGTAGCCTAGTTGTTAAAGTGCTCTATAAACAAAGTTGCTGTGAACTTCCCATTTTGTCACTTTGCTCATTCTCCTGTTTTTTTCGTACCTCGGAGGAGTGATCCCCGTGCTGGTGGTCTCTGCGCGTGGCGGAGAAGAGTTTCCCCACTTCTCCCATCTCCAGCAGCAGGCTGGTGACGGTGGCGGTGGCGTGGTAGAGCTGCTGCTCGGCGGGGTCCTCGCTGAACATGCTATATAGCGTCTTGCACAGCTCGATGAACTGAGTCTGTGCCACAACAGGAAATATTTCTATATCAAGTATCTTGATTTCAATTTGATGCATTTAACATCTTTTAAATCAAAAAAACGATTTTCTGAACATATGCTGTTCACAAAACCAATCTGATTACCTGGTTGAGCTTGGGGAGATCTTTGGTGCGCTCCGTTTTGGCCTTGCTGTCGTGGTTCCACAGCTTTAGGTAGTGGCGATAGTCGGGAGTGTTCAGCTTCTTCACTGCAAAGACGATTTCACAAACATCAGCTGCTGTGACATTGCGTTCATTCGCGCCCGGACAGCAAACAATGCTTCTTCAGCAAATAAAGAGAAATGGCATCACTTAACAATTGTCATATGAATGCCGTTAAATAGGCCAACTTGCTTCGAAAGGGTTTTCTGCTCACTGGTTGTCAAATGCGGTATTTAGCGTGACAATGTTGAGATAGTGTTTTTTAAGCATTTCAAATGAGATGTAAAGCTTGTGTTCAAATATCTGTTGCTTAAAGGGTCGTTAACATCCCAACTAGCTAGCTAGGCTAATTGTTACCCCGTGAATGGTGTTTTCCATTATGTGCTAGCTTTAAGCTAGCAGGTAAAGGTTTATTTTTAACTCTCACTGCCATTGACGGCAAAAATTAATTTTAACTATTTCTAAAATGGTTTCCCACTTTTGTTAACAAAAGTATAAACACGTAGAATTTTTTTTGGTATTAGAATAGATATAAAATTTGTGATTAATCGTGAGTTAACTCATGGTCATGCGATTAATTACGTTTAAAAATTGTAATCGCCCGACGCCCCTAATTTTTAATAATGTTTTTTCTTTGAAAAAAAAACATTAAAAATTAAAAAGATTTTATTTTTATTTTTTAAAGAAAAGGTTATTAAAAACTAGGAGCATCAGGCGATTACAATTTTTAACCATAATTAATCGCATGACTTCACTAGTTAACTCACAATTAATTACAAATTTTATATCTGTTCTAAATGTACAAAAAAAATCTAGGTTTTCATACTGTTAACAAAAATGGAAAAAAAATATTTTAACTAATAAAAATAGTTCAAATGAATTTTTGACGTCTATAGCTGTCAATGGCAGTGAATGAGTTAAGGCAAAATTGTTGTTTTAAATACATCATGTATAATTGTCTTTGTATTATGTTGTTTGACAGTAAACTTATGGTACCACTTTACTACAAACAATTTACACCTTACACTGTTTTTAATTTCATTTATTTTGCTGTTTTACAGATATACTGGTACTCCTGGCCATGATTGATTGAGTCTTCCGCGCTGCTTGTGTTGCGCTCACCTTTTTCCGTTTTAAACGTAACCCTGACAAAGCCGTCGTCCTTGTCGCTTCGGTTCTTCGCATCCTGGCCTGAGAAAAGGACACAAAGTGTTGAAACAATTTGCTTTCTATCTCCTTAAATACCTGGTTGATTGATTTATTGTGAATCATTTTTTCCAATATTTATTTAATTGAATTTGTTCATCATCAATCATCTTATAAATGGAACCGATTATTTCTGCTCCTGAGTCCTGACTTGCAGTTTGTGCTGAAGTGTTCATGTTACCCATGGATGTTTCCGGGGTGATGTCTTCAAAGAAGTACTGCGTGGCCTCGAAGGCCGAGTCGGGCTCTTCCTGTTCGCTTGTCACCTCTAGACACAAGGCCGTGCATCGTCATTGCGGGCCAAGCAAGTCACATCGCAATTGCGGTGGACTTTTTGGCACTCACCGGGTAAAACGTGCATCTTGTAGAGGAGCTTCAGTTTCTCCGTCAGGTCCCCATGACACAGAACGCCTGCAAAGCACCAGCAATTTAATCATTTGGAAATATTGAATATACAATTTTGGGGGGTTTGAAAGAAAATATGTATTTTATTCCAAACCCCCAAAATTATGAACATGTTTCCTCTACTACAGTAGACCCCCGAATAATAAAAAAATTGTTTTTTTTATATATTAATTTTCAAAAAATATTTATTCCCTTTTTTTCTTGTTTTGGGGGGGGGGGGGGGGCACAACCTACATTTTCTGTAGAAAATGCATATTGAGCATTTGTGTACATTTCTGGGGGTTTACAAATATATATTAAAAAAATTATTATCCTCTAATCCCCATAATTATGAGGATTTTCGTTGTACAATCCCTACCGCCTGCAGATAGCGGGGATCCACGATACAATTTTAAGTTGTAATATCATCATTCACCACTAGATGGCAGATGTACCGGTAGCCGAGTTGGGCTTGCACCAGGTCAACACAAATAGGCATAATAATTTTTGCAGATTTGGAAAAAACAAACACTGTAGTACCTCAATAATATTACAATTTTGAGTGAGTTGATACAAAAAAAAGAAGAAGAATAAAACAGTATGTGGTTATTCTGTTGTTTGCTTCAAACCCTTCATTGTTGAATAGTAGATCTTTTACACATGCACTGACAAATGTTTTATGAAAAATGAAATATTGTATATTAAGAGCATATATTTTGCATGCATGTATGTATATCCATATTTAAAATAAAAAAAATGTTGTCATAACATTTGGTTAGGAAGAGCGCGGTTCTATGTTCTATCTAAAAATCGCGGCTGCCTCCATCCTGGCTTACAGTAATAGATGAACTTCACAGTGGAATGGTCGCGTGTGTGTGTGTGTGTGTGTGTGTGTGTGTGTGTGTGTGTGTGTGTGTGTGTACCTACCAAGGCCATTGATGAACTCTCGGAAGTTGATGAAGGCGTCGCCGTTGTGGTCGAGCAGGCGAAAGAAGCGCACGGCCAACGGGTCCGAGTGGGCGCCGTTGGCCCAGGGGAAGAGGAGATTGAAGAGGCCCTTGAACTGCTCCACGTCGATGCGGTACTGCTCCAGGTAGGGCAGGCTGGGGTCGTGGCGCTCCGTTGGGTTGCTGCTGCCTCCCCAGTAGCAGCTGGTCAGGTGCTCCGCCTAAAATGTTTCACACAAGGACTAATGGTTTCATATGACAGTGAACATTATGGATTTTCTTTTTTTGAGATTTGAACATGTTAGTGACATTCTTTTGTCAAAAAGGACCAAAAAAAAAATTGTTGTCCTGCAGAAATTAGTTTATCTTTCTTATGAACTAACTGCTGATGACCTTAATAATGAATGCAGTGTTAACGGGTTCCCCTTTTGCCCACCTTGAAGAGGACAAAGAGTTCCTCCAACTCGTCGATGCTGAAGGCTGTCTCCGTTACAATAGTCCTGACCTAGAAATGCGCAAGCATAAAAGATTATGTTCGGTGTGAAGAAAGAGGACATTGTCCAGCGACCCGAGCGACCTTTTTTTTCATGTGCCGATCCAAATTCACATGGCACAAGAATGAGACCTTTGGCCAAAGGTTTTTCTTACCACATTGCGTTTGGTTGTGTCTTCGATGGTCTGGATGACCCTCAGCCTCTGCTTGAAACGCATCTGCTCGATGACGTCGGCGCGGATGGAGCCAAATTTCTTCAAGCAGAAAAAAGCGAGAAACATGGTTGCTTGTAAAAAAAATAAAATAAAAAGCACGGGTGACCAGAAAAATCGACAGGAATTTTAACATTATCCAAAGGTTAAGCCGTCATTAATTCCTCATTTAGTATAATTTATAGGCTAATGGCTGCCTGGGTTGGCTTTAGATGCTTGCATGACACGCACCCAGTTTAGTCTTTTATTTTATATTTTATTCCGTTTAGAGCATTACGCTCATTATATGGTAAGGTTATTGGTAGCTGATTTACAAAACCGAATTGAGTCTTTCCCATCTACATATGAGTAGACCACAAAGTATTTTATACTTCACGCTAAGGGTGTTAGAAAAAAATCGATTTGGCAATATATTGCGATATTACAGCGTGTAATTCTCGAATCAAATCGATATGTGGCCGAATAAATTTTTAAACATACATTTTTATGGGAATGTTTAACAAAACATCTTACTTAGGGTTAGGATTCACACATTAAGTATGGAAATATGTTATATTAATGGAACATTAAGCCTTAATATTTTATTTCAGTGCTGTTCAAACATGAAACAGACTGCAACCTGTTTGTTAAATGCAGTGGCTCAGTTATAAGCCTGAATTTTCAGATAAATAAATACATTTTGATAGAAATATTACAGTGTACATATAGAAGTTTACTGATTAGTATTTTCTAAATTTGAGTAAAAAAGAAAGAAAATCGCAATAGTCAATTTATAGATTCGTATCAGGATTAATCGGTATCGAATCGAATCGTGACCTATGAATCGTGATACGAATCGAGTCGCCAGGTACTAGGCAATTCACACCCGTACTTCACACCAAATGCTCTAGCTTATGTCACTTGTTCTCAAAGTATGGTATGAGTACCACTCGTCAGAGCCGTATATAGAGAGAGTTTGGCCTACTCGGTTTCAGCACAGGGTAACAAGATGGCGTCCATATGTCATTTGACCAGCAGCGTGATTGGTCACGCTGTGATTGGTCAACTCCTGGTCACATGACATATGGACGCCATCTTGTTACCCTGCTGAAACCGAGTTGGCCAAACTCTCTATATACGGCTCTGCCATTAGTGGTACACGGGCTCCCTCTAATGGTACGCAAAATAATCACTGCCTATACGGTACAGTTGTATTGAACTTTTCAGTTAATACCTTCAAACAACAAGACCAGACAAACGCTTTTCGCACGATGAAATACCTCATAAGAGCTGCGGACCAGTTTGAAAATGTCCACCTCTGGATGCGGCTCTCCGTTGTCCGTCAACAAAGAGTGCAGATGTTGGATGGGTGGCAAGGTGCTGTCCTTATTGGTCACGTTATCCAAGTATCTACGACCGACAAATACCCCGTCAAGACGACAAGAAGGCGACACCTCGCCCCTATTCGTCCCCTTCTCACCTGCCCAGCACCGTCATGGCCTCGCCGTCGTCCTTGCAGCCGAGCAGCTGGTGGATGTTGGCGTGCAGCACGGCGAGCGCCAGCTGGAAGATCACCTTGATGCCGTCGAAGAAAAAGCAGTCCACCACCACCACGGCGCTCTCGAACGGCATGACCGACAGGAAGAGCGTGAGGAACCAAGAGAGCGAGATGGTGGAGATGACGCCGAGGTCCTGCATGCAGTCGTACAGCTCAGGCACGTACTCGCGGGCCAGCTCCTCAAACACGCCTTGATCCACCAGAGCTCCTGAGAACATCACATGGATGAGGTCAAGCGTTGTGGCATCATTTGGCAACGAAGGTATCGTGTCATTTTTTCACGTATCGGTTCTATTTTCTCCAATTTTGTCCCTCATATTGCGACAAACATACAAGTGCTTTGGGAAAACAGACAAAATGTACTACTTTTCCATACTGACCTACAACCCTGGTGTTGTAGTAGTCCGGCAACATCCTTTCACAAAGCGCCACCAGTAGCCAGAAGGCCTCCTCCTCTTTAGCGTAGAGGAGCAACACTGACGTCACGATATTCATAGCCTGTGATGTCATCAAAATATCAGCACAAAAAGTTACCGCGCCTTATTTTCCAATCACTGCGCCGATATTGAGCACGGTACCTGGCAGTATCCGATGTTGGGGTTCCTGAAGGCGTAGGCGGTGAGGACCCGGCGGAGGGCGGCGATACCGATCTCATTCTGGAAGGCGGGATGCTCCGGCAGGGAGCGGTGGAGGTCCCGCTCGATTTCCTCGGTGGCCAAGTTGTATTTGCCCATGGAGCGCTCCACCAGGTCTTCGTAATAGCCGGCGTTGGTGGCCATCTCGTTGATGGCCCCTGAGAGGACCGCGAGGGAACGAAGGCATTCATTAGCATAAATGTCGTTCCCTCTGCTTTATAGTTTTGTGTAGTGCAATTAGGCATGGGTCAATTAAAAAGTCAAGGTTTTAAAAACTGTCACTGGCAACGAGCTCATGTTTTATTTTTTTGAAGCGACTTCAAAACAGGGCACAATATGATTGGCTGTTTGCACAGCTGAGTCAACAGAAGCTTTGACGAAAGAGACACAGTTAGGTACTTACACAAATTGATCAACTCACTTGCTCCCAAAAACATATAAATACGTTCTATTTTAAATATTTTAAGTCTCCCAAAGACGTATTTATATGTGTATTATGTTTTTGTTTATGCTAGAGCATAAAAGGCTTTGATGCAGCCTCTCAACTGCAGAGAACGGTTGAAGAAATGGTAGTTTTTTGCAAAAACGGCCAGCAGGTGGCAGCAGAGCAAACGAGATCAACCAGGGCCATGTTGAAAAAAGCGAATTTACCCACAGTTCTAAACAGATTTGTGAATAATGATGAAGCTTCGCTATATTGTAATGCTAATGGCTGCAAAACGGAAACAGATAGAAATATATAATATAACAGTTTAAAATATATTTTATTCCTGATGAAAAAAATTATCTCAAATTTTTCTTTTGGTAGGTTCCATGTTTTTTATAGCAATAGAACACAATATTCTGTGGGCCTTGCAAAATCAGTCAAAATCCAGTAAAACAGCCAGGAGTGAAGGGGGTTGCTTCAGTGAAAATGGCGGGGGGTGAAATATTTAATGTGCATTGTCCTAATAAAAAAAAGTCTGTCTTCTGACCATACGGAAATGGATACAGGAGGCCCTTGTTCTCCTCCGTTCTAACTGATAAGTTCAATGCTACGCGGATTTTGCAGTGTTTATCAGTACTCCAGCGAGTCTGCGGTTTATAAAGGTCATGAAAATCTGCATTTTAAGGTTATGAACCG
The DNA here is from genome assembly GCF_054856555.1 of Leptonotus elevatus. Taxonomy (NCBI): domain Eukaryota; kingdom Metazoa; phylum Chordata; class Actinopteri; order Syngnathiformes; family Syngnathidae; genus Leptonotus; species Leptonotus elevatus. The sequence continues at coordinate 5,567,110 of NC_141246.1, read as the reverse complement.
GTTTTGCACACCAGCGTTAAGGATACATTGTCACACAGCACGAAAAGCCAAGCTCAGTTACCAACCGTACTTACTGATTAATGTGCGCTTTCATGCATTTACGCTTAACGCCCAATTCACACTGACTGCGGCACGGACGCAGCGCGTTTTCCGTATGTCATGCTATGTAGTTAGCTAGCTTCCCTCCCCAAAAAATTAGTTATATTTTGAAATATACCGGATCTACCTTGATGCCGACGCTCGACTTCCTGTCTGACTCGTGTCATTTCTTCAGCTTCATGAAAATCCGCATGCGGCGTCCGGAAAAAAAATCTTCCGCAGCGCCGCATCCGTTCCGCACCGCACTGCAGCTGGTTGTGAATTGACACGCAGACTTGAATGCTTTCGATTCCTTGCGGCGGCCGTATGGAAAATGCACCGCGTCCGTTCCGCAGTCAGTGTGAATTGGCCGTAATTATGACTGCTACTCCGCTAGCTGAGGTTAGTGACAAATTTGGATTACGTCAACCTTATGACCATGAAACTCGGTCGCAAAAAGAGAACCCCCAGTACCAACACTGATGGCACTGTGTCCATGTGTTCAAATTCACGACTTTATCAGTAAAGTGAACGCACGCACGCACATACACATACTCACCCACACACACAAAAAAAAAAAATATATATATATATATATATATATAAAAAAATAAAAAATAAAAAAAAGAGCAATGATGATGACATTTCCGAATGAACAATACTGAGCTCTTAGAAAAAAAAAAAGAAAAAAAAGAAAAAATATATCTGTAAAGTGAAATTGATTTCCTTTCTTTTCTTCTTCATTGTTGACCATTACATGCAAGAATGCATGTCCGGTGATCAAAAAAAATCGATCATCTCTCACATCAAACATGACAAATATTATCTTCATATTTCATTTTTGGGCGAGTGTCGGTGAGATCATATGATTTGTTGGAGCTCACCAGAGAACAGTAGCCAGAGATCTCCTCTCATGCCTTCGGGGATGCCTTTGAGGACCAGTTCTTTGGTCTTCTCTGTGCGGTACATGCACACACCCTGGCCAAACTCGGTGAAGTGGTTCTTCCAGGCCTGCTCCTTCAGGAACTCCTTAGCCTGGGCACACAAGCAGCAATGTGTAGGTCAGAGACACCAAGACATCTCACACAGTCTCATACTGAAAGCGGAATTTTGGGCTCACCAATTTGGGATTGAACTCCTCGGGCGAGCGGCGTCGGTACATGGTCATGAGGGCCTGCGAGGCGGTGGGCACGCTGCTGTCGTTCAGGTTGAAGGTGCGCTCGCCCTCCGAGCTCATGCTGTGCTGCGGGCTGCTGGACAGCAGCGAGCTGTAAACCTACAAAGCACAAAAAGGGGGAGGGAAAGGAAGCATCTTCAGGATGCGGAGCGCCGAGCACGGACCGTCACGCGCCGAACCATCGGCCCTAACCTCGTCGTCGGAGCTGTTGAGGCTGCCGGTGAGCTCCCGCTCCAGGCAGCTTTTGGAGGGTGTCTGCTGTAAAAAGTCGGAGATCCTCTGGACCAGGAAGTCCCGGTCCTTCAGGTTGGCAAACAGGAAAGTCATTCGGTTCTTGGTGCTGATGGAAACGGGACTAGGGAGCACGTTGGAGCTGTCGGCCTTCTCCACGATGGTAACCTGAAAGTTATTCCTTGTATTAGGGACACTTGCATAAAATCCAATACATTCACAGAAATCATTCAAGCCTAACTAAGATTTATGTATTTTTTTTTTTACATGACAAATTCCCATGTACTTTTTTAGATAATTTTACACAAACCTGCCAAATAAACCTTATATGATACATATTCATGAGTCTAATAAAGCTTATTTATTTGAAAAGCATGATCTTCAGGTTTACGCATTTAGTATTAATAAAGTATAATTACTCTAAATCAATAATAATCAGAGTATTTATTTAAAATACATAAAGTATATAGTTTGAATTGCATAATAATGAGGCTACCTATACATGACAAATAATGTTGTGAGAAACACTTATGTCCATTTTTTTTGTTCTTTGAATGTAGACATCCCAAAAACGTAAAAAAACGTAATGATACTTTATTAATACTAAATACATAAATACATGCATTTCAAATGAATAGGCTTTATTTGACTAATGAAAGCTTTATTTGGTAGGTTTATGTTGAAATTTTCAAAAAATAAAAAGTAAATGGAAATTTATGTTAAAAAAACAAACAAATCTTAAGTTAGGCTTGAAATATATTTCTGTGAGTGTACAAAAGTGACATGGGGTTGAGGATTTTCTATGTTGTAAAACACGACCAAACATCATATTCAAATATTTTAGCTGCTTTCCCGGGCAACACCAACATGGATCCATTTCGATTGTGCAGGTGTACCTAATGAAGTGTCCTGCGCATTTATTCTGCCTGACTGACCTCACGGAGCGGAATGATGAGGCTGCACTGCATCTCCTCCTTGCTGGTGAAGCAGATGTAGTTGGTGGATACAAACATCTGTCCCAGGATGTGCATTTTGCTGAAGGGGGTCCACAGGGTGCAGTCCGTGTGCCCGTCCAGTTTTTCATCTTTGGGCAGACGAAAGAGCGCCCTGTAGCGCTCACTCTTGGCTCTGGCGTCCAAGTCCCTGCAGAAAGAATGAAGGCGTCACACATCGAGTAAAACAGGAAAAGAAAAGTGTCCAAAGCGGAGTTAACCAGTCACCTCTTGAGGGCCGACACCTTCTTGGGCGACTTCTTCTTGAGCTTGGGCAGCGAGCGGTCCTCCTCGAAGCCCTTGTTGTCTAGCAGCTGGCGCATGGCGATGTTGGCCAGTTGCTCGGCCAGCTTGAAGGTCTCGTTGATGTTGAGGAAGACGGAGAACACGTGCTCGTGGCTGCGCGTGCTCACCTTGATGCCGTCGGGCAGCAGCAGGGTGGCGCTCTTCTCCAGCTGCGTGATGTCGGCCCAGCGCACCACCAGCTTGACTGAAAGGCACAAATGAGTGAGGGTTACAAAATTATGGAAATTGGCAAAAGTTGGAAGCATTCAATGGGGATGAATAAATAACTACAGCGCCTTTCAACAAGAGGGCTTTATTTTTGGAGAAGAGAGTTTTTGTGTTAGTGCCCAGCGGGAAGTATGAAGTGAGAATGGCCGAGCGGTCTAAGGTGCTGCGTACCACCACACCTGTACGTTGGACATTGTAAATGGTACTTCCTTTATATAGCGCTTTTAAACCTTACCAGGCCCTCAAAACAATTTACATTCGACTACTCGTGACGCAGCATCAGGAGCCACTGGGGGGTTCAGTATCTTGCTCAAGGATAGTTCGACGTGGCCACTATGACATGGGATCGAACCCACAACCTCTAGGGTTGGGAGACGACCACTCTACCACTGAGTCATGCCAGGCCCTTGTCTATACCTGTCCAAACTACAACCACAATTAAAAAAAAAACAGTATCAAATTCATACACTAACATTGCCAATGAAAACGGATGATTCGGGACCCTTTCCCCTAATCTAGCGCCAACCTTCTTTGCCCAGCAGGTAGGAATAGAAGCACAGGTGGTTGATGCTGAGGTAGAGCCAGCCTTGCCGTGGCACTTTGCCCTTCCAGTAGCTGCACGAGTAGTAGTTGACCAGCTTCTCCTCGTCCGGCATTCCAAACAGCTTGCGGAATTTAGAGCTGGCCTCCTTAAACTTGTCTGTGTCATCGTCCTCTTTCACGTCGTGGTTCTTGTTGTACTCGGCAATGATGCCCTGCAGCCGGACACAAACACACACACACACACACACACAAAGAAGGGATTGATTTGCAGGCCGAGCGAGATGGTAACGTATTGTAAACAGCAGATTTACTTATAATGCCTGCGGGGCATTTGGAGCATGCTCTGTTTTTAATGTGATGTTATTGTCTTTTGTTTGTCAGTGAAACATTGATGTGGCTAAGGAACATGACTCTCCGCCGCGACCATGTTACTTCTACTAGACACGCCTCATAATGGCCGTGTAATGGAGCGGCTCTCCAAGTTGTTGTTTAAGTCAGGACAGGAGTGGTTCATTCGAGAATATACTTCATTTAGATAACGCTTTTCCACCTTTCCTTCCTCAAAGCGCTTCACATTTTATCTACTCATTATCAGGAGCAACTGGGGGTTCAGTATTTTGCTCAAAGATACTTCAACATTGTCACAATGGCCTGGGGTCGAACCCACAACCTAATGGGTTAGGAGATGGGGAGATTTTGAATATGTAAGTTTGTCTTATGTTATAATGTGTTTATGTCTTTAATGAGCCTAACATGCTTGTGTTTGAAATGGGGAAGGAAGCCCATAGGGAGAGCCAAGGCTCAAACCCAGAACCTTCAGAACTGTGAGGCAGACATTATGACCGCTAGTGAAAAAAAAAAGACTGAACAAGGGTATATTTCCTCAATATAGATTTAGTCAACTGCCTTTTGTTTGAAACAAGGCATTTGTTTACAAGGAAGGTATGTTAATCGGTTAACATGAAAATGATTACGTCCATGTTACAACGGGAATAGAACAGTAGTGGTTTCTAAGGGTGTGCCCAAAAATCGATTCTCATTTAGTATGATTCAGAATCGATTTTAAATGTCCCAAAATGGATTTTATTTAAATTATTTTATACTGTTTTGCCTTTGTCTGTGTGTGCCTTTATTTGGAGCGCTGTTCATGTTGTACTCGTTTTGGTCACTTAGGGGCAGTGTGGTTCCATGCGGTCTAATACACTGTTAAGTTGTAGCCACATTAGAGAGTAGAAGGAAAAAGTCACAATCAAGTTATTCCAATAAAAGTAGTTTTTTTGCAGCGTGGAGCCGTTCTTTTGAGTGATAAAAGTGCCGCGAGTAGCGCGCTAATTAGCATTAGCGAGTCAGACTGGAGTAGATCATTACAATTCCTTGCACGATCTATAGATTGAAGCAAAAATCATTGTCAATCAAATCATTTTGAATCAAAAATCGTTCTTAAACGGAAATCGATTCTGAATCGCAGGCCCAAAAATCGGAATCGAATGAAATCATGAGACATTCAAAGATTCCCACCCCTAGTGGTTTCTATTGTATGCAATGAAAAATGGAGGGAAGTTGAAAGCAGAACTAATTATTCCTTGCTTGCTCTTCCTTATTTTTGACGCACCCGCCTGAACAATGCTGCTGAAGCGGACGAACCCGAGTTCTGGCCAAATTGCATCTGGTCAAGTTTGTGCTTGCCTGAATGTAACAAACTTTTTTTTTTAGGGCTTCTTGGGCACACTGTATGTACTAACACGTATTTGTATACACTTTGTTTGTGTCCATTACTTGCCTGGACTTTTCCTTTGACAAAGGTGGTGATGTCATTTTCATTCTCAAAGATGGAGAGAGTCTGCAGCATGTTGTGCTCCAGCCACTCCCAGTGCTCCGTGATCTCTTTGCGCGACGTTCCTGAGGAGGAAACCGCCGCGTGAATGTTCCCGCTTCGAAAGCAAAACCCTTGACAAGCAGCGATATCTCAATTGTTTTGTTTTCGAGTCACAGAATAAATCGATAGCAGGAATTCCCGACTCAAGCACTCTCTCTGGACACATCTGTACGGTCTGGGTGATTTCCCCCGGTGAAGGAGCCATGTTTAGCTCAGGGCAGAGAAATTACGAACAGTGGTGAGAATAACTAAGTGAACCTAACAGTATAACATAACATCCTAAAAACTGAATAAAGACACACTCCAAGAGTCCAAACTCTTATGGAAAGTCCTCCCGGTTAAGTGAAAGCTGCTAAGAGACGACTAACTCCCTGGACGATATACAGTAACAGAGGATACACCTGCAAAAGACAGGAAAAGTCCAAACAAACTCCAAATTATCTCATTCTTTAATCTCGCCCTTTCACATGATGGCATTCAGCTGCACACATGGGAAACGACAGGATATGTGGTGGATGTAGGAGCGGATGGTGGGGGTGGGGTTGGGGGTTTGGTTCCTTCCTTTCAAAGACGACTGTAACCCTAAAATGCTTTGAGTTGCCGTTTACGCACCATGAGCAATGATCCAGTAGGACAGCGAGTCCGGTGTTTGGTACAGAATCCTGTAGGGAGCCATCCGGGCACTTGAATCCAGGACCACGTCCAAGGTCCCCACCAACAGACCTGCGACGACACACGAAACACAGTGCTTAGGTTCGGCCCGGAATTAAACGGACAGGTAGGATTTGATGATGAATGATGATGTCAAGAAGTAAATGGTCAGTAAACTAAATGCTGACGCTAAATGGCAGAGCAGTTCTTCAATTAGGATTCGGCAACTGTGCGGCCTTTTTCAGTGAGCGGGTTGATCGCCTTCAACTTGAAGACCGCTTCGCAGGCATTCAGTCACATTTTTGGCGGAATAAGGGTGTGCAACTGGGGGAAATGTCAGGGCTTGTAGTTCACCATTAACGGTACAGTAATTCAGTATCATGACAAGTGTGCCGGTTATAAACATTTCAAATTGTCCAAAGAATATGTTTTGGTCTTTTGGACTTGAAATGTTCTCAATGCTAACAACAAAGCTATGAATGTGCCTTATCTCATCGTTTCTTTTTTCTCATCGTTTCTGGCGCATGTGGAGGGCTTCAATGAACCCAAAATAGAAACGGTACTGTTGAAGAAACATTCAAACACTGCTTCGGTGCCCCAAAGCAATGCAAAAAAAGAAAAGCCACCATTAACTCATTCACTGCCATTGACGGTTATAGACGTCAAAAAATCATTTGAACTATTTCTATTAGTTTAACATTTTTTTCTACTTTTGTTAACAAGAGTCTTAAAACCAAGATTTTTTTTATTGTACATTTAGAACAGATATAAAATGTGTGATTAATCTTGAGTTAACTATTGAAGTTATGCGATTAATTACGAGTAAAAAAATTTAATCGCCTGACGCCCCCTAATTTTTAATAATCATCTCGATTAATATTTTTAATTGTAATTAATCGCATGACTTCACTATTCACGATTAATCACAAATAATTTTTTTTTAATTGGCTGACACTAGCAAGTTGATTTCAGGGCATTTATTGCGATGTGTTGAGTGCAATAAAAACATACATTACTCATTGATGGCAACAGTATGTATGAGTATGAGTATGTTGCATTAAAATGGTTGTTGCCAGTCTTGTATATGAATCTGGGCGGTGGGCATGACTTCACAAACTACATTGCGTAACATGTACAAAAGGATTATGATTGGAATACCCTTAAGCAATCTGAGTAAACCCAATAATCCAAATTTGGTGTGAGAATAAATGTAAGCATCGGATTACTGCCGCCCACATTAATGTAACCATGCTCTTATTAAACCTCTTGCCCACAAGCTATATGTTGTCCACTAGGGGTGTGTCCAAAAATCGATTCTCATAAGAATCGCGATTCTCATTTAGTACGATTCAGAATCGATTTTAAATGTCCCCAAATCGATTTTATTTCAATTATTTTATACTGTCTTGCCCTTGTTTGTGTGTGCCTTTATTGGGGGTTCATGTTGAACACGATTTGGCCACTTGGGGGCAGTGTGGTTCCCCTCGTTCTGATACACTGTTAAGTTGTAGCCACATAGAAGCAAAAAGTCATGATCAAGTTATTCCAATAAAAGTTTTTTTTTTGCAGTGTAGGATGTTAAGATGCTTCTCTGTATACATCCCTGAAGCGTTTTGTATGAATAATCGTTCTTTTGAGTGATAAAAGTGCCACGAGTAGCGCGCTAATTAGCATTAGCGTGTCAGACTGGAGTAGCTCATGACAATTCTTTGCATATCTATAAATTGAAGCAGAAATCATTGTCAATCAAATATTTTTTTTATCTAAAATCGTTCTGAATCGATTATCGATTCTAAATGGAATCGCAGACCCAAAAATCCGAATCGAATCGTGAGACAAAGTCAAAGATTCCCAGCCCTATTATTGTCCACTACTGCTTTCTGCTTCTAATCCGCGTCACAATCTCTTCATTGTGGAGATATTCATCAATCATTTGACTTTTTATCTCACTTCTTCATTTACCCTTTACACTCTTTGCCAGAATCAATGTTGAACACAATACCAGAACAAAAGCCAAATCAGATGTGCACTTCCTGTCATGCGCCGCCCCGTAAATCATAGCTTGTATTCCTCTTATTGCAGCATCGTTAAAAAAAAAAGAGTCTGCATTGACACAATGCTGAAAGAAATGTAAACCAACAAAGAGAACATTTATTGAATAAAAAACATAAAATCAGGAATGCTATGCATCCATCCATTTTGAATGCCAATTATCCTGCTCAGGGTTGTAGGGAGCTGGAGCCTATCCTAGACGACTCAGAGAGAAAGGCAGACAACAATCTGTTTAACATACTACAGTGTACTCTGAAAAGACAAACAATCTAATAAGCAGACCGGCTATGTTTAATAACGTTTAACCCATTTTTGAATGTTGGACGATTACATTTCGGTGAGGTTCATCACCATGGATGCAAATCCTCAGAAAAAGCCTACCATTAACAGTTAAAAGTTGCACACAAACAAACCAATCTGTGTGATAACATCGCCTCTTTGGTGATGTAACATGAACATTTCTTTGCTTATTATGCCCAAAAGGCTTCAACATCCCCAAAGCCTTATCCACCCCGCGAGCACAAACATCTAAGAAACCATGTGATAAGTTGTGTTTTCTTGTACTCATAATTAGTGCTTTGTTTAGGAAAAGCTAAACAAATTGTCTTACTTTGAAGCATTTATTTTTATTTTATTTGTTAAAACTCTGCTTGTTCCATTTTTTTTTTGTATGCATCATTACCATCAGAATCCATTATAAAGTCCCTTTAAAGATTGGACCTAGATTCAAGTTTATTTATGTTGCTAACCCGTGACAAACATATTTCAGGCAACATTTGGAGTTGCGTGCTTCTTATTGGACAATATCTAAAAAAAAAGGAATAAAGAAGCTTAGACTTACTTTACTGAAGTGCTAACATTCAACCCCATTGTGGAATAAATAAGGCTGAACCAAAGTACTGTGTCTCTTGCCAGTTTGGGTAAGATGTGTATTTCAGAGTTTTAGCGGGCTTTATTTAGAGTCCTTTAAGCTAAAAATAAATCCAACTCGATTAAGAAGCACAATTTATAAGACGCAGTGTTCCAAGATGCTACATAGAATAGAGAGCAGTGGACACCAAATGGCAGATTCCAGTGATTTTTGTGTTGATAGCAGCCTGCCAGGTTGCGTAAGACTTGTGTTTATGGCCCAATTTCAGAATTTTATTAGTGTTTATTACGTGTCTGTTAAGCTTCTGGCATAAGGAGCACAATTTGTAGGCTGAAAAGACAAAGTGTTCGAGTACGGAAGTTGCTTATTCAAGTATAAAGCATATTGTATAGTAGGGGTGTGCCCCAAAAAAATCGGTTCTCATAAGAATCGCGATTCTCATTTAGTACGATTCAGAATCGATTTTAAATGTCCCAAAATCGATTTTATTTAAATTATTTTATACTGTCTTCCCTTTGTTTGTGTGTGCCTTTATTGGGAGCGCTGTTTATGTTGTACCTGGTTTGGCCACTGAGGGGCAGTGTGGTTCCACCCGATCTGATACACTGTTAAGTTGTAGCCACATTAGAGAGTAGAAGGAAAAAGTCACGATCAGGTTATTCCAATTAAAGTTTTTTTTTTCCAGCGTGGAGCCGTTCTTTTGAGTGATAAAAGTGTCGCGAGTAGCGCGCTAATTAGCAATAGCGAGTTAGACTGGAGTAGATCATTACAATTCCTTGCACGTCCATAGATTGATCATTGTCAATCTAATAGTTTTGAATAAAATCGATTCTGAATCGAATCGCACACCCAAAAATCGGAATCGAATCGTGAGACATTCAAAGATTCCCACCCTCTATTGTATAGGTCAGTGGCTGAGGCGGTTGTTAAACTTGACGTTCTTGGTTTTGAAAACTATATGCTGATCAAACAGGCAAAAAAAGGGCAGCTTGGGTCCTTCATTCAGAGAGAGAGAGAGAGCGGTTGAAGAGTCTATGGTATATAGTCCAACAAATATTTTTTAAGATGTCCATAAAATGTGGCATCCTGCTAGTGCTGACAATTATGTGTACATAAAAGAAGAAGAAGAAGAGCATGCGGTTGGTGCCAGCGTCATTGCACTGCCAACTGGCACGCAGTGCAAGCCAGCAAGCTCAGCATTTACATAAGGATGACATCATCGCCCAGCAGCACTGCCAAGCACGCCGCAGCAAGAGACCCGGGAGGATTTATTAGAAACGCTTTAAGGCTAGAAATTCACAAATATTGTTTTCAGGTCGGACATAACAATGACGCTTTCATGACACGGCAACACTGTGGTCATCTATAGCTACGCAAAATGCCCAATTTAGTTTAGAGCTGTCACAATTAATTCATTAATTGCCCAGCAATCGATTATAAAATTAATCGACAACTATTTTAATAATCAAGTAATCGTTTGGCGCCATTTTAAAATTTTTAAATGGTCAAAATGCTCTGATTTCAGCATATCAACAGTAATTGTTAACTGTGATTTCTGCAGTCGTTGATGAAAGAAGACTGATTATCTTTGGTGTTTAATCAAAATAAGGCATTTGCAAACATCTGTTTTTACTTTGGAAACCAACGACCAAACCGTTAACATAGTACAACATCAATCCCCCTTTTTTAATCACTATATGAATATGAAGTACAAAATAACCACCAATCAATAGTTAATAAACAGTAATCATGAAAAAAGAGCGACCAAATCAATAATACTGAGCTCTCTTTTTTTTTAAAGGGAAAAAACGGTTTTGTAATACAAAATCATAATGAATCAGTTAAGTCGATTAATCGATTGAAAAATCGATAGATTAATCAATTCTAAAAATATTCCATAGTGACAGCACCAATTTAGTTGTTTATAGTACATCAATACGTCTAAAGCTAAACAATTGAAACTCACTCTGTACAAGGTAATGGCCTGCAACAGAAAAAAGGTTAACGAGTGAAGCTTTATGACTCGACTGCTGATTCCGTACATTCAGACAGAGTCTGTTACAGTTACAGTTTCAAACTGTCAACACAAAATCAAGAGGAAGAAGAAAAACTCGGAACCACGAAGCAACAGGGTTCACTTATCTGCACAAAAGAGATAAACATGCTGGAACTTTAACTATTTGGGAGCAGCCAATCGTTCCTTGAGTCGACGTATACAATTGACCACGCTTACATTGGGTCCGATTCAAAGTCAGGATTGGAAAGATGGCCTAAAACGTTTTTACATTATGACCTGGTATAAACGGGTATTGTAAAGTTTCACATACAGACGCCAAAGTCAAAACAATGGCCGTCAGATTGAAGGCCCAGTCGAGTAAGTAAAGTAAAGTATGTGATGTCACATAGGAAAACACTACAAGTGTCGTTACCATCTACTGACGGAAACAAAAGTTACACTTCACTTTAGCTTTTCATGACTTTGTTCACAAACTGTTTATTATGGCTCAAGCATAAAGAATAGGGGTGTGCCAAAAAAATCGATTCTCATTTAGTACGATTCAGAATCGATTTCAAATGTCCCCAAATTGATGTTATTAAAATTATTTGATACTGTCTTCCCTTTGTTTGTGTGTGCCTTTATTGGGAGCGCTGTTCATGTTGTACCCGATTTGGCCACTTAGGGGCAGTGTGGTTCCACGCGGTCTGACACACCGTTAAGTTGTAGCCACATTAGAGAGTAGAGGGAAAAAGTCACGATCAAGTTATTCCAATAAAAGTGATTTTTTTTCTGCAGCGTGAAGCCGTTCTTTTGAGTGATAAAAAGTAGCGCGCTAGTTAGCATTAGCGAGTCAGACTGGAGTAGATCATTACGATTCCTTGCACATCTATAGATTGAAGCAAAAATCATTGTCAATCAAATCATTTTGAATCAAAAATCGTTTCTGAATTGAATCGCGCACCAGAAAACCGTAATCGAATCGAATCGTGAGACATTCAGAGATTCCCACCCCTAATAAAGAAGTGTTAGCAACGTTGGCTTGTCTGTTTTTAGTCCAACGCAATTGCAGTCATTCAAAGGTCCGAATGCGTAAGAGAGGTAACGGTGTTGTCAACAACAAATGACGATGCTCTTCATCGACTTTCTTTCTAATCTAATCTGGAGCGTGTTGTTACATTGACTCACAAAGAAGTTGAATCGGGGGCAAGGGTCAAGACAACAATGGCACAAGCAAATTTGGATTGTAAAAAAGCTTTGTTGAAAGAAGCTAATTTGCAAGACACAAGGGAGGTCAGGAAGTGAAAACGAAACCCGCATCACCTGTTTTAACGACCCCCCCCCCCCCCTCCTTGTTTGTGATGCGTCCGTTTGGCCCAGTTTAGAGCTCAAGCTCAAGAAGGGAAGAGGGAGGGGGAGAAAAAGAGGAAGCAGAATGATTCAGCATGAAGCACATACATACAGTGGCTTCGCTGTTTTTTTTTCTCGAGACCACAAAAGCGTCTGAATTGTCAGGACGTTTTAGTTTGTAAACAGGCAGAAACACACGTCTGCTAGTCTTGCTTTGAGACATTTTTAGTTTCTCCTGCAATCTTCCCCTGATGAAAATCAATGTTGCACAACACTTCAACAACAAAAAAAGTTTATTTTTACAATGGGATTCACTGACGTTTAAAGTCCACCTGCGAAACCTGACGGGTCATGTGATTGTCACGCTGTTCCTATGTGATGCTAAGATACAACAAATAAACATCTGATGGAAAGAGCTGTATCAAAAAAAAAAATAATGATATTCATTTCCCCTTTCCTGAAGCATTTTCAAGCCATGCAGCTGTGATGAATCGCATATTTGTACAAATCTATGCACAGTCAAAACGATTATTTGACTTAATCACATTTATAGAGACTTTGGCTTTAGTCTTATGCGAGGAGTAAACAAAGTTCAGTGTGTTAATAACAGAGGATGAAATATAAGAAACCATCGATGACACACTGCAGAATACCGTACCAGTTGTTTACAAGAAGCTTTTGTCCCGATTTTGCCGCTTCAAGGACGACAAACTAGGGGTGTGCCAAAAAAATAGATGAGCGATTCTCATTTAGTACGATTCAAAAATCGATTTTAAATGCCCCAAAATCGATTTTATTTACATTATTTTATACTGTCTTCCCTTTGTTTGGGTGTGCCTTTATTGGGAGCGCTGTTCATGTTGTACACGATTTGGCCACTTAGGGGCAGTGTGGTTCCACGCGGTCCGATACGCTGTTAAGTTGTAGCCACATTAGAGAGTCGAAGGAAAAAGTCACGATCGGGTTATTCCAATAAAAGTTTGTTTTTTCAGCGTGGAGACGTTCTTTCCAGTGCTAAAAGTGCCGCGAGTAGAGCGCTAATTAGCATTAGCGAGTCAGACTGGAGTAGATCATTACGATACCTTGAATTGAAGAAAAAAATCATTGTCAATCAAATCATTTTGAATAAAAAACCGTGCTTAATCGAAAATCGATTCTGAATCGAACCGCACACCCAAAAATCGGAATCGAATCGTGAGACATGCAGTGAAAACGTCACACATCAGTGAATGTCGTGCACGAGCAAGACACAAGATGCTGCATTCAAAGTCCTATATTAGCCTCGGAAATAATGGCATTGGCATGTTGCTTGTTTGTACTCGCCGATACCGATACCATTGTTTTAATGCAGTATCGGGGCCTCTCCCGATACTGGTATGGGAACTACATTATCCCATACAGATCTTGATAAATGGGGTGCGGTCCGATTCAAGGACAAGTCCATTTTAAAGTTGAATGATTCGATTCGGTTCAATTCACTGGGATTACGATCCCTTTTGATACGGTAGGGCTCAGTTGGAGTTAATTGCAATGTGTTTCTTGTCCTCATTGTACATACATACGAATTAACTTGTCAGTACTGTGAATATGGCATATATATCGCTCCATTAACTCATTCAATGCCATTGAGGCCTATAGATGTCAAAAATTTATTTGAACAAATTTCTATTAGTTTAAAAATTTTTCCCCACTTTTGTTAACAAGAGTATGAAAACCTATACTTTTTTTGCACATTTAGAACAGATATAAAATGTGTTATTAATTGTGAAGTCATGCGATTAAATACAATTTTTTTTTTAAATCACCTGACACCCCTAATTTTTTAATAATATTTTCATTTTTTTAATCGTGAGTTAACTAGTAAAGTCATGCGATTAATTACAATTAAAATAATTCATCACCTGATGCCTCCAATTTTTAATAATCTTTTCTTCTTTGAAAAAAAAGATTTAAAAAAGAAAAGATTATTAAAAATCAGACGATAAAAATTTGTCAGCGTAATTAATCCCATGACTCCACTAGTTAACCCACGATTTTATATCTGTTCTAAAAATAAAAATACAAATTCTAGGTTTTCATACTCGTGTTAACATGAGGGAAAAAAACGCTGAACTAATGAAAATAGTTCAAAATATTTTTTTACGTTTTTAGCCGTCAATGGCAGCGAATGAGTTAAAAAAACCAATTTGACACGTATCTCCATATATTTTAAAGTGGAATGATTACATTAAAATTCGATATATTTGCATCTTTTAAATCGTTTTTTGTTTTTTGTTTTGTTACACCCTTAATAACTCTGCAATTGATTATGCTGCCCATTACAATAGAAAAAGGGTGTGAAAACTACGTGCTAAAAGAACAAAAGGAGCACAAAGGTGGGCCAAAAGGGGGGGTCGGCAGTGACCCCCCGATTCCGCCTTGTCCTCTTCAAAGTCCAGCCTGCACTTGGATACCTTCATAGGACTAATTATAGGACTATATGACTCCATTGTAACTGTTTACACAACAACTTTTTTTTCAAAAAAACAACACTGGCTTTAAACCAAAGCTTACAAGTACAACAGTGAAACTAGTAAACGTGAATAATAATGAAGTCCCCTTACCAGCCAGTCCTCCGCCTTCCCCACCGTGGCCCTTACGCTTCTGGAGGATGAAATAAGGATTGGCCCGCTCCGTGATCCACAGGGCGCCCGCCAGTAGCACCTCTTCGGGACTCACCCACATGATGTTGATTGCAGTCGTTTTTTAAGGACACATGGACCACTATTACTATAATCACTGTTTGGGGAGGAAAAATTAAAAAAAAAAAAAAAAAAAAGGGAAAAGGGGGCTTGCTGTTACTGTTAGCGAAGAAGACAAACCACAGCCTCCTAGCTTAAAGATAAACAAACCTGGTGCCTGGTGGTGCCGGTCAACAAAACAACGAACGCCCTCCTCTCGGTGGCATCGATAAAAACAAAAAGAAAGAAAGGAGACTAAAATACGGTTACTATTTCGTGGAGAGTCGCAGCCATTTTATAACGCTTTGGTTGTGGTTCCGTGGCAGGTGCGCGGAACCACGACGACGCTCGTTACACGGCACAGCCACGAGATTCGGTTTTTCATCCCGCCACAGCTCCAAGAAAAAAGGAATATACAAAAAAAAATACGCTTCTGTTTCGTTGCAGCAGCGATGTCGAAAGGCGGGAGTCAAGCCGAATGACAAGGACGCTGGCCGGCGGACACCATCCTTCGTCTTCCCCTCCCTCTTCCTCTCCCTCTTCCTCCTCCTTCCTTGACGGAAAGTAGAGCCTGGGCGCTGCGCATGACGTCACAAACTAGGCAAAACATATGACGTCACAAGCCGTACCCTACGTGTGACGGCAAGAGGCGGGAATATCAGAGAAGACTCGTCCAAAAAGTTGTGTAAAAATAATAACATAGTTATTTAATATTTATTTATTGGTTTGTTTTCACGTAAATCACAAAAGTGGCTCAGCTAAAACTTTTTACATATATTTTTTAAAAGTCTAGACATGATGCATATTTTATAGCCTACTTAATCATGACGTTAGCTTGTTGCTGTCCAGGAAAAAGTATGCAAGTATGTATCTCATAAAAACATTTTTCCCCAGGTAAAAAAAAATAAATAATAAAATGCCCCCCCCCTCCAATGTATTGTCTATATTTGGCAAAATTCTCACAAGTTCACATGCATGATCTTATTTTAATAAGAAACAGCACATCTATAAGCTAATCTTAAATAACCACAGAAATAAGATGTCAATGTATGGATTGATTTTGTATTTTATAATTATATAGAGAATGTCATATAATATGCATATATATATTCACACTATGTACATACATTTTTTGTACAGATTTTTCAAAATAAAGCAACTACATACAATAAAAAGGTAATTATTGAATTTATTTTTAAAATATTTTATACATTTACCTGCCCCCAAATCATAGTGAGTAGTGAAAAAAGTCAAATGTTATGACAAGGGATACAGCCAAAGTTCACCTAGTAGGATACATTCAGGATGTTGAATAAATTACAAAAACACATGCATAACATAAAATATGAGGCAAATAGTAGTAAGACACAAAAACAGCCTTCTCTAATTCTTTTTCATTCACTTTTATTCATGACAGAATACACAAGTCAATATTCATGGGCATGAGGTGGTTAGAAAAAAACCTAGGGCAACATTAGCAACTTCAACTTAAAAAATAAAAAAAAGCCACTATCTGGTATGCATGAGTAGTAACTTTGCACAGTATGACCAAAGTTTTGAGCTTGAAGCTGCTAACATACAAACACGCATGTACAGTACAATGCTAACAGTACGACAGCGTGGATAACAGACTCAATAGAAATGTTTACATAAACATGATCACATTGGTCTTGCTGTTAGTTTTCTCAAGCGTTGCTATTTAAAAGCCCAGAAATACGTATTTTTAATTCAACACATATACATTCTTCAAATCATAGTAGAAATGTTGCCAGTGGATAGTAAACAAGACCGTGAATGACATCCTGTAAATTGTTGGCGAAAAGGGAACAATGCGTACCGTATTTCCTCCTCAAATAGAGGCCATTTCATTGCAGCTATGAGGTGTTTATTGGAAGTAAGGCGTTCATGTTTGGAAAAAGGATTTTCTTAAGGACAGAGCTCGACACTTGACGGAGAATTTTTTACTTCTGTGTCAAAATGTTAGTAGTTTCTAATTGTGTGTCCTAATTGTGTTGTTTGCGACAACTTAAATGTGCGTTTCACCATCAACTTATTGTTAGCAAGGCATCCATATTTGCTCAAACGTCTTTAAGGGTAAAAGCGAGCCACTGTCAACTGGACAGCGATAACTTAAGTTACCCAGTAGCAACCCCCCCGTCGTTTTAATTCAGGTAAACATGGAGGGGATTGTTTACTGGAAGCAAGGCATTTAATATTGAGACCATACCATGCAAATGTGAATTTTATTCACCGCATCAAAGGCTAATCTGTACCGCTTGGCTGCGGTAAAGGTTATTACATTTACCTAATGGCACCCTGTTTTTTTTTTTTTTTTTTTTAGATGAGAGGGATTGAGGTGTTATTTATTAGTAGTAAGGTGTTAAAGACCATGCAAATGTGATATTTCATATTGCATGTCAAACAGCACTGCTTGGCTGTCATAAAAATAATTACAGCTACCCAATGGCACTCAGTTATTTTTGTTTTAACCCATGGGGGAACTAGGAGGCGTTTAAGGCATTTAATTGATGCACAGCATCTATTATAATGGAGTAAATACGGCAATGGAGAATAAACAGATAGCGGCTGAGAACAATATGATTCCAAAGTAAGGTAAAAAAAAGAAGAAAAAAAAAGAAGTGTTTCCTTCCGGTGGGAATGTTGTCCACGTTTACAGTTTAAAAAAACAAAAGTGTCCGTGTCTCCTTCACGCTGCTCCTCCGTTAGTCAGGACGACCTCACAGTCGCTCAAGGAGGGCGCTCGACACACGCCCTTGCCCACGACCTCCAGGGGCACGCCCTTGTAGGTGGCCACGCACTGACCGTCTGTGCGGAGGTCTGAGCAAAAGTGCTCGCAGACCTTGGCGGAGTCCAGCTCCTTGTCTGGGTTGCCTAGTTATAATAAACAGGCAGAGTTGACAAATTCATGAGGCCTAAAGTTGAGGCCGCTTTTGTTTTCTTGCTTAGCTCCTCACCAGCATCATGAATACAAATTTAAATCTGTCTACCTCATCATATGATGCAAAAAAAACAGTTTTGAGATTTTTTTATTTAAAATACATTACATCATTTTGTTTAAACTGCAGCAGGACTGAAGATTAAATTAATTAATTATTTTATTTTTTTAAATGACTAAAAACTCTAACCGCCATGACCAAATTCAAACAACATAATTAACGCTAGTCATGTGTGTGTGTAATGGTACCTGTAAATCCATGGATGGTGACTCGGTCACCAGGCACCGCTCCATTCGGAGGGGCGAGGATCTCCACGCTGCCCGGCGACCTGACGCACACGACCACAGCCTGGGACGCCACGCCTCGCACCTGTGTGGGCTTCAGGTTGCACAGTAGAACAGCCATGCAGTTCTGTAACTGCAAGACACACCACACACACGCTAACATTAGATAAGGTCTCGCCAGGTTAATTTGCTCCGTGACTACGGCCATATTTGAAATCATCTTTCCTCGTAGAATGGAAATGCTTTATCCATTCTATCCTGTCCAAAAACGAACACAAATTTTTGTAACGGGATTTTTATCAATAATCCTCAACTGAGATTAAAAAATAATAATTTACTGCCATTGACGGCTATAGACGTAAAAAAATAATTGCATTTGATTAATTTCTATTAGTTTAACATTTGTTCCCATTTTTATTAACAAGAGTATGAAAACCTAGAATTTTTTTTTTTTTACTGTATAAGAACAGATAAAAAATGTGTGATTAACCGTGAGTTAACTAGAAGTCATGCAATTAATTACGATTAAAAATTGTAATCGCTTGACGCTCCTAATTTTTAATAATCTTAAAAAAATATATATATATATATATATATATTTTTTTTTTTTTTAAAGAAAAGATCATTAAAAATGAGGGGCGTCAGGCGATTAATTTTTTTTATCGTAATTAATCGCAAGACTTCACTAGTTAACTCACGATTAATCACAAATTTTACATCTGTTCTAAATGTACAAAAAAAAAAAAATTAGGTTTTCATACTCTTAACAAAAGTAGAAAAAATGTCAAACTAATAGAAATAGTTCAAATGAATTTTTGACATCTATAGCAGTCAATGGCAGTGAACGTTATAAACTTAATTTATTGTGAAATAAATAGTAGGCAATATAAAAATGTAAAACTATACATAAAATAGTCCTAAATTAACAACAACAAAAGTCTTAAGATTATATATATTTTTTAGCAGTAATTTCAATGGGCATTGCGCTGCTCCTTCTGGTGCGCACACATTGGCCACCAGGGGGCTGCACAATCCATTGATACCTATACGAGGGTCCCGTTGTTACTCTTGGTGATGGTACCTGGTTGACGGGTACACACTCGCTGACCACCGTCCTTGGGTGAGCCTCGCCGACATCCACGTGCTGCAAGTACAAGCCGTCCGTTCCGGGGAGCTGCATGGTCCTGATGATGCAGCCCGCCCGAAAGTCCAGGCGGGACACGTCCATCTGGTTTAGTCCGTCTGCCTTAGCTTTGTCCTCAATGGAGGTTTCTGCCGCCTTCTGTGCTTTCTTCCTTTCTGGCATCACATAGAAAAACGATGCTAATTTCGATTACAATCATGCCTTGAGAACAGATGCAAGTTGAATTGATTCAGTGACCATATTTGTTATTATTCAAATTAAAATGGCATTTATCTGTAATAGCCCAGCTGCAACATTTTTTGAGTTTGTGTGTTTAATAAGGGAAAATTGCAGTTCATGATACTGCACTTCGTAAAAACATAACAGAATGCAAATAATTGAATTTATTTTGTGCCTCATATTTAAATGCTGAGCTCACATTACACATACATTTCAAAGGGCGTCAATTATATGCGGATTTTTTTGTATCCCCCCGCTGTATAAATTATTATTATAATTATTTACATTATAAATTATACAGCGGACCCCCGTTATTTATACAGTCTAAGGCCATGAGTTCATGCCAAGTCCAGTTCGGCTATTAGCCTAGTCAAGCTCGTTAGTAGCGCATTGAAGCGAGACAGCGGGGCATTTGTGGGATAAAACTACGACATGGAGGTAAATAAATGAGAGTTTAAGACTGAAATGTCTTTGGAAGGCTAAGAGGCTCCCGCCCCCCATAGGGCCGCAACCCACCTTTGGCCTTGCCCTCGGAGGAAGACCGCCGACTGAGGCCCATCTCCCGGAGCTCCCTGCTGACGGTGGCCGCGCTGACGGTGGCCCCGGACGCCCGTCGGAACTCCGCGGTGAGCGCCTGCAGGGACGGGAAGCTCTGCTCCTGGGCCATCCGCTCCAGAACCTGCCGGTGCTCTTCCTTGAGCTTGTGCGGCCGGCCGCAGCGGGGAAGCGGGCACGTCCTGCCCTCTCGCTTCCATTGCACGATGACGTTGTTGACGGTGGAGCGCGGCAGGTTGAGCAGAGTGGCGATCTGCCGCAGGGACTTTTTGCACATGTGGCACCCGACTACGGTGCCCCGCTGGAAGTCACTAAGCTCCCCGCTGCGACCCATCGCTCAAGCCGAGACGGTCGGAGGAGCAGTGCTGGCTGCACCGAGTGACGTTTTTTCTTCTTCTTCTTTTCAATTATTAGCGGATTGCAACGTTCACGCGCATACCGCCATCTACTGTACAAGAGGTGGTAGCACACGTCGTCAACGGCTGCTTTTTCTTTCAAAGTATTTATTTTTTTTCATGCATTTGAATAAAAAAGTAACAACTTTGTTTGGAAAACGTATAGAGTAAAATGTAGATACGCTTGTTAAAATGTAACGGAAAAAAGCAAAAAGTAGTCCAAAAAATTAATACACGGGAGAGTACTGAGGAAAAACTATTCATGTACAGCAACGAAGTATGTGTACGTCTGTCAAAAGAAGTCAACTTAACCTCACCCCCCAAATCCTTTAAAAATAATTGTTGAATTAATGAAATATTTCAGGAAAATATAAGTTAATAAAACAAATTTTATGTTCAGTAGGCTATTCAATTTCATTATTTAAAAAACCCGAATTACCCTCCCATACGAGAATGGTTCGACCCAACTTGTCACGTGCCACCTCTCGTCACCTGTCAATCACTTGAAAACCAATTCAGTTAATTATTTCTTTTTGATAACAGATCTCTACTTTGATATGACAGGTCTGACACTTTATGTTGATTATTTTTGTGGGCAAATATTTATTAATAATTAAGTTTTTTATATTTTTTATAACAAATCTCTTCTATTATCCTAAAGAAGACACTTTATGTTTTTATATTTTTTTGGGACAAATATTTTTTTTTATAATTAAGTTAATTATTTGTTTTTGAGAATAGATGTTTACTATAATGCCAATACTTTGATTATTTTTATGTACACAAATAATTAGAAATACAAATTGAGTTTGAAAGGTGCTTAAGTTGAATAAATCAGCACTCTGTTTTGTCTTTTTTTTTTTTTTTTTATCCAAAAATGCTTTGCGCTGTTACGGGGTACTTGGCTGTAATTTTTTTTTATCACAGGAAATCACTGAAAAAAGGTTGAGAACCACTGTGCTAAGCTAACCCCCAAAAATGGCTCAGTTTAAGTTTGAGTCATATGTAAACAAATAAACAAAAAATATAAAAAACAAGATGAGATTTATTCCAACACAACGCTTACACGTGCAAGGTTTGCAAGGGATATTTTGCTCACAATACACACGTCTATTTAACATTAGCGGTGGTGTTAGTGTGCAATATATTGGTCCCCCAATAGGCATCAAATACCACAAGCAAGCACGGGTGCCGTATCAATGATGACGATGCTCCTTTTAAAATTGTCTCGCACTCAACGAGGAATAAAGTGCAACAGGTTTACAAACAGATGCGTAACGAGGACGGGCGTCTTTTTTACGCCGAGATCCAACAAGAGGATACAGGCAGGAAAAAGCAGCCATTGTAAGCGGGCTACACGACCGTCGAGCAAAGCTGGTGTTTGAGGCTTCATTTACAAACATCGGATTTCCTCACAGATCGGTCGGCGGGTTTGTTCACTCAACTGCAGGAGTACATTACAAGCTACATCAAACTGGCTTCAGGGGCTGAATCTGCAAAAATATTCAAGTTCCCGTTCACAAGCATTTTTTACCCGGATGAACATGCCTAAAATTTTGGTGACGAACAAATAACAGAAAAATTCAACAGAGCTTCTAAATAGTCCTCAGGTAAACATCTGGGTGCAACACATCCAACCCATGTTAAATATCAATACACACATTTGGACCGGCACGACGTCCACAATTATGCAGCATTTTCTACTTGGCAACAGTAAACAGTGTTACGCAGGGCGTCCTGTGATTGGTCCACTTGTATTTCCCTTAAAAACCACGACAGAGACACGCGGCACGGACTTGACATTTGCCGCGTAGTCTGCCTTTCTTCTCCTGACCTTCAAGATTGACATCACTTGTGCAAAAAAAACGCCAATTGTCCATATGAGAGGATGAGTCAGCGTGCGGAGGCGAGACGGAGGGTCGAGCCAAATATCCACAGCTGTAAATTCAAACCCTCCCCCCAAAAAAAACTGGCAGTGATCCTGAAGAGAACTTATTTTTGGATTTCACTAAACGTTTCATACTGGAGGGGAGAGTCTTGGGAAATCTCTACAGTCTTGTGCAATGATCCATCGACAACTTACCGATTATCAAAGTAATCGACAACTATTTTGATCATTGATTACAGACCTCGTTTAACTTGAAATGGTCAAAATCCAAGCAAACTGGTTCTTTTTGAAAACATCTTTTTTTACGATGACCAATTTTTTTGGTCTACTTTCTGATATGTTACGGACCAATAAATTAGGGCTGCAAGTCATTTTATTGATGAATAAGGTAAAAAAAGACCACGTATAAATACGTTCAATTTATAAAGTTTTACGTGTCCCAAAGACGTATTTATACGTTTCTATGGTTGTTTTTTTTGCTAGAGCAATTAGAAGGCTTTGATGCAGCCTCTCTACCGCAGAAAACGGTTGAAGCAATGGTAGTTATTACAAAAACGGCCAGCAGAGCAAACAAGATCAACCAGGGCCATGTTGAAAAAAAAGCCAATTTACTCACAATTCTAAATAGATTTGTGAATAATGATTAAACTTAGCTATATTGTAATCCTAATTGCTGCAAACGGAATAGATAGATAGAAATATACTTTTTTTTTCCTGATGAAAGAAGAGACTCTAATCATTCTTTTGGTAGGTTCCATGTTTTAGCAATAGCAACAGAACACAATATTCTGTGGGCCTTGCAAAATCAGTCAAAATCCAGTAAAACAGTCGGGAGCGAAGGGGGTTGCTTCAGTGAAAATGGCTGGGAGTGAATTAGTTATTTTTCATGCCGTTTTTCAAAATCATGACATTACGTGAATCAAAAAAATACGCCAACATTAGTCAGTTCCTGGTTTGGCCCCTAAAATATCAGAAAACTGTCAAAAATCTTGATTGATGACATCAAAGCAGATGTTTGCAAATGTCTCATTTTGAAAAAAACAAAAAACAAATAAGATAATCAGTCTGCTTTCATGGAGGGTTGCAGAAATCTGAGAATAAACCCAGGTGAGAGTTACTGTTTAAATTTTGAGTACTGCTAGATTAAGTTGTTAATTTATCAATTAATCGTTAAACCGTACCTCAAAAAAAAAAAAAAAAATCACCAAATCAGAATTTGTTTGTGCTTTTTTCTGCACTGTCAATATGAAATAATGTCCTGATTATTATTTTTTTAACAAAAATATGTTAGTCAAAAATATTTTTGCAATCTGATTCATGGATTAATCAACAAAATAATTGATAGATTAATCGATGATAAAAGCACCCCGACCACAAACCTTTCACCAAGATTAATGTGGATGTCCGTCTCCTCTCCCTCGCGGGTGTGATATAAAGTACGAGTGTGTTGATGGCGTTGCGTACTGCTCGTTGTGCTGGAAAAGTTCGAGTGTTGAAACCTTTGTGCAATAACAGCAGGAAAAGCGGGTGGGTTTTAAAAACATTCACCATGAAAAGTGTGCGTGTTGAAACCACCACAGGTCCTACGAGTGTGACAAAAAGTTTGGATGTCTCATTGGGAAAGTGTGGCCACTTACACGAGTTAAAGTGTGGAGGATGTCTCTGGATACCGTGGACAGTGTCCATAGATGCAGGGACAAAGACATCCAGCAGATGGAGACAGAGTGAGATATTTTCACAACCTTGTGTCCTCAGAGTCATGTGCTTCGGCTCCCGTCCTGCTCGCCCTCCTTTTCCACAACACTCCCGCCTTTAATCTGTCCCGCGCCGGGTCCGAATCTGACATTGTCCACATGCAGCCCGCTCACCGTGTTGAGGGAGGAGTCGGAATCGCTGCTGAGTGGCAGCTGGTGCTCACCTGATGAAAGGGGAACACGTTTGGATATTTAGGGTGTGACGTCATAGTCGGTTTGCAGACTAAAAAATTTCATTTGTTTATTGTTTGCCTGTAATATAATTACTATATTTATATTATACTATTATTTTTATTACATATATTGTATATATATATATATATATATATATTATATTTAACGCCACAAATTTTTTAAACGCGCGATTAATGGCCGCCCTTTACTTGGAAAGCCTGCACTGGGGGAATTCCAGCCGCAACGCAGCAGAGACGTCCAAGTGAAAATTTAGCAGTAGTAAATTTAATAATAATGCATATATTTGTGGAGACTGAGGTCAAGTTGTATTTTACAATAATACAAATGTGCAGAATTTCACAAGTTGCTTCATGTTAAAGATTAAATAGCTCTTAATATGAAAAGAAAAATGCACCGAGCAATGCAATTATGCCATCTAGTGGCAGAAAAATGACCTCAACACAAATCAATACCACACTCGTTTTTTTTTTTACAGTATATTACATCATTTTAATTTTGACAAAATTTTATGAATTATGAAATGACTGCATCAATGACTAGAAGATGCAGCCATATTTCTAATAGTTAAAAAATGTTTCCCCATTTTTATGTTTAACAGAAAACAGAGAAAAAAATCATTGTACATTTAGAACAGATATAAAATTTGCGATTAATCGTGAGTTAACTTATGAAGTCATGCAATTAATTACAATAAAAAAATGTAATCGCCTGACACTCCTAATAATTATATATATATATATATATATACACTGCAAAAAAACCATACTGCTGGAAATGATGTAGTTCTCCTCGGCCTGCGGCGCCACCTCCCTGTTGTGACCGAGCCGGGCCGGGTCGGGCGTCCTGTCGACCAGCTCCAGCGCCACGGAGCTCTCGTTGACGGTGATTTCGCTGGCCCCGCTGATGACCGGGTTGGCGGACGGACCCTCTGTCGACATCTCGTAGTCCGGCGGCGACTCGTCGGAGCAGTCCGCATTCAGCTGGACAGACGGCAAAACATCGACGCCTGTGAAGCAGGCCCGGCGGACGCGCCTTGAAATCGGAACTCACCGAGATTCCCAAGGCCTTGAGTATATTCATTTTACACATAGGGCACGTCTGGTGAACATGCAGCCAGGGGTCCACGCAGTGCTTATGGAACACGTGTCTGGAAAAACAGACAGTGCGTTACGATATAGCAGAGCTTGTGGTCCCATTTGCAAAAAGAAAAGCACACCTGCAAGGTAACACCCTGACAACATCGTTCGGCTTGTAGGCCTCGATGCACACGGCGCAGCTGTCAAAGTCGCGCTCGGTTTCCTAGGGAACAAAAAAAAAAAAAAGCCGTCGCACCCATGTGGTGGAGCGCAAATAAATAATAAGTCACAAAACGGCTGCATACCTTGTCTCCTTTCTTAATGGTCCGTACTGGAAGCTTGCTGATGGCTTTTTTGGCAGCGTCCCCCAAGCGTCTCTGCGGGCCGTAACAGAACACACTCTTAAGTGTGACACCGGGACGCGGCAAAAAAAGTACAGGAGAGATTTTTTTTTTAGGCACAGTTCATAACACGATTTGGTTCTGCTTTGCATTTATTTTGGATGTTATTCCATTGAGGGCCACTAGATGGTGGCACACGATTTAGTTTGGCACTGGATTCCACGAAAGAAGCGCGAAAACAGGAAGTAAGCCTATTTCAACCTCATCCTAGTTTTTGCTGAAGATTACCGAGTGTTAAATCATATTTTCACGCCGACAGCTGTAGGTTCAATTTATAATGTACATCTTTGGGCACGATTATTAAATTCACTGCCATTGACGGCTATAGATGTCAAAATTTCATTTGAACTATTTCTATTAGTTTAACATTTTTTTCCCACTTCTGTTAACAAAAGTATGATTAAACCAAAAGGACGGTACATCAATGCAACAAATCAACCCTTGATAAAGTAAAGCGGGTCTGACTAAAGAACGGAGCGGACCGTACGTGGCCCCCCGAGCCATATTTTGCTCACCGCTGATCAACAGTCTGTTGCGATACTTTTTAGAGGAGCCTGTCACTTCTTCCCTCATTTCCCATGTGTGTATCATTTAGGAGCTTCACTGCAATCTAAATTAATCTTTCATTTCGCCTCTCAGGGTAAACTCAAGTTTTGCAGCGAGGCGGCTTGTAAATAAATAAATAAAGAAGAAAAAAAATGAAACGGTGGCGATATATTGGACATGCTGCAGTCGCCACTTGTTGTTTATACTTTTGTTAAAAAGCAAACAATGGCCGCCGCCCCTGCAGATGTTACGATAGCAGACGCGGCGGTGATGTAACAACGATTAGCTACTTGCTCTCGTTGATGGTTGACCGCTTTCGCGGGGGCCAGCTGTCGAGCTAATTCCGGCCTCTCCCAGATGGAAACATGGAAAGCCGGCGACCGCATTTTATAGCGGAGCGAGCGACCCTCATATTAATAATAAAAAATATATATATAAAAAAAAGAGCTGAAGCCATACCTGGTTGCGGTCTCGTGCATTAGCATAGCGGAATCTCTGGATATAGTAGAAGACAAGCCAGGCGAGGGAGATTATCATGAGAATGATGAAGGAGATGGAGACAAACACTACCGACGTTCTGCTCACATACTTCTGCAGGTTGCGCGTCCCTACAGTGATGTGCAAGGTGACGGCGACCTTCTGCTCCAGCAGTGCCATGATCTCACGACCTTTGTGCTCCGGTATCATGATGGCCACTATGTCGCCTGTACCTGCGCACACAAGGGAAACGGCAACGCCATTCAACTTTGTTCGTACAAATCCTCAGCAACATTTGCAAACTGGCCTAATTGTGAATGTTTCTGTAGATTAGAAGTAAAATGGCAGCTTTAGTGGAAACGGACGGCCATGTTTGATGCAGCAACAATTAAGACTCAGGTTGAATGTGATTTCTGAGACACTTTGCACATAACGGATTCTAATGCGGAGAAGCTGACAATTGAACGCTAATTTGGCCAATGCCTGCTTTAGAGCATAAGACAAAAATAGTGACATTTTTAACATTTCCTCCAAAAATCGGCCGATTTTTTTGTGTTGAAAATTTACACACAACAGTCAAATGTTCTGTTTGTAATTCATATCTTTAGTATTGTAAGTGTTAAGGGATAACAAAATAATTTATCAATTGCATATTTTTTAATTCATTGGTTTTATTTAATTTGATTCTGCCAAATATCGGAAATCCATGTTGAATTTCTTGCAACAATAAATATTCTGATTTTTGACGTCCTCCCTAAAAACAGACAGTTTATTTTATTTTTTTCAAAATAAGACACTTGCAAACATCAGCTTTTGCTTTGAAAAGCTATTTAAAAATGTTTCCGATTTCCTGACAGGTTACAAAGACCAAAGCATTAACTGAATAATTCATGTTTGCGTATGTTTTCTACAGTGTCAATTTGAAATAATGTTTTTGGATTAAAGAGGTGAAAATATATATATATATATATATATATATTTTTTTTTTATCGGATTGATGGCTCAACATTTTTTTAATTGTACATTTAGAACATATATCACATTCATGATTAATCGTGAGTTAACCATTGAAGTCATGCGATTAATTACAATTAAAAAATTAGGAGCGTCGGGCAATTAAAATCGTAATTAATTGCATGACTTGAGTTAACTATCTGTTCTAAATGTACAATAAAAAAATTCTAGGTTTTCATGTTGTTAAACTAATAGAAATAGTTCAAATACATTTTTGACATCTATAACCGCCAATGGCAGTGAATGAGTTAATCAGAATGTCATGTTTAGACTAGTGAGGTCACATATAAACACGTTATTGTCAAGAAACGTTTAAGGTGGACTATCCAGGTCCAGAAAGTAAAAACCCTGCCCTGCTTTAGCCCCAAGTGCTAGCTAGCTAGCTCCCTAGCTAGCTCGCCGGGTGTTTGTTTACCTACTAGGGAGCTAGCTAGCTAGCTAAAGCCAAACTGTGGCAGGGTTTTTACTTTCTGGACCTGGATTTATCAACTAATCAATTTACTAGTCCTTTACCACATTTTTGGGAGAAAAAAAAATATTCTCCGCAGGCTGGATAATCTGTAACGCATGGAACCTCGACGGTTCCCTCGCCATATGAGCATAACGAGTCGTGTGTTTTCAGGGACTTGATTCAAAAGAGTGGCGGCGCACCATATTCCCTGCGCGACCTCGATGAAGTCATGGCAACTCCCAGGGGTGACTTCGGAAACCTCTCAGACAACAAAACACGCCTCCCTCTGTCATCCAAGCGCCACCGGTGCACATCTGCTAACATTCCCACCACTCGTTGCCCCGCCCTGCCTCATAAATCCATTTATGTAACTGCTAAAAGTCAGCCAGCCGTGCTCTCGCAGTCAAACGAATGAATTAAAAGCCCAATTGTTGCTGCTGTCTATTAAGACACAAAGTCCTCCAGAGTACAAACAAACTAAACACACAGTATTCGCAGATAACACGTTCGGAGGGTTAACGCCGACACGGTTACGCTCAGCCGGCCAACTGTCACCTTTTGGGATGACAATGACAGATGGCTGACGCCGCCATGTAGGCAAATGAGCAGATTTGCTTTAAGTAGCGTCCGTATGTCTGGCAGCGTTGCCAACAGTCAGCTGACAGATATTTACATCCACTTGTCCTACACATTTATGATTTTCTTGAACACTGGTGCGAGTTAAGTCAAACTTTTTCCTGTCAAAATCTTCTGCGCGCTCGCGCTAGTCTAAACATGAACTCATTCACTGCCATTGGCGACTATAGACGTCAAAAATTCATGTGTACTATTTCTATTAGTTTAACTTTTTTTTTCCCCCCATTTCATTTTTCATGAAAACCTAAAAAAAATATATATTGTACATTTATAACAGATATAAAATTTGTGATTAATCGTGACTCAACTATACGAATACAAATCTTAATCGTCTGCCGCCCCTTGTTTTTAATTTAAAAAATTCAAATCAGGGGCGTCAGGTGATTCAAATTTGTATTCGTAATTAATCACGTTTAATCACAAATGTTATATCTGTTCTGAATGTACAATTTAAAAAAAATCGAGGTTTTCATACTCTTGTTAGCAAAAGTGGGGGAAAAAATGTTTAACTAATTGTTCAAATGAATTTCTGACGTCTATAGCCGTCAATGGCAGTGAATGAGTTAATATTGTGTTTTTAGAAAATGAAATAAGCACCAAAATCCACCCATTTTTATCAGTCAAATGTGGCGGCCATTTCGTCACTTGCTGTTGACTGAAAATGACATCACAGCTGCACGGGGCTCAAATAACAACCAATCACGGCTCAGCTTGCAAATGACACATGATCAAACTCAGAAAACTGGTGCGCTATGATTGGTTGTTAGTGTTACCTAGGAGGCTGGGCCCTGAGCAACTGTGATGTCATTTTGTTGCAAAATGGCCGCCCCCCCAGATGGATAAAAAAAAGTAGATTTTGCTGCTTAACGTTTGTTAAAAAAAAACGTTTTTAATTAACTTTAAGCAGCAACATCCATCCGTTTATATTCATCTCAGGGGGCGGCCATTTTGCCACTTGCTGTCAACGGAAAATGACATAGCAACGATGAAGGGTCTTCGTTTCATGTTTTTGGACAG
Organism: Leptonotus elevatus; assembly: GCF_054856555.1. Lineage (NCBI taxonomy): Eukaryota > Metazoa > Chordata > Actinopteri > Syngnathiformes > Syngnathidae > Leptonotus > Leptonotus elevatus. The sequence continues at coordinate 5,537,051 of NC_141246.1, read as the reverse complement.
AAAAGCTCAACTGGGAGTGGCATTGAACAGCTTGATGTCTCTTTTTTAATGACTTTGACAAATTTCTGCTTATTGTCAAGTGAGTTGACTTGACTTCACTGCCATTACCTTACAGCAAGTCTGCACTCGCAAGGTCCCCCAAAAAATGATGTGCCTTGGCTGAGTAAAAGTTGGTCTAAATATCCAGTCGTGACATGAAAGGGTTAAACCCAGCCCGAGTACTTTTTTGGTGGTTTTACAGCCCAGCTGCATTGGCTCAGTGCTCAGAAAGTGTTCCGCTCTTTATTTGGCAGCCCCGCGTCGGGTCTAAAATACGGTGACATCACCACCACCCTTGCTCCACCTCTTTGATTCAAGGAAGCGGAGGTCTAGAAAAAAAATATATATCTTGGAACAATTAAAGTGCTTCGGCGCAGGTGTCGTTTGTTGGGCTGGTGCCACGTTGCCATGCTTTAGGATTTATTTTGTTGTCATGGACGACCAAATGCTCCTGGAGGCGTTGGCATTCCTGAAACCACTCCATGACGTCCATGATACATCTTCTTGAGTTTTCTGACAATTTGCCAAAAAGGAGTCACGCATTTCCAAGTGGATCCTGTCAAATAAGGCTGGAGGCATTCTGGCGGTTTTATTCTGGTGGCAGGCAGCCACGCCTTCATGAAAACTAGCAACATACTGGCACAATATTTACAGCTAAAAAAACTTGGTGCAGGTGGATTAAAATTAGGGGTGGGAATCTTTGAATGTCTTACGATTCGATTCCGATTTTTGGGTGTGCGATTCGATTCAGAATCGATTTCTGATTCCCAATTATTTGATTGACGATGATTTTTGCTTGAATTCAAGGAATTGTAATGATCTACTCCAGTCGGACTGGCTAATGCTAATTAGCGCGCTACTCGCGGCACTTTTATCACTCAAAAGAACGGCTGCACGCTGCAAAAAAAACAACTTTTATTGGAATAACTTGATCGTGACTTTTTCCTTCTACTCTCTAATGTGGCTACAACTTAACAGTGTATCAGACCGCGTGGAACCACACTGCCCCTAAGTGGCCAAATTGGGTACAACATGAGCAGCACTCCCAATAAAGGCACACACAAACAAAGGGAAGACAGTAAGTATAAAATAATTTAAATAAAATCGATTTTGGGACATTTCAAATCGATTCTGAATCGTACTAAATGAGAATCGATTTTTTGGCACACCCCTAATTAAAATGATTTAGGAGTTTTGTGTACTTCCACTGGTTCCTTTAAAACCTTTCCGCTGTTTTTATGTCTAGAAAGCACACAACTCTGCGGATAGGCAAATAAATATAAGTAAGGTTTCCAGGGGAACAGTTGTTAGATTCTACAGAAAAATTCACAATAGTAAATCAAGGTACCTATTGTGCTTTGCTGGTAAATTAAAGTGTTTCAGAATGAGCACAAAAAAAATGCAAATATGAGAGTTTTTACACCTAGTAAAAAATTGACATGCATTTCTATTCTAGTTTTTTTCCCCTTCTGAACAGTCAATACTGTGCGAGTGTCAGCAACTGGTACTCACTGATGCGCTAGTACTGTGTAAACAAATACTTTGCAGCTCAGACTTTAGCTAGCGTACGCCATAGCTAGCAATATGTTTTAGGCAGTCTGTCGGATTTACTTGAAACTGTGTTTAAAATCTTAAACACATTAAAAATTTAAAAAAGAGAAAAAAGTTCTGTAACTTCTGTAAAAATGGGTCGCGACTTTACAAAAATAGGAAGATGCAGGTCCCAGGGCAATCCGTGGGGGATCGAGACTGAGCCTCGACACAAACAGCAAAAATTTGTAAGTAATTGACGTCACTGTAAAAAGTTGATATAGTTGCCTGTAGATGCTAGAAGATGGCAGGAAAGCACTACTTGAGACTAAATCAAGCACAGGCACCAAGATTGCTCAAGATCAGTAAAAAAAAAAAAAAAAGTGACTAGGTGAGCTTTTCCATTTAATAGCCATGGTGTCACAAGGTGGCGGCAAAGCTCTACTATTGTCAAAATGAAGATCTTCATAGTTTGACGATAAAGCTCCATGGCTCATTTCAACATCGTTCCCTGGCACCAAGATGGCCGCAAATGACTACTTTTGTCCAAATGAAGCTCCTCAACTCACTTCAACTTAGTTCATTGGCACAAGATAAACACAAAGGCAGAAAACATGAGTTGTCCTGCGAATAATGAAGGTTAAAAAAAAAAAGATACGAATTTGCAACTGCTGAACTGTGACTACGTGGATCCATCACTTCATCATACTTCCTTGACACCGATTCCTATTTAGACAGTGCTTAAACACGTTCCGTTAAGAGAGTTAAAGGTCGTGAAAGGTGAGCCATTCAGCTAACAGCCATGTACAAGTTCCACAGTCTAAAAAAAAAAAAAAGCGGATATATTGTACAGTATTATATTTTCATTGAAAGCTGGAGCAGGATGCAAAACTCGTGAAAAAAGTCTGCGTGCGTGCATGTGTGTGTGTGTGTGTGTGTGTGTGTGTGTGTGTGTGTGTGTGATGGTCTCACCAGAGTGGGGCATGGTGATGGTGTCATTGGTACCACTGGAGCCCACATTGTACACGACCACCGCCGAGGCGTTGTAGCCGGCCGCGTTCCGGATCTTCTCGCGGTACGTGCAGTTCCCCGCGGCCACCAGCGCCACCCAGGCGGCGGCGGAGCGCGACATCGGCGGGAAGCGGGCGGCCGGCTCGCACATCTGTCGGTCCTGCGGCAGCGACGGCGCAAACACCAGCCCCCGGGCTTCCCTCTTGGGCGAGTGCTCGCCGTAGCGGCCGCATTCGCTCTTGTCGCTGCGCGGCCTGGCGGTGAGCGGGTCCAGGTAGGTGATGTTGACGAAGGCCGTGTACCACTCCTCCTTCTCGGCCACGGTGAAGTCCAAGCACAACAGGTGCACGGAGCACAGGGAGGAGACGAGCCACGTCGAGAGAGCCACACTGCGGCACAGGCGAGTGATAGACGGCGCCATGGTGCAACCCGGAAATGGAACAATTAACAACAAACAAACGGGTCCGGGCGGCGACCACTCGTCTGGAGCTGATCCACTTGCGAGAACTCTACTACAAATCTGAATCGCCTATCTTTCGGTTGAGTACAAAAAAAGAAAAGAAAAGAAAAGAAAAACAACTTCTGTCTGGCTTCCGCGTCCAACGCGGAACTAACCAACGCTAGGGTCTTGCTTTCCACCCGATTACATTTTCTGGACGGAACGGTGGACTTGCTCATCCTATTCGGTAAAGTAAAAAAAACGTTTTGGTCTTTTCATTCAAAATGACATCTAGATGTAACCGCCACAACAGTTAGATTAACTACTTGACAACGTACTCGTGACTTCAAAAGTGAAAGTCGTAAATTAAATTAATCTTACTTACGTATGTAATTTATCGTAACGTTAGTGGCTAGCAACTAGCGATATCGTTCCGCTAGACCACTTCAAACTTTTAATTGACATTTTCCTGCCGATCGTCATTAACTATTTCATATATGTGACAAGTATTGATACTAGACAAGTCATTTAAAGCCTTCACGTTTGTCTAGTTCATTATCACAGCGTCACTTTAATGCTTGGCGTGCGTTCTGGTTCTGGTGAAGGTTGCTTTTCTTTTGAGTGCCAAAATGCCCAAAAAGAAGACGGGAGCCCGAAAAAAGGCGGAGAATCGTAAGGAACGAGAGAAACAGAGCCGAGCCAACCGGGACCTGGTGGACTTGGCTAAACATCCTTGCAATGTCAACATGGTGAGACATGCCACCGTGGCTCATTTTGTCCATTCCAAGTGTCACAGCCACTAATGCCTTGTTTCTCCCTCCTATGTAGGATTGTGATAAATGCCAGAGGTGAGCATTTCCGTCAGCAACGCTGTTAGGATCGACGACGGAGCGCTAACCTTGTTTGTTTTTCCTAGAAAACAGAAGAACAGAGCGTTCTGTTACTTTTGCAATGTCGTGCAGAAGCTTCCCACATGTGCACAATGTGGTGAGTGCAGTTTGGCAAAATATTTCAAAGTTATTTAAAATATTTCTCTTTTGTCGTGTTCTGATATGTGGGATCGTTTTTTTTAATATAAAAAAAAAATCCCAAGGCAAAACCAAGTGCATGAAGACTTCAGACTGTGTCGTCAAACACCCCGGGATTTACAGCACCGGCATGGGCATGGTGGTAAGTTGGAAGCAAATGTTGTAACACTCGCACTAAAGTAATTCATTGATAATTATTTTACATTCAGTCCTATATCCAAAGTCCGAACGTTCCATGATGAGATTGTACAATTAGTAATTTAAATGAAATTTACAGGAAAAAATAAGCCTCCGATACAATTTTATTTGCGAGTATTTATTTAAAAGTTCGTACCACAACGTCAATGCTAATGTCATTGGCTCATTTTGCATTATGTAAAGATAAGGTCGAGTGTCTACTCTACTTTTTTGTTTTGTTTAAGTGTTAGGAGAACAATATAGGACGTTCTGTAAAGATGTGATTTACAGGAAAAATGGTTAATGTCACAAATAGAACATTTGCGATTGTAAGATAAGTAAAAACATTTGTAAGAAAATGTAGAACAAGTTTGAAAAAAAATCATGTCATGAGAATAGTCAGAATTTTATAAGAAAAGATCCGAGAAAACAAACTTTGCTTCTGAGTAAATTTCTAATAAATATATATATATAAAAAAAAAAAGCAATTTTCTAGAAAAAAAAGTCTTCAAATAGTGTTCATTTTATGAGAGGAAATTTGGGATTTCCCAAAAAATTAAGTTAATTTATAGTAGAATTTAAGAAGAAAAAGGCAATGTAGTTTTACAAAAAAAATAGTACCATATAAAACGGTTAATATTGTCAAATGAATACCTTTGCGGCTGTTTCAATTAAAATAAAGCATTACTATCAAGGTGAAAACAGAATTAAAGCAATACTTTGAATCGAACCTCGTTATTTTTGTACTAATGTGTTGTGTCCATGTAGCTTGCACTCGACTTGTTTTTTTGTCACGCAAATCACCTCTGTGGCCACTAGGGAGCAGTATGTGACTTCTGTGAAGCTTGGGTGTGCCACAGCAGGAAATGCCTGAGCACTCACGCCTGCATGTGTCCTCTGACTGAAGCCGACTGCATTGAGTGTGAACGCGGCGTGTGGGATCACGGTAAGACCCCCGCCCACCCCCCAAAAAATAATACACAACTTCCCCGTCTACACAAAAATACATAAATAATCATCTGACCTCCATCATGTCACGTCGCCCTTTCACGCCCCTCATTCCTTCAACAGGCGGGCGTATTTTCCGCTGCTCCTTCTGTCAAAACTTCCTGTGCGAGGATGATCAATTTGAGCACCAGGCCAGCTGCCAAATCCTTCAAGCCGAAACATACAAATGTGAGTCACTAGCGTCTTGGTTAATATTTAGGCATGCAATTATATTGACAAGGGTTGGTGCGCAGGTGGATGGCTGCGTGTGTAACCTGAACTTATTTTTCATTTTTTCATACCCTTCATTCCAATGTAGGCGTTTCCTGCAACAGACTGGGCCAGCACTCGTGCCTGCGCTGTAAGGTAGGAACGCAGCTCTGCTTACCTGTGCAGAGTAAAACACAAGTTCTAATGTGCATTTTTGATACAATTTAAAACATTTTCCAGGTGTCTTAATGACGTGTTGGTCAAAATACACCAAAAGATGTCGAATTTCTGCATACCTAACACTCTTTATAGACCTGTGGTGGGCAAAGTATGGCCCAGGGGCCACATTTGTTGAAATTAGGGCTGCAACGAATGATTAGTTTAGTGATCATTGAATCAGATTTTTTTTAAATGAGAAAAAAATTCTTTTTTAATTTCCATCTGTTCATTAAAAAAAAACAGGGTGTTACATTATTTAATAATATTTAATAACAACAAAAATTCAGTTCCTGGTTTGGTTTGTCTCATGTCAGAAAATTGGCAAAAATGTTAATCATTGTTTTCCAACGTAAATGCAGATGTTCGCAGATGTCTTATTAAAAAAACAAATAATCACTATAATCATCTATAAATGGTGTGGGCCGAATTCCAGTTTAAAAATCCCAAACAAGTCTGGCCTCTCCTGATCTCGTCCCAAGGTGTAAGATGAGCCTGTTTTCAGGAGGCCGTCTTTTCTCGTAATCTGACTTTCATTACCATGACGACAACTCGCCCATGTATGAGCATGGGAATAAAATAAAAAAAACAGCAGGCATTGTACTTTACCAAAATATTTCCATGTGTCACTTATCGTAAGTACACGTCATCGGCTAATGCTAAAAACAACACTTCAATGTTTACTTTTTGGCTTTGACATGAATTACAAATTTTTTCCAATATGGCATTTTTAATTACTATGGGATGGCATTAAAAAGACCCTGTTGTCCTCCCAGGCGTGCTACTGCGACGACCACGCCAAGAGCAAAGTGTTCAAGCAGGAGAAGGGGAAGGCGCCGCCGTGTCCCAAGTGTGGCCACGAGACCCAAGAGACCAAAGACCTCAGCATGTCCAGTGAGTCCCCTCAAACGCCTCAGCGTGCGAACGTGTCACATGACCATCACCCCGCGTGCGCATGTGTGTGTTCGCCCCCCTGTCCATCGCAGCTCGCACGTTGAAATTCGGGCGCCAGGCTGGCGTTGACGACGACGACGACGACTACGGAGCTTCTGGCTACGACGCCTACTGGAAGAACGTCGCGTCCGGAGGCGGGGGACGCAACTACGACGACGACGATGATGACGATGACGATGAGGAGGAGGAAGATGACGATGAAGAGGAGGAGGAAGAGGAAGAGGAGGGCGAAGAAGCAATGGCCGCTCTTAAATTAGACGGAGCTGCCAAAGTCTGAGATGGGGCAAGGTTTTATTGAAAAGTCTGGTGGCGGTTTAATGACCTGCTTCAACCTTATGATCCATTTTTTATTGACTTTGCTGTCAAATATGTTACATGCCACAATAAAATAATTATCACAGAAAATAACCTCTTTTTTTTCTGCAACAAACACTACATTAACTCATTCACTGCCATTGACAGCTATAGATGTCAAAAATTAATTTTTTTAATAGTTTAACATTTGTTTCCATTCTTGTTAACAAGAGTATGAAAACGTAGATTTTTTTTCGACATTTTGAACAGATATAAAATTTGTGATTAATCGTGAGCTAACTAGTGAAGTCATGCGATTAATTCTGATTACAAATTGTATTCACTGATGCCCCTAATTTTTAATAACCTTGTCTTTAAAAAAATATATTTTCAATTTTTAATAATGTTTTCTTAAAGAAAAAATTAGGGGCGTCGGGCAGTTAAAATTTTTAAACGTAATTAATCGCATGACCACTAGTTAACTCACGATTAATCACAAGTTTTATATCTGTTCTAATACAAAAAAAATAGGTTTTTATACTTTTGTTAACAAAAGTGGGAAAAATGTTAAACTAGAAATAGTTCAAATGAATTGTTGACGTCGATAGCCGTCAATGGCAGTGAATGAGTTAAATTGCACATGCACACATCAAATCAGAACAAACAATAATATATACATAACACATAAAGGGAATATAAAAAGTCTACACACCCCTGTTCAAATGCTAAGATTTTGTGCTGATAAAACAACCTGTTGTTAATGTGACCTTTAACCTCTAACATGAACAATCTTTATGAGGGGAAATAAACAAGTGTTTGCTGAAGTGTGCACACCCTGCGAATTTACCAATCACATGTAAATTCATGTTAATCAAATAGGAGTCCGCAGTGTAGGGAACGTTTGCTGGATTTAGACCGTCGTGACGTCAGACAGGTTAGTTTTATACCGACTGATGATACCGACCTGCCACTTTTCATGTCATTTCTGTAGCCCAAATAAAGTTCAGATGTTCTCATAGACGTCCTGTCGTCACATAAACATTGTAGTACTTGTTGCGTATACCCCCCCCCCCTCTCTATCATGTGACGAATTAGAGGCGTTCACTTCACACTGTGCATGTGCGTGTAACATGTCACTTTATTTCTTAAAGGGATCTCCGCGCAGCGTGTGTCGTTGACTTGTTAAACCGCTGACAAGAGACTACGCACGCGCGTAAGGAAAGGAATCCTCCTTCCCCCCCACCCCCGTCCCGCAGCAGTCCACTTGGCGCGGCATGTTGCGGTGACCCGTGGACTGCACCTCCGCCACACCAGCGGGGCGCACTCGGCGGCTTCATGACGGCGCGCTTGCTCGTCGCCCTTCAGACGACTCGTGTAAGTCGATTTGATCCTTTTGTCATTCTTTTCCCCCCAACGGATGCGTTTGTGCGTGCGTGCGTGCACGTCGCCTCGCGATCGAAAAGCCACGCACCTCGTGCGTAATGACAACGCGCGCGTGGCGCTGGGTGGCACGGCTCGGTTCGCAGCGCGGAGCACGCGTGCCGCTGCTCTGCCAAGGCGGGATTTTGCATGCCAGCCCGCTGTGGGCCTTTTAAGCGCGACAACATTGGAGTCCCGTTAAAGTTTCACTTTTGAGTTGTATTATCGGTGCGGGTTGGGAACGCCGCCCTGTGCACTTTCTCTGGTGTTTGGAAGTCAGCTCAGAGGTTTGACACTTGGGTGGGTTGAAGTCTAATCAAGCGATACATATGACGATGACATATTCATTTGACCGTGGGACAATCAACTCATTTTGATTGGCAGCTCGATGTTCTAGTGTAGTGTTTCCCAATTCCTTTATTGATTCAAGGCACATATTTACATAATAATAATAAAAAAAAAATCTCCGCCAAACTCAATGCCAGGACAAGTGCATACGCAAGTTAATTGTAGGTTAGCATTTAATTACAGATATTAGGGACACGTGTCATGCCAATGCAATGTAAATCATTCAAGGGCAGGGATTGGTAACGCAGAGCCTTTTTTTTTTCCAACAGAAAAAAAAACACGAGAGCGACAAAAGCTTTTTGACATCTAAAATGATCGCTTTTATTGTCCTTTTTTTTTTTTTTTTTAAGTTTTACTTCTGCATGCAACAAAAGTTGCAACTCTAATATTTAAAAGAGACCTCCTCGTATTTGTGCAGTAAAAAAACAGAACATAACTGCGTGAATATTACCCTGGCCTACATCATTTGTATTACACGTTCCAAAAGATGGATTGGGTTTTCACTCAAGTAAGTAGCACTTCATCACCAAATTGCCAAATTACACTTCTCAATTAGTGTCGAGTAGTGGTTCAGTTGCCAACCTTTTTTGGGTTCTGTACCCCCAAATCCTCACTCACTAATGCGCGTTGATGATTCTCCAAAAGAACAATTTAACACAATCGATGGTTTCCTTAATTTGATAATTTAATTCTTAGACATTCCTTTTACCTCAAACATAAAAAATAATAATGTTGCTTTGAAAATATAAGTACAGTAGATGTAAAAACACAACAAAAACACCTAATCATAATATTAAACCTGACTTAACAGTTGTATTCAGAATGCAAAGTGTGTTTTGACCCTCGTCACTTACCGTAGTCTAGGCGGGAGACGCTAAGGATGTTGGGAATTGCGGTTCTTATAAAAAAAAAATACTGTATGCCGTTAAAACGAGATGATGGCAGAATAAACGGCAACTGAACGTCACAGTCAAGCGTCCTTATTTTCTTACAACAAAGAACATTACATTAACTATTGTAGTAGTTACCAAAAACAAAAACGAGTTACTTTGAATTTCCTTATATATTTGGGTAAATAAAAACGTTTCTTCCCCCCAATGAACACAATTTCATTCATTCATTTATTCATTCTCGAAAGCACTTTCTAAACACAATAAACTTGTACCATGTTAATAAATAAATACATAACTGTTTTAATTCTTCTTAGTAAGTTAGTGAGCTATTTTTTTTTTTTTTTTTAGAACAGACCAACCCTGTGTGCTCCTCATGTTACCAAATCTGCTTACCACGAAGAAGAGAGAGAGGGAAAAAAAAAAGTTAATTGGAAGCAATTGACTTCAAAGAGGAAGCTCATTTATATGCAAGGCATGAGATCGCAGCATTCTGTGAATTACAGCTTGGACACATCGCCAAACAAAATACGTCCTCCAAGTAAACATGCAAAAACAATCCGGGAGATCTTTCAGATGGCGTTTCCTCCAGCGGTCGACTTGAGGAAGTCGTTCAGGAAGCGTGTCCATTGTCAGAGTAAACAGCATTGGATCAAACTGATATTTGAAATAGAATCACCGGAGCTGTCTGGCAATTTTGGAGCCAAGTGAAAGTTACCCGCAATTCAAAATAGTGAAGGCGAAAGTTGGCACACGCGCAACCGTTCAAGCTAACAATAAACAAAGCAACATAGACACCCTTCGACCTAATATGTACTTTCACGACGCCAAAAATAAATTTGATGACAGCCCTTAAATAAACATGCATCGCCTATCTGGTTTCATCACCTCCTCAGAAATGCTTTAAAAATGCTTCTTCAGAACTTTGTTTATTGAAAACAATATACCTTTGCCTTGTAGAAAGTCAGCTTAGCTTAAATGCTAACAAACAATGTGAAACACCATTGACATGTTCACGTTTAGCATCAAAGCGACACAAATTGTACTTCTAAAATGGCCACTTTTCAGCAGAAACCTTTGTTCAACCATCCATTTTCAACACTTTCCATTGGTCAATAATTTGTAAAAATGACACCCACACGTGCGGACTGAACTAAAGTAGACATTTTTGAAAAAAGATGAAATTTGTCATTTGGGATGTCGATTATATATTCTGTATCCTCTACAAAAAACGACTAAGAGTACAGGAGTTTACTGAGTCACCGTAGAAGAAGAGGAAGAAGTCTATTCTTCTTCATTTGTATCTGCAAGACTGTACAGTATTATACTGCCTCTAGTGTCCAAGGCGGGTACACCAGGTACATTCTCTATAGTTATGTTATTACTGATTGTATACAGTGCTACATATTTTCCCATATTAAATACATTATAGGATTGGGAAAGATTATTATTGTGTTTGGATTGCATCGTCATTAACTCATTCACTGCCATTGACGGTTATAAACGTCAACAAATAATTGTAACTATTTCTATTAGTTTAACATTTTTTTTCAACTTTTGTTAACAAGAGTATGAAAACCTAGATTTTTTTATTGTACATTTAGAACAGATGTAACATTTGTGATTAATCGTGAGTTAACTATTGAAGTAAAAATAAAAATGAATCGCCTAATTTTTAATAATTTTTTTAATTGTAATTAATCGCATGACTTCACTAGTTAACTCACGATAAATCACAAATTGTACTTATTTATTAGTTACTAACTTATTTATTTATTATACTGTTGTTAACAAAAGTGGAAAAAAATGTTAAACTAATAGAAATAGTTCAAATGATTTTTTGACGTCTATAGCCGTCAATGGCAGTGAATGAGTTCATATTAAGTTCCCTCTCATGCCATCGAAACAGTAAAAAAAATGACTCGCGTCACTCATCACAGTTGCTATCAACAATAAACTTGTTCAAATAAATATCTCTCTCATGGTGTCAATCAAGAAGTCAGCATTATTGTACGAGTGATGCCAGAGTATTGTTGCGTAACAAAAAAGGACAAACGTGTGGGAAAGAATGGCGAGCTATTCATTTGTGCCTATTACGCAATTGCGGGCTCGATTTACGGCTTCGGAATCAGCGATGCGTGGACGCGCCGAACATGCACTAACCCGTCCGTGTTGTTTCCAGACAGGCACGCGGCTGCGGCTCTGCCCACACCTGTGCAGGGACAGACGCACAACTCAGGTGTGGTGGCTTTCTGTATTTGTGCTGAGGTACGACGACAGCGGTGTCGGATCGATATTCGATATTCAATATTCAATATTTTCACCTCTCCAAAGTGACTTCTTCCAAATGTCCTCATCCCTCCCATTGCAAATGTGAATTTTTAGTAATTCACGGATGGAGAAATTTGACACATTCACTTTGATTGTTCCTCTTTATGATGCAGATCATCGCAACTCCAAATTTACGGCACATTCTGATCATTTTAGGAACTATTTCATAACATTCCGAAACGCCCTCATTCCCCAATTTATACATCCATCTCCTTTTTCTACATTTACCGTCGGATCAAAATTCCAACCCCAACATTTTCAGCTCATCTCATATCCCTAAATTTTCACAATAAAATTCCCAAATAAAGCAATATATTTTTTTCACTGATTCCAATTTCAAAACATTCAGCTCCTTAGGAACTATTTATTACATTCCCCAACTTCACACAATAAAATTGCCAAATGAAAAAAAAAAATACAGTACTAGAAAAATGCCAAAATATTCTACAAAAACAAAGTCATAATTTACAAGATTATTATCATTTTTTTTGTCAATACAACAAGAAAAAGTCCCAAGAATAAAATCACGATATACCCCCAATGCAACCGTGACAACTTCACCCGGGAACCAAGTGCCATATGTGCCGTTTACCAAAAGCGAATGCGAATTTGTGTCACTGCAGCTCTGCTTACCTTTTGGCTTTGACTTGTTAGCAGGGGCGTTGCAACCACGGGGGATGCGACTCGATTGTCTCAACTCGCTTTTATTTAGAGGCAACTTTAAAAGCACCCGCAGCTGAAAGAAAGGTTTGTACATGAATACAAATCAAACTTAAGACATTTGAATGCAACATGCTTCAGAAACAATCAAGTCAAAAAAAAAAGAAGAAAAAAAAGTAAGGTAGTGCCCTCTGCTCAGTCATATGTCCCAGAGCCAAACGCAATCGAGAGAGACCATATCAAAAAAATCTATTGCAAACCATAATAACAAAAGTTCGCTAGCTTAATGCTAACATCTAATGCAAAGTGCCATTGACGGGCTAACAGAAATTAGCATTGACGTTACTGTGAATCAATTTGTATATCTAAACACCAAACCATACAGGGCATTACTCACAGGGATAAGTTCTCTATACTGTGGCAACGGAATATTAGGCTACTACAACTTAGTAGGGGACCTTCTCTGCCTCTTTCTCTCTTCTTTCAAACATGCCGCACCTGAATTTATAGATTGTAAAAGCCCCGTAAACAATCACTTAAAAAAAAAAAATCACGCCATGGTGTGCTGGGGGACGCGAACGGCAAACTGCGATATAGCGCGACTTCACGTTTGTCCAACTACCACTTGAAAGTGGCTCTGGATCTTCACTAAGCTTAGCCGATTAGGTCGTCCATGTGTAAATTTGCACCACTATTGCATTCATTGGACGGAAGTGGGGAACTGTTCGCTTAAAGACATTGGTGGATTTGGGCCAAGGTTGACTTGGTTGTTTATTCGACACAAACACAACAATTTGCATACAATCAAATAAAAAGGCAATTTTCAATACGCCCTCGTGAAAGTGCCAGACTTGTCATTTGAACGGCATATAATGCAACACGAGCACGTTTGTAGCTAAACGCGGGTTTCCATTGTTCCCTCGGCAGCTTCCTGAGCTCGGCTTCGTGTACGCTGTCCGCACGCGAGTCTCTGGACCTGCAGCAGTGCTTGAGCGGCCTGACGCCCTTCATTGAGGTGAGAAAAAGGTATACAAGTCGTTTTTTTGCTTTTGGCGCTTCGCAATGTTGTTCTTTTTTTCTTTTTTTATTCCATGAAGACAAATTAAAATGTCGCTCATCTTTGCCCTTTCAGAAGTCCAGTGCAATGTTGTACGCACCATCCATGAACGACATTCAAGTAAGTCAAATGCTACGACTACTATATATATATATATATATTAGAGTTGTCAAACAATTAAATTTAGTAATCAGATTAATCACATTTTAGAATTTTGATTAATCACGATTAATCGCTGAATAAAAAAAGGCATTTTTTGATAAAAAAAAATATTCACGCCAAATTTGAAGGGCTCCTGTTATCTGTTAATTCTTTCGACATTTAATGTCATGAGGACGTCTTCAGCATTTTTTGATCTCATCCTCTTCTTTTTTCTAATCAGTTAATTACTTGCATGATTTAAAATGAAAAAAAAATGCCCCCAGTATTTTGACATGAACAAATATTTTAAATGCGATACACAAACATTCATTAAATGCTTTACTTGAATGCATGTAATTATGTTTATTGCTCAAACACATGTGCTACCTTAAACGTAGCCATCCGCTGTCACGCTAAAAGATCATCTACGGTCAAAATTAAAAGTGCGATTAATCTGCATTCATTTATGATTAATGCGATAATTTTTTTGTGATTAATTAATCAGTTAACGCTTTAACTTTGACAGCACTAATATATATATATATATATATATATATATATATATATATATATATATATATAGAGAGAGAGAGATAGATAAAGAGAGAGATATATATAGAGATATATATATACATATACACGAATGTCAAGAGAAAAGTCATACTGTTGAAAAAAAAAAAGTCAGGAGAATCAAGTAAGAAAGTTTCATGAATAAAGCTGAAATTAAAGAAAATTAGGAATATCAGCAGTTAAAATGAATTGACAGGCACTCCCAGATCCACATATTTGTCAATTTTTTTGGGCTGGAAAACACGTTGGAGAGGTTAGTCATTTTTAAAAACATTTTTTTTCTCTTTCCCAATGCGACAGCATTATGCTAATCGCAAAGCCGGGTGCGTGTCTATAATATATATATATATATAATAATTTGCAAGAAAAAAACGATTTTAAAGGAAAAAGCCATGAACTTATGCGACGAAAGTCATCATTTTACAAAACAGCATCATTTAATGAGCGTTATTTCATGAAAGTCAATTTATTTCTACTGAATCCACTTGAATTTTCGAGGGGAACATTTGCGGATCCCGTCTATGGCGTTGCTCTCTCCCGCAGGCCAATTGTCATCCATCGTCCCTCAAGTGTTTCCTTCTGGAGCTGGCGATGGTCATCGACGAAGAGGAAGTTGACGTGGACAACGATGACGTCACCTGCGTCTACAATTTCAAGGACCATCTGGATCCTGAAGGCAACGCCGTGAGTCCCGTACACGATTGACCGTATGTTCAGCGAACTCGCGCTTAAATCGTGCTTCTTTTTTTTTTTTCCAGGTCAGCTGTCCGCAATGCGAGGCGCACTCGCTCGGGAATGTCACCACTTTTCTGGACAGACTAAAAACCCTCCTGCAAGCGATGGCTCAATAAATGCCGATCAAAGGTGCAAATCTGTAATATATTGTATAGAAACTAAAATGTCTTTATATTTACATTTGAGGTCCGCACGTTTTTGGACAATGAGGAACCACAATCAGCACATTATTTGTATCAACACGGTGATATTATGATATGAAAGATGTAATGGATTGTTTCCGTTTCCATTTGTTACCAAGGGAAATATTCTTTCCAAATAAGGATAAGTTCAACCAATCAGAAAAAAAAAGAGAAATTTGGCCAACCCAATGAAGTTGACAAAAAAATAAAGTTACAAGAAGAATCCTAATGTTAGGAGAATGAAGTCGTAATCTGCAATAACAAATCCGAAATTAATAGATAAAAGTAGTAATGCTAAAAAAAAAAAAAAGTTGTACTTTGCAACAATGAAGTCGTAATTTTACAAAAAAATTTTTTTTAGACCAAATCTTAACAAAATTACATTCAAGAAAAGTTTATCTTAACGTTACAAGGAAGAATTTTAAATGACGAGGTTAGTCATAATTTACAAGAAATAAATCGTCATGTCACTTGAATATAATCATTTTATTACTATAATATTTTATAGTCATTTTATGATAATAGTGCTAATGCTACAAGTAAAAGTTGTAATATACAAGAAAAAAAACAACAGAATTTCAAAATAAAAAAAATGATAGCCCTATGAGAACAAAATCATACTTTTCCAACAATAAAATACAGATTTTATGAGGAAAAAAATTATCAAAGAGAAAATATTAATGTTACGAAAAGTTTTAACAAATCCAAGAAAAAACAGGGAATAAAGTTGGAATTTATGAGAATAATTCAATTCCATTCCGACATTGAGGTTGGAATTAAAAAAGAAAACAATTCATATAAAGTCGTAACATCGCAACAAAAAGTAAATTGCAAGAGAACAAAATGATGAGAAAATCTTAACGTAACAAGTAATAAATTACATGAATAAATGTAATATTACAAGAATAAACTCAAGAGAAAAATCTTAATGTGGTAGCTTACAAGAATAATAAAATATGAAATTAAAGTTGCAAAGAAAGAAAAACACAAGAAATAACGTAATGTTCGTAAAGAATGAAGAAAATATCTTAATATCACGAGATATAGTCGCAATTTACAAGAACCCACAGTTAAAAACAAAATGGGGATTTTCAAGAGAAATACCGCAATGTGTGAAGAATAGTGTCATCATTCATGTGAAATGTGTCTTTACAAAAATAAAGCTGTAATGTTATAAATAATAAAGTCATTGACAAGAAAGAAACCTTAACGTTATGAGAATAAAAAAAAAAGTTACAATTTACAAGAATATTTGGTAATGTTACCACAAAACACAAAAAACAAGTTATTTTTATTTTCCTTTTTTTTTTTTTTTAAATTGGTAACTTATTTTTTCCCACACAACTTCTTCCCATCATTCTGATAGTTTGCTTTTATTCAATCCAACAATTTCATCAAAATCATTAAAAAAAAAAACTGTCATTGTCCAACATCTTGTGCACCTAAATGCTGTATATACATGTGAATAATTTGAAATTGTGTTTTTTTTTTTGGTCATTCTAAATAACATCTTGTAGCTGAATATGAAAGAAATGTGTAAAATATTTTAATGTGAGGTTGCGATGTGCTAGGAAATATTTGACCGTGACCATAAGCTAATTGCTAAACATCCACGAATGTACAGGAAGTACAAAAATATGCTAAAAGCACAACTGGAATGAATGTTGTTGGAGGAAAATATGCTAATTGCCAAAAATAAATGAATGTAATGGAAAGTGAAAATATGCTGAATGTATCGTGACGATCAGAAATCTGCACTAAAACACGTTTACTGTAAAACTGACACAAAAAAACAAAACAGAATACTTTTTTTTAGCTTTAAAGGGATACTTGACTCATCGAGTCATTTTCAACAGTAAAAAGATATTTTCTCTATCATTAATGAGGTAACTTCATTATTTTTCACGAATAATGAATATCTTTAAAAACAAATTTTGGCCCTCGCTGTCAACTGAAGATGACATCATCTGTGCCAAGGAAGCGGGTAATGACCAATCATGGCTCAGTTTGCTGACCAAATCCAGAAAACAGGTGAGCCGTGATTGGTCGTTACCTATTTCCTTAGCACAGGTGATGTCATCTTCCGTTGACAGCGAGTGTAAAAATGTGTTTTTGGACATCAAATTAATTCTGGACAAAACAAACTTTTACTGCTGAAAATGGCTAAAAGAGTAAAATATCCTTTGAGTTTTTCGAGTAGCTTTTTTTTTTTTTTGTTGAGGGAATATACTTTGTTTTAGGTTATTTTTATTATTATTATTATTTTTATTAAATAGAGTTTGTAGAGTGCTAGATAAAACAAATACATAATAATAAAAACTACAATTCTCATACCAGTTTGTCCTTCGTTCCTCTGTATCCCCCCCAAAAAAAAATACATTTGAAATGAACCCCGAAAGTAAATACAAATACATTTTCACTAATTAGTTTTATAAACATAAGCTGTCGTTTTTAAAAAGCATTTTTTGTTTTTATTCAGTTGTAACTACAATCACCTCGGTAAAGACCGCAATTCTCAACCAAACCATATGCTAACAAAAGTCTGCTAGCTTTATGCTAACATATGTGAAACGCCACTGACAGGCTAACAGAAATTAGCATCAACGTTCCATTAAATGTAAAGCATGCGACGTGAAAGTGGAAGCGCGATATGGAGGGGGTTCACTGTACCTCACTGCTTGTAAACCTGCTGTATGTGGCAACGTTCACAAAAAAAACAAAAACTCCCATCAATCCTCATCGGTGGGAGGCTTCTGGTAAATGTTACAAAGCAGCTTTTCGTAAATCAAATGTGTCTCTGCATATTTGGATAAAAGCGCGCCACGGAATCCAAATGTGAAGAGCATGATGAAGAGGACTTGTTGACATCTCACTTTCGTGTATCGGGCCGTTCATGTCTCAAGCATTTGTGTCATTTAGTATCGAGTACTGAAACATTGAACAGTTGGATGGGTGCGTTCAAACGTTTATAAAAGGTCAAATTAAGTTCACTGCTTCATCCTGAAATTTCACCCCAAAGTCAAGTATGCAAATAATAACTCTTCTAGATCTTTGTCCATCCGGGTTACACATGTAGACACACAATACTCATAGGCATATATTCTTTATCCTCTGCGGAGAAACGACTATTTCTGTAACTTACTGAGTCGCTCTGTGTATAAATGTATACATTACACTGCCCCTTGGTGGCAAAGGTGAATTCAAGCATGAAATCATGATGCGCAATTCATTTAATTTTTTTGCATTCTATTTATGTTATTACTGTTTCACAATGCTATGGAGTGTTATTTTTCTTATTAAAACACATTTAAAAAAAAAATTTGTCAGCGTTGGATCGGTTAACGGCATTCAATTTAATGAGGAGCGATTCAGACTTATAAGGACATGACAAGCAAATGGAAAGACGGTTTTATTTGCTCAATGCAACAAAAAGACATTTTGTACAAAACGGGGTCAACGTAGAAAAAAATAAATAGTATTTGTAGCACAGTATTACCAAATGACAAACGGAGCTGCTCATGGGATGCCTGGACCGGATTGTACCTTATCAGTGAGTAACCAGGCGGCAAATCATCAACAAAGACAGGAAGCGGTCAAGTGTCCACTTTTCCGTACGAGCCCTCGGGCGGCCGATAAGACTTTGGGAAAACCATCAGCTGCAACATGTTGAAGGCGTATTTCCTGCAGCCGATGTTCTTCTCCACGTTGTCCATGCGGCAGCCTTCTCTGACGGCCAAATGCAACAGCAGTTACGACAAAATGTAAAAAAAAAAATTCAAGTCAAAATGCGCTTCCGAGGTCTTACGTGGTTTTGCTGCAAGTCAGATTCGGTATTTATGCTTTTGAAAACCATGCGACTAAACTAAAAATATACGGCTTTATTTTCATGATTGTGCTAGAGCTCAAACTAGAGCTGTTCAAAGATTAATTAATTAATTTATTTTATATTAAAAAAAAAAGATTAAATAAAAAAAAAAATCAGATTAATCACATCTTGAAATTCTGATTAATCACGATTAATCGCTTAATTAAAAAGTAATTTTTTTATAAACTTTTTCCCCCGCCAAATTTTAATTTTAATTTTTTTGTTTGACGATTACCCGTTATCTGTTAATTCTTTTGACATTTAATGTTATGAGGACGTCTTCTACATTTTTTGATCCACCGCGCGCTCTCATCCTCCTTTTTTTTTCTAATCAGTTGATTGCTTGCATGATTTAAAATGGCAAAAAAAATGACCCCAATGTTTTGAACAAATATTCTAAATGTGTTACGCAAACATTTATTAAATGCTTCACTTGAATGCATGTCGATTTATGTTCGTACCTGTGCTACCTTTAACGTAACCATCCGCTGTCAAGCTAAAGGATCATCTGTGGTCAAAATTAATAGCGTGATTAATCTGCGATGATTAATGCGATCATTTTTTGGGGATTAATTAATTAGTTAAGACTGTTGGAAAACCTTTTCAGGTGACTTCCTTTTGACGCTCATGGAGAAAATGCCAAGAATGTGCAAAAAAGTCATCAGAGAAAAGGGCGGCCATTTATTGATGTATTTATTTGAGTATTTTCACCTTTTTTTTTGTTAAGTACATAACTCCAAATGTGTTGGTTAGTTGTCATATAGTTGTTGTCATCGTTTTGATGCCTTCAGTGTGAGTCTTGAATGAGAAGGTGTGTCCGAACTTTTGACCTTGTACTGTATATGTAATCTAATAATATATTTTTGGAAAAGTAAAACTATTTTTTTTTTACGACAATACTTTTAAAATTATTTTTAATAAAATTACAGCAAATGTCCTAATAAAAATATTTATAGTTAAAAAGTACGTATACCATTGGACATGACTGCTATTCGGCTCTTTATGTCTTAAAAAAAAAGCTCAATCATTTTATAATTGACAAAAATTGAATGCATATGTTTTCTGCAGGGTGCGGTGCATTCAAATGTTTTTATTTTCTAAATTCAGTATGTATATATATCAATAAAACATACCTGAATATGAAGTGAGAAAATAATATAGAACATTGCTATATCGTTTCGCTGAATATGATGATGATTATGGGTTGTTTTTAATATAAATTTTGGGGGTAAAAACAAACAATATGATTTTTATTTTAAGTGTCCTGTGCCAAGGAGATCCTGTTTAACACGGCAAAAATTATTGTGTGAAATGAAATACAATAAAAATGTTACAGTATTAGTAACTCAAAATGACACCCCCCCAAAAAAACTCCACTTCTTTGTCCACAATAAAGAGAACAAGCCTCAAGCAATATTGAGGGTGCGGCGTTAGCATCAGCTTTTTATACAACAACAAAACCCACTTGGAAAGTGACGCGGAGGACGACGCCGACTTCTCACATTTTCTCAGCTGCACATTTCCCCGAATCACAAGTCTGCTGATAAGAACCCCGCCCTTTTATTGGTTGCGCTACTAAACATTTAATAGTTTGCCTGGTACGACGTTGGCGCAGCTCCCAAAAACTTGAATGCAACGTTCCCGCAACAGGAGGCCACTGAGCAGGTAAATTCTGCCTGATGGGAAACTTCACTTGCAGTGTTACCGGATGCACCCCCCCCCCCCCAATTTTATTTCAAACATGTATATAAAGAAAAACACAGACAAAAGTACACGCGCAAAGACAAAATATACAAAACATATCAAACAACGTTAAAGCAACATAAAGTCTGAGCTAGACATTTACACATACGTGTTCGAAAAGGAGTAGGAAGAAGCGTGAACTTATCAGGTCATAACCCTTTTAAAATACGTTACACAATAAATAGTAGATATGTATAGTAAACAAAACAAAAAAACTGCTAGTACAGAGCTAATGTATCTCGATTAGTAATAACAAAGGTTATTATAGTAATTATTAACAGTGAACACATTGAACAGCTACTTTATGCATATATTGTCATACTTTTACATATACATATATATTTTTTCATTATCAATAGCAACAATACTAATAATAATACAATAATAATAATAACATCAACCAATGTTACTTTTCAATGAAAGCACTTCTTCCCTACACTTTTTTTTTTTACTGTCTCTCTGAAAACGTATTTTCAGTATTGCCCGGCAGGAAATTATGTCTAGCTTTATACACCAACTGTATTTTACAGTTTTAGATTGTAGAAACAATGTCGTCGTCTTCTTTATTTCTTCCTTTTTGCCAGCCTAAGTTTGTCCAAACACAAAGTTGTTCCGTCCAAATATTCCATTTTGTCGGTGATAACCAGCAGACTGTCACAGACTTTGAAACCATCGCTTTGTATTGATTTTGCAGTTTTTACTGTCCGCTTTTGAATCATCCATCTCCTTTTGCGTTTATTGAAGACTTGTTTCAGTTTCCTGTAATTCCTTACCACTCGAAAACTCCTACTTACGACTGAGTTCTGTTCATGAGCTTTTGTTGTTATAGTAACCCCCCCCGCCAACAAATTCCCAGTTGTCCATTAGAAAATACGACATCACGTGCAATTTTCTACTCGACATGTGCTATTTACCATCATTTCGATGCCACTTGAAGGCAGCATCAGATCGACCAACGCTAACAATAGCGTCATCGCGATTGAAGCTAAGCTAACAATGTAGGTTAGCTAAAAAGTTGCTGTTGAGTTAGCAGAGGCTTAATGCTAACAACAGGCTGTTAGTCAAAATGAATGTTTAAATGCTCATGTAGGTTTTTAGTTCAAGTTAGTGAGGAGAAAAAGAATGACATCAATATTTCAGAGGTGGGTAGTAACGAGTTACATTGACTCTGTTACATTTACCTGAGTTACATTTTGAAAATGTTTTACTTCTAAGAGTAGTTTTACCCCAAAATACTTTTGACTTTTACTTGAGTAGATGTGTGAAGAAGTAACGCTACTCTGACTCCGCTCTTTTGGGCTACATTAGCGTCGTTACCCGCCGTCCCATTCATACATTAGATTTACCGTATTTTCAGGTAAGCGCTCCGCTTGATTGACCGCGTGGGAGCATTTTGGCGGACACTAGTCATGTGACGCTCAAAAAGAAATTTTTTATTTTAGGATTTAAATATGCCAGCATTTGCACCGAATTTGATATTTGTGTCTATCTGATGTGATGACATTGTTTAAAAAAATAAATAAAAAATCAGACTTCATGTTGAGTTGAGTTGTATTTGAGTGATTTCTTTGATGACTAATTTTTACTTTTACTTGAGTAATATTATTTTGAAGTAACACTACTCTTACTTGAGTACAATTTTTGGCTACTCTACCCACCTCTGGTTGATTCATATTGAACATTTCATCTATACACACTACTGAAATGCTCTCACACCCGACACAAATGCAACCCTCATCATTCATGCGGTAAAATAGAACAAAAGTTCTCAAACTGAAACCCACGTTTCAGTGGTACGTGTGAGTGTTAAGAAGAAGAATGGCGAGCCCGGACGCCGAAAGAGAGCGAGCGAAGGCGTAATAGTTGTCAGCAGCTTTATTGATACTTTGCCAGCAGAAAAACCAGACTTAAAATGAGCCAGACGACCAGCAGGTGGGAGCTGACGAGCAGCAGGGCGATGGGGTAAAAGTGACGCGACGTGGGTTTGCTCTCGGCCGCCGCGCCCGCCTCGGGGTCCTCCCAGCGGCCCAACTCTCCGTGGGACAGCCGGCTGAGGGAGGGAGGGAAGGACGGACGCCGCCGACCCCCCGATCGCGGGCAGAGAGAGAGAGCCAAACAAGGCAGGTTAGTGAGAGACTTTTATCCCCGGGGTTGATGAAGACGACGAGGGAGCGAGGGTGCTGAAGGATGAGGCGTGGTAGAAATGAGAGGAAATGGAGGAATGTGGCGTGGATGGGCGAAGGCGGCATGCAGGAACTTTCCGACCTACCTACCTGTCCTACCAACTCCGTTCCTACACCGGTTTCAGGTTAAAACTTATTCTACCTCAAAGGGGACAATAACATGTTCAGCAGCCCTACTAGTCTAATATTCGGGTTAATATTGCGTTAGTGGAATATGAGTTAAGCAGCAAAATCCAGCCGTTTTGATCCAGCTCAGGGGGCGGCCATTTTGCCACTTGCTGTCAAGTGAAAATGACATCACAGTTCTCGGCTAACAACCAAATCGCAGCTCAGCTTCAGAAAACAGGTGAGGTGAGGTTGATTGTTGCCTGAGCAACTGTGATGTCATCTTCAGCTGACAGCAAGTAGCAAAATGGCCGCCTCCTGAGCTGGATCAAAATGGCAAAAATAATAATAATCATATTCCACAAATGTAATATTAATCAGAATATGTGAGGTCACATATAACATATTATGGTTAAGAAATGTTTAAGGTCGACTTCTCCTTTAAAAAGTGGTAGTGAGAGCGACAAACTGGTTTCCCCACATCATTGAACACCTGGTACAGGTAGACCAGAGTTACCTCGGAGTCAATTGGTAGTCCGACAAGTGTACAGCACATCAAGCCTTTGAGGGACAACAACGGATGTCTTATTGTACCACGCCCAGTGCAACAAAATTTGCATCTGAGAGCACAGGTGTTGCAGAATCCGCATTGGCCACGGAGGTTGTGTGGATGCCGCGCACGGCGAAATGCCAACCGGTCGAGCAGGTCTTCGTCACTGACCTACTTTGATTGCATCACGATGTTTTGAGAGGTTCGTTTTGGATCTTACCGCAAAGCATGCGAGGGGGTCAAAAGCGCATTCCAGCATGCCGAGCATACATCAACACAGGTCGAAAAGCAAAACAAACAATTTGTTTTTCAGCCCTGTAATCTCTCGATTTGGATGTTTGTAATATTTGGAAACTTTGGATGAACCTGAACGGTCGTAATAGTGAAGTTGTTTTGTTGTTGTTGGGTGGTGTTTGGGTCGTGTATCCATGGAAACGTGTGTGTGTGTGTGTGGTGATGGTGGAATGCGACAAACAGGGTGCGGTGTATGAACACAAATGTAACTCATGTTAAAGGGTCAGCTCAACTAAATGAATTCAAGCTTACTTTCAACATGTGGCTAATATTGCAAATCTTGACTCACGAGTTAAACAGACAGCAAAAAAAAAAAGAAGAAAAAATTACCGTGTTGGCTCGTAACTTGGAAAAGTGCAACTTGATCATAAACCAAGGTACCATTGTACTGTATAGATTTGCATGATGCTTATTAGTACGTAGGAATGAGTAAACAGACCTCCAAAAAGGATGCAATGTGCATACCAGGCCAGTAGGTGGCAAAGTCAAAATCTCCTTTCGAATGAATAATTTTCACTTCAAGACATTTTTTTCCCCGAATGTTTGCATTTATCTTTATCTTTATTTGTGTCGTTTGGGATGTGGATACAGAAATCACACTAATCTAATATTTATACAACTAAAAACTTCGTGAGTACAAATTAAGAGGAACAGATATTTTTTCCAAACCCAAATATAGAACAAAACAAAAAGAACGATGTATTTGAACTCGAGGTGTCAGTTTGTGGAACAATCTGGATTATAAAACTAAATCATCTCTGTCTATTGTCAAAAAATGTATACAAGCACAATTATTGGAAAAAATATATATATAGCACAAGGTCATACCGTTGAATTATTTTGTTTAATTGTTACATCGAAAGCGTCTTGACTGCTTGCTGTCATTTATTTTGTGTTGATAATTTTTTTCGTGTTGATCAGGAGCAGATATCCTAAGTTTGACTTCTTTCTGTTCCCTTTCATTTCTTTTACAAAGATTGAAATACCATTTTTGAATTGAATTGAAAATGGCCTCCACTCTGTTCACCGACATGTTGAGCAAATGCCGAGGCTAAAGACCTGTCAGTTCAAACAAGTTTAAAGACAAAAAATGGCTTTGGCTAAGTCACATGATTAAGATTACTGTGTAGTGAGGACATTGGACCATCGTAACCGCACAAATGACCTGCAATGAACTTTTATGAGCAAAACATTTGAATTGAATGGTTATTTACTTTTAGAATGGCCCAAATCGTAAGAAAACGGCACATTCAAACCAAAGTCGCTGGCTACAAATTCGACTAAGGTGATTCAGCTGAAATGACCCCTTGACCTGGGCTGATCTGATTTTTTATTTTTTTTTGGGAAGCGCCGTGATGCCTTTGCTGGCCTTACCTCCGCATACAGTCCAGCGCGCGGATGAAGAAGTCCTTGCTGAGCTGGTGCTCGTCACGCAGCAGGGCGCACTGCTCCAGCGTTACCGACATGGACGTTCGGTCTTTGGCACTTTTGCAGCTGGTGAACCTGATGCCGTTCAGACGTCGGCAAATCTGAACACATATCGGGAAATACGACAGTCGGGTTTAACTCATCTGCTCCCCAAAACGTATACATATGTTCTATTTTAAAGATGACCATGCTCCCAAACACGCGTTTATACGTTTTTTTTTTTAATGCTAGCGCATACGGAAGGCTTTGATGCAGCCTCTGAACTAAATAGAATGCTTTAAGCAATGGTAGTTATTACAAAAACGGCCAGCAGGTGGCAGCAGAGTATATGAGATCAACCAGGGCCATGTTGCAATTTTTACCCAGATTTGAAACTCAGCTATATTTTAATACTAATTGCTGCAAAAACGTAAACCGATAGAAATATACATATTTTCCCGATGAAAGAAGAGACTAATCTTTCTTTCGGCAGGTTCCCTGTTTTTATAGCAATAGAACACAATAATCAGTCAAAATCCAGTTAGGGTTGCTTCAGTGAAAATGGCTGGGAGTGAATGAGTTCATTGCTAAACCAGGGTATACCTTTGAGCTCAAGGGCTACATTTAGCAAAGCACTACTTTTGTCTAAATAAAGCTCATCAACAGAGTTTCTTGGCACCAAGATGTCAGACCATCCTCCATTTTTCGGCGGATATCGGGTCTGTAAACACAATCCAATGATGTTTTTCTGTCAGCACTCATCGAATTGCAGATGCGCTGCTTGTGCAACCCAAGGGAATTTTGTTTACACGTCCGAGTGGGAAATTTAGGTTCCCTGAAGTCGGAGTGAGTCGGTGCTCACCGCCGCAGCGCTCCACAGAATCTCCACATTCTTCCTCCGCTTAGCGACTACATTCTGGCCCAGGTTTTCAAGTAGTTCCTTGATGTCGGTCTGGCTTTGGAAAGACGGTAGACCTGTTTTACACGGCACCGGAGGAAAAAGCAGCGAGAATGAGACTTTTTTTCGCCGTCTGTGTGGCCGCACGTTGGTGACCGCGACCGGGCCAACTCACATTCACGTGGCACCTTTTCGCTCAACGCTTTGTAATAAGACTCCAGCGTTTCAAAGTTCTTCTGGTTGATCCTCTCCTGAAGGGAAATGTCTCCAAACCTGCAGAAGCCATTAAGACAGGGTGTCTGCTTTTTATCAGTGGTTTTCAAACTGGGGTCGGGTCAGGGGTCGGTGAGCTGTAGCTTGCAATCAATTACAATGTGATATTATAGTGTATATGCACATCTGCATAGATACATATCTTAATAATAAAATTAAGCTCATGCTTTTAAGTTTTTGTAAAACAAGAAAAAACAACTATCACTTCAATCTTTGAAGATTGCCGTGACTTTTGTTGACTGTAATTAAAAAATAAATGACTAACAATTAAGCTATTATGATAATGATATGCTGACAGGCGCACCAATAAATTACACAAGCCAATAAAAATATAAATACACCGGTGGAAAAAATTTAAAAGAGTAAAAAAAAATAAAAAAATAGAGATGAATAAAACATCGCTGGACAGGACCCGTTTTGGTATTTTGACCATTTTCATCTCCTATCAATAAATACTCAATTTAATTCAATCCAATTCTTTATGAAGCGCATTTCATGCACAAGGCAGACTAAATATGCTTTACCATAATTAAAAAAAATAAACTAATAAAATACAAGCAATAATAGTGCACATAAACAAAAAGTTATGAGAATTTCAATTAAAATCAGAAAGTGACTCAAAACAACAATATTTGTATTGTATTGTATTGTGAGGGGTTGTTCTAATTTTACTCAAAATGGCAAAATTATGAAAAAAAAAAAGAAGATTTTGTAGTGTTCCCAACTAAGTTTTTCCAGAGCTGTATACTGTATAGAAGGGGCACAGATTGCGCCTTGTTTTTTCCCCTCCCTCCACTTATGTTTTCTTATTTTTCATCTCAGAAACCTGGGACGTTCATTTAGCAAACCACCAGGCTTCCCATTCTGTCTCCCTCTGTTGGTCATTTTTATTTTTTCTCGGATGGCTTGTGAATGTGAAGACAAACTTCTTGTGTGTTTTTACATACTTGGCCGATAAATCTGATTCTGATATGATGCAATGCAATGCTTTGAAAGTAGAGTTTGAACCCCCGTGGATGAGCTCATGATGCTAATGCTAATTAGCTTTCAGTCCATCACTTTGCGTTACTTTGGATTTTTTACATCTGTTCCTTAATTGAATCTGATATGAAGTCATAAAGCAGTTACTACTCCTTTTTTTTTTTATTTTTTTAATTTTTTTTTTTACTCCTGTCAAGATTATAGTCCCTAGGTGAGAGAATCTTTTTTCCTTAGTTGTAACAGTTGTATTTTTGAAATGCAACAACTGAAATATGACTTTCTTGTGATTGCCGACCTCTCGGCGATGGTTTGCTGCTCGTTGATGCCCACGTTAAAAAGCACCGGAAACACGCGCAGAGGCCGGCCCTCCTTGATTTCCTCCGGCATGTTCTGGAAGGCGGGGCCTGGCAGGGGGACCTCCACGGTGAAGTGGTCCCTGAGCACAATCACAAGGCCCGAGTTAAGCCGGAGACCTTTGTAAGCAGCTGCCATCATGGATTGACATCGTCTTCCGCTTTTGAAAGTCTCACCGTCGGCCTCGCACCACAGGCTGAAGGTCACTGAGGTGGTCCGTCCTGGCCTGGGTCACCTTGAACACGACCCGCTGGAGGTCCGAAACGCCCACCTCCATGTCCTCCAGCATGCCGATCTCTTCGCCTTGGGACGGTTGCCGCGGCGACGTTAGCACGATGACTCAGCAAAAAAAACCCAAGACTGGACTACACTGTGGTTTTGTTTAATTGCGGTTTCAAAGCGCAAACTCACTGTAGGTGCTGAGCAGGCTTTCAAACTGGGCCACCAGGCCGACCAGGTGGAGTTGCCTCAGGAAAACTTTGTCCTGCATTCCTGCGTACAGGCGCATGACGAATCCGCACGACAACACTGCCAGCTGGGAAGCACAAACACAAACACGTCTTTTAGTCATGTGTTGTCACTTAAAACGCATTGTTATGCTGCGTGTTTGACATTCGTCTTTCCAATGAACACAAAGACGATGGACGACTGCTAGCACACTGAGTCTCTCTCTCTCTCTCTCTTTTTGTCTCTTTCTTTCACTCTCCCCTCTCTTTCCCTCCCTTTCTTTCTTTTTTTTTTCTTTTTTCTTTCTTTCTCCTGTCTCTCTTTTTCCTCTCTCTCTCCCTTTCTTCCTCCTCTCTCATTTTCGCCTCCCTCTCTCTCTTCCCTCCTCTCTTACTCCTTCTGCCTCCCTCTCTCTCCCTCCCTCCTTCTCTGACCTTATTTCTCTCTCTCAACTCTCTCTACCTTCCTTTCTCCCTCTCTCTGTGTCCGTCTCTCTCCCTTCTACTCTTTCTCCTCTCTCTCTCTCTCTCTCTCTCTCTCTCTCTCTCTCTCTCTCTCTCTCTCTCTCTCTGTTGCGTGTCACCAAAACCATGCCAAGTGCTGATAAGGCACACTGCTTTTACAGTTGAAGTCTATTATGCAACTATTAAAAACTCGGAAGCAGATTAGATAACTGTGCTCAAGTGAAGATAAAGCGATAATTTAGCAAGTGAATTGATTGATATAAAATGCAATAAAAGCAGAATAGAGCAAATCTTATCTTGAACTTGGTCAAAGTCAGTTCAAAGCAGTTTTTATTTTATTTACATGCATTTTTATTTCATTTATCCATCCATCCATTATCCTTCGTTCATGTTTTGTTTGTTTGATATTCACTTTATTTCATTCATGTTTAGTTTAATAGACATACGTTTTTGACATTTAACTTAAATTATATTCAGTTAAATTTTTACTTGTGCTTAATTTCTTTTGAATTTGTTTGTATTCACATTTAATTTAATTTACAATTTTAAAATTGTTGTGTTTATATAAATGTAAACTTAATTAAATTAAATGTACATTTTCTCCCTTGTCAGGCCAGCAAAATTTGTCACATTTTCTTTAATGCTATTAAACCAAACATTGTCAATTCATTATCATAATTATTCCACAAATTTACACCTTTACATCCATTGTGCTTGATTTGATATTTTAAATTTAATTTGAATCCATTTTATACATATGATTCATGTTTGATTTAATTGAACTACATTTATTTTATACATCCCAAGTAATTTTATTCAGATCAAATTTAATTTCCATCAATTTAATTTTATTTCATTCATTTAAAATGTTACATTTTATTGTATTCATGTTTTATTTGTATTTAAATAAACTCACATGCATTTTGAAATACTCTTTTTATTATTTTATATATATATAAATATTTTATTTTTTCGTTATCTTTTGCATACCAACACATATCCTGTAATTTAATTGAATCAATATTGTATTGTATATATTTTTTAATATTCTTCCATTAATATTATTGTCGTTGTATATGTAGTAGTATGATAGTCGTATTTTGGACTTACAGCTTGACTGAAGACGACGTCCCTCCTCTGCTGCAGAAGGAATCCCTGCGGGATGCTGCAGGCGGCCTCCTGCAGGAGCACAAAGGTGACGGCTCTCTTGGCCTTGTCCACCACTTGTGTCACGCACTCCTTCAACCTGGCCACCAGGGGGCACAGCTGCTCCCGCCAGTCACCTGCTGTGACGTCGGGAAAACAAGGAAGAACTTTCACGGCGTTAGCGGGACTTCTCATCTTACACGTTGACCCGCCGGCGCAGATGGCGAGCAAGACACCTCCGTGTTTTCTAGGACATTTGGCGTCTCAAGGGCAACTTTTTATACGGCATCAGAATGCATTATAGATGATTGGCAGTTAACGGCGGGTCATTAAATGCACCATGAAATTGTCTTTGTGGAAAGGACACAGCGTCTGCGAAAAGACTTTGTAAAACAAGACAGAATGAAATAACATCAGCAGGCTGCATTGACTGCTACAGGGGTGTGTGTCTACTGTGTCTTTGAATACAATTTTATAAAATGTAATGTAAATTTTTGTCTGATACTATCACCTTTTCTCCTAAAAATGCAACTTTTTTCCATGTAAAATAAAATTACAATTATGTTAACATTTAAAAAAATCTGTACAATTATATTGATAAAATGTGCAAAAAATAAATAGTCACAATTATTTTCTCCTATTTTCAGCATGGCCCTAATATTGATTTCTTGTTTAAAAAAAAAAGGATCCTGCAAAGTCTGCCTAGCAACAAGTAACCCAAATTTGGAATTATCCTGATCTATGTTGTGTCATCTTTTTTAATGATACATTGTAATATTTTATCACGAATCACAAATGCTTTCTATGTTTGCAGACAGCTTATTTACATAATTCTCTTAGTTGCCACCAGAGAGTAGCGTTGTATCAGTGATGTCTACCAAATGTCATGCTGCCAAGTAAAACTGGCTTTTGGGGCTGTATAAAAAATAACAAATAAAAACTCAGATGGAATCAATCAAACCAAATTTAGCGCAATTCTTGGTCTCAAACGATTGCATTCTAATTTCCCAAACAAATATTTCCTTTACCAGGATTGTGTGAGGTGATGACGTCAGCCAGTTGTTGCTGCTCGCCGCCGCCCTCCTGCTTGTTGCGCTCGTCCTGCTCGGCCAGCTGGTCCACCATGGCGATGACACAGTTGAGACGCTTGGCCACGCTGGCCCAAACTCTGTCCTGAAACAATCCAACAATCACACACTGCGCAGTGCACACTCTGCAACTGAAACTGCACATCTCTCCAAACAACAAAGATGGGAGAAAATGGATCATGTGGCTCTCAGATGCTCTCATAGAAAAAATCCTGAACTGTACAAGAGCAACAGATGAAATGAAATATGACAAAAAGACACTTGCCCATTCCTCTTCGTCGTACTCTTTGTGGTGCGGGATGGAGTCTTCGGCTCGCTTCGGGCCCTGCGTCCCGCCCAGGTTGTTGCACAACGTGGTTTCGGGGTCAACAGGGGGCGAGGGCGACGCCGTCCGGATGGGACTCGGGTCTCGGTTGCCGCTTTTCTGGTTCTTGGATACGTAGCCAGGCTGGGCGGCGTGCAGTGCCAACAAGGCGCACTTGACCAATTCATCCTTGAGCGTGTGGACAAATTGCTCCGTCTGCAGCCAGTAAGAGACAAGAGGCGGCGGGAAAAGACAAAAAATATAAATAAAATTGTAATCTAACATAATTGTATTTTTTATTTGAGTTTTTTTCTCTATTTAAATTTTTTTTTTAACTGTTAAAATAAACAATATTTCTGTTCCTTTACAAAAAAAAACTCCATTAGAAATACATATATTGATTGGTAAAATACGTTCACATATCTATCACAGTTTCTCAAATATTTGTCTGTTATTTAATGGAATGAAATGTCAAATTCAACATTAAAACCCTAAAAAAAAAAAAAAAAAATTATTTACTGAGAAATTAACAGTAAAAATGTATAACTTTACCATAATTTCTTTGTAAATTTACTTTTTTTTTTGTTTAAGTGAAAATAACTAAAATTTCTGCAATGTCCAATAGATGGTAGCATTGTATTAACATTTATTTTTAAAGGACATGTAATGACATATTTTACAAGAAAGTAATTTTCTGTTATTTCACAGCGCCCAGCTGCTGTTTTTTTGTTTATGAGAAAGGATTTTTCTGTTATTTCACAGTATTTTTCTGGCGCCCCAGCTGCTGGAAAATTACAGTTTTTTTTTTTTAATGATTATGTTTTTACAGTGTGCACCATAACACCCAAAAGGCAGCGTCAGAGAAAGTGACAGAATGAGAATCAAGAGAGGCCTGAAAGAAAGACTGTGGAGATTTATTCTCAAAATCATGATTTCAGTGTAAAGACATTTTATTTGCTGACTTTTTTTTTGTAAAAGGTGATCCAAAGATTATTGTTGTAATCATTTATAAGATAAAATGAACATTTATGGAGGAGTTTGAAAAAAATACGGAAGCCTTTCGTATTGAAGGTTTTGAAAAGAGCGGCTTCAAGACATTCCGGCTGGTGAGCATCAACAAACAACAAACGATTCAATTACTTGAACACGCGACGTCTCCGAGGAGCGTCCCTCCTTTGATAGCGACGTTCACGCCAAAGCCACTGGCCCCGCTCCCCCGCCAGAGTGAAAGTGATAAAAGCTCTCCTGAGTCATGTTGGCGGCGATGCAATTAAACCCGAGCAAACCTGAAGGGAAGCCCTTCATCAGCAAGCTGTAATGCCATTACACTTCCCTCGCTTGAATCACAACTTTTTCTCTTAGGAAACTACAATTGTGTTCTTTTAATGCAGGGAGCACCACATTGGTGACCCCAATCAGTTGCCCGCTGGCGGGTTCTAAAAATAGCTCACCAGTGAATGGACACTGATTGTTGTTGTGATCATTTGAATATGTAAACAATGGCCGAGATCTATAGAAATAAAGTGTTGCATTTTGATATTTATCTGTGTATATCATTAATATGTAATAATAACAACATAAAATGAGAACATTAAAGGTGATTTAAGCAAATTTGTTATTTTAGTAGTATTCTTGTAAAAAGTATTATGTATAATTTTTTTTATAATTTTCTGGACATAACTGTATAGTTAAAAATTGTATAGTTGTGATACTGTAATTTGGTAACATTTAAAAAAGGTTTGGTTGTCAAGTCGAGTCTATACTATAATCTGAATTTATTGTGCTTTAAAAAAAAAATTACAGGCACTGTATTTTAATGTTGGTAATTGGTGGCCATTGGGAATTTTAAGAGATTCTCGGACGGCCAGTCCATTCAAGGCCGAAACTGGCGCACATCAGGTTTCGAATAGGTTTCGGCATGTCGTGAGAAAAACATTCCCGGGTCGAATTTTGGTCACAGTACGTGTTTCCTGCTTGGAGACTAAAGTATTCTTTGAGGTGGCAATTGGTATAAAAAGGATAAGTACTGTTATCAAGTATTACCATAAACAGTAGCAGTGAGCACACTTTTATACTTTGAGGAAAGCAACAATTGTGAATTTTGTGATCTCTTCAAGCAGCTGCTGTAAATGCTGCGACTCACACACTGTTGTTTTGCCGGTGCATTAGAGTGATAACATAACTGCTCTCCTGCGGTGTTTGGGGGGGGAAAAAAGTGGCATTTGGCAGCGCCGCAGGATGTATCCTCAAAATGGATCTCAAAGCGAGATGGCTCTATGTGAGCGAGGAAGCGCTTAAATGGCAACTTTGCGTTTCCTCTGTGCTTTTCTTTCCCTCTTACACACAAACCCACAAGACATTCTGCTACACACTACACCTGCACGTGCGAGATTATGAAGGAGGGAAGAAAACGGGCCTCTGTGGACTTCTCTGAGCTGATAAATAGGAACAAAATAGAAGACAAACTGACATAAAAATAGCATAATTGTACATAGGAGGAGGCTGGAAAGCCTGATGCATATTGTTTAATTTGGAAAGTCATCAGTCATTCTAATGACATCCACTTGAGTTTTTCTCACACTGAATCTCGTTTTTATTTTTGTATTTATTTTTATTTGTATTTATTTATTTAGGTATATATATATATATATATATATATATATATATATAGTTTTCATTTCCATTTATATTTGTTTTTTGCATTGAATTTTTGAATTATATTTTTTAAATCCGTTATTATTTTCAATTTTATTCATTTGAAAATGTAAGCTGTGCTTAATGATGATTATGTATTAAAAACATTTTTTCTTTTAAATCTTTTTAATTGCAGTATTTCTATTGCTGGTTTATGTGTTCAATAAACAAGCAAACATTTTGTATTTATTAATTTATTTATTTATCTAGTCAATTATTTATTTATGTATTTTTATTTTGGCAAATTTGGTCCTCCATATTATTGAACATAAACGACAATATTGTCAAGTTAAAGAGTGTGACAAATAGGGCGGCAATTTTTAGTGCTAAATTTGTTTGTTTGCTCCAAACTAAGAACGTCATGTTATTAACACAAAAAGACAACAATGACTCAGCAAAAAATGGAATAGCTGTAAATTAAAGTTGTATGTATACGAGAAACAAAATGCATAATGTTATAAGAATGTATCACTCACTCACACACTCACTTTTTCTCAATACACGCTCACCCTTTCTCACTCATCCTCTCATCCAACCCACCCTCTCTTATTCACTCGCTTACTCACACAAACACACACACACTCATTGACACACATTCTTGAGATTCCAATCAGAGATCTCGCACCCCCCCCCGGCGGGCGTCCGCTGACCAGGGCCGCCATTTTCTTGGCAGGTACGCGCGTGTCTAATCAAGGATGAGAGCGAAGCGAGCGCGGCAATTAACGCGGGCTGATTGGGCTCCGTTCCACGCCGGCTAAAAACAATCTCTGGCACAACAGATTGCATTCTGACAGCAGCAGATGTCATTCATTAATTACGCCGGTAAAAAAAGATGTCAGCGGCGGGCGGGCGCGACGCTCCGATCAATCGCAAGCTCACCATCAAGTTGCATTCTTCCAGAAACAACTTGTAATATTAGCAGAATAAAAGCCATGTGTAGCGATAAGACATTAATGAGGAGTTATTATGCTGCAAGAATACGTTTGTGATTTTATCAGAATTACGTGCATGTACGCATTAAAAAAAATGTATCTAAATATTATTTTTGTATTGTTACAATCATTAACAAGTCAGATTTTTTTTTTGGGGGGGGAAATACGAATATTAAGGGAGTAAAGTTGTATTTTGGGGGAAAAAGGTATGATGTCAGATTGTATTTTTTCAGCAAAAAGTATTTGAGGCATTTTCATCCTAAGTGAAATCCCATTTTTGAAGTTGATGTTTTTGAGAAAAACTAAGTCAGTGAATATTAAGATTAAAATATAATTTATTTTTTAACATTATTACTTTTTTCAGAAAAATTATATTAGTAAACTTTTACAGAGAAATGTCTACAAAGTAATTATTCTGTCTTTTTTTTCTTCATTTTTTTTTTATAAAGAAGTAATATTGTGATTTAAAATAGTTTTAAAAAAGGGAATTGGATTTTTAACAAAAATCATAAATTTCCTCTAAAATATATTATGAAAAAATAATATTTTTTTTCTAGTACAATTAGATAAAAAGTCATATTTATTTGAGAAAAAGTCAATGTGTTGCCAGAAAAAAAAGTTTGTTTAGAAAAACGTAGTGTCATAACATTGTGAGAATAAAGTCAGGATTTTTGGAGAAAAAAAGTTGTATAATTAAAAAATAAGTCATTACTTGGGAAAAGATGTACAGTATATGTGAATGGCCAAACGACGTACGGCGCTGATGGGTTTTCCTCACCTTGTCTGAGAGGTTCTTGAGCGCCTCCCTCAGGCCGGGAGAAGAATGCTCGTGAGCGGCATGTAGTAGTTGGTCCGCTAAACTGCCGATGAGCGGCTGCAGGAGGCTGACGCTGCTCAGAACCTCCTGCGCTTTGGCCGTGTGCTCGGGGGAGTAGTAGATACACTGGTAGGTCGTACTGAAACTGCAGACACAAAAACAACAAAACACATTTCAGCATATTCACATTTCACACACGTTTTTCATTTCTAAATTTGCATGTTCCTGATTTATTAATTTTATTTAGCTCTTATCCGTCAGTGAAAATATCTTTGTTATTTACTGAAAAGCTCAGTTAGCCACCATTTTTGATAAATATAAAATTATTGTTTCTGATAAATAGTA
Organism: Leptonotus elevatus; assembly: GCF_054856555.1. Taxonomy (NCBI): domain Eukaryota; kingdom Metazoa; phylum Chordata; class Actinopteri; order Syngnathiformes; family Syngnathidae; genus Leptonotus; species Leptonotus elevatus. The sequence goes on along the minus strand of NC_141246.1, from coordinate 5,500,943 downwards.
AATTAATATGAATGATAAACGGTTTATATAGTCTCACGTGAAGATGGTTTGCTTGTGTTGACTCATTTAACGAACTGAATGCAGATGTTTATGTAACATGGGTTCATGATTGTTAACATACTAAAAGCATGGTGTTGATGCTTTATGATCCTTTTAATTGAAAATCCCTTTTGGGTCACTTGTTTGCGGATTTTCACTATTGTCAAAATCCCGGTCCATTTGAGAATGAAGAAAAAAGTTGTATTATATTGAGGATAAAATCAGATTAAAACAAATAAAAAAATTAACCCACCACAATATTGTACGTATAAATACATATCTTCAAGAAAAAAGTTGCAATTGACAAAATAAGTTAAGATTTTTTTTAAAGCCAAATAATGCCTCTGATTTTCATTTACAAAAAGCTTTTATATTATGAAACTTAGTCTTTTTTTTCAGCACAAAGTTTTAAATTACACAATTAAACTACACATATTTATTTTTAAATAAAGTCTTAGTAGTTTAAAAAACTCATACAGTATGTTATATATTAGTTATGGCGAAAATATTACAAAAGTTGCAATACTGTGACAAATTGACAATAAATAAATACCCAAAAATGGCAATGCATTTTATTTTTCTATGCATGGAAAATAGGCCTATAAAATGTTGTGATGACTAACTAACTGATGTTGTTGGTTCACTTCACAACTGAGCTGTCAAATTCAAGCCGCGGGTCCAATGTCATTCCATGTGTGTCGCTTTATGAATATTTTAATCCTTTCCTCACTTTGAAGGCCGCCCGTTTAGTCTCAGACAAAAACACCTTTTGTCACTTCCTAGATTCGGGGCAAATTACTGCAGTCAAACACTCTCTCGGGGTGAACATTCCAGAGACTTGGAATGACTTTAGTAATTTTTTTTTCTCCCTCCCGCTGATTTCCTGCCATGAGCGAGGCAGTCATTTGTAAAGCTTGAATGTAGGCTAGGCCCGAGAGTCACAAAGTCCTAAGGCGTCATTGACGTGAGAGAACCAGAGCAGTTTTTTTTTTTAATCCTCCAACTGCAGCCTTTGCAATCTGAAAATTGCATTTACTACAATGTAGCATTAGAATCAAATTCAAAGTACATTGCAAGTCATTGTTCAGCCTTAGTTGTCCATTTAATCAAACAACAAACGTTGCCCATGAGTTTAATGCGAACACACAACGCAAAATTACATAGATGGGGCTGACGAAAGGTTCAAGTAATTGAGATTTGATATATTGATTTATTTTTTTGATTATTATACTACCCTCTTGTGGCCAAGTTGAGCACACCAGAAGCCCCAATAGGAATTGTAGCATGAAATCATGACGCTCAAAGTGGTCACCTTATACCAAGGACATGGTTGAGGACTTCAATTGCCTCATCAGCATTTCTGTCAATCTGTAAGGCAATTCAATTTGCGAGGTACGCTAATGAATTCGGACACTTTCAAAATCTTGGGACGTCTGATTGAACACCAAGGGTATATAGTACATGATGTGCTTTTTACACCTGGAATTCCAAAGGCAAATTAACACTGACATGCAGGTGAGGACAATCCCACAAGCTCCCAGGATTAATACCGCTCGGCTTTTTGTTCCCTGAAGAACTTGTTATTTTCCTTTTTGTTTAGGGGGTTAGAGCTGCTTCCTGTTGAGATGCACGACTTCAAAGTTAAGTTTGTTCTTTCCACTTGCTATTGTTTTCCGCGAAGACACCTTGCTCTGAATTATAAGGGATACAAAAAAATAAAAAATAAGGATGTGAGGGGTGGTGGAAGCATTTGGGATCTACAGTATGTGTAATTCCTCAAAGTGTAGGCGTACTTGTTTTTAGACTCAAGAAAAATATGTTTTTCAAAAGTTCACTTCACATCACAATTGTATGGAATGGTATTTAACTCATTCACTGTCATTGACGGCTACAGACGACAAAAATTCATTTGAACTATTTCTATTAGTTTGACATTTTTCCCCCACTTCTGTTAACAAGAGTATTAAAATCTAGAAATTAGTTTTTTTGTACATTTAGAACATATATAAATTTTGTGATTAATAGTGAGTTAACTAGTGAAGTCATGCGATTAATTACGATTAAAATTTGTAAATTTTTGACGCCCCTAATTTTTTATATTTTCTTTAAAAAAGTAATTATTTGTATTTTATTTTTAATATTATTTTTTTTTAAAGAAAGATTATATTACAATTTTTAATCGTAATTAATTGCATGACTTCACGATTAATCACACATTTTATATCTGTTTTAATACAATAAAAAAAATCTAGGTTTTCATACTTTTGTTAACAAAATAGAATTAGTTCAAATTAATTTTTGACGTCTATAGCTGTCAATGGCAGTGAATGAGATAATAAGGATGTACAAAAAATTGTTGGGTCTAGGTGACAACTAGGGATGTAACGATAACGGCAAGATTGCGATATTAAAACCGCCACAATATCGTCACGATATTAAAAGCAGTACATCTGTTCAAAAAGTTTGATTTCTATTTGCGCAGTTTTAGTATCCTCTGGTGGCAATTTTTTTGTGTGCAGTTTTGGCCTTCTATGTTTAAAATCCACGATAATGGTCAGATGAAGGGGAACGTAATATGCTTGTGAAGCGAGTCTATGTGGAGGAACTCAATGTGTGCATGCAATAGCAAGTAAGTGCCTCAATATTAAGTGATATTAGAGATTGTATGTTGTTTATATGCATTGCTGTTATGTACAAAAGTGCTTCTTTTTTTTTTATAACAATATTGTGACCTTTTTTTAATATCGCCAACCTCTCCACAATATTGTGATAATTATTGTATCGTGATGTTTGTATATTGTTACATCCCTAGTGACAACCAAGGACCATGTCTACAATTTTTTTCCTCATCCCGCCTCAGTTTATCAACCGAAAAGGAATATCCTCACTCCAGGTCTACTGGGTGAGAAAAACCAAAGAGCTTCTCACTCCCTGAATCGCGCTCGGTTCCCACACTTCTGTCGCTGCAGGGCTAATCGTGCCCTTTCTGACAACATGTCATGGCCGTCTGAAGAGCAGGAGCCTCCAGCCAGATTTAAACCTTCAGTATAAGGGACCGGAAGAACTTGTACCCTGACAGCTCTTTGGCTTCCAAGCCAAGCCAAGTCACAGTACATAAAATGGACTTGCGCCAACATTCTGTGTCTCTCGCACACGCGAGAAGTCCTTTTGTTGGACAACATTCCGCCAGGTCACATTAAGTCGGACAACGGAAACCCCTAGGAGACAATTATGCGACATGTGGTCCCAGAAGTGATGACTACTATTTTATTCAAACCCGCTTGGCAAAAACATCTCAAACCTAAATTCTTATAAGATCTGTTGTTTGTTAACTTCCTATTTCATATTGCTGTCAAAACACCGCAATATTCAGGTCATTCCTGAAGAAAAAAATTGCATCATAGATCCGAATAAGTCAAAAAGAGGCTGTTAACGCAAGATTAGAGGGCCTCAGTAAATGCACAGTGTATAGTGTTCCATTAAAGGCAGACTTTTATAAGCTCAATTAAAGCAGGACTGCATGTATTAAAGGAAGATAAATGCCGGGTGCGCTTGCATCTGCGCCCTCCCAAAGAATACTAAACGCAAATATTGATTAAACTCTTTTGGGGCCCCTCCTGCAAGACAAACTGCATCAGACGTGCTGGTCATTGCCAAGTTGGGCCGATGTAAGGGTTTTTAATAGATGCTGAAAGCTACGCACACTCTCACACACGCAACAATCCACCAGCCGAATATACCCGCCTCCTTTGGAGGGTGCGGGAACAAAGACAAATTGCTCTTTTATTGGCCTCCCGCTAACACCTCTGTGCCTGAGCTTCTCTCTGTCCGTCTCCAACTGTGATGGATTAATATCACAGTGAACAAATTGGCAACGTATAGATGAAAGCCACAATGTTGTATGTCTGTGCATATCGCACGTACGTGGCCGATGCATTTCTGGCTAAGAAATGAATGGCAAACCAATTCATCACATTTTTGATCATTCAGAATTTTGATTAAGTGTGAATTCCATCAATCAAATGTTCATATCAGAGACAAGATGTCATGGAGGCGTAATAGGTTTCAATATGGGGCCGAAATAATCAAGAAAGTGCAATGAATTTGATGCCGTTTTCGATTTTTTTCTAAAAATAAAAATACAACTTTCATCATTTGGCATTTTATAAAATTGTTGCAAGTACACCTCTGCCAAGAAGCTAATACTCCTTGCACATTGCACACCCTCTGATAATGAGAGCGGCACTGCCACCTAATGTAGTGGATGTGCAATTACACTTTTCGAGTATAGAAAAACAGAAACATTCTCTGAGGTCATTCAGTAAATCTCAGTAAGAAAGGGTTTTGTTGTTGTTGTCAAGTTATGAATGATTTTTGTTGTTGTCATTTATTAATTATTAATATTCTATATTATTATTTAGTACTGTAAATGTGGCATTTTCTTCAAAGAAATTGATCCAAGATTAGATAAGTGTATTTTTTGTCTTTTTCTTATTTATAAACAGCTGACATGTAAAATCCCACTAAAGCCAAAATTATTCAAGTAAATAAAAAAACAAAAAACAAAACAAAACAATAAATCATCAGCAACATCAATCCGATACATGCAGATTTATATTGAATTGATCTTGAACCGGTTCAAGCAATATTGAGACTGATTCATTCGTCCGTGTACCGATGCTACTCACATCTTTGAAATCCAAACCAATTTTCCGATTCAAATCTGCTACAAAAGATACACTCAAAAATAACTCAACTATGGGACAAAAATGGACCGATCCTCTACTTGGGTCAATTTGACCCAAGTTTGAGTCAAGAAATGGGTCTTTTAGTGTAAATTTGAGCACAACACATAAATATTGGTCAGATCCTTTATTTGGGTAATTTTTTATAAAACAACCCAGAAATTGGGTCAAATTGACCCATAAAGTGGATCTGTCCATTTATTTTTATTTTTAACTCATTCAGTGCCATTGACGGCTATTTTGACGTCAAAAATCCAATTTAATTAGGCTGGGAGTGAATGAGTTAATTGGGTTACTTTTGACCCAACTGTTTTTAGAGTGTAGGGTCCAAAATGCTGTCTTTTGAGCAACACTATTTTATCTGTTAAAGTGGTGTTCTTAATATTTTTAGTGAGGTGTAGACCAAGCGGATTCAGACAAGAGTCCATTAGAGCATGACTGAGGGGAAACAACATTAAGTCGTACTTGTAAAGAGGATTGTCAAATGGGCCAAGTCAAAACGTGGATAAGGTGAAGCGCCAGGCTCTCGGCAGCTAGCCAGGCGGAAAATTGGAAAGTTTTTTAAGCTACAGCGAGTCATTAGCTAAGTCAAATATGAAACAAAAAGCTTTTGTCTCCCTGGAGGATTGGTTCTCAAGTCTAATCTCTCCTTTTCACTTCAATGGATTCTTTACAATATGTTCATCTTATCAGCATAATGCTACGCCAGCAGATAGGAATGACCATCACGTGTGCGCTTCAGCGTGAAGAAGACTTCAGTTTTGTATCGTTTAAAAAAGAAAGAAAAAAAAAAGTCATTTTCTGCATCCACTTTCTTGCAGTCCACTCTTGGTGCTGCTGCTAACTCCACCACTAATTGGATCTGGCATGGGCTGTAATGGCTTTGCAATCTATGGGGAGCTTGGACAGCAGCAGGGGGAAGAAAAAAAAAAATCACCCTTCATTTTTTCTGGCATCACTCAAGTGACCACACAGGGATGGACGGCGACACATGGCTCAGTTCTGCATCCAAACGGGGCAGGAGTGCTCATCTTTCAGTTTTGAGAAAATCACATTGGTGGCCACAGCGGGGCACACCTTTGACAGATGACTTTTTGGTCTTGGAGATGCTTTAAAAACAACAACAACAACAACATGCTGGCGAACCTTCCTGCGCTCAGGATTCTGTTTTACCGGTTGCCTTTTCAGTAGGTCTGATGTGTGCGACTCAAAGTGCGAGTCCATCCAATTTTCCCAAAATGGCTGACTTCCTATAAAATTTTCGTGAACAGGTTGCTTGAGACGTTGCAGTGGGTGTAACCGAGTCAAATTTAGGGGGTCGTGTTGGGACCCGTAAAATACAAATCATTTTAACAGGATAGACACACTTGAAAAAAATGGTGAATTGGTAAAGATTTTACTATATTGATATTGAGTGTAATAAAATTTAAGATTCCAAGAAGGGGGAAAAAAAAGATTCCAAGATGATGAATGAATTAACTGCTTCATTAGCTTATAGGTGCGCTATGCTTGTCACTTGTAATCAAGTTTAAATGCCACGTTATGTTTCACCTGTGTTTCATTCAATTCTGTAATTCATTTTATACATATATTTTGAAATAGTTCATGTTAAATAATGAAGTGTTTATTGACATTTACTACTACTACACACAAAGACACCTACTTGTATTTATTTATTTATTTATTTTTGGTGCACTTCCCTTTGAATTGCGAAATACTTAAAACAAAAAAGTATTTCAAAAGGTTACAATGGATTTTAAAGCTGGTGGGAAGGATAAAACTATGCAGTGGACTCCCATTATTCATCGGCGATAGGGACCAGTCCGAGCCGCGGATATCAAAAATAGATATATTAATAATTGACGGCCATTAAAATGCATTAAAGAAAAAGAAAGAAAGAGAACCCTCAAATAGGTCTTCAAAAAACCTCCAATATGGGTTTTTCACAAAAAAAAGCAGGGGTGCACCACCAACATCCTCCACCCCAATGCAACTGAACCCCCCCCCCCCCCCCCCCCACAAACAACAAAACCCCCCAGGATAATCTATGCATCTCCAAGCCGGCCTTACCTTTTCTTCTCAGCTTCGTATCTGCTGAGGAGACGTTGCAGACCGCCGCCCTTGAAGCCTTGGAAGTGTGCAGCGGGGGCGCCCGCTGTGACAATGTCGTACGACGCGTCTGCGAAAGAGTAACACAGTAAGCGCGCTCGTCCTCGTGCACATATAGAGTGAATTGTTTACGAAATAAAAAGTGCTCATATTTATATGCCAGGTAGCTGCTTTGGGAACATTTGCCTATTCACGTATTCATTTTTTTTCTTTATTTGCTGCAAATCTCGCCTATTCACTGTTTTTGTGCTCAGACGCAGCAACATAATGTGTGTTTTGTGTGTGTTGTTGATAGCTTTAATCAGCTGGTGTTCTTTCAGTCTGCATGTAATGTCCTGCTTTGTTGGCTGTCCTTGAATGCACCGAGGGAACAGAAGGGAGAACAAAAGTTTGTGCAGCCACTTATAACCTGTGAGGTCTATTTTGCTGTTAGGATTGATCTCGAACATTTATTGTGTGTAAATGCTAAAAGGTGAGATAACTTATATTGTCTGTATAAAGCACCAGTGTGCATGTTTATTTTTCCATTAGTTTGTGCTAGTATGTTATTTAAATTAGTCTGCTGTATATTATTGATGAGCACAATCGCTCCCATTTTTTGGTGTTTCATTGCAACTCTTGCTGTTTTTTTTTCTTCACCCCAGTGTTTATGACATTGTTGTAGGAAATATTGCCACAATTGATACGGTTCGGTCCAGTGCCACAGGAAGACCCTGACCCTTATCCCCCCGCCCCGCCCAGAACTCCACAATAGTAGTTTGACACGTACAGTTTTGTTCAGTGCTCTGTGACTTTGCTCCAACCCACTTCCATTAATCATCTGTGCGTGTCAGGGCCATGCGACACCTGTTTCCCGCAACACTTCTCTTCACGTCCCCCTCCCACGTGGGCTTTTCAGAAGTCCAACTCGCTTTTAATTGGTTCTCCCGCAGCAAAGAAAGTACAGCGAAGTGCACACAGGACACAATGGCACATTTTGTGCTCGTTTGTGTCAAATTTGACATGTAAGGACTTCTTTTTTTTTTTTACAACATTTAACAGACTAACAAAAACCAAACAATCTTTAAAAAACTACTGACTGCCTATATTTTGGAAAAATAGAGATTACTAGTCATCCCCTGATATGTTCAGATTTTGTAACAATTTTCCCCCATAAGAAGAAATGGGAAATAATCCATTCCAAGTTTAAACTGTCATTAACATTTTGAACACGATAGTTTTTAACATGAGAAGTCTGGTATTTTGGATTGAACTAGCAGCCATTTTAAGGTCAATTCCTTGCCTGATTTCGACAACATATGACCCATGTATGCGACCACACAGATAACGACACGTGGTGAAGAAAAGCACACCGTTTTTTTGGTTAGCATAGTTAGCATTAGCATTCTTACCCCACAGATGACGGGAAAGCCTTCTTCCGGTGACACTTAAAAGGCCTTATGTCATTTTTCGGTTCTGAAGGGGTTGAGTTTTTGGTTGTTTTGGGCGTTCTTGTTGTTTTTGTGTGCGGTTAATGTTTTTCGTCTCGTGTTCCTGGCTTCCTCCCTTGTCTCGTTATGTCTAACCACGTCCACCTGTGTGTGTCTTCCCTTCCCCGTCTCATTCGTGTTGGTGTATTTAGTCAGTTGTGTTTGTCCAGTCGATGTGGGTGCATTGCCTATGGTATGTGTGGAAGTTCGTGAGCCAAGTCGTCTTCGTCACAGCTAAGTAGCCTTCGTCACGCCAAGTCATCTCCACAGCCAAGTCATCCTCCTCACAGCTAACCAAGTCGTCCTCATCACAGCTGCCCAAGTCGTCCTCATCACAGCTGCCCAAGTCGTCTTCGTCACAGCTAATTAGCCTTCGTCACCGCCGAGTCATCTCCACAGCCAAGTCATCATCGTCACAGCTAGCCAAGTCATCATCATCATCATCGCAGCTGACCAAGTCGTCCTCATCACAGCTAACCAAGTCGTTGTCGTCACAGCTGACCAAGTCGTCCTCGTCACAGCCAGTTCAAGTCACTCCACAGCAAGTCAAGTCAAGGCAAATCAGGCCCTGTCATGTCACGCTCGCTCGCTCCAGTCATGGCAACCGGTCTACTCCCGTCCTGTTCAGTCCAGTCATGGCGACCGACCAATCTTGTCGCGTCCTGTTCAAGTCATGGTGACTAGTCTACTCGCGTCACCTTTCTCACTATGGTTAATAAAAGTATCACGCATTGCACTTGATTCCTTTTTCCCTGCATTCTGGTCTACCATCCCTCATCCACTCACGTTCCCTCATGACAGTTTATATGGTATCGAAATTACTATTTTGCGTACACTGTATATGCTGACCATATTGTATTTCAATTGAAAAACATATGAGCTATTTTAGGGTCAATTTGGCCAAGCACCTTTCAATGAGCGATTTCACCCGATCGCGACTACATAGGAAAATAATATTAGTTTCTATTATTGCACACGGCCGAAACACAACAAAGTTTGTTGACTTGCCATAAAACCCAAAACTCAAATAACACCACAAAGTAGACACATGCTCATATGTGTCATATTACAGGTGCCTTCCAAAAATGCCTGTTGGTTTCGTTTCGAGGTTACGCTCGCAATTAAAAGCGGCGGAGCGATGCGTGGTGATGCTTGTAAAGTCAATAAAGCAACTAATAAATAAACATGAGCGAGGCTGCATGGACCTGTCTTTCTGGGGCACGTCACCCTCATCCTCTGAGTGTGCAGGTTGATTGGGAGGAACTCCAGGGATTTCTGGGCTTTGCAGCAACTCTGCTTGAAAGAAGGACCTGAAAACACACACACAAACGCACGCACACAAACACAAATACCGTTAAGGCACACTGCCAGATAACGCACAACATTTACTTTATCCTTTCTCAGGCTCGCTCGGCATCCCAGCAGGACAAACAAGTCGGTAGACTCGCACAATCCAACGAGAGCTGCAGTAACACCAAAAGTAAAAACATCGAGAAAATGACTAAGTGAGAGGTAAAACACATAATACTAACACAAATACAACATGGTTGAATTAAACAAACATGAGCATAACTTTTTGAAAAAATATAAACAGTAAAATATAAACAGTAAAATATATTAAGAAATATTTGACCAAAAATACATATTACAAAAACTACAAAAATATATTTTGACCAAAAAATATTGGATCCTTTGACAATATTCAACAAAAATGCTAATAAATCATATGAACAATATGAAAATATTAGGAAAAACATAAAAATTCAACAAAAATATTACAAAGGCTAGAACAATACATGAAAAATACAAAAAAAGGTTACACTACAAATATAAAATAATTTGACAAAAATAATAAAATATTTAAAAAAAACTATTTGATAAAAATACAAATATTAGAAAAAATACAATTAAATATTCAAGAGAAAATACAGGAACAAAAGAAAAAAATCCACAAATTTTGAACAAAAAATGTAGCAAAAACATGGCAAAAGTCAAAGTACAACAACTAGCCTCAGAGACACTCACTTTTCTCACTTCTATCCAGCAAAAATTGTATTTCAGTTTTGAAGTGTTACATATTAAATCAGTTTTGAATTATGAACTTAATGATTAAATATCTCAGAGTACAGTAGAGTCGTACTGTTGTGTTGCTGGGACGTAGCTGAACCAAAATAGTTACTTTTCCCTTTTTAAAATGCCGCCTGAGTCAGCATATTTTCCCGCCGCACTTTAATAAAAGTCCAATATTAATGACTGGGCCGTGTGCTGAGCTCCGCCGAAGCTGCTGATGAAGCTGCTGACTGGCAGCACTCGCGCGAATTAGCCACATCAAGGTCCATCTGCCGGACCAGGTGTGCAGACAGCAGGGCCTAATGCCAGCGCAGGCCGACATCTGGCCTATACTTACTTCTTTCATGGCATTTCTTTGCTCTTTTTTTTTTTTTTTTTTTGCTCTGATTGGGCCTCCCTCTGAGCTTGAGGAGTGGGGGGAGACGAGCGACTTGACAGCCGAGTGGAGCGTTTTTTTCTCTCCTTCGTCTTCTCTTATACTTCGTCTCCTTCACACTCCTGCTGTGCTGCATGTGTGAACACGTCTGACTTTGTAGAAAATGGGGGAAAAATTCCCTTTACCTCAAATAACACGTCTACGCAGTTGTACGACAGAATTATTAAATCCATTCAGTGTTTGATGTTTTTTTTTCTTCAAAAAATGGTTTATTAAAAAAAATAGCAACATTGGGATGTAAATGACAACAACTTTTATGATTCTCCTGATGTGCTACAAGTTAAGGTAACTTGGAAAATAAAATACTCGAGAGATAATGGTTACTACATAAAAAAATATACCTCCCTTCTATAGTAGAAGGCTTAAGGTTTTGTTCCAACACTGACCGGTATTTGGAACTGTCCATATTTCCCTCCACCTTGACTAAGGCCCTAGTTCTAGCTGACTAACTCATTTTCACACTTGTTAATGAAAATTTATTATTACCTCATTTGCTCCCAAAAACGGATAAAAAAGCTGTTTTTTTTTTTATATTGCCATAGTCCCAAAAATGTATTTCTATGTTTTTTTTTAATGTTTATTTTATTTTATGCTAAAGCATACAGAAGACTTTGATGCAGCCTCTGACCTGAAGAGGTCGCTTAAAGCAATGGTAGTTATTACAAAAAACGGCCAGCATATGGCAACAAAGTATAAGAGATCAACCAAGGCCGTGTTGCAACAAAGCTCTTTTTCCCAGTGTTTTCAACAAGTTAATGATGAAACTTAGTTATATTTTAATATTAATTGCTGCAAAACAGAAACAAATAGAAATATACTTTTTTTTCCTGATGAAAAAGGATGGTTTGGTAGGTTCCATGTTTTTATAGCAAAAGAACACAATATTCTGTGGATTTTTCCAAATCCGTCAAAATCCAGTAAAACAGCCAGGAGCGAAGGGGGTTACTTCAGCGAAAATGGCGGAGAGTGAATGAGTTAATGGTGGAAAAAGCTTTCACATGATTTGTTCGGTCTCGTTTTTTAATCAACAAAAACATTTGAACACACAATTTGAACAGAGCTGTGTACACTTTATATATCCACTATACTTTTTACTGTACAAAACAATGTCCTAATTCAAAACACGAATAAGGTGTCATATTTCAACTGATTTATTTTTCCATTATTGCACTAATCATGTTCTTGCCTCCGCTGTCCTCCTCATGTTGACTCCACTTTGCATGTAATCACTTTAGCTATCAATAATTAATGAGTAGCAGCTCGCCCACGCGAGTTGTCTAGCAACGTCGCTATTGTCGCATTCGCTTCACGGCGGACTAGATCACAACACGGAGGCTCCGCCGCCTACTTCGGGCAAATGTGGGCCACACATGCGACCTCTGTCAGGAAGTATAGAAGAACAACGCCGCCGCAACGCCTTTGCCTGCGGGCGCCTTTGCCGGAGCCTCGGGCACACATTAGCAGTCTTCGTTGCTCATCAGCAGACGGATGAAAGGAGTAAAAAAAACAAAAAAAACAGCAGTGCAATCTAATAAGTCATTAAGGGGAACGAGAGTGGAATAAAAGTCATTGGTATTCATGCCCACTTTAACAAGAGTTCATTTGATCCTTGTTTTTGCGTAGGAGGGGGGGACGTTTACATGAGAGAAAATGTTGCTTTGTTTTTGTGACTTTCAATTGAGCCACTGAGAAATAGTGTGGGCTCACTAGATTCTAACTCTGTTCCAATTTTGTCATATGACTGATAAGTGGCAGTCCATTATTGCACTCGTGATTCGAGATTGATTGAAGACGTAAGAAAGTAAGGAGTTCTTAATCTTGGATGCCAGTGCATCTGCATGTTACTAAGTAAATGATGTCATTGCGTTGATTGCAGAAATTGCAAAAATGGAACCACTCTGCTGCATAAAGACAAAACAGTAGTTAGTCTGCTTGAGTTCTCAGTGGCTCCGTTTTCTTGGCCTATTTTTCCATCTAACCTCATGTCTCCTCGCTGTTTAACCTCTTGTGCCGAGAAAGAACAGAGTCAATAGGCACACAATGAAACGTACAAGACATACAAAAAACCCCAGCAATGGATACTTTTTCAACCTACAAATAGAAAAATGGCAAGAAAACAACAACACTATTCACTTGAATCGAGTACTGTTCATACAGTATGCAGTCTAGTTTATGGCAGTTTAGAAAGCACACTGCATATTTTGGAATGTGTAATCATCAAAGGCATGTTAGTGCAGGAGCACGTTGCGCTTCAAAAGTCAAAAATGAACTTGTTCTTCTTGCTTAACTCGAAGAGAAAAACATTGACAAACAAAAGCCCTGTTCACACTTATAAAACACATCTGCTGCTCTCGGTAAAAATCCTGCGTTGCTATGGAAACTCTATGACGGCAAGCAAAACACCCCGCTGAAACCTATCACACATAATCGACATAATTTAACAGGTAACCTGTCAACTGTTCTCTCTTGTGAGGTCACTGTGGTGCTTAAATGGGCTTCAAATTGCAGGCACAATTATACCGGTGCTACTCGGTAAGTAGTGTTAACCGTAAATACTGTACATCATATTATGCTGTATTTGCTGTTGTATGCATGCAATCTTATGTGCTCATGCTGTTTTATTCAAAGTTGACAGCTCAAGCACACCACTACTGCAAATTGATAGAAGAAAAGGATGTCGGCTTTTCCCTGTCCGGGATCGCCACATTTAGTCACTTGCATGATATGTTTGTCTCAGTTTTTAAACCAGATGCCCTTCCTGACGCAAGCACCCAATTTGTACCCGGAGCTTGTGAGCGGCAGTGGGTGGAAATAGCATATGCCAAAGTATTGTGAAGGGCATATAGTGAAAAAAAACAACACCATTTTTTTTTTGTTCCTGTAGTGTGTATGAAGCTTAGCAAGGGAATCGAAACCAACCAACTAACCAAACAAACAACCAACCCAAGCTAATCCAACCAAAGAAGCTAAACCAACCCTGCAAACTAAATCAAGCAATAAGTGAAAAAAGAAACTAAATCAATTAAAGGAAATTTACATATTAAAAAATATTTATTTATTTATTTATTAAACATACCAAAATTTAACGAACCAAAGACTAGGAAGCAATCCAAGAACTAAAACAACCGAAAAATGAAACCAACCCAAAGCTAATCCAACCAAAGTAGCTAAACTAACCAGAACTAAATCAATCAAAGGAACTAAAGTAGCCTAAACTTAACCAAAGAAACTTAACAGATAAAGGAACTAAACTAACCAAATAATCTTAACACAATCCAAGCCAACCAAAACTAAACCAAGGAAAGAAACATATCTAACCACAACTAAACTAACTGAAGAACTCAAACCAACCAAAGGCACTGATCAAACTAAAGAAGTTATGCGACAAAATTATACCTACTAAACAAAATAAATCAAGTAAAGAAACTAAATTAAAACAGACTCAAACCAAAGAACTAAAAACCAACAACAAAATGAACTGAACCAACTAAAACTAAACCAACATTAGAAAATAAACCAAACCAAAGAAACTGATTTAAACCAAAACCAAACCAAACAAAGAAACGAAACCATGCACGATTTTTCATTGGTTGTTTGGCTGCACACTTCTGGCAGTGATCTGAGGAGATTACAGAGAATCTTGTAGGCATTAAGCGGACATACCGTACGTGTACAAGGTTTTCATCAGAGAGCATCATCAAAGGCTGCGCATAGGAAGCATCACCTTTGCTACCAACAGTGATTAGTTCCAGAGACAGAAAAGAAAATTTCCCCACTCGTTAATTGCTAAGCTCCGCAGGGGTCCTTGGCGAGCGTAGCACTCTTGCCTGTAAGCTGCGGAGCGGCGCCGGAGGAACGCCGCTGCATTTCAATGCGAGCGCGCACACTTCCAAGGACAAATGACGATAAGAGCAGCGAAAGTTAATTTACATTTACCGAAGAAAATCCGGTACAAAGACATCGGAGGAAGCGGACGCTCCGGAGCCAAGGACAGGCCACGCATTTCGGCTGCCTTTGAAACGATTTGCGCTTATGCGGCCTTTGTGGCCATGAGTGCACATGTTTGATGTGAACGAAAACAACAACAACATAAAAATCATTCTCACCGGTGATTTTTTCCATTTCAGCCAGCGTCTCCTGGTAGGAGCTGATGATGCCGCCGTATCGCGTTATCACCTCCTTCCGTAAGTTGTCCCAGTGTGGAGAAAGTTCTCCCAGCTCCTTCAGATCCCGCACCCTGCAGATAAACACACATTTGCAAGGACCCCCGCACAGTTACTCTCTGTTGGCGTCTTTGTAATCCTCACACAGATCCTGAAAAAAAGACAACGCAGTGGAATGCACCAGAAGTGGAGTTCCAGCAAACTTCTCAGTAAAAATGTATCTAAGACTATAAAACTAAACTTGGACGTGTAATATGTTTGACAATTTTTTATGACATCATCTCCTTAGCGATGCAAGCGTCCCTAATGTTATCACATACTAGTGTTCAGTTTCAGTTTTAGTCCAGTTTCAATCACACTTGTTAGATTTGATCATAGTTTGTCAACCTCATTTCTTTTTTTTATTTAGTCTATTTTTAGTCGACTATAAATTTAGCATTCTAGTCTTTATTTTAGTCCAAAAAGTTTTAGTCAGGACAATCATTTTACCTCTGTATATATTTTTTGTCAGCAGATAATGTTGAACATTTGGGATCTAAAACAATTTCACATAAAATAAAACTTTATCGATATAGCTCCTACCATACATTAAAATGCAACTCGAGATGCTAAACAATTAAAACATCCATAGTACAATACAAGAATAGAGAGGACCTCCGGATCCACGCGAGGGTTGATACGATAAAAGCAGGCCAGATAAATAAGATGGCCAAAGACCCTTCAGACGTTTAAAAACTAATAAAAGCACCTTAAAAAAGGGGGCGGCCCAAAACCAAACAAACAAGTTACCCCAAATAAAGAACCTGCACCAACCAAAACTAAACCAGCCAAAGAAACAAAAGCGCTACCACTTTAAGTAATGTGGTGTGTGCGTGTGTGTGCCGGGTCAACACAATTCCCCCTCCCCACAGTGACAGGCTCTTTCAAGGCTCCCTAATCATTTGCATGGAAAAGGCGGAATGAGATGGACACAACCAGCAATTTATCACCCATTAAAATTACAACGATACAACATTAAAAAGGGCTTTGAAAGGAGCTCCAAATTAAATCAGCCACTACTATAACTTGTGCAGCAGTAATATGCTCTCATGACAATGTGCCCAATTTTCTGTAATTATGCCTCATAAATTTTGCATGCTCTGCATGTGCCTCCAAATGAAAGGCAGAAAAACTGCTCAATTTCAATAGCGTAGATTATTTCTATACAAATTATGATTTACATAATGTTTACAGGCAGAGGGCAGTACTGGATGCGCTGATTGTTTCCTATCCAGCTGTGCAAAGTTGGGCTTTTCCTGGAAATAAACGAAACAATTGATGTTATTTTGCATTAGAAAAGTTTACATTGGAAGTGAGCGTGATGATCCGATGGATAAAATAAAAGAGGGACATCTGCTCGGGGTGATAAGGCCGATAGATGGCTGAGCGCGAGGCGGGTTATCAGTCGGTTTAATCAGAGTGTTATTGTCTGAGGAGGGTCAAGGTGCACAGAGATGAGCAATATGCATGTTAAAAAGCTGACATTATCAATCCAATCTGCTGTTGGATGCTGTTTATTGAGTAGACAAAATACCTCCAGATGAATGTGCTCATTTTGGTCTGAAGTTAGAAGAACTTCAGGCGGAGCCTTTTAGAAGGGCAAGGGAAAATACTGTATATTTAAACAATTTATAGTATGGTAAAATTACATTTACAAATACATTTTGTCTAGGCCACACAAAATAGAATAATTTGATAGATTTTTTTTTTCATGTATAAGAGGAGAGGGATAAAAAAAATACAAATATCTGTACGTGCTTTTTCGTGGCAGTGCTTTATAAAAATAAATACTTTTTAAACATTTGAAACATACTATTGCTAATGACTTGATTTGTTAAATTCTATTTTCTAGTGAGTGTCCAATAACATAGTTAAAAAATATTTCTTTTTATTGACTGCTATTTGCGTGGGGGTTTAATAGACCCCCCCCCCCAATTGTATTCATTGCATTAACCTTTTCTGTATTTTTTGTTTCTATTTTTTTCAAAACCAAAAACAACTCAACCCAACTTTGAGTCAAGAAATGGGTTTTTTAATGTAAAACAACTCATAAATATTGGTCAGATCCTTTATTGGCTCAAAATATTGGGTCATTTTGTATAAAACAACCCAGAAAGTTGGGTCTAATTGACCCATTAAGTGTATCGGTCCATTTGTGATCCATAATTGGGTTATTTTTGACCCAACTCTTTTTAGAGTGCAATGTCTCCAATTATTGTGTTTATTCTATTTTGTTTCTAAATGTTAATGTCAGGATAAGCAATTTGAAACAACTGAACTTTATTTGGGGTTAACATCCACTTTGATGGCATGCGTTAAACACAAACTTTCTCAAGTGAAAATGCAGAATTTTCAGATTTCATGTATCGGTTGTTGTTAACTGCGTTGTTTCTGTTAATTTTAATTTTGTGGCTCTTACTTTAAGATCATGGTATTACACACGATTGCTTTAAAGGACCAAATTGTCCGCACCGCTGAATTTGAGCGCTGTATTTCTTTGCTAATCACCAAATGGGCTTTCGCTGCTTCTTTTTTATCATTCTCAGAATCGGTGATGATAATCTACTAGGGGGGGCCCCTAAACAGTCTCCTACAGCCTTTATTTATGAAATGAAGCGTCTGATGAAGGTCACTTGGCCGTAATGGAGCCATAAATTTAGCGTACGGCGTCCTGGAGAGCCGCGAGCTGCTGTGTGGCTGCCTTTATTTCATGCTGTGTTATTGTGCTGGCTCAATTTTAATCACATAGGGGCTTTGTGCGCCACTCAATAAATCCAGTACAAAATGAAAAGTGAAATACAGTACTGTACACACTTCCTTAAAAAAAAAAAAAAACCCACCAGAAACAAAATTGAAACCAACCAAAACAAAACCAACCACAAAAACTGAACAAATTAAAGACACAAAACTAAGCAAAACGCAACAATCCAAATAAATGACACCAAGCAAATAAACTACAGTTAATACACCAACCAAAACTGACCATCAAAACTAAAGCAATAAAACTAAACCAACCAAAACTAAATGATTCACAGAAACTAAATCAACCAAAAATTAAAACAATCGAAGAAACCTATCCAAAAAGTAAATCAACCAAAACCAAATAAACTATACAAACCAAATTATATTTAAAAAAAAACACGTTGTGCTCTTGACACGCATTACCACTGCTTGTTTATTAATAAGCATCCAAAGTTTTTCCTTTAACCACTAACGAGGTAGCTCTTATTGAATGGCGCTTAATTGGCACCCACGCACATTCATTATCTCGGAGGGAGGAGGCGCAATCTGCCTCCACCTCGCTGAGAATACGAGCGAGCACATCAAAGGCAGCGTACGCAAATAGAGGAGAAACATTATGCACGGTGGTCATGCTTTGGGTAAACCCTGCTGTGCTCGCCTGTGCTGCATTACATTGATAAGGAACTATTTCATATTTCATTATCAACTCTAAACGTAGCGTAAATGATCTGCGCAGGGAGCAAAATCATACTTAATCACTCTTTATTGCTGACAAAAATAATTGGAAGTCCTCTTCAAAAATGGGCTCGTATTAGTATTACTAAACAGAAGCATTCATTTATTTTGGTCCATATTAGTGTAAGTAGGCGTGGAATTAAAGCTATGATGAGGTACCAATTATAGCAAACATGGCCGACGCAGTGCGACACACAATAAACATGGGCAACAAACTACAGCACAAATGGAGGATGTTAGCGCCATTTTTTCATTCCATGTTTGTTTTTTATTCCAATTCAACAAAGATGGTGGCCGTTTGTCGCTTTGTTACGAACAACACACCGCGATCACCGGCAACCTGCTACACAACATATTGGTTCCACAAACATGGCCGCCAAACTAAAACACAATCCTCAAACATGGCTGTCGTGGTGCGTCGCGCTCCTCAAATATGGCCAACTAACTGCGATTTAGTCCACAAATATGGCTCCAAAAAAACATGGCCGACGTGATTTGCTGAAAACACTATACAGGTGCTGTATTGTTCCACTAAACTACATCCTTATTTACAACACGTTCTATGCACTATATATTTATGGTAAATCGGATGTTTAAAAGGGTTGTAAAGAAACTTGGAAACAGAAAGGCAGGCGTGTGAATGATGATGTTGCCACAATGTTTTTGTCCTCCTTGTGACAATCAGCGACGTGTGTATGTTGCAGCATGCGCGCGTCCTTGAGCGTGCAATACAAATCAACCTGGCCCTCTTCTGTCACGATTATCAACCGAATGTCGGATTTTTCACCTTTCTTGTGCTGACATGAGCAGAAGGAACTGACTGGAAACATTGCGCGTGTATGTGTGCGTTATGGATGAGGTGAGGTTGCCAAGGACGACAGGACACTGGTGGAACGATCCGTGGTGACTACCCTATTCAAGCATGAAGACAGAAAGTCATCTCGTGTTGACCTGTCCTCACACTCGTACTGGACAAGACTTTAAATTGTGCCTCTATTCTTGATGCGTGTTGGAACATTGTGTGAGTTGGATGTGACAAGGTCAAAACCAAGGTAAAAGAACTCCCCTTTTAACAGAACTGCATATAATGATTGACAAATGATTGTAGATTGCGCAATGGCTAGTGACATTTAATAAACAATTAGTGGTTACTGGATGTACCAATTAGTGACACAAAGACTGACCAAATATTCATGTGTGATGTAACCAACTAAATATTGGTACTATAGTGACTGACTTGAACCTCAAATGAAGTACACCAACCAATTAGCGATGTGTTTAATGGCAGTAAGGTAAAAGGGCCGATGACAAGTGAAGGACGTAACCTTATCAATTAGCGATTCTGCACTTAATGACTGACGTAGAATAACCATTGACTAATGAGCGATGAAATATGCCCTCTTGGTGGGACTGCATTTACACTGTAAAAATAAATAAATAGGCCGATTATAATTGACCAGTGACGCCATAAAGTTTGTTACTAGAAGTGTAATGAAATTGGTTTAATTAATCGGTAATCAGTTTTGATTTAAAAGATGTTAGTGCTATGAATCGAATGGAATCAAATTGTTCCACTTTTCAAATCTTCCATTATCATGCCCCACATTGAATCGAATCGTAATCCCACTGAATCAAAGCAAGTCATTGCAACTTATTTGCTCCCAAAAATGTATAAATACGTTTAAATATTACCAGTGTCCCAAAGACGTATTTATATGTTTTTAAACGGTTTTTTTTTTTTTTTTTAAATGCTAGAGCAGGGGTGGGCACACTCGGTTCTCGAGGGCCGGAGTCCTGCAGGTTTTGGATATTTCCCTTCTCCAACACAGCTGATATATGATCAGCTCATCACCAAGCTCTGCATAAGCTTGGTAACGATCCTGTTGATTGGAATTAGCTGCGCTGCAGCAGAGAAACCTCCAAAACCTTTCAGGACGCCGGCCCTTGAGGACAGAGTTTGCCCACCACTGTGCTAGAGCATACAGAAGGCTTTGATGCAGCCTCTGAACGGAAGCAGGTGGCAGCAGAGTATAAGAGATCAACCAGGGGCATTTAAAAACAAGCTGTTTTCCCCACAGATTTGTGAATAATTATGAAAATTAGCTACATTCTAATGCTAATTGCTGCAAAACGGAAACAGATACAAATATATATATATATATTTTCCTGATTAAAGAAAATACTCTAATCTTTCTTTTGGTAGGTTCCATGTTTTTATAGCAAAATAACACAATATTCTGTGGGCCTTGCAAAATCAGTCAAAATCCAGTAAAACAGCCGTGAGCAAAGGGGATTGCTTAAGGGAAAATGGCTAGGAGTAAATCAGCTAAGTGCGCTTCGTCTAACCGAACGAGTTATTAGGAAATAAAGCACAAAGATCCTGTGTCCTACCTGCTCATGTCCTCTTGCATGTAGAGCGTTAGAAGCTGCTTGGGGATGCTGAAGGACAATGTGCACTCCTCCATCTGCTCACGTACCAGCATCCACTTGCTGTCCACTGTCTGGAACCTGTACACTTTGCATACCGGGTTGGTGAACACTGTGGAGGAGGAGGAATAAAAATGAGACACAGCAGATGAAAAGACAAAAAAAAATAAAAAAAGCACTCCTGGCCCACTAAATCCTTCAAAGTCAAAGGACGAATTACATTTGATGATCAACAATTGTGTCCTCCGCAGATAAGCACTTATTCATCTTTTGTAGCAAGAAAGAGAAACATTGGTCCGTACTTCCCTCCATTTCCATTTTAAGTGCTTAGTGGGTGTTGCATGCAGATTGCATAATTGCCCAACTAGTGAGGCTAACGACTGACATTTGTTGCTTATTAGTCAGCACCAATTAGTACTGCTGTAAAGATTGACATGTACCGACGGCCAATGGGTGATTGACTAAAGTGACCAATTAGTGATACTGCATGTAACGAGTGTCACATCTATTTAGTATTTACCAATGGCTCAAGAATACCAATTAGTGATATCGACTTGACTTGTGACACTGAATTAGAGAACAGGAGTCCTTAACCATCAGCGATGGGACATTGTGATTTTCTAGGAATGTAGTGCAATAAATCATTTGAATATATAAACACTGCCAGAGTGTTATAGAAATAAAGTGTTGAATATTATATGTTTCCTAATTATTGTCAAGAATCATGATTATTGTCTACACATAAAAAGACTATCATTGATTTTGAATCACAACATAATCACTATAAAACATTAAAGGTAATTTTTAATTTCACAGTGCGTATCAAACTGATAACCCTTCACATTAATCAGTACTCATGAAGTGGCCCTCAATATAAAAAAAGGTCGGTGACCCCTTCATTCACATTTTGATTGAACAATGACTAGCCAAATACATAACCAACCAACTAGTGACACCAAAGGTTCCCATTTGGACTAGCAAGCGACAAACCCCACCAATTAGTGGTACTGCATCTCGTAAGTGAAGTGACTCACGATAAAAGACAGAAAGCACTGCCGGCACATTAAGTCCCTCAAAGTCCATTTGAGAAAGAAGGAAAAATTCAATTGGATGATCAATAGCTGCGTCTTCAGCAGATAAGCAGCCATTCATCTTCTACTTTTGTAGTCAGAAAGAGAAACATTGTCCTCACTTTCTCCATTTCCATTTTAATTACATATTTATTGCGCAACAGCCGAGTCATTTTGGAAGCGCAAACCGCCCGACTTCCTCCCCATTAAGCCAATTTCCATTCCCGCACTTCTCCCGCGCTTTTCCGCCAGTGCAAATGTCGACGGTGTGGAGGCGCACTAATGCTCTTATCTGCACGCCAGCAGCAGGAGGCGAGGAAGCGGCGCGCCTTGAAACGCTGTTTACCGCCGCTTTGGCCGTCCCAATGCTGCAGTCAGACAGCGAGTCAGTCAATGAGTCGGCCACTGTGAAATGTTGCGCTGACAACTGGAGGCATCCAAACACGCACGGCCGCCCGAAGTGGGAGGTGCGCTGCTTTAGGCTGCTCCCTGACAAAATACTCCACGCCACGGTACCGTGACAGATTCGGCTAGAAGATTTGATGCATTCAAGCAGTGTCGTTCAAAAAGTCACATTCTTTTCTCAATGACTTTTATATTCATAGCTTACTTATAAAATCTAAAGTATGACTAAGGCTGAACAATTAAAAAAATAATCTTATAGCGTTTTTTTAACGGTTTACTGAGTTTGGTCATATGAAATTCAAGCTGATCTGTGATTGGCTGTAACCTGAGCAACAGTGATGTCATTGTCAGTCGACCACATGCTGCAACATGGCCGGCTACTGAGGTGGATAAAAACGGCTGCTTAACTCATTCAAACCCAAAAACGTTTTTTAATATTTTGTTCTGCACTCCCCAAAACATATTTATATGGTTTTTATGTTTTGGCTTTGATACAGCTTCTGACATGAAGAGGTCGCTTAAAGCAATGGTAGTTATTACAAAAAAAAGGCCAGCAGGTGGCAGAACAGTATAAGAGATCAGCCAGGGCCATGTTGCAACAAGCTCTTTTTGCCAATGAATAATTTTGTGAATAATTATGAAACTTAGCTATATTCTAATTGCTGCAAAACTGAAACAGATAGAAATATATTTTTTTTCTTGATGAAAGAAGAGAGTCTAATCTTTCTTTTGGTAGGTTCCATGTTTTTATAGCAATAGAACACAATATTCGGTGGGCCTTGCAAAATCAGTCAAAATCCAGTAAAACAGCCAGAGAGCGAAGGGGGTTGCTTCAGTGAAAATGGCTGGGAGTGAATGAGTTACTTAACTTCCCCTTTAAGCCTCTGCGCATAAATCTTTGATTATTTTTAAAATCCCTCTTCATCAAAATGTCTGCAATGTTGCTATTAATTCAATTAGCATTGAGGTGGCCTTTCAAAGCCCTTCAGGTAATCGGCTTTGGGGCCGAAGTATCCACTTTCATCATTTACTATTCCATTAAATGGCTGTTTTGGGCCAGAAGTGACATTTAGCGAATAGTGAAAGCTGCGCCATCAGCAGTGAGGAAGTGAAATAAGAAGAGGTTTGACTCCACAAGGTCGTGCCCCCCCCCGTGTCAAAATTTCAAGGCCTGTCGTCATGGCGTCCCTGTCCACATCCCCCCCCCTCCCAGTGATTCAGTGTACATGCGCAACCTGTCGTGGTAGGCGTTCTCTCCCTCCCAGACGCAATGTGTGTGATAGAATTTAGTCCTCCACTTTTATTACCTTTCCAAATGAGGATGAAGAGAGCGAGCGAGGGGGTGTCGGTCTCCAGAAATTGCGGCGCAGCGACAACAGGCGAAGTTCAAGGGTTAATCTGCTTCCCTGACGGAGGTTCAAGTGTTGCCGTCCCCATTACGTGTTGGTTGTTCAAATCCACGTTACTCATAAATGTGCAGTGCCAATGATTGGTCATTTCAACCACTCATCAGCTGTCAGTCATCACACACGGAACCATTGACTGGTCTGTTGCTACCTTCTACTCTTCATTTCTCAAGTCTACAGTACTGATTTGACATTTATGTCCCTCACTAGTCATACAAATCAAATATCAGTAACAGTGATTGGTTGATTCCATCAAATAATTACTGGTACTCCGTGAAGAGTAGACTCACCATTCACTTTAAAGAGCATGATGTTGATAGTTTTAAGCAGTGAATGTATATTTATTAGGTGTGTCAGGGAATTAAAATGTTTAATCCTAATGAATCGCATGACTTCAATAGTTAACTCACGATTAATCGCAAATTCTATATCGGTTCTAAATATGCTTTTCATACTCTTGTTAATATAAAGGTGGGACAAATGTTAAACTAATAGAAATATGGCTGCATTTTTTAGTCATTAATACAGTCATTTCAGAATAATTCATAAAATGAAAATTAAAAAGATGTACTGCACTGTAAAAAAAAAACAAGTGTGATATCGATTTGTGTTGGTAATTTTCTGCCACTAGATGGCATAATTGCATTTGTAAGACGTTGGTGACAGCTCAGGGCATTTTTTTTTCATATTATGAGCTATCTAATCTTTAACATGAAGTAACTTGTGAAAATCTGCACATTTTTAAAATTGTAAAATACAACTTGACCCCGGTCTCCATTAATGCATTATATTATTATGCATTATTATTAAATGTATTACTGCAAAATTTTGACATGGACGTGTCTGCTGTGTTGCGACTGGAATTCCCCCACTACAGGCTTTCAAAGTGAGGGGCGGTCATTAAACGGCGGTTTAAAAAAAAATCAGTGCAGGCTCGTTAAAGGAACATTACATTAACTCAAAATTAACACACTAATTTTGACACCCCTAATATTTATAGAAGTCAAAGGGTGTGAATGGGAGTGAGTACCTGGTCCTGTCTGGAGGTGGTCTCTGTCAACGCAGCTGTGGGACGCAGACTCGCACACTAAGGGACACTGCAAAGACAAAAAATAAAAATAAAAAATTAAGAGGGATACCATGAACATACAGTATATTTACAAAAATAGCACACAAAGATCCTGGTGGTCAACATCCAGCCTCACACATCCAGGAGAGTCTTAGCAGCGCAATCACCGAACCCGCCCGCTGAGGCTTTGCTGATTGTTCCCTTGCCTCGGATGCTCATTGAGGCTACCATAGCCGGAGCCACCATCAACTCCCCATTGTCGCTGCCCTCTTCACAAATGACTAGAGGCCTTTTCACACTGCACTTAGCAACGTGCAGCATGCCGTTGATGAACCCCGTATGTGCTGTGAGGGCGTGAGGACTTGTCCCTGTCAGACCTCACAAGGTTTGTTGTCAAGTTGAAAAATGCTAACTCCAGAGCTACATTGCGGTGACTTTACATCCAAAATGGCTTTTGCTAACAGGGCCAACAGTCGGACAATTTGGGATTCTATCTAAATTTGCATTTCTGATATTACTTGGACTGCTGGGAAATCTGCAAGTCAACTTTACCCACGCCACCTTTGTGTTTGAGTTTATTTTGAACATGAAAAATAATAAAAAAAAAAATCAATAACAGTAATAAACATACAACAACAAAAACAAAACAAAAACAAAAACAAAAACAAAAACAAAAACAAAGAAAACAAAAACAAAAAAAACTTCAAAACAAAATTCAACAAAGCGCACCTAACATCGATTTTCCATGTTCAAAAGGGAGTGGGAAGAAGTCACAAGACTTATTAAACCCTCCCTCTTCTCCATATTTTCTTTAGTTTACATATTTATTCTACATCTATGGTAAAAAAATAACACTGAAGATAACAAAAGTAACAGTGATAATAAACCACTACAAGAGTGGGAGAGATCATCATTATAAATCCACAGAAAATATAGCAAAGTCTAACCCATATCCAAAAAGCCAACAATAACAAAACACAATAGTACCGGTAAACATAAATATGTAAGCAACAAATCAGCAACACTCCTCATCACCTAGTGGTTGTCTACCCTCCTCCCATTCCCTCTGTATCCCGTAAATACATGACTTTGATATTTAGTTTACTAGTTAATTTAGTTACTTTCAATACAGAATAGCGACCTCGGGGGTGAGGGGGCGTTTCAAAACATTTTTCAATTAGGGCACGCCTACCACGCATAAGGTGCCAACCTTGTGTGTGCAAGCCTCACGTGCACAACGAATGGGTTGGTCGTTCGCACCCTGAGCTGCTACTACAATCTCGTCTGATCTAAGAAGGGGCGGGAACGGTGGCACAATTTGGAATCCGAGCACATCAAATTATTAATAAATATACATTTCCTCCAGATGCTATCCATAACAGCCTTGACAGGGCTTTATGTTTGTGACGCTCACGTCGAGGGTTGATGCATGAAGTCTGGTCTCCTCTTCACACAAATCGTGACAAGCGGCCATTTTTCTTGCTGCATGAGTCATTGAACAAGGTTAGACAGGCAAAGCTGTCACGGGAAAAGAAGCATAATGTTGGCTAGGCCTCATCTATCAGCAGCAACAGTCAGATAAGCGTCACAGCGCTCGTGGCGTACGATAACGCTGAGCAACATTTCAGCGGGAAGAGGTCTCGGAAGATGAGCGAGCAAGTTGAGGAGGAGGAGAGGGACGGCCCGGGGGCCGCAGCTGTAAAAGATCCCCCCTTCCTGACCCTGCCCCAATAGTTGTCAGCATGTGTTTCATGGGCTCATGATCAAAAGGTGATCAGAGGCTCGTTCTTGTTTTTTTTTTTTATGAGGTCACACGCATACAGAATTCATGAGGGACACACACATACATGTCCTTCCCTTCATCTTCTCCAGCAGGAACAATACACACAAGGAGAAATGGGCACACTGACCCACGCGGTGAGATTTTCTCAGTCTTTGCAAAATGCTTCCAGCAGAGATTTGATAAAAGTCATTTGAATCTCAGTCTGCATCTTGAAATAACTGAACTCTGTTGCACATTTCGGCTTTTCATGCCGCTAAAGTAAAAGTGGCTCGGACTTTGTAGAGATTAGTTATTCAAGTTTCTCTTTACAATTTGGCATCATTGCGGACCCCTGACATCATAAGCGTAAAGTCACACACACACACACACACACCCACCCACCCACCCACCCACCCACACCCACACCCACACACGCACGCACGCACGCGCGCGCACGCACGCACGCACGCACGCACGCACGCACGCACGCACGCACGCACGCACACACACACACACACACACACACACACACACACACACACACACACACACACACACACACACACACAAACACCTGTATATTTGTCTAGTACAATGCAGTTCAAATTTGATCAGACCAAATGTCGAGGAATATTCTTTTTTGTAGGACAACCAAGAACGGCCAAAATGAACCTAGAGCCGACATTTTTCAAAATAGTATATTGGCAGTAAATATTCACCCAAAAAAACCAAACAACTTTTGTGGAGTCTATCCACATTCACTGCTGAAAAACTCACCTACTCGCATTTTCTGTGCTCTTTCTGAAATGCAAAAAGATGCCATAAGATCTGTCTAAAAGGTCAGGAAAGCTATACCGTACAGTAACTGTTGTCCAAGAAGTACATCGGTGCTGGGAACCACTTTTATCGTACAATGTTTTCATATGAGGAATAGCACTTATTCAACATTGTACATTACAAAAACCTGTAAATCAATAGAATGTCAAGAAGTGTATCATGATGTCATTAATGTCCATTAAAATTGTGCTGCTTCTAGAAGAAAATTAAAAATTGGAAGTGTACACACCTTGTCCACCAGGGGTCAGTCTAACCCCGGGACTACGGCGCATGCGTGTGTGTTGCGTCGCGGCGCAGCCGATTCGTTTCCATTCTATCAACTTGTTTAAATTACACCGGCTGCGTGTGCGCTGAGGATCGACTACAAACCAGCTGCGTCGTGCCGGAGCCCGCCGCATGGATAGACCCATTTTCTATTTTTGCCGGACGACGCATCCGACAAATGGCAAACTAGCACAGAACACATTGAGCGGGAAAGGAAGACCGACGCAGTTTCAAATAAAATTCTGGTTCCTTTTCAGAATAAAATACTCGCCAGATTCTATTTTCCAATCATGTCAGCAAAACGTCATAATGCTTCACGCGTAATTCACTGCAGCGAACATGGACGAGGAGAGATTTATAATGGAGGTGAATTACATATGACACGGCACATCCTTTTTATTTGGACAACCTAAAAATTGATGCTGCAAGGGACGTCATAGTAGAAGCTGTGGGAGTGGACGGTGCGTTCAATCAAAGGAAGTACACTTCTCTTTTTGCTTCTTTGTTGAGCACAGACTTTTGCGTGTTTGTCGTCGTTTTTAATGCCACATTATCGAGCGCGATCACGCGAGACACGGTGGGAAGTTGTCGGCGACAGAGCTGCCGGACCGCAGCTGTGCGCAGCCGGTGAGTTTTGTCCATAAAATTGACGTGTCCGGAGCACGCAGTCAAGACGCAGCGGAGCGGAGACGTAATGCGGTGTAAGTTTGCCGCCAATATTTGTCTTTTTTTTTTCTTCAGAGGATAAAGAATTTGGGCTCTGTTTTTGTCAGCAGCGTAAATCTTGTGCGGAGTGCGGCAAAGGCGAGGCAGAGGCGGGTTAGACTGGGTGTTGGTAACTGGAAACATACTTTTTTGAAATCTAATTATCTGTGAGTCATTTATTATTAAGCGCTATATAGTAAGATGAGTTTGAAATGGTCTTTTGAGATGATGTTTGTGGTGTTTTTAAGATTCCAAATAGTAAAGAATTTTTTTTTAAGGAATGTCAAATATTTGTGGCGTTCCTCTATTCACAGCAGGATGCAGCCTCTATCGCCCTGTACAATACTCTAATGGGTTATTTTGCCGAAAAGCAGAGAGTACAGGCATACATGCACAGACTACTCTTAACCAATTTTTTACATGTCCTTCCCTTCATCTTTTGCTACAAATCGAATACAAGAAGAAATGAGGAGTGACAACACACATATGCACAAGCCCACGCACACACGCACAATTTTTTTGTCCCTCTGTCTTTCACAGCAGAAACACAAAGATCACACACACTAATTTTCAGTTTTTATCATCTCCCTCCCTTTTGTCTTCTGCAACACACACACACACACGCACCCCCCCCCCCCCACACACACACACGGAGAGCGACAGATTCATCATGGAGACATGGGCATATTGTCAGTGACACTGCGGAGCCTGGCAGGGAACCTCCCTTCACCAGCCACGCGAGTGGGCACAACCCAAAGTCACTCAGCCATGTGCGAAGCCCTCGGCCAATTATATAAGACAGTGATGCGTGTGTTTACACACGCATACACACAAAACCCTCACAAAGCAGGCGGTGTGGTGCAAAAAAAAAAAAAAAAAAAAAAAAAGCCACAACGTTCCCTCAAACAGTTGAAAACTCTTCGCTGTAATACACACAAGTTCATTGAGGGGGAAAAAAAGGGGGCTCTACTGAGCATGTGCGGGCAATCAGGAAGAGTACATACGATGTCATTCTTGGTGATTCGGCATCCCATTGGGAATGAGGGGAAAAGGTCCTGTTACTCCCGTGATGGTCGCTTTCGAGGGGAGCGGAGTGCTTTGTAGGAGATTAGTGCGCGCACACTCACTGCAAATCCCCATTAGGCCACACTGGAAGTCCTCTAATCTCATTGGTGGATTTGAGCCGTATTACGAGGTCCTATTTCTCCGATCATCAGCATTACAAACACTTTTCAAACCATGCGCCCTCATCAATGTATTTAGTGCGCCTGCTCTTGCATAAAAATTTACTCGTGTGTAAATTATACTTTACATTGAAACACCGCATCAAATTTAGACAAAATTATAAAAAAATAAAAAAAAAGTTAGATTTAGGCTCACAGTAGGTATGCAGCTAGCAAATTTTTGGGGGTATCTTCTGAAAATTCTTTCGAATTATCAAGTATTTGGGAAAAAAACAAAATTTTGCTTGGTTAACTCATTCAAACCCAAAAACGTATAAATACGTTTTTTAAACGTTGTACTTCACTCCCCAAGACGTATTTATACGTTTTTGGGTTTGAATGAGTATTTGAAAAACAAACAAACATTTTTACTTGGTTAACTCATTCAAACCACAAAAATGTATAAATAGGTTTTTAAATACTTTGTACTTCACTCCCCAAAACGGTTTTATACGATTTTTGATGCAGCTTCTGACCTGAAGAGGTCTCTTAAAGCAATGGTAGTTATTACAAAAAACGGCCAGCGGGTGGCAGTAGAAGAGATCAGCCAGGGCCATGTTGCAACAAGCTCTTTTTCCCAGTGTTTTCAATAGGTTTGTGAATAATGATGAAACTTAGCAATATTCTAATGCTAATTGCGGCAAAACGGAACAGATACAAATATATATATTCTTGATGAAAGAAGAGACTAATCTTTCTTTTGGTAAGGTTCCATGTTTTCATAGCAATAGAACACAATATTCTGTGGGCCTTGCCAAATCAGTCAAAATCCAGTAAAACAGCCAGGAGCGAAGGGGGTTGCTTCAGTGAAAATGGCTTGGAGTGAATGAGTTAAAGAACAATCGTCGCAGCAGAATAAATTCTGAAGTCTACAAAACCATGTTGTCTGGCAATTTACAGAAAATTGCATCTAAACCAAATGGGAGACGCTTTATGCTGTCATGCAACAAGACACACTGTCAACACAACAAATAATTTCATCAAGGGGAAAAACTGGAAGGTCTTAGACTAGCCAAGTTAATAACCAGATCTTAACCCAATAGAGTATGCATTTTACCCAAATAAAAAATAATTTAAATAATAATTACGACAAGTCCAACAAACGTACCTTCTATAAGTAAAGAAGTGAAAATAACGATCACTTCAACACTTCAAGGCAGAGTTCTTTTTAATAGAATGAATTGCTTCAGCACTACCGTCATCATACTTTCAATTTCACGCAGCCCTTTGAAAGCATTCTAAGCACCCCCAAGGGCACCCTCATCACATTTTGGGAATCCCTGCTCCTTTGTTTTCTGCTTACCTTATGGGACGGTGCTTCAGTGGTGATATGCTCCACTTCTTCCATCTCACCCATCTTCAGTCGACTCACCACCACTGTTCCGGATGCGCACCCACCATCAGATGACCTGAACGGGACAGACGAGGAGAGTGAGTGAGTGAGTGTGATTGTTTGATAAATAAATAAAGTTAGATTTTGAAGTGAACATGATGGGCAGACGTTTAATAAGGGCAAAACTAGGTTGCCCCTGAATCTGAATTCTATGCTTCCAACTTTGTGGGAAAAGGTAGGGAACCATACAGGCGTGCTTGGACGATTTTGGTTTTCTGTGACCAAACGTGTTACTGAGGTTAAGACTAAAACACACACACGGACATCATGGCCAATCAACCAATGACTAACATCATATCACAATACAATGGCTGTGTATTTATTCATTCATTGGACTTATTTATTAAAAAAAAGAAAAGAAAATATATTTTAAACAGGTTATTTAAATTATTCTTAGTGCATTTTTAACAGATTTTTACTAAAGTATTCATGTTTCAAAAAAGTGACTGCATTATTGAAATTATTTTACTTTTATTAAAATTTATTACAATTCTAATTTTAAAAATTATTAATATATATATATTTTTTAAACAATTAAAAAATATTTTACAATTGTTCAGACTAATTTTGAAGGAATAAATTGTTTTTTAAACAAACAATTATTTGATTCTAAAAATTATACACAATACTTGGAAATACATACTTTTTAAAAATATTATTTAAAAAACATTTTGAAATTATTTTGAAAGGAAATCTTCCCACTTTGTGTAACATGATCCACGTGTTCTGACACCTTTGCCAAGGAGTGTTGAGATTATTAATTACGACTCTGAAGAGTTGGCATGCTGCTTATGCCTCTGTATAGGGAAACTAATGGGGCCCAGGCAGGGTGCGCTCCATATAACGCTCCAAATGGCCGTCTAATAACCCCGGCGACGCGCTCTGACGGACACCAAATTGATACCACAGATTTCAAACCGCGACGCTCCCCCTTCCTATTCGATTAAGTCGCTGATAGAAAGTCTATGGAATTGGCGCAAAGTCCCACGCTGCGGAATCAAGAAAAATGATCCCCAGGTGTTACACGGGCAACAGGGAGCATTGTTAATGTGCTCGGTTGCGCTCCAGCCGCAGGAAATATCGGGTGCCAGCCGCTGATCAGGCAAGACAAGTGCACGGGTATGTGAGGGGAGGATGAGAGGAGGGTGGTGACGGGAGACAAGAAAAGGAAAAGGATGGCGATGGAGTCAAATTAGAGATGCTCTCAGAGATCATCCATCTTGGCTGGCCAGAGGGAAAATCGGATTGCACCCGCGGGACAAGAGCAGACAAGATGATGAGGAGACGGACTTCAGAGGTGGTTTGGAAATTCAGATGGTGAGGGAGCAGTGAGGCTTTAACAAAAAAGTCTATTTTAGGTTATAGATACAGTGTATGAGTATGTAGAATAGGCTTTACAAAATCTGAAATTTTCAGTCCAAAAACACTCATAAACATTCAATACGCAGAACATGGAGGGGAAGAGATCTTAAATTGTTGTTGAAAAAAAAAAAGCATGAATGGTTCACCGGAGACTAAATGGTCATTGACTTTTACTAGGGGTGTCAAAATTAGCACGTTGAGTTAATTATAAGTTCCTTTAACGCTACAGCGCAGCAGACACGTCCACGCCAAAAATGTAGCAGTAATAGATTGAATAATAATGCACATATTTATGGAGTATGGGGTCAAGTTGTATTTTACAATTTTAAAAATGTGCAGAATTCCACAAGTTATTTCATGTCAAAGATTAGATAGCTCTTAATATGAAAATAAAAATGCAGTGAGCTGTCACTAATGTCTTACACATGAAATCATGCAATCTAGTGGCAGAAAAATGACAACACAAATTAATATCACACTTGTTTTTTTACAGTACAGTACATCTTTTTAATTTTATAAATTATTCTGAAATTACTGTATCAATGACTAAAAGATGCAGCCATATATCTATTAGTTTAACATTTTTTTAAACAAGAGTATGAAAACTTTAACAAAAATATTTTATTGTACATTTAGAATTGAAGTCATGCGATTAATTAACAAAAAATTAATCGCCTGACCCCTAATTTTTACAAAACCTTATACTTTGGTTTTAGGGCAATAATAATAATAATTGCATTTGATGCTTACTAAAACACAGACAGTTTATTTGATTGACAAAAACCTATAAATTAGGTCCATCTGAGAATTATCATAGATTTTTACAGCAACATATGTCATTGTTTATGTTTTCGTTTCAAGTCTGAGGACCCCAGAAGCCTCTGCTGGGCCCTCGTGTCATGGCCATCCTACCCTCACCCCCCGCCCCTGCCCAAAAAAAAGAAAAGCAGACAGAATAGTGTTGCCTGCTTTATAAATCCAATCAGTGTCCCTCGCCAGACACCTGTCACAATGTTTGCTCTTCCATTCCCCCTCCTCACACTCCCTCATCATTTCCCTGGCCCTCACAAAACTTGAGTCGCCAAAAGTCACCCTGACTTTGAACAAACGCCGTCATGCACATCACCTAGGGAAGCGAGATTAACATGTGTCCCATTCTATGATAGCAAACCTGGGGGAGGCGAGGCGACACTCCCCACCTTCCAGCTGCTTCCCTCCCTCACCCGATTTTTTTTTTCTCAAGACATCTCAATCGTCTAATGCAACCTCCGCAGGCTTGGATTTGAGTCCGAGCCAAAAATCAAGTCAACACCTGGTGGCGCGGAAATTAAATCGTTCCAGTTGGCCAATATGATTTGATTTAGCGCTGCTTTAATGCGACATTGTAAAAGAAAGTTATAAAAAGAGGTGTAGACGCATTAATTTCCTCGCAGACTGTGGTGGCACGCCCTTCCTGGGGGAATATAGTAAGTGTAAAGGTTGGAATAAATGTCCACTTCGTCTCCTCCCTTCTGGGCGATTTTTTTTTTTAATCATCTATTTAGTCCCCAATCTGTTTCATGACAGCACTTCCTCGCACACCTTTGTGAAAACGACAGATACAATGCTATTCAGATGGATGACTCCGGGATGTTGCCACTGCTGGCGGACAAATATTTATCAGGGAAACGTCTTCAGTGTAACAGCGTTAAGCCGCGAGCAGCGATGAAAGAGCCATCGCTCACACTTTGTCATGGTGAATCCTGGAAATGATCATCAAACTGTGGCGATCCCTGCTTATGATTGGGGCACTGTTGGGTGAATTCCTTAATAGCCCTTTGTCAAAGTACAGCCCAAAATGGCTGACTTCCTGTTCAATTGCAGGCATGGTCCTTGAAATGTTTTCATCCATCTTGTTACGATATGCATGAACACCCAAATTTGTTTTGTGGTGTTCACGCTATTTTCTCCCCCTAACTCGCCAGGCTTCTTTTTCACGGTGAATCTTTGAGATGATCATGAAACTTTGATGCGATGCTCGGCATTAGGAGGCATAGGCACAAAAAGGTAGGATATCAAGGATACCCACTTGCGATTGGGGCCCAGTTGGGCAAATTCCATAGGAGTTTGTTAAAGTGCAATCCAAAATGGCTGCTACACATCACAATGGCAGATTTCCTCCTCAATTTTGGGTTTGGTCCTTTCATAACATGTACACATTTTTGTGTTGACATGGGAAAGAAAAGTTTTTCAAGTTTTAAGTCAGACTCAGTTCATCTCTCTAGGATACTAGCTTCCAATTGGAATCAATTGGTAATTTATTTCTATATTGCTATGATAAATACTGTACTGGGAAACACAGTGTTTGTTTTTTGTACTGGTGCCTAGTACACTGAACCACTTTCTGATCACAAACATATAATACAATTAATTGCATTGCAGTTACTCAGGAACAGGGTACTTTGTACTGTAAATTGCGTAGTGAGCAACATGCTGCTTCATCAAGAAATTATTAATCCAATCACATGCAGCAGCCTACTCTGACCAAACACTTTGCTGTATTTATTTTGAAATAAGAAAAAAATAATCTGGGGAGAAACTACTGGTGGCAAGAAAATGGAGCTCTGCAGCAACGGGTAAGCTAACATTAGCATTTCTAGTCTGCTTGACCAATAAATGATAAGCATTGCTTTATGTCAACCAGGTACTAGAAATAGTAGCTGTTCCTGACAGTAGAACGAGTAGAGGTGCAGTGAGCCCAGGTAGCAAGACTTTTTAAAAATGCACAGGAAATTCTGTAGAGTACATTTGACTCTATTTAGAGTGGGACCGAATAGACTCAGTTTTAGAGTAATATTTACACTTGGAAGAGAGCAAAATAAAGATTTTATTTTTATATAATATAATTTGTTCCTCAACCCTTGAGTGAACCCCCGCCCCCCCCCCCCCCCATTCTTTATTGTACTCTCTTCCAAGTGTGAATATTAGCCTACTCTAAAACTAAGTCTATTTGGTCCCAGTCTAAATAGAGTCAAATTTACTCTACAGAATGTACTGTGTGTGTATAGGTATCGTTCCAACTTACTACAGCAGTTTAAAAAGTTCCGAAATCAGCCAACAATTTGCTGTTTTCTTTTTTTTAATCACAAATTGACTTTTCAATATAAACATTTTTTTTTTTGCTTCTCATCAAAATAGCTTTGACATATCCTTTTGTTGGGCTTTTGATTAGAACTTTCTTTCTCATTTTTCATGCAAACGCTCAGTCTGATTCTTATTTCTATTGTTAAATAAAAGCTTATAAAATGTTGCATAATTAATTTTCACTTTTACAAAAGAGTAGAAATCAATGGAAGATTGAGAGAATGTCAGAGATTGTCGGAATTGGAATGAGCCAAGGTCGAACAATTGTAAACGTGATCATTAATGCCTAAATCAGAGGACGCAATATGACATAACATTCCTATGAATGTGAATTGCTTCTCTATATATGCCCCGTGATTGACCAGTCATCGTTCCCCTTCAGTTAGCCACGACAGGCTCTAGCATTCCCCGTGACCCTGAACGGGTAGATCACGGAAGGATTCTGCGGCTTTCAAGCTCTGGGGGGGGGGGGAAGTGCACGAAAGGACGATACACGGAAATGAAGAGCAAAACAACATCAGCTGTTCACAACCTGGGTTAAGCTATCTGAGGATAACGTTGAAAGAGTCCTTGACTACAAATGACGCCCGTGGAAAGGGAGTGTCGGAGGAAGAGGAGGAAAATAAACAGCTTGCCGGGATGCAGCACAGACGGGAATGCTGGAGCAATGCAGTCTAACACTGGAGGGGTGTACCATGCGATTCTTGACCCATATAACGCTGCATGCGTGGGCTAAATATAGCCACGGATGGCTTTCACTAAGGACAGATGCGGGGCTCGTCGGAATGCGGCATGCCAGTTTTCGACGTATATGACTCAGCAGTAATGAAGCGCTTTGCTAATAAAAGGGTGACTGAGGGTCAGACCAAAGCAAAATCAACAGGGTGCTCATGTTGACCATAGAAAAATGGTCTGTGTTTTGCCTTTTTTGTTTTGTTTAACGTGATATTTGTAAAGATATTTTAAGTTTCTTCTTCTTCTTCTTGTAAACAGTTCTTTCTTTTCCATCATTTTATATTTTAACTATTTTTTTAAAGGGAAAAATGGGCTAAAATACAATTAGTAGGATTCTCATTTGCTCCCATAAATGTATAAATATGTTCTATTTTACCATGGTCCCAAATATATATGTATATACGTTTTTTAAAACTTTTTTTTTTTAATGCTAGAACATACAGAAGGCTTTGATGCAGCCTCTGAAATGAAGAGAACGCTTGAGGCAATGGTAGTTATTACAAAAAAAACGGCAAGCAGGTGGCAGCAGAATATAAGAGATCAACCAGGGCCATGTTGCAAAAAACTATTTTCCCCACTGTTTTAAATAGATTTGTGAATAATGATGAAACTTAGCTATATTCTAATGCTAATTGCTGCAAAACAGAAACAGATATAAAATAAATTTTTTCCCCCGATGAAAGAAGAGACTCAGATCTTTCTTTTGGTAGGTTCAATGTTTTTATAGCAATAGAACACAATATTCTGTGGGCCTTGTAAATCAGTCAAAATCCAATAAAACTGCCGGGAGCGAAGGGGGTTGCTTCAGTGAAAATGGCTGGGAGTGAATGAGTTAATAAAAGTCAACAACATAATCAAACACAACATGTACATAAGATTTAGCATGAACCAACTTACAACTAAAAGTTAAAAGCAAAATAATGATTCCCTTCTGTAACTTAAGCAAGTACAGCTGAGCGGCCTTTACAATGATCCATCAAGACACTTGGAATCAATCCAAGACACAAAGTGGCCAAGCACGCCGTTTCAGTGGCTCTCGCGAATTAAACGCGTGATGTTTCCCGATGTTAACGCCACAATTACAGTCTAGCCTCGGACCGGAGCGATGAGCTAAGTGCCGATCAATGGCAATCCAATGAGACGATGGACGGCGACCTTCACTGACTCACATCCTCAACACTTAAAGGCTACGAGGGGTTAAACGGAGCTAGCGATGCAACAAATGAAAATGGGACGCGTGTCACATTCGGAGAGAGGAGTGACTTTTAAGTGTAGTGAGCAGGGAGGGTAAACGTTGCCGCTAATGAGCCACGGAGGCCTCCCAATTATTTATACACACAAAAAAAGACAGGCTGATATGATCCGTGTTGAACAGATGCTTTTGGAGCTGTAATTGCTCCCAAAAAAGGAAGCCAGCAGCGCAAAGACCTGACACCGTCGCTAACGAGCTAACTGAAATGCGGGAGGTAAGTGTTAGCGCGCTATGGGTCGAGTGTCACGGCTGGCAAATACGAAGGGGAGTCAAAATCAGACACCATGGTCATAAAAACAATTTCAATGCGTCAACAAATCCCCCGTACGTGTTTTTGAAAACATCAAAGTTGATTTATACACACAACACATCTTGTGTGACGTAACATCCAGTCAACGTGTATCTGGTCTTGTCAGCGTTTATTTGCAAAACCTGTTTCCATAGGCAAAATTCGCATTTTCCTTTTTTCAACACACTTCAAACCCCCCCCCCCCCTCTCTAAGCGTAAAAACCTTTTTGGGGCAAATTTTGGGCCCTTTTTTATTTTCACATTTCTTGAAAATTCAAATAAAAATGGGTGGATGTTGATTGGTCCCTTTGATGACGCAATGTTCTTAACAGCTCAAACGACACAATTTTGTTTCCTGAAGTGATGGCTTTGAGATGAGCTTTCTGCTGTTTTCGTAAACTTCAAAGGCCATTTAATCTCCAACCAAGTGTGTTTCCATAAACAAAAACTCAAAAATGTGTATACTTCAATGTTCTATGCACGTGTTTTTTGTTAACATTCAAAACAACTTGGAGCCTATAGCAAACCTAATATACATGTTTTTGTGAACATCACAGGCACTTTCATCTGGAGCACTTGGGAACTGTCGGGGAAACGTCTTCCAGGAGTGCACACAAAAGACTCATTCATCATACCGGCAAAGCGACTATTGTTGAGCTTGTTGCCGAAAAAGAACTACTACCGCCACGTGTTTTGACTCCATAAAAAAGCAACACAACACCCAAGCAAATAGCTTTTTATCGACTAACATTTCCGAGGAGTGAGCATCTTGATAAAGGGTTTTAATATGTGCTCGTGCTTTACAACCGTCCGCCTGCATTTGGCTTGTTGTTGTGCTGCTGCTTTTATTGTGCACGGGAGAGACAGGATAAGATTTCAACAAAGTCTGCGTTCAGACGAGTTTCTGTTCCTTTTATTGAGTTGCTCGCTCATTAGCATACACTCACACACAGCTAATCCCATTAATCTAGGAACAACCGCTCTGCCATACTTACAAATAGACTATTGATTCACCTAAACTGGAGGTGTTTTTGAGACAACAGTTTGGGTATAAGGGAGATGTGGCTAGAGGGTGCAGTGGTAAACTAGGAATTACAAAAGGTGCTAGCTGTATTCTTAAGTGGCACCACAATGATTATGTTTACATGCAGTCAATATTCAGGTTAAGGTCATAATTACGGTTTGTGAAACAAACGAGGTAACGCGTTTACATGCGTGGCGGAGTTACTCCCGTTCACATGCTCATTTGTGCTCGATTAGAATAACCCGTTCGGACCGCAACGCGCAGACAACGTAATTACGTAAATAACGTCATTTAACTTACTATACGTTCAATAAAAGACATATTTATGTCACTCACTCCACTAAATAAAGTAGTTGGTTTCTTTGTGGTTCTTTACTGCAAGCGTCATGTTTGTTGACAACGGCTTGAGTATTTCCGGTGGGTTGCACGCCAGAAGCACGGACTGTATGTGTATATTAGCTGTGGCGTTTTCGCCGTAGAGACACAAAATAATGTGCAGTGCAGAAATCAATGTTATATCTACCTATTTTGCATATACCTGTATATTGTTCACAGAATGCATTGTGTACTGCCGTTAATGAAGTTAAAAGGATGTTATAATCCTTGTCATATAGGGAGTTGATTGTGTGTCTTATTCAGCACGTTTGTGTTTGATTGATATTGTTTTTATTTATTCTTTAAACAAACTAACTTTAAATTGCGTGTATAAAAACGACATCCAGAGCAATTCTGTGTAAAAGTTGCATTTCTCATCTGAGAATTGCTTGGGAAATTAAACATTTATATGCTTTGATTGTGGCTGGCCAGATTAAACCCTTATCAGGTAACGTAAATTTGAGACCCCAGATAAAGACCAAGATTCCTTGTGAATCAAATAAGCGAAGAAGAAGAAGAAGAAGAAGAAAAAAAGAAGATGAAGAAGATAATAGGGAGCATGCGCAACGTGAAAAACATTGCCCCGATCAATCGAGATATTCCGAATGTGTTTATATGAGCAAGAATTCCAGTTATGAAAGTAATCCAGGGCTTTTATTCGGGTTTTTAAAAACCCAAATAAAAGCCCTGGATTACTTTTATAAGAGCATATTCGGGTTTTTGCGCATTTGGAAGGCCTTAAAAAGGTTATTGCCTGCATGTTAACGTAGCCAATGAAAATACAGAGCAAACACTTTAGTTCTTCAAGATTTAGAAGAAGCAACAGACAATAGTGGATAGAAATGTCACGTTTTTGTGGTTAAAACAAAACAAAAACCCAGACCAAGGTAACCTGTACAACTCAAAGTACAAATGTTCAACAAAGTCATGTGTTGTTTTGACTTTGGTGGCCAGAAAGTGATTATGCGCTCTATTGACTCTAAAAGGTGAAGCAAGTGAACGAGAACAATAATGTGCGAAATCGGTAAAAGAGAAAACACACACACGCACGTTTGTCTTTGTATCGTTGTGGGGACATCTCATTGACTTGATGCATTTCCTACCCCAACCATCAAAAATGATTGCCTACCCCTAATTCCTTTCCCTAACCTCAACCTAAACTCTAAAACCAAGTCTTGACCTTCTAAAAGAGATCTGAACTTGTGGTGACCACCAAAATGTCCAAATTTCAAGTCGGTCCCCACAATGGTAGCTAAACCTAGAAAAACACGCGTGTATGGGCCCAACAATGTAGCAAAGACAGAGGCACACACACACACGCACAACTTAACATACAGCGGGGATCTGTGCCAACACACTCGGCAGGTCCCATAATCCACAGGGACGCTGTGGGAATGAAAGTGGAGAAAGAAAGGTGACGCAGACAAAGCTGTGAAAAATCACAACTGTGAGCTTGAATACCAAAACAGCCTTTTATATTTTCAGTGCAATTCAGCTTGACAGCATTGGTGATGAAATAAAAAGAAAACATGGCCAAGTTAACGGCATTAATATAATATCATCCAGTGTTAAACATGAAAAGAAAATGCAAACAAGAAAATATTTTAATTACAAATGACAATCCGGCTGGTGGCTAACCCGATAGAAGCTAACGTAGCAGTCAACATTTTAATTCAGTGCTCCGTCAAAATACGGTAATGCCGTCTCAAAATCCTACACTTCTCTTATGTACTTATGGTATTAAAATTTGCGTAAAGTGCTCGTGTGCATTCATCACATTTGCACTAGCATATTATTTAGGCTAGTATGCTAACAAATACTATTGAAGTGACTCATGTTAAGGTAGTTTTTGTTGATGTCTCAATGTGGAGACCAAAAACATTGTAAATCCTCATTATTTCAGCCCTTTTCTTCTGGGCGAAGAAGTCGAAGAGCGGCAAAAATCACTGCTAGCCACCACCACAGTTACATGGCATCCCTTTAGCGGAAAGAAGAACAGCCTGCTGCATATCAGACGCAGCGTGAAGACAAACGGCGGACATGTTGATCCGGGGCCACGTGTGATAAAAGCGGATGCCTTTTGTAGAGGATTTAATGCGTATTAGGACGCCGGCAGCGGTGAATTGCGTTGCGGTGCAGAGGCGTGGGCGTTTATGAAAACGCGCGGCGGTCGCAACGCTTTGACGAGCGACTAACGCACGTACACAGAGCAGGAAGGCAGCGCTGCTCTGCGGGAGGTTCGTGCAGCGCAAATCTAAGTTTAGATCAAACGGGACAAAGTAAAGTATGATTAACAAGTTTCTGAATGTAAAAAAACAAACATGTACAGTATTTAGGTTGGAATAAGTGTATTCTTCCACATTTCTCAACAGATTCAAACTAGTTAAGTGTTCATGTATCCTTCCTCATTCAGGATTTTACATTACCAAAATTTCCATGATTTCAAAGATTCACAGTTTTCAATCTTCCACGTTTTCCAATACCAAATTCCCAAATTAATTCAGAAATGTTTAAACTTTCTAACTACTTTTTTTCCACACAATTCTTGACCGATTCTAAACATTCCAATATAAAATACTATCCAGCACATTTAGGATATCTGGGTAACTATTTTTTACATCCAACCTATTCAGTGAACCCCGCCTACTGCCCAAAGTCAGCTGGGATAGGCTCCAGCGCCCCCCGCGACCCTTGTGAGGACAAGCGGTTAAGAAGATGGATGGATGAAAGGATTTTTTTTAGAGTTCTATTATTAAATTAGGAAATTAGGTCTCAACCCATATTGATTTGTTGTGGCTGCTGCCGATTCCGATATTTAGCAGAATACAAATTTGCTAACTGATTAAACGTACGATTGATATTATTTGTATTTTTTTTATTTAATGAATGAAATAACTTATTTTTTGGTCCCAACCAACAAATCATTGCTGCTATGTGAAAAATACATATCTATTG
Organism: Leptonotus elevatus; assembly: GCF_054856555.1. Classification (NCBI taxonomy): domain Eukaryota; kingdom Metazoa; phylum Chordata; class Actinopteri; order Syngnathiformes; family Syngnathidae; genus Leptonotus; species Leptonotus elevatus. The sequence continues at coordinate 5,458,720 of NC_141246.1, read as the reverse complement.
CCCTCATTTTTATTTTTACGTTTTTGGGATGAAACTGAATGCAAATACCCCCCCCCCCCCCAAAAAAAAATAAAATAAATAAAAATGTGAAAAAGACTTATGTCCATTTTTTTTTTTTAACCATTTCTTATGTCTTTTTTCGTTTTTGGGATGGAACTGAATGCAGACATCCCAAAAACAAAAAGATAAAAAATATCGGCAAAAAAAAAATGGACATAAGTGTTTTTCACATAGCAGCAACGATTATAGATGAAAAACCACACTTTCTCACCTCGCGATGTTGGCACTTGGCGTAGGTAATTACAGCATCATAAAGTGCTGCACTATGATGCGGCGTGGCCCAAACATCAGATAAGAAGCCGGCCAGTCTGGGGCCGACTCTTCCCGAGGGGACCGACTCTCTTGTCACTCGCAGCAACACGATAAGAAAGGTCAGCCGCAGCTGCATGCACCTTTTGAAAATCGGGTTACAGACGGCGGGGTGCGGAGCTTCCTCCCTCTCTGTCTTTTAACGGCTTGGCTGTTATCACTATAGACAAGGCGGCTCATCAGCATTCTGCATAGGTTCCTTCTGGATGTCTTACGGGAAAAATGCAACCTGGTATAGGAACAGAGACTTTATGCAAATATTGTTGTCTACACGGCGATAATGGCAGCACTGTTTTCTCCTCGCCAAAAGGCAGCAGATTTCCTGAAGGTACAGCCTGCACCAAATTTGCCAGCTCAACACCCAGATTCCAAACTAATTAATTGTAAGACATTTATTGTTCACATTCATATAGTTGCATTTGACTGGCGAAGTGATAGACATCAGGGAAAGTCTAACTTACCGATAATAACTAACTAAGGTTACGGTTGTTATTTGTATTGCGGTAATTGACTGATTAACTGACTGGCTAACTGATTGACTGAATCACTAACAAAAGAAAGGTGTTTATTGGTGGAATTGTTACACATCCAGTTGTCTAACGAACTGATTTGGATTGTCCACAGATTTAAAGGAATAATTAATTCTGGTGTAGGAACAGGAACTTGATAACAATATTGCCACTGTGTTTTCTCCGCCAAGACTTTTAAGGCTAAGCAGACTTTGATAGTACAATTGACACCAAACTTTGTCAGCACGAACCCCAAATTACAACAATATTTCATGCATTGCCATAATGGGAACATATGCATATGCATTAATAATGCCGAAGCCCTTTGCCAAGAACACAAACCCAGCTAACCAGACCTTGGCGACAGCTGCAGAAAATGGAAATGGGGGAAGTAAAAGCATTACACAATAATACCCCAAACTTAGTCATTATGGTGCGATGAGTCACGGTACGCTTAATAATATGCATGAAGGTGCAGCATTCTGGAATCAAGACACAATAACAAATGTTGGAATAACACTCAGTGTGTGTGCGTGTGGCCCTAATACGCCGTCGTAGATTAGTCCCCACGCCTGGGTGATATTTTTTTACTAATAATTGACCAATTTGAAGTGTTGAAAATGGCTTGCTCTCTTTTGATGATGCCATGTTAAGGGTTGAACAAACTTGCCATTTTGAAGGTCTCCTGAAAAAATGACAATTTCAGAGGTACAAGGTTTAATGTGTTAAATGTGTTTAACTAACCAACTAACCAAACTAACTAACTAACAAAATGGCAACTTACATAGCTTACATAGCAATATACCACACGGTTTATTCCCTCACAGTGACAGAAATAAAATGACATTATTACAATTACATTACAATTATGAAGACAATTACACCCGAGTAACAAGACATCTAATTATCTGACCAGCTAACCACCAAAAGGAACCAATGGCTATGGATGATGACGCAATGCTTTTAAAGGTGTCTCTTGCTTGGAGCAGCTCAGAGCGTCGCCAGCTTTTCACCTGATTGCAAAATCCCTTCAGTCACAGAAGTGTTTACTCGCCGCACTCTGTAACACAAACACTGTTTATACGCTCTAAATAGAGGACATGCATCACGAGTACCTGCGGAAATAGGACACACACGGTGGCTTTCTCCTGCGTAATCATAACGTATTACCAAATTAAAACCATAACGTTTTGTCTAATCTTGCATCTTGTTATTACTGTATGTTTACCAGTCCTGCAGAGGACATTGGGACTAATGTCCTTGGAGTGTTTCACAGAGCTAATGAGACATATTGGACTCCAAAATATATTTTTATTGCGCCCGTTCTGGTTTCTTCCTCTGGGAAATAGTTAATATAATTGGCTGCATTTTGTGGTCCCCGCTGCTGCATCTTGCAGTTTGTTCCATAATTACAACAAGAGCGACGCAGAGAGTGCATACCTTCACATAAGTGTTTGTCATTTAAAATATTACCCTTAGTTGAGCTAATCAGCGCAGAAGAGTAGCCTATTTACAGAACAATGTGAATTGGGCCAAACTGAAGGGAGGTGGGCTTTGCGGACGACCCAGCAGTTTTAAGAGTTTAGGAATATACAAATACCTTTTCACAGTGCTTGTAAAAGCCAATATTTACTTTTTCCTGTGCCATTCTTCCACTGTTTCAGAACAGCATCAAATCAGACTTTGTGGGGGTGTTGGGGGATTCGGTTGAAGTCCACTGATTTGGGTGCAGGCCTGTATGTATATGTGGACCACTATATAGCCATGTAGGGTTGAAAAAACCCACTGTTGTTGTCTGACAACCATTTTATACATCACAAAAGATGCAGGCACTGACTTCCTCTAATGATGTGATTGTGGGATGCCTTGTCTGTGCTGTGTGAAAGCAGACTCAGTTGGCAATGGCAACATCATGTCTTCCATCGATTCTATGGAAACGGCAAAAGCAAATCCGTAAATGCCAGATATCGCCTTACATTTTAGATACAGCAATCTTTTCCGTCATAGTTGTTGTGTGCACATAAGTGCTCTGCTCTCCGACAAGTGTCGCCACTAACCAATGATCATATTTGCTCTGTATATGCTCTGTTCAGCTTCAACAGTGTGGAGGTGCTAAAGACTCAAGCGCTAATAAAAAAAGTTTTTGCAGCAATGATAAAAACACAAAATAAATTGCCAAGATGAGAAATTATATCTGTAAAAGGAATCCAAGATGTTTTTTTTATGACATTGGACATCGCCTGGGGTTGTGTTTTTATTGAACTAAAGAGCCGTGACCTGCAGTTGAGACCAAGATTTTGGACATTAAGCAGCACATGTTGCTCCAGAATGACTTGAAAACCTTGAGATTTCAGTGCATCATGCACAGATTCAAGACACCCTAGACTCAATGTAGCCAAAGCCTAAGAACAGAGACCAAACTTTCTAACACTGATAAATGGTCAAATGATAAATTGACTGCTTTTTATATAGCGCTCTAGACCATGTGGTGCCCAAAGCGGTTTACAATGCCTCATTCACCAGTTCACACCCTGCTGCCATGCAGGGCACTGCCAGGTCCACTGGGAGCAAATCAGGGTTCAGTGGCTTGCTTACAGAATGCTTTGATGCAGCCTCTGAACTGAATAGAACACTTAAAGCAATGGTAGTTATTACAAAAACGGCCAGCAGGTGGCAGCAGAGTATAAGAGATCAACCAGGGCCATGTTGCAAAAAAGCTCTTTTCCCCATTGTTTTCAAACTGATTTGTGAATAATTATGAAACTTAGTTATATTCTAAAGCTAATTGCTGCAAAACGGAAACAGATAGAAATATACTTTTTTTTCCTGATGAAAAAAATTATTTTGGCAGGTTCCACGTTTTTATAGCAATATAACATAATATTCTGTGGGCCTTGCAAAATCAGTCAAAATCCAGTAAAATAGCCGGGAGCAATGGGAGTGGCTTCAGTGAAAATGGCTGGGAGTGAATGAGTTAATGAACTGCATTATTGTGCGAGAATTATTCATTTTGAAAAATGTCATTTTCTGCTCCTTTTGCTCCACTAGAATAGCCTGCAAGACAAATTAACAGGTAAAGTCTGGCTAGCCATGATGTTTGCTAGCCAGACACTAAATTTGTTTACGATGTATACTTGTCACTACATCACGAGGCAGATATAATTCCATGCTTAATGTGGGAAAATCTGTACCATTATTACACAGTTCCTAAATTTTTCATCACCAACTACTGGTCTGGTATGCATATCATAACATTTATAGATGTTTTTGCAGTCTGTTCATAAAACAAGAATTCTGCTTTGTAAACCTATAGCTGTGCCCAGACGCTAGCATTTGCACACAAATACGTCACGTACACCAGCACAACATACATCTCAAAGGAAGGAAGTGGCACTCAGTTGGCCAGAAATAAATGCACATATGGCCTCCTTACTTTCCCCTCTCCCTCCTTCAATGCTAAATTTCTTCATTCCCGCACTGTTCTTCTGCATAATCTGTCAGATCCCTCAGGCATCGGGGCTCACCGGCAGCATATGAAAATAACTAAGTCGGCCAGAGCTGCACTTATGTGACATCCGAAGGGGAAGAATAGGAAATATTACCCCGACAAGCTACATTAATTACCCGCTATGAGTGATTACGATTGGGCCAAATGGAACGAGCGCAGGCATCCGTGATGAAGAGCTTTCAAAGCGAACATCCTTATTAAAGCAGGTGTAGGGGATGTTGTGGGATCCATTTGGCCGAGTCAATCATTCATTAGGATCTTCTTAGAGCTTGACTCCTTAACACGCACCGGGTGCTGCGATGGGGACAAATGAGACGGTGCAGACATTTCGTAAATGCAGCCAAATGCCGCTATTGTGGAGCGATGAGAGGAGAATAATGACGACAAATTGTATGAAATGCACAAACTGCTTTGTCTGAGTGTGTTCTATCAATTTCCCCCAAAAGATTGCATTGTGGTGTTCCATCAGAAAGGAGAGCAATTTTTCCCTTTGAATCCCGTTGCCAATATGCACACCGGGGTGGAGAGGTCACGCATAATATCCTGCCTTCCTGTTTAATACCCTCCAAAATTCCAAAGTACTGTCTGTCTGTGTGATTATAATGGTCTACAACAGGGCTGTTAAACGTACAGCCCGCGGGCCAGAACTGACCTTTCAGGGGGTTCAATCTGGCCCCTGTGGACAGAACACTAACTGCAATTTTTCAATAGAATTAATTATTAATTGTGATGCCTACTTACTACTTGAATGACATTCTGGAATGGGCTGTCATTTAGACTTTGGGGCCTAAAATTGATACGCTTGTAAAAGCTAAAAGAAAAGTTTTGGGAGCGAAGTAAGCCAACTTCATATACAATGCTGTAAAGAATACACTTCTGAGAAAACAAATACCCCCTCTGTAGAAACATTTTAAGAGACTGAATATTGCAAACATTGCAACAGTCAACAATTTCAGTTCAGATGAGGTTGGTTTCAGAGGTGGCAAATCCAGGTCCAGAAAGTAAAAACCCTGTCACAGTTTGGCTTTAGCACAGAGTGCTAGCTAGCTAGCTAGCTCCCTAGCAGGTAAACGAGCACCATGCTAGCAGGTAAACGAGCACCATGGGAGCTAGCTAGGGAGCTAGCTAACTAGCATCTGAGGCTAAAGCCAAACTGTGGCAGGATTTTCACTTTCTGCACCTGGATTTGGCACCTCTGGTTGGTTTGGTTTGATGTTTCTTTTTTTCCCCACTGCCACAACTTATATGTATTTTTGTACGTAATAATCTCGACCACAAGAGTTCTTGTATTTTTGAACCGCCACTTTTGGCAAAGCGTCCTTTACTTCTCTGTGCCCGAGTGTGAGATCTTCTCTAGCATAATGACTTCTACAACCAATATTTAGCCCTCTTTTAATTGGACTTTGCTCTCCTTTGACTGCCATTGATATTCATGAAGTGTAAAAGCAAGCGGCTCCTTAAATACACAATTAAAAAGTGTGAATAAGCACGACCCCCATGAGGGAAGGGGGGGGGGGGGGGGGTCAATTCGTACAATTTAATTAGCAAAATTGCTTTGGATTTCAAGTATGTGCACAGGTCTGTGTTGCCTTTACAAAAAAATACTGAACCACAGTTTGGTGATGTTGTTAGACGATAATTAATGCAGATTACCTAAGTAAACATACCTACTGCTGCATTACTGTAACTGACTTGCACGCTCAATCTCGGCCAGGGATTCCCAATTTGGGAGTGTGCAAAAATAAACTGAAAAATTATGCTTGGATGATTATACATTGGGTTATTGTACTATTTTTATAAAAAAAAGAAGCCCTTTTTTTAAGGATAGAGGGGGTGTGCCATTCTGGAATGTCTATTTTTAATTCATAGAGTATTTAATTTGACTTTCACGACATCACAAACCCTGTCTAGGCAAGGGAATCAAGTTTGAGAAAGTTTGAGGGTGCACAAATTAAAAACATACAACTTATTGGCTTTTTTTTTTTTAATGGTGTGTGTGTGTGGGGAAGATGGTGTGTTCCTTCCCTGTCTTGATGATAAAAGGGTGAGCATCTTGAAAATGCTGTTCTAGGCTAAACGTCAAGCTCACAATGTTTTTAATTGGACATCAGTTTAGGACCACAAAAAGGCATTCAAATTTTTTTTTTGGGGGGGGGGGGCGTGTGTCAGATGTTGAAGGGGGTACACATCTTAAAAAGTTTACACTTAAACATCAACTGTGTAACTGTGACTACAGTGCAAAACCTATCAAAAATAATTATCGGGTGATTAAACATGATGCCTTCATTGGCTATTATCAGGTGTTTTTTTTAGGGTGTGCGCGGAAGCGTGGAGATGCGTGGCTGTTTTTCATCCACAGTGTGATTAATTTGAATGTAGTTTCGGATTAACTCGCCGCCCCACAGAATGATAAGCACGCGTACACTAACACTGGATCAGACAAGTACATCTTTCAGCTTTTAGCTGCGGCTTACACATAATCAGCCACGGCGGATTCTGTGTAAAGTCGACCGAGTGAGGATAAACGGGAGTTATGGGACCACGATAGCAGGTTAAACTTTTGAGGAGATGTTCGGACCCAACGGGGAGAGGATGAATGAACCGTGTCGAAAGGCGGCAGACGCAGTGGTCTGTGATAATGTGGCCTCTTCCGTGACACATACACACACACTTGAACTCCAGCATTAAAACTCACATTCAAATCAAATGTTAAACTGCGGAAGTGGGTCACGGAGAGCCCTCCACTTAAGAGATAAGAGCGAAAGCCATGATGTGAGACACAGAGGGGGTATGGCGGTTTGCACTTTCAAAATCGTGGGAAACCGTGAAAGAATGCATCAGCCTGAACGAAACAAATGATGAGAACCACAGTCTTCTGTATTTAGTATAGGGCTGAACGCTAATATACGATTTTTCTTCATCAATATTGCAATTTTATATGTGATTATCTTTTCAAGGTCCTATTTTTATTTTTTATTTTTTTTTACAAACACAAGCAATGAATTGATCTCTATTATAATAAACAATATCAGATGTACTATGCATAAATGTTTTGGTCTCATACGTTAGGCTTGTGCTAAAATAAAGGCAGATAAACAATAAGTTATCAATTTGAATATTTAACAACCACTACGACAATCTCACAAATACCAAACAAGTGTGCCTTAAACATAAGTCAGTAAGTCATCTTACAACAATAACGCAAACAAACCTATAGCTTTAGCACTTCAAAATTTCATGTTTCATGTAACAAAGATAAGTAAATATGTGGAGTACACTTCTTATTGAACCTATTTAGGCACAATATAATTGAATACATAAAATATAGTGTACATAAATACAGTATATTAAAAAAAAAAGCCTACCGACCAACCGGAATGAAGCTTTTTTTTTTCTTTCTAAAATCGCATTTGAATGCACATTAATGTAAATTTTAATTTGATTAGTTATTCAGCCCTAAACTAGAGACGAAGGAAACTAAAGCCTGCTGCACACCGGCACAGTGTGCAAGATTCCACAACTTGTTCTAATGAGTGCCAACGGTTGTCCACTGGTTATGTGCAGCTTATCAAAATGCACATTTTTAAGTTAGTGAAACCCAGCCGGCCTCCACGCTGCCGCCAAGCCATGCTAATACAGTATATACAGTAGGGCCTGACCGACTCCATTAAGATTGATACATGCTAAATGCTAACTGTCACAATGGAAACCACAGAACAATATCAATACTTTTAAATTATGTATCTTATTCATGCATGCTCCACCAACACTGCAGGCCAGCTTTGCCCGTCCTCAGTGGGTTTCCCTACACACAATAGGATAATACATGCAAAATGCTGGCGAATCTCCGTGTGAAACTCCCCTGAGCTCCCATGAATACGCAGACAGTTGTGTGAATAAACAACAACATGCAAAAAAACAAAAAAAAACAAAAAAAAAAAAAAAGAATGCAGCTTCAGACAAAGGTCTGCTCATCTGTGGGACTCATTTGCTCCTAAAATGGACACTAATGTCTATTTGTACACAATTTTGGACGTTTGCTGCGCTCCAACCAATTAGACGTTATCACCGCAGAGAGCGAAAGCGGCCTCCTCTCTCTGGACGTCATTTCCCTCCTGTGTGCAAACACAACATGTATTATTGAGAGAGCTCTGCGGCACCGTCGACTTTGTGTCTCTCGCACGCTGGGAGTGAGGCATCTTGGGATGCGCGGAAGCCGCAGACCATCAAGAGACCCCTGTGGCCATGCTATTGCATTTTAAAAGCCACCGTTCACCATGTGTCCAAAGTATGGCCCATGGGCCATGTGTGATCCTGTAATAATTGTTACATTAAGTTTGCCGTTTTGCCCCAAAATGTATCAAAATGTATTTAAAATGATATGAAAAGTCTACACACCCCTGTTCAAAGGCAATTCAAATACCAAAGCTTTTCGAGAGGGCAATTAAAAACAAACAACTGAGACAAAGTGACTGCAGAAGTGTGCACACCCTCATAACTGGGGATGTGGTCGCGTTCAGAATTAACCGATCATTTCAATTTAAATGTGAGTCAACGTACACTAAAGTTGCTCTAGTAGTCTTTTACTGACATTCTGTGCTTTCTAAAACTGACTGAAAGGACCTTGAAGAGGTGGTGACCAGGATGTGGAGGGTCCGAGAAAATTTTGCTTTCCCTTGTTGTGGTTCTTGCAGTGTGCAAGTCCACAAGAGTGGGTAGTGGGGTACAAATGATTTTAATAATAAAATTAATTTTAATAAATCTGCATTTATTTAATTCATTCATTCATTTTCAATATCGATATATGACGATTGAAGAGATTGTAATGTTTGCATGCTTTTCTATTAGGACTGCATGGTTAGCACATCCGCTTCACGGTTGGGAGGTTGGGTGTTCGATTGCCGTTGCAAAACAATCACTTAATTGGCATCCCTAAGCAGCCCTTGCTTTGTTGCAACGCCCTTGATCCGCCCCTCGTCGTCATGATAAAAAAAAGCAGTACTTGGCAATTACATGAGACAGATCCACACTCTAAAGAGTGATTGATTTCAACCAGAGCTTGGCAATTTGATGTTAAGGGTACTATAGTTCTCGTTCCTTTGTGTATTTTGATGGGAAAATTGTCTACAGGTCCCCTGTGATGTCAGCCGGATTCGGGTCCAGCTCACCCGAGACTCAAATGTGGATAAGCGATATAGAAATTAATGCATGGATAATTTTTTCACTGGATCAATCATTAATAATAATTTTAAAAAAAACTCTAATTTTTCCAAGGTTATGAATAAGTTGGGTTTTAAGAGTTTTTGTTTGATGATTTTTAAAAATACAGTACGTACATGCATGTGTGGACACACATTCATGTCAAAAACCAATTTCCTTCCTACATATTCTCCATGACACGGTAAAACTTGAGCTTATGAAGCAACACGGGTCCAAGTAATATTGCCTCTGAGATCCGCTGAAAGGATTCAATCAAGTCGCCCTTCAGTGCCTTTGCTGTGCGGAATCACCTCAAAGTAACTCCAGCACCATCTCAAACCCGAGCATTTGCCCAATTCCTCTGCTTGGCCAGCTGAGCGAACACGAACCGTGACTCACAGACTCATCTGCGGGTCAAACAGTCGGCGATGACTCATAAAGAGAAAAAAAAAAATTCACATCTTTTAGAAAAAGTAGTGAAATGATGATCGCCATCCCGCCGTGTGTTGTTTAATGTTTGTGCACGAAATGTTGAAAATACAATCATAACACTTTAAATGGTTTTATAGTGTAGTCCTGGCGCAACTTTTTCCTGTCAGCAATGTTGAATTGATGGGAAAAAAATATGACCAAACACCCATGTTGTTATGTATTATGAGCATATTGGGGCATCCTGGGTCACATGAAATGCTCTGGTGGGCTGTATATGACCCACCAGCTGTAGGTTGCCCAAACGTGTTATGATGCTTCATTGAGACAGCAATAATTGTAATTACACGGAATACAACCATTCATTTTTCTAAGGTTTATGTGCTAAATTAAATTTATAATGAGGAAACGTGATATAAAAAAATGTATTGCTGGATAGCCAGTTGTGGTTTTGCACATGCACCATTCATTTGCAGTATGGACACAGAGGGATGAACAACTCCTGCCCCAGACATTTACTTAACCATTTTGTTAAATAGCAAAAGCAATCTTACTGACTGAAAAAAAAAAAAAAAAAAAAAAAAGTTCACAAATTTGCTGGACTCAACCTGTATTTAAAAAAATAAAAAAATATGCAGCAAGTCATGTCAAGCCATTAAACAAACATAACCATAGTATTTAAGCATGGCTTTTAACGTTAGAAAGACTGTTTTGACAGTTTGGGTTCTTTCAGATGAACCTGTCTGATGTTAATTCACCAGACAGAGAACGAAAACTTGTTGTAAAAACCATCAATAGGATTCATAACACTTCATTTGAACATTTCAGACCAGTTAGTGAGGATGAATAGCTCTGTTTTGCAATGTTTTTATGGTCGTATGATTACTTCTTCCACTCCTGAATGGAGCTGAATAAGTGACATTTAGTGTCAGATGCAACGACAATACTGCTAACAACTCAATATAATGTGACACTTGGGGGGGAAACAACAATAGGATATATTTAGATTTTTTAAAGCTATTGGCTAAATCAAAAGACTTCTGTGCTATGTCTCGGGAGGACTTTGTCACGCTATCCATGGCAATATGCAAATAGGGGGCCAGGCTCTTTATATAGTCGTTTGTGCGTGAGATACAATTATATCCCGTGTTTCTGCTATCCCAGACAGGAAATGAAAAGCGGAACAAAAGAGAGAAGATTGCCAAAGGGGGCGTATTTTCCCCACTGCACGCGGTCGGACAATACAAATGGGAGTGAAATCTTATCAGATGACAGATAAATGCAAAAACATTCACAGCCCTCCACGGAGCGCGCCAGCTAAAAAAAAAAAGAAGCCATTAAGGCATTGTGCATACTCAATTACACTGCTGCTCTTAGTTGGAGTTGTGTTGTCTTAACAGTTGCCATGGTAACCTCTGCCAACTTCCCATTTTTCGATGGAGCTTTTAGCCGTGACTCCTTGACGATCGCAAGTGATGGTTCGCCGGGCTAGAATTTGGTGTTGAATGGGTGTTATTTGAAGGAAGCTATTACTGGAATTCACAAGTCAGCGATGGCAAAGTGGAACCCGTGTAACACAAATGACATTTCCACATCTTGCAGGACAGGTTCTATTGCTACTTATTTTCCTTCTATTTTATTGTACATAAGTGTCTGTCTGTCTATCTTATCCATTCATCCATCGTATGCAAACAGTTATCAATCCAAAGCATACCACATCATATGTCAAGTAATCTATCAATCAAACAAAGCTTATGATCCCGCATTATGTCAATCTATTATCCATGACATCTATACATCCATCATTCGCATCAAAGCCCAGCATCAGTTAGAGAGACTTTAGATTAGCAAGCCTCAAAAATAATGTTGTACATATTTTTTAACACGAGATATCTAATCTATCCATTTAGCTTTGTAAAAACAAAACCAGAATCAGATCTTCTTGGGAGACTTTAGATTTGCTTTAGATTTTTGTGGTAATAGTTGAGTGACAAGTTAGTACCGTAACCTAAAAATGTATGTCTGCTTGTGCCCTGTATTAGTTCAGGAAATGTGGCTTCCCGCTACTGCAGTTCCACAAAAACGCTATTTGACGTTTTCTCAGATGGGAACACATTTTATGGTTAAATAAAAGTGAGAAAGATGTGCCTACCTGAGACTCAAGGACAGTCGTTCATCTTTGGCCCGAAGCAGATCGCCCACCGAAAATGTGGCACTGCCCAGGAAGCTGCCCTGTTTAAATGAGACAGAAAACAAAATGGGTACTTCACATCTTTTGAATCAGCCCAGAACATTAATTTTCTCCGCAGTGTTCCGACTCGCCTGGACACGGACAACTTTGCCGCGAGTGTGATGCAGACACTTCACAAGTGGGTCAAGAAAAGAAGCATGAGGCTGAGCCCATCAATAACCAAGTAAGCGGAGACATATTTAGAGGAAGTTGAAAAACAAAACACTCGACCATATAGAAGCCTTGGCTTAATCGTGCCAAGGACGCAGAGTAATTAACGGCAGATACAAAAGGTGAATACAAAAACATCGTAATTAAAACCTGGCAGCACGTCCCGCCAGATTTGGTGAGAAATGACTGGCTTCTCTTCAGCAAAGCCTCTCCAAACACCTACAATTGTGCAATTTGGCGGATTCTGGCTAACAATTAACACTAATTAGTTACAAAGAAGCCGCTTTTGAGTTTTCCCAATTAATTAACACTAAAAAGCTGCAACTGCCCAGGGCAATTATCAAGAAATTAATTTCCAATTAATTTACTTTTGTCTTGCTAGTGTTCTGTTCTCAGCAACAGGAAGTCATTAAATCTTGTACCATGGACAGCAGCTGTATGGTGGCATGGTGGAACTTTACCCCGAAACTAAAAAACCTTTGAGAGATCCACCAACTAATTAAGAAGCTCACTAAAAAAGTTAGCTAAATAGTTAACAGCTCCTTTAAAGGACAAAGTAACAAACTAACTCACCAGCCAACAAACTCAACTAACTCGCACAACCACTCATTTAACAAGCTTATGATTAATAAACATAAGCAGCTAACTAGCTATTGAGCTAATTTACTAACTAGCCATTATGACCTATCAACTAGATAACTCTGCAACAAATTAGCCTTTTAGCATCTAATTATACCAACTAACTAACTAACTAAACAGATAGCAACATGGAATTATGTCAGTGGCTTGGTGAAACAAGACTTTTTGGGGCTACATTGCTTAGATACAGTGTTTGCCACAGATTTGAAATCTACTTGGGTGGGTGGACTCCGGCGGTGGGAATGGGAGGCGGGTTGGACGGGAGGTTGGTCTCAGTCTTGTTACTACGTCTCCTCTAGCCTCACGATCCACAAGTGAGAGACGGCGAACTAACGTTACATGCGGTATATCCTGTCGTGACACGATTTTTTTCTTCTTTTTAAATATATTTTTAATACATTTTCTTGAAAACTTCTTGGGTGGTGGCCAATTTACTTGTATTAACATGGTGTGGGAAACACTGCTACATATCAACAATGGCGAGTCACAAAAATAATTTGTGGTTACTTAGGCTCTGTGTGGTTTAACTCCTAAATTTGGCTTCCTTCCTGAAACTAAATGCTCACTCTGCCTCTCTTGCTCGGCAATTGTGCATCAGATGAGAAAACAAAGGTGTCCTGCTTACTGACCTTTTCTTTCAATCATTTCCTCCTTGAGCTTTTTCCTGCAACCCCTCAACAAATCCACACACGCTTAAGGCCAAAAAGTGTCCGCACGTAAAGAAACAGAGGGGACGAAAAGGTCAGTCAACAAACAACAAAAAATAAAAATAAGCGCACTTGAGGTTTTCCATCATAGCTAACTGATTACCCATGTATCGAAAATGTCAACTAATTCAAACAAACTAGCCCAATAGCTAACTAAATAGCTACTACCCATTTAGTCATAAGCCAAAACTAGTCATAACCACTCAACTAATTCACCAACTTAAATAAGCAAGCTAATTAGCTAGCTAACTTACTAGTTACCAATTCGTTACCAGTTAACTTGCCAGCAAAAAAAAAAGGGCATGTATTTGTTTTCTCTTTCATCTTAGAAAAGCAGGGCACCATCTGGTCTGACCCGTCAGCCATCCCCATTCTGTCTACCTCTGATGGTGTCATCATTTGTATGATTTTATTTTTCATGTTTCTTGTTACATGTTACATTTACATTCCATTAAATTAACAAAAACACTACTAACAAAAACCAAGGCAGGACTTGAGGTTTTCCCACAAGGTGGTCATGACGGGTGCTACTACATGGTGATCCTAAACAGGCATTTGAGAGTCTCTCTTTCGGGGGCCGGCCCCAATGTGGCCCCCGCGCAGTCCACGGGGCCATTACTTGGGAACATTACAGCCCAGTGTAGCCATTACTTACAAGTCCATCTTGGAAATCCATTCGGTGGCATCTTTTTATGGCCACTCACCGTGAATGCTTTAAAAGTAATGAAGCTCCAGAGACCGTCCCTTGCAGGCGGGAGATCAAAGCGGCCAGGCGGGTGGCAAATGAGGAGGAAGATAGGGGCCGAGAGGAGGAGCGAAAGAAAGCGCAGAGGAAGACAAATGGCAGGATCAAGGAGGATTGATTATGATGCTCCCATGCTCTATTCCTGATCCATCATTGTACCTGCGATCAGCAGAACCAGATTGGTTATGTTTGTCGGACATGCAAATGCATCACACTGACTCCTTTGGAAAAAAAAAAAAAGTACAAAGTAAAACAAGCAATGATTGCTTAACTAATGTAAGAAGAATTCCCAGGCCAGTCGAGAAACAGTCCCTCCCGCGTGTACCGGGTCGTCCTGGGGCCTCCTGCAGATGGGACGTGCCCAGAACACCTCTCCAAGGAGGAGCCCACCAACTAGCCACCTTGCTAACTGATGACTCCCACCAAAATCTAAATATAATCTCTCACAATAGTAAAATATAAAAATGAATGAAAACTACAAGTTGAGATCATAAATAAGCTGAGGTTCCTTTTAAAGGCCAATACTGCTGTCTTGCTATCACTTGGCATAAGTTAACACTGGAGATGTATTGATTCCACACACACAAACACACAAGCCAAAATGATCCGTCCATCATCCCTTTCCACCTCATCTGTCTTCTTGCAGAGGACAAGAGTTCAGACGGGGCCAGCGCGTGACTTGAAACAACATCAGAGGCAGCATGTGATTCTTATTTATGAATTATGAGCACATTCATACCAGGAAGTGTCAGCGGCGTTGTCTGCACTAATAAAGCGCTCTTTCCTTCACTGCAAACAAGGCCGAGCTGGCTTGTCCTCATTAAGTCGTTAGAGATGTGGTGAAAATGCACATACACTCTAACGAGCAAATGTTTGGACAGCGTAGATTAAAAATGAACTAATGAGCAGCGGAGAAGAAGAAAACACTGTTAACCAGCTCAATGTAATTCCATTTGATGTTTTCAATATTGTTAAAACAGTAGCTGTAACAAAAGGTTTAGTCTTGAAATCTATATGCACACCAGGCGTCTGACCCTCATGTACATGAACAAACTTGCTGCAAGGGGAAAAACTCTTACCAGGAAGCAATATTTTAATGAGTCACATTTACTGCTTTATTTTTCTTTTATTGAACCACAAAAATTATTGCCCTGTCGGCTGTAGCTATAATAATACTACAAAGAAAAGAAACACGTGAGTTATAGAGAGTAGATTTTTGAAAGGCTCTTGACTCGATTCAGTGACTGCACGTGTGCATTTTGGCGACAGTGACTCACCACCCCTCGCTTTTTTTCAGCTACAAGCACATTCATTATAAATATTTAAGTATTGTTGCAAAAACAATATACAGTATAGTGACTGTATTGTTATGGTTGTCTGGGACTAGCTGGATCTTGCTTTGTACCAGGAAATATGACTTCTGCAGTGAAAGCTCATAGTAAAATGGTAAATGGGTTTTCACTTGTATAGCACTTTTCCACATACAAAGTACTTGAAGCGCTTTAACACAGTGCTACAACATGGAATCTTTGATTGGCCATTATATCGGCAACACTCAAAGGCCATTCACATAGCATTCAAATTTAGAATCGTAGCAAAACTGATGGCCAATTGTTGGTCAATCATGAAAACTAGTGGTAGAACGCCACACTGTGCAGCAGTGGCAGTATGTTATTAGGCGAGGGTTGGTATGTTGTTTTTAAAATAATATTGCATAAGAAGTCATTACAAATTAGTTTGCAGAACCCCGTGGACCCTAACCCCAAAAATATAACTTTATTATGGAAAATACATAATGTCTAGAAATAGGAATATATTCTTCCCAAAAATATGACTTTTGTTCTGGAAGAAATAACAACTTCATGTAAGGATGTCAGATTTATTATATACAGAGAGTCCTCAAGTTACGGCGGAGTTCCGTTCCTACGCTGGTGATGTAACCCGAATTTTGACTTAAGTCGGATTTACATCAAGATACTTTGTACAGTCATTTAAAAAAAACATATTTGCGTGACCCAGAATACGCCGGGACCAATATTTCGTGTTTCCGCAAGGACATTCATTGCTGACGAACGGCAGAGCGGAGCTAATTCAAACTTAAACACGGAAATGTGACGCGCCTGATGGCGAACCGACCGGCTGATGGACGTCCGTTGCTGGAGGTAGCAATAACACAATTTTAAATAATTTTTAAAATAGCGTGATTACTGTGGGAAATTGACAAAAAAGAAGGTGCTACGGACGAGGCGCGGGCGCCGCTAAGTCGAAAATGACGACGTAATTGGACTAAAGTTAAAGTTGGGAGAAGTAATTGGTCTATTATGTTTGTTGTAATGGTGCAGGTCGCCAAATAAAGGTGTACGCTTTTTAACAAATTACTTTGTGGACCCAAAGCTAAGGCTGACGGGCACCCAGAGGTCCAGAGACCCCAGTTTGAGAACCACTGGTCCAAAATATTAACTTGAGAGTGGGAACAGGAGTGCAGACCATTCCATTCGTGGGGACTGGGGTGTATATAAAAAATAATTTTCCACATTGAACTTCACACATGCAATCGAAACATTGAAAAGGTCCACACAGAGTAACCAAGCAAGCGAACTTACAGTGATGTTGCACACAAGCCCAGCTGCAGCCACCAAGCCAGAAGATCATAGAATGAAAGGAGAGGTCACAAGAAAGACCGAGAGAAACAAAGATACCCTGTCCCCCTTTTTCTTCTTTATAACAACATGATTAAGCTCCCGGATTGGTACGCTGTGCCCTGCGTTTGTCCTCAGCTAGTCCACATGTCGAGCTCTCGGCAGCAGCAACAGGCAAAACGCAGACGCTCGCAGCTCCGCTCTGACTGAACGCTAACGCGAGAGAGGGAGGGAGGGAGGGACGAGCAATGGTGGGATGGCGAGAGGGAGGGATGAAGAACATCACAGAAGAGGAAGACGAGACGGACAGGAAGGAAGGGAGGCTAGAGACAGGGAGAGAGAGAAGGACACAGAGCGAGTGAAGGGCTCGTGACTCACACGGCTGGCAGGAAAAGCTTCGCTTGCTACGCCTGCATGGTGTGTGTTTGTGTATGCGTGTGTGACATTAACACATCAGAGTGTCGCACAATGGAGGGGCACCGACCGCTAAGCCAGGATTTAAGCAGCGGTTCCAAGTGTTCCTGTTTTAGTGCCTATATCAGTATCTATATTTATATTCGCTCGGTTTATATTAACTGCCCACTTGGAAACAACTACTATTATTTACGACAGCCCCATAATTGTGCAATGAATTGTTTGGGATTAAGTTGTCTGGTCATCAGGTTGATTGGTTGTTAGAGTGAGGTGGGGTGAGGTGGTCAGTTGTTCAGCAAAAGCATCGACAAGGCAAGAAGGGTGATTGTTTGGGTTTCCATCCAGCCATTTTTATTCGAATTTTCAAGAAATGCGAAAATACAACTGAATGGAAACGCTAGAAATTCAAAAAAGGGCCCAAAATTTGCCCCCCAAAAGTTTTTACACAGAGTGGGGGTGGATTTTGAAACGTATCAAAAAAAGGAAAATGCGAATGATGGCGATGGAAACAGGTTTTGCAAATAACCGCTGGCAAGAACGGATACACGTCGCATGTTTTGACCGGATATTACGTCACACGCACATTTGTAGTCACAAAAGCAATCCCCTTCACTCCCGGCTGTTACTGGATTTTGACTGATTTTGCAAGGCCCACAGAATATTGTGTTCTATTGCTATAAAAACATGGAACCTGCCAAAAGAAAGATTAGCAGCTCTTCTTTCATCAGGGGAAAAAAGTACATTTGTATCCGTTTCCGTTTTGAAGCAGTTAGCATTAGAATATAGCTAAGTTTCATTATTATTCACAAATCTATTTAGAAATGTAATTTCAACATGGCCCCTGGTTGATCTCTTTTGCTCTGCTACCACCTACAGCGGCGGAGTCCCCTCTCAATATTCGCAAATGAAGAACAGATGGAAACGGGAAAAGTCGCATGTTCGTTTTGCGCATTTTCATTAAATTTGGTGGTGATCTATTGGCTGGAAGATGATGACGGTGGGCTTGATCAGATGATTGGGGCCTTAATAATCTGTTGATCGATTGTCGTATTGTCAGAAGCAGGCGTGATCATTTGTGTGGGAACAAACAAAAGACACAAAAACAAAACACCACAATCAGTGACACCAAGCTCGGCTTTAACCTGTCTGTGCTGGCATGTTGGATTAGCGAGTAATTCCGTCGGAACAAAGGACGCTGCTAACGGGCCCTTATCACACCAAGCAGGTACACAGGCAAACACAAGCAGACATTTAAACACATTTGCACACCCACTTAGCAGAATTTAACATTTCGAACCACAATCCCCACGCATGGGCACCCATGACCTGCGTACCGAGAGGATGAAAACTAACACCTCCCACAATGGAGTCGATGTGCTCTTTTTGGCCATGACAATGAGGTACTGAAGTACTCTTAGATGTGCAAATCCCCTCCTTTGAACGCCAACATAAGCCAAGAATTAGTTGGAACCTACTTTAAGAAAAGGAGCAGAAATGCATCGTAACATGGAGAGGCACTCGGCAGATCATAGACACACACTTGTCACTACTGATATTCATGAAATATTCACAGATAAAACACATTTATCATTTAAAAATGCCCGCATTTTGCATTATGAGAACTTATTTACCACAAAAAAATGAGAACCATTCATTTGTTCTAAATCAACCTCTGCCTTTACTTTGGAAAACAGCGATCAACAGGTATCCCTATTTTCTGAAATGTTATGGACCAAGCTAATAAGTGAATCTTAATTTATATTTGTGCTTTTTCTGCACTGTCAATTTGAAATTATGCCATGTTTTTAAATATGGGATATAAATTAAAACTTGTTTTTTCTTTCCAATTCATCGATTAAACGACAAAATAGTGAACAGATTAATCGATAATTAAAATAAATAGTTGCAGCTCTAGTGAGAACTATTCCTTTTATGGTTGTTTATCAAACCCCAAATTCCTTAAAATAAATTTATTTTATATCACTTCAAGACGACAATATAAAAACCAACAAATAAATTGTTTTCAAGTTGTGAAAAAAATAACGTTAGGTAAGTCCCTTGTCAAAGGTTAAAAACAAACACAAAAAACAGTCTTGAAATTTTTTTGTTTTGTAATTAACAAAATCTCCCAAAGACGTATAAAAAACATTTGTAATATTACCATGGTCCCCAAAACGTATTTATATTGTTGTTTTTTATGCTAGAGCATACAGAAGGCTTTGATGCGGCCTCTGACAAAGAGGTTGCTTGAGGCAATGGTAGTTATTACAAAAACGGCCAACAGGTGGCAGCAGAATATAAGAGATCAACCAGGGCCATGTTGCAAAAAACTATTTTCCCCACAGTTAAAAACAGATTTGTGAATAATGATGAAACTTTGCGATATTCTAATGCTAATTGCTGCAAACGGAAACAGATACAAATATACTTTTTTCCCCCTGATGAACAAAGAAACTCTAATCTTTCTTTTGGTAGGTTTTTAGTTTTTATAGCAATAAAACACAATATTCTGTGGGCCTTGCAAAGTCAGTCAAACTCCAGTAAAACAGCCGGGAGCAAAGGGGGTTGCTTCAGTGAAAATGGCTGCGAGTGAATTAGTTAAATATGACAAAGTTTTAAAGAGCTGCTTTAACAAACTAAAAACAATGGAGATCCATTCGTTGTCTGGGTTGTGGAGATTCTAAATCCTTGCTTAATGAAGGCTTGTTATTTTTGGTGGGGAAAAAAGTGAACATTTGAAACCATGTATTTTCTACCACCATTGTCGAAAAGTGTAGCTTGCATCTTAACATTCATTTTTCCATTTCAATTGCTAACCATTTACCATGCTCCCTTTGGCTTAATTGAGGCTTTCTAGGAAGTTGCCTTAAGACTATGACTATCATGGCACATACATATTTTTGGTTTATTGCCCAGTGGGCCTTAGACGTGCCGGTGCATGCAAGATTTTGGCGCTCGCCCAACAACTTTGTGCCTCATGTTTTTTCCAGACTTAATTGCTGACCTTGACCTCGTCAATGGAGGAATGGAATGTTCACAGAGTGAAATATTTCTCCCCAGGTTTTGATTTCCTGTTAACATGCAGACCGTGTTATCCGTCCTGCTCCTCTTGTTTGAAAATTGAAATGAGAAAAATCAAAATATACAATGACAATCAACTTAATGTTTGGGGTACATCATCTACTTGAATAATTAAATGCATCACCTCAAATGGACACCACTTTTGTCCTGCTCAGGCAAAAAAAAGAAAAAGAAACTGTAATGAGCTACACTACTGAACTTAGCACAAAATGATTTATTCTTTCATCAAAATATTATAGATGGAATTTAAATATATGGCATGCCTTAATTAAATCATTGGGTGCCACTTGAACACAGTACACAATAAAAGAAACAACGTTATAGGCTATTCAGGTCATTTGTTCCCTACCTGTCATACTATAACATTACCATCCAATTGAATAAACACCACACCTCAAATAGACACCTAAAATATAGCCCGTAGTGCTGTGTGATGTCTGTAATTGTCTTTACTGCCCCACTTGGCCCTGACGTCCAGTATATCAGATTAAACTTTTATTTGGATCTGCATCATACAGTAGGTTCTCCCTCGGGCCCATTTGCCACCCCTTCAATGACTTGAGCAGAAATTGGCAAGTAGCGTTTGTGTAACTAGCAAATGGACAGACAGACACAGACAAACATATTTCCTCCATTCTCAGCATAATAGACGCTGTGCTGCTGTGTTCTTAATTTTAGTTTTTCTGGTGATTTCTGCAAAGCAGATGAGGCATCTGTTAAGCTAAGTTTATGGTGACTTCAATTAGTTTTAGGTTTTTCCACATCCACGGGAAATATATAATCCGTAATAACACTTTGTTTGTACTTGTTAATGAGTTTCTGGATGTGTTTTTATGGTGATTTTTTATTTTTATTTTTTTTCATCACACACCATCCTTGATGTATGATATTTTGCGGCGTAATCAGTCGCCTTTGTATTGAATCAGAGGTGCCATAAAAATTAAAAGATTGTTACAAACGTGACATAAACGAGGAACAAATGAATGCCTCCTGGGGTTTTCTTTTTTTGGACTGTGTGAAACTTTAATCTTTTCCAGCGTTTAGTGAGATTATCGCGTGTTAAATCGCGGACACCCCCTTTTAATTGCTGTGGCTGTTTTGTTCTTCCTCCCACGCTCTAATAATTTAGCGATAACTCTTATCTGGCATCCGAGTCCAATACGAGTGCAGATTATCATGAGTACACTGTACACGCAGCCCGTAAAATAAATTATGAAGTGGACGACGAGGAACAACAATAACAACAATGGGGTGCAGGAGTGGGGGGGAAAATCAATTTGCAGTTTTATTAAGAGCTAAATCAATATTTTAATATCCAAGCAATATTAGAATTTCAGCGTAAACTGCTACAACGGAGCCGTAACGTCAATACTAAACACATTTTACGGCTTAATTAACCTGCTGTTTGAGCAAGTGTGCTGAAAAGAGGGGTAAATAGTACGCACATGCTCCATCATAATCATCGCTTATAGGATGCCATCTTTTTTCTTATTGTACTGCCGTCTATATAAATGGTACCGAACCTTAAGTGAAGGCATATATATTACATTAGAAAAAAATTAGAATGACACATCACCGCACCTAAGTTGAATAGTGACACAAACAAAAGTGCATTCTCATAGTTGGAATAACATTTTAGAAATAAAAAAACTTTAGTTTTAAGGGTGCTAAAACGAAAATATAATGATGTCAAGGAAGGATTAATTCGTAAAATAAATAAATAAATCATTTTCATAGCCTCAGTAGGTCAAAGCAGGATATATTCAAAACAATCAGATTACGATGGTGCAAAACCTCTCATGGGATAATCCCCAGATGAATTGGTTTGGTTGCGAAACATGTTTAAATGCGTTCTCTAATAAAAGCAAAGGATTTCCAAATTGAGGGTCGGGGGCCCAAAATAGGCCCAGAGGGAATCATTACATCATTTTATCATTAATTCATATACAGTATATGTTAAAGCAACAGATGCAATATTTTCGTAAGGCTGGTTCAAAGAAACACAATCAGGCTAAGAAAGCAGGAAAGCAGATATATTTTTTCACCTGACTATTTCAGCCGGTAGGTAAATACTCACTCAAAGCTGTCTACTAGATACCCCCAGGGGAAATTCCTTTATAGATTCCTTCTCTGACAGGAAGTTGCGAGCAGCGGTGGAGCTGCGTATGATCTACTCAACATTGAACGGCACATAAGTTAAATATCTATCTCTGTCTCCTTTGGAGCAAACTGATCGTGCTCGCCGAGGAACTGAGATGGCGAGACGTTCCCCTGCTTGCCTGTGCAGACATTCTTCAGCTTGTCAGTGCTTGCCTCCAGCACAAGGAGAGAGAGAAAAAATAACTACAGTGGTACTCAGGAGAGAGGCATACCTCTGCCAAGGTTGTTAATAAAACAGAACCAAAAAGAACCAGTCATACGTTTCTGTTTCTGTGATTTTCGAGCACATTGAGGATATTGCTGCAATCATCTGTGTGCGCATTGACAAAAGCGAAGCAGTAAGTTAATTTGAGTTAACATATAACATCACACCACACTGTAAATCTGTCAAGATAAAAAAAAAAACTTAGAATTTTTTTTTACAAAACACTACACTATTAAGAAAATGGAAAGGCCATAACTACCAAACAAGCAAAACAAAAACATGTTTTGATAGCTTAACAACCACATTACTGGTGCCCACCCTGTACTTAAGCTTTGAGATATTTTCTTCTGAGCAAAAAATTATATATATCTGTAATGTTGGGTTTGTTTGATTTTGTGTACCCCTGCTCCCAACTTTGTTAGCAAGCTGCTAACGTTATAGAAACCACATGCGGAACAGCAGCAGGTTTAAAATGTTGCATTTCCCCTCCATGCTTCAGGTAGTCACTTAAACATGGGTCAACATGACAACGCATTACACTTGCTGCCCGGCCAGAAATCCCTACATATTGTACACAAGTTACACAAGCTAATGAATTGACGTTAGCACAACAAAGCTAACTTTAGCATGATGCTAGCAAGCAGCCCATTAAACTCGATTGAGTCTTTAACTAACAAAGCCTCTAAATGTTTTTCATAAACATCAAAGACAAAATCACCTTCGATGAACCCAACAGCCGATTTTCACAATTATCAAAGACAATTTGGTCCTTCTCGTATCTACTGTAAGTCCTTTACGTTCAGATACAATCTAGTCTTTGATTAACCTAACACACGTAAACATCGACTACAATTAGGGTCATAGTATTTGTTATCAAAAGCTTAGTCCAAAGCAAAAAAAAATTGTAAACATTAAAAGGTGAGCTAATTAACTAACTAGCGCGACGAAAACAATGCCTCACAAACCTGCTCAATTACTCACGACTCCTTCCCCTACTCCTGTCTGTCATCAGCAGCATTGACTTGATGTCCAGCCAACTGCCAGATTATGTTGGACCTTTGAAACACTTATGCGAGTAGGCTACTGTAAGATTATTATGGATGTCCTTTGAAGAAACTAAATAGAAAATCTAATTCCCTGTAGTTAGGAGCGGGCCTCAGCAAAGGATATAGACTTTTGATACCTCCCCTCACGATCCTCTTCGCTCCATAAACTTTAATGTTAAAACCTAGTGCAGACGAGGTGATAAAAATCAAGGCAGCCTTTGTTCTTAGACTGCAAACATGACTTGGCAGCGAGGGCGAAAGACAATAGACTCCGTCCAAAGCCTTGCTATTGATTTGAGTGTCGTTTGTTTTAAAAATAAAAGTTGCTTTGATAAAGTTGCACGGCTGCTTTCCACTTTCTTGCCTCCATCAGCAGATAAGCTTGATCTGTGCTGTCTAACTTTGTTTGTTCTCAAGGGCCCACATAAACATCAAAGACAATTTACTCTTCCAGTAACATAGCACACTTTTGAAACATTACAGACAATATAGGCTTTGAGGGACCTAACACACGGGTTTTCAAACGTCAGTTTAGCTTTGGACAAACTTAAAACATTTTTAATGAACATTTAAGGTAATTCAGGTAGGAAGAAACTACAAACCAATTTTGTAAACAACGAAGATGAGCTAGTCTTCAACATTCACGTTCTCATTTGCATCAAAGACAAATCTAGAAGTGCTGTGAATGCAACTCACATTTTGGGAAATGTTTGAAACAATTTAGTCTTCAACAAAGTTAAAATACAACAAACAACAAACTTAAAAGGAACCCCGACTGTAATGACAAGTTTGGTCTATATCATTTATTTGGTTGTTACCAACATAACTATTGAATAACTACTTTGTTTTTTTCCCCCTTCCAGTTTGCCTTTTTGTTCTTTTGCAAATAAATACCGTTTGCAATTCATTTTGCTCCCTGGCCATGCCTACTTAAACAGTAACTCAGGCTAAAGTAAAAAAATAAAATAACTAATTTTTTTTTTAATTTTTTTAAAGAAAGAAAAAAATACGCCTAGTAGGGACATTACATTTTGTTTTTGAATGCTAACAAAACTTGCAAAACCTCCTGCAGCAACATTTGGACTAAATAAATAGCGATTATGCTAACAAAATAGGCATCTGATTTAGTAAACTGAAATATGTGATCTGGGCCAGGGCATCTTGCTTAGCCTTTGTTGTTGTTCAATGTAAACACAGTGCATGGGTGTGCCACATCGCCTGTGCACAATTACATTTTCCTACCGTGGCATCGTCGACTCCCTTCCCTTTAAGAAACCACATCAACAGTCACTTTACTGCTTTGGAACGCAAGCGTTTAAAGCGTTCTCCTCTTCATTATGTTTATTGCTCGGGTTCCCCCAAAACCACAAACCAGCATTGGATGAAAGTGTTGAGTGAAAAACACATGTTAACATTTTTAAAAAGAACTCCAAAGTCAAGTGTATATTATTTGGCTGACTTTCTCTTTTGGCGGATTACTTTGAAGTTGGAAGCACCGACATAAAAGTAAATAAATAAACAACAACAAAAACGCAAACCATATTTTGGTTATTAGCATTGTTACACATTTTTTCATCTAACCTACAGAAATACGCTTAATGCTACCAGGGTTCAAGCATTTTCACCTGGAATGCACCCCACACGGTAAATTCTGGTTCACTGAAATTACGACAAAATGAATATTTGTAAAACCTCAATGCCAAAATTGTCATACGAGGTGTGTCAGAAAAGTTCCAGGACTGGAGTCACGTACGCAGTAGACACAAAGTTATTGAGCCCGCTACTACTAAGGCAGCTCCACTGAGTCGTTACTCATGGACTATTGTTAAATCAACGTCTGTAAGTAACTTTTAAGACACTATTACATGTGTAATGTGTGTATGTAATTATGTGTGAACTAAATGGTAGTGTTTGTTTACCTTAAATGGTCATTGCTAGCGGGCTAATGCTAATCGTGATTGCTAACCACTTGGCATAGGCCAATTTTGTTGCCGTTTAATAATGCATTTGTACATAAGATAAAAACGAATGAGCAGTTATAGACACTCAATTCAACTCGCGTTCAACCTTAGTGGATTAACAAAAAAAAAAATATTTTTTGAATAACTGATAGGATAATCGATTTTAAAAAGATTCAATTGCCACAGCCCTACCTGCCACAACTCTCACATCTTGTCGCGTACTAAACGAAGCAAACATTGCAGGTGCTGGGTGGTCGTGTGGCGCAAACTAAAGGGTGAAAACCCATAATATGTGTTTGAAATACATCTTTTGGGACACACATAGTATATGTTCAAACACCTTCCATCTGAGACACACAAAAGCTGCTTGTAACCTGTAATTTCTGCGCCGTGTGTCATTGTTCTATAGCCATAGATGAAAGGGAAGATACAGGTCGCAATTCCCTGTCCTTATGTAACTGCGAGGTGCTGCCGGCACACCAACCATCCCCCCCCCCCCGGGCCTTTAAGAGTCTCTCTCACACACGTACACGCACACGCGCACGCGCACACAGTAATGGTACGATAATATGCCTGCTCATGCCTGAAGTGCTTGATAGCTCTCTTCTTCAAAAAGCTAGTCCACAGGAGCCTGCGAAAGTAAACAGCTCGGATCAAACCAACTCCCGGCTGCCTTTGAAGAGTGGGAGACAATTACAGAGATCAATGGTGCAGCTCAGGGCTGGTTAACAGCCCCAACAGCCGGCGATTGATGCCCTAGGCCATCGAGGGGAGAGCGACTCCTCTCTGCCTGGCGAGGTGCTGAACGTGCATGTTGGCCCGCCACACTGAGCTCTGCCCAAAGCATCGAGCACACAAGAGTAATAACAAGCAACTATGTGCTAGCTACAGCTAAATGTATCCGGTCGGATTGGAATGAAGGTCTTTTTGACTTCAGAGTTGGCTTGATTTGCATGACAGCGAAGAGAAACATGGACTATTAAACCGCAACAAACGATGGTTTATGGTCATGCTGAGGTTAGGTGCCTTTTGAACATATAGTACATTTTATGTTTACAAATTCTGAGATTAAGTCAAAATTTTGAGAATAAAGTGAGAATCCTGCCAAACTTTTTCCCCCCTCTCTTCACTGGCCCTAATCCTCTTCCGTAAGAATCTGATTATGCTCCACTGTAAATGTCAAACTTGAAAAAAACTTTACTGATGCCCAACCACCAGTACATGACATCATTGCCCCATTTCATAAGAAATAAACACAGTTTGAGAGTCCATGAGAGTAATGGCTGCGTTTTGTGCAACCTACATTTTTCTACTGTCGATTATAAAAGAACGGGACAAGGCAGAAAGGAGAGAGTCTATGTTACTATTTGTCAGATTCGGTTTATATATAATTATTTCACAAAATATCATGTGGGTATTGAAAATTTTGAAATTTTCTAAAATGGATGGCAGTGAATGAGTTTAAGGCTCATAAAAATGTGTATGTTAGGTTTGTTAAAGACTAAAATGTCGACATTATTACCAACTCATCTAAAACGAAACTGTCTTTGACGATTACAAAAATTTTAAATTGAGTAGTTGAAGTTGAGTTTAATGAACCGTGGTGTAAATAAGGGAAAAATAGTTGCTCTTATTGTGTGGGCGTTCCGCTGCCTTCCCTGTGGGACTCCCATAAAACCAAGACCAGCGGCTGTAATGTCGGACCACCTTGACGACGTAAACAAGTTGCAAAGTGAGCGCGTCTTGCCATCAGCAATTTTTTGCACCTCGGCCGTATTTAGCGAAAGCAGCCTTGTAGCCGTCAGTTGAAACGCCTACGCGGGAAAAGAGACTTTGGAGGCCAACTGCGCTTTCTGACACAGCTGGTGCCCAGATACACCAGCGCTGTTGCTGTACGGTAATGAGTCTCACATTCTTTATTTTTGCTATGTGAATGCTCAGAGACGAGCAAAAATGATAAACAAAACAAAACATGGTTTTTAGTCGGCTTGTTTGTATTTTGATTAACAGAAGCGTCATGCGGAGATCAAAACATGTTGTGTGTTGAAGACAAACAAGCAGTTTGTTTTCTCAGCCCAAATGTTTTATGGTTTTAGTGTGAAATGTTGAACTTTTTCAGTAGCGCATTATATTAGATTTGATACTGGCGACAGTTCTTCCACCCATGATTGTGTTGAGGTTCATGGCTAGTGAAGCGCTGACAAAGTCAGATTTACAAATTTATGAGGCATACAAAGTGGCATATTTGCCGTTAAATTAGGAGCCTGATATTAAAAAAACAGAAAACTGGTATTTTCTGACCAGATATTTGATCCATTTAATGTCATCTAAATAGTTGGTCTTTCTTAATTAATTAGATCCCATTTCAATTGGTAGTTTGTTTGAGATTTCACTTTTTAAAATGTATTTATCTATTTTTACCTCATTATATCTTTGATCACATTTTTTGACAAAACATTTTTCGATTTGATCAGCGTCAAGTTTGTTAACCCAGAGATCCTGGTTCAAATCCAGGTTGAGGTTACAAGTTGTATGGTTAGTTGTGAGGTCATCCTTGGCCTGGTTCTTTTGGTGTCATGGTAAATTCAAGTTAGACTTGGAAGTACACTTCCTCAGTTCAATGACAAATTTAAGTGGGGCTATCTTTTTACAATTGCACAATAACTAGTTCATAACACGGTGAAAATAATAAACGCAAATCTACAATAATAAAGTAAAATAAAATAAATAAATAAAACAAAGTGGGGGGAAAAATTCCATGAGTGAAGTTCAAACTTCGCAGGTAAATTGTAATTTCACAAGAATAAAGTCCTCTTATGAGATAAATTGAATTATCATGAGAAAAGGTCAGTCAATTTCAACTTGCCCCCCTCCAACTCTACCCGTCTGGTGACGCTGTGGAATGTCATTCATCTTGGTATGTGGATGGAAAGTGTATAATTTATGTTAGCTGCAATAGAGAAAGTTATTGTCACAAATGAAAATATGCAAAAAGGCCAGGCCGCCAAGTGCGGATTCGCACCGGGCTAGGCTCGGTGCTAACCCCGCGAAGGGTAACCGACACTCTGAAGTCTCCATTTTCCATATTAAAATATTTCCATACTGCAGACATTATCATTGTTACATGGTACTAGCTTCGCATTGGCGTCCCACGACAACTACAAGAACATTCCCCCACTGGCTATGTTTAATTTCACTTTCTCTGGCTGTGTTGCCATGTTGCATGGTGTGAACAGTGAAACCTTTATATATATATATTTTTCTTTTAGACATAATATATCTCTGGACTGTTTTGTTGGAAAAAGAAGACACACACTAAAGTGACCCCATTTCATTGGCATCAACAGTGTAAAGTTAACACTGTGACACATGACGGAGGCACTGGCTGGCGTGTTCATCACTTGTGCAGTTAGCTATGGAAAATAAGAGGGCCCCCCCCCACACACCAGAACAAACGGCATCAGCACTTTCCACCACTCACTTTCTCTCTCTCTCGCAGACAAAAGCATTACACTGCGAAAAGCCACAGGAAGCGAACCAGAAAGGGGATTTTCCTCAAGCGCTTTTCTTTCTTCATAAAAAAAAGAAGTATATCATAATAATAATAATAGCAATAATAATGACTGGAGGGGAAAAAGTTAGACTAAACTACTTTCCGGGAAGAAAAGAGATTATAGTCAGCCCAAGTGTCTAATTCAGCCATGACCTACTAATTCATTTGTCTGATAATCTCCTCCATAGCCGGTGACACCAATAATCACTAAAAGAGGGACAGGTGGCGGGTTGTAGGGGTTATTTTGGATATTTGAATAAGTTTGCATCTTAAATAATGCTTGGGGAAATGGATCCTTAAACCCTGAGTAGTAGTATCACGCTATAGGGTTCACATTGTGACCTTCAGTGGCTTACCTGGGGTGCGCCTGGTATGATAAACCGTGGTGTACAGGATATAAAATTGGTTTCTTAATGATGTTCAAAGTAAAAAAAAATATATATATATAAAAAAAAAATATATATATATATATATGAAGGTAAAATGAACAACTTTTCATACATGTGACATTTATTTGATAATTGGTTAATTCATTGTAAATATTTAAAAAATATTAGTCAAATGATGACATGGACTGTCAAAAGTCAAACAACGATAAATTACACATATGTATTCAGCATTTTAAAATCCATTTGATTAAGTAATTGTTTAATTTTTCTAAATAAAATGAAAAATATAGCTTAAGTTAAAAACATTACAACCATTTAATGGATTATAGTACCCCCAAAAAGTTAAACGCAGAGGTAGTGAAGTTGAAAGCACAACCACAAGCAAAAGAAAACGGAACTTTTTTTTCTTTTCTTTTTTACACATATATATATATATTTTTTTTACAGATTATTATTATTTTTTTAACAACAGACTACAGCCATTTGCTCCTTTTAAGAGTTGGCACAGTTGTTGCGTTACTACAGTTTAACCTCCAAAATGGAACACCCAAAAATTCAACCAATTTGGAGTTCCACCAGTGATGACGAATGGGAGTAGTTTGACCATAACCATAGAATCTGAAATTGACCTTTTTGGAGCATTGTTACTTTTACTAATTTAAAATAATATATTTTAACATGTCGACATTTAAGTTTTTTGATGTCATACTACTTTGGAAGGAATTTTTGGGACACTTGACTCATTAAGTCATTTTCAACAGTAAGAAGATATTATTTTGTCTATAATTAATGTGATAACTCCATTATTTTTCATGAACAATTTAAAAACAAATTTTGCCACTTGCTGTCGACTGAAGAAAACAGGTGAGCCGTGATTGGTCGTTACTTTTTAAAGGTTTTGGTTGTACATGAAAAATAATAAATAAAGCTATTAAATTAATTCTGGACTAATATCAACTTTTTACTGTGAAAATGGTCCAATGAGTCAAGTATGTCTTTAAATTCAATTCCAGTCCGGTTTTTACGGCAGTTATCGCAACTTGTGAGGTGATGGGGACGCAACCGTTCATCATACTGCAGCCCAGGCCGTTGCCAATGAATAGTTAAGCCCCTCTACCCGTGGCCTTACACACAAGACTCCCACCCCACTGACACTCATCCCAAGAACAAGGAGCCGCCGGTGCCAAAAAGTGTCAAGTCGCCGCCCTTTCCACGTCAGCGTTATTGACAGGCCAGGATTAACTGACGTTGCTATTTCCATACTTCAGCAGTTTATAATTGGGAACCGCAACTCCGTAGCGGCGGCGGCTGATCAAACGGACTCGCTGAGATGTCTGCAAGTCGCCGCCCCACGAAAACAGGCACACTGAGATGTGAAGACTTACATCTATTAGTTTTACACTCAAATTTCTGCGTTGGAAATGTGTATCGAAGCCTAAAAGGTCTCTTGAATTTTTTTTCTAATATCGTGGATTTACTCAACAAGCCCTGATTAAGTTTTAAAGTTGGAAATTCCACATGAACGCCAGCGTTGATGTCAGCTTTACAGATGCCATGTCTGGTCTGAAGGCAGCATGTGTCCTCGATGTTATTTACTCAACAAGCCCAAACTGTTATTTAGTGCCAGAGCAGCACTTTCTCCCTTGAACTCCACCATAAATGTCAGCTATACATATGCAGGACACGTCTGCTCCAAAGGCAGCGCATGTGTCGCTTCCAACATAGCGACATCAGAAATGCACTGCAGAAAATGGACTTAAAAAACAAAAACAAAGGGAAAAAGTAATTTAAAAAATTTACTTAATTCAAGCAAAGTACATACAACAGGGAAATTGGACGAGGCAGGATTTCATAAAGTAAGCATGCTTTTAAAACACGGACAGTGATAACTTCAATCAAGTGAATTTGTTCTGCCTACACCAACAATTATGTTTAGTTTTGTTTTTTATTTGAAGCTAAACTTACTTATACAAAAGAAAATCTCACAGTTGTAATAACCTAAGATTCTTAAGGAAATTTACTTTCCCCCAAAATATAAAAAAAACTGAGATCTTAAGTAAAATGTAATTTCTTAAATTTGACCTAAATTTGCTTATTTTGCTTTGACAAGTTATTTTTACTTAAAATGAAATTGTCAGACAAGATAATTGTGCTTATTTTTAAGATACTTATTACTTAATTATCTTATTTGATCGAGCAGTCTTGGCATTGAGTGTTAACAGCCGGTTTTAAGTACTGTGAGGCTTAAAACGAGCATTTTCCACATTTTAAGATGACAACTAACCAACATCAAAGGCCCTGAATTGGGGTTACAAGCAGTCATTCGGCTGATTTTTATTTTATTATTATTATTTTTTTGCTTTGACCTGCAAGTTCAAACTTGACTTATGCACAATTCAAATGACAAACCAAAAATTTGGCAAATAGTGAACATTTCATCCAAAAAGAGGCTCAACCTGAAACGAAGAGAATTACATTTTGTGTGTGTGTTTTTTTTTTTTAACGGTTACATTTTATTAAAGTACGCAAGCTGAATCATTTTCCTGGTTACGAACTGCAGGTCTTTGCCTGTACAAACTCCAGTCTGAGAGCTTTTGCCGCACCTGAAAGGCCGGAGCGGGTTTCAGCCCCTCCCCGAGCTGCTAAGAGTAAAAGCTTGATGGAAAGCGCTGCGTTCTGCATGGATGATGCTCTTGACAGAGTGACAGCGGCAAGAGAGAAATGGCACTCCAAAGCGCGGCTGTGAGCGACGGCGTGAAATATAGGGATTATTTCAAAATGACAGGGCTAATACGAGTAAGGGAAAAAATAAATCTATCCAGCGGTGCGAAAGCCAGGTGTTTAAGTGTCCGGATCTCTACTGTACTTTCAAGGAAGTAGTTGAAAGAACCTTGCTTACCTTGACTTGTGTTTATTTCTATTGAGCAATGTTATCGTTTCGTTTATTTGAACAAACCTGTCTAAACCTTTAGTCTGTACAGTACATTTATATACACATATAAACATATACATACAAATATATACACACACACACATATATATATATATATATATACATACACACACACACGCACATATATATACACACACACACACACACACATACGTATTTTAGGAAGCATGTGCATGCACAACTGTTGGCTCTTTGTGTATGTTTGCATGTGGCATCACTTCATCATAATATAAGACTGCATTGTTGCAACTTTCCCGACACTGTCTATTAGTTTGAGTAGTTCAGTTTATTTCTATCGTGGCTGTTATTTAGAAATGTTAGCTGAAAATGTCTGCTGACGTAGAATTGTTCTGTTTGTCATCTGTGACGTACGGTAACAGCAACTCAGGACTGTTTTTTGAGGTTTTGAATCGTCGTTCAACCTCCCAGGACTAACCTGTGAGGAATCTGAGCGCAGGAAATAAGAAACGGCCGCGTCCACGTGTTGAGTCACTTAGCCTGCCGCTAAATGTAGTGGAGCCTCCGGTGGGGACTGGCAGAGGCGGATAAGACGTGCACTCAGGAAGGAGGTGGAGAAACAACAGAAGCTGGATACGGTGCAGAGCTCACATGGGTGTTGTTCCGCATGAATATTCAATGGCACCTAAGAATACGCTATTGTGCTCTTGTTATGAAACTAACTTCAGCAAAGAAGGAGTAAGGTTTCTGCTGCTCTGGCACACACAAATACAAAACAGTCACTTAACTGCATTAGAAAGACAAGTAAACTGCGGGACAGATTATGATTTGACAATGTAGATCAGATCATTTCTTTATGCAGATTCACATTCTTTATCAGACAGAATTAATATGTCTACATTGTTCGGCCGTTCTTGGGCAAGTGTGCATTTGGACATTGTGGATTATTAGTGAGTCATTCCGATTATTTCGATTGTGCATGGTGGTAGTCATCATTCATAAGTAGGGGTGTGCCTCTTTCCAGTAAAAGACAATCTGATATGTACGTACTGTATCTCAATACATGGGGTGTGATACGATTCAAGGA
Source organism: Leptonotus elevatus (assembly GCF_054856555.1). NCBI lineage: Eukaryota > Metazoa > Chordata > Actinopteri > Syngnathiformes > Syngnathidae > Leptonotus > Leptonotus elevatus. Next base: position 5,424,768 of record NC_141246.1, on the reverse strand, counting down.
CGGTTCATTTGAAAGTAGCACTAAGGAACTTTTCAAACTTAATAAAATAATTTCATATATCTTCTGATGAAACATTGACTTGAAACTAGTCGCATGGTATCTTTGCCATGGCCTGAGGGGGTCTGTATCATTTTTACTGGCACTACGTAACGTTGAGGAGGATGGTAGGAGGAACACTGCCACACAAAAAACTATAAATGTGCAGACTGCTTTATGGCACACGTCACTTCCCCCTTTCCCTATTCGCCCCAAAGACGGAAGTCAATTTGAATTTCGATATACGATTACTGCTTTCCTGGCAAAAAGGAAAAGGGAAGCTACCTGGATAAAAGGACAGTCAAGGATCAACATTGGCCCGGATTTCACTCGCTGGCATGAGCTAAAAAAAATAAAACAACACAATGCGCTTGTCCTCATGGGAAATCTGGTCTTCCTTCCTTCACATTACCGCTTTTGTCCATATGGCGCCGCCATAATCAATGTAAACAGAAATTCCATAGTGTTGCTTTAAAGTGGGAACGATTAGATTCAGTTCTATTCAGTGGGATTGCATTTCGATTCGATACGTTACGGCTCAGCTTGAGGGTGTATGAAGCAATGCGTTTCTTGGTGTCATTTTACAATATGAATTAATTTGTCAGTAGGGTTTTCAAAGAAATTTGAATGTTTTCTGAACTAAACTAGAACTGTCAAGCACTTGCTTCCAAGGGCTAAGGAATTATAATTGCAGACATGCGCAAGGAACAGTATTCTATTTATTTCTATAATGCAGAGCTGAATATACAATTATTATTTTTTTACAGTGTAAATGGGTCGCACTCATTCATAAACATTGACTGGCATGTCATCTTTATGTTGCATGCCTGTGCTTGAACGTACGCACTGAGCTGTGACATGATTGTACTGCGGAATATTTGAAGTGGTTCAGTTCTTTTCTATTGTGCAAGGTGGGTGCTAGAATTCATAAATATGGCAGTGGTAACAGCACATCATGTCTACATCACGTCTGTGCATGAGGAAACAGATGTAGCCATGACATTTGACATTATAAATTATTTTGAGCAGGTCCCAAGTCATAAATTGTGATTGATAATGTTCCACCTTGGCAAGTTTAAATCATATAAATGTAAAACAAATATTAAAATCAATAAATGATAATAATTTCTGCATTAACATCAAAATAATTGTTTCTGCCTTTGTTGCACCCCCCTAAAATGTTTTGTATTTGTAATTTTTTCAATCTATAACGTGGACATGCACTTTTCACAGTTCCCACAATTCATCCAACGTTATTCGTTAACGCTCTGTTGGCTGTATTGTTTTGCTTATCTGGTAATGAAAATAGGACACGCTCCAGCACGAGATGTGCATACAAACTTTTCTTTTGATTTTGATACAGTACATACGAGGAAGAGAAAGCATAGCCCCATCTGCTTTTTAAATAAAATACTTGTGCACAACGGCAAGAAGCCGACATTTGTTTGTTTCAAACTACGACAAGAACAACAAAAATGTACAAACTGTGTTCCATGAGGCCTAAACGTGATTCATTCCTTTTCTCGGTCCTCTAATGGAGTCCTTACTCACCATAAAGCTCATGAATGTTTCATTGTAACTTATGGCAAATTAAGATTGCGGCGCCTGGGGATCGACGGAGACGCTCCATTTATATCGGGAACGCGCAGCCGGCTCATAACGTCTGTTTGAAAATGTGCGAATACGAGGTCCCGTCCCTTTAAAGATTCCCTATGTTGTTCTTTTTGACATTCTCACTGATGTGTCCCGGCTGATGTCCTCTTGGGGGAGGGCATCCTTTTCAAAACGTAAGGCAAAAGGTCTGAAAGTGACTCGTATGAATTATGGAAGTCATGACACACGACCTTTTGAAACCTCGGAATCTGTCGGATGCTTTCCAACATGATGAAATTGGACGTAAGGGGGAAAAAAAGACAGTGGGAGAGCTATTGTTTTGAAGAAAAAAAGTGGTAGTGTCCTGCCGTCTTACATCACACTTTGCAAAACAGGAAGTGGAATCTAAAATAATGTGGATATAAAAAGTCTACACACCCCTATGCAAATGGAGGGTTAAAATGAGACCACATAAATCATTTCCAAACTTTTTTTCCATCTTCAAGTTGACCTATAACATGCATTCTTAGTTGAAAACGGGGAAGTAAAAACATACAACTAAGATAACGTGGTTGCACAAGTGTTTTCAAAACGTATTTATACTTTTTTTTTTCATGCTAGGGAATACAGAAGGCTTTGATGCAGCTTCTGACCTGATGAGGTTGCTTAAAGCAAAATAAGTTATTACAAAACACGGCCAGCAGGTGGCAGCAGAGTATAAGAGATCAACCAGGGCCATGTTGCACAAGCTCTTTTAGCCAGTGTTGTCAACAGGTTTGTCAATAATGATGAAACTTAGCTATACTTCACTCGCAGCCATTTTCACTGAAGCAACCCCCTTCACTGTTGAAAAAAGTATTTCTATCTTTTTCCGTTTTGCAGCAATTAGCATTAGAATATAGCTAAGTGCAACATGACCCTGGTTGATTTCTTATACTCTCCTGCAACTTGCTGGCCATTTTTGTAATAACTACAATTGCTTCAAGCATTCTCTTCAGTTCTGAGGCTGTATCAAAGCTGTATGCTCTAGCATAAAAAAAACATAGAAAAACGTATGTCTTTGGGAGCATGGTAATAAAATAGAACGTATTTATACGTTTTTGGGAGCAACTTAGCTAATTATAATTGCTGCAAAACAGAAACAGATACAAATATACTTTTTTCCTGATTAAAGAAGAGACTCTTATCTTTTCTTTTGATAATAGAACACAATATTCTGTGGGCCTTGCAAAATCAGTCAAAATCAGTAAAACAGCCGGAAGAGAAGGGGGTTGCTTGAGTGAAAATGGCTGCGAGTAAATGAGTTAAAGTGCCTCTGACTAACTGCAGGTACATGTCAGATATTCTAGCAGGCTTTTCCTGGCATGTTTTGCTTTCTAGCAAAAGCCTTTACATTTTGCGCCAACACTGACTGGTATTTGGAAATGTTCATAATTCTCTAATGGGCTGCCAGCCACGAACATTCATAACAGTCTACTCACGGCTTCCTGCCGCTTGTCCTTTACATCATACACTGTCAGCTTGACGAACGTCTCCGAGGTGGCGGGACAGTCCGAGGGAAAGGTCACCCCGGTCAGAAAGCACGGGTCCTTGTTTGCCTGTCGGTACAGAAACATAAAGCATGGGTGAGAATTCCGTTTGTGCAATGGCGGTGCGCCCCTAGAGCTCAACATGCAAATGAACCGGCAGGAAGCCAAACGCGAGCCACACAACGGGAGTCTTTTGGCAGGGGGAGCGAGCCAACAGCTGGGATCAGTCGTTCCTCAACAGTAGGAGATAGAGATGTCCCCGGTGGGGCCTCCGCAAAGCGCTGGCATGGAAAGCCAAGAACAAAAATGTTGACAGGTACATTGGCACGCCGGGGCCAAACTATCCACTAGCTCCTGGTGTTTGGTCTTTAAACGCACCACGGGGCTGAAACGCTGGCCATCACCTCTCTGCCAGCTGTTAGCTATTGATAATAAGCGTGGGCCTTCTAATTTTGGAACCCACCTCCAAATAGATTAATATAAACCTGGAGTCTTAAAACAATAACAATTTAAAACCTGTACCAGCGTAGGCATAAATTGCAACAGAAAGGGAAGGTTCTTTCCCTGGTTCTTGTTTAGCCATTTGTGGTCAAAAATGGAGTTTAAAAACGACAATGATACTCCTGTACTAGCGTGGACATGAATTACAGCAGGCAGGAAGTCAAGGCTTTTTTTTTTTCTTGTTTAGCCATTTTGGATGATTGGACTAATTGAAAGCACTTCAGTGTTTACAGTAGAGGCTTCCTCTTCCTCCTCCGTCGGGCGTCACCAGACGACAATCCCTCTTGGGATGTTTAAGGGACTTTACTAATGACTCACATTTAGAAAGAGTGGCAGACAAATCCAATAGTAAATCTGGTCACACCCTCGAATGTAGAAAATTAAGTGAAAAAGTTGGCGAACACAGTTGAGATTTGTGCCATCAGTACATAACATGAAGAGTGTGTTCATACTTGACCTTGCACTGAGCAATTGGCTAAACAATCTCGCATTTGGAAGCCGTTCAAGAGTTTGCCGTCGTATATCAACAACAGCGGAAAGCGGCTCAGGCACGCCGTGACATTTATGTCGACATTTCCATTTATTTCTTCAGTCTCTCTCGAATGGTGTGAGAGGTGATGTTCAAACATTTTCAGACAGGTTTTAATGGATTCATCCGAGTACGTGAGACACGAGACACCACAAAGTTAGGCGGAAAATTAACTTGGTAGGTTAGTTGTGTGTTATTAATGACGACCGCTACATTGCCCAATAGGAAGCTACAATGGTAATGCAAAATTCTCCCTCATCTACGCACACTCACATTTTTACTCTGTCTCTTGCATTCTCTCTCACATTCTCTCTCTCTCTCTAGCCCTCTGTCACAGGTTTGCTCTCACATTCTCTCTCTAACATTTTCTCTCTGCAGCTCTTTCACACATTTGCTGTTATATTCGTTCTCATACATTCACTCTCTCATTCATTCATTATCTCTCTCACTTTGCTCTCTCTCTCTTTGCTCTCTGTCTCTAGCTCTCTCTCAAACTTCTCACATTCTCTCTCTAACACATTTGCTCTCACATACTCACGCTCACACATTCACTCTCAAATCCTCACAAATTCGCTCTCACATTCTCTCTCACACACACACATTTGATTTCTCTCACATTCTCTCTAGCTCTCTCTTTTACATTCACTCTCACATTCTCTCGCTCACACATTCGCTCTCAAATCCTCACAAATTCTCTCTCACACTCACACATTTGATCTCTCTCACATTCTCTCTCTCTAGCTCTCTCTTATACATTCACTCTCACATGCTCTCTCTAACACATTTGCTCTCTCTCTCACACATTCCCTCTCACACTATTTTGCTCTCACACATTTGATCTCTCTTACCCATCCCTCGCACTCGCCCTCCCTCCCTCACTCACTCATTCCCTCTCTCTCACACTAGCAATCTGACAGTCACAAACACATGCGCACACACTGAAACCCAGACACTCGCACTCAGAACCTGGCACCCTGAAAAGGTCTCATTCAAGCTTACCAGCATGCTTGGCAGCCTCGGCCGGGTGCGACTCTTCTTAGTACTGCTGATGGGCTGAGATGAGCTCAAGTGCTGAGCCCGACACATGCACACGCGCACACACACGCACACAAACATACACACTGGCCTGTTGTACAAGCGGTAAACAACATACACAGTGGTTTTTGGCCATTTAAGGTCGCAAACCTCTGCGGAATAGCCAATTTGGGCCATTTAGTGTGCGTGTGCACGTACCACCATTTTAGTCCCTCCCTTGGCCACTCATAATTATTGAACACACACACATACACACACATACACGAGAGAGGCCAAGGCATGAAAGGCCGTTTTATCTCCTGGCCTGATGTCAAATTTTCTCCCCCTTCCTGTGGTGTGCAAATGTGATTTTCCCGCAGACATATTAGCGGACTTGCTGGCAGCTCTTCCCAATGCTAATGTACTCTCAGTTATGCAATGCAGTGAGAAAAGAGAGTGTACGCCTGTAAAATACAGGAAATTGATGCAAATGCGCAAAAAGCTAACAAGGGTGAGTACAAGTGGATCAAATGTAGATTTTACAGTTTGGGGCTCTTGAGTACTTTGACATTTTTTTATGACAACATTTACATTACAAAGAGCTTTTGAGAAATATTGGTATGGAGACATGCTAGGCATGAATGAAAACGAAGTAGAACTTTCAAAGTGGAGTGTCCCTAAAATGTGGAGTTCAAGCAGAATGTTCTGGGGAAAAAAGTGGAACAGTAACCCTAAAACAGCAAATAGAATTTGTGATTGCAGCATACGCAACACAGATGCTCACAATTTGCAAGCGTCTAAGTGTTGAAGTGCTGCCTCAACGAGTGAAAATGCAGTTGATGCTGTCTGTGTGAGACTCGACTCAACAAGTAAGCACGCCCAAGCTCCACCCCTAGAAGTCATGGTAAACGAAGACATATGAGAGCAGTGGCTCATTTGCGCGAAACAGGACAGCTTTCTAAAAACTTTTTTGTAAGACCCCTGAATTGAGGGCAGTCCTTGCGCCTCTATGCAGCAGCCCAATTGCAGCACATTGTCCTGCCTAGAACTCGAGTGAGATTCAGAAAAATGTTGAAACCACTTTGAGCTCATTTACATGTTGTTGCTAAACCATTTGTGTTCAAGACTTACAGCACTCCAAAATAGATGAGAAAAATATAATACACAAGGTGTGAATCTCTGTTTAGTTGCAACAGCGTGAAGCCTCTTTGTTGACGACCTATTCACTATTTGCCAAACTGATATTTATTAAAAAGTGTGTTGAGTTGAGTTCACAACCACCATAAAGAGCTTATACCTCAAGTACGCGCTTGCAAGTCAAAGCAAAAAAACAACAACAACAACAACAGGCAAACGACAGCTCATATCTCCTAAAAATTGTATCTCAATGCTGTACTGTGAAATATCTTAAGTGGACGTTAAATGGGAGTCAGCACACACCTACCCCATCTTAGCACAAAAAGCCTTCTAGAACATCTGAACTTTATCTGGGGTTAATTAGAAGCACGGAAATGGTGGCAGTTGAGTGCTGACTGCCAATTAACAAAGTCTGAATGTGATTAGTTCATTCTGAATAAAGCCAGACCCCCACTTATGAGGGTGTGCGCACTTGCGCAACCACATTTTCTCATTTGTTTGTTTTACTACTTCTCCTTAAAATAGTTTTTTTAATTGAGTTGTGCAGGGTAAAGGTCACATTAATGGTGAAAACAATTTGAAAACTTGTTAAAAAAAATAAAAAAGCTAAAAAATATATTGAATCAGGGGTGTGTAGACTTTTTATATTCACTGTATTTTATGAGTGAGCAATATTGTGTGATTTGACTAACCAGTTGCTTAGCCTCCCCCAAAAGATAAAATTTCGCGACTTGCTTGATTTTTGCCACAGTTGGAAACTTGAAGGTTAAGACTTGAGACTTGGCACAAACCGTTTTCTCCCACCTTTGGGACTTAGTGTAACTTTCTCCCCCCTTTTAAACAGCTGCAACAAAAGAACATCCATGGCCTCAAACTACGGACATTAAACCCCGTCACGTTCCCTTTTGACTGACCCCAGCCATGTGATAAATGGATAAGACAAAAGAAAGAGGGAGGCAAACAGCACCTGGCACGTTCCATCATTGATCTTCCAAATGAAACCTTCACATCATGTAGTGAGCAGGCCACATAATACATTGATCGCGCACAGCCAATCGTGTGCGGCGGCAGAGCCGAAAGCAGCTGCTGGGAGGAGACATGCTGAGAATGTCACGCGCGCACACACTGGCACTTGGCCTCTCTTTCAAACACACGCGTTCTCTCATGGCCGCACATGCTCGTAAAAATCTGCTGCCTCATAAGTTAGATGGCATTATAAGCAGTGGGGGGTTTATGTGGAAAATAATTAGTGCAGCCACTTGTTGCGAGGCGAGCTTCATGGGGCTCTGCCAAGGAACTGATGTCAAAGAAACAGGTTGAAGTCTCAAATGAGAGACAAGATTTGTACATTGGGGAGGAGCTAAGTTTGGCTTGGGTTGCAAGTGAAAGTTTGAGAATCCATTTCCAGTACATATTAAAAAAATAAAAATAATAATAATCATGTGTAAGCCATTATTTTTAACGATAAGCTGGTAAGTAAGATTATATTGATTGAAATGTTTTGGTATCATAGTTTGTGGTATTTTTGCTGTTTGAGATACAGTATTAATGTCGAATAAATATGTGGTGCCACAAAAAAAAAAAAAAAAAAAAATTATATATATATATATATATATATATATATATAAAAATAATAGAAATCGTCAATAGTTTTTTTTTTTAATAGTGTGATTTTTTTGAAAAACATTTTGAAAAGATGGCAGCAGCCAAGTGTCAACAAATGATCCATTTGCAATGCAATAATCATTTCCAGGGTTTTTAAATGTTTGTTTTACTATTATACAGCAGTTAACCTATTTTTTACACTGGTATGACAGTTACAAATAACAAAAAGTGAGACGCAACTTAAAGTTAGGACTGCTTTGTTTTTCCTGTTTACTCTCGGAAGTAGTTGATTTCTTTAAGGAAAAATAAATGTCAGAGGTCAACCAGTGTCCCAAATTGGAAGGAAAGAAAAACAGTGTCATCTGGTGGACTTGGTGTTCCACTACTCCTCCTGTAGTACTGTAGGTGCAATTCCAAGGCCAGCCGTGCTTCCAGACCAAACAAGCTCTGCTCATCCCAACAACACTCCATTCAAAGTCAACTACTCAAATGGACTGAACATTCTAGCGTTGCCTTCCAGTTCACGGGCTAACAAAACACCATGTGTTCTAGCATTTGATTTAAAAGGACGAGCGGACCTACCCTGCCTGGAAATCCAAAACAGTCCATACTGTCAGCAAGTCCTCCACGCTCACAGCCATGAAGTCCAAATGGTACTGAGAAGAGTGTCTGCAGAGTGAGCACTCAGTATCCTACCACATCCTGTCTTTCCAGCACGGACACACACACACACACACACACACGATTCCTTGACAGGAGGGGGGCGGTGGTGGGGGAACAGCCGTAACGCAGCTTTGAATGAGACGGTTGTTTTAGTGGATTAGTGGGAACATAATTCCAGCCTATGAGTCGACTTTTTTTCTCTGTACGTGTGTGTGTATGTGTAAAAAAAAAGGGGGGGTCGATAGTGGGGCAGCTGCCAGCCAGTGTAGACATTTAATTCAAATTCGCATCGCAATGTAGTGGATTGAAATTCTCAATTCATTTATTTATGTAAAATAAATATATTGTTTATTATTGTAATACAGATTAGTTTAGTGCTTGTGTTTGTTGTAAACAAACTGAATTTGAAAAAGAATCGCATATTAAATAGCAATAATTGCAGTTAGACTATTCAGCCCGTGCATAGACTAAAAAGAGAATTGTTGGACCAATGTAAGATTACAAATTGAATTGTTGACCAACTTAAAAAAAAATTATCGTTTCAATCGGTAACACGTGATTGAATTAAGTTAGTCCAAAGTGAATATATTAAGTTTAATTAATTATGTGTTTATTATAATTAGTTCTGAATTAAGTGAATCCAAAGTTACTCCAATCCAAAGTTTAATGTGTATTGTGCCCTTTAAGAAGGTAATGTTAAGGCTTTTTCTACATCATGCATGCTCCACCAATGCCCAGATGAGTACGAAGAGCCCTGACTGTTTTACTCTGACTGCACCTATCAGCTTTTATCTCCCCTTTATAGTAGAGTGTGCGGACACTGCACAGTTTCTTTGGGGAGGGGAGGGGCGGCGTTTTTCTGACCTCATTTGAAGTCATGTCTTCCTTTGTTAACTGTGGCTGTCACTTTAAGACGTACTCGCACGCAAACCAGGAACGAGCCTGACACAGATGCTGCAGTTACGCTTTGGGCCAGAGGTGGTAGTCGCGAGCAAGAAAATGACAAACTGCACAAAGATCAACAACAACAATTCCATTTGTAATGTTAAGTTGGTTCAACAATTCTCTTTTTAAAGTGCAGTAGCACTGTCTGAATTCTCGCATCCCGTCGTGTCCTGATGACTTTACAACTCATTGCGTTAACACTGCCTGGCGCAATGTTCCAGTCCTGTCCTGTCTGCTTCTGGTCACGTCAACTTCCTCATTTTGTCTGCACTGCTTGACTCAATGCTCCTGTCCTGTCCATCTTGTCCTATTTGCTACACTCTACACTTTTTGCGCTGACTGGATGAATGCTCCTGTCCTGTCCTGTGCTGTGCTTAAAGCCATCCTATTGGCTACTTTTTGTGTTGACTTGCTCATTGAGTGCAACACTGCTTGACTCAGCGATTGTGTCCTGTCCTGCCCTGTCAGGAACTGGAAGCCCCAGCATAATAACAGCAGCGATGTGTTTGCTTACCTCAACTATCTCCGTGCAGGCGTGGGAGACCATGTGATCCTTATGAGGGTCCACCACAGCCACGTGGACCACCGCATTGGGCGTCCCGTCCTGACCTGAGGTCTCCAGGTCGTTGCATGCTACACATGGGCAGAGACAAAGTGTGTTTTTAGATGTAAAGTTAATGTTTGTTGATATACAACTGCTGCATTTGTTTCTGATTTTATAACTTTTTTTCCAATATAGAAATTTTGTTTAGCTGTATCTTAATTAAAAGCATTGGATTCAGTCTACGGCATATCTTTAGGTCTGAGCTATGCGTAAGACCGTGTATTGACTATTTGTGGAACAGGTGGAATTCAATTTCGGAAAAATATGATTTTTTAGCTGAAAATATATATTTTTTCCCCTCAATCATCTTCCTTCAGTAAGTGTGGGCCCAATGTTTGTACAAAACACAGTCGAGAGGATAATAATCAAATTGGATTGCTTCACAGGCTGACGACAACAGAAGCCAACAAAGTGCCCTCACAGTGAACTATTTAGTTTATTAGGCTGTCCCTCATTCGTGCTGGCCTTTCATTTCAAGGTACAAGAAATCAAATGGAGCTGCTGGTGAACTGAAGGACAAGCGGCTGATTCCATCACAAGTTCAAGCAATGTGATGCAACGATGAACGAATTAAAAAATAAATCCTCTTTCCATAGCAAAGTCACACTTGTCTTTAGGCTACCTATTCTAAAGCTCGACATTGTGTGAAACCTTGGCCTAGTACATTACAAAAACAACTGGAATTAAATTCCTCTCAAAATCATGCTATATAACTTTGCAATTTTTATATATATATATTTGTCATGAGTGGACTTTTTGGTGATAATATATACTTTTTTTTCTTCACATGTCGGACTTATTTTTGCATCATACAGGTTTTTTTTGCAAACATTTAAAAAATAGAATATCTGACTTTTTCTTGTAAAAACTTATGAGGCTTTTTTTCCCTAAAAATATAAATCTCAAAAGTATATTTACTTCTTCTAATAAATTGCAGTTAAGAACATTGAACAGTGTACTCCATTACAGGCTAAGGTTCGATGGAGGCCACTGTTTAACCCAGGAACCTTTTTTGTTGTTATTTATATGACTTCCTATGGGTAAAAAAAACAAATATTTATTTATTTACTTACTTTCTCAGCTTTAAAAAAAATACATCCAGGAGGAAAATGCATTGTGTAGTTAAAAAACAATTAGCGTCTTTTGTCTTTCATTTTAGTGTTGCTAACAGAACGGTGGGCAAACAATTACGTATAAATATACACTGGTTGTTATTGTGACTTTTGACATGCCCCATAAAAGGTCGCCACAATTAGCCACTTGCCGATTGTAACAAACCAATCAGGCTTTTGTTAGGCTATGAAGAGATGTTAATGACCAAGAAGCTAATCACAGACTCATCTAACAATAGGGAAAAGCGCTAATATGCTATTTCGTCTACCTAACCTGAACCAAAGACCAAAAAAAAAAAAAGAAAGAAAAAAGAATGATGCTTGAAGTAGTTAAAAGCTGCTGGACTACCCACCACAAAGCCCCTTGTGATTTTTCTGTTGAAATGTCACAGTGTGAATGCATATTACGCTCATCATGCCTGAAAAGAATGAAAGAAATGCCACATATTGACGTGGGACTGTTCTTTGAAGTGAAAGTGGATTATAGGTTGCTGCAGTCCGCTTTGCTGCAAAGGCCGCTTTTCGGGCGCGGCGACACGATGGCTCTACACGGTGGCTCGTTGCCTACTATACATACAAGCGCACACGTATGTTCGAACCACTGACTTTCAAGAATTCCTTGACTTGAAATTTCACACCTTTCTTGCCAAAATGACAATTTGGTACACTTGATTACCTTGAAAGTAATTACTCTGTGGGGAATGTACACAGTTGTATCCTTTCAGTATGAATTAAGCAAACAATAGTCTCCAAGCAACATTTCCATCCCTGATTTTTGTTGTGGAATGTCTTGAAATAGAACTCCCGACATCTCGGGTGTAATAAAAAATGAATGAGACTCTCCAAACACAAAACAAAGTTTGAAGACATCCTCTCATCATTGTGTCAACAGTGTTCTCCAGGCCTTGTTTGTGTTTGTGACACTTCATTGGCTTCTCCAAAGGCATCGGGCTTTAATGATCAAGTCAAGATAAAGTGCTGTCAGAATGTATGCGACCAATTTAGAAATTGCTTTCCTTCTTTGCCAGTTTTCTTTGGACAAATAGCATAAATCAGCTTTTAAGTGACACGCGGCAGATGTTGCAGGTGTGTTCATCTGGTAAAAAAACAAAACAAGTACGTTCACTTATCATCATCGATGTGATTTTTTTTTTTTTTTAAACGGCTCAGTAATCCTCCTGAGTGTTTTTAGAGTGTTTCGTTCAGCCACAAGAATTTTGATAGACACGTTAATTATTAGTAGACCCACAATTAAAAAATGTTATTAAAAAATAACCCATACCCGAAAAGACACAAAGTCAGCCATTTTGTGTTATAAGTAGCCATGGTGGGGTCAACCTGACCATTTAGAAGTGGCCATTTTGGCAATAGATGAACTCATCCTTGAGATTTTTGACCAAATTTGAGCCATGTACATATAAAGAGAACACTAATAATGCCACTCCACGTGGTAAGAAGAACTTGATCAAATTAAAAAGGACCCATTATTATTATTTTTTTTTTATTTAAGAAAACTTTAAAACAAGAGGAGAAAAAAAAAACGTGCTTACCAAGGCTGAACTCCACCTGAGGCATATTAGGAGAGCGAACAATACCTGAAAGGGAAACAAAGTATTTGATTAATAAAAAAAGCAAAACACTTATATGAGAGGCTATTTTAAAAAATTGCAAAAAACCTTGGTCGACAGTAACTATTCTGTAGCGTAATAAAAAAAAAAAATATATATATATATATATATATATATATAAAATTATTATGCAAAAAAATAAAAATAAAATTATATATATATTTTATTACGCTACAGAATAATTACTGTCGACCAAGGTTTTTTACAATTTTTTTAAATAGCCACTCAGTAGAGAAAAAAAACATACACATGGGTTCAATATACACTGATTAGTATGTACAGTAGAACTGCCATATATATAATTTTAAAAAAAGTCCCCCCCCAAAACATTTGAGTTTCAAGTGACAATCCCTCCCATGGGTCTGACATCTGGCAGCGTCTTAGCCCTCCTAGCTTGAAGGGCTCTCTGCTGCCGCAGCTCGACATGTCATCGGAGCTTATCAAAGTTTCATCAGCATTGGCGCGAACGTGACAACGGCAGCACACGCCGCATCCCGAGGAACTGCAAAGCCGAGAGTCGGCAGAATTCTTTTTTTATTTGGATAGATAATTGGCCTGTCTGCATAGCTGAGTGCACGTAAAAATACAGACTGATGTCTGCTTGGATACAATGTGGCTCTCAATCAACATACATATGTAATTATTGTACTTTTTGCAACGACCATTACTAAGCCTAAAAGACATGAGGTGAGACTTTATGTTTTATTTTTTTGATTTAAATAAGTCAGTCGGTTGGCCGGAAATGCAGAAAAATTGAGGCTAGTCGTCATACTTGTCAAAAAAATCCCAGCCTGGACTTCTTATTCGTCATGCTAATGATGCATACGAGCACACAAACCGTGAGCCATCGCGGCTTGGTTGGGTGTCAATCAATCAGTCAGTTTTAGTGGAACTTTTGAGGAAATTATTATTTTCTTAGTCTTACTTTAACCTGTCAATTTGGAGGGTTTGACTGTTGTCTTATTTTACTCTTTACTTAGGGTGATAGTTTCACCATCTGTACTTTTGTTCATGACCTTCAGTCACCCAACACAATCTGGATGGGGTAGGTGAAATACATGCTCTATAGGGTTTAAGTCTAGAGATAAATTTCTCGCCATGCCCATCTTGTTTAATGATGAATGATCTGCCAGTTAGTTTGGTTGCATATTTCTTTAAATTGTCAGACACGATGTTCCTGAATTTGTTCTGTATTTTTGTTCATGACCTTCACTCTGACCTTCCTGTAGGTTGTTGTTTTGGTAGTAGTTACTCCCTTCATTATGTTCTTTAGCAAGAAAAATGCATGCTGGTTTTAAGTCTGGGGATCGTCCCATCAAAAACTCTCCCCTTTTTCCGTCCATGATGAACTCCTTGGATTAAATTCTTTAAACTGTCAGACAATTATGTTTCCATACACTTCTGAGTTCTTTGTTTACTTTTGCTTTTGTTGATGCCTTTCACTTTTCCGCTCTGGAGGCAGTTACTGATGTCACTAACTTTTTTTAGGGCTTTCTAGCTAAATGTTTCTCGTCATCAGCAGCTGCTGTTTTCCTTGGTCTACCCGTTTGACGTCTGTTACTTTGTACACCAGAGCTTTATTTCTTCTTCAGGGGATTCCAGATGGCTGCATTAGCTGTGGCCAATGTTTTCTGATTGATTTTCCATTTTCCAAAGTCTTTCACCCATACATAGCTTTTCATCGCACCTCAAGTACAATTGTAGTCTTCACGGGCAGAACCCAAATCTGAAGCTTTTGACGCGTTCCAATACTTTTGCACAAAAGAAAAACGGGTACGTTCAAACGAAAGCTGTTTATTTGTCCCTGATGTACACAATAAAATGAAAATGAAATCTGAGATATTTATCCCTTGTGTCACATTTATCTTTTGTCAAAACAAAATGCTTTAGTCGACAGGGAAAAAAAAGCAATTGGCCTCACTTTTGGAAGGTTGTGTATACGCACATTGTATAAAATGATTGTTGTACAAAGTTGCTTGGCCCGCCCGTACTGTACTTTGGTAAGAATTTTGAGTCTGCACGGTCCATTAGTGGAGCTGATGAGCCATGGTGAGGCCGATCGTGTCCGAGCCCATCCTGTAAGAGGCTTTTTTGCCATTTTCCGTCCAGTGCAGATGTTTCCTCTCTCGGTTTGTGTGCCCGACTGCGAACGTGATGAATGAGATACAGTGGCCGTGACGGATGAGTCGTCGGTCCTGTGGCCATCATCGCAACGGGAGCCCCGAAGGACAATGGATAACTAGAAAGCCTCGCGCTGACACTCACCAAGATTGCAGTGTGTTTGCATAATCTACGATGAATGGCTACATCTATCATTTGTGGCATTTTTGGGAGGCCCTATACGCTATTACGACGCTATATGTAATGACATGTTTCTGTCGGCTTAAAATACTGCAGACACAAAATGAAAGGAAGCCCTTTACAAGCCTGCAAAACATGAGCTATCCCTGCTTGGTTTTGTTTCAGTCAGTCTTATTTTTAACAATGCAAAGTTTTATTTTAACGCGTCAATTATGGGGATTAACTGTTGTTTTATTTTACCTTGTGTAACTGTTGGGTGATTTCGGGTAGTCTCATTTTAATGAGCAAAGCCTTTGAGGAATTTTGTGGAATGCTTTGGGATTTGTGGAAGATTTATGGTCATTTTACCTTGCAACTTTACAGGGATTAAGTCTTGTACTATATTACATACTATGTTACAATAATAGGATCAACTTTTGGGGGACTTATAATAGTTTTATTGTAACCATCTTAACTTTTTTAACCTGTCCAATTTTGGATGGATTTATTGTCACTATTTTAAACCATGTAACTTTTGAAGTTATTACAGTCGTGTTATTGTCACTTGCTTCATTTTCAGTCTTACATTTACAAGCTCATTGCTATGGCATTTCTTATTCATTAGTATTTTTCTATTTCTTACTTTAATCTACGCATCTGTAGTTTTTTTTTATGCTACGCAGTCAATTCTCTAGAGTAAATTTGACTATTTAGATAGGGGACCAAATAGACTCAGTTTTAGAGTAGGCTATGATTTAAACTAGGAAGAAAGTAAAATAAAAAAATAAAAAAGATCAGATAAAAGTCACTCAAGGGTTGAGGAACAAACTCACGAACTTCAGCCACACTACCACCTGAGCTATGCCCCTCCTACTGTTTGCTTATCTCATGAGACCAAATACATCGTTTTTGGTCTATTGGAGTTTGGAAGATTCCAGCTGACATGAGTGATATACTAACACACAGCAGGAGCTGTGCGGCTTGGCTGTCTCCCGAGCTGAAGGTCGTGAGTTTGTTCCTCCACCTTTGAGTGACTTTTATTTACTTTTGTCCCAGTTTTTTTATTTTACTCTCTTCCAAGTGTAAAGATTACTCTAAAAGTGAGTCTATTTGGTCCCACTTTAAATAGAGTGAAATTTATTCTACAGAATTTACTGTGTAGTCTATTTTGACCTGAGCAACTTTCACGGCAGTATTTTTTTACTTGCACAACTTTTGGATATTTAGTAGCGTTTTCACAGCAGCCTTACTGTAACCATGGCAACTGTCACTCAGTTTTACCCTTTGCACTACACAATGACACTCCATGCTAGGAATCAACTGGACCAAGGCAAATGCGGGATGCTTAATTACAATAATTAAATCCGTTACAGATCAGCAACAATCACAAAGCTAAACGCAGCGCAGATGCGTGGGGAGACAAGTGGCACAGGTGCGCCGCTCACAATCGATATCCGCTGGCATTATGAATATGCTAATGAGCCCGGTGAGTCGGCAGGCGACATGCAGATGCGACTCCCGCGGGGGGCCCAAAAGCAAATGAGGTGTGCATCGCCTGCTGCAGCGCACTTTTCATCGGGGCTGGAGGAATAACAGCAACATCTATCAAGCTCTGTCTGCAGGTGGCACCATAGGGGAAGTTGGGAAGTGGGAGCGCACGGGTGAGGGTAATTCATTAGAATGTGCGAAAGATCGGGTGGTTGTCTTGGCCAATGACAATTACTGCGGGACATAAGCAGGTGATCATTTAACCTCCTTTCCATTCATTGGAAGCTCACTTGGAGCTTTGGCCTTTAGCTCATGGAAGATGCTCAGTGGAAGTCTGTGGGAGTGCCGGGAAGTGAGGTGCTTCTTATTAACGCCAAACACGTAGTAGGTAGTTTGGAAGGCATATACATACATATTTCAAGAATTTTTTGTATCTTGTTGAGTGTGAAATTACGTGAAAAAAATTATAGTTTGTGGTATATTTAATTTAATCTGTTAATATAAGCAGTTGTCAACATTTAGCGAGTCAAGCGAGTAAAAAGCATGGCATTATCATAATATTCTGCAAGTGTGAAAGCGGCGTGGCTCACAGAAATGCAGAATATTCCTGACTCCACAAAAAAAAATGGTTGCATATACTGCAGGCTCAATAAGAACAACAAGCAATTTCCAAAGAGCTTTGATAAAGCCCTCACTGTGGCTATAGCCTCCCTTACCCTCTTCATGAATACATATTACATGGAAGAGCCCCAGCCTCTGAACAAGCCCAGTTTATATTCCCAATGCTATTTACTTTGGATTTGGAGATGATATTAATAATTCAAGTGTGCGTGTGTGTGCGTGTGTGTAAGCGTGGCCGGCTGACCGCGGCGGTTTGATGTTGCCGGCCATCGCTGAAATTTTCACCAGACCACAAACACCGCCACGTGAGAGACGCCTCCCATCTTGTTTAATCCGCCAGAGAGTACAAATCCCACAAAATTGTGGATTATTTCGCCGTGTGTAGCAAGGCCACATGGCCCGCAAGCTGCCATCTTGTTAGCTTGCAACTCTTGCAAGGTGGCAGTGGTGCATAAAATGATGTATTTATTTAATTATCTAACTAGCTAGCTAGCGGTATAGCACAAAAACAACATAGGTAAATTACAATTAGTTGGCTCGTTAGCCAACCAGCTATCAGTATTACACAAATATAAAGATAAGACTGTCAATTACGTGGTTTGTTAGACAACTAGCAAGCTGTTTTAACGGTATGTAAAAATTATTATTATTTAGACAATTAGCTCACAAAAATAACAGTTAACTAGCTAACTCCATCCCACACTTTAAGCTTTTAGGCACAGTTTACGTAATAGTTAGCTAATCGTATTAAGCAAAACAGTCATTTAGCTGCTTCACCCTTATATAGCCAACAGTTTGTCCGTTAGCAAACCACCGTTAGTTAGCTAGTTCAGCCAAAACAATAAAGACAACAGTGACAAAACTCTATCTAATCTTGCTATGAATAGCATCCAGTAAATTAGCATAACGTCATGGTAGGAGGTGTGTAAAGCTGCCATTGGGTTCCACCTTTCAAAGTAGCGAGCATCACCTGCTTTCCTGTGCTGTCACCGTAGAGGAGGAGGAGGAGGTAAACTATGTCACCTTGCCACCGATAATGGGGGCCTGTCAAGCCCGTCTCTTGTGCGCAACATGCTAATTATGCGTTTTCTTTTGCTGTGCTTGGGTAAACAAAAACTGAGGCACAGCGCAGCACAGCAGCAGGGCGACCGCTCCACTCCCACACCTGTCACATGTCATCCACAAATGTGACGGACTGTACGCACGCCCGCCGCGTATGTAGGGTTCAACAAGGGATTGGAGTGTGTAAATGCAAATACGTTTGCGTGTACAGATTTAATTGTGCATGCGTGGATCAAGATATATGATGAAAAGGCAACGTGGGAATTGGGCATATTTTGCTCCCCTTTGGGAAGATGAATAGGCGGTAGGTTTGCATGACAATGTTTTAATTTGCTATTATGTGTATTGGATATCATGCACATTATTTTACTTTAGGTGAAATACTGTAGTCCTCTTTCATTTGACTGCGCGCCCCTTAGGCAATAAAATGATGACAGAACACAGAAGCAGACAATAGTTGGTTTGCATTTATGGTTAGCTGCAGGTAGACGGTAGTTTGACTTTAATTGCATGAGGAAGGGAAGTCCAAGAGACAATTACCATTTTATTTGAAAGTCGGTTTCAACCAAGTGTCTCTTTACAGAGTTCAAAATGTTTTTGCAACATGCAGAAATAAAATTTATTTTATACATAAAGATGAAGTGTAGTGTTATCCTCACTCCAGATTTAGAAGGGTTTTGTGGCTCCCAGTGTTATTTTCTTTCCGTGGGAGATGGTTCAAATGGTTCTTTAAGTATTTAAAAGGTTGCCGAACCCAGTGCTAGATGTATTATGCAAAAACTAAATATTTTGCTAGTTAATTAGTTGAATTATGCAAGAAGCAATGATGTCATACTTGATCGCTTTAACAGTTTAAACAACCTGGACAGAAATGAGGAGTAGCATCAAAACACAAGTATACTGTACCAGCGTACCAAACAACGTTTCTCTACGCAACGACAAGCAAATACCAGGCCAGCCAAAATGACAAGGCCCGCTTTTTTCCCCACACTTTGACACATACCACTCTGATTTTTTTATTCCAACCGCATGTCGAATCCCTACATTTCTACTTAAGCAGACGCCGTGCCATGCCGTGAACGTGAAGCAGCTTGTTTTACACACCCACTAGGACTTGTTTGGCTCATTTCTGCATTGCCAAACATGAGTATGGTGGCCCTAAAGGGTTTGAAAAACCACAATAATGTTTAGTTCCTATGATGAACTGAGCACTTAATCTACCCCCTCCCCCCCCCCCCCCCCTTCCTTCAAATGGACCTCAACACGCTTATCAAAATGGACAGAAATTTGCTTGAGGCCACAAATGTGACTTAGATTATTAACCACACCAACCGGGACTTGTTTGGCTCATTTCTGCCTTGCCAAACACGAATAAGATGGCCTTAAAGGGTCGTAACGGCTCAATACTGTTAGCTTATAAACTAGAAGATTCAGATCACTGTAATTTTTTTCCTTCCTTTAAAAGTACATTCATGAGAATTAATAGACAGTAGCGCCAGGCCACAAAAGTGGGGTAGCTTGTTTTAAACACATTGACTAGAAATTATCAAGTCATTTCTGTATTATTGAACATAACTATGGTGGCCATAAAAGGTCAAAAAGGCTTACTTTCCTGCTTAGTTACTATGAGTTTCTGACCTTCAAGTGAGTGTCTACAAACGTGCCACGGCTTGTTAGCGTGTAGGGCTTATTTGGTTCATTTCTGCATTGCCCAACACAAAGTAGGGTGGCCTAAAAAAACTTAATTTCTTTTTTTCTGTCTCAATACTTGTTAGATACACGCAAGGTTTGGACCACAGTTAATTCTTCCTTAATTTATGATAAACGTTTACATGCATGGATGAATAGTTGCAATGGCAAAAACATGGCAGCTTGTTAAACTCAGTAGCTTTTTCTCAGTTTATGTTCTTATCTGTTCTTACGTCCTTGTGACCTCGTGAAACGTTATCAGTCATGGGCAAAGTCCCATACCAAATAAAAGTCTGCATAAACCAAGAAATACCATATGAAATACCTGAATGTTGTTCTTGTCTGCTAGCTTAAACCAAGGATGCATCCGTTGGTCACTTGGCTGGGAAAATATTCCAAGATGCATTTTGTCAAAATGGCGGAGGAGAGGATTCACGTTAGTGCTTTTTTAAAATTTTGACTTTTAGCATTTTACAGAATATGTTAGATACGGATATAGATCAGGGGTAGTTCACAAGTACACACCCGTTTCAATTACATTTTGAGTATGTTCATAGGAAGAAAGTTCACGGGATTGTACTCTGCATTCTTGACATTGGTAAACAGCTACGGACTAGAATTTGTCTCACTCATATCTGCATTGGCAAACGAGTACGGTTGTGCTAAAGTTTTTTTGTTTTTTTTTAAATCAATACTTATTTTAGGGCTCAGATTACAGTTATCTTTTTCCTTCTGCCAGATGGACATTTAAGTGTATGGGCAGTTAGTAAACTGGTCAGTAGTACAGTTAGCTAACTAGCTAGCAGTGTGAACAAAAAACTAAAAAAGTCATTTATTCATCAGACTGTTGAGCATATAGCTTCTTCCGCTCAATTTCATTGCTCAACTGCTAATGTTTCAAAAACATTTGATGATGATAATCAAATCTGAGATTACGTAATGGTTCCACCGATTATTTTTTGGGGTTTTCAGGCACTGTCTAATAAAGTATTAAAATGGACAGATGGGTGTTTTGGCGCCTTCTTCCATTATTGATGCGAGTTAAGGAGTTCCATGTAATGTTTTGCTACCATCTTGTGGCTTCTATAGGCAAATAAATCAATTATCACAACAGGGCTTGGTCCCTAAATAGTGGTGAACACAGACTTGCTATTAACATGGTGATTACTGCGATTAGGGTTGCCAAATTCCATCAATTTTCAATGTTGAAAACTTTTATGGAACGTGGCCAGAATTAATGGCAATCTATGTAAACAACACACACAAACACGCATTTCCCAGGAAACTTTTTAGACATTTATTGGAAATTATCCAACCCTTAGTAGTAAGCCTCTTTTTATTATATGACCCAATGTACCTTCACCAACTCGTTAACTATGCTTCTTCTTTCTTAGTCTCTGGGGTATCCACCTGTATCTTCTCCTCTTGCCACATACACACACTCGCTTCATGGGATGTGTTTTAAAGGGGTAGAAAGTAATCTGCTGCTGGCGCAATCACAAATAGATGGGAAAAGGATACATCAGCAGGGATGCTTAACGGTGTGATGAGGGTGGAGGACACAGGTGGAGGACACAGGTGGAGGAGCCGGATGAAGAAAATACAAGACAAACCAACCACAATGCAGGAGGCTCACCGGTCGCATGAGGCAGCTCCTCTCCAGGGCAGCTGCTCAGCTCCTTCAGGTCAACCACGCAGTATCCCGCCTCCCGAGCCCCATCCATCTGTCCGGCTCCCCCTTCTAGTCCTCCACCTCTTCTCCAGCCTCCTCTGCGGAACACCGCCGTCCACTCCAGTTTTCCCCCCCACCTCAGACTAACGACGCAGTTTGGCGGGGAAGCTACCGTCACGGCGATAGCGATCTGTGACCGCGCTCGAGCAGCATCCAAGATGCCTTTCGGAGGAGAGGGACCAGCCTGGGAACGGGGAGGGAGGAGGGAGAGGGGGGGGGGGGTCTAGGAGGTGTAGAGGTGGAGAGTGATGAGGGAGTGAGACTGGGAATTAAAGAAAAAGCAGGACACAAGTGATGTTACGTGCGATACGCAGCTCTATCCATTAATCTCGGGGCTGGCCGAGCGCGCCTAGACAGCACACAGTGTCAAAAAACACACGCACACACACACAAACTCCTGTGCTCTTTTTTCCCCTCTCTCCTTACTGAATGCATGCAGACATGTTCCCTCTGAATCCTGTCATCCGTCTGCCTCACTCCAAATCCCAATTCTCGCATGGGTCTTTTTTCTTTTTTTCCAATCCTAGTACAAGCCACCAGCTAGTTGGATAGTTGCTAGTTATCTAGTTAGGAGCTAATCAGCTAAGTCAGTCATGCACCGGCCAGTTGGATAATTGGCTAAATGGCTTGTCAGTCAGTCAGCCTATTATTGGCTACTTTTTTAGCTAGTTTCACTTATTTAAACTAAATGGGTATTTTGGGGTATTTTTACTTACAGTGATGCCTTGTACCACCACGTACAGGAATGGAGCGGAACAAAATCTTTTAGGGCCTTGGTGGAGGTTTGTGCTTTAGTGACAAGTTTAATGTGTAGACACCAGAAGCAGTAACCCCTCTTCTTACCATTTGCTTCAACATTCTGCCTTTGTGTTTGTTACTGTGCGCCTGCCAAGGTCACCACACAACAGAGCCCACCAAATCGATGCCCATTTGCAATCACGTTTGTTTGTTTGAGCGTGTGTGTTCAGTTTAATGAAACATCGCTTCACACAGTGATGAAATGGCATATACTACAATGTAGATCACTCCTGTAAGAAATCAACCTTTGCACATAATCTCCCGCACTGAAAAAAATGGCTAGATTTTTTCCCTAGAAGTTTTGATAGATTGTGTTATTACTTGCGCAAACTACCCATCACAGACATACATTGTCATTGTACAACCTCTTCTATAGCACCAAGCAGCAATTTAGAGAAGGACTTTCAATTTAAAATATAGAGGAGGCATATACAGTATATGTATGCCTCCTCTTAAGTTATGGTTATTTTCGCTATAGGTTATGCTATGCAATATATGCTAATAAGCAATCCCAGTTAGTGATAGAATATGTGTGTGGTATTGGAGTAATGTTAGCAGGAAGTTATTGAAGCACAAAATATCTGAAATTGTGTTTGTTTCTATTCGTGTTTGAAATGGTTGGCAAATAAAGTCTGACAGACATGGGAAGCGTACAGGCACTATCTGCTTCGGGTCAGTAAAGAACAATGAAAAAAGGCGAGGGTGTTACTCTGCGAGTACCACTAAATGGCTAGTTCTTTAGCTAGCTGGATAGCTCGCGAGCTAGCATGCCATTTTGATGGCTGTGTATTGAGTTTTACAGTTGGTTAGTCCTTGCATGCTTATTTCAAATAAATAAATAAACATTTTGGGTCCGTGTTTAGTTTTTAATTTAGATTGGTGGATCCGCCGCCACAGAAGGGTTACCCGTGATGGCAATAGGAAACTCTATTGATAACCACAGAGACAAACATGGAAATCCATAATGTCCATTAAAAGTTACATATTTGTGATGATTACGTATTTAGACTGAAACGAAGCCGCATTGCTCTCGTACTCTTTTTCTGGGGGGGCAGGTCCTGGTTGGGGTTGCTGCCGAATGTCCTGAATGAAGATAAATTGCTCCCAGCTAGAGCAATGAGACACGAGGTAAATCCACTCGATACGAGGCGGCTTCTTCCTCACTTCTCCTCATGCCTCTGTCACCGCAAACAACAGAACGAACACCGCCATCTTCTTCTTAATGGAAACGTCCATCCATTAACATTCTAATTAAGCTTCTTTTAAAGGCGACACATGTTGTCTTATCAAAGGCTGACGACAAAAGAGGAGGACTGGAGAAAAATCAATAGGAAACCCCACTGCAGATGGAGACGGGTGGAAGTACATGGCAGTGAAGAAAATAAACTAAGCCTATTGCGGAAAATAGATTCCCACATTAACCTCCTCCACAAAGCACTTGAGACCCATTAGAAGCTGTGCAAAATACTCCATGGCTGTGTTAACCCAACAAGTTCTTATAGCTTGATTCATGGTGGCTTGTGCATGTTTGCCAATTCATTAAGAGTTCCCCATCCGCTAAATGGCTATCAATTATCTTCAAAGAGGTAGTAGCTTGATATTTCATTTTTAATTTTTTTATTCTTTTCTAATGTAACTAATCTATGTTATTTTTCTTGCCAGTTGACTGACTGGCCTTGGCGGAGGTCTGAGCGCTATAAACTGACATTCCAGTTACCAGCTCTCATTTCAACTGATACTGTACCTCCACATAGACTCATTCAGTCCAACTGCATTAGCACTCGACAAACATGCAGACAAGCACTCCGGCCTGATGCGTCAAGCGGACCTTTAGATAAGACAAGGGAACTTGAACGCGCACGGTACCCGAGGATCAACGCGCTGCTGAGATTTATGGGAAAAGGTCAGACCTCTTGCAGGGAGAAGGTCGAAACGCGGGCCGATTCCAATCCAAAGCTGTTGTTGTTTTTGTTGTTATGTTGTGTGAAGATGCTGCGGGCCAGCAGGAGGCCTTCCTCTTACACAGAACTGCTACTTCACTCGGAGAAAACAATACAGTCAAATGTTAGAAGCTATTTTAGTGATCAGTCACTTGTTAGCTTTTACATTTGTACTAACAAAGCAAACAGTCTAACTAAATAACTCACTGGCCACATCCATACAACTGATTTACAAGAGATCTAATTAACATACTAACCTGACAACAGACCAACCAACAAGCTAACTGACCAACCCAACACCCAATTGACTGACCAATGATATTGCTACCAAAATACTGACTGACCAACCAACCAACTAACTGACTGACAAACAGACCAACCAAGCAATTAACCAATAACTAAACTGTCCACTTAACTGATTAACTGACTTGCCACCCAACTGAACAACAACAACATAACAGCCAATTGACTGACTGACCTATTAATCAAGCAAGCACTCTGGCTGGCCAACCGATGGCATAACTACTGTAAATGTCCAACTGACCAACAAAATATCAAACTAAGCTTTCAGACTGACCGACCGACTGACTAAACAACTTTCTAACTCACTGACCATCCACCCAAATGACTGACTGACTGACCAATCAGCTGACCAACAATCCAACCACCAATTTACTGAATGGCCAACAAATCAAGCAGACAACTGACTAACTAACCAAAAATCGAACAATACTAAGACAGAAACAAATACGTCTTTATGAAGTCTTGACTGAAAAAAAATAAGTCATCATTGTACAAATCAAGCAACTTGGCACATAAAGCAATTTAAAAAATACAGCAACTGTAACACAACCTCTTTGTGAGGTTAAGCTGGGTTTTCCTTCATTGATTCCTTCACCATGTCCGTATTCAATATTTAATAATATGCACAGCAGATATGAAAAGAGATGCTATGGACCTTACAAACACGCACGAATAAACAACCCACGCATCTGTTTACACTTTACAGCATCGACAGCTGAAAAACAAGCTTAGAATACAATCTGCATCGTCAAATGAAAGTTATAGGCTGACACTATGTCAAGGATACATTTTTGTTGCCCCTATTTTATCACTTGCGGGGGCTGTGGGTGGGGGACTAATCATGCAGCAGTCAATTCTTGAAAGAATCATTGTTTCCCCTAGTTATTGCCTTGAACAAAAGAGACCCGAATACAATCAAAGCCGGTGTGAGATTTAAAAGCAGCGTACAAGAGCTCATGCAAATGTCCTCTTTTGTTAATCCAATTTGGCAATCAGGGCCAGGCCTCTGTAATGACTTGCGACGACGATTTAAGACTGGCAAGTGGCTCCTTCTGGGTTTTGTATGAAAAACTTCCCAGCGTGCCTGACTTTCATTTCCTGCAGGAAGAGAAGGTGTAAAGATGAGCTGAGGTACGGCTTCCTGTCGGAGAGGTGGCGACGGTGTTGAAATATTCACGAGTGGCAGGGATAGCGAGCATCTTCCCGGCTTAAAATAAAGCTTTAAAGTCACTTGCTGGTTGGTAAACAACATGTAGACTCCCTGCTTGTTGCTGTGTACAAGACAATGGAGCCTCCAAACACCTCATATACCACCCTTGTACCTTTTGGAAACACAAATGACTGACCAACGACCTAACTAACAAACCGCCTTATTGACCAACCATCAAGCAATGTAACTGACCAACTGCCTAACTGACTGAATGTTTGGCCAAAGACTAATTAATTTGCTAATTAACTAACCCGCACACACACAATACAACTGACAAACTGGCCGATGATCTAAATAACATCAACCTAACTAACCAAACTAAAATATAACTAATTAACTAACTAACTAACTAATCATCCAACTGACTGGCTTACAAAAATTAATCGACCAATGACTACAGTATCTGACTAGCATAGTTTCTTGTGAATAATGTTTTGGGGTTTTTTTTGATTGGGGGTGGGGGGGATATTATACACAAAGTGATTTTTTTGTGTTATTTGACGTCTTATGTTACAAATTTATATAACATAATAAGATAATTTTTGCTACTCTGACTGAATCAAAAAAATCATCGCGGTTAATGCCGTTTTTGACACCTGTTACCATATTGTAGCGGCAAAGTACCATGGAAGACGTTTATTCAGTGAACTCCGTTTATTGACAAAACAAAGCTACTGTATGGCTGTAGAGGACACCCGAACCCCAAAAAATGCTGCAAAGTCATGAACAGCACCAATACTTTTGTAGTGTTTACTACTAGTTAGTCTGTCGTCTGCTCCGGCTCCAACAAGCACTAACAAGTGACTGCTGATTGGTCAAGGGGCTAATTAACCAATGACCTGGAAAATATCTCTAAATTCAAAGCTTTTGTATCCAAACACTGAAAAGTTCACACAAATTTATTTGCATTGAACTACTGTAACAGGGATTTCACAGGTCTTCAAGCTAACTAACCTACCTAAACTGGTCGAGCAAGTCAATGACCAAACTATCAGCTAACTGCTGAGTGACTGACCGTTCAAGTAGCATTAAGGGAGGAATTCATGGACTCATGGTTTCATTGACAATGAACACCTGTCAACAAAAGATTGTACTTTCAAAATCAATGTTATTGTTATATTGCTGTTTGAGCAAGCGTATTTCTTACCCCACATGCATCACCTGAAAACCTAAAAATAATCTTATTTCCGCTACACTCGTTTCCCGAGCGAGCCACCGAAGTAGAAACACACGGCCCATTGTTAGCATGCCATGCCAGATGCACGACGCACCTTCCCCTGTCATCGCCGACTCCATCTCGGAAACCTTTTGGCTCGCACTGATAAAATATTTAGGATCTCCCGTGATTAAAGTGCATCCCGCTCACCTTGGCGGCAAAATCCATTAACCCCGGGAGAATCGATGCCATCGATTCCACCGATAGAGGCAGGATTGTGCGGTGTGGAGAGGTCAAAGTACAAGGTGAAAAATACAGTGCGGCCGTTGGGGGAGTGGCTGTTTGCTTTTTAGGTGGCATGAAAAATGTATGGGGCATCAGTCAGGAGCACACAGTTATTTGCATGAAGCTTGACACTAACACAAAAAGGCCCCGGAGCACAAAGCATTGTAACACAGCATTCAGACTATTGTCATCGTTCACCAAAGCGAGCCTACAAAACAGGCTTTGTAAAATAGATTAGATTTTTCCCAAGGGGACAGGCAGGTTTTCTTTTAAAGGTTTTCTCCTACACCAGTAGCCCTCTGTATTTGTGGTCCCTGAACTATTAAACCCTTTTCACACTGCAATCAGCAAAGCATAGTGTGCCGTCGACTAACCCATTTGTTGTGTATGTGCTGCCGCGGCACAACCGATACAAGAGGTGTCGGGAGAATGATTGCAAGAGATATCGCTTGAGTTGTAGAGTTATCGGCAACGAAAACGGCATGAGAGATATAGGACTCTTTTCAGAGAGAGGCACACGTGCACTCGGCGTAAAAGACGCCAAGTCTAGTTTACCGTTTGGGAATTTGGCAGACAGTGCAGCGCTGTCCTGGGTGGACCAGGGGTGTTTGCTTTTACATGCCGCCAGCGCACCTGACAACTTGGTGACAGAAAGTAGACTAGACCTTAAACCAGCCAGTCTATTTCTGCTTCTGCGATGTCTAATATGGTGTGCATGTCTCTTCTGCGCTGAATTTTGCGGAAATTACTGGAGCCGCTTTCATTGGTTAGGAAATAAGTCGACTGCGTTCAAACACACCTTTCCACTTTAACCTGCCTATGAAAATAACTAAAGAAAGAAAACTCCACCCATTCACAAAGTTAGACAGCACTTTGCGGTAGAAAAATACACCCTATACTACAATGCTACAATAGCTGCTCACACTAGCCTACCCAAGTAGATAGCCACTGTTTGAG
Source organism: Leptonotus elevatus (assembly GCF_054856555.1). Lineage (NCBI taxonomy): Eukaryota > Metazoa > Chordata > Actinopteri > Syngnathiformes > Syngnathidae > Leptonotus > Leptonotus elevatus. Next base: position 5,396,351 of record NC_141246.1, on the reverse strand, counting down.
AAAAGAGTGAAGACAGTATAGACAAGGCTTCCCATGTCAGCAACTAGCTACTGACTGATGTTTTGTGGAAAAGAAGTATGTTGCTTTAGCTCTTCTGTGACTAGCTTGGTGCATTTGAGGCTGTTTGTTTGTTAGACAACAAGGAGCACCAAAGTAAAGATATATGCAAGCTATATTAGCTTCTTGCGCTAGCCACAGATTAATCAAGCCACCTGGGCAGTACACAAGCTCAGAAAAAGCATCCTCAATAAATGCTCGGAGGCTCATAATTGTCTGCTAAGCAACGACAACTCGCCGACCAGAAGCCTTTGAAGATAAAGCGAAGCCATTAAGCTTTACACCGCCGCACCAAATCATTATCAGCTAAATCCCAGCGACAAGGCTAATGGCAGGGGGAAAATGAGTAGATGATAAGGAAAGAGAGCTAATGATAATTATTTTTTCACTCCAGACAACTGGAAAACAAATTGCTACGAATGGACGACAAGGAGCCCCGTGAAGTGTTACGGGGGTGCTTGAGGGACCTGCTGCTAGTGGAAGTATGTAATTTTTATTACTCACGCAAAAAGCGTTACAAAATTATCTTGACATATGCTGTAGACTAGGATAGCATCTTGAATAAATGTTTGTCCAAAAGTTGGGGTGTTTAGACAAACATCGCCGCTACGCTACATCCACACTCACCAATGAAAATAAAAAAAAATCTGTCAAATTAGCATCATCCATGTCATCTATTCATCCTCCACTCAAATGGATGCCTAGCGTTGTGTAAATAATTGTTGCCGGCCACTCTGACGAAAATTCAACATGCAACGGTTAAAGAGAAATACACCACATTAATTGTAATGTACTGTATACAAATTGAAAGAAACAATTCTCACTCAGCTTTATGTTAATTGCGTGTCAAAGCAATCTTCTGGCGTAAAAACACCCTTTTATCACCACTGGAGCAGCACAAGCACATTAATGCTAATCCAGACCATCCGTGATAACTTTTAAGGGAATCACACAAAGAGCTTTAATGTGATCCATTCCTTCAAGAATTCTTCTTTAATATTTTTTCTGATGACATGGCATCCGTAGGCAATGCTAACCGTGTTTTCATTACGTGAATCGAGATGCTATCGCCATGGCTACTGTGTTGAGCGGTTGAGGTTTCTTTTAATTCGAGAGTGGATGAAGGTGGACGGAGGAGTGCGATGGGGAGGGGGCGGCTGCCTCAAGGCATCAAATCATTTGAACAGAGGTAAGAGGTAATAAGCAGTTATTGCACAGGTGACGACCCTGAATGTATCACGAGGCTCATTGATGAATTGGTTGTTTAGTTGCAGACTTTGGTCAATCTTCTTATTGGCAGGCTTCTGATGCTGACCAAACAGAATCAAAGTAAGCAAAAGCATAGGGCGGTAGTCTTCCAAGAATGCTCTTTTAAATGTAGGTGATAAAAAAGGTCATTTTGCTCGTCAAAAATAATAAAATAAATGCAATCTTAATTTTAGTAAAGAAATACAAAGATATAACAACTAAAATAGTATATAAACATTTTCTTTCACAAACAAACATGGGGAAGTAAGGTAATATAATTATAAGTATTATATTATAATCCATCTCAGGTGGCTGCCATTTTGGCCAATTGCACCCTCTGCTGTAGACAGAAAATCACAACTGCCCTCAGGTCGGATTGCAAACGTCCCGGCTCACCCGTGTTCTGAGTTTGGTCACTTATAAATGTTCAAATCAGTCACTCATTCACACAATGTGGCATAAAAGGCCAATTATTTCCAAATTTCCTGAAATTGTCAAAAGTCAAAATAGTGCTTCAATAAAGCTATGAAGATGGAAGTGCACTGTATCATAGCAGTGATCTGGATTTAAAAGCGAGGAAGAAAACATTCTAAATAGGGAACGATTGGAGTGAATGCTCGGAGGCACTGCTTAGGTTTCATTAAGAATGGCTGGCTCTTCAAAAAACAAGCGACACAATCGGCATGTAATTACTGCCCGAGTGAGACAAATTCATGATCTGAGGAGCTCCAGGGCTCCCGGTGCCTGTGGTCATAATAGAAATATTGCTGTATGAAGTGTGGCTCACCTAAAAGAAAAACATGGAAAAGGAAAGGAAGAGCTCACGTCACCATCCAAAGGATACCACACTATAAACAAAACTGAATGGACTTACTTGTAAAAGTTTTGTATTTTGGCTTTTTGATACAGTGGTTAACTGACAATTAGGGAGGTAACAATGTTAGGCATTCATACATTTGTTGTGATGGTGACAGTTGTCAATTTGTCCGCTAAACAAAAAAAGCCCCTTAAGTTCATTTCATATTTTCTCAATAAATATGCCTGTGGTGATCGGCATCTGCTATCCCTACCCCTCAATGGCTAAAAGCGCTCATTGGGACTCGGAGGTTGCAGATTAAATGGAGATGCTATCAATGCTCGTGGCACATGTGTGGACCTGATAGGGGCCGTAAATGGACAGCCGGTGGCACTGGAAGTGAACATGGCTCAGGAACGACACAGCCGGAGAGGCTCGATGGATGAGGCTGTCATTTTTGGCTTATTGAAGAATGCGCCCGTAACGTTGCGCTATGGCACTTTTTCATCTGCTGCTTGCACAAATTGGCTGTGAAGGGATCTTGATCATAAAAAAGACGACCCAAAATTTAGATCACCAGAGGCAATTTAAAGTTGCGCTATGTCAGTGCAGTACCTCATTGTGCCGCAACATGCCAAGAAAAATTTGGAGGGGATGGGGTCTTTATCTAACCCAGGTAGGTCAGAAACCTACCCTTGCGATAAACAGGGATTTACTGTCTACCCAAAGTCTGGTAATGTTACAAAAATGCATACAAATAAAGGCTCCCAAAAGGTTTGTCCATATCCTCATCATGAAATCAAACATCTTTAAAAACACTAATCCTTTGCGGCGTTTGTTTTTTCCAGCTATGATTTAGTCCAGCCGTTAGATTCCCATTTACTGCTATTAATTATTCACAAACTCATGTTTAATGTTATAAATATGCACTAAAGTCCACAGACTCTACAGCACTGTTTAAAACGGTTCCACCTCAGCCAGACAAATAACATCATGCTTCAAAACCAAAGCGGCTTTAATGAAGACAATGTGTCTCAAACATTTATCAGAGTTAAGAAGAAAAAAAAGTACCATTACCTTTCCGGACATTCTTCCCCGAGGTCCAGAATGGATTTTATATCACCGCCGACACGTCGCCCTGACTAATTTTACTCTGGGATTTAGTGTGTGCTACACTGGGGCTCAAATAAATGGTATTTAATCAATAGGGAGGTATAGTACCATAATAAAAACGTTAAGGTTCTTCAAACGTGCGGGGAACTCTAAATCATGTTTCTATTTTCTGTGTTGTTTTCAGTGTAAGACAGCATCGGTAGAATGTGGTATGGAGTAGTTTGTAGAGGTTAGAGAGCACCTCAAAGTGCAGCTATTATCTCCAAAAAGGCTCGATCAAGAGCTTGTTTATGTTTTGATGTAGTAATGTCTTTGTTAGAGGTTAATGGAGTAGCAGCCTAAAGAAAAAAGCTACAAGCTGGCTTATGTTAGCCTACTGTAGTCTTGTGAAAAGATCACTAACATGAGATTCAAAAGCTGTCACAGAAGAGCCAAATAAAAGATTATGGTTCCCAAAAAGTTGCTCGGGTTTATCAATCAAATGTGAATAGTGATGAAAATAACACAACAGGAAACTTAACCTGCTCAAATATGAACTATAACCATTATAAATAACAACTATAACCAAATATGGCTTCAAAATCACATTTCTAATTGGTCAACTTTCAAAGAAAGTATTTTGAGTTCAATTCAATTTGGAATGGTTCGCCCAATAGTCCAAACAGCGGCTATTACTCCTAGCAGCTAGCGTATGACGCTAGCGTAAGAAGCTGACGTAACAGTTTGTTGTCAAACGTGGTAAACATATGAAACAATGCAGAACACAGTCGCTAGTCATTTACTGAACACTGGCTCAAGACCCAATTAAAATGAGAACACGGACAGGAAGTCAAACCCTACCAAAATAGTCTAGAGGCATAACAGAAACTAGCATTATGTGAAACTGTGAACCATCACTCGAACTTGTCTGCATTTCTTTGTTCTTTAAAAAGGACAAGTAACTAATGTTGCAATACCCTAAAAAGAAACACTTCAAACTGTTATAACATGATATAAACGAAACCAAACCTCAATTTACACCGAGTATCCCTTGACATGACTCCACTGCTGCCATTCCAGCAGGACAGACAGTGATGAATGGCCACGTTTGGCTGTTAAAAATGGGATTCCGACATGACAATCCATCACTTAGCTTGCGACCTGCGCCGTTGTCAAGTTAAAACAGGTCGTTGTTTAACGCAGTGCATGTGCGCCCCTGCAGATTTGCTCGATACAAGCGGCATGATGTAGACCCGAGCACTCGCTCGTCGCTGCGAGCAACTGCTTAGTGACTTGAGCTATTAAGGCGATGTCAAAGCCGCAGCAGCAACACGGTTAAACTTCCATTAGGTCAACTTTCAAAGCTACAGTATTTCACAAAATAAGTACTGTACACCTCTTACAGTTTTGTAAATATTTTATCAAATATTTCCAAGGGAAAACAATGAAAAGAAAAGAAAAACGATAAAAGGTAAAGCAGTCAATGTAAAACGTGTATGTTACAAATTTACTATACCTTCAAAATAATTCAACAAAGCTATTATAATGACTAAACCGCTGGCAACAAAAGTGAGTATAACCTTAAGTGAAAATGTCCACATTGGGCCCAATTAGCCATTTCACCTCCACGGTGTCGTGTAACTTGTTCGGTCTCCGGTGTGTGAGCAGTTGTGTTACATTTGATATTATTGCTCTCACACTGGTCACTGAAAGTTCAATATGGCACCTCAGGGGTGTGCTTACTTTTGTTGCGAGCAGTTTACACATTAATGGCTACGTGTTGAAGGGACAGTAAATACTGTATATACTCGTATACAAGCTGTACATTGACTACCTTAAATTGTAGCCATGTGTCATTATTTAGTATATACAAAACTTTTCCACTGAGGTCAATTCTTTCATAGCTAGGCGCCCACGCACGCAAGAAGCTAACGTAGCAGTCTACATTGTCACTCGATCTAAACATCACAACAAATGAAACTAAAATATTTAACAGCAGTCACAAAAGATCCAAATAAAATTAATGTATTCGCTAAGGACTATTATATTTCGAGCAAGGTTTGCAAGAGTGGGAACAAAAACTAAGTTCAAAGCTACCAAAGTAAAGCCAGTAACGGAGCCAAATGAGACTTAACTGTCAAATCAAACTTGATTTGGTCAACTTTCCAAAAGTTGAATTTCCCATTGAAATTGAGATTATGTAAAGATTTGTTTCAGGGTCCAAAGAATGACCATCGCAGCGAGTTGCTGGCCCAAGAAGCTAACGTAGAAGTTTAAATCTTCCCTCAGTGCAAACAGAGAGACAAACAGAGAGACTCAATAGTGAGCAGGAGTCACAGAAGAGCAAACATTTTTAACCGTAAATTTACCATAGAGCTAAATTGGAACTGATTCATTTTAGAGTCCAAACAGTGGCCATCATAGCCAGCAATTTGTGCATGTTTGTTATTTTGCTATTATTTAGAGAGATACGTATTCTTGAACTGGTACTTGGTATATAAAAATATGAGAACCACAATTTTAAAGGGTTGGTCGAGTAATCAACCAATGGCCCATGAGCCATATGCGGCCCACCATGCAATTCTTTTGAAAACTAAATTGAAATCATGTAACACACATAATAATCAAAAATGAATTTTCATCAATTGAATACGGTCGTGTGAAAGTAAACGGTCCGCTAACCCTGATGTACACAAACATGAACATGGCAGGCGCACGCTTTAGGGTCATGTTATCCAAGTGGACACTGGTAATGTGTGAACAGCTGCGACGTGTGCGCGCACACACACACGCATTGAAGGGTGATTGATGAGGGGCCAAAGAACAATTGAAAATGAGGCGGTGAGGCATATACGACATGCCCACAGGGGAAGTGGAGTGCGGCCACTCCGGAAGACCTAATGTGGTTACCATGACTGATGGATGCTGGATGGCCAAAAGTGCGTGTGTCTACCTCAGACATGATCACTGTGTGTTTATGTTTTACCTCCATTATTACATTTGTGTTGGTCTATTTTGCATTTTGTTTTGTCTTCCTAAGCAAATAATTGAAATTTAAATCATTTACTATTATGCATTTTCCCCCCAACAGTTTAATAAAATTCCTAGTTTTCTTAACACGCCTGTGACAATGAGTGCAACAACATGTGTGTGGTCTATGGTAAATGGCGGAAAAAAATACAGAAAAAATCCATCCTTTCCTATTAATAGAAATGACCTAATATGATAAAGAAATTCAAGTAGCAGCTTTCTCACAATGGCACCACATATTACGAGCACCGGTAATAAATCAACACCTCTCAAATAGATGCCCTCGTAAAAAAAAGTGAATATGATGTCCTCGTGAAGGGAGAATTTACAGCGGGGCGGTTGTGTTATATGGCATTGTTTTATACGCCGCATCCAGTGAAGCGGCGAGTACATCGCCCTTGTCCGTCGCATTCCATGTGTGTCTCTTTTTCAGCGCAGTCACGTTAAAAGTGGACTGAGCGCCGCCTATGTGCTCCTTGTTCCAAATGGAGTCCTTTGCCTGCTGCTTACTCATTGGTAAAGTCTTGTCAATATTGATGGAAAGAGGCCATGATAGAGAGACACAGCGGACATACAAAAAAGTGGCTCATAAGGCCTGTTACGTCTTTTTCAAGAAAGAAGTGGTAATAAAACAGCTAAGTGGCTTTTATTTATTTATATATATTTTTTTTTAAAAGCATTTCAGGTTTAAAAAAAAAAGAATCAGTGCTTTTTCCCTCTTTTTTTTTTAGAAAGTCCTATAGTAATGAGAATAATGTCATAATATTCCAAGAAAAGTTGTCCTTTTACAACAAAAAATCATACCACAATATCTCAGTCTCACAAAAATAAAGTTGAATATTACAAGAAATGTTTTTATAATAGTTGCATTTATTTTAAGTAAAAGTAAAGTTGAAAAATTAAGTCACTTTACAAGAAAATATCTAAATACACAAGAATAAAATATGATTAGTTTGTTTGATCGCAAAGTTGTATTTGTTGAGGAAGTAGTATTAAGAGAAAAGTTATAATTTTGTGAGAAAAAGTCAGAACCTGATGAGTCGTCATATTATGAAATGTAAATGTTCTTATTTTATGAAAATATGGGATTTGTTTGATTTAAAAAAAAAAAAAAAAGTTGTGACCTTACAAGAAAAATCATGATTGTATAAGACAATGTCACAATCTCACAAAAAATAATAGCTTTTTAAAATGAGCACTTAATTTGGGGTACCAAAAAAAGAAAACAAAATAAAATTTTACAAGAATATAGTCAGATTTGCTCAGCAATAAAATTTAATCTTATAGGATAAAGTTAAACTTGTATGCAAAACGAGATAAAGATGACTATTTTTCATGGGGAAAAAGTCATTATCTTCGAAGAATAAATTAATACACAGGAAAAAAGCTGTACATTTGAGTGTTTTTTTGGGTGGGGGGGGGAGTAGTCAAGTCAAACATTTACTTTACAACAATGTTCTATGAGGTCCCATAAGTATAAATACAGTACAGGTATTGTAAATATTGTGTTTGCGGAATATGGAATAAGCAGCAGAAACCACTCGTTTTTATTCATCTGAGGAGGCAGCCATTTTGCCACTTGCTGTCGACTGAAAATGACATCACAGGTAACGACCAATCACGGCTAACATGTATTCTGGGTTTGGTCATGTGACGTTCACAAGTATCTTGTGCTGGGAACAGTGAGTGCTTTGTATGCTACTCCTCCACTGCTGACATATTTATTTTCCATAATTTAGGAGGACCAAAGCCTAGCAGAACCAAAGACGAAAAACTTGTGAACTCCTGCTCCTTCTGGGCTTCATTACCTGTGAACTTAACACAATATTTGCAGTGGTTCCTTCGTGGAATCATTAGAGGTGAAGCAAAAGCTAGAAGGTTGCTACGTGGATTTTCGGAAGGATGCTGTGGAACACTTCAATAATCCACAATGGAACTTATTTTCCTTTAGGGGTCAATCGGAACTGCACTCTTTTAGTTTAATTTTATATAATCACCAAGTAAATACAGATTTGTTTTAAGAAAAAGCAGCCATCCTAAAATAATGTAAATTGTAATTTTATGAGAATAAATGATTCATTTAGAAGAGTAAAGTTGTACATTTACAAGAAGTCATGAATAAAGTTGTATTTGTTCAACAAATGAGGCATAATCTTACAGAAATAAAGTCATCTTGCAGGAATAGACAGGAAGTAAAAGTACAGGAATCAAGTCAATTTGTTGTTGATGATATAATTAACAGTAGTGATATATTTGTGTTAAGGCACATGCTAATCCTACCAAAATAAAGTCAGATTTCTTCTAGAAAAAAATTGTAATCTTATGATTATAAAGCAGTAACATGAGATGAAAGTGGCAATTTTCTGAGAAAAAATTATCAAAATAAAAGTTATATTTGTTTTTTTAAATAAAGTGTAATCTTACAAGACTAAAATGGTATGCAACATTCATAAAACTGTACGATAAAGTAACAATTATTAGAACAATGCAACATTTGGGGGGGGGATCAAAATTTTTACAGAATAAACCAATTAATTTTTTTTTAAATGTTAACCTTACGGGAATGAAGTGGTATTTTCTCGAGTAGAAGTTGTAAACATACAAATTAAGCCGATTTAGTCCACTGTTTGGTGTTATTTGTTAGCAGAACTTGCCAAAAGGTACACAACCAATTTCCGGCAAAGATCCTATTGACTTATTTAGTACAGTAATGAACAGTCAATTTTTTCCACTTATGGAAATTTGCTTTCCTTTTTGGGGGGGTGAATGGGGGGGGGGCAACAAAAGCAAATTCCATATGGACACTTGCATAATTCTACGAGCCCTCTTTGACAATATTTGGAAAATAAAAGCTGCAATGAAGTTATAAAGTGCCACTTTATTTTTATTCAAGGAATTCACTCTGGGGTAACAGAACATAAAATTAATCTATATGCCGATGATATTTTACTTTATTTAGAAAAGCCTGCTATTTCGTTAGGGGAAGTATTTAACTTAACTAAATTCTCACAGTTATCAGATTATTCTATTAACTGGACAAAATCAACACTTCTACCTATTACAGAAAATTCATGGAACCCTGCAAGCCAGAACCCACACTACTCATTTCCTATAGGTAATTTAAAATACTTAGGCATAAAAAATCACACCTAAATTAACTGATTTAATTCATTTAAACTTTACTCCACTTCTGGATAGCATTTATAGTGACTTGGAGCGCTGGAATAATCTTCCTATTTCTCTAATAGGACGAATAGCCACTATTAAAATGAAAGTTTTACCCAAAATAAACAATTTTTTCTCAATGATTCCATTTAAACCTACGGCTAACTGGTTGCAGTTGTTGGACTCAACCGTTACAAAATTTTACTGTAATAAAAAAAAAGCTACTCTTCAGAAAAATTAATCCAAAGGAGGTCTAGAGGCACCAAATTGTATGCACTACTATATAGCTAACCAGCTACAATATATCATTTTATGGGCACAACCCAACAGAGATACTAACTGTTGGCTGGAACTAGAACAGAAGGATTGTAATAACCTCAGACTTCTAGATTTACTCTTTATTACAACATCGATTAAGCGACATAACTGTTTTAAAAATCCAATGATTTCCGCCACGCTGACTGCCTGGTGGAAGGCACTAGAAAATTACAAAAACCCAAGTGGAGCCCTGTGGGCTTTCTCCCCTATGGCATAACCCCGACTTTCAACTTAACAAACAATCGTTTTATTTAGGTGTGTGGGAGCAGAAAGGAATTACACATCTCCACCATCTCTTCTCAGATAATGTTTATATCATATACATCCTTGCTCCAAAAATACAAAATAAAAAACGGAAATTTTTTACATTATCTGCAAGTTAAAAGTATGATAAAGAAACAAATTCCAACACTTCAGGGTACGCTCCAACCGCCGGTTTTAGCTAAAGATATTACCAAGCTTTCTCCGAAAACAACAAAAAAACTCTCAAAAATATATAAGTTACTTTCATATACTGATAAAACGTCTTTACCCATCTCGAAATGGTAATCTGACTTTTGGATTCAAGTTTGTGAAAACGTTTTTAAAATGACAAAACGTCCGGGGGCTTGGGGGCGGCTGGGTCTGGGTTGAGGTGGATGGCGGGGGTGGATGGGCGGTGGGGGGGTGGGGGGGCTGTGGACCGGTGGGGTGCCTGGCGGGCCTGCAGTGCCCCGTCCTGCTGCGTTGGGTTGGGGGCGCGGGCCGTGTTGGGGTGGGGGGCGCTCCTGCTCCTGGGTTTGCTCTCCGGCCGGTGGCCCTGGCGGGGCCCGGGGGTCGTCCTTTGGCGCTGCCGCGGCCTGGGGGGCCCTGAGGTGTTGCGCTTGCCCTGTTTTGCCAGGGGTCGACGGCTCCCCTCTTTGGTGGAGATTTTCATGCATGCCAGATCCACCACACCAGCATCTATCGAAACTCAGACGCAATCTGCTTCTTCCTCAGGTCATTGAATCGGTGGAGGCTGGTGTCTGTGTATCTCACTCTGCTTCGTTTGTCCTTCCTTCCTTTCCTCAGTCTCTTCTTTGGTCTCTTGAAGTCTCCCTGATTTTTTGGATTTGTTGGAATTTAGATGTTTCTGGGGTTGGTGAAGAACTCTGGTTGTTGGCCCGGTGGGTGGTGTCTGGTCGGTGCTGGATTTCACCTTCCTTTGTGTTCGGTTTAGGTGAACGGTATGGGATTTTTTTTAATAGGTTTTTGGTGAACTAAAGAATACACACACGCACATACAAAAAAAAATAAAAAAATAATAAAAAAGAGCAATGATGATGACATTACCGAATGAACAATACTGAGCTCTTTAAAAAAAAAATAATAATAATAAAAAAATAACAATAATAAAGTGCCACTTCTGCAGCACAATAGACTAGTTTATGGAAAGCAGCTGCTTGTCGGCAAACCAAACAATGAAAGCGCACACACGCAAACACACACGCGCACGAGTGCCGAGAAGAACGCGTGAGAAGTACAATAAACCCTTGGGTAGCATTCAGCGCTTGCTCGAGTGCTCTCACCGTGATTGCTTTGCGTATGTTGTCAATACAAGTATTGTTTCCTTTCATTTAAGTACGCATATTCACCATTGCAATAATGTTATGAGTATGGGAATACAGTGTTTTTTGTTTGTTTGTTTTATTACATTTGTTTAGGGCTCAGGCAACGAACCAATCACAGCTCACCTGTTTTGTAGAGCTGAGCTGTGATTGGTTGTTACCGGAGACCTGAGCAACTGTGATGTCATTTTCATGTCATGTTGCTTAAAGGGATACTTGACTCATTGAGCCATTTTCAGCAGTAAAAAGTTAATATTTTGTCCAGAATTAATTTGATAACTTCATTATTTTTCTTGTACAATTAATAATTTATTAATAACGACCAATCATGCCTCAATTTGCTGACCAAGACCAGAAAACCAAAGAGCCATGACGTTGCCTACTTCCTCAGCACAGGTGATGTCCTCTTCAGTCAACAGCAAGTGAAATTTTATTTATTTAAAGGTATTAATTTTACAAGAAAAATAATGAAGTTATCACATTCATTCTGGACAAAATATGAACTTTTTGCTGCCAAAAATGGCTCAATGAGTCAAGTATCCCCTTTAACTCATATTTCACTAACGCAATATTAACCACAATAGCATATTTTGACTAGTGGGGCTGCATAGAATAATTATTGTCAAGATTTTTGGGGGGTTGACTTCCCCTTTAAAAAATATATATACACACATTAAATAATGTTAAGAAAAAAGAGGAAATTGGAATTACAGCTTAAAAGATGGAGGACCCCCTGATGTTAATGAGCCAAATTGTAATGAAATAATTCCCCAAATTGTCAATGGCTCACTCCCAGACACATTTTTTTCTAAGTAAAGACTCACTTGCTTGTGTTTTTCCACATTTGACGGGAGAGGCAGGCACTCCCTCCAGAGAAACAAATATTTGTACATAAGCAATAAAAAAAGTCCATTATTTTAAAGTAATAGAAATTCAACTCCTTTTTGAAGAGCCCACTAGATATTCCAGTGGTCCATTCACTATGGTCAGCTGAATAGATAGTGTGTGTATTCATAGCAGACATATATACACACATATACGCACACAAAAAGTAGGGCTATTTTTGCTCGCTTGATGTATGACTGCTGCAGCGACTGAAGGGAATTATTTTTAATGGAAAACTTTGTCGACGGAAAGTATGCGGAAAGGAAAGAGTGGGGAGAGGACGGCTCCTTACCTGGTGCTTGGGGAGGGGGGGGAGCTTGTTCTTTGTCTTCAGAGCCACCAAAGACGAAAACGACACAGTATGTGTCCAAGTGAATATTAGGTAGACTCAGTTAGAGCTCACTTGGGTTTGTAGAAAAGCAGAACACACACAACAAAAAAAAGTATAATTCAGTTTGAAATTTCTCAGTAAAAATGGTAAAACGTCAAGACTGCACTCAAATCTAAGATTACTAGAAAGATTGACACAGTACTCCAGATTATAACCGTCCCATTATTGCCCTTCAAACATTGACCAAAACAATCGGCCAATTGGTCCATTATTTTGCCCTGAAAATATTATCAAAGATTATTAGCAACTAGCAAGTGTGTAGCGTATGTTATTCGGTTGTCCTTTAAGATGTTTAATGACACCCAAGTTGGAGTTAACTGTAAAATTAAACACACAATGATAAGAATTACATCACTGAATATTTAAATACAAAACATGCTTTGTTTTTAAAACATCGCTGGTCTAGCGCTAATGCTAAAAGCGAAGTGAGGATCCATTCAAATGCTTTTCCCTCAAATAACGAATATTCACACATAAATGCTGTGGCAACACATATCCACAGGTAAGATAACACTACGCAAAGGCAAAAATTCTTCCCAATGTGTGAAAAATTAGTTATTTTAATAGAATTCAATCGCAAATTAATTCTGTACTCACTTTAAGTGTGTACAACATGGATGCATGGCACCACACTGCCCCCAAGAGGCCAAAAAGCACAGGAACAGACACGTTCTTACAATTTTTTCAGTTGGTATTATTTTAGTTTATTCTATTGTTCCATCTTCATCTAAAGCGAACATTGTGTTTTGTGCTTCTTTAGTTGTTGAGGAGTGAATAAGCAGCACTTCAGTTCCACCCATTTGACTGAATTTGACATAGAAAGCGGTAAAGTACTTTAATATTTGATTTTCCGTCGTTGCATAGAGAGCAGCTGATGAGATTTTTACCGTGGCTGAGCTAATGTTGACATTTTTATCACACGGGAACGAGTTGTCCAGTTTGCACAGAAAGTGACAAGGAAGGACCTCCTCGCACGTTTACTCGGCAAATAGCAATTTAATTGGGGGAAAGTCATTTTCCAGCTGCCGCGCATTTCACTCAAACCGCGTGTGTATGAGAATGCTAAATAATTCAAATTCCAAATGGATGGACCTCGGCGGTCTCGGGACTCGATCCCGAGCCTTTAACAGACCCGACAAGAAGATCTGTTGGGAGGGCTCATCGATCTCGGGCCGCCCAGGGCTGTTCTGGAAAGACGTATTGAGCAAATTGTGGAGACTGGGAGGGGGATGCACGTGATATCGAGCAGGGGGGCGGGAGGATTGGTTAGCGGTCGTCTTTCTCGATTAGGCAAGGGATGCCTCAAGTGTTCAAGGGTACGCACTGCAGGGGATAATTGCAAGGTGTGGAATAGAGCAATTTGAGAGTCAATTGGCTTTTTTGGGGGGGCTTTTTTTTGTGAAAAGTGTTGTTGCTCTGTGAAGTCATGAGAAAAAGTGTTCTAAGTTCAACCATAGAAATGAAAACTTTTTTATCATTCAGGGTTAGAGTTAGGGAGCAACGATTTTGAAAAATTACCTTGTGATTCCCCACCACCCAGGGCAATATTGCAATTGTGATTTAATATGCAATTATTTTGTCAAAGTTCTCTTGAAATGTATTTTTTTTTTCAGGGTTAGGGATAAACGATTTTGAAAAGATAATCAGATTTTTATTTTTATTTTTTGTTCCTCAATAATGCAATTGTGAACTAATAAGCAAATAATTTTTCATTTGAGTTTAGGGCTGACATTTTTTTGAAAATAATCTAATTGTAATTTTCTTTTCCCTCAATATTGTGATTTTATTTTTATTTTTAACAATGTCCTCTTCCCATTTATTTTTTTCATATGGGGTTACGATTAGGTATGAACGATTTTGAAAAAATAACCTATTAGTAACTCTACCAAAATATTCGACTAAAAATATGACGTAAACATAAATCAGTACGGTCTATCTTGAATCAGATTACAACAATAATGTAAACACATCTGTGGCTTTATCACTCTAATTCGTCTTGTTTTGGTAAACGATATGTAAGCATGTGGGCTGCACTTCTGAAGCACTTAACTTATCTGCACACTATATAAAAAAATATATATATATAAAATTATGCATTAAAAAAATGTACCTGTCGACTGACGGAAGTGAAGCAAAAGTCTTTGTGATTTGAAAAATGCCTTTTTAGCCCTAGTTTGGATCCTTGTGAATTTTGGACCAAATATTCATGAAATGTTACTGTTGTTATTATTACATTATGAATTGAAGATGCTAAAAATACCCTACTTTAGGCTGTTTGACTTTCAGGGTCTGTGTCTACTCTCAAATGTACAGACAGATGATACGTACCCGTCCAATGCAGGATTCATTAGAAAGCAGGTAGATTGGTCGTTAAGGTTGCAGCGCTCTCCTCATGGCTGTCTGCAGTGCACGTCACTAGAGGAAATAAAGAAGGAGCCATTGAAAGGATGTGCAGCGGTAGAGTGGGAGGAAAAGGCACTACCGGAAAGAGAGAGCGAGCAAACGGTAATCTTTGATACTACTTGTATTAAACTATGTGGTTCATCATTCATACAGTTAGTGCTGACATTACCCTTCCAAATCTAGCAGTCACTGAATTTCTTAAATATGTTTTAACATAAAAGTAGGATCAAAAATGTATTTTTCAATTGTGTGTTTTTTTTGCGAGGAACAACTGTGTTGGTTTTAGTAAATCTCTGAGGTAAAAATAAATAAATAAATATATATGGAAATCTGGCAAATTGGATATAATACTGTATATTATTCGATAGCCAAAATGGCTTGAAAAATAACCCAATGTCACATTAATGGTTTCATCTAATATCGCTTTTGGATTTTCTCATGCCTTTTCTTTGGTTACAATAGGAAATTCTGTACAGTCTTGATGCAGAAAATCCAAAAGAAAGCAACCAATTCCTGATGGGTTTCATTAGCTTCTCCGCATTGTACTTTTGACATTGGAAGACAGGCCAGACTACATGTTTTTATTCAATTTTTTTCCCCCTCGAATGTCATCACCAATTTCTGACAGCTTCCAGTTGCTCACCACTTTCCTTCATTCTGGTTGTCGCAGCAATCAAGCACCCAGCTGGAGGAGTGGTCGGGTTCGTTCTGAAACGTAATAGGATTTACAGTCTCTCTGGAAACAAACTTCAACACTTGTTCGGACTGCGAAAGAAAATAATTGGTTACCTTTTTGTGAAAAAAGAACAAAGATATGAGTCTATCTGTTTGTGCTGTTGACAAAATGGAGTCCTGAGTAAAGATGGCGACTGGCATCATAAATAAATAAATACATAAAAGGGGTTTATAACATATGTGTAAATAATGTTTTGCCATTCAAGGTCTGTGTGTCTAATGTTGAATCAGGTTAGATTGAAGCCGGTCCCTTGTGGAGCCTGTGTATAAGGTAATAATTTAAACAGTGTCAAAATCCAATGTGAACATGTGATTTTGTACGCCAAAATGGAGTAACATTTTGATCTTTGTCAGACTTAGAGCCACAAACATATGGGTTTAAACAAGGTAGTAAAGACATTTCCCAACAACGTTAGTAGCCAGTAGTACAAGGAGTTCCTTGAGCGAGACAATTAATCGAGAAATGCGATTTTGGTAGACCTAAAGCTGGCACAGAAAAATGGAAAGAAAATGGCGGACGGTGACATGGAGTTTGTATCATACATAAATTACTGCAATATAGCAGTTCACTATTAATATTTATCTAATAACACAACTAAAAACGTATATTTTAAAATAATAATTCAATAAAATACATGACTTGACTCACCAGGGATGCTTTTATAAACAAAATCCATCCGCTTTTGCTAGCTGTCGTTTTTAGACCAGAGCTAGCAAGTTTTTGCGACTTTTTTAAGTGCCAGATAAACCCTTTTTACAGGTTGAAAAAAGCCAGCTAGCTATAGTGTTGGTAGACCTAATCCTCACAATATTGAAATTTTCTTGAAAAGTCCACCTTGAAAGGGGATTTTTAGTCACGTCCGTCATTAGTCCTGTCCTCCTTAGCCACCTGCGTGTAATAATGAATCTCATTTGAATACCTATGCTCGACCAATCAGAGGATGAGAAAATACAGACGTCACTTTGACCTAGCAACCAGACCCTGTTTAGTGAATCTGAAATCTGATTGGTTTAAAATGAAAATACATTTTAAAAAAGGATTGGAAGTTGAAATCTGATCATGAAATAATTTTAACACGAGTGGACGTTAACCAGCCAAGACCTATATGTGCAAATTTGTGCAATACTTAAATGAACCATAAATTAAGTGCATAGGAATAAAACTGTTGCCTTGTACAGTATTTTGTTTTAAGAAGCACTGTCCTATATGAGAGTCCTTAGTCCTAGCATGGTGACCCACATCTACACAGCCCAGCAGATTTATGCTCTACCTGTTAAAGCCCAACCTGATCTATTTGTTGTGTGTGTGTGTGTGTGTGTGTGTGTATGAGATTGTGTTTTCTCCACTCGTGTGTAAGAGAGTTATGGCCCAGCTGTCCCGGGCGGAAATAATAATGAATAAGTGCATAGTGAAAATGTGATGCATGTGTTGCGCACCACCGAATCCATCATCCCTCCTTAATAGATTGTATTTCCAATTTGCTTTCACGCCGGTCTGGCTGAGAAACACCTCGTCACTTATTTTCGAACGTAGGCAGCGATAAAATGCGACGTCTCGACCAGTCAGTTGCTTTTTATTTATTTTTTAAATGGGGTTCAGACTTTTTTTAATTATTTTTTTCTCGAAAAATACAACATTCAATTGTCAATTATGTTTACAGTGTTTACTCTCAAGACAGCATGTTTATTCTACAAAGTAGTAAGATTCTGACCTTTTCTTGAAAACCATTATTTTTTTTGTAAGTATTATCTCTGCGGGATTACGAGGAGTTTACAGCATACACCCTAATGCGTGCCTGTGTTTATTTTTACATTGCAATTTTTAAATTCCAATTTAGCTTCCGTCGTCCTAATGATCTAAAAATAAAGGAGAGCTCATTATAACCGCGCAGGGCTTCTCTCATTAGTGGCCATTGCATAAACAAATATTTGTCATGTGGGCACACATTCACTGCTTTTGATTAATTTTACTTCAAAACATTCAGCGCGTGCAAGCACGTCAGTACAGATAATGCATATCTTAAATAAACATCGTCCTCAAACGAATGCCATGGGGGGAAAAAAATAGACGGCACAGTAAATGTCATTATATCACTTCAAAGACGCTTGAGTTAAGAGTTAACCGCTGATTCCTTTTGAACTATGTTGCTAACCAAAACAGCAATACTTACCATATGTCTTGTGTTTGATTTTATGCTTAATTACCAGTAGGAATCATCTCAGTAAAGCTGCTCCAACGCTTCGCCGACTCTTGTTGGACCGGGACCCCGGTGGTCCTATTTGCAAAGCGCTCCCCCAGTGAGTGGAAAATGATTACAGGCCATCTTTATGCTGCTAGTTTGCATTCAAACAGCATGTACAGCCACACAGCAGCTGTCAAATTAACGCTGCATGGCGAATATTTATGGAGAGTGGCCTTATTCTACTTTGTGCTTCTGCATGACTTTATGTGGTACGCCAAAGAGACCAGTTACAGTTTTTACACTTTCTGATGATATTCACAGGGATTAGTAACCAAGAACCACCACAAACAGCAAAAAAATTATGAATATTTAGGCACATCCTCTAAATATGTTTATTAACGCTAACGCCAAAGTCCACGTTGTGAGGACTTTTATTCAGAGGTGGCAAATCGAGGTCCAAAAAGCAAAAACCCTGCCACAGTTTGGCTTGAGCCCCTGATGCTAGCAAGCTAGCTCCCTAAAAGGTAAACAAGCACAATAGGAGCTAGCTAGCTAGCATCAGGGGCTAAAGCCTTACCGTGGTAGAGTTTTTACTTTCTGGACCTGGATTTTGCAAGTCGTCTCTAAATGTACACCGTCAACAAAGGCAGGCCAATTTAATTACGGCCCAGTACAGAACAGAACAGATACCTTTGAGACTTAAGACCTTTTCTAAAAAAAATTTTTTTTTTTTTTTACAACTGTATCATTCAGAAAATCTGAGCACTTCACCATACTTTAAAAAGCCAGCCACTTTGCAAAAGTAGGTGTTGATGTTGGGGGGGTGGGGGGGATTTGACATTTTAATAATGACTTTTGGAGTGGGTTTTGGTTGGAACCATTTAATCGAACTTTTAAAATTCTTCACCCTTTTCAAAGTTTCCACTCAAAACCTGTTGAGGTATTATTAAAAACACATTTCCTTTGGTTGAAGTGGAGGCAAGATTGTTCAAAACACAGTCGGGCTGCCCTTGGATTATGAAAATGTAATAGTGGCAGTGTCATCTTTGGTTCAATAGCAGCTGGAGAGATTTTGCTCAAAAAGGTTTTGTGTGGAATTTAGGGCTGCAACAATGATTATTTTAATCACCGATTAATATGTCAATTATTTGCTGAATCAGATGGGGGGGAAAAAACATTTTAATGTCCATCCTTTGATTCAAAAATAGGATAACAAAACACAAACATGATGATCAGTCTCTGCTTTCAGGGAGGACTACAGAAATCGGATAATAGTTACTGTTTACGAATTTGATGATGAATTAGCTGCCGATTAATCGTTGCACCTCTAGTGGAAATACAGCGGTTCCTTGAGATACGTGATTAATAATCCGTTGTGTGGCCATGTTCATAATGCTGCCTCCACCATGCTATAGCCCCCCATCAAACATACATTTTTATATTGCTTTGTGCAAAATGTGGCGAGTTTTTGAGAATGGAAATACCTTGAAAACAGGAATTGGCAGAACGCTTCATGGCCTTATTTTTCATTTGCTGCTTATTACTACTTGACAGTGAAGTATTTATTTTAAAGTAGCAATTTGCAAACCTTGAAAAAGTGCAACCTTGCACAGAGAAGCGGGACAAAAGACATTTTGAGTACACAAACACAAACACAAACAACCAGAAAGTACAATATCAACAAAGTTGGGTAGAGAAGCTAAAAATAAAAAAAATAAAAATGTACTGCTACTTTGGAAATAATATGACTCAAGATAAAGTACTGGAATAGTACTGAGGAATTGGTGAGAAAACCTGCGAGTTCTTGTAGGCTGAAATGTGGATTTTTAGGCACCGGTCACTATACATGGGGCTTATGTTTTTTTTTCTTTCTTTTTTTTCTCCATAGTCTAAAAAAGGTAGACATTACACAGGACATTTTGTGCTGCCATCGTCAATAATCCAAGCTTTCTCATCACATACAGTCAGATGGAGAAAAAAATTTGTTCCAATATTTGTATTTATTTATTTTTTTACGGGGGGTGTCGGGTTTCCACCCTTTTTTCTGTGTCTAGAATGTTTATTGAAATTTTGATGATAATTTTTAGGGTTTGTTATTCCCCCCATGCATTTCAAATATTCTAATTGGATTGGGAACTAATACAAGAAAATAAAAAGAAAATACTTAAAAATCTAGCATATCTTTGGAGCTTTTTTTTGTTGGGTTGAATCTTCAAGAATCAACTTTCGCTTTGGCTTCCTCGTGACAAAAAAAAAAAAAGAAGAAAAAGCTAAATCTACAAGGTTCTGCAGTATAAAGAGAAATGTCCGCCCAACTTGGACATGTTAGGACCACCCGAGGAGTTGAAAGGGAGGGTAAAAAGGCTCGGCGGGCGATGCGCAGAGGCAACTGCGGCAGACGGTCTCGCCTCGCATTCCCCTTTGGAGAGCACAGCGGAACAGCCTAGATCAGCCTGAGGCTGCTGTGGGAGAAAGAAGCTCAGTGGCGGGACTACAAAACAACAACAAAAAGCCCGGTGAAGGATCTGGTGTGGCCGTGATGAGAGCCGAGTAGGCCTGCAGCGCTCGGTATAATTAATCCTCAACGGGAAGACGAGCACAAGGAGTGGCTGGGTAAAGACTAAAGACAGGCTAAGCGCGATGGCAGCTTTGGGGAGGGGAAAAAAAAAAGGCAAGAAAGATAGAAACCGAGCAGCATGAGTGTTGATTGGCGACAGCTGGTCGAGAAAGGGCACTCAACGACCACACGTTCGTCACCATTCTACCTTCCTTGAAGACAAAAAATGGAAATATTGCGAGTACAATAAATAGATGTAAAATTAAATGTGTAAAGCCTCTCTATCGCGGGGTTTGATCAAGATCACTCCCACAATAATTGAAATCCACTTATTGGTGTTTAAATACATGACACATTTACGGCACTTACTTTTTAAGGTAATCATTTTTAAACATTGAACTAATTTGCTCCCAAAAACGTATAAATACTAGGGGTGGGAATCTTTGAATGTCTAACGATTCGATTCCGATTTTTGGGTCTGCGATTCGATTTCGATTGAGTACAATTTTTGACTCGGAATGATTTGATTGACAATGATTTTTGCTTCAATCTATAGATGTGCAAGGAATTGTAATGATCTACTCCAGTCTGACTCGCTAATGCTAATTAGCGCGCTACTCACGGCACTTTTATCACTCAAAAGAACGGCTCCACACTGAAAAAAAAAACTTTTATTGGAATAACTTGATCGTGACTTTTTTATTCTACTCTCTAATGTGGCTACAACGTGGAACCACACTGCCCTTAAGTGGCCAAACCGGGTACAACATGAACAGCACTCCCAAGTAAAGGCACACACAGACAAAGGCAAGACAGTATAAAATAATTTAAATAAAATAGATTTTGGAACATCTAAAATCGATTCTGAATCGTACTAAATGAGAATCGATTTTTTGGCACACCCCTAATAAATATGTAAATATTACCATGCTCCCAAAGACGCATTTATACATTAAAAAAAAATAAAAAATTTACGCTACAGCATACAGAATATTGGGTTCGAAAAAAAACATGGAACCCACCAAAAGAAAGATTAGTCTTTTCTTTCTTCAGGAAAAAAAATATTATTCACAAATCTGTTTAGAACTGTGGGGAAAATAGCTTTTTTTTTGCAACATGGCCCTGGTTGATCTCTTATACTCTGCTGCCACCTGCTGTCCTTTTTTTTGTAACAACTACCATTGCTTTAAGCCACCTCTTCAGGTCAGAGGCTGCATGATGATAAAAAAAAAAACATGACCATGGCAATATTTGAGGATATGGCCGCAATGCAAAAAAAAACAAGCGATGTTAGGAAAGCGTCTGTGGTGTTGTTAGGCAAAGCAACAGCTGGGAGCGTCTGAGGTGTCTCGGCATGTTGCAGTCTGCCAATTGCCGGCGTCACCACAGGCTCTCTTTCCATTCACAGCATGCGAATTTGTGTGCTTCTTAATTACCGCTGTTGCTAATAAAACAGCAATTGCGACTATTATAGGAACATGGCTAGATGAAGCAAAGTCGCGTCGACGAATATCATAAAAGCAGGAATATACGGACCGAAATGCCGAACGCCTCAAATGTCTGACAGTGGGTACACAATGTTGTTTTCCTCGAGTTAGCCCAAGATAAAGCATCACCTCCCTTAACCCGCTCTATCTCCTCGGCCTTATTCCCTGGCCCGTGCTCTAAATCAAACACGGCGTCCTTTTTATTAATAGCCTGTCAGCAGAGTTAACATTTGTTTCATGTGTATTCATCTGAACAGCTTTTACAAATAGCCCGCCGCTTGTGAACCCGCTCTTGAAATATTGGCCGTGTTTGTTATGTTTTCCCCACCCCCCCTTCCCTCCTCTCCTCATGAATTTCAATGACAGAGGGGAATATACAGTATGTTTATGTATGGCTGAGTGTCGGCAGAGATGCTGCTCGCCGCCTCGGGGCAGGAAAAAAAGAAAAGAAAAACGACCATTATTTTGAGCGCAAAAAAATAAATAAAACACAAGTACAAAACATAATGGTTTGTTAAAATGAGGAAATAGGTGACTAAGATTTTAAGCCATGTAACCTAATCACTGAAATAAAGTAAAAGTAGTCACTCACCCTTAAAAGAACATTAACGACTGTTTCTATGTTTTTTTTTACAATACAAAAATATCACCATATATGCCAAAGGTATCAAACTCATATTAGCTCAAGGGCCACATGGAGGAAAATATATTACCGAGCGGGTCGGATGGGTAAAAATCATAGTATATAACTTAAAAACAAATGGCGACAATTATATGCAGATTTCCGTATTTGTGGGTTAGCCCCACATTACGGGGCTCAAAAACAACAACAAAAAACACAGCAACACATTGCCCCTATGAGTTCCGGGCATGTTGTCGCCACGCGTTTTCCATCTATATTGTTCCCAGAATGCATTGTGTGGCACATTTAATGAAGTTATAAGGACGTTAATCCTTGTCGTATGTGTTTATGTTATCAGTAATTTAATTTGTGTCATATTTAACATTTATGTCTGTCTATGATTTTTTTTTTTTTAAACAAACCGTAATTTTAGGTGGTGTGTATTATGACATCCAAGGCAATTCCAAGTTGCATTGCTCATCTGAGGATTGCTTGTGAAAGCACAAATTTACATGCTTTGATTGTGGCCAGCTGATTGATTGGTCCGACTACTATTATTTTTTTTTTACTTTACAAAATCATCTCGCGGACCGGATTAAACCTCTTTGTGGGCCTGATCCGGCCCGTGGGCCGGATGTTTGACACCCCTGATATATGCATAATTGCATATATGTGTTTATTTATATATAAATATTAGGGATGGGAATCTTTGACTGTCTCACAATTCGATTCCGATTCTTTGGGTCAGCGGTTCGATTCAAAATCGATTTTTGATTCAAAATGATTTGACTGACAATGATTTCCGCTTCGAATAATCTACTGAGAAGAATCGTCATGATCTACTCCAGTCTGACTCGCTAAGGCTAATTAGCCCGATACTCCCTGCACTTTTATCACTCAAAAGAACGGCTATTCATACAAAACACACTCACTGGCAAATGCTCTTTCCCACGCTGCAAAAAAAAAAAAAAAAAACTTTTATTAGAACAACTTGATCGTGACTTTTTCCTTCTATACTCTCTAATGTGGCTACAACGTAACAGTATATCAAAACCACACTGCCCCTAAGTGGCCAAATCATGTACAACACAAACAGTGCTCCCAATAAAGGCACACACAAACAAGGGCAAGACAATAAATTAAATCAAATCGATTTTGGGACATTTAAAATCGATTCTAAATCGTACTAAATGATAAACGCGATTCTTATGAGAATTGATTGTTTGGCACACCCCTAATAAATATAAATAGATATAGCGAAAACGGGCATCGATGATTTGCATATCGTTAGCATAACAGCTAACTTACTACCAATCACCAGGTAAATATTGTACTTGATTCGATTGTAGGGTTAAACTGAAGCAAGTGGACTCCTCGTTTGTTGAATTTGTTGCCTATGGCTAAGCTAACAATGTTTCCTTTCATTCGTCTGCTTAGAGTGCACAAAACAAAAACGAATAAAAATCTTGGAGTGGCTTCTTACATGATATCAAATACGACATCATTGCTCTCAGCGCGGTGCTGAGAGCCGTTCTACTTCATGTTGTGAAAAGTTGAGTGGTCGCCCAGCGTGGACACTTCCAGAAAGAAACTGACAAATAAGATAGCGCAGGACACAATCTATTTCTATCAGATAGAAAAGAGCATCCTGATGACAAATGTGCACACGGGCACAGACAAAAGGAAGGAGCTGATTTTTCTTTTCTTTTCTTTTTTTTTGGTGGGTTGAATGGGAAATAAATGTGACAAAGTCCTGCAACTTCCCATTTTCAAAGACAAACACGGCAATGAAATGCGCGGTAGATCCAATCAGTGATAGAACTGCACTTCAAATGGTTTTATCTTATATATTATTATTAGACTTCACACAACTTTTTATGTGAACAGAATTTTGAACACTCCAAGATGATGATTGTTGAGTTTTACTATAAGAATTGCTTAGCTCCAATGCAGAACATTTAAAAAGTGATATACTGTGTATACTTTCAGAAAACAGTCATAATCTTTACGAGAAAGAGAAGTAAAATAAAAAATATTTTTTAAATCTGATGAAAATGTGTTGCATATTTACTCAAATACTGTTATTTTTCGGAGACAAAAAAACCTAAGTTTTACAGGAATAAACTTTCATTGTAATTTTACAAGAACAAAGTTGTATTTTTTCCAAGAAAAATCCGAATAAAAAATGTTGGGTCATTTTCTTAAGCGATAAAGTCCTAACTTAGCAAAAAGTTGACATTTAAACGAGAATGAATGAAGTCCTAAAGTTGTCATATGAGAAATTGCAGATATTTTTTTGTTAGCCAATCATATTGGGATTGCAAGAATGCATTTTATTTTTTTATTTTTTTTAAACAAAGGCAACACATTTTTTAAGGGGAAAAAAATATTCCTAAAAAGTTTTACAGTATTCATGTTTAAGTTCCTTCACAACATATATAAGGTTTTTTTTTTCTTTATATATATAAAAAAAAAAGAGTATAATACATACTTTTGTAGTAGGTTAAATTGTAATTTTATGAGAAATAACTTTCCCAGGAAAGTTGTATTTTGGACATTCGCAATCATTTTAGTTAGAAAAAAAGGTCTTAGCCTCGCATTAAAGTTGTATTTTGAGTATCGCAAATGTCAGTGTGAGCAAGTAAGTTTGAACTCAATTGATTTAATTGCAATTTTATTCTCTGAATAAAATGACTGTTCTATAAAAACTGATGTAATGTATAGGAAGGCTTTGCTGAAGTGGGAACATAACAAAAACAACTTGTTCAAGACGCGCGCAAGTTCCACAACAACAAACTAGTGTGGAATGTAAACAATATTGTTATCGACTGTGCTGCGATGTGTCCCGCACCAACAAAACAGCAAGAAAGTGACGAGGACTCCCCGGTGTCCGCGCTATTTTTAAACACAACACCTGGATGTGTTATGAATGAGCACGCTTGTGGTTTTGCCTCATAAAACATGAGAACATGCGTATTCATGAGGGTGGGAATAGGCAGCGAGTGGTCTCCGGTGGGGGAGGGGCGGCGGAAACGCGGGGTGGCGTCACCACTGTCGGCTCGGGGGACGTCGTTAGTGTCCTGGTTATTACGCCGTATTTGCATTTAGACTCTCGCAGAACACTTTTGAAAAAATTGTCGGGACAAATGATGAAAGTTAATCGTTGTGAAGTCACAGAAATTGCCCTGCAGTAACTTTTGCCGCCACAGGGGGCACTGCTGGCACAGTGAAGGGAATCCTACAATCATGTCATTAGCTCTTTTTGAATTTTTTTTTTTTGAATTTAGTTTTAGAGCAGGTTTGTTAGTTTTCTTTTTTTTTAAATGCTATATTTTTTTATATACAGTATATGGAGTATTTGTTTATGACAATACAGTGGAGATTTTATCACTCAAAAGAACGTCTCCACGTTGAAAAAAAACAACTTTTATTGGAATAACTTGATCGTGACTTTTTCCTTCTACTCTCTAATGTGGCTACAACTTAACAGTATATTAGACCGCGTGGAACCACACTGCACCTCAGTGGCCAAACCGGGTACAACATGAACAGCGCTCCCAATAAAGGCACACACAGACAAAGGCAAGACAGTATAAAATAATTTAAATAAAATCGATTTGGGACATTTGAAATCGATTCTGAATCGTACTAAATGAGAATCAATTTTTTGGGCACACCCCTAATTTCTGCATTGACCGTTGGTAGCAATATTAGCGAGCAAACGAGAGCCTTTTACACAGAGATCCGAAGCGTCGTCCTTTACCCTTGGCTGCCTTTTACACAGAACCCAGCAAAGGTGAGATTTTGCCACAATTGTGTTTGCGATCATGAAATCAGATGACATCATCGCCAGCGTCAACAGTTGCTTTCCATACAACATGGGATGAAGCGTCAGACTAATGCGAAACCTTCAGCCACCCCCTCCCCGTCCTTCCCTGCGAAGAAACGGAAAGGCGGGGCGCAGGCGACGGCGCGGCACATCCATCTCACGGCGGGCAGGTTTTATCACAGCGGCAACGAGCACTTTCTCTCTTTGATGGCCGTTTGGACGCGCTACGCTTGCACAGCGGCGGCCTTAAATCTGACGCTAATGGACAAGCGCTCGCCGTTTGCTCGGCTCCAATGGACTCCTCTGCATGTACGACTTTCACTTTAGCGACATCAACTTCAACGTAGTCTTTAGATATACATTTACGACCAGAGGCAGGGCTTACACAAACTTTGCTGTAACGACTGGAGGCAAATTCAAGGCCTGCGAGCAAAATCTGGCCCTTAAGTGATTCCCGAGGAATTAGGGGTGTGAATTGCCTCGTACCTGGCGATTCGATTCAATACCGATTAATCCCGATACGAATCTACAAATTGATTATTCAGATTTTTTTTTTTTACTCAAATTTAGAAAATACTCATCAGTAAACTTGTACATGTGCACTGTGAGATTTGTATGAAAATGTATTTATTTATCTGAAAATTCAGACTTATAACTGAGCCACTGCATTTGACAAACAGGTTGCAGTCTGTTTCATGTTTGAACAGCACTGAAATCAAATATTAAGGCTTAATGTTCCATTAATATAACATTCTTCCATACTTAATTTGTGAATCCTAACCCTAAGTAAGACGTTTTGTTGAATATTCCCATAAAAAAATCGATTCGGGAATCGCGCGTTGTAATATCGCTATATATTGCCAAATCGATTTTTTCTAACACCCATACTAAGAATCATTACACTGTAAAAAGAGAATTGTTGAACCAATTAAATATTACAAATTAAATGGTTGACCAACTTAATAAAAAAAAATCACTTCAATCAGGAACACTTGAATTTAGTCCAAAGTGAATATATTAAGTTTAACTAATTATTTATTCATTAAACTAAATTAAGCTTGTGATTTGTTTACAGTTTCAGAGAATTACAGATAGCCTTGGATAATACATGCGCTATCCACTCTTGTATTCATTTCGCAGCAAAACCCACAGAGGAAGCTACAGTCGCAGAAAGCAGAGAGGACAGGAACATCCCTTGATAACCCTTCCGCTCATCTGCGCATGTCTAAAAACAAAGTCATCTGATCAAGACGAAGATTTCATGTTTTCTTTCCTGATGACCATCGTTTACATGCGCAAGAAGAAGCCTTCGATGCTTCATGTCCATTTCACTAAAATGTTGCGTGCGAGTCCAGTGACAGGGACAACGATTCTGATTTGTTAACTCATTCACTGCCATTGACGGCTATAGACGTCAAAAATTCATTTGAACTATTTCTATTAGTTTCACGTTTTTTTTCCACTTTTGTTAACAATAGTATGAAAACCTAGAGAATTTTTTTTTTATTGTACATTTAGAACAGATATAAAATTAATCTTGAGTTAACTAGTGAAGTCATGTGATTAATTACAATAAAAAATTTGAATCGCCTGATGCCACCATTTTAAAAAAATTAAAGAGAAAAGACTATTAAAAATTAGGGCGGTCAGACCATTACATTTTTTAATTGTAATTAATCGCATGACTTCAATAGTTAACTCACGAAACTAATAGAAATAGTTCAAATGAATTTTTGACGTCTATAGCCGTCAATGGCAGTGAATGAGTTAAAGGCGAGCGGCAGCCGTGTTCCATTTTCTAAATGATGCTTAGTCGTTCACTCTTTCCGCCGATGTCCTAAAGCGCAGCTGCATACGTTCTCGTGTCAAATACACGGCACAGCGGGACATGTAGCGCCGACCTGGCCGGTGAATAACGCAGCCCGATCCCGGTAACGCTTACGTGATGGTGACTTCATTAGCAGTCTGCGAGGGAGACAAGTAAGCATGACGGAATGAGGTTATGCTTAGGACGGGATTTTATCTTGCAGTTGGAGTAAAGCGACGGGATAACATTTGATTCATTGTCAGTACGGGAGATCTTAAGCAAAAACAGCGGTGGGGGGGAAAAATCAGACTGAAAAAAATAAAAAATAAAAAAAAATAAAAAAATGTTTTAGATTTTTCATATCGTTTTTTTTTTCAGCTAGTTTAGTTTCAAGAGCAGTGTAGCTAGTTTTTAATCCGTGTACGCCGAGACCACATGATCCCGACACACTATTTCTAAAATAGAAGCATTGAATTGTGGGTAAGAAGTTAACATATGAAATGTTATGAGGCAGAGAAGTGGCAGTGCACGTGTGCCAAACTACACAACCTAAATAGAAGTCGCGCATCGGCGTTTATTACCTTTGCAAGATGAGGAAAATCGAAGGCGTTTTCCCGAGTATGCTCGCTCTCTGGAAATTATTATTATTTTTTTAATCAATAGGCACTAAATGAATCCCGCGGACATCCCACAGGTACCCAACCCCCCTTTTAAATTTTAGAGCAGGGCAGGCAAATTTGTCTTCATTAAAGCGTTACGGTTCTAAATGCCAACGTTGCAGCTGAGGGAAAGCCACGGGAAGCTCATTAAAGAGCTTTAACATAACACTTTGGCGAGGTTATTGCCAAAAATGTCATTTTAAAGTAAATATCACATTTGGCTGATGATCAGTTTGCCGGCCTACTGCATTATTTGACAAAGAAGCGAGACTGGGGCTAACGGCTTTGAAGTACGGCTTTTGGTCTCGTAACATTATGATTTTTTTCTGGAATATATCAAACTTTTTTTGAAAAAAAAAAAACTTTGCAATCTTGTCACATACTAGGGGGTGTGGGTTTGAGAGCATGAATAGTAAAATAATGCATTCAATGTTTGGACAATTTGTTTTGTTTGATGGTAGCAGCAGTATTAATTCTGAAGTCTTCAAAATGATTTTTTTCGGGCAATTTACAGAAAAATGCATCCAAACTAATCGGGAGAAGCTTCATCATGCAACAAGACACAACAAATGACTTCAATCAGAGGGATAAAGTGGAAGGTGTTAAATTGGCCAAGTCCATCACCAAATCTTAACCTAATAGAGCATGCATTTTGTCTCCTGAAGAGGAGATTGGAGGGAGAAAGCCCAGAAACATGAACTGAAAGAGGCTGCAATAAAGGCCTGGAAAAGCATTTCAAATGAAGAACGAAGCCAATGGTTGGCGGGCTTGATACAGTTATTACAATTAAGGGTTATGCCATAAATGCTATTTAAATCATGATATATTTTTTTTTTTTTTTAAGTTGGCAGCATATTGTTCTCCACTTTGCGAAGACGACCAATGAGGCGAGCACGACGGACGGCTTCCAAGCCAGTCCAGTAACGAAGCCGCTCAAACAGGCAGGTAAGCCGAGTTCAAATCACGGGCAGGCGAAAAAATTGGCAGGATTAAAAAAAAAAAAAAAAAAGAATAAAAGAAAAGTCAAGTGAGCTAGCTACAGAGGCGCGCTCGTGCCAACTGCTTAGCGTCGTCAAGGGACGTGGCTCATGATGCCAAGTGAAGTTGAAACCTGGAAGTGGCTCTTTCCAGGAGAGCAGATGCTAATGACAAGAGTGACTCACGGCAAACGTCTAAGATGGGAGGAAAATGCACTTTCACATACAAATATCCACAGTATACATCCGACCATTTTCTATACTGTCTCTTAAAACCATATTTGCGATTATTATTTTTTTTAAACACCCTTCACTTTACAACAATTGCAAAAATGTGTACAGTAGACACCCGCTATTCATGGGGGATAGACGAAAAGCGAGAATCCATATATGATTGACGGCCATTGAAAGCCAATGCAAGGGAAAAAATAAATAATTCAAAATCGACTGATAAGCCTCCAAATGTGCATTTTTTTGTATGGAAAAACAGGAAAAATACGAAATACTTGAGGGGTGGGGGTGGGGGGGGGGTCTTAATTAATTAATAATTTATTTATTTATTTTGGGGTGGGCGGGATTGAGTAATCTTGTAAGATTACGATCGCAATTCTAAAAAATAACTAGAAAAATTCCCGCGGAAATTTTGAATGGGCCTGCTAACTCTTTTCAATGAGCTGAACAGTTTAAACTTTCAACCATTGAAATCGCTCAAGAAATGTGGAAGTTATAATCAACTAAAAGTATTACTGGCCCTTTAAGAAACATGCACATTCACGCACACACATTTGATTTTAACTAACATTTCAATGAGCTGAACAGTTTAAACTTTCAACCATTGAAATCGGTCAAGAAATGTGGAAGTTAACCATAATCAAGATCAAATAAAGTATCTTACTGTCCCTTTAAGAAATATGCACATTCACGCACACACATTTGATTTTAACCAACATTTCAATGAGCTGAACAGTTTAAACTTTCAACCATTGAAATCGCTCAAGAAATGTGCAAGTTAACCATAATGTACAGTATGTTACTGCCCCTTTAAGAAACATCCACATTCACGCACACACATTTGATTTTAAGTAACATTTCAATGAGCTGAACAGTTTAAAATTCAAACCATTGAAATCGGTCAAGAAATGTGGAATCTACCATAATTAACAGTATCTCACTGCCCCTTTACAAAACATGCACATTCACGCACACACATTTGATTTTAGTTGTGAGGAGACGTCACGCACCAACACTCCATTGATTTGTATAGGATTACGCTCACCTCAAACAAAAGCCTCTCGCGACTTAACGGTTGAAGATGCAGATTCCAGAAATGGCTTGTTAGAACGGCAAGGGTTTGGGGAACGCGAGCATGTTCTCAGTTTTTTAATCGGATGAAAAATGACCAAATGAGAGCAGGTTGAAAACTTATGATTGATCGAAAATGAAGAGGGAAAAACGGCGAAATTAACATGGAGGAGATAGGCGAGAAAGTCCGACTTCTCCTCGCTTAAAGTGAAAATAAAGGTACTAAATGACACCTTAGCCAAATAAAACTTAGTTTTTCAGAAAGCAGAGGCTTGTGGCTACAAAATGTGTGAATTTGATGTCTAGTGAGCAAAGATTGTGGCCATGGTGACGAGTTGAAGTGAAACTTTTGGAAATAGATTTTTTGGTTCCCGTCACTGAAGCCTTAATTGCATATCAGAGTGGCGATTACACTCACTGTCTTTGAACCCGCACAGGGGGAAGAGCTTTCATTCCTTAATATTTTTTTTGACACTGAGCTAAAGATGGGAAAAATTCCAACAAAATGAGCTAAAATTCATATCAATCGGTGAACGTATGCGCGCGCAGCGTGTCTTGGAAAAAGGTGCTCGTTTGGAGTTGATATCCCATTCATTCCTATGGGTTTTTCCTTCCTTGAATTTTGGGTGGTTTTTTGGGAATAGCGTCGCCATGGTAACTGGGAATTCTTATAAAAATAATAGCGCAGCGAGTCAGAGCGAGCCGCATCGTTTGATACCTCATTTGTCCCGGTGCGATCTACGGTTCGGGCCGCATTTTTGCGGAAAAGTCGGTGGAAGAATAAAAAAGAAAAAGAAAAACTAGAAAAATTCCCGCGGAAATTTTGAATGGGCCTGCTAACTCTTTTCAATGAGCTGAACAGTTTAAACTTTCAACCATTGAAATCGGTCAAGAAATGTGGAAGTTAACCATAATCTACTAAAAGTATTACTGCCCCTTTAAGAAACATGCACATTCACGCACACACATTTGATTTTAACCAACATTTCAATGAGCTGAACAGTTTAAAATTTAAACCATTGAAATCGCTCAAGAAATGTGGAAGTTATAATCAACTAAAAGTATTACTGCCCCTTTAAGAAACATGCACATTCACGCACACACATTTGATTTTAACTAACATTTCAATGAGCTGAACAGTTTAAAATTTCAACCATTGAAATCGCTCAAGAAATGTGCAAGTTAACCATAATCAAGATCAAATAAAGTATCTTACTGTCCCTTTAAGAAATATGCACATTCACGCACACACATTTGATTTTAACCAACATTTCAATGAGCTGAACAGTTTAAAATTCAAACCATTGAAATCGGTCAAGAAATGTGGAATCTACCATAATTAACAGTATCTCACTGCCCCTTTACAAAACATGCACATTCACGCACACACATTTGATTTTAAGTTGTGAGGAGACGTCACGCACCAACACTCCATTGATTTGTATAGGATTACGCTCACCTCAAACAAAAGCCTCTCGCGACTTAACGGTTGAAGATGCAGATTCCAGAAATGGCTCGTTAGAACGGCAAGGGTTTGGGGAACGCGAGCATGTTCTCAGTTTTTTAATCGGATGAAAAATGACCAAATGAGAGCAGGTTGAAAACTTATGATTGATCGAAAATGAAGAGGCAAAAACGGCGAAAATTACATTGAAAAGAGATCAAAAATGTGCGACTTCTCCTCGCTTAAAGTGAAAATAAAGGTACTAAATGACACCTTAGCCAAATAAAACTTAGTTCTTCAGAAAGCAGAGGCTTGTGGCTACAAAATGTGCGAATTTGATGTCTAGTGAGCAAAGATTGTGGCCATGGTGACGAGTTGAAGTGAAACTTTTGGAAATATATTTTTTGGTTCCCAGCACTCAGACCTTAATTAGTCACGCTCTAACTGATGCAAGAAAGGCGACTTTCACCCCTTTGCTCACTGTCTTTGAACCCGCACAGGGGGGAGAGCTTTCATTCCTTAATTTTTTTTTTGACACTGAGCTAAAGATGACAAAAATTCCAACAAAATGAGCTAATTTTCATATCGGTCGGTTAATGTATGCGCGCGCAGCGTGTCTTTGAAAAAGGTGCTTGATTGGAGTTGATCTCTTTCGGATTCCCATTCATTCCTATGGGACTTTATTTGGGAGTTTTTTGGGAATAGCGTCGCCATGGTAACTGGGAATTCTTATAAAAATAATAGCGCAGCGAGTCAGATCGAGCCGCATCGTTTGATACCTCTTTTGTCCCGGTGCGATCTACGGTTCGGGCCCTATTTTTGCGGAAAAGTCGCTGGAAGATGATATAAAAACTAGAAAAATTCCCGCGGAAATTTTGAATGGGCCTGCTAACTCTTTTCAATGAGCTGAACAGTTTAAACTTTCAACCATTGAAATCGGTCAAGAAATGTGCAAGTTAACCATAATCTACTAAAAGTATTACTGCCCCTTTAAGAAACATGCACATTCACGCACACACATTTGATTTTAACCAACATTTCAATGAGCTGAACAGTTTAAAATTTAAACCATTGAAATCGGTCAAGAAATGTGCAAGTTAACCATAATGTACAGTATGTTACTGCCCCTTTAAGAAACATGCACATTCACGCACACACATTTGATTTTAAGTAACATTTCAATGAGCTGAACAGTTTAAAATTGAAACCGTTGAAATCGGTCAAGAAATGTGGAATCTACCATAATTAACAGTATCTCACTGCCCCTTTACAAAACATGCACATTCACGCACACACATTTGATTTTAAGTTGTGAGGAGACGTCACGCACCAACACTCCATTGATTTGTATAGGATTACGCTCACCTCAAACAAAAGCCTCTCGCGACTTAACGGTTGAAGATGCAGATTCCAGAAATGGCTCGTTAGAACGGCAAGGGTTTGGGGAACGTGAGCATGTTCTCAGTTTTTTAATCGGATGAAAAATGACCAAATGAGAGCAGGTTGAAAACTTATGATTGATCGAAAATGAAGAGGGAAAAAACAGCGAAATTAACATGGAGGAGATAGGCGCCAAAGTCCGACTTCTCCTCGCTTAAAGTGAAAATAAAGGTACTAATTGACACCTTAGCCAAATAAAACTTAGTTTTTCAGAAAGCAGAGGCTTGTGGCTACAAAATGTGTGAATTTGATGTCTAGTGAGCAAAGATTGTGGCCATGGTGACGAGTTGAAGTGAAACTTTTGGAAATAGATTTTTTTGGTTCCCGTCACTGAAGCCTTAATTGCATATCAGAGTGGCGATTACACTCACTGTCTTTGAACCCGCACAGGGGGAAGAGCTTTCATTCCTTAATTTTTTTTTTGACACTGAGCTAAAGATGACAAAAATTCCAACAAAATGAGCTAAAATTCATATCGGTCGGTTAACGTATGCGCGCGCAGCGTGTCTTGGAAAAAGGTGCTTGATTTGATGTGATCATTTTCGGATTCCCATTCATTCCTATGGGACTTTTTGGGGGACATTTTGGGGAATTGTGTCGCCATGGTAACTGGGAATTCTGAGGAAAATAATAGCGCAGCGAGTCAAATCGAGCCGCATCGTTTGATACCTTATTTGTCGCGGTGCGATCTACGGTACGGCACCTATTCTTGCGGAAAAGTCGCTGGAAGATAATATAAAAATAATAATAATATTAAACACTTTTCCTGGGTGGATAGTAATATGTGCCTGCTTGCTCCGCAAGCAGCAGCTTCGCTGCTGCTTGCTCCGCTTAGCAGGCCCATAACTAGAAAAATTCCCGCGGAAATTTTGAATGGGCCTGCTAACTCTTGCAACTCTTTTCAATGAGCAGTTTAAAATTTCAACCATTGAAATCGCTCAAGAAATGTAAAAGTTAACCATAATCAACAGTATGTTACTGCCCCTTTAAGAAACATGCACATTCACGCAGACACATTTGATTTTAACCAACATTTCAATGAGCTGAAAAGTTTAAAATTTAAACCATTGAAATCGCTCAAGAAATGTAAAAGTTAACCATAATCAAGATCAAATAAAGTATCTTACTGTCCCTTTAAGAAATATGCACATTCACGCACACACATTTGATTTTAACCAACATTTCAATGAGCTGAACAGTTTAAAATTTAAACCATTGAAATCGCTCAAGAAATGTGCAAGTTAACCAAAATCAACAGTATGTTACTGCCCCTTTAAGAAACATGCACATTCACGCACACACATTTGATTTTAAGTAACATTTCAATGAGCTGAACAGTTTAAAATTCAAACCATTGAAATCGGTCAAGAAATGTGCAAGTTAACCAAAATCAACAGTATCTCACTGCCCCTTTACAAAACATGCACATTCACGCACACACATTTGATTTTAAGTTGTGAGGAGACGTCACGCACCAACACTCCATTGATTTGTATAGGATTACGCTCACCTCAAACAAAAGCCTCTCGCGACTTAACGGTTGAAGATGCAGATTCCAGAAATGGCTCGTTAGAACGGCAAGGGTTTGGGGAACGCGAGCATGTTCTCAGTTTTTTAATCGGATGAAAAATGACCAAATGAGAGCAGGTTGAAAACTTATGATTGATCGAAAATGAAGAGGGAAAAAACGGCGAAATTAACATGGAGGAGATAGGCGCCAAAGTCCGACTTCTCCTCGCTTAAAGTGAAAATAAAGGTACTAAATGACACCTTAGCCAAATAAAACTTAGTTTTTCAGAAAGCAGAGGCTTGTGGCTACAAAATGTGCGAATTTGAGGTCTAGTGAGCAAAGATTATGGCCATGGTGACGAGTTGAAGTGAAACTTTTGGAAATAAGATTTTTTGGTTCCCGTCACTGAAGCCTTAATTGCATATCAGAGTGGCGATTACACTCACTGTCTTTGAACCCGCACAGGGGGAAGAGCTTTCATTCCTTAATATTTTTTTTGACACTGAGCTAAAGATGGGAAAAATTCCAACAAAATGAGCTAAAATTCATATCAATCGGTTAACGTATGCACGCGCAGCGTCTCTTTGAAAAAGGTGCTTGATGTGTGATTTTGTCTTTCCTTTTCCCATTCATTCCTATGGGACTTTTATTTGGGAGTTTTTTGGGAATAGCGTCGCCATGGTAACTGGGAATTCTTATAAAAATAATAGCGCAGCGAGTCAGAGCGAGCCGCATCGTTTGATACCTCATTTGTCCCGGTGCGATCTACGGTTCGGGCCGCATTTTAGCGGAAAAGTCGTGGAATAATAAAAAATAACTAGAAAAATTCCCGCGGAAATTTTGAATGGGCCTGCTAACTCTTGCAACTCTTTTCAATGAGCTGAACAGTTTAAACTTTCAACCATTGAAATCGGTCAACAAATGTAGAAGTTAACCATAATCAAGATCAAATAAAGTATCTTACTGTCCCTTTAAGAAATATGCACATTCACGCACACACATTTGATTTTAACCAACATTTCAATGAGCTGAACAGTTTAAACTTTCAACCATTGAAATCGGTCAAGAAATGTGGAAGTTAACCAAAATCAACAGTATGTTACTGCCCCTTTAAGAAACATGCACATTCACGCACACACATTTGATTTTAACTAACATTTCAATGAGCTGAACAGTTTAAAATTCAAACCATTGAAATCGGTCAAGAAATGTGGAATCTACCATAATTAACAGTATCTCACTGCCCCTTTACAAAACATGCACATTCACGCACACACATTTGATTTTAAGTTGTGAGGAGACGTCACGCACCAACACTCCATTGATTTGTATAGGATTACGCTCACCTCAAACAAAAGCCTCTCGCGACTTAACGGTTGAAGATACAGATTCCAGAAATGGCTCGTTAGAACGGCAAGGGTTTGGGGAACGCGAGCATGTTCTCAGATTTTTAATCGGATGAAAAATGACCAAATGAGAGCAGGTTGAAAACTTATGATTGATCGAAAATGAAGAGGGAAAAAACGGCGAAATTAACATGGAGGAGATAGGCGAGAAAGTCCGACTTCTCCTCGCTTAAAGTGAAAATAAAGGTACTAAATGACACCGTAGCCAAATAAAACTTAGTTCTTCAGAAAGCAGAGGCTTGTGGCTACAAAATGTGCGAATTTGATGTCTAGTGAGCAAAGATTGTGGCCATGGTGACGAGTTGAAGTGAAACTTTTGGAAATAGATTTTTTGGTTCCCGTCACTGAAGCCTTAATTAGTCACACTCTAAATAGGCGACTTTTCCCCTTTGCTCACTGTCTTTGAACCCTCACAGGGGGGAGAGCTTTCATTCCTTAAAATTTTTTTTGACACTGAGCTAAAGATGACAAAAATTCCAACAAAATGAGCTAATTTTCATATCGGTCGGTTAATGTATGCGCGCGCAGCGTGTCTTTGAAAAAGGTGCTTGATTGGAGTTGATCTCTTTCGGATTCCCATTCATTCCTATGGGACTTTATTTGGGAGTTTTTTGGGAATAGCGTCGCCATGGTAACTGGGAATTCTTATAAAAATAATAGCGCAGCGAGTCAGATCGAGCCGCATCGTTTGATACCTCTTTTGTCCCGGTGCGATCTACGGTTCGGGCCCTATTTTTGCGGAAAAGTCGGTGGAAGATAATATAAAAAAAAAAATAATAAACCCTTTTCTAGGGTGGATAGTAATATGTGCCTGCTTGCTCCGCAAGCAGCAGCTTCGCTGCTGCTTGCTCCGCTTAGCAGGCCCATAACTAGAAAAATTCCCGCGGAAATTTTGAATGGGCCTGCTAACTCTTTTCAATGAGCTGAACAGTTTAAACTTTCAACCATTGAAATCGCTCAAAAAATGTGCAAGTTAACCATAATCAACAGTATGTTACTGCCCCTTTAAGAAACATGCACATTCACGCACACACATTTGATTTTAAGTAACATTTCAATGAGCTGAACAGTTTAAAATTTAAACCATTGAAATCGGTCAAGAAATGTGGAAGTTCAACACAATCAAGTATCTTACTGCCCCTTTACAAAACATGCACATTCACGCACACACATTTGATTTTAAGTTGTGAGGAGACGTCACGCACCAACACTCCATTGATTTGTATAGGATTACGCTCACCTCAAACAAAAGCCTCTCGCGACTTAACGGTTGAAGATGCAGATTCCAGAAATGGCTTGTTAGAACGGCAAGGGTTTGGGGAACGCGAGCATGTTCTCAGATTTTTAATCGGATGAAAAATGACCAAATGAGAGCAGGTTGAAAACTTATGATTGATCGAAAATGAAGAGGGAAAAAACGGCGAAATTAACATGGAGGAGATAGGCGAGAAAGTCCGACTTCTCCTCGCTTAAAGTGAAAATAAAGGTACTAAATGACACCTTAGCCAAATAAAACTTAGTTTTTCAGAAAGCAGAGGCTTGTGGCTACAAAATGTGTGAATTTGATGTCTAGTGAGCAAAGATTGTGGCCATGGTGACGAGTTGAAGTGAAACTTTTGGAAATAGATTTTTTGGTTCCCGTCACTGAAGCCTTAATTGCATATCAGAGTGGCGATTACACTCACTGTCTTTGAACCCGCACAGGGGGAAGAGCTTTCATTCCTTAATATTTTTTTTGACACTGAGCTAAAGATGGGAAAAATTCCAACAAAATGAGCTAAAATTCATATCAATCGGTGAACGTATGCGCGCGCAGCGTGTCTTGGAAAAAGGTGCTCGTTTGGAGTTGATATCCCATTCATTCCTATGGGTTTTTCCTTCCTTGAATTTTGGGTGTTTTTTTGGGAATAGCGTCGCCATGGTAACTGGGAATTCTTATAAAAATAATAGCGCAGCGAGTCAGAGCGAGCCGCATCGTTTGATACCTCATTTGTCCCGGTGCGATCTACGGTTCGGGCCGCATTTTTGCGGAAAAGTCGGTGGAAGAATAAAAAAGAAAAAGAAAAATAACTAGAAAAATTCCCGCGGAAATTTTGAATGGGCCTGCTAACTCTTTTCAATGAGCTGAACAGTTTAAACTTTCAACCATTGAAATCGCTCAAGAAATGTGCAAGTTAACCAAAATCAACAGTATGTTACTGCCCCTTTAAGAAACATGCACATTCACGCACACACATTGGATTTTAAGTAACATTTCAATGAGCTGAACAGTTTAAAATTCAAACCATTGAAATCGGTCAAGAAATGTAAAAGTTAACCATAATCAAGATCAAATAAAGTATCTTACTGTCCCTTTAAGAAATATGCACATTCACGCACACACATTTGATTTTAACCAACATTTCAATGAGCTGAACAGTTTAAAATTCAAACCATTGAAATCGGTCAAGAAATGTGGAATCTACCATAATCAACAGTATCTCACTGCCCCTTTACAAAACATGCACATTCACGCACACACATTTGATTTTAAGTTGTGAGGAGACGTCACGCACCAACGTTCCATTGATTTGTATAGGATTACGCTCACCTCAAACAAAAGCCTCTCGCGATTTAACGGTTGAAGATGCAGATTCCAGAAATGGCTCGTTAGAACGGCAAGGGTTTGGGGAACGCGAGCATGTTCTCAGTTTTTTAATCGGATGAAAAATGACCAAATGAGAGCAGGTTGAAAACTTATGATTGATCGAAAATGAAGAGGCAAAAACGGCGAAAATTACATTGAAAAGAGATCAAAAATGTGCGACTTCTCCTCGCTTAAAGTGAAAATAAAGGTACTAAATGACACCTTAGCCAAATAAAACTTAGTTTGTCAGAAAGCAGAGGCTTGTGGCTACAAAATGTGCTAATTTGATGTCTAGTGAGCAAAGATTGTGGCCATGGTGACGAGTTGAAGTGAAACTTTTGGAAATATATTTTTTGGTTCCCACCACTCAGACCTTAATTAGTCACGCTCTAACTGATGCAAGAAAGGCGACTTTCACCCCTTTGCTCACTGTCTTTGAACCCGCACAGGGGGGAGAGCTTTCATTCCTTAATTTTTTTTTTGACACTGAGCTAAAGATGACAAAAATTCCAACAAAATGAGCTAATTTTCATATCGGTCGGTTAACGTATGCGCGCGCAGCGTGTCTTGGAAAAAGGTGCTTGATTTGATGTGATCATTTTCGGATTCCCATTCATTCCTATGGGACTTTTTGGGGGACATTTTGGGGAATTGTGTCACCCTGGTAACTGGGAATTCTGAGGAAAATAATAGCGCAGCGAGTCAAATCGAGCCGCATCGTTTGATACCTTATTTGTCGCGGTGCGATCTACGGTACGGCCCCTATTCTTGCGGAAAAGTCGCTGGAAGATAATATAAAAATAATAAAAATAAGAAGAATAAACACTTTTCTAGGGTGGATAGTAATATGTGCCTGCTTGCTCCGCAAGCAGCAGCTTCGCTGCTGCTTGCTCCGCTTAGCAGGCCCATAACTAGAAAAATTCCCGCGGAAATTTTGAATGGGCCTGCTAACTCTTTTCAATGAGCTGAACAGTTTAAACTTTCAACCATTGAAATCGCTCAAGAAATGTGGAAGTTAACCATAATCAAGATCAAATAAAGTATCTTACTGTCCCTTTAAGAAATATGCACATTCACGCACACACATTAGATTTTAACTAACATTTCAATGAGCTGAACAGTTTAAAATCTAAACCGTTGAAATCGCTCAAGAAATGTGCAAGTTAACCATAATCAAGATCAAATAAAGTATCTTACTGCCCCTTTAAGAAACATGCACATTCACGCACACACATTTGATTTTAAGTAACATTTCAATGAGCTGAACAGTTTAAAATTCAAACCATTGAAATCGGTCAAGAAATGTGGAATCTACCATAATTAACAGTATCTCACTGCCCCTTTACAAAACATGCACATTCACGCACACACATTTGATTTTAAGTTGTGAGGAGACGTCACGCACCAACACTCCATTGATTTGTATAGGATTACGCTCACCTCAAACAAAAGCCTCTCGCGACTTAACGGTTGAAGATGCAGATTCCAGAAATGGCTCGTTAGAACGGCAAGGGTTTGGGGAACGCGAGCATGTTCTCAGTTTTTTAATCGGATGAAAAATGACCAAATGAGAGCAGGTTGAAAACTTATGATTGATCGAAAATGAAGAGGGAAAAAACGGCGAAATTAACATGGAGGAGATAGGCGCCAAAGTCCGACTTCTCCTCGCTTAAAGTGAAAATAAAGGTACTAAATGACACCTTAGCCAAATAAAACTTAGTTTTTCAGAAAGCAGAGGCTTGTGGCTACAAAATGTGCGAATTTGAGGTCTAGTGAGCAAAGATTGTGGCCATGGTGACGAGTTGAAGTGAAACTTTTGGAAATAAGATTTTTTGGTTCCCGTCACTGAAGCCTTAATTGCATATCAGAGTGGCGATTACACTCACTGTCTTTGAACCCGCACAGGGGGAAGAGCTTTCATTCCTTAATATTTTTTTTGACACTGAGCTAAAGATGGGAAAAATTCCAACAAAATGAGCTAAAATTCATATCAATCGGTTAACGTATGCACGCGCAGCGTATCTTTGAAAAAGGTGCTTGATGTGTGATTTTGTCTTTCCTTTTCCCATTCATTCCTATGGGACTTTTATTTGGGAGTTTTTTGGGAATAGCGTCGCCATGGTAACTGGGAATTCTTATAAAAATAATAGCGCAGCGAGTCAGAGCGAGCCGCATCGTTTGATACCTCATTTGTCCCGGTGCGATCTACGGTTCGGGCCGCATTTTAGCGGAAAAGTCGTGGAATAATAAAAAATAATAATATACACTTTTTTCTAGGATAGTAATATGTGCCTGCTTGCTCCGCAAGCAGCAGCTTCGCTGCTGCTTGCTCCGCTTAGCAGGCCCATAATAAACCCTTTTTCTAGGATAGTAATATGTGCCTGCTTGCTCCGCAAGCAGCAGCTTCGCTGCTGCTTGCTCCGCTTAGCAGGCCCATAACTAGAAAAATTCCCGCGGAAATTTTGAATGGGCCTGCTAACTCTTGCAACTCTTTTCAATGAGCAGTTTAAAATTTCAACCGTTGAAATCGCTCAAGAAATGTGGAAGTTATAATCAACTAAAAGTATTACTGCCCCTTTAAGAAACATGCACATTCACGCACATACATTTGATTTTAACTAACATTTCAATGAGCTGAACAGTTTAAAAATTCAACCATTGAAATCGCTCAAGAAATGTGCAAGTTAACCATAATCAAGATCAAATAAAGTATCTTACTGCCCCTTTAAGAAACATGCACATTCACGCACACACATTTGATTTTAAGTAACATTTCAATGAGCTGAACAGTTTAAAATTCAAACCATTGAAATCGGTCAAGAAATGTGGAATCTACCATAATTAACAGTATCTCACTGCCCCTTTACAAAACATGCACATTCACGCACACACATTTGATTTTAAGTTGTGAGGAGACGTCACGCACCAACACTCCATTGATTTGTATAGGATTACGCTCACCTCAAACAAAAGCCTCTCGCGACTTAACGGTTGAAGATGCAGATTCCAGAAATGGCTTGTTAGAACGGCAAGGGTTTGGGGAACGCGAGCATGTTCTCAGATTTTTAATCGGATGAAAAATGACCAAATGAGAGCAGGTTGAAAACTTATGATTGATCGAAAATGAAGAGGGAAAAAACGGCGAAATTAACATGGAGGAGATAGGCGAGAAAGTCCGACTTCTCCTCGCTTAAAGTGAAAATAAAGGTACTAAATGACACCTTAGCCAAATAAAACTTAGTTTTTCAGAAAGCAGAGGCTTGTGGCTACAAAATGTGTGAATTTGATGTCTAGTGAGCAAAGATTGTGGCCATGGTGACGAGTTGAAGTGAAACTTTTGGAAATAGATTTT
Source organism: Leptonotus elevatus (assembly GCF_054856555.1). NCBI lineage: Eukaryota > Metazoa > Chordata > Actinopteri > Syngnathiformes > Syngnathidae > Leptonotus > Leptonotus elevatus. The sequence continues at coordinate 5,353,444 of NC_141246.1, read as the reverse complement.
TTGGTTCCCGTCACTGAAGCCTTAATTGCATATCAGAGTGGCGATTACACTCACTGTCTTTGAACCCGCACAGGGGGAAGAGCTTTCATTCCTTAATATTTTTTTTGACACTGAGCTAAAGATGGGAAAAATTCCAACAAAATGAGCTAATTTTCATATCGGTCGGTCAACGTATGCGCGCGCAGCGTGTCTTTGAAAAAGGTGCTTGATTGGAGTTGATCTCTTTCGGATTCCCATTCATTCCTATGGGACTTTTTTTGGGAGTTTTTTGGGAATAGCGTCGCCATGGTAACTGGGAATTCTTATAAAAATAATAGCGCACCGAGTCAGATCGAGCCGCATCGTTTGATACCTCTTTTGTCCCGGTGCGATCTACGGTACGGGCCGCATTTTAGCAGAAAAAAACGCGGAAGATTAAAAAATAAGAAAAACTAGAAAAATTCCCGCGGAAATTTTGAATGGGCCTGCTAACTCTTTTCAATGAGCTGAACAGTTTAAACTTTCAACCATTGAAATCGCTCAAGAAATGTGGAAGTTATAATCAACTAAAAGTATTACTGGCCCTTTAAGAAACATGCACATTCACGCACATACATTTGATTTTAACTAACATTTCAATGAGCTGAACAGTTTAAAATTTCAACCATTGAAATCGCTCAAGAAATGTAAAAGTTAACCATAATCAAGATCAAATAAAGTATCTTACTGTCCCTTTAAGAAATATGCACATTCACGCACACACATTAGATTTTAACTAACATTTCAATGAGCTGAACAGTTTAAAATCTAAACCGTTGAAATCGCTCAAGAAATGTGCAAGTTAACCATAATCAAGATCAAATAAAGTATCTTACTGCCCCTTTAAGAAACATGCACATTCACGCACACACATTTGATTTTAAGTAACATTTCAATGAGCTGAACAGTTTAAAATTCAAACCATTGAAATCGGTCAAGAAATGTGGAATCTACCATAATTAACAGTATCTCACTGCCCCTTTACAAAACATGCACATTCACGCACACACATTTGATTTTAAGTTGTGAGGAGACGTCACGCACCAACACTCCATTGATTTGTATAGGATTACGCTCACCTCAAACAAAAGCCTCTCGCGACTTAACGGTTGAAGATGCAGATTCCAGAAATGGCTCGTTAGAACGGCAAGGGTTTGGGGAACGCGAGCATGTTCTCAGTTTTTTAATCGGATGAAAAATGACCAAATGAGAGCAGGTTGAAAACTTATGATTGATCGAAAATGAAGAGGGAAAAAACGGCGAAATTTACATGGAGGAGATAGGCGCCAAAGTCCGACTTCTCCTCGCTTAAAGTGAAAATAAAGGTACTAAATGACACCTTAGCCAAATAAAACTTAGTTTTTCAGAAAGCAGAGGCTTGTGGCTACAAAATGTGTGAATTTGATGTCTAGTGAGCAAAGATTGTGGCCATGGTGACGAGTTGAAGTGAAACTTTTGGAAATAGATTTTTTGGTTCCCGTCACTGAAGCCTTAATTAGTCACACTCTAAATAGGCGACTTTTCCCCTTTGCTCACTGTCTTTGAACCCTCACAGGGGGGAGAGCTTTCATTCCTTAAATTTTTTTTTGACACTGAGCTAAAGATGACAAAAATTCCAACAAAATGAGCTAATTTTCATATCGGTCGGTTAATGTATGCGCGCGCAGCGTGTCTTTGAAAAAGGTGCTTGATTGGAGTTGATCTCTTTCGGATTCCCATTCATTCCTATGGGACTTTATTTGGGAGTTTTTTGGGAATAGCGTCGCCATGGTAACTGGGAATTCTTAGAAAAATAATGCCGCACCGAGTCAGATCGAGCCGCATCGTTTGATACCTCATTCGTGCCGGTGCGATCTACGGTACGGGCCGCATTTTTGCGGAAAAATCGTGGAATAAAATATAAAAAAAATAATAAAAATAAACCCCTTTTCTAGGATAGTAATATGTGCCTGCTTGCTCCGCAAGCAGCAGCTTCGCTGCTGCTTGCTCCGCTTAGCAGGCCCATAATAATAAACCCTTTTTCTAGGATAGTAATATGTGCCTGCTTGCTCCGCAAGCAGCAGCTTCGCTGCTGCTTGCTCCGCTTAGCAGGCCCATAATAAACCCTTTTCTAGGGTGGATAGTAATATGTGCCTGCTTGCTCCGCAAGCAGCAGCTTCGCTGCTGCTTGCTCCGCTTAGCAGGCCCATAACTAGAAAAATTCCCGCGGAAATTTTGAATGGGCCTGCTAACTCTTGCAACTCTTTTCAATGAGCTGAACAGTTGAAAATTTCAACCGTTGAAATCGGTCAAGAAATGTGGAAGTTAACCATAATCTACTAAAAGTATTACTGCCCCTTTAAGAAACATGCACATTCACGCACATACATTTGATTTTAACTAACATTTCAATGAGCTGAACAGTTTAAAAATTCAACCATTGAAATCGCTCAAGAAATGTGCAAGTTAACCATAATCAAGATCAAATAAAGTATCTTACTGTCCCTTTAAGAAATATGCACATTCACGCACACACATTTTATTTTAACCAACATTTCAATGAGCTGAACAGTTTAAAATTTAAACCATTGAAATCGCTCAAGAAATGTAAAAGTTAACCATAATCAACAATATGTTACTGTCCCTTTAAGAAACATGCACATTCACGCACACACATTTGATTTTAAGTAACATTTCAATGAGCTGAACAGTTTAAAATTCAAACCATTGAAATCGGTCAAGAAATGTGGAATCTACCATAATTAACAGTATCTCACTGCCCCTTTACAAAACATGCACATTCACGCACACACATTTGATTTTAAGTTGTGAGGAGACGTCACGCACCAACACTCCATTGATTTGTATAGGATTACGCTCACCTCAAACAAAAGCCTCTCGCGACTTAACGGTTGAAGATGCAGATTCCAGAAATGGCTCGTTAGAACGGCAAGGGTTTGGGGAACGCGAGCATGTTCTCAGTTTTTTAATCGGATGAAAAATGACCAAATGAGAGCAGGTTGAAAACTTATGATTGATCGAAAATGAAGAGGCAAAAACGGCGAAAATTACATTGAAAAGAGATCAAAAATGTGCGACTTCTCCTCGCTTAAAGTGAAAATAAAGGTACTAAATGACACCTTAGCCAAATAAAACTTAGTTCTTCAGAAAGCAGAGGCTTGTGGCTACAAAATGTGCGAATTTGATGTCTAGTGAGCAAAGATTGTGGCCATGGTGACGAGTTGAAGTGAAACTTGAAATCTATTTTTTTCTCTGTCTTCACTCTGTTTCTTAATTGGTCCGCTCTAGCTCATGCAATACACACACATGGGATAAAGGATATTTCACTCACTGTCTTTGAACCCGCACAGGGGGGAGAGCTTTCATTCCTTAAATTTTTTTTTGACACTGAGCTAAAGATGACAAAAATTCCAACAAAATGAGCTAAAATTCATATCGGTCGGTTAACGTATGCGCGCGCAGCGTGTCTTGGAAAAAGGTGCTTGATTGGAGTTGATGTCTTCCGGTTTCCCATTCATTCCTATGGGATTTTTTGGGGGAGTTTTTTGGGAATAGCGTCGCCATGGTAACTGGGAATTCTTATAAAAATAATAGCGCAGCGAGTCAGAGCGAGCCGCATCGTTTGATACCTCATTTGTCCCGGTGCGATCTACGGTTCGGGCCGCATTTTTGCGGAAAAGTCGTGGAATAATAAAAAATAACTAGAAAAATTCCCGCGGAAATTTTGAATGGGCCTGCTAACTCTTGCAACTCTTTTCAATGAGCTGAACAGTTTAAAATTTCAACCGTTGAAATCGCTCAAGAAATGTGGAAGTTATAATCAACTAAAAGTATTACTGCCCCTTTAAGAAACATGCACATTCACGCACATACATTTCATTTTAACTAACATTTCAATGAGCTGAACAGTTTAAAATTTCAACCATTGAAATCGCTCAAGAAATGTGGAAGTTAACCATAATCAACACTATGTTACTGCCCCTTTAAGAAACATGCACATTCACGCACACACATTTGATTTTAAGTAACATTTCAATGAGCTGAACAGTTTAAAATTCAAACCATTGAAATCGGTCAAGAAATGTGGAATCTACCATAATTAACAGTATCTCACTGCCCCTTTACAAAACATGCACATTCACGCACACACATTTGATTTGAAGTTGTGAGGAGACGTCACGCACCAACACTCCTTTGATTTGTATAGGATTACGCTCACCTCAAACAAAAGCCTCTCGCGACTTAACGGTTGAAGATGCAGATTCCAGAAATGGCTCGTTAGAACGGCAAGGGTTTGGGGAACGCGAGCATGTTCTCAGTTTTTTAATCGGATGAAAAATGACCAAATGAGAGCAGGTTGAAAACTTATGATTGATCGAAAATGAAGAGGGAAAAAACGGCGAAATTAACATGGAGGAGATAGGCGTCAAAGTCCGACTTCTCCTCGCTTAAAGTGAAAATAAAGGTACTAAATGACACCGTAGCCAAATAAAACTTAGTTCTTCAGAAAGCAGAGGCTTGTGGCTACAAAATGTGCGAATTTGAGGTCTAGTGAGCAAAGATTGTGGCCATGGTGACGAGTTGAAGTGAAACTTTTGGAAATAGATTTTTTGGTTCCCGTCACTGAAGCCTTAATTAGTCACACTCTAAATAGGCGACTTTTCCCCTTTGCTCACTGTCTTTGAACCCTCACAGGGGGGAGAGCTTTCATTCCTTAAAATTTTTTTTGACACTGAGCTAAAGATGACAAAAATTCCAACAAAATGAGCTAATTTTCATATCGGTCGGTTAATGTATGCGCGCGCAGCGTGTCTTTGAAAAAGGTGCTTGATTGGAGTTGATCTCTTTCGGATTCCCATTCATTCCTATGGGACTTTATTTGGGAGTTTTTTGGGAATAGCGTCGCCATGGTAACTGGGAATTCTTAGAAAAATAATGCCGCACCGAGTCAGATCGAGCCGCATCGTTTGATACCTCATTCGTGCCGGTGCGATCTACGGTACGGGCCGCATTTTTGCGGAAAAATCGTGGAATAAAATATAAAAAAAATAATAAAATTAAACCCTTTTCTAGGGTGGATAGTAATATGTGCCTGCTTGCTCCGCAAGCAGCAGCTTCGCTGCTGCTTGCTCCGCTTAGCAGGCCCATAATAAACCCTTTTTTCTAGGATAGTAATATGTGCCTGCTTGCTCCGCAAGCAGCAGCTTCGCTGCTGCTTGCTCCGCTTAGCAGGCCCATAACTAGAAACAAAAATTCCCGCGGAAATTTTGAATGGGCCTGCTAACTCTTTTCAATGAGCTGAACAGTTTAAACTTTCAACCATTGAAATCGGTCAAGAAATGTGGAAGTTAACCATAATCAAGATCAAATAAAGTATCTTACTGTCCCTTTAAGAAATATGCACATTCACGCACACACATTTGATTTTAACCAACATTTCAATGAGCTGAACAGTTTAAAATTTAAACCATTGAAATCGGTCAAGAAATGTGCAAGTTAACCAAAATCAACAGTATGTTACTGCCCCTTTAAGAAACATGCACATTCACGCACACACATTTGATTTTAAGTAACATTTCAATGAGCTGAACAGTTTAAAATTTCAACCATTGAAATCGCTCAAGAAATGTAAAAGTTAACCATAATCAAGATCAAATAAAGTATCTTACTGTCCCTTTAAGAAATATGCACATTCACGCACACACATTTGATTTTAAGTAACATTTCAATGAGCTGAACAGTTTAAAATTCAAACCATTGAAATCGGTCAAGAAATGTGGAATCTACCATAATTAACAGTATCTCACTGCCCCTTTACAAAACATGCACATTCACGCACACACATTTGATTTTAAGTTGTGAGGAGACGTCACGCACCAACACTCCATTGATTTGTATAGGATTACGCTCACCTCAAACAAAAGCCTCTCGCGACTTAACGGTTGAAGATGCAGATTCCAGACATGGCTCGTTAGAACGGCAAGGGTTTGGGGAACGCGAGCATGTTCTCAGTTTTTTAATCGGATGAAAAATGACCAAATGAGAGCAGGTTGAAAACTTATGATTGATCGAAAATGAAGAGGCAAAAACGGCGAAAATTACATTGAAAAGAGATCAAAAATGTGCGACTTCTCCTCGCTTAAAGTGAAAATAAAGGTACTAAATGACACCTTAGCCAAATAAAACTTAGTTCTTCAGAAAGCAGAGGCTTGTGGCTACAAAATGTGCGAATTTGATGTCTAGTGAGCAAAGATTGTGGCCATGGTGACGAGTTGAAGTGAAACTTTTGGAAATATATTTTTTGGTTCCCAGCACTCAGACCTTAATTAGTCACGCTCTAACTGATGCAAGAAAGGCGACTTTCACCCCTTTGCTCACTGTCTTTGAACCCGCACAGGGGGGAGAGCTTTCATTCCTTATTTTTTTTTTTGACACTGAGCTAAAGATGACAAAAATTCCAACAAAATGAGCTAATTTTCATATCGGTCGGTTAACGTATGCGCGCGCAGCGTGTCTTTGAAAAAGGTGCTTGATTGGAGTTGATCTCTTTCGAATTCCCATTCATTCCTATGGGACTTTATTTGGGAGTTTTTTGGGAATAGCGTCGCCATGGTAACTGGGAATTCTTATAAAAATAATGCCGCACCGAGTCAGATCGAGCCGCATCGTTTGATACCTCATTCGTCCCGGTGCGATCTACGGTTCGGGCCGCATTTTTGCGGAAAAGTCGGTGGAATAAAATATAAAAAAAATAAAAACTAGAAAAATTCCCGCGGAAATTTTGAATGGGCCTGCTAACTCTTGCAACTCTTTTCAATGAGCTGAACAGTTTAAAATTTCAACCGTTGAAATCGCTCAAGAAATGTGGAAGTTATAATCAACTAAAAGTATTACTGCCCCTTTAAGAAACATGCACATTCACGCACATACATTTCATTTTAACTAACATTTCAATGAGCTGAACAGTTTAAAATTTCAACCATTGAAATCGCTCAAGAAATGTGGAAGTTAACCATAATCAACACTATGTTACTGCCCCTTTAAGAAACATGCACATTCACGCACACACATTTGATTTTAAGTAACATTTCAATGAGCTGAACAGTTTAAAATTCAAACCATTGAAATCGGTCAAGAAATGTGGAATCTACCATAATTAACAGTATCTCACTGCCCCTTTACAAAACATGCACATTCACGCACACACATTTGATTTGAAGTTGTGAGGAGACGTCACGCACCAACACTCCATTGATTTGTATAGGATTACGCTCACCTCAAACAAAAGCCTCTCGCGACTTAACGGTTGAAGATGCAGATTCCAGAAATGGCTCGTTAGAACGGCAAGGGTTTGGGGAACGCGAGCATGTTCTCAGTTTTTTAATCGGATGAAAAATGACCAAATGAGAGCAGGTTGAAAACTTATGATTGATCGAAAATGAAGAGGGAAAAAACGGCGAAATTAACATGGAGGAGATAGGCGTCAAAGTCCGACTTCTCCTCGCTTAAAGTGAAAATAAAGGTACTAAATGACACCGTAGCCAAATAAAACTTAGTTCTTCAGAAAGCAGAGGCTTGTGGCTACAAAATGTGCGAATTTGAGGTCTAGTGAGCAAAGATTGTGGCCATGGTGACGAGTTGAAGTGAAACTTTTGGAAATAGATTTTTTGGTTCCCGTCACTGAAGCCTTAATTAGTCACACTCTAAATAGGCGACTTTTCCCCTTTGCTCACTGTCTTTGAACCCTCACAGGGGGGAGAGCTTTCATTCCTTAAAATTTTTTTTGACACTGAGCTAAAGATGACAAAAATTCCAACAAAATGAGCTAATTTTCATATCGGTCGGTTAACGTATGCGCGCGCAGCGTGTCTTTGAAAAAGGTGCTTGATTGGAGTTGATCTCTTTCGGATTCCCATTCATTCCTATGGGACTTTATTTGGGAGTTTTTTGGGAATAGCGTCGCCATGGTAACTGGGAATTCTTATAAAAATAATAGCGCAGCGAGTCAAATCGAGCCGCATCGTTTGATACCTTATTTGTCGCGGTGCGATCTACGGTACGGCCCCTATTCTTGCGGAAAAGTCGCTGGAAGATAATATAAAAATAAAAAAAATAAACCCCTTTTCTAGGATAGTAATATGTGCCTGCTTGCTCCGCAAGCAGCAGCTTCGCTGCTGCTTGCTCCGCTTAGCAGGCCCATAATAAACCCTTTTCTAGGGTGGATAGTAATATGTGCCTGCTTGCTCCGCAAGCAGCAGCTTCGCTGCTGCTTGCTCCGCTTAGCAGGCCCATAATAACTAGAAAAATTCCCGCGGAAATTTTGAATGGGCCTGCTAACTCTTTTCAATGAGCTGAACAGTTTAAACTTTCAACCATTGAAATCGGTCAAGAAATGTGGAAGTTAACCATAATCAACAGTATGTTACTGCCCCTTTAAGAAACATGCACATTCACGCACACACATTTGATTTTAAGTAACATTTCAATGAGCTGAACAGTTTAAAATTTAAACCATTGAAATCGCTCAAGAAATGTAAAAGTTAACCATAATCAAGATCAAATAAAGTATCTTACTGTCCCTTTAAGAAATATGCACATTCACGCACACACATTTGATTTTAACCAACATTTCAATGAGATGAACAGTTTAAATTTTAAACCATTGAAATCGCTCAAGAAATGTGGAAGTTCACCATAATCAACATCAACTAAAAGTATCTTACTGCCCCTTTACAAAACATGCACATTCACGCACACACATTTGATTTTAAGTTGTGAGGAGACGTCACGCACCAACGTTCCATTGATTTTGTATAGGATTACGCTCACCGCAAACAAAAGCCTCTCGCGACTTAACGGTTGAAGATGCAGATTCCAGAAATGGCTTGTTAGAACGGCAAGGGTTTGGGGAACGCGAGCATGTTCTCAGTTTTTTAATCGGATGAAAAATGACCAAATGAGAGCAGGTTGAAAACTTATGATTGATCGAAAATGAAGAGGGAAAAACGGCGAAAATTACATTGAAAAGAGATCAAAATAGTGCGACTTCTCCTCGTTTAAAGTGAAAATAAAGGTACTAAATGACACCGTAGCCAAATAAAACTTAGTTCTTCAGAAAGCAGAGGCTTGTGGCTACAAAATGTGCGAATTTGATGTCTAGTGAGCAAAGATTGTGGCCATGGTGACGAGTTGAAGTGAAACTTTTGGAAATATATTTTTTGGTTCCCAGCACTCAGACCTTAATTAGTCACGCTCTAACTGATGCAAGAAAGGCGACTTTCACCCCTTTGCTCACTGTCTTTGAACCCGCACAGGGGGGAGAGCTTTCATTCCTTAATTTTTTTTTTGACACTGAGCTAAAGATGACAAAAATTCCAACAAAATGAGCTAATTTTCATATCGGTCGGTTAACGTATGCGCGCGCAGCGTGTCTTTGAAAAAGGTGCTTGATTGGAGTTGATCTCTTTCGGATTCCCATTCATTCCTATGGGACTTTATTTGGGAGTTTTTTGGGAATAGCGTCGCCATGGTAACTGGGAATTCTTATAAAAATAATGCCGCACCGAGTCAGATCGAGCCGCATCGTTTGATACCTCATTTGTCCCGGTGCGATCTACGGTTCGGGCCGCATTTTTGCGGAAAAGTCGGTGGAATAAAATATAAAAAAAATAAAAATAAACCCTTTTCTAGGGTGGATAGTAATATGTGCCTGCTTGCTCCGCAAGCAGCAGCTTCGCTGCTGCTTGCTCCGCTTAGCAGGCCCATAATAAGAAGAATAATATTAAACCCTTTTTTTCTAGGATAGTAATATGTGCCTGCTTGCTCCGCAAGCAGCAGCTTCGCTGCTGCTTGCTCCGCTTAGCAGGCCCATAATAATAAACCCTTTTCTAGGGTGGATAGTAATATGTGCCTGCTTGCTCCGCAAGCAGCAGCTTCGCTGCTGCTTGCTCCGCTTAGCAGGCCCATAATAATACATTTTTCCAGAAAAAATGTGATAAAAGATCATTATTTCTTCAAGAAATCTCACACATCCCGAAACACCCCCCCCCCCCCCCCCCGCAAATCTACAAGCCAGCTACTGCGTGACCCAAAACACTACCAATGACCTGAATTGTAACCCAGCGTGAAAGATGATTGGATGATGAAAATAGCTGGCTCTCCACCAAGCAGCTCATAAGAAGAGAAACTCGAGCCATTCTTTATGACGGGTCGTTAGCTGGGCATTAATTAGTATTAGTTCTGGTCTGGTTCCAAGCGTCCTCGGCAAAGGACGCATCAATTGGCCATGGCGCTACGCAGCCCAATTAGGCCTTGCAGGGCAAATGGGCCTCTGGAGGGACCTTTGTTCTCCACGCTGGCACCGTGGTCTCCATTAATATGACACGCAAATGCATTATTAACACAAGCCAAATGTTGCTGACTGGTCAATGGTGTTAATGCTCTTCATCAAGCAGGCCTGACATAAGGAGTTTGTTGACTTTGACTATTTCAGCTAGAAAATCAACACTAAATCATTCAACTTTGCTGCCAACTTGCAATTTAGCACTTTAGTAGTGCCCATTAGTCATTTTTTTTAATCAAATGCACAAGTCCAACAACAAGAATATTTACGCCTGTGAATATTGTCGTATGATCTGTTTAAATGTGGTGCTTCTCCAAGTGTTAAATTAGCAGTCGCCGGAAGGATTTATAAATACCATGACATTTATGCTAATTTTCTATGGCGTTTCGCATTGCATGTAAGCATTAAGCTACGTGACTGTTGATCGACCATAGTTTGGTCTGTAATTTTTTTTTAAAGCCTGCACAGTCACACTGAGACCTGTTTAATTTGCCCCCCCCCCCCAAAAAAAAATCATGTAAAACAAATGCTCGAAACGTCAACAGTTTTTCTTAATTTGGTGTCAGCGATGATTGACATTTTTCTAATCTTGCATCCTCTCCTACTTCGTGTCCTTCATGGACTTGTCATATTTTTGCAAGCCATCCTCGCAAAGCAAACGATTAACGCAGATGTCTCCGTCACGTTGGCTAACGCTGACGTGCAGCAGATTGGACTATGATGTCCCGCGGTTCCCCCGCGCTTTGCTCAAATGGAATTGCTAAACATTTGGCGTCACTTTGTTGGATGAGAGCATGACAGCTTAGCATATGGCTGGGTTTTTTTTTCACCCATTTTTGATCATCTGTATTTATTTTGTGTTTTCATGTGAAGAACAGTGTATAGTGATGCAAGGTTGAACATTTTGCGGGCTCACAAACACATGCATCCATATGTATACACGTACGCACAGAAAAGAAGCACTGCTGCTGCAAAAAAAAAAAAAAAAAGGATGGACATTGTCGCCATCTGCGGGACATGGGTTTTCGGCCTTGGCACTTTGCAATCATGTCGAATTTTTTTGCATGTTTTTTTTCTTAGTTCTCCAACTTAAAAATAATAATAATTATATTCAATGCTCTTTGGCTTTTTGACAACTATATATTTTGTCCGCTCTGCTACCTTTCTGCCATTTATTAAATGTCAAGGCATCGCCGCGGATGGCATTAGACTGCATTATTAGTGGGTACAGTCTAGCATTAAATTATAATGAGCACATTGGCTATTACTACTCTACAGTGAAGCCTGCAGACATGGCACAGGAAAATGCAGCCATAGTAAATTTGAACCATTAAGAAAGCCATTGGAGTATATCTGTGTCATATAAATACAGGTAATAGTAGGATTTACATTACAACCTTGAGAAAGCAGCATTCCAAGAGCGGCAACAACATGGAAGCAGGCACCACTTGGGGGGGGAAAAGATGTTCAGTTCTTCATACTACAGCTTCATCTAGTGGTCATTTCTGGTAAGACATGCAGAGAATAACTACAGAAAAAAGGTCAGACGTGACTTTACAGTGGTAAGAATGCATTAAATAGCTCACTATTAGTATAGTATCAATTTTAACTTACTTTTTGTCAAGATTAAAACCATTTTGTGGAACTGTGGCCTCCTCGACAGTTAGGTTGAAAAGTTGACATCTTATAAGACGGCTGGCTGTCAGTGGTCTGTAACATCACACTGTGAAAAGTACATTTATTAAACAAAAAAAACAAAAAAAACACACACACACAGACGCTTGAGTTTGGATTTTATTTAGTCCATCTGGAAATTTGTACAGTTTTCTCTCAAGATAAAAAAGAAAAGAAAAGATGAGCGTCATCCACTTGGCAGCTCATTATCAAAAAGAAACTTTGGGCGATCAAAAAGTCTAATAAAAGTGGATTTTTTTTTTGTAAGTTAAGCACATAAAAAAAAGAAGATACACACTAAATTTAATCAATGGCAAAAAAAAATCTGTACAGCTTTGACAGCACACGTTTGGGATGTTTCACAGGTTAGTAAGGCCATTTTGTGTTCCTGTTCCCGACAATAGTAACCAGCCTGAAACAAACCTAAGAAGGGTCGGAAATGAGGCATATGGACCGTGGAAACATTCTACGTTCAGAGAATATGACGCTAAAATAAATTAGTGATGACTTTTACAGTTCGTTAGTATGCGTACCTGATTTTGACGCCCGGAACTTTTTTTTTTGATACCTTTCGCATAACTTACAGAAAAAGTGGCGGCGTTGTTGTAAAAGCTCACAGTAAATATGTCCGATAATCACCATAATCAACAACAACGGTGCGTCGTCACCATACCGGCAGGATTCCATCCTGCAGAATCTGCGCACCTTCCGAGTCGAACATGCTAAATATTCCATATACATAAAAAGGACACTTCTTCCGATCTATATACATAACACTTTTTGTACAGTCGTCCGCCACGTCGATGGACTCCAACCACAAGCAAAACTCAAACCGAAGCTCTTGTTGACACTTACGAGTTCCGTCTTATTTTTCCGATCCCGTTCCAATCGCTGTTCGCAACTAGCGTCTTTCAAACAGTGGTGACAGAAAAACCCCTGCGAGTAGAAGTTGACAAATGATCGTGGTTGGTCCGCTCGCTCCGCCGACTTCCGCAAAATCCCGCCGGCAGTGCAAAAACTAGAAGATGGCGGAGTGGCTACGGAAACGCCACGAAGGACGAAAAGTTCGGTTGTGATCACGACAGGGAAAAAAAACTAAACAGGTCACTTGGCTCCTTTGGATGTCGTGTCCGTCTCTGTGGATTGACGGCCGTCGCTCCAGGCCTCGCGGGTGCTCTTGAGGGCTTGCGTCCGTTGCTGGTCCACAACCACGTAGTCCACGCGCTCGTCCGATGCCGCCACGCCGGAGCCGTTGCTCTTCATCTAAAATAGGATGGTGGGACGGAAGCACAGAAAATGGGGACAAAACGGCACACCAGTGGAACAAACATACCAATCAGTGATTTGAAGCGAATTTTTTCCCAGAAATGTCAAAATCAATACATTAAGTGTAAAAGGTTGTCAAACTAAATACATTTTCGAGCTGTAATTGTAATACCGTGATGTCTTGAAACCCGTCATGTTTTTGCTCACAGTTACCACACCGTTAGAATTCAGCCTACCTTCCGAGGTGGCGTGGACTTGCCGGAATCCAGGTCCAAATCCAAGTACTCCACCTGCTTGTCTCCCTTGGGCTTCACCATAGGGCTACTCCCGCCGTCCACCGTCATGGGTGCGCCCAGCTTTGTGCTCTACAGTGACAAAAAACAAAACAAAAAAACAAACAAACAAGAAAAACATCGTCTCATTGACAGATGTGGAAAAAGTCAGCTCCAGTGACGGAAATTTCACTCTTGTGCTGTCACAATAACAACAACAAAATTGTTTTGGTTGATATATTTGAGAACAAAAACTATTGCTGCTACTGCTGAATTGATTTGGAATCGTACAGTGGAACCTCAAAAGCCAAACAATTTGTAATTACACAGTAAATTCAGTAGAGTAAATTTGACTCTATTTAGAGTGGGACCAAATAGACTCAGTTGTACAGTAATATTTACACTTGGAAGAGAGACAAATAAAGAATTGAAATAAATAAACAAAAGTCACTCAAGGGTTGAGGAACAAACTCACAACCTTCAGCTTAGGAGACTGCCTAACTACCACCTGAGCAAAGCCACTCCTGCTGTTTGTTTATATCCAAGAGGAGACCAAAAACATTGTTTTTTGGTCTCTTGGAGCCAAAGATTCCAGCTGACACGAGTGATATACTAACACACATTAGGAGTTGCGTGGCTCAGGGGGGAGTTCGGCTGTCTCCCAACCTGAAGTTGTGGGTTTGTTCCTCAACCCTTCAGTGATTATTTATTTAGTTTACTCTCTTCCAAGTATAAATTGGACTTTTTAGAGTGGGATCAAATACTCAGTTTAGAGTAAAATTTACTCTACAGAATTTACTGTGTACATTACATTTATTATTCAAATATTTTTAGTTAAATATTTTATGACGGCAACAGTCTGACCCCGGAATGATTAACGATTAATTCAATCTCCCTAATTTCCTAAAGCTATGGAAAAATTACTGCACAAATGTTACTTTAAAAACTGTGTGTACAGTTAATAAATGTTTTATGGTGGAAAAAGTGTGACAGAGAAAGAAATGAATACAATCTCCAGCGGGGGGAAATTCTATTAAATTACGAATGAAAATTGTTTCACCTATTTTTGCACTTGTATGACAGTGAAGAAAGAGAAAATGTTTACTCTAAAAAAATATATTTTTCTTGCTGATAAAGCTTTTATGATGGCGACAATTTCACATAAGGAATGATAAAAAAAATGTTTTTTTAAATCTTAATCAAAGAAACTTTGTTCAACTTTGGTTGTTCCACTGCAACTAGAAATAGGAAATGTGATTATCAATAGAGATAAATGTGGTCATTTAGATTTTTGTCATTTGCAGTTCAAAACTTAAGTTGACCTTTGTGCAATTGTGACAACACTTGACATGAGCGGACGTTGATGTTGTGTTAATTGCGTAAACTACATGTAAGGTGGAGTCATTACAACTACAGGGTGGCGACTAGTCCGACTAATCAACATACGTGCAGCTAAAACCCATCGGGGGGGAAAAAAACAACAACAAACACCCAAACGGTGGCTCTGATATGTTCCAACCTGGCAACCCTGCTCACCTCCTCTACGGTGTCAAGTTCCTCCACCTCCCTCTTTACGGGGGTGATGGGGACCGTGCAGTAGAAGGACTCCTCTCTACTCAAAAAAGCGGGAGGAAGGGGCGTCGGAGGAAAGAGGAGAAGAGCAGGTAAAACAAATGAAGGCAAAGAAATGAACTTGAGGGATTAACTGCGCAGGAAAGAAGGTGGTGAGTGGCTGGAAAAGGCGAACAAAAGGGTTAAAACAGGAATGGAACATCTACTTAACAGTTCACTGATGCGTTAAGACATTAAGACATTCCATCAGGGGACTAAAGCAAACCTGAAAAGCAGAGGAAGGGAAATAGAGAATAAAAAAAAGAAAGTAGAACAACAGCAAGGAGAAAAAAAAGGAGGAGTCCGTCTGGAGCGGTCAGTCATTTGTCCACCACGCTGTATTGTTTGGCTTTGGGGAGATGAGCAGGGCCTTGCTGTATAATCGGGAATGTCTATCGTTGTCAAGCCTAATATTTGAACGACCATTTTAAGTTCTGGTCCTCAACGAGAGTACAATGTATTACAAGTATGTAGATATTTGTGTGTTACATACTGGTTCATCTGACTGGTTCTTCATATTAGAGAGCATGGCTACATAATTCTCATCACTGTCCTCGGAGTCAGTGCTGGAGGCGGTGCTATGCACTGACGGGGGCCGGGCGGGCATGGGGAACCTAGAGAGACTGAGCAGCATTCACAATGTTTACACACAAACACAAACACACACCCGCTATGGTGAACACAAAAACACTAGACCGCACTAAAGCCCCTGCGACATTCAAGACAGAAATAGAGCTCGGTGTTACATAAGTGTCAAGGGGGGGGGATCCCCGGGATGAGCCGTGTTGTGGTCACCAAAGTCAACTACGGTACATGAATGCATGAAAAGGTTAGTGGCTACTTTAGTGTCATCTACAGTGCTGTATAAAAAAAGGATGTGTTCACACTCAGCGGGTTTTGACTGCATCAACAAAAAAAAGGGACCAAATGCTTTACGTTGGAGTTTCTTAATTTATCCACACACACACCAAAAAAAAATTATTCTGCGATACTATACTATTAACAGCAAGTGGCAAAATGGCCGCCCCTGAGATGGATAAAAACGAGTGGATTTTGGCTAGTTGGGGTGCATGTAATATATTGGGAAGACATTTTTTTTTTGACCAAGTGAAGGGGTTCATATGTTCAACAATTAATTGATATTGTAATAATCTTGAGGAAACACAATGTTTTCATTTTTAAGAGTCGCCAACTGTCCAAATTGTGTGAACACACCCTTGGTTCTAGTTACTATTACCCCCCCCTCCCCTCTCCCCTTAAAAAAAGAGACATCAACCAAGAAAGATGGTTGCACACTTACTCCCGAGCAAAGGAGCGAGTAACGGGCGAGCGGACCGGCGTGCAGGGCTCCTCCCATTCGGGCAGTGGTTTGATCTCCAGTGGAGCGGGTCTTCCTGAAACAATGGACAACGGGGTCACTCACGCAACATGTGATGTGTAGATATAGTAGATATAATGCAGAACACGGAAATATTAGTGGGTTAATGGTGGTATTTTGAGCCGCAGAGTTACGTGGCTCACTATTACTTCATGTCGGAATCAATATCTTACGCAATAGTTATTTATTTACGCGATTAGGGGGGAAATGATTTATTTATTTATTATTATTATATATATTTTTTAAATGTATTTTAAATAATATTAAGCAATGCTAGAGGTAAAATTTTAACTCATGTCAATTATAAGCAGAGTTTAAAACCTAAGCTATAGCGCAGGGTTGGCTAAGTTTCGGTCCTCGAGGGCCACTATCCAGCCTCTGTTTGCCATGTCTCCCTCCTTCAGCACAGCTGAATCTAATAACCAGCTCATCAGCAAGCTTTGCAGAAGCTTGATGACGATCCTGATCATGAATCAGGTGTGTTGGTGGGGAAAAACATGGAAAAACAGGCTGGTTTAGTTAGTGGCTCTCGAGGATCGAACTTGAAATAGAGACTACTTTTGTATTAAAAAAATATCACTTTGTCGCCATCTGGTGAAATTTTGGTACCAAGCGACTATGTTGAATTGAGAGGAAGAATTTTATTATGTCGGGCTATACCTATGATGTCTAACAGAGAAAAAAAAAGGGGGGGGGCGCACTGTATTAGTGTAGATAGTATATTTAGAGAGTATGTTTGAGTCAGGGTAGATAGAAACCACCGAAAGTCAGAAACCACGAAAGAAGAAAACAATTCTAGTCGGGTTTGTGTGTATCATGAAAACAGTTAGTAGTGAGTAAGTGTACGCACTCACACAAGAAAAAAACTGTATTGAGACCCCAAGGAGGCAAAAAAGTGTCGCACGTTCTTTTGTGACAGATGACAGAACCAAAACACCACTGTAAACATGCAACAACAACAAAAAGTCAAGAGGACTTATTGGGTCCAGTGACGAGTACCTACCCTTGCGTCGTCCCCGCGGGAACTCCCCTACAGTTTGGGAGTCGGTTCGCTCTAAACAGACACCCTTTGCTCTTATTACTTTAGGACTCTGACCTGATTGGCGAAAGAAGACGTAATCATTTCAAATCACATCATTGCCAACTTCCCTGCCATGCAAAGCCGCTCCACACCCAAATCACTACCACCCCCACACACACACACACACACACACACACACACACACACACACACACACACACACACACACACACACACACACACACACACACACACACACACACACACACACACCTCTGATTACGATCGCCATGACAACACAAGAGCCATGCACCCCTCCACCCACCCTGAAAAACATGCACCACGCGGCTTCCCACACAAAGACTGACATCACAGCTGTGCATGCATGACGAGCTGTGCAGAAGCACGGAAAGTCCTCGGAGGCGTGTTGCGGCAAGAAAAAAAAAAAAAAGTGGCGCGTTCGTCTGACACGCACATGGCGTTCATGCAAGACTGACATGCTACTGGGTTTTGGATAATTAACTTGGTCAATCAAAAGAAAATTGCCTAAATAGTTGACAGGCTAAGGCAGCTGTCCTTAATTTCTCCAATAGAATGAAAGGAAAGAACACTAAATGAAAGTGCAATTTAATGACAATAATGTCTTGTTATTATGAGGAATGAGTCATAATTTGACTAGGGTATAATTATTTTACAAAAACGAAGTCACATATTAAGATTTTAAAAAAGTGTTAAGTTAGAATGTTTCAAGAAAAAGTTGTAATTGACGACTAAATAGTTAGTGTAATATTAAAGAATAGATTATAGTAATACAAGACAAAATTGTCAGCACACATTTGTTGCATTTAACAAATTGGCAAACTGTCCAGTTACGCGGCTAAGTCACATTATTCACACTATGTGCTTCAAATGAGTTAACATGTTGAAAAACTGTCAAAAGCATATCGTTAGCCACGACACCCGCTATGCAGACGCACGAGCCGCACTGTTGTGGTTTTATGTACTCCACTTTGGTTTCGATGTCCTCTCTGACCCCTCCTTCCCGTTACTCAGCGTTTGGCCCACATGGCAATTCCCCCTCGCTATGAGATCCCTCATCAAAGAGCTCCATTCACACGCAGGAAACAAAGGGGATAGAAGGTGACCACTCCGAGTTCTGCCACCCCATGGCACGGGGCAAAACAACCCCTCTCACCCCCACCCCACCTCCAGCCCCTTCTTCCAAAACAGCCTGCAGGGCCCTCGGGTTCACGAGCCCTTTGACAAGGGGTTTGCTGTGTCAGGTCTTAAGAGGATGGCACAAGTGTAAAAACTAATTCAAGGGGTGCAATAAGATGGGCAAGTTAGTGCATTTTGGTACTTGCAGCATTAGGAACTGACACACACACAAATTGGTTACATAAGCGGCATGTACTGTGAAGTCGTCACACACACACCAACCCCGCAGGCACCCCGTAAAAGGTAGACAGTGGTACCTTCAAGCTCCTGCAAGCACCTTTAATGGGTCATATTATGGAAATGTTACTTTTTATTTATTGTGGTTTAAGGTGGAGAAAAAAAATTATGACATAAAAATTGTTATTTTACAATAAAAAGGTAGAACTAGAGTAAAATGTTACTTTCACAAGACAAAAATTGTCAAAATTTGAAATATGTAAAGAAAATTGCAACCTTACAATAGAAAAATACGAATTTTACGGTTAATTAATGAGAAATTTTAAATTTAAATTTTAAGTTGAGTAACATTTTACTTTTACGGGGCAAAACTTTTCCAAGGAAAAATTTACATTTTTACTCTTAAGTCTAGATATTACGAGAAAGACTACAATAAGAGAAAATGGGTAATTTTACACTTGATAAAAGTCGCAATTTGACAAGAATAAAGTGGTAAATTAAAAATAAAGCTGAAATTAAGAGAGGATGGTTGATTTTGTGAGACAAAAACAAAACAAAACATTGAAATAATTAAAATAGGAATGTAACTAGAAAGAAAAGTTCTAATTTTACGAGATGTTTTACAGACGTAATTTTTTTTATTAAGAATGAAAAAGTGAAAATGCACAAAAAAGGAACAAAAAGTTTATTTTTGATTTCATGCTCCAGAAATTGTAATTTTATAGTTAAAAAAAACTTCCTGAGTAAGGTCAAAATTCAAACGTTATTCTTGATTTAAGTGTTTTATCTTTTTCAAACTATTAATATTTGTAATAGTAGTTTGAAAGCTAGCTAAAATCTTACATAAAACACTGCCTGTACAGTCAACCAAATTCAATATGGGGATGCATTGGAACTTGGAAGTACCACTGTAGCGGCAAGACTGGCTGTAATGCATGGTCCCACCTTTGCGATCCGGTTTGAGGTTCCGGTCCACAGGTGGCGGCTGGCAGTCGCTTGGCATGGGCCTCCGCGGTGGCGTCTTGGGGCTGGAACGGAAGCCCATGTGGGCGGGGGGCGGCACTTGCTTTCCCAGCGAGGAGAACTCCATAGTGCTCGGCGTCATGGGAACGTAGTTGGTCTCGTGAGAGGGCTCCGACAGGCTGCCCGAGTGGTGGTGGGACGGGGAGTTGGCGCTCATCGGGACGTAGTTCTGGTCCATCTCCTCGGTGGACTGGCTGCCCACGGGTACCATGCCTTTATTTTTCTATAACAGAACAGCGATAAGGATATTTAAGCTAATCGCTTCAACTCTAGTTAAATCAAAGAGCTTTTGTGTGTGCGTGTGCCAACCCTCTTAATTTTTCCACTATTCTGACATTTTAGATGTGATCAGTCCTTCCGATTCCAAAATGCACCAAAAAAATCTGGTCTTTTTTTTTCTTTTTGGCGAATAAAGGCAATCATGGGAAATGAGTTGTAATTTTACAAGAGACAAAATCACAACAGAAAAAAAATGAAGAGATGGATAGCTATTTTTTTAAGTTGTACTTTAAACACAAACAAAGTTTAATCTTATGAGGATAAAGAAACAATATATAAAAAATGTGTCGTTCTACCAAAAAAAAGGATGAATTAAGTATGCGAAGTTTTATAATGTCTTATTACAAGAAATGTACCATTATGAGATGGAATCTGCAATTTACAAAAAGTTGTCATGCAATAACAAAAATGTACGGATCCGGTTGTTGTTTTTTTACAATAACAAAGAAAGTTTTAAAATTATGAGGAAAAAAGTAGAAATTGTAAATTAAAAATCTCTCCATTGTATGAGAATTAAGTCCGAATTGTAGGAGGAAAAAAAATAATTCTTAAATAAAAATGACAATGAAGTAGGAATAGTATGTTTTAAAAAGTTGCGACGTTTTAGTTGAAACATGAGAAAATATTTGGAATTAAACAAGAACATCTTAATCTTACGAGGGATTTTGTTGTTAACCTGCTTCGAACATACAAATGAGAGTGTAGCTGTAGATCTGTCAATCCACAACTCACAAAGTAGCTGTTGAAACTTTCGTTGAAGTCGAACGAGCAGCTCTTGTCAGACGGGAATGATCTGGGAATGTCGTAGCAGTCCTGGGAACCAAAATCTAAAAAGGAAAAAGAAAGATGAAATGATTCAAGTTGCCATTTCAGAGGGATCATATGCCACCAACAACATTCATGACATTTATCACCACGAGGAGGTGGTGGGTAGAGTGGAGCGATACTTGGCCGTCGTCATTCTTGCGCATTTCAAAAGAAATAGTCATATAACGAATAACAGTAACATTACAAGAATTTTAAACAGGACTGAAATAAGTAATTTATGAGAAAATATATATATAATTTTACAAGATGAAAGTCATAATATTGAGAAGAAACATGAGGGGAAAAATGTGATTTTCAGAGAGTTAAATGTTGATATTAGGATGCAAAATTAGGGAAAATCAAGGGTATTACGAGGGGCTATTATGAAAATACAGGCATTATGTGAATAAAAACCATTTTACAGAATAAAGTCATACTTTTACAAGAAAGTAATCATTTTGAGATCTGCTCTATCTATCCAGCTATCCCTTCATCCATCCATCCATCAGTCTATACATCCATCCACCCGTCCGTCTATCCATCTGTCCATCCATCGACCATCTAATCGTCTAGCTATCCATCTATCCATCCGTCCGTCTATCCATCCAATCATCTAGCTATCCCTCCCACCGTCTGTCCGTCTGTCTATCCATCCAATCATCTAGCTACCCCCCCCCCCCTTTCTCCATCCATCCATAACAAAAAAAAAACATCTTAATTCCTGGCCATCCCAAGATTAAATGACCATTTTCCACACTGAAATGTCGTTTGGTTAATTTCAAACCATGCGTGTGAAGGTTTATATATATATTAGGATGCAAAATTAGGGGAAATCAAGGGTATTACGAGGGGCTATTATGAAAATACAGGCATTATGTGAATAAAAACCATTTAACAGAATAAAGTCATACTTTTACAAGAAAGTAATCATTTTGAGACTTAAGTCACCATTTTATGAGAATAGAATTTAAGCCATTACAATGGCATCAGGCGAAAAAAACATTAAAATTGTTTTAGGATTTTCCACATATGAAGTCATATTTGGATACAATATATTCTTTAAAAAAAATAAACAAAGTTGTAAGATGAGAATTTTTTTTTTTTTTTACAAGAATAGTTATAATATTAAAAGGGGAAAGTAATTATTTTCAACTTTTATTATGAGAAAAAAGTGGTGATTTTATAACATAATATTGCAGGGGGAAGCATTAACATTGAAAAAAATGAAGAATTAAGAATATTTGTAACTCACAATTTTAAGAATGTTTTTGAACAGGATTCAAGCAGCATTTTGGTAATCATTGCATAAGATGAAAGTCACAATGTTATGAGAAAATAAATTCAGAGGGGGTAACATTTTTTTTGATTTTCCAAAAAATAAGTATTACAAGAAAAAATGGGGTACAATTAAAGACCATATAAGATTATGAGAATAAAAACAGTAGTAGAAAATACAGCCATAATATTACCAGAAAAATCGGTACAAAACATTTTATGAGAATAAATAATTTTACATGACAAAAATCTATATTAAAGGCAAAATTTTTCTTATATCTCCCACAATTGACACCAAATAAAAAAGGCAATTTTATGACAACAAATTTCATTCAAAAAGATTTTTTATATCTCTTCTATATCAATGCTACCAAAAAAATATATATATATCTGAGTAACACAAACCTTTGCGTAGGCGCGAACAGTCGACAGTTCCGATAGTGTTGCTGCGTAACGCTTTGTTCCCAGCGCTTGTTGGCACACAGTAGTTTCCGTCGGTCTCTGAGGCCGAGCGAGGCACGTAGTAAGTGTCTGTGGGGGAGCGCTCGGCCGGGGGCGGCGGGGGTCCGGAGGTAGGCTTGGGCGGCCTGGGAGGGGGTACGACATCTCCGCCTCCCTCCGAAGATGACAAAGTGCGGGGAACCTGGTAGGTAGAGTTAGCCCCGGGCGTGGGCGGTATGTCGTAGCTGATGGACAGGTTGCGAATCTGCGTCTCCATGGAGGCCTTCCGCGATGGCGTGTTGAAGACGTAGAGCTCCGACCCCTCGCCGCTGAGGTCCGGCTGGGCCGTGGGGGACGATGCCGATTTGGGGAGAAGCACGGTGTCCTAAGAGAAGGGAGGCAAAATTACAGGAAATTTCAGATGGTAAACTGTCAGTGTTGCTGGCACTGTTTGTGTTCAAATAGTAGTTGTTTAAAGGTTTTTAACTACCACTAAATTGATGCTAATTCATTAGCAGGTCTAAGGCGTTCCACATCAAGCATTAGCATTAAGCTAGTGGAATTCCAAAAATAATGTAGTGTAGGTGGCAACAATAAGCTTGAAGCAACTTTTGCACAAGTAAGTAATATTATTGCTTAAAACAGAACAGTAAATAAATAAATAAATAAATAAAGTGATGACTAACAGCTTATAAAAAAAAAAGGAACATGGTAAAATGGGGTATGAGTTTCCAAAATTCCCCATCTTAACTTTCAATGAAAATTTTACGCAAACTTGCTGGAAATTCACCGGCGTTTTTCCCCACCATTGGCAACCTTACCTGAGAGTAGCTGCGTGGTAGGTGGTAAAGGCCGTTGTCACTCAGGAGAGAGGCGCCCCGCGACGGGGGGGAGTCATACAAAGACGAAGCGGAGGCGGGGGCTGGGTGCCCGGCGAAGAAGCCGTTCTGAGAGCTGTGCTTGGCCGACGACGTGGACGACGTGGGCGTTCGGTGCGACGGGAGGTTGTCGTTCAGGTCCGTCTCGGAGGAGGTAGACTTGGAACACTCGGCGTGGGACCTGTGAATGCAACGCAGGAGATGGACCTTTGATTTGAGGCCAACGTGTGTGGAGCTTCTTCACACCCGTTGTCAGCGCGTCCTCAAACTTGTCTTAGGGTGAAATTACGGAAGGTTGTTTGAAAAAATCATCCTTCAAATACAAGCAAAATGAAATAGCACCAGCCTACTATTAGAAAAATCTACTATATCTATAAATCTGCTCTATCTATCCAGCTATCCCTTCATCCATCCATCCATCCATCCATCCGTCTATGCATCCATCCGTCCGTCCATCTATTATTTATCTATCTATCTTATCTACCCATCTATACATCCATCCACCCGTCCGTCTATCCATCTGTCCATCCATCGACCATCTAATCGTCTAGCTATCCATCTATCCATCCGTCCGTCTATCCATCCAATCCCTCCCACCGTCTGTCCGTCTGTCTATCTATCTATCCAATCATCTAGCTATCCCTCCCTCCCCCCCTTATCCCCCCCCCTCCCTTTCTCCATCCATCCATAACAAAAAAAAACATCTTAATTCCTGGCCATCCCAAGATTAAATGACCATTTTCCACACTGAAATGTCGTTTGGTTAATTTCAAACCATGCGTGTGAAGGTTTGATCAAATAGTTAGGGCCATCCAAACTCTTCAAAACGCATGCCAACCATCTTCCGGAAGCTATGGAAATGTGTTTTAGTTTTGAGTGGGTCAAACGCCGCACACAAAGCAGGCACTTTGAAGCTGAATGGCCGGCCACTCACAGACTAGCCTGTGGAGGAAGAGTCCTGCTCTCGCACTCCTCCAGGAGCAAATACTCCCGGTCTCCCTCCAAAGACGAGCGAAGCGGCACCGAGCTACATGAGGCGCAGCAGGGAATGAAGAAAGGTGGAAGGAGGAGAAGCAGTGCGGGAAGAACAGCACTAGGGTGCTTACTGCTTACCTGTTGGAATCGGGCTTTTTGCTCTTACAGTTGAGCAGCAGCAAGTAATCCTGGGATTCCTCCGTGCTGGATTGGGAGTCCAGATGCCGCACGCTAACTGGCTGGTACGGAGGCGGCACGGCGGACAGCGCCGCCACCGCTGGGCCCATCACGTTGCCGAGCGCCGTGTGTGGAGGGGTGTCCACCACCAGGCCACTGATGGCTGACTGCTGGCCTGCTTTGGCAGCCTCTTGAAGAGAAAAGATAGCGAGGGTGGCGTCCATTTTAGCTTTCATATTTTGACAAAAATCTTTTCAGATATTGCTGCCAAGTGGTAGCACAACTCGCTATTAGGTTGAGGGGGCAATTACTTTTTCCACGTAGAGTCACAAAGGTTTGTATTTGGAAAATAAAATAATCATTTAGAAACTGCATTTTATATATCCTTGGATTGTCTCACTGTGATATTAAAATTGGTTTGATGAAATGAAACCTTTGCGAGTGATAAATATGCAAAAAAAACTGAAATCAGGAAGAGGGCAAATACTTTTCACGGCATATCTTATTTTATTTAGTGGCTATTTGGATGACATCAAATTTTTTCATTGGGTCAAATACAGATCGAGTTGTGGCCAATACTATTGTAAATCATCTTATGTAGATGACCTAGTCCTACTTAGCCCATATAGTGCTGGGTTGCAATAGATGCTGAAAGTTTGATCTTGACATTAAATATAATGCTCAGAAAAGCCACATGATGATATTTGCAAGCGCCGGGGACAGGAAATTAAGTTTTCCAGCCTTTTATTTGTCCAACAGTGCTCTTGATGTGTGGGAGGAAATTAAATACCTAGGTCATGTCATATCGGAGGACAGCATGAATGACAAAGACATCTATGAAAAATTTAATAAAAGGGTTAACATGCTGATTAAGAACTTTTCAATGTGCTTCCAAAATTGTTAAGTGTTCGTTGTTCAGGAGGAGCTACATGATTCACTGAGGCTTCTGCCTCCCTACTTTATTTCTCATAATAAAATGATTACTGGTTATTCTGGTTATAAAATTAAGACTTTATGTGCTAAATTGTATTATGTTTTGCTCATTCGACATTTCCATCCTCCAACTCTTATCCACTTTCTCGATGACAACTTCTCTCAGCTGTTCAAGGTGCATGGCTTGCTCATCCGTCTCCTCTCCGTCATTTGGTGGAGGCGCTGACTCACGGATATACCTGATAATCACGCACACTTCCCACTCTTACTTTTCTTTCCTGCCGTCTCGTATCGTCAGCGTGATTATGTAGCGTTTTAGCAGCACGCGCCCATGAACAGAGGAAAAGAGTGGGCCTTCACAATCACAAGTGCAAGCAAGGGAGAACCAAGGACATTCTTTTGTAAGAACTGCGAGAAAGCAGCTTATTTTCCCGCGTGCTGTCACATGACCATTTTTAACCAGCATTTGCCGTAGGAAGCCGACAATGTCAAACAAAGACGGCATCAACAAAACTTTTTTACAACATAAGACAATGACACCCAAGCCCCAAAAAAAAGCATTAAAAGAAATTGAAAAATTGGCAGATTTTTTCTCTCTGTTGTTAAATTAAACAAATACCAAAGGAGAAAAATATTGTATGGACACACAGTATTATATTACAGTACCTTAATTGTTTCCACATCACAAGATTAACGTACTGTACAGTAATACAGTAAATCTGTTTCTTACCGTCATCGGTGGGGTTAAAGCCGCAGATGTCGCAGATGCAGCGCACCCACTTGTTCATCTCCTCCTCCGTGTCGGCCACCAGGTAGAAGACACGGTCGATGGTCTTGATGTCAAAGATGAAGCTGTGCTCCAAGTCCTTCTTGTTGAACGTCAGCCCGGCATCCACCTAGAATGGCAGGTACGAGATGCAACGATTACGAACGTGATTAAAATATGCAACTGTTCGCCACAAACCCAGCAACTGAGCACCGCACATCCACAGACAACAAAAAAACTGCGAGCTTGTATTGGCTTTTCAGGTGTCATACGGTTATTATGTGCATTTCTGTATCATGCTTTGCTTTCTAAGTACAGGTACACCTGAAATTATAAACATCAGTACGAATTACAGTAATATTAGTCTTTGGATAAAACAACAACTATTGTAAAATTTGCCCTCTAATAAAATATGACTATTCATAATATGACACCGTTTTTCTTGTAACACATTTGTCTTAAGAAAATGTTTGGATTCTTTCCAACTTTCTTCACTCTGTAAAACAAATGTTTATTCCAATAAAATTAAGACTTTCCTCATAATATTACATATTTTTTCCCCCATAACATTCTGGTCTTGACAAAAAATGATTCCAATAAAAACTTTGTTGTTGTAAAATTTTGACTATGTAGGACTAGGGTGGGCAAACTCGGCCCTCAAAGGCTGGAGTCCTGCAGGTGGATGTTTCCCTTCTCTAACACAGCTGATATATGATCAGCTCATCAGTAAGCTCTGCATAAGCCTGATAACGATCCTGTTGATAAGAATCAGCTGCGTTGGAGCGGGGAAACATCCAAAACCTGCAGGACTCCGGACCTTGAGGACATTGTTTGGCCACCACTGATCTAGGATTACCACTTTATTCTTGTAAAACTAACAGTTTTTACAAATACAAAAATCCCAAATTTATGACTGGTTTTAATTTTTTGCAATTTTTTTTCTTAACATTGAGACATTTACTCCAACTTGACATTACAACTTTCTTGAAAAAGGGCAATTCTTTTTCTCCCATAATACATCTTTATTCCCGCAAAAATGGGAAATTGCAATGCATTACATTTTCTTTTTCCCTCACTCTCACAACCATATTGTACGAAACATCACCCATTGAATGCAGTACACCCCCACAGACAGCAAGTGTTTCCAAACTGCAGTGAATTCATAGTAACACAACTGGGGGAGAGAAAAAAAAAGTATATGCATATAAACAGCAAATGTACCTGCTCGCACAAGTTGAGGTCAATCACTCGGATTGGCTTCTTGGCGTGGTCATTCTTGTAGTACTCCAGCACATCTGGGTCGCCTGTCAAACGGCCACTGCGAAGCATAAACCACCGCTTCTTCCATGCCTGCACAAAACACCCAAACAAAAAAAAACAGTTGAGAGTTTTCTAATAATGACCACTCCGTTCCCAACTGACCGCTCGTGAACAAGGCAAGGCCAAATGCGCATCTAAGAAGCAGGACAAAAGCCACACAGTTTGATTTCACATCCTGATTGTGGTCGAGAACTTAATCCATCAACAAAGCTCCTCTCAATGACATTTGCTGTACATTAAGCAAGTAAAAGTCATTTCAACTGTCATTGCAGTGGATATAAAAAGTCTGCACACCCCTGTAAAAATTCCTTCTTTTTTTTTTTATATCAAAAAAGAGCGAGAGAGAGACCACGATAAATTACAAAACGTTTCCACCATTTATCTGGCCTAGAACCTATACAACTCACATGACATCAAAATCAAATGTTTTTTAAAAAAAGGGGAAGTAAAAATGAAGCGACTAGTTTCAGAAGTGTGCATGCACTCTTGTACCTGTGGCTGTGTTCAGAATTAATAATTCACTATCAAACTCATGTTAAATAATAGTCAGCACACAGCCGGCATCATTTAAAATGTCTAATTCATCACAAATGATGTTCCGTAGTTTTAGTAGGCTTTTTCCTGACTTTTCTGCCTTCGAGGCATGTTCAATTAAAGTTGACCCGACAGTTTCACACACAAGAGGAATTATTCTCTCTTTCCGGGGTTCTGTGTATATATTTTGCAAGTGAGTAGTCGTGGAAAGGGTGGGCTGTTTCGTTACAACTTATCCCAACAAACATCAGGCAATAACTACTTAACTAAATACCAAAGTCAGCAGAACTGTTATGTAAGAAAACATTGAGATCCGACAGATAAGGACGCATACTTAGCGGTGTACAAGGAATTTTAACAACAAGCTTGTTTATTGTCGCTTTTGGGAACAACAAGTGCTAGGACAGTGCTTGCTTTTCCGGGGACTCTCTTTGTGAGCAGGCCAATGCTCGGCAAGAGCCTTCCCGAACACCATCACAAGTTTACCAGCAGCCAAAACAAAGAACCTAGGATGGTCCGCTTTCCATTTAAACACAGAAAACCACCAAATCGCTCAATGCAACAGTTTCATATTCCAAATTAAATATTTTGCAATATGTTAGATACATGTATCCGTCTTTATTCTCATCATGGATTTAAGCAATACAGTGATAATACTGTTAAGTGTTATGTCGTTGCGATCATCCTGATATTAAACTGTAACACTCAGTGCAGTTTATTTATTTATTATTTATGATTTATTACACCCAACACCCAGACTGTGGAACCTTTAAATATAATTAACATTTACGGTTTGCTTCCATTTGTAAACATAAAAAAAGTCACACAGGAGGCTTGTGTTATTGTTATGGTGTGGAGAAAGGGGGCCGTCATTCTCTGCTCTCCGGTACATGACACGGCCCTTTTAGGTCAAGTTACCTGCTTGGGGACGCGAAAGGGACATAGAGCTAAGGTTACAGTGAGGAGAGCCTGGCTAGAAGCCGAGGGAATGTAGCTGACTGGCTTGGTCGGATCAAAACAACTTGAACTGTAAGGTAACGATAGACATTAAGCAACTTCAGTATAAAAATAAACCAGGCACAAGTTTTAATGCAAAAAGGAGATGAAACACCAATATAACACTTTTAAAAATGAGCTACAACAAATGTGTTTGAAATATATTCTGAATTAATGCAAATGATGACAGCGTCAATCAAAACCAATTCAAACTGTCAAGGTTCAGCGGCAGCCCGTTTCAAAATGACAGACAGATAAGGAGTGAAAGAGCGCTGGCACATTGGCATGCTGGTGATGAGCTCGAAACACTCATCCATCTGTGGGCTTTCACACTGTTTTTCCTAATGCACATTGATTTTCTCGTGCAGATTCATGCACCCTAAATACAAATTAAAAGGCCATCGGGATTGATTCTTACAAAGACCTAATGCCTGAAATGCATGCGCGTTGTCTTGAAAGTATTGTGAAATTGAAGTCCTGTGATGGGTTTTCCCACCACTGGGTGTTTCGATGGGACTGTGGCAGTAAATAGCGTGACAATGTCGAACACACAACAAAGACAAGTTAGCCAAATGTGCTACACAAAACAACAATGAAGGGCCATCTGACATGTGTTCTTTCTATTTGTGTGTCACTGTTTATTTCAGGAACATGACAAGTCCTGTTGTCACACAGAAGCAGACCAGAATGCAGTTTCTAGTACTTACGACCTGTATCCGCAACTAAAGTTAAGTCATCCCTAACCTAAAAATAACGATTAAAGGTCTTTTAAAGCATTTTCAAAATAATTGTTTCCAAAATATTGTTCTTGCACTGTACGCTCTTTTATTACATTTGGTGAGCTGCTTTTTATTTATTTATTTAGCTTTTTAAATAACTATCTCTTATTTGTAAATGCTTTTAAAATGTTGTATTTTTAATTACAGTGTGTGAAGCAAACTAAGTGATCTTGTATATCAAATAAGCTACATAAATAAAGCTGCCTTGTCTTGCCTAAAAGGGGCCAAAGTGCGGAGAGATACCTTCAATATCTGAACCAAGCTTGGCCTCTCAAGGACTTTCATAGACCACCACCATCCGCCCAATGACCACAAACACTCAACAAAACAATATGACACCAAGTAACTGCCCCGTCTCTACATACCTGTTGCCGGGAATCCTTAAGGAATGTGAAACCAGTACCAATCTTGCTTTTTGTTTGGTATATTCCATCTTTCTTGGTGAATCTCAAACTCGAGCCATTTAAATGTTCATGGGAGCTCGCCTCATCCCAGGGTTGGGAATGGGACAGCATGGAACGATGCTGGACTAAGGATGTGGACTGCCTCCCCACCCCCCTTCCTGGCATCGCAGCTGTCCCTAAAACCGTCTCCCCCCCAGTCTCTTCCAGTCTCCTGATAGGATAAAACACAGGAAGACACCATCCACTGGTCCCACAGCCCGAGGTGGGCAAAACAGAGGGTGTATTGAGGGTCTGAGGTTAGGAAGGGTCAGGGGGAGATGCCAACTGAGTTGAGTCACATTATTAATGAGGGTGGGGGGGTTCATGATTCAACGGTTTGAGACATTTTGTGGTGGTGCGGTTCAGAAGCAGACATCCTGACAATTTTTGTCCAGAATGCTGACTGAATGTTGACGCTAACTAAATTCTACTAAGGACCACCAAGCTCAGACTCTCTAAGGGCGACACGGAGGATCCATAAAAATCACAACTTTAAAGACAGAGGCAACTTTAAGCTTTGGACCGGTGACAGGAACAAGCAGCAACAGTGACATAAGGCCTCGTATCCAACAAGGTTGAGCGGTCAAGGCTCCCCAAAATCTCCAACCCAAAGTGATCAGTACCCTTTCGGGTGGGTGCCAAAGCCAGTGGTATGCCCCGGAGCAAGACACATTGCTAACCAACCATTAACCACCTTCTTTCAAGGTAGATATGGTACTTACTGTATAGCATTTCCACTGTAAAGAGCCCGAAAATGTCAAACCGAAACCTTTCCCCTTCACTGGTAGGATGATTAAAAGCAGTGTTTTTTGTTTCAGTCACTAACATCCTGTTGTGGAAACGCAAGCCAGACTATGGTTTACCCGATTCCCCAGTCTTATGATAACATGTTGTCAGGGCCTGAAATTTGAATCAGAGTGAATGCAATATCAAGGGGTCAAGGCACCATGATTGAAGACATACCACGGTATCCACAAGCATGCATATGCTAAAATTACACTTGCCGACGAAATATGTGGAAGTCATCACGCATGAGCACTTCTGCCAATATCTTCCATTTAACAACATTGATAAAAGGCCTGGATGAGCATGTGTGATGCTCTAATGCAACCTAGAGTGCACTAAATGCTAATGACAACATATCGCTCATTGCAGGCTCTTAAATTTGATGCAAAGCGCTAATGGTGAATGATAAGAAAGCTGGTTTGCGCGTTCATTTCGACAGTTGGAAAGCATTTTACAAATAAAAGTCTGCATTTTACCGACTTTTCCCATGATGCTGTTCTGTATGAATGCCCCTTTCATGCCGCCTGTCAAAGTTCTGTGAGAAAGGTACTGAATGATCCTGTTACCCTGTCCATTAAATAAATTAAAAAAAAGATCAGCTTTTACCCAACCAAAAGATGCCAAAAACAGAATGGGAGGGGTCAAAGTCAAGCAGTAAATATTGCGACTTGGGAGATGGTATTCAAGTGGTAACAGAGAAGGATGGGACCGTGCATTGGGGAATTCTGCAATGTGCACACCTGATGAGCTCTTAAGGCACACTAATGTATAAAATCAATGCTACATAAAGTACATACAACAGGGGTTTAGTTAGTTACACGCTGACTACTACAGCTCATTCATTAGCCAAGTTCATTTGCTTAACTTAGCGACCCGGGGATACACGGTTAGCACTAAGCAGAACGCCGAGTAACCAGACCATCTGGACTGTGGGTAAGTGACCTACAATGACTCATCTGCCATTTTGTTGGGATCAAAGAAAACAGGAGGTGGATGAGTAAAAACACAAGAAATAATTTAAGTTGGTGTCGTTAAAATCCGTTGGCAAAAAAATCTAGACACAATTTTAGACTTGTCAAAAATACCAGGCAGAGTTTTGAGGTCAGTTGATAAGATTTTATTTTTGCATTAACTTTGCTGTGTATCTCTTCCAAGCATGAAATTAAAGAGAGCACCGAAAGTGTCAGTAAGAGTTTCATCCACTATTCACACTACAAAAAAAATAAAATAATAAATAAAATAAGAAACACCTAGAGTGATGTGGGGAAAAATATAAATGAGGTGTCAAATACTTTTAATTTTGCCTGCCTTCACTTGAGAATATATTTTTTTATTATGTAACGTGCAAGTGATGCAAAGTTTGTTATAAAATTTTAAACACTCTGGAACACGTCCCCTTGCCTCCCGCCACACCACCAAGAAAAACAAACAGCAAAAATCACTCATGTTCATGTTGTTGTTGTGTATATGATATGTGATCAAAGATGGTGCACCAACACATGTAGACTGACAATACACCAATACTCACAGGTTTAATATGCCTACTTATGTTGTATTATCTGAAAAAGGACAAATATTACAATGCAATTTACTGAGCAGCTGTGAAGATCTCTTATATAACTGTGTCTCTGTATTATATGAAATTATATGAAATTGACCTGGTATCGGCCCGATACCGATACATGGTTTCGGTACTCGCCTATTCCTAGTTATTACTATATGCTTTTACAAAGTACAATGCTTTAGAATGCTATTTTTAAAACATATCAATGGAATTTCCATTCATTTCAATGTCGAAAAATTATTACTCCTGAAGTGAAGGCTCTTTGACTAAAGGGGACTTCTATAGGGAATTCCGTGAGAAGGGTTTATTTTTTGCCTATGCCAATAAACTCATTTCGTCAAGTGTGTATAATCTGGAAATAATGAATGTATTTTATGAGTCAGGAACGTAACGGCAAAATTCAGTCCGTTTAATCAGAAATTTGAAAACAAATTAGGTCCCCCGACGCCAGATTCACCGAACAATAAAATTGGCTGGACCGTGTTTAGCATAACATGACGCATGAAAAAGTCTCAGCCAGGGGGGAGGGTTCACTGTACAACTGATAAAGGTTTAACCAGCGTCATGGAACCGACTGTTTAGGCTGTATTTGTGCGGCTTTGCTGCTGTGGAGCATTTCCATGACACAGCAATCCAACTTGACTGCAGTAAACAAGTACGCACGGTGCCTCCAGTACGCCCTGACTATCAGGTCACTAGGTCTGCGCGGGAACAAAGAGCGCTCTGCAAGGGGGGGAGTGGCAAGCGCGTCACATTTGGCGCTCGCGGCCTCTCGGCGACAAAAGCTCGTCTGTACTCGGTGCCGCGACTTGTATAAATCCGTCTTTGTTAGCGCGACATGACTGGGATTCTTGCGCGGATGGCTATTTTTACATCCAGCGAGCGCCGCGCGGGGCAGTTAACTGGTGGGCAAAAGTGCAATGGCCCTCGGCCCCCACGTCATACCACCCCTCCCCTACCCGTTTGCTGTCTGCAGGAAGCCAGAGGGGACTTCCATGAAAGATGTGCACCACAGTCATTAATATTTCAATCATTCAAACTGACGTTAACATTTGGGATTTGCTCTGCAAAGATAGATGGCATTCACGTAGATGCAGGGCAAACCTCTAAATTCAGAATTAGACCAACATTTTCCATGAGGAAACAAAACTGCATACAAACCACCACAGGGACAGAGCCCAATTGACGCAACCATTAAAGATATTTACAACTGCCGAGATTAATAGTTTTAACTTATACCACAAACTGTTCTATAAACACTTCAATATCATTTCCATATCATGACCTATTATCTGACTGAAAAAAAACACAGACACTGTGTATATGCACATGTAGTGAAGACTAACTCCCACAAACTCAGGAAGGCAAAGAAACACAACCAAACAGAGACAGTGACTGGCAAGGTGTCAATCATTTATCTGGCACACGCAGGGAAAGGCACGGACTCACAAAAAGTCTCATTTTAAACGGATCAAATATATATTTTGTGTTACAGCAGTGCTTCACAATTGGGTTTTTTTTGTTACGCACCCCTCGCCTCGCAAAAAAAGAAGAAAATGTTTCACGTCTCCCCCAAACACTCCGCTGTAACTGTAAATAATATATTTTTTTCTATGACGTAAGTACATCTCTTCAGAGGAGCTAATACTCCATGCACACTCTCTAGCAATGAGAGCGCCACTGCCATCTACTGTAGTGGATGTGCAGTTACACTTTACTCTAGTAGGGCAACAACAAAAAATAATTTCCATGGGCTCACTTTTTTTCACAGATTATTTTAACCATGTATTTCTTTAGAGTCTTACTGAGATGTAACAAATAAGACAAAAGGTTTTTGTGTTGTTGTTTTTTTTTTGAACTTTTTTAAACTGTGAAAATAATGCTTAAGGCTACACGGTTTATTAGCTAAGACTGTTATATGTGTTTTTTTTTTTTCTTTGGCCGTTAAACATTGTAGTGGTGTGGCATTTGTTTACACCTTCTAAACTTATCAAGCAGCGCAGAGCGGGTGAGAGGGTGCACACAGTTGATGACCTGACTTCCTGTTTGATGTAATCAGCACATCCCCCACAACCTAATAACGTACGCTTGAAGGACACTTGATTAGGAACACAGATCAATTACAAGAGGCAGTCAAAATTCTGATTGAACATGTAAAGGTGTGACAAATGTCAACAACATACCCACCCTGGTTAAGTTAATAATGGTTTATCATAATAAACGCTGAGGCGTGTGACATTTTTGTACTATCAGAATAGAAATGTGGATGGAGGCCAAAGCCACTCGTAATAATAAGCATAGCTAAAGCTTGCAAATCTACATTAAGAGCTAAACGAATGCTTCTTTCTTCATAGCGTATCGAATATCATCCAAAGCAGAGTGCTGCTCCCATGTCAAGAGGAAGCATCTTAATCCCCCTCGTCTCTCTGAGAGAAAAAGAAATGAATTTTCGTTGAACTGGGAAAAAAAAACAAAAATCACACATTCCCGCCTTCCCACACACAGGTCAGCAAAGCAAAGGGTGAGAATCCTGCTTGTTCCAGAAGAAACAAAGCAAGAACACATCTATTTTTAAAGTGCTGCAATGACTATGCAAAGGCAGAAAACTATTTTTTTACCTTACAATATGCTGTACTAACCTGATTTCGACATGAAAATGACAACATTAAAAACATTCTGTTGCAGAATTGGATTTTTTTGTAGGTGTAATGATAACCATCAAGCAGGAAATACAACTTCCTGAAGCAAAATATATATGCTCCTAAACTACACTACTTTACTGTATAATGTGTAGTCATTGTTGTTTAATAATGCTAAATCAATTTTTATATTGATGAATAATCAAGAGAATACTTAGTTATTCAATGTTTTTGTATCTTTGGCATTCTTAAGACATACCATCATGAAAATGAAGCGATATGGGCCATTTTTAAACATAATTATGGCCTCGGTTTAAGAAAAACAAAATGTAAAACTTATTAATGATTTCTAGGCTTCTTGCTCTAGATAAGCGGGAAACGTGACTGTCAAGAATAGTTGTACTTTCTTTTAACACTTACAGGACTGCTAGGAACGTTAAATGTTACTTTGGCTGTACATTCAATAAAAAGCTTTATGGTGGTGACTTGAACAGTTTCCTATGGCAAACACTGTTAAGAAATGTGAACAGTCACATTTTGTGTCTTTCTTCCAAACTGAGAGTTTTGTGCACTCTCTAGCAGCAGCCGCCTCAGTGAAGGCGACAAGTTGGCCCCAGACCAAAAACAGCACTTGTGCTATGCGGCCTGGCATATTTCTATGGAGGTTACATTCTTGCGTTTTGCCAGAAATAAACTGGCATCTGCCGGTGTGTAACGCAAAGACTGCGCACATGTGTGTGTTTGTTTACGTGCAATAAAAAGGCCTAGTTATGTTAACACCGGCTAGAATTACTACTGTGGGACGGCGGGGCAACAACGAGGATTCGGTTTCTGCACATCAACAATGTATGGATCCATAAGCCACTGCAATCAAAACAAACTTGTTATCTTACACTTGATCCCACACCTCAGCCACAACCCTCTGTCAAGTTACAGTCCTGCGGTCGCCGCCCCACCTTTCATGTGCAGCTGTGAAATTCTCACTCAACCACCTGACCAGAAATTGGCGCTACATGTTCAAGAAAGATGACCGAAAGATTTTTTTAACTTTATATCTGATTCTATGTAGATTATCTGGATTTTTCTTGTTTGTTGAAATTGTAGGGTTTTTTTCATGTTTCTCAAAAACACACCTTAAATGACATAGGCAATTTGACTTTTAAGCTAATGAATTTCGCTCTCCCACAAAAAGGTAGTCTCCACAATAAACAAGGCAAAAATGTTCAGAATATTAAACATAGCGTCCATACCAGTCTATAAAGGGGTTTAATAAAGAATAGATGTCAGAATGCCAGTGTGGTATGAAGTTCCAGAATAAAAGTGCCTGGTGATCTGCTTTTTTTAATGTACAGAATGATGGCATGTTTCATCTCAAGTACGAATTTGGGTCATATTGCCACCAAAGGACCAGAAATTAGTCATAAACCAAGAGTGGGACCCCATCCTTGTGAATCTTTCAACCTTAGCAGACTGAGTGCACCAACGATGCTACAAAGCTTTTCCGCCTAAACTTCCAGATGCTTACCAGAATTCAGTCGTCTTGTCAAGAAGAAAAACACTGCTCCCAAGTACCAGCATGAGTTAATCCAATGGTTTGAGCGGTCAATGGAGGCCACTGCGCGAATCTCTCTCATCTTTGAAGGGCGGGGCTAGGTCCCTCACTGACATGTAATCATTCCATATCATTCGTTAAGATTGGTTGCACGAGATAATAGGGGAGGAGAAAACTGAGGGAGAAATGAAACAGAGGAGAAGGGCACTGAGAGGAAGGACAAAAGATTAGTTGAGTGTTCGTGATGTTCAAAGGCATGACTGTTTGTTTTTGCGCATTGTCCTCCATTGACTTGCCCGAAAAACCTGCAGGCACTCAAGAAAGCGTGAGGGTAAAGTATTAACTGCGGCTTAAACATTAACATGGGCCGACGCTGTCACATCGGAGCAGCCCTTAAGCACGGAGTTAGCACCCCCCCCCCTCCTCACCCCCTACGACCCTTGCAGCAATCCCAGAAACATGCACACAGGTTGTGAAAGAGCCTAAGAGGAAAAGAAAAACACACACAAGACAAAATAACATCCCTTTGTGTAAGTTTCCACGTTGTTAGCGGTTTTGATCTTCCTGGTCATCTGTTTCTCGCTCTCACACACACACGCACACAGAAAAAAAGTTTCCTGTTTTGCCTCCTTTTGTCACTGTAGTCGTGTTAATGGGGACAGTCAGGTACTATCTTTAGAAGCGACTTCCATTTAGCTAAAAATGCTACAGCTAATGGCTCCTTTATTTCATATTTCTTCCTTTTACTATGTTACTGTTCTATATAAACAGCACAGCGCAGAAAGTGGTGTAGTCAACCCATAAATTTTTCAGCTACAGGGGTATATTAGCCCCATTCTCACTGTCTGGTAAGTACCAAAATTTCAGCGGCGCTGTTCAGTACAATCCGCACTGATGCACAGTGAAGGGTTTTGAAGACAGACCCACAATTTTCTCAGCTTTAGAAATTAACCTCTTTCACATTGCCTGTAGCGTAAACACAGACAACTTGCCACCTATTTCTGCTATGCTGTTCTGTAAAAACAAAACCAACAATGAATGTAGGGAAAAAATTAACCCAGCAAACTTCTGACTTTGCAGTTAGTATAGCACATAGCCTGAAAAAAAAAAAACACTATTTTTTTTTTATTGCTTTTTTCCTGAGCAAATGCAATGACAGAATGGGGGACATGAAGATGATCAGGCAATATTTCAGATTTGGAAGTAAATGCTCTGAAGCAGTCATTTTTCAGCCAATTTTCCCATGTCGCTTTACTGGCCAGACAGCATTGACACGGAAAGGTTGGGGGTGTCAATCTCCTGCTATGCTGGCTTCTGTATAGAATGCGCAGGTGGATAAATACCGTATTTGTGGAGGCTTGAATTTTTGTGAAAGCATTGGCTAAGTGCTAGTATGAGCACAAAACCACAGTGTTGGTTTTAAATACCACACCAAAAATGAATGGGACAAAGAGCACAACCACATATAAATTAGTTTTTAAGACAGGCGCATATTTAGGATCACCGTTGCCCACTGGATTGAAAAGAAAAGCATTGCAAATATGGGTTTTGCCTCCAGAGTCCGGAGGTTCAACGGCACTCACGTGGCGGAGATCTTAGGTTGGTCGCATGAGACTAGCCACGCGCTACTAAGATAAACAAGGTGTAAAAGTCATTGCACGCTTTGCATGAATGGGTAGCAGATTATTTAATGAGATCAATTTGATATGGAACGTTGAATGGTGCCAATTTTAATACTGCCTTCAGGGTTAAAACATGGCTTCAACTTCAACAATGTTGCCTCAAGCACTGCAAACTGGGGTTAAAGAATAACCTCACAACTTTGCAGATGGACCAGTCCAAATGACTAAGTACATGAGACAAAACAGAGCATCACTTACTAGTTATCTCCGTAAAGGTTCCTTGGATTTGCAGTTTAGTCCGAGCGAAAAACGCAGCACAGCCGGGAGAGCCTCCGACCAGCCCCCTTTTTTTGTCGAGTGTGGCTACGCTTCCTGCCGACTGCACTGACTTCCCTCCCCTCCTCTTTTTACTCCTGTCCAGTCTGCAACACCCTGCTCCAATAACCCCTGACCCACAGGAAGTAGACACAATGGACTGAAAATAACACATACTGCCTCTCTTGGCAACAACTGCCCACCCCTAACCCCTGCAACGCGTGCAGCACTTTAGCACAAAACGCACACCTATGCCAACCCCTGCCCCCCCATGTGATAGGTGACCAAAAATATCAAGGTACTACTCCACTAAACACCCACGTGCCAAATACTGCACCCAACTACTTTCCATGAGCCTTACTACAAACCAATGGAAAATACTAAAATGGTCTAAAATGACAAGCATGCAAGGTACAGCAGACACGGAATGCAGAGGATGAAGTTGACTGGGATGTGTTCCAGCTTCAGAGGTCACATCAGAAGGCCTTTTCACACCTGTAAAAGTCCTAATTTTTCCATGTTGCTCTTCAGTCTGAATAGCTCCAATATTGACAGGGGCGATGATGTCGACAGGCCTATTATTCCGGATTCAGAGGTTGTATCACACATTTACAGCAGAGTGGATTTAGTTGTGAATACCACCTTTCAAAATAAAATCTTTAAAAAATATATATTGGCCAATTCTTTCTGAAAATGGTATAGACACAGAATGAGAGGGATGAAGCTGACCCAGCAATTTTCTAGCATTGGACTAAGGCCACCATACTCATCTGGAAGCGCACCAGGTGCAAGTAAGCACATGATGTAAAAAATCTCTTTCGTCTCTGTTACTGTACATGATCACTTTATTTTTGTTCCCGCCTAGTATGATTATACTGCCAGTAGAAGCTCTAATTTTCCTTCTTTGCCCCATGTTGCAGTTCTGAAGAACACTGACTGTCATGGTATGATGGGGGGAGTGAAGTTAACAAGGCATTTTCTCCAGTTCAGAGTCAATATCAGAAGGCCCTTTCACACTGCCTGTAAAACTTGGCAACATCCCCATGCTGTTACGTGTCCAACTGCCCTGTGGCTATAGGCAAGACATTGAAGTTTTCGGGTATTATTGTGTACCTGAAGTGGAAGACTAAGAACTCTATCCAGAAGAAGAACCAGAAGAGGATGAACAGGGACCTATTTAAAACTATTCAGGCAAAATTTCAAAGGAGTCCAGTTCTAATTGCTACCTGGACAAAACTCTGATATACAGATAGGTCAATAAGTGCGGGAGTGGCTCAAGTAAACCTGCTGCTATTCTCTATTGAGAGCAGCCAGACGAGGTGGCTCGGGCATCTGGTTAGGTGTTCCAGGCACATCCCCTACTGAGAGGTGGCCCCGGGGATGACCCAGGACACACTGGAGAGACTAATGCTCCCGGCTCTCCTAAAAAAACACCTTGGGATTCCCCCAGGAGAGCTGGACCAAGTAGCTGGGGAAAGGGATGTCTGGGTATCCCAGCAAAAGCTGTGACCCAACCCCAGATAAAGGAAAGAAAATGCATGGATGGATACCTAATGTGGTTTAGTTGTGGGCTGATTTGTGACTGCTAAGAGTGCCACCCATTTTCTAATACTGTCACACGTTTTTGCATTGTATTGTATTGTATTGTTTCTTTTTTGACCTGGTTAGTCCGCACTCTGTGTGGCACCCTTAACTGATCTCAGCTCCAAAAGTCTAATCCAATCAGTCCAATGAAAAGGAATACAAATCACATTTGGCAGTCAGTGAGAGGTTGCCTTGGCCGTGATCTAATTAGCTGCTCTCTCGCTAGCTGCCTGTCCACTCACACAAATGGAGCTGGAGATACAGTGCTTTCACGCAGAGATAAAGGGAGGATAGACTCGTGACACATGTTACAGTGGTGCCTCGTTACTCTGAGGCCGATGTCTTGCCTGTTCAGCTATAAGGACTAGAAGTCGCTGGGTGAACTCTCAGGAGGCGAGGCCCGAGAGCATGCCCAGGCTTGTTTCTGTGCCAAACCTTCCACGACACACCTGCAGACAGTCCCCTGAAACTGGGCAACATCTCTCCTCTGCTCTTTGTTGTGACATTTCTGACAATACCGCTTCACTTTCATTTGAAAGGGAACGTGCGGGGAGAATGCACAAGGAGAATGTGAGGAATCCCTTGTATGCTAATAGTAGCAGTAGTAAAGCAGGCAACAATGTCATTATGCAAAATGCCGAGGAAATACTTCTTTCTTTCCTTTTTTGCTCAAACAGCTCCCGATCAACTCAGGGGTCTCTACAGTTTATGATTTAGCATTGGTGGTAGGCCCAGTACCCATTGAATGTACATGCTAAACAAGGGTTTAGGTGAGGGCTACACAAAGTAATGTACTTGCTAAATGGAAGTAGAAAGGTTCAGGTTTGCGTGAGTCTTAGTGACATGGCTAGAGCTAGTATTAGGGCCAGGGCTAGGACTAAGGTGAGGGTTAGTACAAGTGTTAGTCCTACTACACAGTGAATGTACAGGCAAAAGAGAAGGGCTAAGTATTTTGCCTGACTGCCTAAATATTTAGAAACTCACAGCATCTATGAACTGACCCAGTGATTGTAAGGGTGTGGAAGAGCAGTAATTACACTTAGCATTTGTTTTTTTCCTGAGAATGAAAAAAAAAAAAAAGGAAACTACTCTACTCCATGTAACACTGGCACTGACGCTAGTGTTAACCAGAAAGTAGGTGATCAGTGGTTTCTGTAGCAATAGCAGAGGTAATGTTACATTGCAAATGATTATTTCCAGGTCAGTTTGGGATGTTGTAACCAGGCCACGCCATTGCCAGGTTTTAACTGGAAAAACCACATGAAAACATCCACTATAATGACTGCCTCAGTGTCACAGCTAAGTAATTTTTGGCCACTTCCTCCATATTTAGCAAAATAGTCACAGTCAACACAGCCGCGTCAGCACTTTTGATTAGCGTCTTTGCCATTTGTAAATAAACTGCAAATGTAAGAACACTTGAGGTTTTCAGCAAAATATCCAGTTTTTAGTAGGAGAAACATGTTATTTGGGCTTGGTATGATCGCTATAACCTGTCAGCACCT
Organism: Leptonotus elevatus; assembly: GCF_054856555.1. Taxonomy (NCBI): domain Eukaryota; kingdom Metazoa; phylum Chordata; class Actinopteri; order Syngnathiformes; family Syngnathidae; genus Leptonotus; species Leptonotus elevatus. The sequence continues at coordinate 5,311,274 of NC_141246.1, read as the reverse complement.
TTTCTATGACTTGACTGTGACTTAAGTCAGTTACTGGTCACACATTCTGTGTGGTGAAAAAAATAATAATATCAATAATAATAATAAATAAATAAAATAAACTCACGCTGGATTGTGGCAGCCAGGCTTACTATCAGTCCACCAATCAATAGCTTTTTACCATACATGGTAAAAAACAGAAGGGTGAAAACAAGCAGATTTTGTGTATCCATGATGGACTGTTAAAGGAGACATGCTTCGTTTTCCCTGAATTTAAAACAGTTACCAGTCGTCTCCTGTGACACGTCTCCAAGGCTCATCCAGTTTTGGGGGTGAAGTACCGTCTCATGAAAATGACCCCACTCCCTGTACAGTGGCACCAATGGCGTTGTATGACTTTCATTACCATGACAACCGGAAGCTGAGCTAGGCAGTTGAACAAGGCAAATGGCTACTGCTTGAGGATGCAGAACCCGGAGTTGGAGAGGAAAAAATGCGAGTGCCCGTGGAGACAATTAAAGAAATCAATAAAAAGGTGTGTTTGACAGGCAGCTATAAAGTCGACTTAATTTTCTAACTTTACAGAGGCAGGCTTAAATATCAGCTTTACAGATGCCAGGTCTGCTCTGCAAACATCTACCTTGACAGTTGACACCTCGTGGCACCGCTACTGTATTATTGCTGCACAATTCTGACATCAAACCATTTCTGAGAAAAAAATTAAATAAAAATGTTCAAAAGGCACCAAAAAATTTAGCCAACCGGTTAAACTTGTCATCGTTCATGCTGTCACCCAGAAACCCTCATGGAATTCTTAATCGATTATTATGCCCATTCCTACACAACACACACATCCTTTCTCAGAAATCCTGGTCACATGGCTAAACATTTAATACTTGATATTTTCATACACACACACACACACACGCTACAGAAACATTGCGTTCCCCAGCATTAAGTGCTAAAAAGAATATAGCTATACTATAGCTCCTTTGTCTAACCAATGGGAATCACTGGTAAAAATCATTCCCAGACTGTATGAGCTTAATTACCATCACTCGCACAGTGAGCCCTATTCAATCGGCATACTCTAAGGTTGTGTGTGTGTGCGCGTCTCGTCCCATCCTGTCGAACCACGAGACATGTTTCTCATTCCCGCCGTATCTCCCGTTTGTTGTTGCGTCTTCCCGTTAGAATGCCTTACCACCACACCAGATAAGTTGCAACCTTGAACATTGTTTTCTCTCTCTCAGCTGTACACACGGTGCTATCTGCATGCGTGCGTCTCTCGGCCTGGTGAAGTCAAATCGCCAGCCAAGTCACATGCGCGTGTCAAAGCTGCGTGGTTGGGATTCAACACGTTCCTTTGGCCCGGGCAAGATTCTGCTTTCGCTGTGACCACTGACGAAATCAAGTCTTGTTCCAAAAGTGGAGTCTCGGGCCAAATGTGTGTGCATCACTGTGGTAATTTGGTCAAATTCTAAAGCCAACACAAACACAAAGTCTTGTTTGCCATATTGATTTTTAAAATCAGTATTAAGAAATCCAAATGCAATGTCCCTCACGGGATGAATAAAGTATCTTTATATCTATCTATCCTTCCATCCAATCAAATCAAATGCAAACTGACTAACAATTTTTTTTAACAGGGCTTTTTTTTTTTTTTTTACTTACTACCTTATTGACATAAATTTCACAGTTTTTGTGTTTTTTATATACATTAGAGCTGACAGATTCATTTGCAATATAATTGCAAGTTGGCAAAACGCGATGCGCTAACCGTAAGGCTGAAATTTGCCTGGTCATTGGGAACGGAGCGGAGGAGAGCACAGAAGTTCAGAGCAGGCAGAGACGTCAGCACTGTAATGAAAGCCTGCTGCTTGAGGTGCGCGGAATTTTCAGTGGGTTTACGTCTCATGAGACCTTGAAGTGAGTATCTAACGTTTTATCTTTATTTAAAAAATAAATACATAGAAAAACAAAATAATAATAACCACTTGTGCATTTTGTGACATTCCAGCTGCCATCGTATTTTGTTGTGTGTGGCAGTATGGCTGATAAACAGGAGTGTCTGTGCTGACAGACCTGTCATGTAAACCGCGGCTGGCTGATGTGTGCGGCACATGCTAAATAGATTGACTTTGATTTACATGTCTGATATTTGTACATGCACCGTGACGCACGCTCACACACGACGGACCCAATTGTGTTGCTGAGCGGTGACCAACCAAAACACAACCTGCGGTCAAATGATTTGAAAGTGGAAGTGCCCTGCTAAGTTGTCAGTGGTCACATATAAAGAGGATAATTACGTCTGTACAGGTAACTGGCATTATGTTGCGTCGTCCGATTTCACGGATGAAATTGAAGACAGTTGGGATTATTGTTGTAATCTGATCACTCGGGCACAATATCCGTGGCTGTTGTTGCTGACAATAAGTAGTTTATATCTAGTAGTGAAAACTCGCTTCTGAACGGAGTGGCATCCATCTCGGTAGACACACGGTACAGGCTTAAAGGTTGTCTCACAGACTCGCACCATTTGAAAAGGAAAGGTCAGAGGGCGTGAGCTGAACCAACAGGTGAAGATGGCGTAAATGCCCTCTTAAATGAGCCGCGTGAACAACTGCGCAATGGCCATTCCCACTTTGAACTACTAATTTGAAAACAGGCCAAGACCATTGATTTAGCAAACAACAATGATAAACTGATATGCTTTTAATTCAACATCTCTGCAATCTAAAACCTAAAAAATATTGTCCAATCATTACTTCTTTTGTGCAAAAGTGTGCATCATTCTTTGCAAAAGCAGAATATATCAATAAAAGTATTGTCTTTGAACTATGGCTCAACCTGTGAATGCAAAACCTGCTGTTGAAACTGACCTGTCAAACTGAACCATAGACAAAACCATTTAAAAAGATGTGTTCACACTTTACAAGTAACACAGATGACCAACCTTAAGTTTAGCGCTTGGATCTAATCAACTTTCTTGCTGTTTATCCAACTGCGCCAAAAGACCAATGCCGGGAAATCCACAGGTTTGTAAAGAGACACCAGTGATCCCAAACCAAGTGCCAGGGAAGGTTTAAAACCAAGGAAGTTTTTTGGACGAGCAAAGCAGGTCCGCCAGCGTCTCAGCTTCCAATCAGGTTGCAAATGAATACTGTGTGGGAGGCGGAGTCTTGACTGTGTCCCTGTCTTTCCCAGCATGCGTGTGTGTGTGTTTATATGCGTGTGTACAGTCCAAATGCGTGCGGGTTTAACCACGTACACTGGCTTGGGGCCAGGCCAAAGATATCATGGAGCACCATAGTAACTCTAATGCAATAAGAGGGACAGTAGCCAGCCACAACAGGACCAGTGACCACTAATAGATCCACTTTGAGGGGGATTCCGAAAACAAAAGTGTGATTTTCTGCCCGAGTCCTGGTTACAGATGACAGATTTTGCCCTCTGAGATCTGCTTGGGAAACAACATTGGCCATCAGTTAGTGTTGTTCCGATACCGTTTTTGGCCCCTGACACCGATACCCAGCTTTGCAGTATCGGCCGATGTCGAAAACATACCTAAGTTTTTTTTTTTTTTAGCATGAAAAGGCTGTCCTGCCATTGGTTCAGAGCATTCAAGGGCCAATAGGATATCTTAGCTCAGCATGCAGTGAATATGTCACACTTCAGTGAATGTCGTGCATGAGCAAGACACAAGATGCTGCATCCAAAGTCCTATATTAGCATCAGAATTAATGGTATCGGCATGTTACTTGTTAGTACTCACCAATACCGATACCGCTGTTTTAATGCAGTATCGGGGCCTCTGCCGATACCAGTATCGGTATCGGAACAACACTACCAACAATGGTTAAATCGTTTTCATTTCCGATGCTGTGAGAGTGAACACGATGCAGAACATGACGAAAATGATCATGTTGAGCGTGACACTTCTTACAGTATAAAAGCAGTTGAAATGGTAAAATATATAAAACGTTGATTGTTCTTATCAGTTACAGTAAAAGTGTTGGAATGATGGAAGGACTTAAGCTCAGGGAATAAGAAAAAAAACTCAAGTCCACACTATTTAATTAATGACTAAATATTCAAAATTTTTGGTGGCAAATAGGAGACTAACTTAATTATAGCTGAAGATTTTAAGAGATTCAAAAAGCAGGCCAAAGACGCCTACATTACATAACTCACCTATTTCCAGGAAGCCCGTGCTCGTTGATGAATAAAGCAAAACAGTAGTTGCAAAAATTGACGTGAATTGCACAACGAATTGACGAATTAACTAATCGCCACCGCGAGCCTGTCAGCGCAGCCAGCAGTGGCTAATATGCATTTTACGAAGCAGGGAGAAAACTAAGCCCCACGGTACTAGCGGAAATCACTTTATGAGCAAAAATGAACGTTAAAAGAATATGCCAGATTGAGCAGGGTTTGTGCAAACACTGAGAAATGTAATTGTCATGTTGTCAAAGGCATATTGCAATATCTACCAAGTATTTATTGTTTTTCGTTTTCAACCTGTTAGAGTAATATTTTATATATCAGGAACAAAGATTGTTACACTTACAGACGTCGTTCAGTGATTTTCGTAGCAATCAAAGTTAAAACAAGTTTCTTGTAATATTGCTTCTTCTTTTTTTTTTAATCACAATGTTTTTCCACATTCATTTCAATTTAGTTGATTTCAGATTCATATCAAATTTGTATCTGCATTTATAGAAAAAAACTAAGTTTCTCATTGCACAGCCATGACACATATTAGAACTGTGTCATTTTGAGAGTAAACAATTGTGCCACTTGAACTACACAGTTGAAAAGCACCTGACACAATCAGCTATAACGACAACAAACAACACGTCAAAAACGTAATTAGCCACTGCCACCATTTCTGTCCGTCTGACTCACAGCAAACTGGGAAATTACACAAGTTGGTGGCGATATTTCACATGGGATCTCCAGGCTGACCATCCTTCAATCTAACCCAGACGCTGCTCTGGCTCGACAAAAACGCACACATGTTGGCCAACACACAACGGGTGTGTGTGTGTGGGGGGGGGGGGGGGGGGTGTTGCGTGTAGTGGGTTGCGCAAGCCTAACAGTAGTGGGCTATATTAGGGGCTGCAGACACGGCGGCGAGGGTCAGATCTCACAGTGCCACATAGTTAGAGAGCCAGCTGTATTTGTGCGCAAGTGTTTGTGTAACGACAGCTGAACGGTTACTATACGACGAGGCATGGTGAGCGAGTGGTTAGCACGTCTGCCTCACACTTCTAAAGGTTCGAAGTTTGAATCAGAGCTCCTGCTTTCCTGTGTGGAGATTGCATGTTCCTATAAAAGAATGTGAGTTGAGTTTTTGAAATTCAGCCTTATGCAAACAGTTGAGTCCACATAGTTGACTCAAATGTTTTTTCTTTTTCTGGAAGAATTCTAAACTTGTAGCATTTATTGTGCCTATGTACTGCCAGAGTTTTTTGTGTGTGTGTTTTTTTATTTTTTTTTATTCTTATAGCATGTGACAAACGGACAAAGTGAAAACACCTGCCCAGTGAAGCAGGGTACTCTCATATTTCTCTGTGGAGGAGGCCGACCATGCAAGCATTGTGAGGCAGTCTCCTCCTGTCCTAGAAATTGGCAACCACTACAAAGATTACACAAAGGAGTTTTCGGGTCACACGGGAAAGCACAACAAAAATCTTAGAAGAAATTCATAGAATTTCAATAGTCAGTTTTCAAGAGAGAAAAAAGGGATACTTGTGACTAAAATCATTATGTGAACAGAATCATATAAAAGGAGTGGCTTTTGAACCCTTGGCGAGGGTCTGCATTCTACCCAGCAACATTCTAGTTTTATTGTTACAGATCTTGTTTGATAATCTGGCGAGGAAGTTTTGGATCAGTAGAGTAATCAATTCATTCAGTTCAGTTCAGTTGACATCTGTTATGGGCTTCATCCATGACGACATCGTTACAGATAGTTTTGGTTGGGCTCTGGGTTTGGGACTGGTCGACCAATCAACTAAATCTGTGGCAATCGGTGATGTGCTTCACGGAAGACAACATGTTAAAGGCTGTTTAGCCTCAGCAGGCTCCGCATTGTACCGTGAGTTATTCTAGCTTCATTTTGTGACAGATCACTTCTTAAAGATGATTTGTAAACATTTTGGCCCACAACATATCGGCAGGCTAATCAATTCATCTGTGATTGGTTTCATCCACGACACAGGCATTAAAATGGAAGCACAGAGCATTCACACCTAGAGATTATCCAAGCAAATATCAACTGATTAATTTCATTTTCCTCATTGTCCATTCAGGAAATGTAGTCAAATGCTCATCCTTTGTCTTTGCTATTCTGCCCGATGATTAGTATTTTTTCTACCTAATTTTCCTCAATCAAGGGAAATCCATTTTCGCACGACCATCGCTAATGGACAGGCAGCAAAGCAGCATAAAGAGTGTAAGACCCCTCCCTCCTCGTCTCCCCTTGACCCACCATCTGGTAGCCATCAGCATCTCACACAGGAAGGGGCGGCCAAGCCTCGCCGGGGCGCCAGGGAGCGGCTCTTCTATCCCTCCCGCTGCAGAAACAACAATCACACGTTTGCATTGCATTGCAGGGCAAGTCGATCCTTACACTGCTTGCAAAAGCCTTAATTTTTACGCCTTTTGTCCATGTCGCTGTTCTCTACAAGTACCAGTAGAGAGTATCAGAGCCATATCAGAGACAGTCAAGGGTATTCTGTGATGCCAGGACAGTAGTGTGAAGTTTAACACCTGGCACTTCTCCCCCCCTTGTTATGGCAATTGATGCATTTCATGTCACACCAGATGCGGCTGCTGAAGAAATCAACCTGCTATTTTCCACCTTTGGAGGTAAAATCACAGACTGTAACAGAGGCGTGTAAGAGTCTTAGTCCGTGATGCCAGGACGGGGTCTTAAGCTTAATACTTGACAATGACTTCTCCCGCCCTGTCATAGAAAATGTTGACAACTTTTATAAATCCCACCAAACGCTGGTATTGACGTCAATCTGGCAATTTGCAGTTTCGGCAATTGTTGCTGTCCAAAAAGTATTTTGCTGACCACTAAGTGACCATGCAGTTTTAAGTCTTCCGGTGTAGTATCAGACCCATAACCGTAGCACATAAGGGTATTCCGTGATGCGGGATTTCCTGTCCTGTACTACTATTGTAATTCCCCATTTATTTTTGCGTTAGTTGCTTGTAGTGACTTCTGAGGTAGTATCAGAGCCATTTAAGGGTATCTGCAATGCTGTGAAGGGGGTGGGAAGTTAAACACCGCACACCTCTCATGCCACACTACGGTAAATTGCACTGTCAGCCACAACAGAGGCATGCAAGGATAAAGGGGTAGGCAGTTAAACACCTGAGATTCTTCTCTGGGCCGGTTATAGCAATTGTGTCTAACCAACGGGTCATTTTGCTGAGGCCGACCAGGCAGTTTTCTGTCTGTAAGGGTATTATTTCATGATGGAAAGACCAGGGTTCAAATGTAACACCTGAAACTCACTCCTCCCATCATGCTTCAACAATTGTTGCTGTTTGACAAAATGATAACGCTGACCTGGCGATTTTCTGCTTTTAGCATGAGGATCATAACCAGAACAGAGGCATGTAAGGGTATTACCCGTGATGCCAGGACATGGGTGTGAAGTTTAACATGCGAGATTCTCTTTTCTCACCATTTTATGGCAATTGTCGCTGTCTCACAAGCGTTTGCGTGAGAGTATCAGAGCCACAACAAAGGTATGTTAGGGTATTATTCCATGATGCCAGGACAGGGATGAACAAAATTCACTTCTGCTGCCATGTAACGTCAATCTCCATCCAACAAGTATTCTATGAATCAAACCAGACACTGAAGTCATCTAAAAATCTCATTGCAGGATACCGTGTGTATGTGAAGATGTTCCCGACAATATCCTACTTTTTTCCGGTTCTGTATAAAAAGGCACAGGCTGTTACGGCTATGATGCAGCAATTGTGCAGGATCTGTGCGTAAAAGAGGCTACAGTCTTCAACGAGCAGGATCGGAGCACAGAACAGGCTCACATTCCTTGCCGCCGCTGCCTGCCAAGAGGCGCTGGGAACCGGGTATGAGAAAAGAAAAGAAAAAAAAGCAGGAGAAGAGAACAGAGAGCTGCTCTCTGCGGAGGCCGGCTCATGGTGTTGCTTGGGAGGCCGTGTCATATTTTTCTCATCCCTTTCTCTCCATCCTCGACGTCCGGGACGGCAGAGATATTCATAGCCATTGTGGTGCGGCACATGTATTGAGCTGAAGGAGTTTCTTCTGCTCTTACAAGCACTTGGGGAATGCACATCATCATATATTTGACCCGACTTCACTGAGTCTATTTTTTCCCACACTGGCCAATCTGACAGAATGTTTATTTAAGTAAAAAAATAAACCAGTGCTGCCTTTTTTTTCTGGTGAGTATTCTGGACTGGCTACTGAGCTTCACCAGAAAAAAATATCCCTTAAGCCTAACAGCTTTTGCTCTGGAAAGCTCTGTAATTAACAGCTTTACAGATACTACTCGTGCTTGGCGGTTTTGATAATGCACATGGTCATATCTCTCCTAAAATGTGATATTTGTCACGTTTTTCCCATGTCAATGTTCTTCATAAACAGGAATAGTGAGAAGTCAGTCAACCTGGTAAATTTCTGATTTGGGAGGTAGTACCAGTGGCGTAACTGTTTTCGTTGATGCCAGGCCCAGATTGCAATGTTGACCAACTGGCACACCACAACCTGATACTCAGTTCTCCCACACTGCTACGGCAATTGTCACTGCCCGTAAAGTATTTTAAATGTCAGATGATTTCCGCCTTCTGAGACTGTATCAGATGTGTAACAAAGCAAGCAACGTAAGGGTACTATTGCCGTGATGCCAAAAGTGTGGTGTGAAAGTTAACACCTGAGAGTGCCTTACCCCTCCCTGTTAAGGCAATTGTCACTGCCCAACAAATATTGTATTAATTACACTAGATAACGGCATGCAGTCAACCTGACGATTTTTCAGCCTGCGGAGCTGTACCACAGCCACAACAGAGATATGCAAGGACACTCTTTGGTGCTAGGAATATGTGTGAAGTTGACGATGACTGCAATTTTCTGCCTTCTGACATAGTAGCAGAGCAGTAACAGAGGTGTGTTATTGTATTATGTTATGGTAAACATCAGTTTTACATATACCATGCAGGTACTGCAGTGCGTGTTTTTCTTGATAATCACGTCTATCGTCTTACACATGGTGGTCCCAGCCATTTCCCAACTTCTGCCTGTGTCACTGTTCTTTGCAAATGGCACTGGCGTGTAACAGGGACGTCGTCAAACCAGCTTTGGATGTAGTATCAGAGCCGTAACTCATGTGCGGATAAGGATATTTTGTGAGACCAGGACAGGGATTTAACACTTGGCAGTCATTTCTCCCACCCTGCCATGGCAACTGCGTAAAGTATTTTAAGAACTCACTTCACCAGAAGCAATTGTTGCAGCCCAACAAGTGCCAAACACTCCCTCCTTCCACCCTGCTATGGCAATTGTCGACAAGTATTTATATGTCACACCAGATGCTGGTGGCATAGTCACACAACACACCAATTTACCGTGTCTGGAGACAGCAAAGGCAAACGAACGCCTGATTCTCTGTTATGTGTTCTGTTTGTCACATTGCTGGAAACGTGGACCCGTGTAACTGATACGCCGGTGTACATCACCATGGGTTCTACACCCAAAAGTGGGTGGCTAAGGATAACAATTGTAGCAGCATCGCTATGAATATTTCATGGCTATTTGTTTGTAATGGACATTCAATTATTAATGGCCAGCGCGATCCATTTAACAGACGTCAAATGGAGGCGTTGCGGTGGCGACGCGGCCTGTCCGCCAGCTCGTCGTCTTTGCTAGGCTAAGAGAGAGGCTAACGCCATGTAGTTGCATCCTGTTTGGCCAGCTTGTTTGTCTCATGTAGCATTTGGAGAAGGGGATCCTGAGGAGGGGGGGTGTACAACAGAAAGTGTTTGTTTGTTCTGTGTTCCACTTGCTAAGCAGATTTAATGAATCCGCCGCTTAATCGAGAGCCTTTTGTTTTCTTTGCGCCGCACTTGCTATGTCGCTATTCCATGGTGGACAACTGTTTCCCAATGCGCCAACATATGTTAGGCGTAAGTCTTGAAAAGGCGGGTCTGATAGTTCCCTCCTTCCAAACATACCCCGCAGCGTAAAATAAACAAAAAGAGATTGCATTATGCTACTAAATTTGTATTGCAGAGATATGAAATGAAAACTCAGTAGAACCATGTAATCCTACAAAACTGTAGCCCCTTTTAAACTGCATGTAAAAGCCAACTCTTCCCTGCTTTTTTTCCCCTCAACTACAAATGTCACTGACACCAAATGGGGGGTGCAAAGTCGACCTGACAATTTTCCGCTCTCAAAGGTAGTATGCCTGACAGAAGCATATTTTAAATTCCATGCATTCTCAGTAAATTAGCACATCAGATGCAGAACTGTAGAGCCATGATTTATTTTGCCTGTCCCTTTCAAACAGAGCCGGCCTGCACCTTCACACAGGCAATGCGCTGCAGCTTGCCGCATTATGATAAGTATATGTGTAGCTACGTCAGAAAAAGGCAGTACCTTTTGGAATAAAGCTGAAAAGCAAAAAAGGTGTAGCGTTAATCCTTTGATGCGTTCTGAAAGGAGGTATCTTGTCACGTCGTGCATGACGGCTGTCTTTCAGGAATAAATTCTGCAAAAGTGCCAAAGAAAAAGATATACACTTGTACAGTTAGTCAATCCTTTCATGCTCAGAGTACAGAAGTCTCATTTTATAAATAACTTAAATTTGCAATTGGCAACTCGCCCAAAAAATGGAAATTGCACGCTCATACAGCAGCTGCTGCTGCTGCTTGCCCCATTATGATAAGTAGATGTGTTGCTACGTCGGAAGACAGTGGCCCTTCTTTGGAAATAAATGCATCTAAAAATCCAAAGCCAAACATTAATCCTTGGATGGTGCATACATAACTGAGGTCGCGGTTGATGTAATTTCTAAAGATTGTCTTTCTTTTGGATTAAATCACAAAGCCAAAATAAAGAAAGAAAATGGCAAAATAAAATGGGAACAGATAAAATTAATAATTTGATGATCGCATGACAATGTTTTTTTTGGGGGGTTTTTTTTAAGGCAAAATATGCTAGAGAGAGGTGTTGTCTTTTTACAGATGACAATTTTCATTTTTAAAAGATTTATTTTCAAAACCCTTGCGTGTAGTATCTGGCTGCTATCAGACACTTTGACTTTGCTCACTGATTGTTGGAGCTCAAAGGTGAGATTATTTTAAGAATCCAGAGTCTTTTTATTGTCATTCCAGCCTTTGAGCGAGACAGTACAACTAGTACAAACAAACGAGTAAGTATAGTGCCGGCCATATATGGTGTAAAATGAGGAAAATGCCGGGAAATTACAAGAACGCGGAAACTAAAAAAGTTTGCCGTGTCATCTTTAATCCAAGTATTAGATGAAGCTCTCGTTTTAAAGCATAATATTATAATCAACGCCACACGAGAAGTTAGAGTACCCAGAGAGAACAAATTTTTGGGTGTTAACATTCGCATTCATGTCCTGGAATTGTGGGATTCAGTTCACACACATTTGCCATCTAAATTTTTTTTCGTGTTTTTACCAGCTCGCTGTCCCCTTTATGTAGAAAGTATGTTTAAGGTGTTTGCGGGTATGACTCAAAAACTGACTTGGTAGCAGCCCCTGCGACCTGCGTTAAATATTAAGGCAATGTTGCCTATTGTAAGCCTTGCAGTCACTCTTGGTAAGCACGTTTTTCATGATCCTTCCTCTACCAGGCCGCTACACCCGAAAGATTCCCCAAAGAGCCGACTTTGTCGAGAAGGGGAAAAGTCATCGGGCTCACTGACTGCTCGCACCAACAACGGGTGATGGAGTGGCTGTGCCGCTTCGCCGGCACTGACTCAAATAAAACGAAAATAAATGCATTAAAAAAAAACTGCTCATACAATTGATGGGAAGTTTTAGCAGTTTTGAAGCAGTATTTTTTTTTAATACTGCAGTATATACTGAAACCAGTAACGGGTTCTTGTGCCTAGTGGAGACTAACCATCAAGTTAGGGTGAAATGAGAGATGTTAAGTAGTGTGTTCAATATTTAGGACAATGGAAAAATATTCAAGAATTAAAAAAATAATAATTAAAAAAAAAAAGAGGACATGAACATATCCAGCAAATCCTATTCAAATTAGATTTGACGGGACTGAGACCTATGTGTGTGAACATTTCACATTTGCATTGCTTTAAAATATGTGATCTGAATCAGATAAATACTGAACAATTCATAACTTCACACGTGCATGGCTCCAGAACTAATCAAACGTGTATATCAAGGCACCACTTTACTATTATCAACATCATACACGTAACAATGAAACATCCATTTTCAACCCGGTGTTTTGATCACAAATGAACCTGCCAACGAGCTCTGTGGCTGCATAGCTTCCAAACTGTAATCCATACTCTCATCGAGCCAAGATAATCAATAATTCCTCACGCTACCACTCACACACAACAGCATTGAATATCCCCAACAAAAGGTAGCCCCTCCTTCCAGAGCTGAAGACAACACCACGACATTTGTCTACAGTATTATCTGGCTGCTTTTGTTAATTTTTCTCAGTACATGGCAAAAGAAATGTAGTGGTTGCACACAATGTGGCGCAAGCAAGTAACAAAAGTGGTGCAAGCGTCACTGTCTTGACTGTTTAGTACAATATGGATAAAAAGTGATATAGAGGTAGCCTAGCAATGATGGACTGAACCAATCCATCTACTAGTCGATGAGTCCACTTCACTATTGCACATCGACATTTAATGCTTGAAGTTGACTAATCGCTAATCACATCTTGTTTTCCAGTCGACCAATTTATTTTAATTTAATTTTGACTCGCCCGTCACTGCCGTTGCCAGACTGTAACTCTTCTGGATCAGAGATATGTCTACCCAACAAGGCAACAACCTTCATACATCTGCAGGTTGGAGACCGCTATAATGCTGTGAAAAAATATGACGTCACGGATGAATCGACTTCGGTTCAACTTTCATCATATTATAGTTGACTACAAACTTCTATTAGACTGTTTTTTACAGTCCGTGAATTTTTCGAGCCTTCCCGTTATAAAGGGCTCGCCGAAAAAATGCGGAAGCACTCACCGAAAGGTGAGCATCCATCAATGAGGGAGCAACGTAGCGACGGAAGTGCCCACCTCTAACGACTAAAGCCACCAAGCAGCATTACAACAACAAAAAGAGGAACCTTCTTCTATCCTGGCTTCTTCAAACAATATGGATAAAACAAGATGGCTTTAATAAAGTTACAAAGGTTGTACAGGCATCTCTGTCCACAGCAAAATATAGCAACGAACAGCATCTGCAACCATGCTTTAGCATAGCAACCAACATGGTAGATGTGCCCTAGCTATTAAACTTAATAACCTCTTAAAGCTACATATCATAACAACAAAATCCTACGTTGACAATACAGGAACAGAATGCACAGTGCACCGCTGTGTTTAGCAGAGATGTGGCAAGACTTGCATCCCAGACACATGCAGCAATCACTGCTTTGAACTCAAACTAAATAGCTTATTTTTACTCTTGTATGGCAATCAAGAACCAGCAAGCTAGCAACATCCTTACACTAGGGCGCATTTTAATTAAATGTCATTGAATATACTGATTTCTACACGCAAACAACGGGTCAATTAACTTTTTTTTTAAAAGGTGACCCAGGTAAACAACAGCAGGTAAACAACAAGGTGATCCCTTCAAGTGCCAGCACTTGAAAGAAATTTCAATGCAAACGAAAGTCGGACAAATCAAACACGAGGAAATCAACGCCATGACACGTCGTTGAAACAAGCCACACAAACCGCGACACTTTGCGATGTCCTATGGCCGTTTAACGCGCCTCGTCGTGTCACAACGTTAAAAAAATAATTAGATCATAATTAAAAAAATGTTTTTTTTTTAACATGCACTTACGTAACGTCGCAACTTTTTTTCCGGCGGAGACTTTCGCAGCCATCCTGAACACACCACGTCTCCCCCGCTCATAGCTGCTGCTTGCAGGCTTTCTCCCCGTCGGGGAGTTCGGCAAGATAATGGAGCTCTCCGGAGCCCTTTGGGAGTGTCCTCTTGTGCCTGGAAACAAAAAAACAACCAACTGAACACTCAATAGTAGATCAAAAGTTCATTCGTTTGTGGCACATTTCACGTAAAAAGCGACATTTTATCTTGTTGTGTGTCCTCGAAATGGGGCATAGTTTACCAGTCAGTCCTTCGAAAGTCGCCTGCTGGGAGTCGAAATGTCGAATAAAAGTGGAAATAGCCTCCTTGTTGACGCTTTTACTTCTACAAACAGTAAAAAAACAAAAACAAAACAAAACTATCAAGAATGGGGAAAAACGCGCAAAGTTTTGTTTAGTAGTTGAAGCCTGAAAAAGTGCTGCGATTCCCGGTTGGCGGGACGCGAGGCGAAGGTCCCACCGCGCCGCGCCGGGTCATAGTTGTCGGGGGGTGGTGGTGGTACTGTGAAGGAGGAGGGGGACGCCGCAACCGCGAGATAAAACAGCAACAAGCCCCGAATGTAGTGCCTCTGAGCTTTTCCTACCAGTTTACGCCTGCCTCGGTTCCTTAATTGTGATTGACAGGGTGGCTCCGTCTTTTCCCTGAGCTCGCACAGTCGCACTCCTCCTTCTCTGGAACATGGCGGCGTCAAGCTTTCGCTGACACCCGCGACCAGAAGTAGGGCGAACGACTCTTTTGCTAGTTTAAAAGGATATTTATCGTGCTTATTTCTAATATTATGTCGTTGATTTTTATGGAGGCTATTCGACGTATATGTTTAACATTATTAAAAGACGGCAGGTCAGTGTGAATAGTCCTACATGTAAATTTGTCTGTTCAACGACTGACCTATTTCTTATTGTGAACGTCTCAACCGGAAGTTGTGGGCTCTTCCCCCAGGGAACTTTACTATCCATTTTGTTAAATGTGTAGGTTTGTGCTGTAGTACTTGATTAAACCTACTTTTGCCTTCCCAGTTTTTCTCCTTCCTTTGTGACATTTCCCTTTGCTTTTCCTTTCCATCTCTTACTTCCTTTCAATGGTGCAAAATAAAAACTTTTTATTTTAAATACAGTAGTATTTTTGTTTTGCATCCTTTCTTCCATGGCTTAAAATTGCTTTATTTTTATTGTTTGCTTTCCTTTTCCTTATATCAGCACCTTTCCAATACTGCTCTAAAATCAACTTTGTTTTTGACAACAAAAATCTCTCTCTCTCTATATATATATATATATATATACATATATATATATATACCATTATTCAGATTGCAAGGTTGTGTCTCTAGGCTTTGAGGTATCTGAGGAATTTTATTGGAATGCCATTGTGATGCTAAACACCTCTATCCCCAAGGATGTGTCCTGTTTGCTACCATGATTAATGACTTCTTCAACAACAACAGCCGGAGGAGTATCGATGAAGAAATGAGGCCCCACTAATTACCAAACACACAAAACAGCAAGTCCAATTGTTACAATAACCGCCTGCATCTACACCTGACGTCTTGGTCAAATATTACTTAAGTGACATATAGCATAGCATCAAAAGTGGTATGACATGCATCTGTCTTGACTGCTTAGTATAATATAAAGTGACGTAGCAGGAGCATCACTACAAAAGCTGTCCTGGCTTCTGGTACAATATGGTTAACACCATGTAGCAGTTTAATGTGATGTAGCATAGCAACACAAGTGGCAAATGCATCCGCCTCTGCTGCTTAAAAGAATATGGCTAGAACGATATAGAAGTAGCATAGCGGACAAAAGCTAATATGGCTAAGGTTATGTAGTTGTTGGATAGCGACAAAAATGTGTTAGACATTTTTTACAATGATATTTGTATGTCCTGGCTATTAGTCCATCAGGGCTAAAGCAACGTAGCAGTAGCGACAAAAGCTATCTTGGCTGCTTAGCATAGTGGCAAAAACAATCCTGGCTACGCAGTAGAATATCCAGCATGTGGGCCGGTGGGGTGCCTGGCGGGCCTGCCGTGCCCCGTCCTGCTGCGTTGGGGGTGCGGGCCGTGTTGGGGTGGGGTGGGGGGTGCTCCTGGCTTTGCTCTCCGGCCGGTGGCCCCTGCGGGGCCCGGGGTTTGTCCCTTGGCGCTGCCGTGGCCTGGGGGGCCCTGAGGTGTGCTTGCTCTGTCCTGGCCGGGGTCGGCTCCCCTCTTTGGTGAAGGTTTTCATGCCTGCCAGGTCCACCACACCAGCATCTATCGAAATTCAAACACAATCTGCTTCTTCCTCTGGCCGTTGAATCGGTGGAGGCTGATGTCTGTAGATCTCACTCTGCTTCATCAATCCTTCCTTCCTTTCCTCAGTCTCTCCTTCGGTCTCCCTAATTTGTTGGAATTTAGATGTTTCTGGTGTTGGTGAAAGACTCTGGTTGGTAACCCGGTGGGTAGTAGGTAATGTCTGGTCGGTGCTGGATTTCACTTTCCTTTCCTTTCTTTGATCCTTCCTCAGGTCTCCTGACAACCTCACGACTAGCTGGATTCTGAAGTATTCGGTTTAGGTGAACGGTATGGGATTTTTAATATGTTTTAGTTGAACTAATGAGTACATGCTCACACGCACGCACACATGCACACACACGTACACATACTCACCCACATACAAAAAAAGAAGAAAAAATAAATAAAGAAAAAAGAGAGCAATGATGATGACATGTCAAATACTGAGCTCTTAACGAAAAACAAAAAGAATATCCAGCATGGCGGAAGCATATGCCACCAAAAATGGTACATCTGTTCTGGAATTTCAGTACTGCAGAGCAATCATGGCGTCAGTAAACCTCAAGTGCAAGCATTTTTCCCCTCACAAAATTGCAGCATCAAAACAAAAGGTATCTTTAAAGCTAAAAAATTCATGCCGTGTTCTTTTCAAGTCATCAACTACCTGGAGAACCTTTTTAAGACAAATTGATTTATTGCATATATGTGATATTAAAGTTATCAAATGCCCAATAACTCACTCTGTTCTGAAAAATGAAACACAACAAATCAAAATGCATGCAAATGAGAAGCGGAACCTCTAAAGCGGAACATAGCTACATGCTAATGGGTTAGCTTCTGCTCGGCGGAGTTCAATGTGTTTCTGGAATTGAAATTGCACTTAGCAGTCAAAACGACATTTTGCATCAGCTCAAGTTCCACTTCCTGATCTATGGTTATCACCACCTCTCACCCCTTTGTTTTCATGGGTGTACTCTTCACCCAAATTAAAAGCAAAATAACACAAAAAAGTGCACTTGCTTATAGTTAATCCTGAAGATTTGACACATTGCTGCCTCGCGGTAAGTTCCATATCCTATTCTATGGTTCACATTCACTCAACAACAAAAAGGCAACACAAACTTTTATAACTACAACTAAAGTCTCGTGTGATTTGCCAAAGTCATAGTGATGATGGTTGGTTCCACTTTGGAGGTCCTACTAGTCGTATCATAATGCATGGTCCTGTGCTATATGATGTTTGCATGAGGTAATTTAAATAAAAAAAAAAAAAGTTTTTGCTTAAACCTTAATTGAAAGAACATAGATTTCACCAAAACAAAATCTAAATAAATTAAAATGGTTAAACAGTATACATACAACACTTTCAGTCCTAAAGGAGTTTTTCAGTGCTTGTTGCAAGGGGTCGGCAACCATTTCAGAGCATAATACAGCGGTGCCTTGTGATAAGACTTTAATCCATTCCGTGACCATGCTCATCTCAAATCAGCTTTCCCTATTGAAATGAGTGGAAATGTCAACGACAAAAGTGCTCCACCCTCCAAAGACCACTTCTTCTACAACTAATCAGTTCGCTAGTAGTTATTTTTCATAGAGGATAGGAGTATTAATTTGTTGTATATATATATATATATATATATATATATATATATATATATACATACATTTATTTTTGTTTTTTTCCACAATTAGTGTTCAACTCTATCAATGCTAACAGTTAGCATGTTAATGTTTTTTTTCTCTCTCAATTATGTTAGCATTAAGCTAATGTGCCCAATAACCCATAGGTAACATTATTTGGTTGCTCTAAAAACAGTGTGTAATTGAATGTTGAATTAATTTTTTTTACGGCCACCACTGCTTTTCAAGTTTTGACATCTATCCCTAAAAGTCGGGTCACTCATATCTCAAGGCAGCACTGCACAACCAAACTGGAGAGCTGTCATCTGTAAAACTGATGTTTAAGCCTCTTTACAGCAAAATTGCAGCAGAGCAGTAGCACAATATCTGTCATTTATTCATTTTTTTTCCTTTTACACATTCCCCTTATACAAAGGCATCGTCCCACCTGTTAAGCCTCGGGTATTAGCTCCAAAAGTGCTTCCACCCACTCTGCGATATGGCAACAAGGCGGGAAATGCCGACTTTTACAGAATTTTTGACTCGAGTCGTAATACATATGATGGATCTGTGTGAAAGGGGCCAAATCGCAGTAATATTGCATTTGTGGTAATGTGTCCGGATCTCCATGTGAAACAGCTACACTGCTTCATGTTCGTTTGATCTCAGTGTTAAAGAGGCTAACTTGCTAACTTGGTTGGACCTATGTGTGAGGCTACATTTATAATTTGACCGTCTCTCTGTGTGAGAGACAAATTGCTAATTTGCCATCATTTGTTTGCTGGATTTCTCTGTGAAAGAGCCAACTGGCTTTTTACAAGCATTCTGATCATGTCATAGTAGACGTCTTCATCGTGACAAGGCCTTAGGAGCTTTATGTGGCATCTGTAAAGCTGCCGTCTAAGTCTCCTTTACTGACCTTCAGGTATATTTCACGTTTTTTTCCCTCATGAATGTACCACGGCCTCTGAGGGTAGCAAAAAGGTCCCCCCACCTCTTCTCTTGTTACCATTGTGTGCTTTTTATTTAGCTTTAGAAGACCAGTCTACTAATGGTGTTAAAGCCCCCTCCTCCTCCCCCTCCCCCTCCGGATGGGCCGCAACTCCCCGGCGGGTTGTTGTCATCCGAGCCGTTGGGCCTGAAGGAGCAGGAAGACGACGGGGCCTGCAGAGCCTGAGTCCGAGCGTTCAGCTCTTGTTCCTGTGGGGAGAGAAACAAACATGTCAAAAGGGCAGTTGCAGCGTTCTGACAGCTCCCCCTAGTGGCCGTTTTTGCACAGAGACTGCTCAGTGGCTCGTGAAATTGCTGCCCGCCTTCCTCCAGATTTGACTCGAGGCGACGGCGAAACAGATCTTTTTATCAAGCGTTGATCTTGATGATTTGTCGAGGACGTTTGTTGTACAGCGCCGACGCCACAGTGCGTGTGTGAAATGTGAACAAGTGCAGAGCTCTGCAGTCTGTGCCTTCCCCTTTAGCGGCTCTCATGTAAATTGGAGAAAACCAGATGTAACGCAATAACCAGTGTTTGTTCACCTGTGCCTTTTACGCAAAACCCAGCAAAAGCAGGACATTGCTTCAACTGTGTGTGCACTGAAAAAGGCACAGGTGGATAAATGCCCAATTTTACCATATTGCATATTTGTGGTAAAACTGCAGGACTTTTAGGTGACAGAATCTATATTGCCAATATATGAAAAAGAGTTTAAGATTTTTCATTTGTGATCATGTGAAAGAGGCTAAATTGCAATCATTTGACTGGACCTCTGTGTCAAAGAGGCTAAACTGTCAAGGTTGAATTGCTAATTTGTTGTAATTTGGCTGAAACCCTGTATGAAAGGATCTTAATTCCTAATTTGACTGTATCTCGGTGTGAAAGGTCAAATTGATCATTTGCAGAGCTTGGTGTGAAAAAGGCAAAATTCCTAGTTCTGCTTTAATTAAGTAGGCTACATCGCAGTAATATGGCTGGATCTCTGTGTGAAAGGGGCAGATTTTTCAGTTATTTGTGTGGATCTATGTGATAGAGGTTCAAGTGATTTCAGATAATAGTTTTGTAGTTTTCATTTCAGTTCGTAAATGTTCCATTTTTAGTTTTTGTTATTATTTAATTAGTTTTCATTATCTATAATAGTTTTGGTGTGAAAGAGACCGCGTTGCTTTAAACGGGCTGGATTTCTGTGTGAAATGCTTGAAAAATAGTTTTACCTGCAAATACAGCTTATTGTCCTTGATAATGGCGTCAAGCAGTTCTTTCTGCAGTGGTGGCTCAGCGCTCTGCCTCGTTCCACTAGCTGCAACGCCTTTAATAGAGTCCTGCCCCGCCACTTCCTGTTTCCTGTACATGAGTACATAGGCGGTGTCCTTGGGGAAGCGGCTGGTGATGTTCTGCACCGACTGGAAAGAGGCGAACGTCACCCTGCTGTCATTGAACAGCAGCCAGTCGCCGGGGGGCCCTGAGCCGCCCCCCTGACCACTGAGGCCCTCTCGCACTTGCTCCCCTTGACTCAAGTCCTCGTTTTGACAGGAGGCAGCAACTTCTGCTGTGCTGTTGCAGCCATAGGAGTAATAATGTCCACTCTCGGACGACACGCCCGAATGCATCACGACGGAGCTGAGGACGTAACACACCGACTGGACTTCCTCGTCTCGACGGGAGGGTTTGAGTTTCTTGGCCAGGTTCTCGCTGCTCTCGGGGGAGTCCACCGCGGAAGGGGAGGCGGGAGCTGGCAGGGGCGGCGACGGCGACGGCACCAAGGGCCGGTGCACGGGAAGGCGCAAGCGTGGCGGGATGGTGACGTTGTCCAAGATCTTGCGGCGCACGTGGCACTTGGCGTCGTAGGCGAAGCGCAGCAGCGTGAGGATCAAATACTCGGGGGCCGACATCACCTTGAGGGTCCGCTCGGCCCGCCGTAGGCTGCCGCACTTGCCGCAGAAGTAGGCGTTGTCCTGGTCAAGGATCTCCGGAGCCAGGAAGTAGTCCACTAGGTCGGGCACGGAGAAGGGAGGTTCGTTGCTCTCTGGCACGGCGGGGACGTGGCTGGCTTGGTCTTTGGTCCCCGGAACGGGGGTCTCGCTGCCGCCGTTGACTGAACCCTGGCAAACCACTTTCGACTCGTCGGACTTAGGAAGACAAGAGACAAAATTGCGTGGAAAAGAGGATAAAGTGTTAAATTGTGGTAATTCATCTGGACTTTGAGGTAAAAGAGGCTAAATAACTAATTTGCTGTAATTTAGTTGGGTCTCTGTGTGAAGTAGGCGAAATTACTCATCTGTGAGAAAGCAACTAAATTGCGAATTGCTGTAATTTAGCTGAGTCTCTGTGTGAAAGAGGCTAAATTGCTAATTTATGGTAAGTGTTTTTTTCCCCGTATAAAATATGCAAATTAGCTCATTTACTAATTTAGCGGTGTGGCTGTTTTAAACTAAATTGCTAATGCACAGAAATTTACAGTAATTTGGCTAGGTTTCTCTGTGTGAAAGAGGCTAAATTGTCAACCTGATGGCAGGAGGCTATTTTTTTTGTAATTTAGCTAGGTGTCAAAGAGGCAAAATTATTAGGTTACGGACATTTGGCTAGGTGACTGTGTTAAACTGCTAATTTGCCGCAAAGTGTAAACGTTAATAATTTGCGGTAATTTCGCCGAATCTCTGTTAGAGAGGGGAAAACTTGTCTATTTTTGTGCCGTGGTAATTTGGCTGGATCTCTTCAAGAAAAGGCCACATTGACAAATTTGTGGAAATAAAAGACTATTCATTATTGGCTGATCTCTGCCTGAAAGAGGCCGAATTACAGATTTGAGGTAATTTAGGATGGATGTTTACTATATTACTAATTTGGTTGGATCTCTGTGAAAAAAAGCTAATTTACAGTAATTTGTCTGGATCTGTGTGAGCTCAAATTGGCAATTTCTGGTAAAGAAAATAAATTGATAATTAACAATCATTTGGCTGGTATCTGTCTGAAAGAGGCTAAAGTTGTAATTTGTTGGAACTTGTAATAATTAGCCAGTATCTCTGCATTAAAGAAGCTAAAACTGCTAAATTGGCCCGATCTTTGTATGAAAGGCTAAAATGCTACTTTACTCATTTGACTGGATATCAAAGGGGTAAGATTGCTTATGGTTATTTCACCGGATCTCAATTGTTAAATTGGCTAGATCGCTGGGTGAATAAGGCTAACTTGCCAATTTGTGTTAAAGAGGCCAACTTGCTTTGGACTTGTCGGCATCCCGCGAGGGGCAGAAGGCCAGCGAAAGGTCCGTGAAGGGCTCCTCCTTTTCGGAGACGCAGTCGCAGTGCGTGCATCGGACGCCCGTCACCAGCTTCCCACCGAAAGTCCTCTCTATGAGCGTCCGTGTGTCGTTGTCGTCCACTCTTGGAGAGGAAACTTCGCCTTCTTCGGGGGTCGTCGGAGCGGTCGCGTCTTTGCCGCTTGAGTCAACGGCATCGGTGGGAACGCTGGCCTTGGCCGATTCCAACACCTGAATGGTTTTCTCCTCTTCGTGTAACCTTGGTATCAGGAGACAATGTCAATAAACTTGGGAGATGCTACGGTAGAGGATACTGTGAACAATATCAAGAGGAAAAGTGTTTGATAGAAAAAATAAGGAGAAAAACACAGATCCTAATTAGCTATGTATCATACCTGTCTAGTAGAAAGCGGAGGTATTCCGAGCAGTCCTGCTGAGAGCCCGCATTGAACCACGGCGGGCGGGACACCTCCAAGAAGTTCCTGGGCGCGTAGGCCGCCCTCTGTGGTGAAACAAAGACATTGCACCACACTTTCATGTTGCCACAGTCGTTCTAGACATCCGCGTGCAAACACAAACCTGAGTGTGCGCAAGGAAGGCGAAGAGCATTTGCAGCTTCTTCATCAGGGTGCTGGAACCGTTCAGGCGTAGCGACAACACATGTCGTCTGAAACTGGACAAAGACAAGCTCACTTTAGATCATAGGTGTCAAACTCTGGTGCTCGAAGGCCGGAGTCCTGCAGGTTTTGGATGTTTCCTTTCTCCAACACAGCTGATATATGATCAGCTCATCAGCAAGCTCTGCATAAGCCTGATAACAATCCTGCTGATTGGAATCAGCTTGTGTTGGAAGAGGGAAACCTCCAAAACCTGCAGGACTGCGGCCCTCGAGGACCGGAGTTTGACACCTATGCTTTAGATGGAAGCATTATTTAAAAGAGGCATATTTTTATGTTTCAGGGTTTATGCAGCTTAATTTAAATTCAAGACATTTTAATTTCATTTTAAAATACATTGAAGACCAACGTCACAATATTGCCGATGTCCCATATTGTTCAAAGTTGCCACAAGTACATAAACAACGTGCATCTGCTCCAGACTAAGATTACATCACTTTTGTTGGTTCCACGATTGTGATTGAGGCATGTTACTACAAAAGTCATTTAGTAAATTATTTTTTTTGAATAATGTTAATTTATTGTGAGATTAGACACTATTCACAATCTAAAATCGTACTACGTGTTATGTATTTTCTGAGACTTTGGAAAGATTGATTTAAGACATTTTAATGCCAATTAAGGCCTTGTTCATAGATTCATGGATTCCGTGTTCATATTCGAATTGTTGGGTTTCTGCCAACCTCGCAAATAGTAAGTACTGGTACACATTTTGTTATCTCACTCTTTCTGAAAGTAGGGGACATCAGTCGCCGAGTTGCTAGAATTCTCCAATAACATCATAAAAGGTTGCTAGTCTTTTTTTCCCCCTGGTTGATAAATAAAATGGCAAAGTCGCTAAGCAGCTCTCTAGTTGACCTGGTAACAAAAGCTTCACTTGGCATTTGCAATAGAAACAACCACTGCACCAAACAAAACGTACATTTGAACCAGAGTGTGACAAGTGCCTTTTAAGTGTACTATAATAGCATTATATGCCTTCGTGACTTACTCTGTGGCCATGAAGAGAGTCTGCAGGATGCTGTTCATGTAACAGGTGTTGCCCAGGTTGGCCAGGCCTGTCTTGCCAGTCTCGGATTTCCCGGCCTGCCTCAGCGGACCGGAGGCGAAAGAGTTGGACTGGGACGTCCAGGCACTTTGATTCAACACCAGCTTGATCTTCTCCTCGCTTGGTTTCGGCAGATCCTGGTGGAATGAGACACAAATTTAACCATGGGTCACTTTTGCCAAGAGATATTACTGGACTGTGTGTGTGTGCATGCGTGCGTGCGTGCGTATACTTTTATACTTTATATCAAGCAAAACAAACGTGGAATTAATCCTTGAGATTCTTACTGAGCTTGAGTTAAAGGATTGTGAGATGTGATTGTGTTTCACATGTTTATGATTTGAACCTCATATTGAGGGATATTTTGTCACGAAAAAATTGAAAATGTAAAACAGAAAATAACACACCTGTGGAGTTTATCTACAGAGAAGCTGTCGTTACTCATATATTTTGTTTTATTAACAGTGGCTGTATTATTTTTACAGTTGTTTGACAATGAATATGCTTAAAGTGGAACCTTAAACATTTATTGACAATGTGTTATATGTCACCTCACTAGTCTAAACATAACATTCTGATTTAATTTATGGAATATGAGTTATGAAGCAATATCCAGCCGTTTTTATCCATCTTAGGGGGCGGCCATTTTGCCACTTGCTGTCGACTGAAGATGACGTCAATGTTGCTCGGGGCTCAGGCAACGAACCCAATCACAGCTCACCTGTTTTCTGAAGTTGAGCTGTGATTGGTGTTGACGCAAGTGGCAAAATGGCCGCCCACCCGAGATGGATAAAAACGGCTGGATTTTGCTGCTCAACTCCTATTCCACTAACGCAATATTAACCAGAAGGTCATATTTAGACTAGTGGGGGCTGCATAGAATATATTATTGTCACACACAAAAATTATTATTATTATCAAAATGTCCCCTTTAAGTGTTTCTGAAAGCCTCGCCTGTGCTTTGAATGAAACGTTCTGAACAACGTAATTCCAGGGCTTGTTTACCTTGATGGCTTCCAAAATGTGGTCGTAGAGATCTGGGAATCCTGAATACTGATACATCATGCAGTGTACGAGCTCCGTGAACTGCAGCAGGAAGGCTTTACTGGTGGGGAGGCCGTCGGCCTGCAGGGAATGCACCAGATGCACCACGTGCGGAATAACCTGCAACATATGAGGAGCACAGGATTGTTGGACACAGCAGGAATGCCGATAGCCCCCTTTCACGTTTTTTTTGCTGGCCAGATTCGTTACCAGATGGAAGGCCTCGGGAGAGTGCTGGAAACTGAGGAGCATGTGGGATAGGACTGCGAGCGCCCCCTGCCGCACGATGGGATACCACAGACGATTGAACACCTGTGGGTGGGGGACACATGGGAAATGAAATCAACGAGTGAACAGTGAACATCTTGGCGCATCATTGCTAAAAGGAGCTAAATGACATTTGACAGTAGTTCCTGGTTAATAGGCATTCTGGCGGCTGAAAACGAACATTAGATTTAAATTATCATATTATTGTGTCACTTATAGTTGTTTGTCACTAAATGTATTATTAGCATTTTATTTATATATGTTGTTGTTCTAGAGTAAATTTGAAAAGAAAAGGTTTGACTCAGAGTTAAGGATGTCTTTTATGGATTTTCTTGTGTAAAAATAAAACAGTATTTTAAAAATATATTAGTATTTAAAAAATATTATGACAATTTTTTTAATTGGCTTCATTGAGTTTATTGTTTCTGGATGTGTATGTAAATTACTTACTTTTTAATGAAATTTACATTGATCAAAACATTTGATTAAAATGTCTATTAATAAAAAAGGCAGAGGAAAATTATCATATGAATTAAAAAGAATGCACATTTTAATTTAATGAATTAATTCACACTTGTTTTCACATTTTTCTTAGGATATATACAGTACATCTGCTTTGGTGGCAATAATCCTTGTACTGTGAAAAATATGAATAAAGTAGAGAGTCTAGAGACTGATTTGAATGTTTCACAAGCCCCATTTGGATGTTTTTTTAAATTAAATTACATTAAAACAAAACATGTGCAGATTTCATTACCTACCAGTTCAATTTTGAGCTGAGTGACATCAATGAGGATTGTGAACTTCTGAACAGCGGCCAGTCCTTTAAGCAGAGCGATGACCCAGGTATCCACATGCTGGGCCAGAGGCCAGGAAAGCCAGTCGATCATCCTAAAGCAAGAGGTCAAGTGTGTGAGTGGCCTCCATCCAAAAGCATCACGTGTACATACTTCCACATACCTGCAGAGTGCTTTGGTCATGTTTGCGTCTTTGACATTCTGGTCCATGGTGAGACTCTTAATAAGCACTGTGATCATCTGGACAGGGATGTATTGTACCAGACTGGCCAAGGCGATAGACGGCTCAAAGGACGGGTCTGAAGAAGGACGGGGGGGGAATACACTTAGCAGACATAAGCTAGAATGGTATAAAGTCAAGACGTTATGAGAACAAGACAATTGTAAAAGGAAAGTAATAAAGGCATTAGGCAAAGTTGTATTGTTATGACATTACAGTAATGCAACAAGAACAAAGTTGTCATGTTATAAATTGTTAAATCACGCAAATCAAGTTTCAGTTTAAAAAAAAGTTTGTTGTGTTAATTCATCTCAATTCGAACATTACTTTAGAAATGGCGGAATTAAAAATCAGCGCCACAGATGGCTCCATTTTATTTGTTGATGATGAATCAATCGTGAATGGAACAATGTCTCACCCGTAGAAGCGATGATAGCGAAGACCTCCTGCAGGGAAGGCAGCAGAGTGGCCGGCTCTGCCTTCCAGATATTCTGCAGCAATGTGCTGACCTTGGTGACCTGGGCCACGTACTCGCCAAGCTCCTGCTCCTGGCTGGCCAGGCAGTGGAAGTAACCGATGGTCCTCACCAGCTGCTGGCAGAACAGGATGCCGCCCTTGTCTCTGGGCACGCACTGCACAAAGTCGGACAGCAGTGTGGCAAGACGGGCACACACGGCCGACCCGGGCCGCTCGCACACCATCCTCAGCATCTCCACCTGGACTACGGCGAACAGCTCCAGCACGGCGGGGCAGCTGATGAGCAGCCGCAGTCCGCAGTGGATGTAGTCCACCACGGCCGGGTCTTTGTGATCCAGCTGCTCGTAGCCCTGCTGCAGCAGGCCCAGCACAAAGTCCTTGCTGAAGAACACCTCAAACTCCGAGCGGTGGTAGCGGGCATACGCCTCCAAGACCTGGAAGCCCACCTGAGGGGGGAAAAAAAAAGAGTACACACACTCAGTACTTAAGTACTTGACACGAGGGATATGGACTGAGCCGTGCACAAAATAGCCCGACTTTACAATTGCCAAACTGCGCATAAGCCGAGTTCACTGTATCATAAATGAAAAGACAAATTGGTTCTTTAAATAAAAAAGTACATATAAGTACAACCAAAAAGTCACCAGAAAAATAAATACTTGGGTTTAAGTACAGATTTAAAAAAAAATCTACTTAAGTACAGTTACAAAATATTTGTACTTGGTTCCACCACTGCCTACCTGCTTCTGGAAGGCGTCCTCCCCCAGCAGGACAAGGCGGGTGGTGACAGTGAACAGGGCCTGGCATTCCTCCACCGCAACGTCCTTCTCGGCCGCCTCCACCACCTTTTTCACAATGGCCTTCTTCACCGGAAGCGTGTGAGCAGAGCTGATCAGGCCCTCCAAAATCTTGTCCATGATGGCGGCCTGCAAGAGAAAAGTGAACAGGACGCCTCATTGGTCATGTGGCATCTGACAAGTGATGCGAGGGTAATTGAACAAAAAAAAAATTTAACTATGAACTAACAATGGAAATTGTGCAATATTATGAAATATTATGAGAATAAAATGCCATTTTTATATAGAATTTTTTTTGCTGTTATGACAAAACATATAATTTTACAAGACAAAAGTCATAATGTATAAAAAAACGAAATTAAAAACCAGCAATTTTATATATATATATATATATATATATATATATATATATATATATATATATATATATATATATATATATATATATATATATATATATATAAAGTTTTACTTTTCCAAGTAGAGTTCAGCTGTATTTATCGTTCAAGTCTTGTACAATACATTATCAATTTTATCTTTAGTGCAGCGTGCTTTTAAACATTAACATAAGAACAGTTTTTATTCACATCAGCTTGGAAAGGCTTCTGCGACCGAATGAAAACAAGCGGTACAGTAAATGCATTTTATTTGTTTTACTGTAGTTGTAATGTTAAAATGGCGTACAGTAATAAATACAAGTGTACTGTGTAGGAACCTGCCTTGCTTTTGATAAACACTCAGGTCGACTACGTTACTGCATTATAATGTTGTTCATCTTTAGGGTGCATTTTCTTTAAGGTGGTACTTGGTGTAAACGGTTTGAGAAGCACAGGTGTTCTGTATTATATTGTACTGTATAGTATTGGACTGTATTATACAGTATTGTTTTTTTTTAACTGTCGAATCTCGTGTGACGTTAAAGGCCTTGGCACACAACAGCCAAATACAAACACAACATTATTCACGAAATAACAGTCTTTAAACAAGTCACGCTGCCACAAACATCATTTACAGTCACTTTAGGAGCGTTTATCACACTTATTTTCCACCTTTTTCTTCACTACAGTAGCCCATCGTTCATGAGCGCCTTGACGGCAACCGTACACAAGTACAAACACATTCGACATTAAACCACCAACGGAGCCATATTTGACTGGAGCGCTAGTAAGTGTTTTAAATATAACTGAAGTGGCATGTTTTTGTTTACGAGCGCCGTGTCGAACAAAGCAACTTGAAGGGCCTGACGTTAGCTGTGTGATGTTTCTAGGTAGCCACTGACTTAGCATAAATGCTAATACGCCCTGAATGACAAGAAGGGGAGACACTCGGTCTGAATAAATACGTCCATACCCAAATGTAGCATGTCAATGGTGTTCGACTTGAAGACGATACACTCCCTTTTGGTGTTAAATCTCGGATCGCAGGTAAATTCAGTTGTATTTTTTGTCAAATCGCTCAACCGGAATCAGCTGATCATCAACATGGCAGCTACGTCATTTCTCTCACGCCCGACAAGCATGAAGGACCCCCAAACGGAGCGCCGATTTTGGTGGCTTGGCATTGCCTGATATTTTAACAACAATAATAATAATAATAATAATAATAATAATAATAATAATAATAATAATAATAATAATAATAATAATAATAATAATAATAATAATATGTAATAATAATAATAATAATAATAATAATCTGGCTGATATCACATTTACACTTGAATTGACAACACAAACGTATCCGGTAGAGTTTTCGCGTTTTGAATAAAAAATATTGTTTTTGTTTTAAAAAAAAAATCCATACTAACACGTTAAATTAAAAGAAAAAAAAACATACAGTTCGCCACGCCATTTTTGCAGTACTTTTTACATGGGCTGGTTCAAACTTTTCTGGTCAAATAATGTAATCCCCTATCATATCACGTGAAATTATACTTGTTTATAATATTGCACATTTTGAATCACATTGCAACGTTTCGATAATTGGGAAGGCAAGGCAACCGCCAATTACTGTCGCTGTGGAAACACTGTACCTATAAATGTTGACTTCGTTTTCTAAAGATATTTAGATGTACAAAAAGGGGAAAATATGCAATAATAATTGCAATATTTGCAAAAATCAAGACCATGGAATTTTTGTTTTAGTTTCCATGATAGATTCAGCTAATCCTCGTTGTGGGAAAGTCTTTACGTTCATCATGAGTCTAAAACTGTTAAACGTAAGTGTTAAGTCAAGTTACGTTACGTTTTCTTGGCAGGAACAAACAGTAAACAGCACTACTTATCCGGTTTTTCTTTCGAATTTATTTATGTATAGCCTTTTTTGTATTATAAAATTTCCGATTTTCTTGAAGGCCACAAGACCAACTCTCGCGATTGCGCGGCATACTCACGCTATGAGAACGCGGGTGTTCAGGAGGAAAATACCGCTAGCGCTGACGGATGTGTCTTTCATTCCTCACAACAGAAACAGTCCCGGACAACGGCGAGAAACGTGTCCACAAAAGCCCACAGAAGATCCATCTAACACGTGACACCGTAACGAAACATATCACGACTAGTCGAAGAGGGAACACCCGCACAACATGTCGGAAATTTTAAGCTGCGTGGAACCGGAGCGGGAAGAGCAGACCGAGGTTAAAGACGCCGGTGGAGCCGAGGTAAAACTATTTGAAATAAGAATTTGTTTCCCCCTTCAGCGTGGCGGTGTCATCCAATGTATCGATACACATGACTGTGATCATTTTTCATTTACGTGAACGTCCCCGACGTCCGACTTCCACCGTTAGCGCCAGTTAGCTCGTGGCTAACTAACTGTAGCCCAACTAGCTAGCACGGCGCCGCTGAAGCCATTGTTGTGCCACAAATGTAGGCATGGCCACATTTCTCTTTATAGTGTACGTTTTCGCTTTTGAGAAGGGCGAGTTGGCATTTTTCGGCCTGTTAGCAGTTAACTGAAGCACGGCAGAATAACTGTTGCATTTATGTTTACATTAGGGCTGCAACTAACAGTTATTTAAAGAACAAATTAACCTGTCCTATTAGTTTGTCGATGAATCTATGAATACAATTTCAGAAAACATACTTTTTCTTAAATTAAATAGGAAAAGTCTGATTCGGATGCCGGCAAAGAGTCGTCATCAGATGCAGGGCCCGATGGGCAAGATGCGTCCTCTTCCTCCTCCACCAAAACCAAAGAATCTGCTCCAGGTTATGAAGAAAAAGTGGTGAGGACATTTTGTTTATACTCGATGCTTAAATACGTCTGTTGTTGTTTTGGGAATAATCCAAATGTCTTATTTTCCACCCATGCAGAAAACGGACCGTACCAACAGATTTGACTACCTGTTGAAGCAAACCGAGCTGTTTGCTCACTTCATCCAGCCAGCCGCGCAGAAGACTCCCACATCCCCCCTCAAGATGAAGCCTGGGCGTCCTCGCATCAAGAAAGACGAGAAGCAGAACTTGTTGTCTGCTGGAGAGTGAGTACCCAAAAATATGGTTAGGCTTGCTCCATTACACACCGTATTAAAAAAAAATCTTATCTGAAACAATGGAAGTCTTTAACTGTACATTCAATGGTTTAAGTGACATTTTAGCATTACCAGGATCCGCCATGAAGCCTTTTTGTGTGGTGGCTCAACCAAGTTGTGGTGGTCCTGCCAAAACCGGCATTGGCCCTGATGTAAAATAATACTACACAAAATTTGTAATTAGATATGTAGGATGGCGAAGGACCTGTGGATGAAATAGTGAAGCATGTCGTTTAAGTGGCCAAAATGCACACCTGTTGCATCAGTGGACGATCAAGACAGCCACTCAAAGGGGAAAAAACACACCCCAGTCAGCCAAAATCTTTTGCTTTCAGCATTCTGAAATCACTCCGTCGTCATCTCCAACTGCTGGACATTGGCATAAACTCGGCGTTCAAATTCGAGCAGGATTTGTTGCACTGGATGAGAGACAGCGAACACGCTTTCACGAAACTGGGAGGCAGCATCGGGCGAGTATAGATTGTGGACGTCTGGGCATGCGTAACCCAGCATCATTGTTAATCAGCCGCACGGCAACAAGACGGACTCCGGTAATTTACTTCATGTTTGAAGGAGAAATTCGGATACAAAAGATGAGGACTTTTGGTGGATTTGTAAAATAACGCGAGTACATTGTTAAATTGTTGAATAAAGTAGAACCGAACTCACAGTTTTGCTCCTGCAACACGTTTGTTTTAGCAAGAATGCGCCAATGCGGTGTGCGCTTTTATGTATGGGTTACATTAAATGGCACCCTCGCTGACCAGTGGTTAACTTAACCACACTTAAGTGTTCGTCGTTATTACGGGCTACGTGAACAAATTACTTCGTCAACGCCGGACATGTTACAATACCCCCCCACCCCCCAATTGACCGCCGTTGACAAAATTCTTAATGCAATCACTGTACCTGTACGTCACAATAAGTTGTATTTCTGCTTCCCCACCCTTTTCCCTCTTTGTTGACGGCAGCAATCGTCATCGGCGCACTGAGCAAGAGGAAGACGAGGAGCTGTTGAGCGAGAGCACCAAGACCACAAACGTCTGCACACGCTTTGATGACTCGCCATCTTGTAAGTGCTCACCTCTATAGATGGAAAGGAAGAAAGTTGCGTATTTATTTTTATCCAATGTTTGCCCTCTTGCTCAGACGTCAAAACGGGAAAGATGAGGGACTATCAGGTCCGCGGTCTCAACTGGCTTATCTCTCTGTACGAGAACGGAATCAATGGCATCCTTGCCGATGAAATGGTAAGTAAATGACAAATGTATCATGTCATCTTGAGGCTTGCCTTGATTTTATACGGATTTTTATGCCGCCAGGGTTTGGGAAAGACCCTCCAGACGATTTCCCTACTGGGCTACATGAAACACTACAGGAACATCCCGGGACCGCACATGGTGCTGGTGCCCAAATCCACCCTGTACAACTGGATGAACGAGTTCAAGCGCTGGGTGCCGTCTCTGCGAGCAGTTTGCCTCATTGGAGACAGAGATGAGAGGGTCAGCCATGTTACCATTTTAATATTATTGAGGGAAAAAAATAACCTGATTTCAATGAAGTAATTTTTGTTGTTGTAAAATAACGTTACATTTTGTTTATTTTTTCAAATCTTTTTCCTCATAAAAATAGCTCATCAATTTTAGTGCAATCCTTCATTCTTGTAAAATTACATATTTGTTTTAGGTAGTTTTGGCCAGACTCTCATAATTTGACGTCTTTAATTTGATAAAATATCTTCGTTCAATCTTGCTCATTTTGTAAAATGTAAATGTTATTTTTGTAAAATTACAACCTTTTTATTGTAAATTTACAGCTGTTTACTTTAAAGTTCAGAGTCAATTTTAACTTTTTTCTCTCACAAAAATGTTTTATTTTATGAAAATAATTTATTATGTAAACTTATGATTTGCATTAAAAAATCCATCTTTCTCATAAGATGTTTTTTTCCTTTCAACGTAACCACCTTTGTCCTGTAAAATTGGGGCTTTAAAAAGAAACAGATTTACTGCCATTGGCGGCAATAGTTGTCAGAGATCAATTTTAACTGTGCTAAAAAAATTCCCCTTAAAAATGTTGTTTCTCTTTTAAAATGACCCCCTTTTCCCCCATGGAAAATTTTGCCATGCCTTTCCTGTAAAAGAACGACTTTGTAAAATGTTGACTTTTTTCCTCTTAAAATGACAAAAGTATTTTTATTAGAATTGTAACTTTTATTTGAAGCCACAAGCTTTCTTTATAAGACATTGCAGCTCTATAATTAGTTTCCAAGGTAGTTTTGCTTGTTAAAGAAAAAGTCGAACTTTAGAAGTGAATATTTACAAAAGGTCTGAACCTCTTCTATCCATTTTGCAGACGGCTCTCATCCGAGACGTGTTGCTTCCCGGCGAATGGGATGTGTGTGTGACATCTTATGAGATTCTCATCATAGAAAAGGCAGTGTTCAAGAAATTCAACTGGCGCTACTTGGTCATCGACGAAGCCCACAGGATCAAGAACGAGAAGTCTAAGGTGTGCATGCCCCAGATCTACCCACTCTGTCTCTAAGGATCCTCAAATAATAACACACATTTTCCTCGCAGTTGTCAGAGATTGTGCGAGAATTCAAGACCACCAATCGCCTGCTGCTGACTGGTACACCACTCCAGAACAACCTGCACGAACTGTGGGCCCTGCTCAACTTCCTGCTCCCCGACGTCTTTAATTCTTCAGAAGTATGTGACCCATTCCACAGTTCTTTTAATCAGACTGAAAATAGTGTCTAATTTGTTGCGTCCGGCCCTTTCAGGACTTTGATTCTTGGTTTGACACAAACAATTGCTTGGGCGATCAGAAACTGGTGGAGCGTCTTCACACGGTATGTTGTGAATGTATTTTTTTTAAGCTATATTTTGAAG
Organism: Leptonotus elevatus; assembly: GCF_054856555.1. Classification (NCBI taxonomy): domain Eukaryota; kingdom Metazoa; phylum Chordata; class Actinopteri; order Syngnathiformes; family Syngnathidae; genus Leptonotus; species Leptonotus elevatus. The sequence goes on along the minus strand of NC_141246.1, from coordinate 5,277,252 downwards.
CATATTATCAATGTTGTATTGTATTGTTGCGAGTAGGTTCTCCGCCCTTTCCTACTGCGTCGCATAAAAGCTGATGTGGAGAAGACGCTGCTACCCAAGAAGGAGATAAAGATGTATGTGGGACTCAGTAAAATGCAGCGAGAATGGTAAGTACCCTTTAGTTAAATGTTAGTGCTTGGAAATATGGCCTTCAAATAAAATCTGAAAATATTTGCAAATTACTAACCTTTGTATCTTTCCATCCATGTAGTTAGTGTAAACATTGCACATCAGCAGGCATGCACATGAAACTACAGTTTTTGCTAAAAAATTGATTTTAAACTGACTAATGTCCCCTTAAGGTACACCAAAATTCTAATGAAGGACATCGACATCCTGAACTCTGCCGGCAAGATGGACAAGATGCGTCTGCTCAACGTGCTCATGCAGCTGCGCAAGTGCTGCAACCACCCGTACCTTTTCGACGGCGCCGAGCCGGGACCCCCTTACACCACCGACCTCCACCTGGCGGTCAACAGCGGCAAGATGGTTGTGCTGGAAAAGCTGCTGCCAAAGATGAAAGAGCAAGGTAAGTCGGAGGTGTCCTGGTAATGAAAAAAACAACAATTAAAAAAAAAAAAGGGAAACAATTTAGCTGTACTGTAACTCAGTGGTATTTTTGGCTTTCGGTTATCAAACCACCAGAATCTAATATCGGTGATACTCAACCTTGGATTAATTTCATATATTGCATTGTTTTGTTAATTTTCTCTCATGTTACATTATCACTATGATAAACTTTTGGTTCCACACTGCGTGTCTCAAGTTACGGTAGTTATGCACAAGCATCTAATACTGATCTTTCTAAATCTTGTTCCTCCCCAGGCTCGCGTGTGCTCATCTTTAGTCAGATGACCAGAGTGCTGGACATATTGGAGGACTACTGCATGTGGAGGAACTACGGCTACTGTCGCCTGGACGGTCAGACGCCACACGAGGAGAGACAGGTGCGGCGCCAGCAAACTGGGCTGTTCACAGTTTTAAGACGTGATCTTTAACTCCATTTTCACCTATGCAACCCCCTTCACTCCCGGCTGTTTTACTGGATTTTGACTGATTTTGCAAGGCCCACAGAATGTTGTGTTCTATTGCTATAAAAACACGGAACCTACCAAAAGAAAGATTAAAGTCTTCTTTCATCAGGATTTTTTTTTTTTAATTTGTGTTAGGCATGGGTCGATAACCGGTTTGACGATTTACCGTGATTTAAAAAAAAAAGTCAAGGTTTCAATAATCGCTCCGGTAATGAGCTCTTCTTGCGGAGTTGTGTGAATGAGCTTATTTGAAGTTAATTGCCTTCTAAAACAAGTGCAGGCACGAAGGAGGAGAAGGGAGAGGAGTGGGGATAATTGGCGATTTTTATTGTCCTTAAAAATAAATAAGTGTACAAGTGTAGGTGCAAGCGTGTTGTGTCTCCAAGGACAATGTAGCGTTGGTTGAAATAATGACGCTTTATTGGTGGTTTTCCTTTAAATTCTCCTTTTCCTTGTCTCGTACATAAACCTCTTACAGCCGTAAGAGCTGGAAAATAAAACAAATGAGATGCCGTCAATCAGACATTTTCATGTTACCCCCTTGCAGATATAGTCAGGCTAATTCAACTCAAAAGGTAAACACACACATGAATCTAAAGAAAGATAAGCTCCGTTATTTACCTTGTTGCCACTTTCAATCGGACTAAAGTATCTTAAAATGTTGGTTTTGTCGTGCGCAATTCCAACGTCTTGTTCTCTCAATCAATTTGCTGTCTCTTACGCCGTTCTCCCTTTACACATTCCTTCAACCTTCAAAATAATCTTCCGCCCAAAGATGAAGTTAGAAAATAAGAGTTCCAACAATGACAGAAATTTGGTAAATAAACCGCTGTCCTTTACAGACAACACGAGTCTGTTCTAAAAGTAGCTCACCAGCGATGGGACACTGTGACTTAAAACACAAGAAGAATGTCAACATTTATTTATTTAAACTAGCATGGCATACGGTAAGTTTCATCATTATTCACAAACCTGTTTAAAACACTGGGGAAAAGAGCTTGTTGCAACATGGCTGTGGTTGATATCGTATACTCTACTGCCACCTGCAGGCCGTTTTTTGTAATAACTACCATTGCTTTAGGTGACCTCTTCAGGTCAGAGGATGCTTCAAAGCCTCCTGTATGCTCATAAAGTTTTTGAAACCGTTGCAATATTTAAAAAGGATTCATGTTTCAGATCTCCATCAATGCCTACAACGAGCCTAACAGCAGCAAGTTCATCTTCATGCTGAGCACCAGAGCCGGCGGCCTCGGTATCAACCTGGCAACCGCAGACGTCGTCATCCTCTATGACTCAGACTGGAACCCTCAAGTGGACCTCCAGGCCATGGTGAGTGCTCCCTGAACTTTGGACAATTTCAACATACACAAGAAGCGGCTTTAACACTCACCCTCTTGTCCCAGGATCGAGCTCACAGGATCGGGCAGCTGAAGCAGGTGCGCGTCTTCCGCTTCATCACGGAGAACACAGTGGAGGAGAGAATCGTGGAGAGGGCGGAGATGAAGCTGCGACTGGACTCCATTGTCATCCAGCAAGGTAGAACACGTTTGTTTTTTTCCTTTTCCCCAAGTTAGCAGTCGGTCTTAAATGTGTTTTCAAATGTAATTAAAAAGTGTTGAACTGAACTTGCCTTAAGTAGGATCCCTCACCCATGGCAAAAAAAACAAAACCCCACCAGCTATAATTTATAAAGTGATCATGGCTGTTTCTATATCTCAACAGGACGACTTGTGGATCCGAGTGCCAACAAGCTGGGCAAAGACGAGATGCTGTCTATCATCCGGCACGGCGCCACGCACGTCTTCGCCTCCAAGGAGAGCGAGATAACAGACGACGATATCGACGCCATCCTGGAGAGGGGCGAGCGGAAGGCGAGTTCTCGCACAAACACGGCCGCGCAGCTCACATCAAATGTTTTGGTTGACGGTTGACCGCGCTGCCACCAGACGATGGAGATGAAGGAGAAGCTGTCCTCCCTGGGGGAGAGTTCGTTGAGGAACTTCACCATGGACACGGAGAACAGCAGCGTGTACACGTTTGAGGGAGAAGACTACAGAGAGAAGAAAAAGGTACAAAAGAGTCATAGAAATGACATTCATTTTCACAACATAAAGCCTTGATGTTCATCCCCACCTCCTCATCCTCTTCCTCCTTCAGGTCATCACCAACTGGATTGAGCCCCCCAAGAGAGAGAGGAAGGCCAATTACGCCGTGGATGCCTACTTCAGAGAAGCCCTTCGAGTCAGCGAGCCTAAAGCACCCAAGGTACCATCAATAGGAATACCAACACCAGATTGACACACACTTTTAAAGACACGTAAAAAAAAATCCACACAAAAAATAAAACAGAGGGGGGGGGGGGGATACATTAACTCATTCACTCCCAGCCATTTCCACTGAAGCAACCCCATTCGCTCCGGGCTATTTGACTGTATTTTGACTGTTTTTGCAAGGTCCACAGAATATTCTGTTCTATTGCTATAAAAACATGGAACCTACCAAAAGAAAGATTAGAGCCTCTTCGTTCATCAGGGGAAAAAAAGTATATTTGCATATGTTTCCATTTTGCATCAATTAGCATTAGAATATCGCTACGTTTAATTATTATCCACACATCTGCAAAATTTAGAACTGTGGGTAAATTAACTTGCAACATGGCCCTGGTTGATTTCTTCTAGTCTGCCGCCACCTGCTGGCCGTTTTTGTAATAACTACCATTTCCTCAAGAGGGGCTGCATTAAAGCCTTATGCATGTTCTAGCATAAATAAATAAATATATTAAAAAACTTATAAATACGTCTTTGGGAACATTTAAAATAGAACATATTTATAAAAAAATTTGGGAGCAAACGAGTCAAGGACTTGCAATACTCAACGTTGTGCACTGACAGCTGGGGAAAAAAATATTTTAAACAATACTGCACTCTAAAAGCAGTTTGGGTAGATTAAAAAAAGGAACAGACCCGACATCTTCGGTTATTTCTCATTTTTTATTTACAAACTTTTTCTTTTTCTTAATTGTTTAACAACCCAATTTTGAGGAGTTTTGTACAAAACAAATCTCAATTTTACACAACTAAAAATTTGGGTCAAATTGATCCAAGTGACGGCCAGTCCCTTTTTTAAATCCATAATTGGGTTATTTTTTTAACCAAGTGTTTTTAGTGTCGTTTTCTGTGTTTGAAAAGAAGCATCTTTTCGCCCCTCCTTTACCTGATGATGTATTCCATAGAGGTTTAGGAAAGGTGGTTTAACGACCGAAATAACAGTATCCCTATGAGACAACTATTCATCATCGTCATGCATCATCAACCCTACCCATGGGGAAAGTCTCTGCACAGCCACATTTTTATAACCATGTTTGACTTTGCTCGGACTCCACCTTCCAGGCTCCCCGTCCGCCCAAGCAGCCCAACGTTCAAGACTTCCAGTTCTTCCCCCCTCGTCTCTTTGAACTCCTTGAAAAGGAAATCCTCTTCTACAGAAAGACAATTGGCTACAAGGTAACTCTTCTCACTTTCCCCTCACACCTTCTGTCATTCTACAGTAGGGTTTTTAATAACGCAAGCGTCTCCATTTTAGGTGCCGCGCAATCCGGAAATGCCCAACTCTGCTCAGGTCCAGAAGGAGGAGCAAGCCAAGATCGACGAGGCTGAAGCCTTGACGGAGGAGGAGCTGGAGGAGAAGGAGAACCTTCTGCAGCAGGTACGACCAAGACAACACAAGTGTAGCCCCCTTTCACACTGCCTGTAAAACCCGTCTTTCTTGTCGCTGTTCTGTGTGAATGCCGCAGACACAACATGGCGGATCACTCAATTAAAAAACAAATTTTTTTTTTCATGGGCAGGGATTCACCATTTGGAACAAGCGTGACTTCAACCAGTTTATCAAAGCCAACGAGAAGTGGGGACGCGACGACATTGAGAACATCGCCAGAGAGGTGGAGGGGAAAACCCCAGAGGAAGTTATGGAGTATTCTGGTAATGTCCACTTCCACTCAAAATTGTTCCCGTTCCTCTCCATCATACCTGAAGTCCTTATGTGCTCTGTTCAGGGTTGTTATCGTTGTGGAGTTTTCATTTGAGTTAGCTTTTTTTTTTTGTTTGTTTTGAGTTTATTTTTTAGTTATTTATTTTAGTTAGTTTTAGTTTTTAGGATGGTTCTGTTAGTTTTTATTAGTTTATTTTAAAAATGCTTGTTTTAGTTTAGTTTCAGTATTAGTTAAAAAAAAAAAAATTACATGTGTGCAATATTTAATAAACACCATGGTAAAATGAAAAAAGTAACGCATGTCTTACCTAGCGTTGCATTTCAGAGTTAAATGGAAAAGCAGACGAGCTGAGCCAAAAGTCAAGCACGCAAAATAAGCAAAGTGTGCATTGCGTTTGCGCAAGCGTGAAAATCATGTTTGGAAGAAAAAAACTTGCCACCAAACAAAGCCGTCATTTGAATGGCGGCGAATGTAGTACTGAAAGTGTTTGCGTAACTGCACACCTTTAAAGCTCGCAAGCATTCATTCACTCTTTGCAATTTCCAGACAGAAAAGATCCAAACGGACGTAAAAGAGGCTAAAATGGAAAATATCTTTAACACGTTTATTTTGTCCATCCTGAAACCGAGGGAACAGACGGAAGCATCACGAAGCTTGCCAGCGGACGCACATGTAACGAAATTAATGGAGTGACGGTCATTTAAAAACCTGCTTCTAGCCCCAATTGACCCCTTCAGTGAAGAAAGATCCTACCGGTCTCTTGATCGCGTCCTGGTGTTGTGTCCTCAATCCAACTCCCGGAAAAAAGTTGTTGGTGGTGTTTGTTTTTTTGTCAGTTTTCGTTAACTAAAGTAACCTTCTCTGTTCCTCAGCTGTGTTCTGGGAGCGCTGCAATGAACTCCAGGACATTGAGAAGATCATGGCTCAGATTGAGCGAGGAGAAGCCAGGATCCAGAGGAGGATCAGCATCAAAAAGGCCCTGGACTCCAAGGTAGGTCTCCCAAGACCTTTTCACGTTCGATTAGCGCCCTCTATTGGTGGAAAGTTGATGCAATTAAGTGAGTCTTGTCAGGTGTCGCCGCTGTAATGTTTCAGGGTCTAATAAGCCTGGCGGGCTGCCACATTAGAAAGTAACCTGATATGACCCAGCAGCTTAATGCATCCAGTCAATCAGCATCTTCTAACACGCCGTCGCCTTCCGTTCCAGATCGGCCGCTACAAGGCGCCCTTCCACCAGCTCCGCATCTCCTACGGCACCAACAAGGGCAAGAACTACACGGAGGAGGAGGACCGCTTCCTCATCTGCATGCTGCACAAGCTGGGCTTCGACAAGGAGAGCGTGTACGACGAGCTGCGCCAGTGCATCCGCAACTCGCCGCAGTTCCGCTTCGACTGGTTCCTCAAGTCCAGGACGGCCATGGTGAGCAGAGGTTTCCCGCCGTTTTCCGCGCCCGCTGTGCCAGCGCCGTCGCTGAGATGTACGTTTGTGCTCCGGGCGCAGGAGCTGCAGAGGCGATGCAACACGCTCATCACGCTCATCGAGAGGGAGAACATGGAGCTGGAGGAGCGAGAGAAGGCAGAGAAGAAGAAGAGGGGGCCGAAAACGGGCTCAGTAAGTGCTATTAAGTTTAAAAAAATTATTTTTATACCCCTACTTTTTGGGTTCTGGTTCCACTGCTTAACATGATCTGTAATGTCAAAATGTATTTTTCGTGCTTCTCCTCCTGCCATTTAGGCCCAGAAACGGAAGCCGGAAGGAACCGCGGAAGGTCGCGGGCGTCGGAAAAAGCTCAAGTTGTGAAGGCAACGCCTCGTTCGTTTGTACAGCGCGCCATCGTTATCCTAGCCACAACTACAACTACAACAGTAGCGCTTGTGTGCGTTTGCTAATGGTGTCAAACCTCCAAATAGACTTTGTATTATTAGGTTCTAGCAAGTTTTCTGCCTTGTCATTTACGGAGACACTGCAGCTGTGCTGTTTTTTTTTTTTTTTTTTTTTACTTTTAGTCAATGGAAGTTATATTTATGCCTGTTGGTTGTACCACATTCCAATGTACCTTCTTTATTTTCCAATGTTACCTTCTTTATCCTCCCTGTGAATTCAATAAAGATCTCTTTTTTTATATATAAAATAGTGCACTGTGGTAAATAACAAGAAAAAACACTTATTAATTTGTAGCATCAAACTTAAAAAGTAAATTTATGCACCTTTGCAGTTGGAAATTCACGTATGTGTACCTCATTATTTTATGTACAGTATATGCTTACGGCCATACATGATGTGAAGTATTTTAGTATGTTTGGGAGGAAGCAAATTATTTTTTGCCTCTTGGTTTGAAAAGGTTAGTAAAACCTGTCACTCTTAACATGCACTTTGAACGTTTCATTCAGTGATTCTTTTGTCATACCACTAGAGGGAGCCCGAGAATCGCTGTCCTCGTTCATTCTGGCAGACCCATACAAACAGCCTGAATCAATGGAATGGCCACCTGTGCGTTTCACCATGTAGGTTCTTCAATTTGAATTTGTCCTGTCATGAACATGTGTGCTGGATTTTGTGATTGTATTGCAGGGCCTATGTGTCTTTGATGGGTTTGTTGGTGGTGGTTGCCCATATTTTCCAACACTCTATTTGCATTTCATGGCAAATCATCAAACTTTCTGGTTTCTGTGGGACACCAAGGTAATAATAGTTTTGAATGTTTCAACATTATTTCGTTTTGCCTTTTGTTTTTCAAATTGAATTTGTTTAAAAGTGGGTGAAAGTGTTTTTTTTTTTAATGCTTTTTAGTTATTAATTTTCTTTTTTGTCAAAAGACATGTTTTTTGTTTTGTTTTTTAAGTCACTTTAAAATCAGGCCTACAGTGTGGCTTTTATACTGATTTTCATGCCTCCTGTCATCAACATGAACAACATGCGACTACTGTATCAGGATCATCAGGATGTGAACATCAATGGCGATACACATTTAGTGTATCATTAGCTTAATAGGGTAATTGCCAAAGTAATTTTTTTAAAATTCTATATATATTTTTTAAAGTGCTTTCTAAAAACTTGCAGATTCTCAAGTCATCAGGTCGCAAAGAGTGAATTGAGGTAAGTGGTGGACTCTTGTTTGTTGCATTTCAGGCAATTATGCTATTAAGCTCAAATGTAATTATGTTGCCAGAATAAGAAGAAAACAACATTTCAATATGGCACATTGAGATGGTTTAAACCACAATCTCAACAATTTTATTCAAAAATATGAATTTCTCCATTTTGCAAAAAGAAACTACAATATCTACAAACCTTGATACTGAGTGTGTGTGTGTGTGTGTGTGTAGTGACGTAAAACAATCATTACATTAGCATTCAATGAGGTCATCTTCCAATAACATTCATTCCAAGTCAATGAGACACAGTCAAATGTTGTAATAATAATTATAAACTTAAAAACAAACAAAAAACAGTAAACTTGAAAATTCTGTCATGTTGTTAAAATAAAGGCTGCCTGAGCTGATTACATAAAGTTAGCGTTTTTGTTCTTTTACTTTTCATGCATTTGCAAACAATAAGAACGAAGAGGGGACCTTTTACAAGTGAACAGTTGAAAAAAAGGGCAACTGCAGACATCCATTACTCCACCACCCATAATTAGGCCCCCATGCATGTCTACAAACAACCTCGGGAAACGTTAACCCAACATTGCTCAACATTATATACAGTGAACAGTTGCAGTTTGCTATTCATTAATTCGCTCTCGGCGTATTTTTATGCTCACCCTATGGTGCCACAAGATGACATCAAAGCCCTGGCGAATATGAACGTAGTAGTGATTTTGAAGAACTATGTATGTTGGGAAGCATTACAGTATCTATCTATAAAATCTTGTAGCTTGGGTTGTTAGCACCGTCCGCATGTTGTAAGTTTGAATTCAATCATAATTTTCATCAGTTTAGATGAAAAACATTCAGGGCCTCACAAAAGTGGATTTTGGCATTGAGGGGCCCGTCAAGTGGTTCTGGTACTGTTTTCAGTGCTATACAAGTTGGGAAATGAAGGCACAGTGGTGGAGGAGACTATCATAGTCAATAGGTAAGGGGACCGATGGATGGGCCCTCTAGACCTCGGAACTATCCGAACCGCCCCACATTCTGGTGGATCCTTGGTTGTAGGCGGCAGATGACGAGGTGGCGTAGGGCGGGAACTGTCTCTTTTCCTTCTTTTTGCGCCGCAACAGTAGCAACACGACGACGGCGATCAGACAGGCCAGGACGATTAGACCCACCAGGCCCACGATCATGGGAAGGGTCCAGCTGTCCGGGGCCTCCCTGCTGGAGCTCCCCACTAGGGGGCGCTCGAGCGCAGGCTCGCGCTCCAAGCCCGGGGACCAGGGCTGGCGCTGGCTGACCACCGCGCGGTCGGCTCGGTCCAGGGCGATGTGTTGGATGTTGGTGCCGCGGTTGTTGTCGGCGCCGATGTCGTGGGCGGCGCGGCGCTGACGTCGCGGGGCGGAAGACAGGCTGTGGTGGAAGGAGTCCACGCTACGTTTGCCGCGGTTGGCGTTCTCGCTGGAGCGCACGGTGTAGATGGTGTGAATGTACCACTCGCGACCTGCAGCCACCTGCATGTCACACAAACACGCTTGAATTGGATGCGATCAGGGCGGACTGTCGATTTGTTGAAATGAATGAAAATGCCAGTGGTTGGGAATAACTGAGCAACAGGGAACCATCCGTACCTGGAATAGCGGAGTCGAGGCGAGGGCAAAGCCATCGGATCCTGGTTGTTTGACCAAAGGCAGAGCTTCAGCCGTGTCCTGAGCCAGCGTGGCCTTGAAGGCAATGTCGCCAAACGCCGTCGCCTGAGTTTCTGGCTGGGCCTTGTCCTGAGAAGCGGCGAAATGAAAATCATTCAAAACTATTGCTCGGTGAAACAAAAAAACATTCTTGACAACTGTGATGTTATCTTCAGTCCACAGCAGGTGGCAAAATGGCCGCCTCCCGATAGATAAAAAGGGCTGAATTGAGCAACCAATCACAGCTCAGTTTCATTAAACAGGCGAGCTGTGATTGGTCGTTGCCTGAGCTCTGAGTAACTGTGACGTCATCTTCAGTCGACAGCAGTTGGCAAAATGGCCGCCTCCTGAGATGGATAAAAATGGCTGAATTGAGCAACCAATCAAAGCTCAGCTTCATTAACCAGTCGAGCTGTGATTGGTCGTTGCCTGAGCTCTGAGCAATTGTGATGTCATCTTCATTTAAAAAAAAAATAAAAAATTGAGCTGTGATTGGTCGTTGCCTGAGCTCTGAGCAACTGTGATGTCATCTTTAGTCGACAGCAGTTGGCAAAATGGCCGCCTCCTGAGATGGATAAAAACAGCTGGATTTTGCCGCATAACTCATTCCACAAATGGAATATTAATCAAAATGTCATGTTTACACTTGGTCACATATAACATATTATTGTTAAGAAATGTGTAAGATTGACTTCCCCTTAAAAGGAATCCAGGTTCTTACCAGGATCTTAAATCTGTAGAGCAGAGAGGGGGAATCAGCCAGACAGCCGAACTCCTTATTGGTGGGGTTATATTTGGGAACGTAGCCGTCGGCTCCGGTACACAGGAACACTTTCTCAATGCTACAGGAGAAAGAATCTCCCAGGTTCTGCACCGGGTCCACCATCACTCGGCCGTAGATCGACGAGCCTGCAAAGACCACAAATGTTCATTGTGAGCCTCATCAGCCGCAATGCTGGTTAAAATCCATCAGGTGGGAGTGTCGTACCTTCTGAAAAGGCGGCATCGGTGCCCTCTCCAAAGCCCATGGAGCCGTCAGACAACCACAGCTCTTTCTTGGACAGGAGGAACATCTGCGTGTTGAGGCTGAACTCGGCCGCTACTGGGTCGCTCACCTGAAGAGAACGGCAAAATCAAATTTGATCAAGATTTTTAGGTTCGGAGAATTTGGTTTCAATTGCACTTTTATTACCTGCTGGAAGCGAATGTCCATGTCAAAAGTCAGAGGCTCCCTCGGATGACACACGGGAGGGATGCTGAACTCTCCGTTAGGGGACGCAATACACGGGACCAGCTTCACTGTGTACGTCCCGGAGTAATCCCGCACCTAAAGGATCAAAATGCTAAATCATTCCGTTTCATTTTTATTTGCAAATATCCTACTTTCAAAAAATTAGCTCGGCGACTTTCGGGTGACATTTCAACCTATTTGACCTTTTCTAAACTTTTGAAAGCACATGTTGTAACTTGCCTGTTCTCTAACAAAGAGCTGAATGGCAGAATTTACAACAAGTGGCCATGAAGGGACCAATAAACCCGTCGGTTAACAAAGAATTGGTAATTAACAGCCCCTTTCATCATGCATTAACCACTCTTAGTTTGTCTAGTCACTTTGATTTTGTTGATGATATGCAGTTACTATGTCCCTTATAATGTTGATGTAACTTGCTAAGTAGTTGCTATATCCCTTATGATAATGATAATGTATTAATTGCTCTAAGTTTGTCTAGTTACTCTTGTTTTGTTTTTACTATGCAGTTACTATGTCCCTGTTGATGTTGTCACTTGCTATGCGGTTTTTATGTCCCTTATGGTGATGTATTAGCCATTTTAGTTGGCTAATCACTCTTGTTGTGCTATGCAGTTACTATGTCTCTTTTGATGATTATGTATTTTGCTATGCCCCTTATGATATTTGTAGTTTCTATGCCCCTTATGATAATCATGTACTAGCCACTCTTAGTTTGTCTAATCACTCTTATTTTGTTGTTGTTTTGCTGTTACTATGTCTCTTTTGATTATTATGTTGTCAGTTGCAATGGTCAAGCTTAGTTTGTCTAGTAACTGTTTTTGTCATAAACGTTTTTATTCTGTCATATAGAAATGTGCATTGCCCAAAGCGAGATGACACTTTTGTCAGTATGTTGAGGTTTTCTTAGTTGAGATTTTCTCTCAGGATGTCGAGGTTTCCAAGCGGTTCTTGCCTGTGTTGGAGGATGCTTCCATTCATCCAGTTCTGCTCTTTCAATCAAAGTTCTTAGTCAAGGTTTCTCCATCAAGTGTTTTCTTTGAGGTCATCTGAATCCAGCATTGCTCTCTGTTGTTACTTTGTATTTTTGTATGTAAAGACTGTTTCCCAATTCCTGCATCTTGTCTGCGTTCTGACTCATGTGACAAGTATATTTGAGTGGTTTCCCGACTTACGGCGAAGTCGGAGACGAAACTCCACTGTTGCATGGGCTGGTTGTGGGTGGGTTCAGTCCTGACAAGGACCAAGGTGAAGGTCAAGCTGGGGTGGTCTGCGCATATCACCATGGAAGACACGCTGGTCCCTAAAAAGTGAACATATATAGCATTAAAGCCCTCATATTTATAACCTGACCTTTTATATTGTCTTGGCCTCTTGGACTGTAAACGCTGGCTGACATTTGCTCGGATGACACCTGGTACTTTTACGCCGGAAGCCCCCCTCTACTCCTCCCCCAGAAGTGTGGAACTCCAGAAATAACCCAAGAGAGGATGTAGGGTAATCCAATAGGAGACTGCATTTATAGAGCGACCACTCTCAATGTCTTTACCTGGGTGAGCCATAACAAACTGTCCCCTGAAATGAGCCTCCGTCTTGAAGTTGACCACCAGGCGGCCCTCCTCGTTTATGCGCATGCTGGTGGGGTACATAGCTCCTGCAGAGGTTTTAAAAAAAACATTCAAGCGATTAAAACACCGTACCGTGAATGCTATTGAGGGGGGCGGCATCAGATCTTACCTTGCAGCTCTGACTCGGGCGGGCTCCCGATGCCCTCCTGCCAGAGGATGGCCGTGTCGTACACAAAGGTGAGCTTGAGCTCCGACTGGAGGTCAAAGTGCTGCCAGCCGCCAACAGCCACGGGGGAGTGGAAGACGTAGGACACAAAGAGGGGCACGCGCAGGGTGACGTAGGACTGGACCAAGTTGAGCACCTGGGAAAATAAAATATTGGCGTCAAGTCTTTTTGGGACTTAAATGACTAAAGTCTTACTAAGTGTACATGCTCTTGGCAACATTCCCATGATCCTATATTGAACCGTTTTCAATTATTCAGCCAACCTGAAATCCATGAAATCCAGGGCTGTCAAAATTAAAGCGTTAACTGGGGATTCATTGTACTTTCTATTTGATAATTTTACATTAATTTCAAGATTTTACTCAAGTAAATATCTATTACAAGCTTTGAAGAAAAAAGTTGAAGCAGAAGTAGAAAAATGTGATTAATTGCAATTAATTACAGAACATTGTGTGATTAATTAGTTTTTAAAAAATTATCGTTTGACACAACTAATGAAAATTTACTCCTTTAACTCTGGAAATTAATTGTACTTTCTATTTGATAATTTTATATTAATTTCAAGGTTTCACTCAAGTAAATATCCATTACAAGCTTTGAAGGAAAAAGTAGAAGTAGAAGTAGTAAAATGTGATTAATTACAGAAAATTGTGCAATTAATTAGTTAAAAAAAAATAGTTTGACAGGACTAATGAAAATTTACCCCGTTAACTCTGGAGATTAATTGTTAATTGTTAATTTCTATTTGATAATTTTACATGAATTTCAAGATTTTACAAGCATTGTAGAAAAAAGTAGAAGCAGAAGTAGAAAAATGTAATCAATTGCAATTAATTGCGATTAATTACAGAAAGTTGTGCGATTAATTAGTAAAAACAACAACAACATAAATCTTAAATCTGGTCAACTGAACTTAACTATTTCCTAACATTCTGCCAATATTTTTTCCATACCTGTCCGTCGGTGCCTATGGAGCCACCGCAGTCATTCAACAACTCCGACATGTCGTAGTAGCTCGTGAACTCCCAGAGGCAGGCCTCTAAGTTGAGGTTCCGGTAAAAGCGTAGAGAGTTGGACGAGCGCATGCCGTTGCTGTACTGGTAGGGCGACGTTTCGCCGATAATCTCTGTGTTTTTGGTGGCGTCAGTGATGAAGCCGTGGCCCGTCTGGATTTCGTTGAAATCCAGCAAGTTGGAGCAGCGGTGGTTGCCCACGCGGGTGCCGTCGGGGCTGAGTGTGAGCTCGAAGTTGGACATGGGTCTGGTGGAGATCACCGGCAACATGCCTGAAAAATATAAAATTAAGTATTTGTAGGTGGGGTGTCAAAATTAGTGCATTAATTTTAAGTTAATTTAAAGTTCCTTTAATGGTACTAATTTTTTTCAAGACGCGATTAATGACCACCCCTTACTTGGAAAGCCTGTACTGGGGGAAGTCCAGTTGCAACGCAGCAGACTCATCCACGTCAAAATTTAGCAGTAATACATTTAATAATAAAGCATATATTTGTGGAGACTGGGGTCAAGTTGTATTTTACAGTTTTGAAAATGTGTTACTTCATGTTAAAGATTAGATAGCTCTTATTATGAAAAGAAAAATGCACTGAGCTGTCACCGTCTTACAAATGCAATTGTGCCATCTAGAGGCAGAAGAATGACCTCAACACAAATCAATATCACACTCGTTTTTTACAGTACAGTACATCTTTTTAGTTTTAACTAAATTTTATGAATTATTATAAAATTACTGTATCACTCACAAAAAGATGCAGCCATATTTCTATTTAATTTTTTTCCCACTTTTATATTAACAAGAGTAGAAAACCTAGGGGAAAAATATTGTACATTTTGTTGTACATTTAAAACAAATATAAATTTTGCGATTAATCATGAGTTAACTAATGAAGTCATGAGATTAATTAGGGTTAAATTAATTGAATTTCCTGACACCCTTCATTTGTAGTCTGTTAACTAATTTGCTCCCAAAAACGTTCTATTTTAAATATTGCCATAGTCCCGAAAACGTATTTTTATTTTATTTTATTTTTTTATGCTAGAGCTTTGATGCAGCCTCTGACCCGAAGAGGACGCTTAAAGCAATGGTAGTTATTACAAAAAAACGGCTGCCAGGTGGCAGGAGAGTATAAGAGATCAACAAGGGCCATGTTGCAAAAAAAGCTCTCTTGCCCAGTGTTTTGAACAGGTTTGTGAGTAATGATGAAACTTAGCTGTATTCTAATGCTAATTTCTGCAAAACGGAAACAGAAATATACTTATTTTTCCTGATGAAAGAAGAGACTCTAATCTTTTGGTAGGTACCATTCTGTGGGCCTCGCAAAATCAGACAAAATCCAATAAAACAGTCGGGAGCAAAGGGGGTTGCTTCAGTGAAAATGGCTGGGAGTAAACGAGTTAATTCCTACCACTACTTTTGGGTAAAGCCAAGCGTTCCCTCACCATCCATATGGGGCATGTTGATAGTCAGCTTAATGAGATTGGGGAAGTCCGGGTCATCTGGGCCCGTGTAGCGAATCTTCGCAGAGAACGGTTCGGCCCCAACGGTGCCTTGGATCCTCGGTTGACACATGCCTGCAAAGAGGTTAGGGTTGATAAACTAGACACCCTCCAACCGGGGATACGTCCAACACACTAGTGACTCACCTTCTTCCTTGCTGATCACAACGATGGGACTGGAAAGCTCCAGACCAGCGTCCCCGTTGGCATTAAAAGCTCTGGCGGCGCATTGGATTCTGGAGCCCGCTTGGAAGTAGATGGAATCCAAGGTGATGGATTTGGTGTTGGTAAAGAAGGTGTTGGTGTCCACCTCCCTCATAGGACTGGTCACACCATCGGAGCCGGTGGGGGCGCTGACCAGCCAGCGGTACTGGGTGAGGGTGTCGTTGATGCTCTCCGCCGAACAGATGGATCCGGTTTTGTCAAAGTCGTTGTATTTGGGGTTGCAGGCCTACAAGGCAGGACAGCATTGACAGTGGTATCTTGAGATGTGAGAATTCCCATCAGGTCTTTTGGCTCTTTTGTTTTAATTGAATGCGCATTACAAAAAAGTACAATATCAAACCGGTAAAAAAAATTTTTGGGCAATACACCATCATAAACAAGTCATGCTAGCAATGTAGCAGTCTTGGCGTTCTGATATTGAAACAAAGGGGGTGTCTCACTTACCGTCACGCACACCACTGGGTAGCCGTTGACCGGGTTGGGGTTGTCTTTGGTTTTGGACGTATCGTCGTACATGAGCAAAGAAACCACGTGGGGCACCGCCGGGAAAGTGACGTCTGCCACGCTGTCCATCTCTTCGATGTACACGATGGCTTTGTTCATCTAGCAGGCAAGGCATGCTTGTCAACAACAATACTCTTTTTTTTTAGATTAGATTAGCTGTAGGAACACAACTTTTAGTTTTTATTTCCACATTTATTTGTATTTTTTTAATCAAATTTTTTTTTTTTAATCTTTACTTCTTTTTTTTCATTTGTATTTATTTATTTATTTAATTTAATTTCTGAATCATATTTTTTTATATCCGTTTTTATTTTCACTCTTATTTATTTATTTTGGATTTTTGGTCCTCCATAGTTCGCAACTTCGGAGTCCAACCCAAGATATGTTTAGGACCGCCCCCTCATTTGAATAACATTATGTCCTGACAGAGCATCTGCAGCATGAAATAAATAAATGTGAGAGCAGAGCGTTTTTATTTATTGATTGATATCTAATTCTATTTATTTGTGTATTTACTTCGACATTTATTTTTACTTGTATATATATATATATATATATATATATATTTATTTTTTTAAATATATTTAAATATTATTTATATATATTTGTATTTAATTTTTGAATTATATTTTTTATATCCGTTTTTATTTTCAGATTAACTCATTTATTTATTCATTTATTTATTTTAAATTTTGGCAGTTTTGGTTCGCCATAATGCCATACATTACGATGCAATACAATCTAATATATTACGATACCGGTACAATACGATGAGATAATTACTATACCATACATTACAATGCGATACCTTACGATACAATATACAGTATTGCAATAAGATAAATTATGATGCAATACTTTTGGATACGGTTTAAAACGATACATAATATATGATGCAATACAATACAATAATTACAATAGGTTACGTAACAATCCGATATAACACATTACCATGACAGTACGGACAAAATACATTATGACATGATGCAATTTTTTTTCAATTTTTCCTTTACGCTGTAACGACCTTAACCCTGTTGTAACCATTAAACAACAAATTTGACATGAATTCCCCAACCACTGCCTACTTACTGTGTGTTATATAATTGCGCCTCCTGTGATGTAGCTCCAGATGTTTTTTTTATAAGGACTATGCGGCCTTGAATGGAACTTGGATCACAATTTAGTTGGGCTATTTCAACGCGGTGGCTTACATTCTGTTTTTAGCTGCATCTAATGTTAACCCTCGACCCCACCTCCTGCCTCATTCCAAAGCTTTTTATAAGGTATAGTGGTTAAAGCGCGCTGACAGCAATGCCAGCTGTTGCCGGGCTATTTTCGCGCGTTTGTAGCTATGCGCCGTCACCTGTATCTCTGCCACCATGTTGTCATCGGGCTTCATGTGCACCGTGAAGGCTTCCCTCATCTCCCGCTGGCCGTCGTAAAGGATCTCGATCTCCACGAAATGCTCCTTGTCGTCCTCTTTGAACTCCACGTCTAGGGAAAATGTCAGCCTTCATCCACTGCTTCGTGACAAGCGTGCCCTGTCCGTGCCGTGACATGGCGTTAAAAAGGCGGCCAGTGGGCCGGTCTCACCTTCCGACAGGGGGTTGTAGTCCTCCCCGGAGGTTGCCGAGCCGTCCTTGGTGTGCACCCTCACCACCGACACCTTGGACGTATCGCCGGCTCGCAGGATGGGGATCCTGACGAAGGCGACGTCACCTTTCACCTGCGGCTCTCGCACGCTGTACTTGATCTCAGCGAAGCGAATGATGGGCTCTAAAACAGGAAGAAAAACAGTGAGCCCACCTGTTGAGGGTTTGGTTCATCAAGTTTTTCGTGACGTACTGTCTTTGTTGTCCGTGATTTTGATCAGGGCCTCCTTCTGTTCGCCGATCGAGGCCCCGTATGGCGACTTGCTCTTGGGCGATCCGAGGACCAGGCGGAACTCCTCGTCCTCCTCATGAACCGAGTCGTCCTCCAGTTTGACTACGCAAGGCTTCTCCGTCTCGCCTACGAGGAGGTGCGGAAACATTATGTACTGTACATTGAAGTGACAACAAAGCAGGAAAAGGTAGTTCATGCCCGACTAGTATTCTGCCTTATCGGGTGGCCCCAAAAATGTTTCAATACTAGACTAAGTGCAAGTTCTGCAAAAATTGCGTGGTAATGCTAATAGCTGAATGCTAATAGCTGAATGCTAATAGCTGAATGCTAAGCTGAATGCTTATTAAGTAAATTGAAATGTTAAAAATTACAAAGTATTAATTGTAGTTGAAAGATAAATGAATAATAAAAAGAACACTTGTAACCCGGGAGCCGTGAATTTTTGAAGCAAGTTGAAATTTGTGTAAATCGGAAGTATTAGTGGGAGTTATTACACGGCAAAAAATGGTGGGTAATAAAAATCCGAATAACATATGTGGGAATTCTGAAAGCAGTACAGGTACACAATGGCGAGGGGTATGATTGCTCGTACCGGGTAGGAAAGTGATGATGGAATCGTTGGTGTTGGGTCTCTCGCTGTAGTCCATCATCACCTGAGCGGTGCCCTGTCGTGTGTAGCAGCGCACGGTGGACCTGATGCCGATGTCGCCACTGCGGTACACTATTGCCTTGACCTCCCCGTCAGCCTCGTCCACCTTGTAGCTGCCCTCCTTGAACTGCACCTTTGGCACTGTAAACAAGGTTGTCAAGACAAAGGATATCACCACAGGTGAAAGACTCAAGTCACATATTTGACGTTGCCTTTTACAAATAGTGAAAATCTGTGAGGGAGAGAGCAGCAATGATTATTTAACTTTGGTTCAAGTATTATTCTTTTTGACAAAATCACGGGAGGAAAAAGGCAACATTAATGGCTTGAAAGTCAAAGATAAATCGAACTTCCTTTGTTCAGGACCTTGAGTTGCATTTAATGTATGAAAGGTGCTATACAAATAAAGTTTTGATTGATTGATTGATTGACACCAAGGTTTGGCGCAAAATCTAGTGCCTGAGCACCACGGTGATTCGATAAAGTAAAAAAATAACAACAGTCAACTTCCAGACAAGTCAAACAACTTTCACTCTGCCCGCTGGACCTACTAATTAATTATTTCAAGTTTCACGTCTCCTCTTGCCTCTGCAAGTCTAATGGTAAGTTGGCTAACATTGGTTGCTAGCTTATGCTAATGCTCAGTTGATGTGGTTGTGCTTATTTTAATAATGATGTCACCCGTTGCTCTTGTTTTTAAATATGACTTCAATGTTAGTAATTCACTGTACGGCTCTTGTTCGGTGTGAAACAGACCCGTTTTGACGTCAAAACATCATCTGTCAAGAAGACCTACAAAGACAGGTAAGCTAGTTTCGCTTCACAATTTAGCTCACTGATAGCTGGCCAAACATTAACTAAGGTTCACGTTGGTTACATTGAGATGACATTAAAGTAATAAACAGTACGAAGATGGGTTTCATACCATTAAATAACACATAAAAAAATGTGTTAGTAGCTTACTAATGTAAGCACAGATAGCCTATTGAGTGCAAAAATGCTAATATATGAATTCATGTTGTCAAATTGTATGACTTGACTCAAGACTTGCATCACCCAAATAATGACTTGACTCAGCTTACTTGAAATTTAGTGGCGATGTGACTTGTTTAATTTTTGCCTTCTCCAGTAACTTGGGACTTGTTGGAAACTTGAAGGTTAAGACCATATTTGTCACTGACTTCCACCACTAGTTAAGACTATTAATACAGGCAATTACAAACATTTTTAGGTGGGTGGACATGAGAACTGATGTTCATTCACGTCTGAGCTTGGTCTCTAACCACCATGAATGCATACGGACCATCTAGACTTACCGTCCGTGATGGTATCGTTGATGGTGATGGTGGTCTTGCTGGGTTCCCCCAGCACGGCATTCATGGGCATCCTTAAAACCAGATCGAACGTCTCCGGTCCCTCCAACTCAGGCTGGCCCAGGTCATCCAGGATGGTCACCCTGAATGTCTGCATGGTTACTCCAGGTGCGAAGTCCAGGTTGCGGCTGATGCCCACGTAGTCCAGTCCGGCTGCGTAAATCATAAATATTTGAGTATCGCGGTGGTGACGCAACATCCCAAAGTCTTGTGTAGAACGTTAACCTTCAGCCGAGATGGGCTCGCTCTTCCTGGAGCGAACAGTCACGGTGGCCGTCTTGGAGAGGTCAGTGCCCGTCCTCCACACCTTCACCTCCACGTAGCCTGAACTCTCATCCACCGTGTACTCGGGCTCGCCGAAGTACAGTGACGGCTCTGCAAAAACGCAGGAAATAGTGTCGTTGGAACATTGTAAAGTCGACATCTGTTTATTTATTCATCTATCACTGCTATCCTGAGGCAACAACAGACAACACCAAAACTCTAACTTGCTGACTTTCAAGTCATTAAGCAGGCGAAGACCCGCCTTTTAAAGCCATATACATTCAAAGTCACAGATACTACAGTATCGAATGTGAGGATGGCGACCCCAAGTGGACAAAAAATAATATCTAAGCTTCAGATGCGTATTTGTATGCAAAATCAATTTTTATCTGATTAGATGGGATGATGGGTAGAATAAAAATGGTATTGTCTTAGCCATAATAATTATATGAGAAAGTATGAGAAAGATTACGATAAAGCCATCGATTGTCATGTTAGATAAATGAATTTGTAACATAATTTTTTTTTTATATATATATATACATCATTCATTTAACTGGAAGTCTGGATTCATACTCCTTCAGGAGATTTTCCGATACACAAAAAGCTTGCGTGTGTACTTCACACATGAGCGAACATTCATCCTGCTGTCCGATGATGGAGGAGCTAATTAGCGACAAGGAGGGGGAGGGAGCCATGGAATTCCAACTTCAATTCATCTCTCTTCACTTTTGTATAAAGCAAATGTTCTTCACACCAATAATCTTCTCAGGAGATCCGCTGATAGCCTTTCACCATGCCGGCCTTCTGACTTAAGGAGAATGAAGTGGTAGCAGAACGAGGCTTTTTTGGAGAGTTAAAAGATTTTTTACGATGAAAAAGTTCTCCTTTTAGGAGAATGAATTTGTAACATTATCACAATAATACAAAAAAAGAGTACGTTACAAGTTTATGAGAAAAAAATAGGAGAATAAATTAATATTACGAACAAAGTAATTTTACAAGAGTTGTGACAAAGGTTCAGAAAAAACATGATAAAAATATCTGAATTAGGAGAAGTATGAAAGGTAAAAAAAAATTCATTACAATTCTAAGAACTAAAATTATAATTGTGACAATTTATTTTTAAACATGAGAATAAAGTCAGAAAGCGACAAGAATAAAATCAAAATTTTACAATAAAAAGTTTGTAATTTGGTATTTTTAGAGTCTGTAAATTAATGAGAATAAAGTTGTGACTTCACAAGCAAAACATTTTTCCTTGAGTTGTAAATTTGCCAGAAAAATTACCAAAACAAAATATAGTCAACTCCTGCTTTTCGTGAATCGTCCTGCAAATAGCAAAAAAACGCATATAAAAAAAATAATATATTTTTTAAATGCATGGAAAATCTCTGGGGGAAAAAACAACCTCCCCCCGCCTCCCACCCAAAAAACGTTAAAATAACATTTGTAATTTTTTTCTGTAGATTTTTAAAAAGAAAAATCCACAATTATGCTGATATGCAGGATTAATTGTATTAGGCTACGAGAAAATAAATTTTCCAAGAATAGATTCGTAAAAGTTGTAAGATCATCGTAAGAAGTCTTTGTCATAAAAATAGGAAGGTCTGACTTTTGTGTACGACATCCATTTTTTGCTGAAACAACCTTGTGCATTATTTTCAATTCATAAGTGTTGAGCTGAAAAGGCACAATAAAGTGGACTTTTGCTCCCAAAGTGAAGTGATGCTCCAGAAGACACGGGTCAAATTTGTGGCAGAGTGTCAGTGTTGCCATTTAACAGCGTCTAACACTCAAAAGCCAATAGGAGGAAGAAGCACACAAACATTGCAACAATGGAATCTGGCCAGAGTCCAAGTTAACGTATACAACTCTCAATCTCATTTATTTATGGTGGGCCGTTACGCCCAAGGGCCCACCAAGGAGCCCGACCGCAATAGCCCAGGGTCTTCCCTTGTCTCTTGGGAATTTATACATAAAGTTCCATTGTGCCCCACCGCCTGCAATTTGTGTGGGAGGGACACTAGTGCGGAAAACCCGCAAGTGAATGCAGGAAATCATAGCAAGAGTGAATGGAAAACGACGTATGCACAAAAGGAGGAATTTTACATACTTAGTGCGTACGTTGATCAGCCTGGTGATTTAAAACAGAAAGTCTTCCCTAAATAACATCAGAAGTGGCAAATCCAGTTCCAGAAAGTAAAAACCCTACCACAGTTTGGCTTTATTCCCATTTCCCAAATAAGAGGACACTTGCCACGGCCTTGAAATTGTGGTACCAGTCGCAGTTACACAGTGTACTTCACCTCCTATTAGTCACGCAATTCCAACCGGACATTTTCAGGAATTTATAAAAAAAAAACGGACGCTCGAACAGAGCGTAAGAAAATGGTCTGTCCTCCAGAGGTGACAAATCCAAGTCCAGAAAGTAAAAACCCTGCCACAATTTGGCTTTAGCCCCAGGTGCTAGCTAGCTTGCATGGTGCTCATTTACCTGCTAGGGAGCTATCTAGCTAGCTAGCATCGGGGATAAAGCCAAACTGTGGCAGTTTTTACTTTCTGGAACTGGATTTGCCACCTCTGCTGTCCTCCCCTACGCTTGTGCTAGCTAGCTAGCTCCCTAACATCCGGGGAGCTAGTTAGATAGCGAGCTCTCTAGCTAGCTAGCACCTGGGCTACAGCCAAAATGTGGCAGGGTTTTTACTTTCTGGACCTGGATTTGCCACCGCTGAATAACATCAAACGGAGTATTAGGATTAAGAGAGTAAATTAAATGTGTATTTTCTGAGAAATACAGTAAGGCAGTAATTGTCAAAGTAGCTCACTCGACCGTGAAAGAGCCCAAATACAGTCACGGACTTTGATGGCTTTGAAAACCTTCATTTTGTTTTCTTGAAGCCATTCCAAAGTTGGTCAAAATGATAATAAAGTCAAAATATGCTACTCTGTTTCCTTGTGGTGAGTTCCTTATAAGACTTGAAAACATGCCAGCCATACGGTTTCCCGGTACAATAGCTCCTCTTTGCAGCACCTGGTGCAGACAAAAGGATGCCCTCTGTTTTTCCCCTCAGTGCCGATGAGTTCACACAAGCTGGAGCCGGCGTTACTGAAAGCCAACACCTGTCTATTCTTATCTTGTTTCTACACGCTGAACGTGTGTGCGTGAAAGCGGTAGCTGGGAAATAATCCAGGGTTTGCGGTAGCGACTGGTTAGGACGCCGCCTGAGTACCTTTCGGGTTTATTAATCTCGTCTGGATCCCAAAAATAGCAAAATGAGAGCTTCAAAGGATCACAGGCAGCCGCCACACTGAGTTGTCGTCACGCACGAGCACATAGTAGAAAGTCATTTGTCATATTTCTATTTGCTAATCGGACAAAATTGAGGATTTTTTTTTTAAATCAAAAAACAATGAAATAAAATCTATAAGGGGGAAAAAAAGCAGATTTCAGTCATTATTTCCCAACAATGAAATTACAAGAAAATGTCATAGAGTTCCGAGATTTAAATAGTATTTTTGAAAACAAACGTGCCGGATTCAGGTTGTAATTCTGCGATAATTGCATGAAGAGCAAAACTAGATCATCATTGGATCACAGGCGACTCCCACAATTCTAGTTCTAGTCGCACTCGAGCCGAAAAGCATACAGACATTTGTTGCATTTCACTTCACTGATGGAAATGACCTTTTTGAGTCTGCGATAAAGTTTATTATTATTATTATAATTTCCCAAAATAAAAATCTATGAGGATTTTTTTTTTAAATAAAGTTGTAGATTAAAATGATTTTATACAGACAAAAATGACATAAGATTACAAGACTGAAGTTTTTTTAAAATTTTCTGTGATGACGTCATAAAAAGAAAAGCGAGCGCATTAGAGGATTGCAGGCGAATGTCATATCGAGTTATCGTCACTTTTGAGTCACCATAGCACGAATAAATTTGTCAAAAGTAATGAAAAGTTTTTTTTCCAATATATTACTTCAAATAATTCAATAAAATCGACACGGAAAATAGTGTGAATTTTATTAAGTTGATATCCTAATTTTGCATCAATGACGTTATCGTGTTTTATCACAACTTTATGAGTTTGAAAATGATAATAAATAAAAGATAAATCAAATTTTAAAAAATCTAATTGTGATGCAAGAATCTTTATACAATTCTTGAGAAAAAATCTAATTACATTTCGAGATTTATAGTAAATTATACATTTATGTAAATTTGGAATTAGCTTAATTAGCATTCTTGGCCCTCAGGGGTGGAGCTAAATACAATGCTATCCATTAACGGGAATGGAACAGCAACACCACATTGAATTGGGTTTACTGTACTGTAGCGAACCGAGCCGAACCGTACCACTTGTCGGAATACGCAAAATGTTCCGATCTTTACACTCACCGTCATTGCTGTCGGCCAAGATGGTGACCTTGGCGTTGGGGAAAGAGGCGCCCACCCGGCCCCCCATGGGCATGCTGAGGATGACGTTGAAGCTCTCCTCGTCCTCGTAGAGCGAGTCGTCGATGACGATGACGCGGCAAAGCTTCTCGCGCTCGTCCTTGTCGAAACGCAGCACGCTCGTGTGGTCGTCGGCACGCGTGATGTAGTCCGAGTAGGATAGGACGGCGGTGGGGATGGTCCCAGTGGCCGTTCCTGGAACGGGAGACGAATGATTAAATATCATAAATGTTAAATGTATTATTTATTATTTAGATTAGTCTGTAAAAAGTAAGGTCGAAAACGTCAGATATTTTGCAGAATAAAGTCATACAGCACATTATTGTAATTATGAAAAAATATGTCGTAGAATTATTATTTTTCATTTTATGAGTCAAAAGAGAATTAAGTCACCAAGTAAAAAAACAACATTTACGAGACAAAAAAAAAAAGCGCATAATTTGCATAGCTCTTTAGTCATTGGACCAAACATTCTTCTGGCTTTCAAAAAAGGTTTATTTTTTTATTTTTTTAAGTGTCTGACAATTATTTTTGGTGAAACAACGGAATGAGATTTACGAGAGAAAAAATGTGTGACTCTAAAAAGTTGTTACATTAAGAGAATCAAATCATAAAATTATGAGACTACAATCAGAACGTGATATAAATAAAGATGTCATTTTAAATATAATATAAAATGGCATAATATATAGTTATAGAAATGTGGGGGGAAAATAATTTTATGAATTGGGGAAAAAAGTAACATTTGAGAATAAAGTCGCAAAAAAGACTATCTTGGAAATTAAGTATTAATATTAAATTATGGGAATTGTTAATATTACAAGAATAAAGTTGCCAAATTACAAAAAAATGCCATATAATATACATTTAATGTAATTTTTTAATGAATAAAAATTCTGAATTTTACATAAATTATGTCATATTATTAGAAGAATAAATACATGCAATTACAAGAAAAACATAGCTTTTAAATCTTTATACTGCAGGAAAAAAGTCATGTCATGAAGAGAACGGAGTCATAATAATACGACGTCTGAGTCATAACATTTAAGGCATTTTAATTTTCACTTTACACAGTTGTTCCATTCAGCGAATCAAGTCGTAGTACTAAGAGGAAAAAGTCGTAATATACCAAAATTATATAATAATAGAGAAAAATGTTGTAATGACTCTGCATTTCATGAGAATAGAATTATGTCAGTACAGAAAACATTGTAATATAAAAAAAACACAATTTGCAGGTCGAATTTTACGAGAATTATGTCATAATATTAAAAGAGTAATCCAAATCAAATTTACTCGACTAAAGTCAAATTGTTATGAATAAAGTCAATCATCACGTTACCTTGTTGAGTAGAGCAGACGACCATGAGTTCCTGGCTGGCGTCTCCGGACCGTCGGACCGGCACCAGCAGCTCTCCGACGTCCTCCTCGATTCTGAACTCGGCTTGAGGGATGAACACGGTCGACTCTGTGTTTTTGAAGGACAAACCATTACTAATCCCTCGTCTCTCAAAAGTCATGTACAGGTTAAAAAGAGCTTGATGATCCTTGTGCTAAAATAGTTGCTTGAAGCTCATCACTTCCGTAACATCTATGCTAATTTACGCTAACTCATCTATGTTAGCATTAAGCTAGTAGGTTTTCATAAAACGAAATTATATGGTTTATTTAAATGTTTAGGTGTTAAATTATATACAATGTTTGATTACATTTTGTTTTATGTGTCAGTTTAATAAATACTTATGGCATACTCTAGATCACGGAATTTTGCGACGTATCCCCCGTGTTGCACACCTTATTTTTTCATTTTAGATCTCCACTTATTTTTAATGATTTTTTTTTCAACAAATATTAGCATTTTTAGCTCAATAGCTTGCAGGTCATGTGACCTATTGACCCCAAATCAGTGCTGCATCGTAGTGGCATGTCTGCTGGATGATTCACACCTCTTATTTTTCCATTTTAGGTCTTCGCTTATTTAAAAAAAAAAAAATTCCTGCAAATATTTGCATTTTAGCTCAATAATTTCCAGGTCATGTGACCTATTGACCCCAAATCAGTGTTGCATCATAGTGGCATGTCTGCTGGATGATGCACACCTCTTGTTTTTGCATTTTAGGTCTTCGCTTATTTGTATTTTCCTGCAAATATTAGCATTTTAGCTCAATAGCTTCCAGGTCATGTGACCTATTGACCCCAAATCAGTGCTGCATCGTAGTAGCATGTCTGCTGGATGATACACACCTCTTTTTTCTCCATTTCAACCTTTCTCTCATTTTCAATGAACTTAATACTGTACATATCAACGTTCTAGCTCAATATCAGGTCATGGAGCTTATTTACCCCACAAGAGCGCATACCCAATGAAACGTGAACAAACGGTTTTACATTTAAAAAAAAATCTTTGGAACTGCTTGTCAGTAAGATTTTATTTTGAAAATCTGTCTTTTATTTTGAAAAATCGGATGTCGTCCCTTTGTGCATACTACCGTAAAGCCTAGAAAAGGGCAAACAGAAAGGGCGAACTTGAAATGAAGAGGCCTCTAGCTTTACCGCAGTCGATAAACGGGCTCAATCTAGCGCTGCTGTATTACCGTCTCCCGGGTCCACAATCTCCACAGTGGCGACGTCCGGGAACTCCAGCACGGCCATGACCGGGTCGGAGAGCAGGATCTGGAAGTTTTCCG
This sequence comes from Leptonotus elevatus, assembly GCF_054856555.1. NCBI lineage: Eukaryota > Metazoa > Chordata > Actinopteri > Syngnathiformes > Syngnathidae > Leptonotus > Leptonotus elevatus. Next base: position 5,249,800 of record NC_141246.1, on the reverse strand, counting down.
ACGTTTCGAATTCCTGGTCGGTGAAGATCTTCACCTTCCAGGACGCCGTGGTCTGGCCCGGGTTGAACTGGACCTGCTTCTGGGATTTCCCCCGGAAGTCTTTGTCCTTCTCGGCCGTGCCGTCCTTGGTGGCGATGCCTGTTCGGAGTCCAGATTCAAGATTTGTATGGATTGTGGTCAATCCTAGTAAAACACGGGATTCCTAACTTTTTAAAAGCTACATTTTGAATTGATTCTCGGAATTCTTTGACTCTTTTGCTTTTTTCTTAGACTTGATCGTGCGTAGAGCAAGTGGTTGCACAAGCGTGCACGTGGGCCAGTTTAAGCCAAAATGCCAGGACCGATTTATTCATTTTTCTGGTGCCAGTAAGCCTTAGAAATATAATCAAAACTAAAAAAATTTTTATTTTTCTCATGCTATTCCAACTTCTGTCTCTGTCAGGATTCGTGAAACTCACTGACAAACGACGTCTCCCCCAGATATCCTCGACGTTTGAGCGTCACCTCCAGGAATTTGACATCCTCGTCCACCAGGTAGAATTCTCTTTCCAGGGAGATCCAGGCCCAGTTGAGCCGGAATGGCTGAGGCTTGAGTTTGTTTCCGCCTGTAGAAAGAAAAGCAAAGGGAAAGCATCTATTAGCCGCCATGCCAGGCTACTGAGGCGTCAACTAGGAATTTTGAGACGGTAACATGATCATACTCATACTCGTTTCCTTATATGGTCTCAGGAAGCAGCTCTCATTTCAAGCTACTTTACTGTCCATGTTACTAGCGAGTATATGCTATCTTATCTTATCTTATCTACAGATTGGTTAAAGAAATGACATGAATCTGCTCAAGCCATCCAAAAAACAATTTTTTTTTGCAATGTGTTATTAATAAGAAGGGCTGGTTATCGATTCTAATTTCCTCAATCTATTCGATTTCAGCTTTGATTTGATTTCCATTTTTCCTGAAACGATTCAATTCACTTCAGTTCAATACGATATTGATTAATTATGGAACATCAATTCTTCTTAAAACTCTATAAATATTACATTTTACATTTTACAATTTACATTTTGTGGAGGCAGTAACTGGTCAAATAATTTAGTTTATTACTGAATGTAACACAAACATTGAAATATATAAAAATATTTTTATCATTCTAATTTAATAATTGTAAATATGAAATAAAAATATTCTGAATCGTCTTAAAGTGCAATAGGTCAGGTCTTCCATGAACGTAAGAAAATACTTTAAAATTTGTGTGAACAGTAAATTTCAAGAAAACAGTAAGATACAAAACAAATTGTCCTTTAAAATTATATTTTCATAAGAATTGATAGGGGGAAAAAAGTGATATTTAAAAAATTAATTTATGTTTTCATGAATCGATATTGGGCTCGAAAGCACAATCGAGTCGATATCAATTTTCCCCAGCCCATTATAAAAAAATACAGTAACAAGATCATTAAATAAACAGAAATTAAAGAATTAAACAATTCAGGCATCAAGATGATTCAATGGGCTTCGTACCGCTCCTTCTGGTGTGCATGCCTTGGCCAGCAGGGGGCAGTATAACACAGACACATCATAATCTCACAACTGAATTTTCTATTACGTGTTCGGGTTGAGCTCTGTCACATTTATTTTCTTCATTCTAACTTTACAACTTAATTATCGTAAAACTACAACTTTGATCTTGTCATAATTTGAACAAATAATTGCAACAAATGTATTATCATAATCTTGCAACTAAATTTTTACGTTTCGATCACTTATTCAGTTTGATCTGTGTCAAATTTCGCCCCAAAATAATTATTTATCATCATAAAATTAAGACTTAATAATGAATTTTCCTTGTCTGATTTGGTAATTTTAGTAAATCTACAGGGCTTAGTTTTTTGAGAGAAAACACCTGAAACCTTGTCATGACTCAGAGATGTAATCCCTCGTGCCCGCTGACCGAGAGACCGGGAGATATTTAAGATTATTGGCCCTAAAACTGAGATGAGATGACTAGCCGGGTGACCCGCTACTTTTGATGTGAAATGGGTCACGGTCAGCGGCGTCTTTGGCTCAGTGAGGTTAGGTGGGGGTCGTCTCGCTTTGGTTGCGCATCGGTGGTCACGCTGACAACGGACCTGTTGAACCAGTGAAGGGTTGAGGACCCACACTGAGGCTCCTTACATGAGCTTGGCATTACGAAAATGGAAAACTTTAGAATGCTTATGCAAAATATATTTTTTTAATCCTATTTTTGGCCACTCTACCACATAGAATCTTCGTTTTAACAGACTTTTTGAAAATGTTTGATAATGCCAGTGTGGAGTAAAAAGTTTTGACTGGGCTATGTCGATCGAACATACCGCAAAGTCGTTCATATTTACTGGTATAATGTAGGCCAAATGCTAAAAACAAAACTTTTTTTCCTCTTAGACAATACCACCATTTTTACCAGTCAATACCGTGTGTCATTAATGGGGGGGAAAAAACTATTTTGTTTGTAATGTGAGTAGACTTTATCAATGACAAGAATTAAGTAAAAAATATTGAAGAAAAAAGGCAGATTTTGATGGCATTTTTTCAAGATAAAAATTGTAATCTTAAAAGAAGAAATATGTAAGAAAAATGCAATCTACTAAGAAAAAATTTGAAATTTGCAAAAAAGTATATATTTTTAATTATAAATAAAAAAAATTACAACAGAAAAAAAACGAAACAAATAAACTTATTTTTGGTTCCTTAACGCATTTGATTGTTTTACAATACTTAGTTTAGTATTTGTTAAACTTTACAATAGAAATAAAAAAATCAGCTGATCAGATGTTTGATTGTCATAATGTTGTGTGATGTAAGATAATAAAAATGTGCAAAAAAATTGTTAATAGAGTTTTGCTTATTTTTTTTTACTATCACATTTGAAAAGTGTTGATTGAACAACAATCTACAGTGTATATCATTTTCCAAGAGAAAAGAGGTAATTTGACAGGAAGTGACGTAACAATACAAAAATATATATATAATTTGCCAAAAAAAGCATAAATCTACAAGAAACAAAGCAGTTATTTTTACAATAATAAAACCTAGGAGTTTTTCTTTAAAAATCGGATGGACGTGGTCTTCGTAGTGCTAAGTGGACACGTCTGACAAAGACCAAGCATCTCAAGCGTGTACCCGCATGGGCATTGAAAGAGGCAGCAGCCATTCTGCTATGCGACTGAGCGGAACGAAAACACTGTAGGGGTGAGGCGGGGGGCGTTTGGTAGGGGAACCACTTCCCCAAAAGCCACATTTCTCAATTTCAACTTCGCCCTAAGGGGCACTTTTGATTGAGCCCCACCGACTCTGCCTAGCAACAGGTGGCCGTCACTCAGTAAAATCACCAAAACTCTGGTCTGGTTCCAGCACAACTACAATGTGGACTGACAGCTGTACCCAAAGCCCCCCACGCAGTGTGGGTGGGCCGCATTTTTGGGCGGGGGGGGGGGGGGGGCAGTGGTTGTAGCAGGTCCCCACTTTTCCCCGTGACTTCTTTTGTGGTATTGACCATCCCGGTGACAGAATTCCCACCAGAGTTTTGTGCTAATTAGTTAGCTTGGTAGCTGCTAATGCTACTAAAATGCTAACTTGTTGGTATTACAGCAATGTGCCTCAAAATAAGGAAAATTCCAACCGGTAATGTTAGCATTGATGCTAACAGCAAGAGAGATGTCCATTGTCCGGTCTGGTTTACTAATTCGGGGAAGAAAAAAAAAATCTAAAGAAGGTGATCTGTCCACAAACAATGCCGTTCCTTTACAATCGTTCCATCTAACATATGTTGAAAATAAAATTATAATTTGAGTGTTAGGCCAAGCTGCTCGGGCTAACGCAACATGAGAGGTGTACTGGCTGGTCCGCCAATGTTTTCTTTAATCATTATTATTATTATTATTTGTCTCCACCTATCCTCATTGAAAGCCAGCATAGTCACATCAAAATGATTTGGAGGTTGTTTATGTTACGGTCAGATTTCTACTTCTTTAATTTCAAGTGTCTCACATTTCCGTATACGTGACAGTTTTCCCTGCAGCTGCATTCTTAGATGTCCCCTCTCCCCGAACGCCACCACTATTTATTGCCGCCGCAGTGTAGCCCGTGGGGGAATATTGAGGTCAGTGTGAAGCTCGGCCGTTCTCAGCAACCTCCAAGAAAACAGTTTTAACATTTCTGTACATTATATTAATACTGACGTGAACTGATTCTGGTAGCCCGTACAGTGTTGTTTTTGGACTGCTTTCTACTGGATGTGTCATCCTTTTCCCGTTACTGCTGATAAAGTCTTCCTAGCAACAGGCGACCAAAAGCGTGAGCAGGAACAGTAACAGAAATGGAGGTTGCCTATTTGCTAATTCACTAGCTTGCATGTGCAAAATTAATGTAGCTGCATTTGTCTCATAGTCCTGATAGCGCAGCTTTTGGAGTCATTTCTATATGGACGTCTTTCCGTTCTGATTCCTGCTGATATCATCAGCCCTTAGTGAGTTTCCTGACGCCATCTTTTTTCCCGTTAGTCTATGAGGAAGTCATGATTGAGCCCATATGACTTATGCTGCTATTTTAGGAGTTTTTGTAATTCGTGTATTTCTGTTCCTGTTCCTGCTGACTTTTTGTATAGAGGGTTTGAGCCTACCTGAGTGGTTAGTGTTTTTCATTGGCTCATGACTGAGCCCTATAAACTCTGCCTAGCAACAAAACCGGAACAGGAATCTATATTACCGCGCGTGTAGGGTCAAAGTAGGTGTGCATCTTTCTGTTCCTGTACCTAACGCCCACTGTAACTGTAAAGCTCCTAGTGGGCGTGGCTATCATACACAATTTTTTTCATAGGTTCCTGATTGTATCTTAAAAGTGTCTGCCTAATAACATGCGACTGAGCCAAAATTCAAAATAAATAAATTTAAAAAATGACAAAAAAAACAGATATAAAAAATTAATATAAATATATATATATATATATATATATATATATATATATATATATATATATGTTATATATATATATATATAACACACGTAAATAAATACATTTGTATTCAATTTTTTAAATTATATTTTTTAAATTATTTTTGTTTTCACTTTTAGTCATTTATTTATTTATTTTTAATTTTATGTCCACTGTCACCTCGACTTGTTGTCGAGCAATTCAAGGCAAGTTGTGGTGACAGTGGACAAGATAGTCGTCTATTGCTGGAGCTCTCCATGCAAGCCGGCGAGACATCCATTTTCGCCGACCCGCCCACTCGACCAATGAAATGTAGTTTGCAACGGCGGAGTCCAACCCAAGACACGCTTAGGGCCGCCCCCTCATTTGAATAACATTTCATCCTGGTAGTATGGACCAAAACTGCCAAAATTCAAAATAAATAATTGACAAAATAAATAAATAAATGACTAAAAGTGAAAATAAAAAACTGATATAAAAAATTATAATTCAAAAATGAAATACAAATGTATTTATTTATGTATATATATATATATGTTTGTTGTTGTTTTTATTTCCATTTATATTTTTATATAGTTTTTTTTTAATTTGAAACTTTTAGTCACTTATTTATATATTTATTTAATCATTTAATTATTTTGAATGTTGGCAGTTTTGGTCCTCCATAAATGGGGCGTTCATGAACATGCCCTACTAAGTCTGCCTAGCAACAAGCAACTGAACACGTGAGACAGGAACAAGAATCTATATTACGTGATCTACTAGAGTAGATCAGAAGTTTGAAAGTGAGAAATGAACGTGGGTAAAATGGCGACACAGTCCATGTAGTGCTGCTTTTGTAAAAAAATAATAATAATTGCTTATCTTCCTTATTTCTGCTGACTTTCTATCCCCTAGTGGGGGTGGCTTTCATAGGCTCACTTTTTTTTATTGACTTATAAACACTCATGATTGTGCCTAGCAACAAGTGAATATTTCATGAGAAGTGTTAGTCATGGCAGCTTGAGAATTATTTTTTTTTTTTACTGTAGTGTACTGACTCTAATATACATTTCCTATAAATATAAATAACAGAGGCTGATTATCAACGAAATGCGACTTATGCGATTCAAGCGGACCGTCTCAGTGACAAGTTGGCCGGGCCACGCGCCACATGAGAGCGGACAAGAATAACCCGGAGGGCATTCATCACGACGCCGCACCCCCAATAAATCAGGCCCACAGAAAGGAAGGATGAAAGTTGAGCGTGACGAGAGGGAAGAAAAGGTGAAGAAATTATGATGAAGTACAAAAAGAAGAAGAAGAAGAACGAAGGCCGGCCCTGAGGTGGTCTTAGGAGAGATTGGCTTTTGGGGATAAGGGCAAGCTAATGGCAGGGGTTGGGTGGGGGTGATCAATAGTGTGTGTGTTGGGGGGTCTTTGAAAGGGGATCCCCGTGGATCGCACTCAACTTCCAGGCCCTGCTCTGTCTGCGGCCCTGGAGTCTGGAGTCTTGAAGGAAGTGCATTCCTATACTGGTTTTCCGTGATCACATGACACCCCCCTGGACCCCTCTGAACCCCCCTGAACCCTCTGCAGAAGCAGACCTGAGTGAGACCATAACATTAGTAGGAGCTGCATCCAATACATTTATTTAACAAAAATAAAAAGGGGAAAAAAAGAATTGAATACAGGTATATTGAAAATAGCTAAATAAAATAAATGACCCATAGTATTTAATTAACCTAATAAATAATTATTAAATTAAACCAAGTCTAAATAAAAGTATCATTGAACAACTTTGTGTTTCAAAGTTTTACTAATTACATTTTTATTTAATAATTATTTGTTTTTATTTTACGTTCAACTTTGAATTTTTAAATTCAAACCTAATATTAGACTAAAATAAATAAATAATCATCATCACATAATAGAATAAGTTAGATTAAGTCATAAATGATTTAAAATAATTACAAATTAAAACTGGTCATAAAGATGATCTGCAAAATAGTAAAACAATACAAACATAACATAAAGTGACTAGACACCCTAACACCTAAAAAATAACCCACCTTTTTGTACAAAACAACCCACACAATTGGGTTGTTTTGCCTTCGCCTCAACCGAATCCACCAAAATTGGATTACACCACCTGCATCACCACTTAGATCTGGTTTTAGCGAGTCTAAAATTTTCTCTACTTTTTGTTGTCAAATTGCCAGATGTGCCGGGGGCGTGCTAAAGAATGTTCCAGAACGGCTATCTTTAAATTAAAAAAAATAATCTAACAAAAATATACAGAAAGAAGTCCGATATGTTAAATGTACATCTAAATTAAATAAAGCAAAAATGAACTGAATTAAAATCAAAGAAATGGTGTCTTTGATTATGGAGGGGTCATAAATCTGTGTCTGTAATTTTTGCCATAGTGAGCAAGCACAGATGATCTGATTGTGCATGTAATTCAGGCGCGTTGAAGACGTGACACGCTTCTCAGCTTTAAAAAGTTGCAAGTGGAAAGAGCATGCAAATGTCTCAACATGTCAGAAAGTCAGGAAGACTTTTAGCCCGTGGCGCCTTCCTCGCACCACGTCGGATGGACAGAGCTACAGTATGTAGTCGCAACTATTTACGACGTTCGTTGTACACTTTGCTGGAAGGGGATTACACACGTACACACACACACACACACACACACACACACCACACACCTCAACCCTAATGAAAATGCCACATTTAATAGTCGAAAGATATCTACATGATTGAAGAGGGGGTGTGTACCAGTACAAGTACAATTAATCAGAAGCGACAGCTGAGTTTCACAAAGGAAGTGACTTTGAGTATCTTGAAAAAAAAAAAAAACTTTATATGATGCAGCAAATGAACAGTTGTGAGGTTAATTCTTAGATTTAATACTGGTGATAATCATGTTATTTGGAAAAAAAAAATGTCTTCCTATGTATATTCTCCAATACTGACACTGATGAATTAATTTAAAAAATAAATAATTTTACGTGCATTTTAAAAAATGTCAACTAAAAGCTATTTTTATAAAAAAAAAAAAGAAGAGAGAATGAGGACATGGTGTGCGCAAGATTAAAAAGGAAAATCGTAAAAATTGTGAAACTATATATTTATACAGTATATATATATATATATATATATTACATTTTAACCTAAAAAAATAACAAAGATGGGGGGGAAAAAAACCTCCAGGGATGTTGTAGGTGCACAATATTAAAAATATCACGCTTTAAATTACAATCCAAATTCTTAAAGTTTATGATACACCCAATAACATTTTACAGCATAACTCTGAATTGTCGGTTTTCTCAAATCTTGGCTGAAATCCCTTTGAACTCTTTGTTTGCGACTTTATCCGTGTTTGCCATCTTTGGAGACGGCTGGTGAGAAAAGCTGACCATCGGCATGTCCGTTCACGTCCGAAATACCTTCAACTGCTCCACACTCGACCTTTTTATCTCCAATCTGCCGGATGTGTGTGTTTATTTGTGTCAAGGTGTCCAATTATCCAGGTCTTCGGCTGTTTTGGTGTAAGCTTTGTGTCCCTCAAAAGTACAAGGCTACACCTGGTTCATCCTACTCCCACCCACTCCACCTTCCGTCCCACCTCTTTCCTTCCTTGGCTGCAGGGAGACACCTAAATTAATCTGTTCCAGCCTTCCACAGCTTCCCCCCCCCCCCCCAAAAACAACCAAACTGTTGTTTTGTATATATTTTGCTGAAGAAAAATAACAAATGTAAGTCATAAATAGACTTAAAGAGTCATTTATTTTATTTTATTTTTAAATCTTCTTGCATCAATTGCATGGCCATTATTTTTTTCTTCACAGAGGATAAAAAAAAAACCATTATAGTGCGTCTTTTTCGACGGTAATTTTAACTTTCTCTTGTAATTAGTGTTTTGTCACTAAGGGTTCGCCACAGAACTAATGGGAGACCGTATAGCAATTAGTGTTAGCGCTACAGACCCCTCGTTAAAAAAAGTAAAATAATCAATAAATGGCCCCTAATGCTAAATACTGACAAATTCTAATTTCCTGACAGCACTGCTGAGAATTGTTTTGTACTCGCAAGCTGTGGCTAAAATAGCGAGGACCACCTGTCACTTTTTTAATGCCCAGCCTGTGCTATATAAAGAATCCATATAATTTATGTATGGATATTAATGCCATTTTTAAGGTTTGGATTACAATATATAGAGAGGGATACTGTGACTCGGAAAGTAACTGAGTCCAACTTTATTTGATTCACACAAAACACATTTGATTGTATGCTACTTTTAAATCCAATCTGAGACTAATAGACTTGCTTTTCATCGTGTGTAAACTTCCATGTTGAGTATGTAACGGTAACTTTTGTTTGCTGCCTCTTGGCCAAGACTTGAAAAAGAGGTTTTTAATTTCAATTTGATATTTCCTGGTTAAATAAAGGTTACATTAAAAAAATTGTTTAAAAAAAATCCAACAACAATAACTAATGGTATCATCAAGAGGGTACGTTATCTTAAAAATGTAATTATGACCTGGACTAATAATTACACATTTGTTTTAAACATTAAATATATAAGCATTTCCTCCACAGTTTTTTTTTTTTTAAACTTTAAAGCTAAACAAGACAAAATGTTACCCTCTAGTGCGTGCGCAAAAACTAAAGTCATGGTGGTCTGGTATGATTTACTTCCCTGAAATTAATTTTCCTTTCACAAAATAAAAATGTTAAGATGATTGACTACAAAATAAATAAATAAAACATCGCTAAAAATACTTCAAAAATTCCAGGGAGTGTGCAAGATTTAATATGTTATGATGGTCTCATTTTTATTCTTTACGTTTTTTTAAATCAAACAAACAAAAACAAAAACAAATCTAAAAAAGCAAACAAAACAAACGCTACCCTTTCATGCTATTATTATTTATTGATTTATGTAATGATTTCTTTAGTTATCTATTTTTAATCACTCTACAAATTTTCAACAAAAACAACAACCATCTTAAATAAACAAGCATAAAATGACACTTCAGGATGTGTAAAATTGAAATTATGAGATTATTCTCTCATTGTTCTGTCTAAAGATAATATAAACATTTATGCCCATAATTTTGAATTAAAAAAATAATAAAAAATAAAAAAAGATTTTGAAAAACTCCCAAAATGGTGCACAAAATAAACATCAACTTCAATTAAAAATCATAGGCCTATAGTTAACATGCAAATATTTTTTGGAGGGGGCATGTTCTAAAGAGGGGGTGTGCCAACTCTCTCAGGATGCCAAGGCGGACGTGTGGCTTAAAAAGCCAGGCTCGAACCCTTTCTAAGCCATCAGGCCCTTCAACTGCCCTGTGCTTTTTCTGAATCGTTGTCAACTTTTTGGCTCAAGTGGCCCCTTGACCCAACCCCCAACCCGTCGTCCTTTAAACCCGCCTCCAACGGACGGTGCTGTATCAGGTGTCAGTCACGGCCAACTGCCTTAAGTCTTTGTGATGCAAACACTTTGGTGAGACTGACATTTTTACGTAAAAAGAAAAAAGCCACTTAGAGATAATGATTGAAATGCTTCTTACCGTTGTCCTCAATGGTGAAGTAGAAGATGTCACTGGTGGCGTTGCTTCCGTCCAACAAGACGTAGCTGATCTTCATGTCGTTGATGTCAGCTGTTGGCGGTACATGGACGTATCAAGAGAAATACAAAATGTCAAAGAAGAGGCTGTAGAAGTAGAAGAAGTAGGCCATATTCACCGGTTTTAAGTTACAGACCCCCAAGCAGGCAATTAATATTATGATGACATCATGTGACCCTCATAGCAAATGCCTGTCCCAGCTCATTTGAATAATTACATATCATTTGGAGTTGGTTCGCGGAGTCTTTTATTAAACAAAAATTTCAGGTTAAACCTAAAATTCACTGTCGGCTTTACAGGTAAACTTAATTTGAACCCTGCCTTAAACCTTTGTATGTTTGAGTGCTTCCTCTATCAAGGAGCCAAACCGCATTTCACAGCAGGTGTTTTGACCCATGAATATCTTTCCTGGTTCAATTAAAATTGATAGTCCCCTTCATCGTGTTGTTCATGTTTTCACATCATGAGACGAAGAGACGCCTCATAATTGATCAACATTATCTCGCCGCTGTGAAGCTTGAAACAGGAAGCTCTTAAAGAGAAGTGAGATTAGAGTGACACAGACTCACAGTGTCGTCAGCGGGTTGCGAGAGAGATAGGAATACAGGGAGACTGGAAATGTCACAATTTGTGAATTTTTGCCACCCAGCTCCTTGTAAGAGAACATCAAGGTGTGTTATAATATACTGAAACAATTTCGATGATTCTCAACTACTATTAGCTACTAACAATAAGTCTGTCAAGCGGATGGACGCTGGGTTGTGCTCATACCTTGCGTGAAGGTCCTGATGCTGTCGTTGCCCGTGGCGGAGTTCATAATGAAGCCGTGCTTTGGCGCCTCCGACACGATGTACTTCAGGACGTCCTGCTGACTGTCACGGTCCTCCGATCGCAGGGCCTTGCTGGTGATCAGGAAGCCCACGTGGCCCGAGGGGAGTAGCCTGAGTGAACCTGCCGCCTTGTTGACCACAATCTGCGGCACGCCGTTGTCCACCGTGTTGATGTGAATGGTCATCATCTGCGGCCTGCGCGTCTCGTAAATGGTGTCGGGGAATACGTAGAAGTCGGTGTGGGTGCCGTCGGTGACCGTGAAGGAGAAGCTGTCCTCGCTGGTCTCGGTACCGTCGTGCTTGTAGCTGACCAGGTTCTCGTTCAGGTCCTGCTTGGTGAATGCTGTGATGGGCCGGGAGTTGTTGAAAAGCAGCTGCCCATGCACCGGCACCTGTGTCACGACGAAGCGCAGCAGGTGGTCCGGCGTGTCACGATCCTCCACCGTCAGCTCGAACGGCGTGATGAGCTTGGCTTCACCTTCCTCCACAGCTAGCTTGCTAATGGTCAAGACGGGCTTCTTGTTGTCCACGTCAGTGATGGACACCCGGAAGGTGCGAAAGACCGGATTGTAGCCGTCCGTCACCTCAAACTCAAAGCTGTCCATCTTCATCTCGTCGTCGGATGTGTGGATGTAGTAGATCTTGTTGCCGGCGAGCTGCATTTGGGTGAAGGTGGAAATGGGCACACCGGGGTAGTCGGTGCACTCCAAGTGACCTCTGCTCGGGGCCCGCGTAATGCTAAAGCTGAGAAACTCGTCAGGGCTGTTGATATCGCTGGTGCTGAGGAGGTCCGTGGTTAGTGTGACTTTGCCGCCTTCCTTGAGCGTCACCCCTTTGTTGATAACTTCTGGGAAGACCATGTCAATGCTTCCGATGTTGATGTAGAAGTAGCGATCAATGAGGGCGTTGATGCCATCTGTGACATCAAACTTGAGCAGGTCTCTGATTCCTTCCTGGCCTGTGTGCACGTACTGGATGAGCTGCTCGTCAACCTCGTCCTGCGTGAAGTTCATGCCAAAAGTGATGTTACCGAGGACGTCGCCAAAATTGCTGATGCGCTGCAGGTAGCCTTGGGCCGGACCGTAGCGCACAATGTAAACAAGCGTGCTGTCTTCGGAGTCCAGATCGGTAGCCTTCAGAATCCGGTTACTGATGACTTTAGTCTCACCAATCTCAACCTCAAGTCCGTCATTAATCGCCATCCTGGGTGTCTCATCATCAACCGGAATGACCATGACGAGCACTTTCTTCTCCACTGTGTGTTTCCCATCCGAGAGCCGTATCACAAAGCTGTCTTCTTTGGTCTCCGAGTCGTCGTGCTCATAGACGATATTTGAGGCCTCCTTGATCTGTTCCAAGTCGAACCTTTCCACCAGGATGGTGCCAGTGCTGAGCTGTTGGACTATGGTGCCGTGCTTGGGGTTTTTGACGATCTCAAAGTGCAAGTCGTCATCGGGGACGTCGGCGTCGGCCGCATTCAGGATGGGCGTGTCGATGACCAAGCTCATGCCCTCCATCACTATGAACTCACGAATGAAGATTTCCGGCTTCTCGTCATTGGCTGGAATGATGACGACCGGGAAGAAGTGTCGTTCAGAGAAGTTGATGCCATCCGAGCAGCGGAAGGTGAAGCGATCCTCCACGGGTTCGACACCTTTATGGATGCTTTGGACATAGTAGATATGCCCGAAGGCAACATCTTTCATGTTAAAGGCAGTGATGGCTGTCCCCGCTCGGGATTTCTCAGAGCCGGGAGCTGGGGAGATATTTTCCACGTAGCCAGATGAGGGCTGGACGATGATGGTACACAGGATGTCTTCGCTAATTGTGTCGATGTCCTCCGCTTGGATCTGGTCCAGTGTGATTACGTTCTTCTCGCCTTCCAGCACGACAAACTGCCCCCCGACGCTAACAATTGGCGGGATGCTGTCAACAGGCAGGATGGTGACATGCACCGTCACTCCTTGGACCTTGTTACCACCGACCACCCACTGTTCAGACAAGTCAGACAGCGTGAGGTTGAAGGAATCATGTACTTTCACTGGTCCAATTTCCCCGGAGGTGTGCACATACACCACCGCTCCGTTGATGATGTCGGCCTGCGTGAACCTCTCGGCCGGGGCACCGTCGACCAGGATTTCACCCAGCCTGGGGGGCTCCTCGACAATGAACATCAACATGAGATCGTCTGTATCTTCGTCACGCCCCTTAATCACGCCGCTGGTGATTTCTGTGGCGCCGTTCTCCAGCACATCGATGGACGCGCCCACCACGCCGGAGGGAAGCATGATGGTGGGGGTCTCGTCGTCCACTGGGTCCACAGTGATCTTCATGTTGATGGGCACCTCGTGGAAACCGTCACTTACATCCAGCTTGATGACGTCGTTGAGGGATTCCTCGCCGCTGTGGGTGTAAGCAATGCGGCCGTTCGCAATATCTTGGAGCACAAACGTTTCGCCGCTTGACATTTCTATGCCTAAATACTGCAGTCGCCCATGTTTGGGAACCTGACTAACTGTGAAAATGATATTTTCATCGTCTGTATCAGTGTCTGTGGCATGCAGATCTCTGCTGGTGATGACGTACGAGTCTCTTTCCATGATACTGAACCCTGGGTTCGTAATAAGCGGGGGTTTGTTGTCGACCGGCTGCAAGAAAATGGTGAACAGACCATCAGCAGTGTTTCCGGAAGTGTCCTCCACGATGAACGTAAACTGAGCCACCTTTGGAGTGATGCCAAGCTCCTGGTCGGGGGGCTTGTACGCCACCTTGTGGTGATTGACCTGGGCCTGCGTGAACTCCGTGATTAAAACATCCGGGTTGTCTGTCAGTACAATGTCACCCAGAGGCACCGGGTTGTTCTCATCCGTGTCGATCGGAGGCTTAGTGATGGTGTACTTTAGGTCTCGGTCGTCGGAGTCTAGATCGCTGTAGCTTAAAAATAACTTCGTAAAGTACGTCAGTTCATACTCCTTGACTGTCATGTGAAGGGTGGTGCCGGGGGAGAGCTCTGGGGGAAGGTCATCTACGGGGTGGATTTTGACAGTGAACAACTGCTCGCCGGATTGATTGGGCGGGTCATTATCGTCATGGACCCGAAACACATGCTGGTCAATGACGGTGGTGGTGCTGTGACTTCCAACATGACGGTAGAATAGCTTCCCATCCATGATGTCCTGCTGGAACCATTCAGCCACCACCTGCTCAAACATCTCATCTGTCGCGCTGAACTTCCACAGGGTGGGGTCAAAGGGGGGCTCCACTTGCCGCAGTAAGAACTCCCCCACAACGGAGTAAGGCGCCTCCAGGATGAACTTAATGGTGGCATCTTCCGAATCGATATCTGTTGCGCTCAGGATGAATGGTGAAATCTGCATGACTTCGTTCTTGAACAGCACCAGCCCAGTATTTGCATTAATGATGGGCGGCTCATCGTCAGTTGGGACAATCGTGATGGGAAACAAAAATTCAACTTCATGCTGGCCATCCGTCATGCGGAAAATGATGTTGTCGCTGTAAGTGTCACTCCCATCATGCTGGTACACTACAATTCTGGCGTCCAAGTCGGCCGGCGTGAAGAATTTCCTACGACCCCCAAGCACGCTCAGCTCCCCGTGCTTCAGGCCATCAATCACTGTTATCCTCACATCTTCCAGGTTATCTTCATCGCTGATCTCTAAATTCTGTGAGCTGGAAAGTGCTCTTGATTGCCCCTCAAACAGGAGCTGCCCCGTGTTTTTGGTGGCCACGGGGGCCATGGTGTTCATGGGCTTCACCACAATCATAAAAGCAAAGGTGTCAGACACAGCACCGTCCGTGTCAACAATTTCAAACTCAAGCTGAAAGATCCTCTCCACTTCGGAGTCGTCCGAAGGTGGCTTGTAGGCTATTTTGAGATCTTTTATGTCCCGCTGGTAGAAGGAGGTGATGGGCATGTTCTGGTCATCCGTGCTGATGATGTAGCCCTGTTCGGGGCCCAGAGGCGACGTGACATTAAAAATTAAATCGTCCTGGTCCGACTCCACGTCTTCAGCGGCCAGCATGTCGCTAGTGATGGCAGTCATCACAAACTGATCCACCTCCATCATCATCATTGACACAAAGCTGGGTTTCGGCGCCGTGTTTTCTGCGCCCTCCCTGATCCGAACCATCATTTGGAAATGCTCTTGCATTATCGTGTTACCATCGTTGTCCTGTAGCTCGACCACCATGGGAATATAGTCTCTGTTTGGCGAATTGGTCCGAGCTGTGTGCTTGTAACGAATGCCCAGCTTCACAAATTCATCACAGTCAACCATTTGCCCGTTGTTGGGGTTATTAATAAGAGTGCCATACCTGGGGAGACCTCCGGCGCTGACCAGCGTGGCAATCTTGCATTGCGTGACACCATCCTCGTAAGAAAACTCCAGTGCCTTCTTGTCTATGGGGCCACTCTCGCCATTGAGCTTGTCCACGTTGATGGGCATATTCCTGATGAGGACTTCCAGCTGCTGGAATACAACCTCCACCTCCAGCATGAACGGGATCACCACCGTGTCCGTATGAGAGTCATAGCGCAGCTGCAGCTTTACCCGGTCCGTGCTGGGGCTCCGTGACCCAAAATGGGTGTATTTCACTTCATCGGGCGCAAAGGAACAAGGGAACCTCTTGGGGGTTAGCGTCCCCGGTCTCTGAGCCAGCGGGTCGTTGTCCAAAACTGTTATGTGGCAGCGATCCCCGGGCTGAACCGCTGTCACCAAGTCATTTATGGGATCCAAAAAGACGGATTTCCCCAGTGGAACCCTAATCCCGTTGTTGGCGATGATGATGTTGTCTTCGTTGGGTCCAGCTTTGTACTGGTAGAGGTGTGCTTGGTTAAAAGGCTCAGCCGAGGCCAGACACACGCCGAGCATGTATAGGAGGCACCTCCAGCGTGAACTTTGCAGACTAGCTGCCATGTCCACAGCTTTTATGTCTAAATTTCACTTAATGTAGGAAAAAAATCCGCTCACAATTAGAACAAAAAAAAAAGAGAAAACATAAAACCTTCTGGTCCTCTCTCTTCTGTTGCTGCGTCCACACAAGTGTGGTGAGTGCTGCTGGGGCTGCGCAGGTAATAATGAAACTGTAGACAGGGACCCTCGTTGGACCCTCCCTCCTGTCAGCACAGGGCAAGGGAGGGGAGGGGGGGTTGGAGGAGAGCCTCCTGCCCCCACGGCTAAATTAAGAAAGACCATTGGAGGAGGTTGTGAAAGTGTTCCTCCAACCAAGAAGCAACCTTCTATCCTCAAAAAGGTTTGGGAGGGGTGGGGGGAGGTGTGAACTTCAGTGCGGGAGGCAATTTAGCGTGAATAGATTGCTATGTGTGTAATTGTTTGTCTGCAGCTGACAATAGCTAAAAGTTGCCTACACAAAAGTTGCTATTGTGCACCTCGATATGGACAGCCTCGGGGTAGGCGCTGGGGTGTGGTCCAAAAAATATCACTGTACAGAGATGACCAGTGAAAAACAGGTGTGATATAATACAATGTCTATGAAATGTACTTTCGTTAACATCGCAACAGAAGTAAACTAGTCCTCATGTTTTTATCATGCGAACATAATAAAAACATGATGAAATAATATAAATAAAATGAAACACGCACATGCAAACTGAATGCAATTGGTTCACAACATCGCCAGCGATGGAGTTTTCCTCACCCTTGGCATGGGGGGCATAGTGGGGTCATGACATTGGGACGTCCCGGCACCAGAGTGTCTGCTGGTTGTGCTGTACAAAGTGGGTAATAATTGGGCATCAGCTGACAGAACAGGTGTGCCGGCACCCCGAGGAAACCAAACAACTGAACTGACCCTCATGTTGCAAAAACGTATAAAATTCTCATAGTAAATTTTTGCCAAGCAAAACATCCAGATTAGCCTTATTTTATAGCCTTAGCGTCTGCATCCCTATTGAATGTGTGCATGTGAACTCAATCTAGTGCACAAGGTCATGTTCAGATAAAAATACCAGGTCACCTTGTACGGATAATCTTTTGAGGTTTTGATTAGCGTGAGAGTTTCACACTGTCCTTTGACTTTTAGTAGTGTTTATTATGGGACTCATCATTTTACAACAAAAATTGAGCTAAAAGTATAGAAAATGTAATTAATGTGTAAAAATTGCATAATAACTGTGTAATAAGCACACAATTGGTGGCAATGCCATGGAAAAGTTTATCTAAAGCACGGGCCAAATAGCCGAAATGCCATGCGCATTCTGTATCACGCTTTTCTAAAATAAAACTCTCTGCCTCCTCACTTGACCGGACGGAAATAAAAGCTTGCTAGGGTGCGGGTGTAACTATAGAAACAAACACACCAAGTGTTTTATTTATACTCAGTCACTCCTGGATTTTGCTCACATTCCCATCGTGGCGGAAGTTTATTTGGCACCATTCTAAAATATCCTGCTAACTTGTAGTGTATTTTAAAGCATTCCGACCAATTGTGATTGTTGGGTCAACTCAGGGCCGTGTGTCACCCTTGACACACCCTAAAAAAAAAGAATATATTTTTTTATTATGCACTATGTTTCTTGCAAATGAACAAGTCCTCTATTGATGAAGTCCTGTAGATAGCTTCGACTGTGAGCGGTCGTATGCTAAACAGCCGCCCTGTAAATACACGCGTATTAATAGCTATGGCTACTGAGACCGGAGACGATTGGATGGGGAGGAAGAAGTGGTTTGGGTTCCGCTTCATTGCGGGCCGGCCATGACTGCGGTCGGCTACTTCCGTCACGAGCGCACCTCCGAATTTTCACCTGCTCGACGGCCGATTCAAGCATCCCACAGGCGGATTGATATAGATCCTGGTCCATAGAAACAGACTGCTTTTAACCATTGGCTCGCAACCAAATGCTAGGACACGTAACGCAACGAGAAAGATGATACATAATCCCGCAGGAAGGTGCGCTGAGCACCCACAGGAATTTTTCACGATCGGATTAAATTAATGACACAACACATTCAAATTGAAATGTCGACCTTTTTTTTTTTTTTTTTACCGACAACAAAAAAACTGATAGCCAATAATAGCTGAACTAATATATTGGCTAAACAAATGTTAGCTGCGTTGCTATCATGCTAACCCAGGGAGACATCATAGTGCAAATGTTATGACACGACACACTTTTTTACTCACCTAAAACAACCACGCTAGCTGCTAATAGCTTAGCTAATACATCGTTAAGGTCTCAACGAATGTTAGCAACATAGCTAACACACTAGCCAAATTAGAAACACCTTAAAACAAACACTAGTTAATAACATCACATTCAAATTGAAATTTTGGCATTAAAAACAAAACAAAACACTGAACTGCGTCATCCAGTATGATGGCAAAAAAAAAAGAGGCTCCTTTAAATACCTTCAAATGAATGTTACCAAAAACAGTTGGGTCAAAAATAACCCAACTATCGATCAAAAATGGGCCGATTCTCTACTTGGGTCTATTTGACCCAACTTTGAGTCAAGAAATGGGTCTTTTAGTGTAAAACAACCCAGAAAGTGGATCGGTCCATTTTTGATCCATAATTGGGTTACTTTTTGACCCAACTGACTGTAACATTCAAATTGAAATGCTGACCTTTTCCAAGCTAGCTACTTGTAGAGTAGCATTACCTGAACAACATAGCTAACAATTTTGTCTTTTGGATTGCAAAAAAAAAAAAGGAGCAACATGTTTTTTATTGGAAATTCACAAAATACTACAGCATTATAACAATAAGCATATAGAAGCATGCAACATATACAGCCTCTTTCTCATTGCTCTATCTGACAAAAATTATCTCCAAAATAATAATAAACAAATACAAAAAAAACACAGCAATTTTTGATCTTTCTTTTTTACATTCTAGAATGTCACATGTGCAAGTATAACTATGCTGTCTGATTTATGATACATTAATGGAACAACATATAGCATGACATTGATTTAACAAAAGTTATTTGTAAAACTTTTTTCAAATTAGCAACCTTTTAGCTACCTTGGATGAATTATTACCACAAATAAATTGCTTCATTTCTGCAGTCGTTAGTCTCTTAAGTTACCTGGAAAAAGAAAGAAAGAGACGGTGAGTGCGTGAACGACGAAAGCGACGCATCCACCGCTATCTGCTTGAGCCAAGTTTATGTGGCCTCCTCTGTGAACTTTGACCTCCACACAGAAACAGCTGTTTGAGCAAGAGGCTAGCTGACATAATCCTACCACGCCACCATTGATGTGATTTACGCGTCTTAGCGAGAAGAGCCGGCAAATTGGAACATTCCGCAAGAGCGTTGATTCAGGATTCGTCCAAATGTTGTTGCGCAATATTTTTATTGCTAGCGACTCATACAAAAGCCAATCAATCGCACGAAATATTTCAATCGATTAAATTAATGTTTTTTAGTACACATTAATACATTTTGGTATTTTAAGTTGATGTGTCGAATCTGCTGCTCTCCGTCATTCACTTGCATTTACCTAAAGTATGCTAGCTTCTGATTGGTTAGTGTTTAGTCAGCTGATAGGGGATCAGGAAGTGTTGTTGCTCTCGCTGTCGTGTATGACGAGTAAAGTTTGAACTAAGAATGAATCAGTCTCCATCTTGCCTTTTTCATTTTATAAACAGTGTTGATTAACCACAAACGAATCCTCACATTAGACTATAGATACGCTACGAGTATTTCTCGCAAATGAAGTCACAAAAATGTGCGACTTTATAAAGTGACAAATTTGCTATTTTTTTGCCCCTAGCCTAATTTAAATTTAAATTTAAAAAAATATATATATTTATACGTGGCCTTAATACACCGTCGTATATTCCCACCTGGTTTTGGTGAGCCTGATAAAAATTTTAAAAAAAGAGTCAAAGTTGAAAGGCCGTTCATCATCAGGGCGCTGTCGAGTAATGCTTGTTTGCTGACAAGTCATAAACTACAGCGGCATAATTAGGGAAACGGGGAAGCGCAGCGTGTTATTTTCCTGTCAGCACCGCCGGGCTTTCATGTTTGGCGGCTTGTCCAAGTCGAGAGAGAAAACTATGGCTGGACTTCCATGGACAAAAAAAGGACATAGGGATTTTTCTTGGAGAGAGCGGTTCGTGTTTGGTCGTTCGCAGACAGGTCGAGGACCTTTGTTTTTACTGCCGACTTTACGGCAAGCAAATGTTATTGTAGCGTATAAAACAGTGGCAGACTAGCAATGCAAGTGCAGGTAATAACGAGGCAGCACAGCTGGGAAAAACGGCCGGGAAGTGTCCTCCCCTCACACGGGAACAGCTGGTCGTTGTCTCCCCTTTCCGACCGCAAACGGTTCAATTGTAGGAAGAAAAAAAAACATTTAATAAACATCATTGGGGGGGGGGGGGGTCGTTAAAAGGGAAGGTAGCTATTCACACCGCACCTGTGATTTTTTGTGTGTGTGCTGAAAAAGCAGTTTCTGTGCCCAGTCATTGTATTTTTCAACAGTGGCGTCCAAAGTTTGTGACATTTGCTCGAGGGAACGCTACGCCTTTGCCAGTTGCGTTCGATAAATTAGCCACACGGGTGGCTATGCGTCCATGTTGTGTCAAGAAGACACGTTAGCTCAGTTAGCTATTGCCGTAATTGCGGCTAAGGTGTGCTCAGTACATCTGGAAGCAAATCTTGGCAGTCAGATCTAAATGCGTGTTAGCAAGTCGCGTTAGCTACATGCTAGCTATGCAAAAAAAAAGAAGAAGTCTAAGGTGTGCCATTGTGTGGCTTACCGTGTTAAAGAAGATCATCACGACCAAGCTGGGGGGGGTTATTTCTCACACCTGGCTGTCGAGGGAAATGTCCCAAAAGGTGGTTGACATTTTGAAATCTGCTTTAATGACAAACAAATATCAGGTTAACCAGTGTGACAAATTGAGTGCCGACAATACTGTATGTTCTGCTAGCAATTCAATTGGCTACTAACTAACTAACTAAGTAACTAACTAACAGCTGCGTTTGTATCAAACATGCGACCTTTTTTCTGCGTCACGTCGGAATTGTTGCTGTTGTTCTCGTTCTTCGGACTCTCCTCGGCGGTACCGTCGGAAGATTGTTGGTCTGGTTCGTCGGGTTTCGCCGCTTCGCCATCTTTGGCTTTGTTCCGCGAGTCGTCAGCAGGTGGAGCTGGAGACTCAGCTTCAGTTGCAGCTTCAGCTTGGAAGGGAGCAATAAACACAAATTGCGCTATTATTGCTTCCTGTGCATGGACGATGGTCCAGGTTGTCATTTTCTGGGAAGATCTGGTTTTGGTTGAGGGTTCCCGATTGGTCCTGAGTGGGTTCCAGCCCTTCCGGGTTGACCAATCCGGGCCCTCAGCCACTTATGCCTGGCCCCAGGTGTGGCTCGTTACCCAATTAGTGTGAGTGTATTTAATTCCCGGGTGGTGCTCAGTCGGCGTGGGATCATTGCCGCTTGTCACGGTCACCCCCGGAGTTCTGTCTGTCATTTTGAGTTTGTATCTTTTCAGTTTGTTGTTTAGTTAGCATTAACCAGTACCCTGGTTAGTGTTTTCTGTAAAATAAAGCACGCCAGTTTCGCACTCATTTTGGGTCCTCCACTTCACACGCCGACAGACACCACGCCGCCGCGTGACCACACCGTGACACAGGTGAGGAAATCAAAGTTCCACATTTTGATGCTGAGATGATTTCTGTCTGCCAGTCTTGTATGAAGTGCAAGTTGTAGAATATTAACCTGAGTAGTACTTGCCGTGCTTCAGTCTAAAAAGCGTATACATTTGAAAGGTTAGTTCTCAACATAGATGGAATAATAAGATAGTGTGAAGACTTGCGCAACCATAAAAAAAAAGTACTTCCCCTCTTGAAAAGATAAAAAAAATTATAATAATAAATTGAGGTCATAGTTCACATTAGGGCTGCAACGAATTTTAATAATTCCTTAATCTGGCGATAATTTTGTCAATTAATTGATGTATTAGGTAAAAACAAGTGTTAATTTCCCTCCATTTATTAAAAACAGGCCATTATCTCACATTGGCAGTGCAAAAAAATGCACAAATGTGAATTAAGGCTAATGGCAATTAAGATCCAGTTGCAGGATTTGTCCGTCAGAAAATCAGCAAACATTTTGATTGTTGTTTTCCGAAGTAGAAGAAGATGTTGCAAATGCCTTTTTTTTTTTTATTGAGAAAAAAACAAACAAACAAAATTTTTAATGGAGGACTACAGGAATCTGAAAATATTTTTTGTTGACAGGCTGAAATTCTGAGGATTTGGACCATTTTAAGTTGAACAAGATTTCTAAACAATCAATAATCAATGATGATGATAATCAATTTGTTAATGCATTTTTTAATCGTTGCGCCTCTAGTTCCCATTATTGGTGGGAACGGTTTTGAAATAATTTATCCTGGTCTTTTTTCTTCTTTTTTTTTACATCACAAGACCTGGGATTGAAACAGGGGTGTGTAGACTTTTTATAAACTACTCTAATATTAGAATTGGAAGAGTGCTGTGTATAGTAACAGTGTACATTTTATTTGAGGAAATAAAGTAGAGTAATGAAGTAATGAAGAGCATTGCAAGTAGCCAGAAATCCAAATAACATAGCCAAGTTCAGATATGTAAAAATTCTACATGAGTACAGTAGCAAAGTATTTGTACTCTGTTACATTATAAGTCTGTATGCGGCTAACGAGATGACTAATTAGTGAACAGCTCAGACATGCTGCAGCTGTTGGATGCTGTGGGAAAGTTAGGTGGACACGTAATTATGAGACTGGGGCGGCTTAGGTGCAGGGAAAGCAGAGATTAGCGCCAGCATGATTACAAGGTGACTCGCCATTACAAAGAATGGATCTTGACCTGGTTAAACTCATAAAGGATCGGTTAAAAATTCAGATTTTCTGTAAAACTCTGTGGAGGAAGGTGCACGGGTCAAGTACGAATTCTGAGAGCAACCGTAAAATTGCAAGGACGTAGTCAATATTTTTGGACACAAAGTTAATGTTGTGAAAAAATGTGTTTTGTCCAAATGTTGTTTTGTTTTTTTAACAGTGTTTCATTCACATTTTGTCAATTTGAAATTATGATGAAGACGTCTTTTATTGAATAATTATTATTAATTGCATTATGAGTGTCCAGTTCCCGGCACCCCAATCAATGATTCGGTTCACCTAAAACATTCACTTGGCCCCCTCGATGCTTTAATGGCTTGTTTTCCCGTGAGAGGAAAGATTGTCCCTTCTCGTTCCAAAGTGGCCATCAACAACGTCCGCTCAGACAAAGTGCTGCCTTAAGGCCGTGAGGCAAGCTCAAACATGACATGACGTGGATGTGAACTCGGCAAAGGAAGGAAGGGAAGGAAGGGAAGGAAGGGAAGGAAGGGAAGGAAGGGAAGGAAGGAAGGAAGGAAGGGAAGGAAGGGAAGGAAGGGAAGGAAGGGAAGGAAGGAAGAAAGGAAGAAAGGAAGAAAGGAAGAAAGGAAGAAAGGAAGAAAGGAAGAAAGGAAGAAAGGAAGAAAGGAAGAAAGGAAGAAAGGAAGAAAGGAAGGTCACTCCAAGATGAAATAGTAACCAGCAACACAGTTGCCCCTTTTGTCAACAGGGTCCCTCATGTGGTAAACGGGATTACTGCATAGCACAGCCACGGTGATGCCTCAAATCAAACAATAACAAAAATAAAGTAAAAAAAAAAAATAATTACAGGGGTATCATGAAAAATATTTGGGGGAAAAAATCATAGTTTTATAAAAATGACAATAAATGACATTAGTCTTTTTATTATTGTAATGAAGTCGTGTGAATGGAGAAAAAAAAAATCAAGTTGGAATATTATGAGAATAAAGTAAAAAATTATGAAAATAAAGTAAATTTATTACATTCAAAAATTTTAAAATTAGTCGTGTAAGTCCATCAGAATGAAGTTGTGTTTATGGGTCGAAATATTATGAAAGTGGAGGTTATAAAAAATAATGTGAAATTACTATACCTGTATGCAAAAAATGGAAGCTCTATGATAAAAAAAACAAAAAAACATTGACTTTAGTCTTATAATTGCTATCGAAATAGTCATGTTTATGATGGAAAAAGCCAACATATTCAGAGAATAGAGTCCGAATATGAGAATAAAATGAGCATTATGAAAATAAAGTCAAATTATGTGAAAAAAAAATCTTAGTGTTATGAAAATAAAAATAAAACTTGCCGTTAGTCTTGTAATTATTGTCGGAATAATGTCATGCTAATAGGGGGAAAACAAATTAGAAATATTAGGTGAATAAAGTTAAAGCATTAGAATAAAATGTGAATATTATACAAATAAATTCAGAATTTTATGAGAATTTTCAAATAATATTTTGACATTCTTTTACTATTTGTCATAGCTAAGATGAACATTTGAGAAGAAAGTTATGAGATAACATCATAAGAATAAGTAGAAATATATTTCAACTTCATTCATATAATAATTACTGCAGCATTCATAAATGATAACAATGTCAAAATATTACATGACAAAAGCTGAATACTGCATGCGGAAAAAAAATTACTTTATTCTTATAGTTATCATAATAAAGTCATATTAAGGAGAATAAAGTCAAAATATCAGGAGAATAAAAACGTAATTAATGATTTCCTTATTGATTTATAAAAAAATAAAAAAATATTGGAATAAAGTTTGTTTGTTTTTTAATTGTGGGAATGAAGTCATTTGGACTTACTCTGAAATTGTTAAAATGAAAAATATTGTACATTATTCTTGTAATGAAGCTCCAAATGAGTACGAAATGACAGCAAATCCGTGAGCAGGCTTTTCTTTTTGATATGCGACAATGACTAAGAGTAAACTTCTGTACAGTAACGTGCACTTCCCTTTTTTAGGGTGCTAATCTTGAGAAAGAGGAAGTTAATTCATCACAAAAGTCACACTCTTACCTTTCGGCTCATCCTCCTCCTCGTTTTCTGGTGCTTCTTCTTC
Source organism: Leptonotus elevatus (assembly GCF_054856555.1). NCBI lineage: Eukaryota > Metazoa > Chordata > Actinopteri > Syngnathiformes > Syngnathidae > Leptonotus > Leptonotus elevatus. The sequence continues at coordinate 5,224,422 of NC_141246.1, read as the reverse complement.
TTTTTCCGCTTCTTTTGACCTCTTGTCTCCACTTTCAAACGTCTGCAAACCTGGAAAAACAATGTTTAATGTTTGAATGCCAGTTTTTGTGGTATAAAAAATTAGATCAGGCTAAATCATTTCAAATGTTTTCCACCCGTAATATGACTTATAACCCGTATGACTCCATTGGAAAAACAACAGTAAGGTAGATAATAGAGCATCTGAACTTTATTTGGGGTTAATTACACACAATGTATTTGAATGTGAATGGTTAATTCTCAGCACAGCCACATCCCCAGTCACAGGAGGGTGTGCACACTTGTGCAACCACATCATCTCAATTGCTTACTTTTACTTCCGTTCTGGAAAATATGTATTTTTTGTTTGTTTTAAATGGAGTTGGCACAAGGTTGGGAATGATCATCTCTCAATCTGGTATTTGAGCAGGGGTGTGTAGACTTTTTATATCCACTGTATGTCGTCAGTGTGTCGACCCACCATTTTGTGGCGCGGTGTCATTGGCTAACATGGGCTCCACGGGGCTCAGAGGGACGTTGGCTTCATCTGCTCTCGAGGAGAAGTCGACAGCGTAGCGCTGAAACGCAATCAAATAAGTCAAATTCATTTTAAAATGATATCGGCTTTTTATTCTTAAAAAAAAAAAAAAAAGGAACTTTAGTCTTGTAAAATTCACTTCTTCTTTTTTTTTTACACAAAAACCTGCCATTTCAACGTGGTTGTGTCGACTTTTTCTAACCGGTCGCCTCTTGTACGAACCTTTCCTCGCCTTTTGGAGATGTAGCAAGCAATCCCGAATCCGATGGCTACCACGATGATCAAAATAAGAATGATGATGCCTTGGAAGAATGAATAAGGTTTATAAATAGTACATTTGTAACAACACTCATAATTAAACGATTATTTCATTAAAAAACAAACAAAAAAGCAACTCACCAGTCGTGTCATAGCCTTTGCTAGTGTAAGGCTTTGCTGTGGTGGTACCTGAAAAAGATATGTGGCTGAAAATGAGGATTTTCCAAATTAAAGTCACCATGACGAGATTTAAAGCCGCCGTGACGAGATTTAGTCGCATGACAAGATTTAAAATCCTCATTGCGAGATTTAAAGTCAACCCGATGAGATTTTGTCACATGATGAGATTTAAAATCATCATGAGATTTAAAGCCGCCATGGCGAGATTTAAGTCACGATGACAAGATTGAAAGTCGTCATAATGAGATTTAAAATCCTGATGACAAGATTTAAAGTCAACCGGCGAGATTTAAAATCATCATAATGAGATTTAAAGCCGCCATGATGAGATTTAATGTCAACACGACGAGATTTAAAGCCGCCGTGACAAGATTTTAAATCCCCATGACGAGATTTAGCCAACCTGATGAGATTTCGTCACATGACGAGATTTAAAATCATCAGAATGAGATTTAAAGCCGCCATGGCGAGATTAAAGTCACAATGACCAGATTTAAAGTCGTCCACTGTTACACTAAACTTTTAGTGGCAGCCATCAAATTTGAAATCACTTTGCCGCGAAACTCCATTTTGTGATTTAGCCCACTTTAGTTGTGAGTGGCTCCTATGTGACTTACTTTTGTCCTGCTTTCCCGTCATCTTGGTGGAGTAGCTGTCGGAAATGGTCCCGGGTGCAGGTGTGGTCTCATAGGATGCGCCTTCAGTTTTGTTACCTGGGTCAAGAAGATCCCATTTTAGCTACATCGATATTGTACAGTCCAAAAAAGAAGGTTTGTGCAATTTGCAGTTCAGAACACATTTTGGGAACAAAAATTCAAACGGCCGCCATGCTTGCTATATCGTATTGATATCACTTGCAATATAGTATCAAAATCGTTATTGGCGTTATTGATAGACAACAAGCGGAAATATTTATAATCATGTTTTTTTGTGTGTGTGTGTTATCAAAGTGATGTCGAACCCATCCCGAAGACACAGCGAATATTTTTGAAGTTTTGTTTACCGTTCTGATCTGTCCAAGGCATGACGGGAACACTGGCGTTCTTGTAGCTCATGGTGCTACTCATGATGGTGTCGTTGCTGTTTTCGGTAGTATCAGATTTGATGCCGTTTTCTGCCATTGCGCCATCCGTGGTGAAGTTTAGTCCTTTCGATTCCGTCGTCAAGCTGGGAGGGGTTTGCGATGCCGTGAACGAGACCAAAGTCACGCCTGCGGGAAGACAAAAACGTTACAGGTTTGGGATGAGGGTGTTGGAGAAGCGTTAAATGAATAAATACTAATATTACTACTACTACCAATACTACTGTAATAATTATAGTAATAATAATAATAGTAAATGAAGAAAATAAATGAAAACTATATTTTAATAATATAATTAATTAAAATATAGATTAAAATTAATAATGATAAATATGCATTTTGATTAATATTTTGTGTGGAGTGTGGGCTTTCTAGTTTGATGTACAGATATTCCAGATATTCGTCACGATAAGAAAAACAATGAGGAAAATATTAATTAAAAATAAATACGTTCAAAATAAATAATAAACAAAAATTTTTATTTTTTTCGTTTTATTAATGGGTGCAAACAAAATGTAAAACAATTTCTCACTTTCAAATAAATGTACAACATAAATGAGAAAAAAATATTTAGCGATAATTAGAACCGGAAAAATAACACAATAAAATATTTTAATAATAATAAATTAGATATAATGAATTATAAATGAGAAAAAATGCAATTTAATCAATATATGTTAACTGATGTAAACTGTGTCATCTAATTGTTGAAAATTTTATTTTAAAATGCCTATTTAGGTATGTGTTTTTTCAATATAACAAAGAATATAAATTGCACATGATAAAAAAAAGTGACTTTTAAACCAATTAAGAGAATAAACGGAAAAACCGCAACATGTTTTTTTTAATCAAATAAAATATCTTAAAATTATAATAATAAAAACAAAACAATTTACAATAGTAACTTGGGTTTGATCACCTGCCCTAGAGTGAATTAAATGTAAAAAAAAAAAAAATACCAAAGAAAAATTTATATATTTTTTTCAACACAAAAATGACACATATCAAATGTCAATAAGATACATTTCATATACATTAAAAAACACCAATTAATATAAGTTTTGGCTTCTCTTATTAGTCTAACTGACTGATGTTTATTGGGATTTTACTCCATAGCTATAATGCAGTGATGGTTGTTTTTAAGTGTTCTATAAATAAAGTTATGTTGAAGATCACTTTGTGCTTTTCAAACAAATTAAATAAACAAAAACGTGGCAATTGTGAATTAACACACTCTATATAAAAATAAGAAAAGTAGTATATTACATCACTACCCAATATCACGAACCAATTCTCAAAATCCCAACCTAGCATGATGAAGTCAGTTTATAACACACACAAAAACTTACCCAGCGTAACCAGGGACGCCGCAAACGCGATCATGATGCGCGTGAAAGCAATTAAAGTATAACAAATATGGATGAAGTGTATCGTTAGGCCCTTGTGCTGCAAGTGAGGAGTAGCCGGAAGTCAAAAAGAGGATGAAGGCCGCAGACCGCGGCAGGATGCACCCTCGCTTGCTTCAAGTGCTGCAAACCACAGGAAGCGCTCAACTATTACACGATGCCAGGAAATCAATGTCCTCACTTTCTAATTACGCATGAGGAACTTTTTCTTTCTTTCAGTCTGACTTGTACATTTCAAACAGTCTGACGTTGTTTGACAACTTGAAACCGGACTCGCCGTTGCATCATTTTTATCATTACATTGAGATACTTAAAGTATCATTTTTAGACATCATTTCAGCCCTTAACTTTTTATGAATGCTTTTTTATTTTATTTAAATGTGTGTGTGTTTTTTTTAAAATTGTTTTAAAAAGGCCTACTCTTCCATCTGTTAGTACTGCTTTTCACTCACTAGGTGTCGCTGTAGTTTTAGGTAAGGACAACCCAGTGTAGTTTGACCCAGAAGGGCTAAGAAAAAAAAGGACTTATACTTATCTTTTATTAGCATGTTTTTATTGTTGTTCTATTGAAAATAATATGATACAATAGTTTTTTTTGTTAATTAGATTTTTTTAGTTGTTGCTATTTAACCTTTTTAGCGACGCACATTTTTAAGTTATTTTAGGAATTTTATTTCACACATTTCAAAATTTAAAAAAAATCAATTATATACAGTATCATACATATATTTTATTAAATCTATATCTTCTCAATTATTAATTTAGATGAATCTTTTAAATAGTTATATATATATATATATATATATATATATATATATATATATATATATTTGTAAAAAAAAATATTATAAAGATTTAGATTTTTTTTAAACATACATTTTCACAATTCAATTCAAGCTTATTTATTTATTTATTTATTTTAAAATGGCTATTGTTATTAAGCTTAAATAAATATAACAGTTAATAGATAACATTTTGGGGGCGACTGATTATAATTAGACTTTAATAAACATATTTACCTTTATATAATCAAATGATGTTTTAAAAAAAAAAAATCAAAATGTTCCTCCTTTTCTATTTAATTGTTACTCAGAAAGCCTCTTGACTTTTTATTTTATTAATTTTTTTGTGTGTGTTGATTAGGAACAGATATTTTAAGTTTTTCTTCTTTCTGTCCCCTTTCATTTCTTTTTCTTTTAAAGAATGATTTTTTTTGTATTGAATTAAATTCGAGGTATTAGCTATATTCATCTATTTATAGTTATCTTTAAATGTAAAATATTTCAAAATCCTTTAAATATACATCATGATTAGGTTAGTTTTTAGTTGCAATTTCATTTTATTTTCGTTCCGTGCAGGATGGAGGACATGAAACAGTACTGCATACTGTATATGAAATTTGGTGTTTTCAAATATGGTTCAGTTTTTTGGGAACATGCTGACCAAAGTATGTAGAAGGACTCATCCTCACTTTATTCAAGTGGGGGTCCGCTCCTTGGAGAAAGACCCTCGTCCATGGCCAACCTCGGGCAGCAGCAGCTCGCAGGCTGAGCTGGAGCTCGGTAGATGAGCTAATCGTGGACAAGAGGAGGAGGAGGAGGAGGAGGAGGAGGAGGAAGAGGAGAACGTTTGTATGTGTGTGAGCAAGCGAGCTGGACCACCCACCCGGCACAGGATTCACAACCCAATCTGTTGACCCGGCTCCGGGCGAGACTCTCCCCGATTGTTTCCGAGCAGGAGGAGGAGGAGGAGGAGCGCTGAACAGTGAGCTGCGTTTCTACTCTTAGGACGCACAAAAGGCGTCTGAATGGCGTCGGTGGCGGAGCACTTGTGGAGTGGCCCGCCTGCCATCGCTACTGCCGTCCCGCCTGCCGTCCTGCCAACCACTTCGGCCTGACACATCAGTGGAGAGAAGTCGAAGACCCATTTTCGCTTTTGAAACTAAAATTAAAGAAAAAAAAGAGGTCAAATTCAGAATTGGACAACGAGAGATTTCATTTGATATCAATCTGATACCAAGTGATACATGGATGTGGTCAGTATCACTGATGGAGAAACCGATACTTGGACAAACGTAACTCAAAGGTGCACCAGCTACTGGGAAGTGGGGAAATATGGATACACGCACGCACACACACACGCACAACCTTATTGCAGTGGCGACGATGTTTTTGCACGTGTGCTGGTCGTCGACGTGCAGGTGCACATGAAAAGAAAAATGTGAGCTGGTACAGACAAGTGGAGGAAATAGCTGAGCAAAGTGCCCACCAAAGTGGTCTGGATGCTTCATGCAGGATTGGGTTGGGGTGGGGTGGGGTAGGGGTTTGGGGGGGTACCACTGAGTTGCTCCCAGGTGCACCAGACAGAAAGGAGAGAGATGCATTCATTAAAAATTATGCAATAATTATTATTATTTTTTTTTTTTTTGGCTTAAAAGCCTACTAAATGTTTTTAAATGCAATACATTTTGGAATTCAGAAAAATCTTTGGTGCATTATTTTTGCTTGAAGTCCTACTAGACTTCTTTTACAATATATGTTTTTAGGTTGAAATTCTACCCCCCCCCCCCCCCCCCCCAAAAAAAGGGTGCATTGTGCAATTTATTTTAAATACTCAGATTTTTAAAATATTTTTTGTTCGAAATCCTGCATTTTTAAAATTTTTATTTAACACACAAAAACAAAATTAATGCCGAATTTTTGGGTTGAAGTTTGTAATTAAAAAAAGAAAAAAAAAGATATTTTTTTTATTATTTAATATATATATATATATAATTTTTTTTACAAACTGCAATTTTTCAAGTTTTTTTTAATTTTTGGGCGTGCATTACTTATTTTATTATTACTTATTTTTTGTTTATTGGTTTGTTTGTGTGAAATCCAATAAAATGCATTTAATCTTTTGCTTGAATTTTCTTCGCATATTACTTTTGGGTGCATATTTATTTTCTTTAATAAATGTTATAAATTATCTCATTGCTCCTAAAAAATGTTTTGTCATGGCCTTTGTTTTTATTGATTATGGTTTCGATTACATTATGTCATGTTTTCCTTGTTTCTCTTTTTTCCATGTCTCGTACTTGACACTAGAATGAAAGGGTTAGGGTTAGCGCAGGGCACTTCCTTCCGGTCGTTACCAGTCCCTGTTCCGGCAGCGCGCGTCCTGCGGCCACCAGCTGTCCATGTTCTGGCTGAGTACATCCTCCGGCAGTCACCAGTCCCTGCTCCGGCAGCGCACGTCCTGCGGCCTCCCTTGTTTCATATATCGTTGTCCTCTTAACCAGCCAAGTAAGGACCTGAATGCTTTGCATCCTTGTCTTGCTTCTTCAACCCGTCTGCTTTTGGGTCCTCAAGCAAGCACATCTGTAACATTTTTAATGACCTTTTTGGCTTGAAATTCCAGGAAATGTTTAACACGTAAATTTTTGCGCAAACACTTTTTTTAATGCATATTTTTGGTTGCGTTTATATTAGAATATTATTAGATTACAAATCCTCAACCTTTTTTAGTGAGTTTGTTTATAATCCCGTTTGTGTGAAATCCTACAAAATTTGCTGTGCTGGGCTTTGGCAGTTCTCACTTCAATTTTGCAGAATCTGTGCAGAAGGGGGTAATTTACGTATTTGTATTGTAATGATTCCTGACATGGTTGACATTGTACAAGTGCACGAGCTTCCAATGGCCGCCTCCTTGCTTTCCTTTTGGCGCTTTGCGTCAGCGTGTGCTCCGTGCCGCCAGCTCGCCACGGCAGCAGCCTTTGGACACGGAGCTTTGCACAGATTAGGATGCGACGCAGGCGACCCCGCGTACCAAAACAAGGATTAGCGCTGTGGCGAAGGCGGTGCGAAAAAAGAGCAGCGCCAAGGAAGGAGTGAATAGGCAATATTTTTCTCCCCCGTGTTGATGTTGTTTACTCGTCTCCATTTTGGAAGAGTATTTATTTAGCGTTCATTTTTTGGAACCCAATTGGATGCCTTTCAAATTATTGTGTGTGTGGGTTTGAAATTTAGTTTTTAGAGCATAGCCAGCTTGGCATTTTAGCATGAAACCCAGTGCAAGCTTTCAAGTTCTACTGAGCGGGAAGCGAAGGACGTGGGTTTAGCATGCCAACCTCAAGTTGTGTCAAAGTTCGTAGGCTGCGTCCTCCCAAAGGCCGAATTTGTCAGCCACATAAACGTAACTTCTAGCGCGACTCGACCGCAACCCAGAGTCCAAATTAACGCAGCCTTTGAATCCATGAAGACGGTCCTTTAGTGAAGGCTGCTTCGGAGCACTCTTTCGTAGCCTACATTGCGCCAGTCTTCTTCTACACCGCTCTTCTAAACTTACCCCTGTAAGGAAAGTGTCCAATTTTTGGCTTTTTCCTTTGTATTCATATTATTATCAAATATAAAGCATATGAAGAAATCACTTTTAAATTGCACCCAATTGTCATAAACATGTTGAAGTTCCAAATGGCGTCTTCCAAAATTTCAAAAATTATTATTGTCATTATTATATGTGGGAAACAAATTTTTATAGTACACATGAGTAAAAATGTAAAAAAAAATTGACCCATTGACTCTTATTATAAATCATAATTGTTCATGTTTTTTGAAGCACTGATCTGATGCACCTAATGTGTTATAGTGCATTTCCCACGATTACACAAGTTATGCCTTCACTGGGGCATCAACTAAACGTAGGACAATATTGCTTTTATTGTCCATAGAGGGCATTAAAAATAAATAAATAAAAACTATAGATGCATGAATAGGTCTGATGCCACTGAATATTTTGAGTGGTCGCAAGTAAAACAATATTCAGAAATTACTTAGATATCACACTTCCAATAGTGAGACAAATTTTGGCTCCTTTTACTTATGTGTCGTAAAAAAAATGTTTTACCTAGCGAGTTTAAAACATGGAGGCACCCCATGTCCGCACACAGTGCGGTTTACTTTTAAATGTAAGTTTTTGTATTTAGCCTTTCCAAATTCACCACATTTATGTGGTCCACGGAGGCTACAATAGGGAGGAGGAGCCTTCAAAGGACCCAGCCATCGAATTTGGACAAAGTTAGCATGTAGAAGAAAAAAAAAAAAGAACCTTGGCCAGGAAACAGGAAGTGAAAATATTACCTTAGCATGTTAGCATGTACCCTTTAGTCTATTAACTCTTTGACTGCCAGACGTTTTCAGAAAAGGGATGCCGCCAGTGCCAGCCGATTTAAGCATTTTGACTGATTTTCAAGGTCCACAGAAAATGTTCTGTTTGGACTATGGAAACACACGTACTACCAAATGAAAGATTGGACTTTCATCTTTCATCAGAAAAAAAGAGTTTGTTTCTACCTTATTCCGTTCTTTAGTAATCAACAATAGAAAATGGTTAGTTTCATCCGATTTCGCTTGTTTTGAACTCAAATACGGAGAAATCAAGCTTTTAGTGAAACGATATTATTTCATGCATTCTAGTGAATTTGACACTTCTTTTTGTCCATGAATGATGCCACAAACACCTAAATAGTGCTTTACTTCTATAAAACACTACCACCAAGAATGAAAAAGTGTTTTTTGATAGCAAAATACGTTTATTTACATTCAACAGTGTAACAATTTGACAACAATTTGGCAAACTATTTACAAATGTGTGCAACTGTGGTGCTATTTACAAATATGTGGATGTTTCAACGACAGTTTTTCTTTGTGTAACACTCTCCTGCGTGCAAGAAGACGCAACAGCATTTGCTTGATCCATTTTATCCACTCCATTCATGGTGGCATCGTAGTCCAGAAACAGTGTCTTCTCCGTGATCAGACTGTACCCGCTCCTCCGATGAATATGCATTGGACTCGGGGTACTCTTCATTGTCCGATCGAATGTCCGCTTGTGCAGCTCCGCGTTTTCCGGCCTTAGCAGCGCTAGCCGCGCTTTGCCGATGAGGCTTACTACTTGTTCATAACAGTCACGCCAAAGCTTCCAACTTTGGCGTAGAGCTCGTTGTCATCTTCATCATCATTATCAATCTGCATTGGTCGATGCCAACTCTCCATCGCCCGATCGAATGTCCGATTGTGTAGAAGTACCCGGCCGGCTATTGTGCGCGTTTTCCGGCCTTAGCAGCGCTAGCCGCGCTAGCCGCGCTTTGCCGATGAGGCTTACTACTTGTTCATAACAGTCACGCCAAAGCTTCCAACTTTGGCGTAGAGCTCGTTGTCATCTTCATCATCATTATCAATCTGCATTGGTCGATGCCAACTCTCCATCGCCCGATCGAATGTCCGATTGTGTAGAAGTACCCGGCCGGCTATTGTGCGCGTTTTCCGGCCTTAGCAGCGCTAGCCGCGCTAGCCGCGCTTAGCCGTGAGGCTTACTACGTGTTCATAACGCCAAAGCTTCCAACTTTGGCGTAGAGCTCGTTGTCATCATCATCGTTGACATCAATGCGCTTTTTAGTATTGATTGATGCTTTCCGTCTTTGAAAAAAATGCTCAAGCTGAGCTGCTTGTAACCGGTTGCTTGGTCAAGCCATTGTGGCTTGGATCAGCCATTGTCTCCTCAACACTCTAGCTCCGCCTCACGTCTTCTACTGACGCCCACGGTGGGCGGCCCATCCAACCTTGTGCAAAGAGAGTCATCGCTGCCCTCTAGGGGCCAAAACGAGTCTTTGACTAATCAGATCAGCCTGATTCTTTCAGCACAGCTGCCCAAGGCTTTCCTGCACCCGTTTTTGAAAAAAAAAAAAAAAAAACATAGGGGACGTCTTTTAACGTCCTCGGCGCCCTTCCCTAGGTTTATGCTAAACGTTTTATAACGTTTATGGCAGTCAAAGAGTTAAAGTGCAATATTTCAAGTTTTCCTGAACCGATGTTGTCTTCGAACCAGGAAGTGGGTGATGTTAGCTTAGCATGTATCATTTCAACCTCAATCTATTACAGTGTTAAAGTATTTCATATTTTGTCTTCAAAGAGTTTTTTTTTGGCACATATTTGCAGATGCTCCTTAGTATTTAAAAATGAATGCCGTTGGCTTAAATATCGTCAAATGTTTTTGCTTCAGTGAAGAAGAAAAAAAAATCGCAAAATTTGTTTTTAGTAAGATTTCTTACAAAAATACATTTTAACTGGTCGAAATTGAGCATATGTTTTAACTATTTAAAAAACAAAGATTTTGTAATACCAACCTCTAATTGCTAAAATTGTACTAACATCTATGATTTTCATGGCTAATTTGTATTCATTTCTCGCCCCTGTCAGTCTTACCTGTGGTCCAGATCTCGGCGACGGGGGTCTTCAAATAACAGATTGAGCCTCAGCGGGACACGTAATTGCATCACTTCATGGACAAGAATCAGTGTTGAGGTCGGAGCAAGTAAACAAGCTCGGAATCTGCCATGTGACGACAAACAGGTGAAGCCAGCATCAGAAATCAAATGTGAAAAATATCATTTAACATTCACTCATTACCACCATTAGCAATAGGAACATATCATCTGCAGGTTCACTGTAGTGCTTTGACTGCATCGAAATGCAAAAAAAAAAAAAAAAAAAAAAGCCATTCAAACATCAATGGAGGACGTTCGTGTTGGTGTATACAACATCAGAGTTGACTCAAATGTTTGGTATACAGTCCTCCTTCGTGTTTATTCCCAGTCCTGTTTGGTAAGCGATAGACCACCGGACCACGGGGGCTCCTCTGGGAGGAAGAATTATTCCAAAAATGCAAAGTTTTGATTCGCGCAATTGATACATGATGTATAATCTCACATGGATGGGAGAGTTTGGATTGAGTGCCCATAGACAAGGCTAGGATTGCATTAGCACTCACGATATTGCAATGTGTGTGCGCGATGTATGTGCGTGCGCGTGCGTGTGCGTGCGTGAGGCAGTGAGGTGGGTGGTCTGTGCTCGCTATCATTAAACAAGCCAAAACCTCATTGGTATTTTCAGACGGAAATTAATATCTACATCGTGTGTATGTCTGTCTGTATTTCTGAAGAAAAAAAAGTTCAGTGGAAAAGGATCACCCACATTTCCCCGTGTTTATCAGCATCCTTGCTCTTTTTGCTATTTTGTAAAAATATATGAATAGGGACCTAACATAACTGTTTGAGTGACCATGTTCACTCAAAATGCAGTGCAGAGTGGTCCATTTGAAAAATTAAAAACCACACCTCAAATAAACACCTCCTTTCTTGCATTTTTAAATGTACAAGTACCTAAACATAACCATGTGACCCGCTTTATTCACTTAGAGTGACGGCAAAATAATTAACACCACACCTCAAATAAACAACCCCTTTCTTGTACCACTGGCAATTTTTTAACAATATATAAATAGGTACCAAAGATAACTGTTAGGTGGCCTCAAAAGGTGGTGTACAATGCTTTGTGCAAATAATTAACACCACACTTATATAATAATAATAAATAAATGCCTCCTTTCTTGTGTGTCTGGTCATTTTTTAAATAGGGACCTTAACATAACTGTTTTAGGCAGCATATTCACTCAGTGGCCTCAAAAGGCGGTGTAGAGTGGTCCATCTGAAAAATGTAAATAAATAAACATATATTTGAATTTCAAGATAAGTTTTAATTTTTAAAAGATAATGTAGTGTTAAATGTAGTATAAATGTATATTTTACATATTCATACATTTTGAGATTGAAATGTAAAAATTTATTTGTGGTGGTTAAATGTAAAAAAAATAAAATTACATGGTTCATGTTTTCTTACATAATGCAATTGTTTTAATTAAATTATTACAATTTATGTGTGGGAAAACATTGAACACAAACATTTAAGATTCAATACGTTTATTTAGGTACCGGTGTTATGATTTATTTGTTGTAAAATGAAGGTGTTTTAAAAAATAATATTACAATTGTACAAAAACTATATATATATATATATATATATATATAAATAAATTTAATTAAAAAAAAAAAGCCTCAGCTAATGAACGCCTAATACGCCGAATGGAAACCCAGTAATCTCTGCAGTTGAGTAAAAAAATGCCCTTGTAGGAAAATACAATACGGTTATTTCTGCCATTTGAAATGTTTTCAAAATCAGCAGCGTTTCTTGCATCTGACCTGTTGGAAGTAAACGCTGAAAACCAACAATTGAGACATGCTATAAATTTTAATAGACATATTGATATTTCTGAAGAGAGTTATCAACCCTAAGTTGTATTTACAATACATGAATAATACAAAACAAATAAAAATAAAAAAAAAGAGAGAAAAAATGCACACATACAGTACAATGACATACTTAAATAATTATCTCATTTTGTGTAACTACTACTTAAATAATGAAAATGGTTATTCTATTCACACCATGCCGTCTCAGCAGCTACAATGCAATAACGTTCACATTAAGTGCTAACAAAAAACAAACAAAAAAAAAATAGACTTTTTTTTTTTCTTCTTCATTTTACAGCATAAAAATTCCATTGTGGACTCGTTTTCGACCAGGTAGACTTACGACGTCAACGAACACACCAACCAGGTGAAGAAATTACCCGAAAAACAAACAAACATCGTGACAGAGTTTGACCAAAAACGCTAACATTGTGGATCTGTATTGGAGCTTCGTGTAGCAGGTTATTGAGGGAAGGGCGTTTAAAAAGCAATCTGCAAGTAAACCAAATGGATACGAAACTTTGCGTGAAATGTATTTTTATAAACACCAATCTCTCCCATATATTATTACACTTAGAAAAATAAAAACCCCTCTATCATAACAATAATAATGCTATGCTTTTTTTGTTTTTGTTTCTTTTTATTCACTTTTTTTTTTTTTGCACTGCTAAGTACTAGTGGGTAAGCTCTATAGGAGAATATACATTGCCGTTCGCTACCTCTTCTTTTTCTTCCCTTTTGTGGTTTGGACGTCCACTCGCCCCTTTTACACCGCCTGGGAAAAGACGGCGTGTTACCATATTTTCAGTCAGATATACCGCCTTGTGTTGAAAGCAAATGTCATTGTTGCAAGCCACGTGAGTTTTTTTGTTTTGGATCTTCGCACCCGATATCATCTCATTATTTGCGTGAAGTATCCCGTCTCTGTTACAGCTCTGTCGCTGCCCCTTTTTGCGGGGTCTCCGTGTGAAAAGAGGCTAGCGTTAGGAGGTTTGTCGGACTGGAAACTGTGCAAAAGTGTATGTTATCGAAAAGTTTTGTAATGAATGCAGAGCAAGGGAGAGTGTGGGGGTTGGTAGCAATCCAGCGTCTTTCTTCATCCTGTGATGAAAATGTCCAACAGTTGTGGATGCCGTCATCATGACGACATCGTGGCAAAAATAAACAGCGGCTCCGTTGCGCCGTTTTTTTTACGTTTGTCCCGGAGAAGAGCAGAAAAGTTTTGGCGGGGCGTTTTCCGTGACTTTTGGATGCCAGGCCTGATGCTCGGGAGGAGCAAGTAGCTTATCGTCCAGTGAGGAACCATAACGTCCGGTGATGTCGATGAAAGGCAGCTGTGATGGACACCCCCCCCCCCCCCATGAGTATGAGCGTGGGCCCAAAAAAAAAAAAAGAGATACCTCGTTGGCCGGCGGCGTTAGGTAGATTCGTGTAGGGTGGGGGTGAAGGTGCTGACGAGGAGACGGGCCCCTCGCAGTCTCTTTATACGACGTAGCTGGTGAGGTCCAGGAGGTACGAGGTCATGTCGATGATGTGGTCCAGGAGGCCGTCCTTCTCCTGGTCGTTGGGCATGCCCCGCTCGCTCTGCTCGCACTGGTCGCCCGAGTAGCCGCTCTTGCACAGGCACTTGTTGGGCTCCATGCACACGCCCCCGTTGCGGCAGCCTGGCTCGCACTTGGCTGGATTGGGGAACAAACAGGAAGTGGTTACGTCGGGTTCAATGAACGCCACCGAGTGTATGTGAGATTAGGGCTCTTGGTGATTAAGATAGGTGACTTGACAGTATAAGAGTAGAGACTATTTGGAATAGATTAGATCCTCTTCCGCATACTAAGAGAAGAGTGCTTCACAGCTTGCGTCCAGTAAATAGTTCAACTGAGAACATGCAGTCTTCTGGTCCTTACTGTTAGTATAACATCATTCGCTGCCATTGACGGGTATAGACGTCAAAAGATCGATTTTTACCGGGCTGGCAGTGAGTGAGATGCCATTTTCACGATTCCTGGAGGTCCTCCCGGAGGACCCGGGGATACCTCCAGGGGGCCGTACCGGACTGCCTCGTACCCGGGGGAGGCTCCATCGCTACCCGGTTAAATTTTGATACTCACGACCCCCGGAAACATCAATCCCGGGTAAAATTGTGGTATTTCCCGGGGCCGTATCTCCGGAACCCTAAGTCTCACCGGGGACATATGTGCATCCCCGGATTGGTCTAGAGGAGACCTTTCCAACGGTGTATGGCCCGTCGCTCCATGAACCTGCGTTTTGGAGATAGAGGGCCGACAGTTTGCCCAATGTCATGCCCGAGGACGCTGCCTCACTCTCTCACTCCAGATCTTTTTCCCCAGGAATGCTCCGCGAAGCCCGGGTATACTTTTTCGATTTTTACTGGGCTGGCAGTGGATGAGTTAAGAACCAGTGGAAGTTCCCACCTGAGCATTACATGGAGCATTAGCATACATTCGGTATGGTGCAGGGGCGGACCGAGTTCCCATACTGAAAATGGCTGGCGGACATGATGGCCAAGCGATATGCGTTTGTCAGACTGCTGCAAAGATGTTTGGAATTTTTGGGCATAATCACCAGTGACGTCAGTCGCCGGCAAACGGCAAGAAATGTGAACAAAACGAGGCTCACCGATGCGGCACAAGGGCCCCTCCCAGCCGGGGCTGCAGCAGCATTTGGCGGTGGGCGTGCAGTGTCCGTTCTTGCAGTGTCTGGAACAAGCTGTCATCAGCAGCTCGGGAGGCTCCACCTGACGCTGGCACTCCTTGGGGATGAGGGGCCTGCAACAGTTGGAAGGGGGGGGGTGGGGGGGGAGAAAAGTCACTGTGTTGTGCGGGAGGGAGGGGGGGCATGAACTCGGGTGGACTCTCAAAAAATGGATAGGAAGTTGCACATTTGGGTTTGAAATGCTGGAGCCATTTTGAGACAATTACACGGCTTTTACGGAGCACAAACCGAACTGGTTCAGAGACTCCTCTTGTCCAGGTCATGTTTGTAAATGAGAATTAGTTCTCAAACATTTGTACTTGGTTGAATAAAAAAAAAAAATAATTGAAACATTTGAGAACCAAACGTATCCATTGAAACAAAAAAAAAGAATCTGTTCCAACCCCAGAACAAAGTAAATACGGTACAAATATAGAAATACGTGAAAACCCAATTCATAATGAATAACAGTGTTTGCTAGCAAATTATTGAGCAACATCTTCGCCTTTTCAAATAAAGATATCGATAGATATTGTGTAATGTATATAGCGTTTTCCAGGTCGCGATGGCATGGGATCAAACCCACAACCTCGGGGTTTGTGAGACGACCACTCTACCACTGAGCCACACCGCCCCTACCGAGCACGTTGTTTCATTTAGCCATACCAACAATCATTTTTCTTCCGTTCCTGAACTGAAGAAACATGCGTCAGCCGAGGCAATACTTCTTCTAAAATTGCTGGCGAAGACGGACGTTGGTACAGAACGAGAGAATTTCTCCAAATGAGGCCCAATCCAATGTAAAAATCGTATTTTTCCGCCAGATAATAATCCGTGCCAAAAGTAGGGAAGTCAAACTGATGATGTTTGACCGGTGGAGCGATGGATGGTCTCCTCCTGACCTCGAAACAGATTATGTTTGTCCCGAAAAGCTTTCGTGCAAACGCGTCCTGAATTTTTAGGAGAAAGAAAATACGACCCCCAATAAACCCGGAACAGGGAAAAAACAAAACGTGTTAGTTGGCCCCCGACTTATGTTGTAATTCAACACATTTGCTTGGAGCGGTGCCGTAGGGAACATGCCGCGTTGTGAGCCGAAAAGTCCTTAGTCATCGTTTATGAAGCAAAACAGAACCGTCGCCGTCTTGGATTGGTCTCCCGGTTATGTTTTGGCGCACTTTTGAAAAATGGTCACTTGTTTCCTGCATTATGAAATCCTAATTGAGGAATAAAAGTAGAGCTCCAGATAAAAAACAGACCCACGACATACTCAACATCACAGCAAGCACTTAAAAAAAAAAAAGGGGAGTGCACAGTGTGTGTGGGGGGGGGTACATGCTGTGATCGTTCCGTATTAAGACAAACACCCAGACACGCACATTGGCGAATGGGCTGTAAAATAATCATTCCGTATCACGCGCTACAAATCTGGAACTAATAATAATAATAATAGTCCAAGTGCATAATCAAGTTCAAATGTCCCCGGCGCAGCACACACGCTGCGACATAAAAAAAAAACATGAATGAAAAGCCCAACACAATGCGAGTGACCAGGAACGGTAACTGGACTCCCGACGTGGGTATCTGGGCACCGACGTCTAATTTATGGGTTTGAGAAATGTCCACGAGAACAGGCGTCATCAATCACGACCGGGCAGCAAATGGTCGCTCGGCCGTCGGAAGGAAACCTGGCGATAGGATTTACGACCGACTACTGGACAGATCACGATGCAGATAAAAAAATAAAAAAAAAACAGGTGCCAGCATTTCGTTCTCTCTTTTACTGCCAAACGTTATCCCCCCCCCCCCCCCCCCAAAGAGCATTTTCACTCATCTTTCAAGGCAAACAGAATATTGTGTGCTATGACTACATAAGCATGGCGGATACCACATGAAAGATTGAATTCCATTCTTTGTTTCTTCTACCTTAATCAGTTCTTTAGTATTAATCATTTGAGTGACATCGAGCGAAAATTGAAAAAAATAAGGAGAAAACAAGCTTTTTGTGAAAAGATCAATTTTCTGCACAACAGTGACTTTGACACTAATATTTTTGGTTGAGTGACACTCTGTGAATTAGATTTAATGTGACAAACACTTTTATCATTCATGTCATCCTTGAAAACGTTCTACTTCCTAAGGTCCGCCATGTTTTCATGTAATTTGATACCCGGGAGCCCATTGAAAAGAGATACAATGCTGCCATCTGCTGACCATAGCTAGTGGGTGTTTTGGGATTTTTTTTTCAGTCCATTTGCAAAGCATCGCTGCACAAGACTTTGCACTGGCCATTGAGAAAAAGAAAAGTGGTAAAAAAGTACATTTGCCTAAAATGCTTGAAAATCAGCAGAGGAATTTAGTAGGGATGTAACGATAACGGCAACATCGTGATATCGCGATATTAAAACGGTCACAACGTCGTCCTCGTCATGTCACGATATTAAAAGCAGCACATGTCGTTGATTTCCATTTTTGCAGTTCTAGCACCCTCTGGTGGCTAGCTTTTTAGCGCAGTCAAATTTTCATACGGCATGTTTTGGCCCTTCTATGTGTAAAATCCATGCTCATGATCAGATGAAGGGGAACATAATATGCTTGTGAAGCGAGTCAATGTGTGGTGGACCTCGATGTGTGCGTGCATTAGCAAGTAAGTGCCTCAATATTAAGCGTTATTAGAGATTGTATGATGTTTACGTGCATTGCTGTTATGTAGAAAAGCACAATATTGTGCTTTTTTTTTTTTCAGCATGAGCTCTTTTTTCTTTTCTTTTTTTTACAATATCGTGACGTTTTTGAATATCGCCATACTAATATTGTGATAATTATCGTATCGTGAGCTTCATATCCTTACTGGACAGATCCCGATGCAGTAAAAAAAAAAACATAAAACAGGCGGCAGTATTTCATTGAATTTGACTAAAAGGCTTGAAAATCAGCAGAGGAATTCAGTCAGTTGCCTTTTATAGATGTTCATGTGGCTGCGGAGGTACTGAGAGATGAATTACAGAGGGGAAGTGAGATATAGCACACCCGCCTTTATCGATGTGCATGGTAATTGTGGCAAAGGAGGGGCGGGTTCCCATGCTCCCATCAGCATCCAACTCGAGACTCCATCCCTGTCAGCCTTTAGTCATGGCAGGCATTTTTTTTTTTTTTTTTTAAGGGAGTGAACGAGGGGTGGGGGTGGGGCGTTTTCCCTGGCGAACACTGTTAACAGCAGGCAAGGGGTCAGCGGCGCAACTAAACAGTGCGTACGACTGCCAGGGTGGCTGTGAAAACAGCACCTGCTGGTAGCGCCACTTGACAAAGGCAGCTGGGTCAACAGCCACTGTGGGAATGTTGCAACTTCGGGAGGGGCGGGACTCGGGAGCCGCACAGCGCTCGCACGTGAGATGCTTACACCGACACGGAGTCGTATCAAGTCGCACACTTTCAAATGCGGGTAGAAATATGATGTGCATTAAGTGGCGGTGTTACTGATTTGTCGGTGTGAGTGCGGATGTTTTGAGCCGGTTGGAAGTGAATGATGGACACGAGACGCAGTCCAACAATAGTTTCATCACATGTCCGCGTGTGGTCTCTTTTGCCAACCATTGTTAGGGTGGCTGCCTTTTGTAGCTCCCCTTTTTAAATGGTGCGAGAAATTGACTGTTTTGTCAGAGTCGCAGCTACTGCAGTGAATTCCAGAATAACCAGAACACAGATGGGAGTTTGTTCTTTTGTAACTCATTCACTGCCATTGACTGCTATTGAACTATTTCTATTAGTTTAACTTTTTTGTTAACAAGAGTATGAAAACCTAGAATTTTTGTTGTACATTTAGAACAGATATAAAATGTATGATTAATCGTGAGTTAACTAGTGAAGTCATGCGATAAATTACAAGTACATTAGATTAGGAAATTAGGAGCGTAATTTAATCGTAATTAATTGCATGACTTCACGAGTTAACTCACGATTAATCACAAATTGTATATCTGTTCTAAATGTACAATAAAAAAATTCTAGGTTTTCATACTCTTGTTAACAAAAATGGGGGAAAAAAATGTTAAACTAATAGAAATAGTTCAAATGAATATTTGACGTTTATAACCGTCAATGGCAGTGAATGAGTTAATATGATACAAATATTGCACGGAGCTTATCTAAATGATTAATAATTATCGTAAATATATATGCTAATTTCAGTTAGCCCGTCAATAGTATTTTGCATTATATAGTAGCACCAAGCTAGTGGAATTTCATTGGGTAAACAAATACTAGTATGAAATTATTTATAATAAGTCACTTTTTTAATGTAGGCCTAGGTAGTGAAATCAGATGAGTAAAATTAGGAAAATGCACTGTGCTGAACACAACTTAAATGAACACTTGTATTATATATATTTTTCACCTATATTGTAAGTAGGTCTGGAACGTATCCACGACGTTCACCGCATAAATATATTCTTCCATTCGTAAGAGTTGGTGTTGGAAGAAGTGAGCATGTCAGGTATATAGAAAGAATTTTCCTGTTTGACAGTCAACGTCACACCAGTCACATATCGGCGAATGTCTCCGGCTTCTTGTTTATACGTATGTATCTATCTGAGTGCGTGTGTGTGTGTGTGTTTGCTGTGTACAGATATAAACTGTGTGGGTGGCGGGTACATTCGAACATGCACATCTGTGGGCCTCTGTGAGAGCGTGTGATATGCTAACTCCCAGCATGGTGCTGCTGCTGCTGCTGCAAAAAAAAAAAAAAGAAAGTCCTTTATTTTGCTGTCCCTCTTAAATCTTGCACCATCTCCGCTGTGGTCCTGAATAGCGCCCGCTACAATACACAGTAAATATTCTTGCACAATTAAAATAAGGAGTGAAGATACAAAAGGCAGGCGGCCACCTCTTAACAATGGTCGGCAAAATAGACCACACTGGGATTTAGGATTTAGTCTTTTTAGCAGGTTAAGATGATAAAAATCACGGCTTTCAAGAAAAAAAAAGGAAAAAAATATAGTAGTAGAAATAATTAATTTAATGAGAATAAGAGGTCTAATATGAGAAATTTATGACAAAAAAGGCATTATATTAGCAGAATAAATATGTAATGTTAAAAAGAAAAAAAATCAATTTGAGTAATACCAACACACACAAAAACATTGTACAACGATAAAGTCATTGTAGTACAAGAATAAAGCAATAAAAAAAAAATCATAAATTGTCAGGATTCAACTTTTTTTATGTCCGATTTTACTGATCAAATTTTGACATCCGCGCATGAGTCAGAATAAGCAAAATTAGCAGGATTGGATGACTTCAATCACACCGCAAAACCACCACAAGCATTGCTGTTTGTCTCTCTTTGTTTTACAAGCCCCCATACAGCAGTTTTCAATGCATGGTGGCCCATTTATTATCGAAGGAGCACTTCCACTGACAAACAAATACCTCCAAATGAAGTCATCTGGCCAAGACATGTTTACACAAACACCACTGAGGGATTTTATGGCTAATGTTTCCCTGTAGGGCCTTTAGTGCAATACCTAACAGCTTTTCCGTGTTCCCAAACACATCGCTTTGCCACGGAGAGAATAAAGTTGCGATGACACAACAGAGCAGTCATACTTTCATGGCAGTAAGTCGTAATTTTACCAGAGCATAATTACATCATTTTGTACCATTACTTGAAAAAAGTTGAATTGCAACAACAACAACAAAATAATTTTGTAACAATAAAATCAGTGTCACGAGGAAGCGTCATAATTTTTATTTATTTATGAGAAAGTCATTATATTACCAGAAAAAAACTGTCACTTCATGACAATAACATTTAAGAAAAAAATCCAACATTTTATGAGAACTAAGTCATACTACCTGAAAAGACAGAATTTTGGGCTGATAGTTATGAGGAATGTTATGAGGAAAAAAGTTATAATCGTATGACAATAGATAATATTAAGGGAAAAGGAGTTAAAATTTTTAGGAAAATATAGTCGCAAGAAAACTGAAATCTGTAACAATTAAGTCATAATATTACTAGAAAAAAACTGACTTAAAAAAAATAGTATAAAAGAGTGATAGTATATGTGGACAAAAATATAGTTGCAATGTTACGATAATCAAATATTTTTAGAAATTTTTTAATTTTGTGAGAATAAAATTAAAATGCTATGGTAAAAAAATTATATTACAAGAATAGAGCTGTAATGTTACGGGGGGATTAGAATTTTCTGACAGTAAAGTTGCACTGTTGCTAGAAGTAGCCAGAATTTTACAACAAAAACATCGTACTTTCTTGAGACTAAAGTTATAAAATTTTCTGACAATAAAAATTATAGCTGGGAAAAAAAGTAGTCAAATGAGAATAAACTTGCAACATTAAAAGAAAACATTTATGAGAATAGAAAAATAAAATAAAATAAATCATAACAAAGTTGTACCTTTACAAGAAAAATGAGGTGACAAATATTAAGGAAATAATTATTAAGAATTACATACCGGTAATTATATTATGCGTCATATTGCTGAAAAGTCATACCACCAGCAAAAAAATATTTTATGACAACAAATGTATTAGAATCTTATTTTTATATTATTTTATTTTGTCCCAATAACCAAGTACCGGCGGGACTCCTGCAACACAGACTTTAGACCTTAGACTAAACAAGTCCAGTCCACGGTGGAAAGAATTGTTCTGACGGGGGGGGAGAAACGCATCCAGCGCTCGGGCCAGAAAACATAAATACGGAGCAAGTCATCGGGGCCCCTTTTTGAAACATCTGCGGTGTAATTAATTGCGGCGATGCCTGGGTGGCACTGTCGTCACCCGCGACTGATCAGCTGCATAACATATTTCAAGTGTGATTCCCAGTCGTCTTTTTCTACTTAATCTGTCTCTATTCATTTAACAGGAGATATTTCATTGCCGAGCCTTTCTTTTGGCTGTTCCGAGTAAACGTAACGCCACCCATTTACTGACAGAAAAAAAAACAAAAAACATGCGTGCACGGCATACAGTGGAGTCTCCAGAGTCAAACATGATCCGCTACTATAAGAAATACCTGTAACGTAATGCCGGCTTTTACGGGCAGTGTAAAAGGGGCTCGTGATGCTATTTTAGAAAGCAGAAAATTGACGTGGTCCACTTCATACTCCCATGTCAGTGCCAATTATACAGTACAGCGAACCCCCGCGTGTTTGCCGTTCAGCATTTGTAAATTAGCATAGAGTTTTGTCATCCGTTATTCACTAAATTCTCATGTATTTGCTTTTGTATTGTTTTTTTGTTTAGGCCAAAGCGAGACTATTATTTTGGTGTAATATTGGAAATTCATAGTGTTTTGTCATTTGTAGGGGTGTCAGGCGATTCAATATTTTAATCGTAATTAAACGCATGACTTCAATAGTTAACTCACAATTAATTGAACATTTTAGATCTGTTCTTGATGTACAATAAAATGCACAATAAAAAGTTTTTTTTCCCAAGTTTTCATACTTTTGTTAACATAAAAGTGAAAAAAAAGTTAAACTAATAGAAATATGGATTCATCTACAGTAATTTCATAATTATTCATATCATTGAGTTAAAATTAAAAATGTACTGTACTGTAAAAACGAGTATGATGTTGATTTGTCTTGAGGTTATTTTTCTGCCACTAGATGGCATAATTGCATTTGTAAAACATTCTGTTCATATTAAGAGCTATCTAATCATTAACATGAAGTAACTTGTACATTTTGAACATTTTTAGTCTTCAGTCTTCACAAATATATGCATAATTATTAAATTTATTACTGCTAAATTTTGATGTGGTCGTGTACAGGCTTTCCAAGTAAGGGGCGGTCATTAATCGCGCGTTAAAAACATTTGTGGCGTTAAAGGAACTACAAATTAACTCACTAATTTTGACACTCCTAGTCATTTGCATTTCCGATTTATTAGCGGTCCATATATGCACCCTCTCTATGTCAAACGGGAAACAAAAAGTATGCTTGTGCTTCTCTCCCGATGTCGCATATTTGCCCATGTGCGTCATGTCAGATTGCGCTAGCATGTTATTTAGGCTCGTAGGCTTGCTAATATTATTGACGAGCCACATGTGACGGTGTTGAATACAGTTGTTTATGAAACACGGGTTCGTGACGTTGTACATGCTAGATGGCTGGTGTTGGTGTTTTACCATCCTTTCCATTTTAAGGGATTTGCCGCCATGTTTTGGCATCCATACCTACTACAAGCCCCTATTAAGGAGGGTGTCAATTATTCACAGATTCTTATCATTTGTGGCAGAGCACGTTCCATATTCCCCGCAAATAGTGGAGGGGGAAAAAAGGTGAAAAAATGCCAATTATCACTGACAGCATACAAGGAGCTACTGATGGCGATAAATGATAATATTATTAATACAGTATATAAAACCTCTGCTACATTTTTGATGAACAGTCAGGCCTTTTATGCTACCCTGTGTTTTAATGTTGGTCAATCAAGTGGCAGTTGGAGAGTGTGTATTTGGTTTAAAAGGTTAGAGAAACACAGCGTTAGCGCATGTGCTGAAACAAATGACGTGTCAAAGTCTCCGGGCGGGACGAAACAGGTGCCCCGGTGTTTTTCCCTTACTCTCAGCAAAATAAAACCTGCTGTTCAAGTGCTCTGAAAATAACCGGCGTGCGGTTACGTTGCCAGTGACTGCGTGCGTCCATCCAGCTCCGCTGTTAGCAATACCTGACACTAACGTAGTGAAACGCAACGCTCGCTCTCTGGTTACCGTTGCGCGCTGGCTCGGGCCGGGCCAGGGTGGGCCATCATGTGACAACCCGTTGGCGTTGGCGAGGGTTTGAAAGACGGGTGATTAACGACGGCCTCGTGGGTTGCATTAGCGCGGGGCTGTGCGACACCGGACATTTTATTGGGTACACTTCCACTATGGCTCCTTTGCGTCTAATTCTGCTTCTCAGAAGATATTTAAGGCCACAACCTACTGCACACACCAGCAGGCTACATGAAAAAAAAAAATGTGATAGCCGAATGATCAAATTCCCTATCTGTGGTACGTGCACCCTGGGGGCTGCGCGAGATTTAAAAGCAGCACAGTTATCTGGTATTAAAATGACACATTTACATTCAGTTTTTTTCCCCACGTGTGCATGATTTAACAGCCATTGAATGTTTTGTTTTTTTTAAGGCGGGAGAAGGGGTGCACCATCTCTGTTCAGCAGAAGTGGCAAATCTAGGTCCAGAAAGTAAAAACCCTGGCACGGTTTGGCTTTAGCCCCAGGTGCTAGCTAGCTAGCTAGCTAGCTTCGTAGCTAGCTCCCATGCTGCTTGTTTACCTGCTAGGGAGCTAGCTAGCTAGCTAGCACCTGGGGCTAAAGCCAAACCGTGCCAGGGTTTTTACTTTCTGGACCTGGATTTGCCACCTCTGCTGTTCAGGATATATACTATGTTGCCTTGACTTACAAGTGCCCAATTGTTCATTACGAGCCGTCGCTTTGTCGATTTTTTTTTTTACTCCGTGTTGCTAGTCAAAATTCAAATTAATGATGTGAGCACTTCAGTTGCCAATGCATCAAAGTTGTAATGTTAACTCATTCACTCCCAGCCATTTTCACTGAAGCAACCCCCTTCGCTCCGGGCTGTTTTACTGTATTTTGACTGATATTGCAAGGGCCGCAGAGTATTGTGTTCTATTGCTATAAAAACATGGAACCTACCAAAAGAAAGATTAGAGTCTCTTCTTTCCTCAGGAAAAAAAAGTATCTGTTTCCGATCTGCAGCAATTAGCATTAGAATACAGCTAAGTTTCATAATTACTCACAAATCTGTTTAAAACACTGGGGGAAAGAGCTTTTCTGCAACATGGCCCTGGTTGATCTCTTATACTCTGCTGCCACCTGCTGGCCGTTTTTTTTTTAAATAACTACCATTGCTTTAAGCATCGTCTTGCATTAAAAAAAAATATATATACAAACTTATTAATAAGTTTTTGGTAACATGGCAATATTTTAAATAGAACGTTTTTATACATTTTTGGAAGCAAATGAGTTAAAATGGGTGCGTTGTTTAAAAAAGGGGAGACTTATTTTTGTATTAAGAACCATCTAATCTTTAAAATGAAGTAACATTTTAAAATGCAACTTGACCCCAGTCTCCGCAAATATATACATTATTAAATATATTTTTGAGGTGGACGTATCTGCTGTGTTGCGACTGGAATTCCCCCAGTAAAGGCTTTCCAAGTAAAATCACGTGTTAATAAAATTACTGGCTTTAAATTAATTCAAAATTAATGCACTCATTTTGACACCCCTATTTTAAACCCAACTCTTTGTGTTCACGAACATTTTGTTTTGGAGAAGTCTTATGCAAGTCATTATTGTGAGCAGAACATTTGCGTTCCGCCACTGATGAGTGAGTGCAAAAAGTTTCAAGTGTACCTTTTGGGGTCCACCAACTTGTAGAGTTTCCCACTGTGCGACTGCGCCATACTTTTACTGCTCGCCAGTATGTAGCCTTCACCTGAAACAAAATGGAAAAACGTTTCACGGCTGCATTGAACACTCACGACCGGCAAGCATGTGCGGATCATTTAATGAAGAACAGCAAAATTCCATAAGGGGACAAAGTGTAAACATGTGTCTGCGGGGTCCCGCGCCTTTTGGGATGCACGCCCGCGGGCGGGTGGGAATCGAAATAATACCTCCTTAAAAACAGCAAGTGTGACAGCTGGCGCGAGAGCGGCGATCAAACATTTTTGATGGCTGTTGTTGAGGGAGTGTTTGACTTAATCAGAAACACTGCATCTGACAGTTCATAATCCCGCGAGTGACTGGTGGGCTGCAGCTGGTATAAAGTTCTGCATCACATTAGGTCGCTCACCTCACTTCACCCGAGCCCTCCTAAATTGACGGCAACACACTACACCCGTGCAAAACATTGCGCCGTAGGTGGCCCAGTATGCGAAATGTGAGGGCTTTGGATTATATGTGTGACGTTTAATGGAAATGACATTTAATCCATCAGGAAATATGCATTTAATATCCTGCTGACTGAAAGTCAAAACCGTATTTCCTCAAATGGTGGCCGTCTCTCGAATAGAGGGTCATCCGCTGTCAAAATAAACGCCCCCAAATAGTAACTTTGCTTATCTCCAATTGCCCACACACGAAAATTTGAAAGTTAACTGCACGCTGTTGCTTACCAAAACAGCAGCACCTACCAACGCAATGTAACAGTAGCTTTATCATTTTAAACGCCTGTTTCATTTAGCGTAAATTATAAAATGGTAACACTGAAAACTAAAAGTCACTTTAAAAATTACTTTACGTTTATTAAGGGTGTCAAATTAGTGTGTTAATTTTGAGTTAATTTAAAGTTCCTTTAACGCCACTAATTTTTTTATCGCGCGATTAATGACCGCCCCTTAAATGGAAAGCCTGTACTGGAGGAATTCCAGTCGCAATGCAGCAGACACGTCCACGTCAAAATTTAGCAGTAATAAATTTAATAATAATGCATATATTTGTGGAGCCTAGTGTCAAGTTGTATTTTACAATTTTAAAAATGTGCAGAACTTCACAAGTTACTTCATGTTAATGATTAGATAGCTCTTAATATGAACAGAATGTCTTACAAATGCAATTATGCCATCTAGTGGCAGAATAATGACCTCAACACAAATCAATATCAGACTCGATTTCTCAGTACAGTACAGTACATCTTTTTAATTTTAACAAAATGTTATGATTTATTATCAAATTACTATATCAATGACTAAAACATGCAGCCATATTCCTATTTAACATTTTTTCCACTTTTATTTTAACAAGAATATGATTGTACATTTAGAATGGATATAAAATTTGCGGTTAATCGTGAGTTAACTATTAACTAATTAATTAATTAATTAATAAGTCATGCCATTAATTACGATTACATTTTTTAATTGCCTGACACCCCTAATGTTTATTTTACATCCTCCAATCTTGCTGCCAGAATCACGGTCATTTAGAAACATAGATTAACATCCATCCATTTTCTATACCGCTTGTCACTACACTGCAAATACTAAACTCAAACCAAGATTAATCAGGGTGCAATCTGAAGTGGCGATTGGCAATTAACTATTAAGAATAGTACATGTTGTCATCGCCACACTGACCCAGTTCGTCTTCTCCGAATCCGAGGATGTGCCCGACCAGCGTGGAGCCGCAAGAGCCGGCAGAGCCCAGACAGAGTGGCTTCTCTTGCCACTGGTCGCTTGCTGCCGACGGCGTTATCGATGACTTCTGGAGAATCCGCAGATTGCTGAGGTAGACAGGATGGAACAAACAAGTCATTTCTTGCCAGTCATTGGTCGGTTAGGGAATGTCATGAGCACATGACATCAAATAGTGGCCTCAACTTCAATCCACGCCTCAATTATTAACTGGGTGTGTCATCCAGTTGAATGAATAAATGCTGAACCTCAAATAAAAGAATGGTAGGTGATTTTTTTTCAGGGAATAGTTTACAGTAGTGGTCCCCAACCACGGGGCCGCGGCCCGGTACCGGGCCGTGGGTCATTTGGTACTGAAAGAAAAAAAATTGCATTATTTTTATTTTTTTTTCAAAAATTATGTTTTATTTTGAAAAGTGGCCGGATTCTGTCTGTTACATCCGTCTCACTTGACGCACTTCAAGGCCGCTACACCACACGTCACATGATACGTCACGCTAAATTTTATTCCAAGCTAGCAAAATGAGCCAAAAACAAACTTCTTTAAAAAGTTTCTTTGCGAAGGGGAAACGGTCCAATGAAGGGACAGAAGAGGAACCTGGACCCTCTAAAAAAAGGGAAAGCTGCCTTTAACAGGCAGTATCAAGAATCGTATTTAAAATATGGATTTATTGCCACGGGCGATTCCCACGCACCAAGCCCCGCTGTGCGTAATATGCGGTGACCGGCTTTCTAATGAGGCGATGAAGCCTTCAAAACTGGTTCGCCACTTGGAGAGCAAGCACCCCACACAGCAAAAGACAAGCCTTTGGAGTATTTTCAACGGAAACAACGTGAACATGAGGGGCAGAAGAAGTTGCTGATGGCCACCACGTCCACACAGGCAAGTGCACTGAGAGCAGACCAGAGTGTGTTGCATTGTTTTGGGGCAGAAACGATGTTGCTCATGTGAAGTTCTGTTGTTGGTGCGACGTTACGGACGCCGTTAATAAAGTTGCACATGATTACACAGTAGATTTACGTTCATTATTATTATAGAGAAAATACCACCGTTTTTTTCTTGTCATTTTATTTTGTTTTTATCAGCTAAACCTTTAGATTGGGCCGTGAAAATATTGTCAGATATTAAACCGGTCCGTGGTACAGAAAAGGTTGGGGACCACTGGTTTACAGATTCCAATGAAAACATCGTGAATAAGTGAATTTCGGAAATATCGTAACGTAAATGGACCGGGTTTCATTTTAGCGATTACAGTGACCAAAATGTCTGTCTACTGGAACGCTACGTTATGGTCTTCAGTTGGTGCTGCTGTTTTGGTTAGCGACTGAATTCAAACAAGTTACATTTTTATGTGCTCACATTAGCATCTTTGAATTGAGATCATTATACTCACTACCTGTTGGAAAAAGCGAGTCATCAATTAAAGGCAGTTTTTTTTTTTGTGGAAATTGAGTTAATTGCCTTAGCCCTTGTACATGCTCTGTATTTTCTGTAATATGGTAAATAAACACCCCTTGATTACTATATGACAAAATATGGTAATAGTTTTTTTTAAATATAATTTTGTAGAATGAGAACGCTGACCCCTTTCCTTTCCCAAGACCCACATGGTGCCACTTGAGACGTCATTGCATCACGACGAAGCCACAAAAACGCACCCACAAATTGGAACGGAATTAAAGCCACCGCACGTATTTCAAACCCAATCGCAAAGATCCAAAAAGGAGCAGGAATTTTATTTAATTATTTACTTCCTTTTTCCTTCTTTGACATCAGCAAACGAGGATGAATTACAAACCAAAGAAAAGTGTGAACAGCGAAAGGCAGGATGTCTCATCTCCATTTACACTGAACTGGCCGGGCCACTGTGGCAAGAGTAACACAATACCTGACACCCCCCCCCCCCGCCCCCCACACACACGTAGTTGGAACTTTGTATTTACCCTGGCACCGACTGACGCAAGGGACTGAATAGGGTGAGAACGAGAGAGCATGTGAGAGTGAAAATGGTGCTCCAAACTTGTAAATCTGAGAACCGAAAAAAAGCTTAGAAAATATTTCTCTTGAAATAAATTGTAATATTCCGTAAATAATTTTTTTTTAGCATTAGGGCAAAAAAAGGCCATAATAGGCCACTGTTTGCAGAAATATGGTTTGATGATAGTGTCCTTACCCAAGTTTATCTCCAAACACGTAACTGCCATACAATCGTCTCGACTGGCAACCCCTGTAGATGAAACCCCCCACTGGTGGTGCTCCTCCGATGGACTGCAGGTCATAGACGGAAGGTTCGTTCTCTGCACAGTATGGAGGAGAGGACAATTAGTCACTTGTTCTTTGTGTACCAAAAATATCAGTATTAAAAAGCACACAAACTGATGTTACAAGAATGAAGTCATATTTTTGGGTGGGGAAAAAAAGCATTGTTTTTTTTCCTCGGAAAAAGTTGTGATATCACAACTATGAAGTCATAGTTTTTGAGGGGGAAAAAAGTATGCATTTAAAACGTTCAAAATATTACATGAATAAAGCTGAGTTTTATTTGAGCAAATAAGCTATAATATTACAGGAATAAAATCATTCTTTGTGAAAAAAAAACCTTAAAATAGCCCCTTTTTTAAGAGAAAAAAAAGTATTTAAATGTTTATTTTTTGTTTGTTTTTTGTTTGAGAAAAAAGCCATAAAGCATTTTGTTAACATTTATTAGGGCTGGGTTTTAAAAATCGGATAATCGATATCGAATCAAATTATCTTTTCGAGCGTGACATCGATTAATAAAACCAGGAATCTATTATTTTAATGTCTTTTTTCCCCATAAATTAAACAACAAAATAGAATTTTAAAGGCCAATTTTTTGGGTATCTTACTGTTTTCTTCAAATTTACTGTTTACATGAATTTAAAAGTACTTTTTATATTTTTGAAAGACCTGACTTACTGCACTTTATGACAAGTCAGAATCTTTTCAATTTATATCTAATGTTTTTTGAGTTTGTTTTTTTTCATCATGTCCTTGTTATTTAAGAAGAATTGATGTTCCATAATTAATCAATATCTGATTGAACCAAGTGAATCGAATCGGATCGGGAAAAATGGCAAACTTAATGTTAGTTTTTATATTCTAAGGAAAGCATGTACATGTGGTAAAGTGTGGTGAGGAACTAATGTTATAATTACAGTATAGTTTGTGAAAAGGATTATGCCAAACAGCAACAATAGAGCGATGGCCATTAAATACGACAGCGGAGCCGTTTCTGGAGGTTTTCGTGGAACAAACGATTACATTTGGGTTTGCATTTTGTCCGTACCACGTGGCCTTTGGCGGACGACCACACTGTCCCCCTGTCCGGTTCACAAGTTTGACGCTGATGTAATAAGACTTATTTTTGGAGCGCTGTGGTCTTGGCAATGGGAAATGTGAATGGCGGCTGGCGCGCTGATTTCCCCACGGTAATGACTTTCCAGTTTAGATAATTGGCCCCTGTCGCGGACCATCCCTCACGGGGGGGCCAGCATACATTTGGGTTGCCAAAGTCGCCGTTATTAAGACAAACACCCGTAATTTATTTGTGGAAGAAAAGTGGGCCATTTCCCTTTTCTTTTTTTTTTCCTCTAATGTTGAGCGGAACCCCGCCGAGATTTGCGTTTTCAACAATGCTAAGCCCTCACCCCTGTGGTTATTGCTGATGACAGCTCTAAATCTAAAGTGTGGATGCAATTTTGCACTTTCTTGGCATATCAGTGCTCCACAAATGTGTGTGTGTGTGGGGGGGGGGGGGGGGTTGTTTCTCTGGCGCTCACGACATTTTTACATTTAACCTTCTGTACCTCTGCAGTTGTCCCGGATTGTATCTCAATGTGTTGCCAAAGCGCTGTGTTCTTACAAAACGGCAACAAAAGAATAGGGCGGGGGGGGGGAGGAAAGTTTTTTAAATATTTGTTCTCAGGCAAAGGATGCACTCTGTTTCAAACAATATCTACATCATGTTCGATGCTATGGAATAAAGGAATTCTAAATAACACATTTCTTAAAATGGTGCTTTGATGCCATATCTCAAATAATTTCCAGGTAATCAAACAAACGGCTGGTATACACGCCTCCCTTTTGCCTTTTGTGTAGAAAGAGAAATTATATCAGTGTACACACAGATATTAAAGGGATACTTGACGCCATTGAGCCATTTTTTAGCAGTGAAAAGTTAATATTTCGTCCAGAATGAATTTGATAACTTTATTATTTTTCATGTACAATTAATACCTTTAAAAATTATTTTTTCCACTTGCTGTCGACTGAAGATGACATCACCTGTGCTGAGGAAGTAGGTAAGAACCAATCATGGCTCAGTTTACTAACCAAACCCAGAAAACAGGTGAGCCATGATTGGTCGTTACCTACTTCCTCAGCACAGGTGATGTCATCTTCAGTCGATAGCAAGTGGAAACATTTATTTTTAAAAAGTATTAATTGTACATGAAAAATAATGAAGTTATCAAATTTATTCTGGACAAAATATTAACTTTTTACTGCTGAAAATGGCTCATTGAGTCAAGTATCCCTTTAAACTGAGCTCATTTGAACTATTTTGCTAACCAAAACAGCAGCATACTCAGATCGTATTCATCTTAAGCGTGGAGGCTTACTGCTTGTTGTAAATGAAAATGTGAAGGCTTATTGCGTAAAATGAGTTGCTGCCTTAAATACTCATTTGCAAGAATATCGTAAAAAAAAAAACTCACCGTAATCTTTCCCTTTGTGAATTTCCAATATTCTTCCCATGGTGGAGTTTTTGCCGCTGGCATCCGTGCAGAGCATGAGGAGGCTCCCGTTCTCCGTCTGTAGCCTATCCATGCTGCACCTACGCCACACACACACAACACCAAAGAATGAGCACAGAATGATTCAATGAGTGTACCGTCAGTGTATTTTAATTTTTTTTTTGCGTTTGACCAACCTGCCTGGGTCGTGTAGGCCGTGCGCAAAGATTTCTGGGGGCTGGTTGGTACTGTTGAAGTACGGGTTGTCCCGTGGTATGGAATATGGGGACGAACAAAGGTCCGTGTCCACGTCTACCCTGAGCATGGACCCTGTAAAATCACTGCATACAAAACGCATATTTTAGGTTTCGGATCACATTCGTGCCTTGACACTCTTGGACCTTTCCTCACCTGAGTCCATCCATCTCCTCCATGTCATCCAGGGTGATCATCCCGTCACCTAAGACGATGTGCAACAGACCCTCAGGGCTGAAGAGGAGCTGCCCGCCCAGATGTTTCCGGTGCAGCTCAGCCACTTCCATCAGTACCCTTAGGGTCCGGGTGTCTACCTGGTTTGGGTTCTTTCTGAGGGTAAGAAGGAAGAAAGAGACTCTTTCACAAAAATATTTTGTGTGTCAGAAGACGTGGCATGTCATGTTCGTATTACAAAAAACGGCCAGCAGGTAGCAGCAGAGTATAAGAGATCAACAATTGCAAGCTCTATTCCCCAGTGGGGTTTTTTTCCCCCCGAGGAAATAAGAGACTCTAATCTTTCTTTTGGTAGGTTCCGTGTTTTTATAGCAATAGAACAATATTCTGTGGGACTTGCCAAATCCAAAAATCCAGTAAAACAGCCGGAGCGAAGGGGGTTGCTACAGTGAAAATGGCTGGGAGTGAATGATTTAAAAAAATACCAAATTATAAAGTGCTATTTTGCAAATTATAAAGTGCTATTTTGCCTATTAGAAAACATATTACAAAAAAAAATTGGTTTTTTTTTGGTTGGGGAAGTCTGGAACAGATTAATGGCATTTCCATTCATTTCAATGGGGAATGATGATTTGAGATACTAGTATTATGAGTTCAGAGCGCCACAGAACAAACGAAACTCGCACCTCAAGGTATCGCTATTTGCGTAATATTATGTTGTATTCCACCACTGAAAGACAAAAATGCTGACATGAGACCAAACAAACTCCATCAGTGGCATTAAAAAAACCTTCCAGAAATGTCAAGTTGAGACACGAGGCAGACAGTGGGCGGGCAATGACATCACGCAGTCTATTGCAAAGTGAGGCTTTGGCTTCACTAGTACGAGTAACATTTCATCCTGGCTTGTTCTGAGTGTCTAAAGGTCCTGCAATTTGAAAAAAAAGGGGGAGAAAACAGCTTTCTAAAGAAAATAACGACGCTGTAAAAATGCCATCGAACCCTCTAATTGAGTTACGGCCCCATGCGCCGCAGTCATTCACTGCGACGGCATGCCAAAAGTGTAATCAAGATTAGATCATTAAGGCAAATGGACTGGCGTGATTGAAAAGAGGTTGATGAGAGAAGATTGTTTTCTCCAACAACCCTTTATCATACGCGAGTCAAATGAACGGCACACAATATGTCCAGCCGAATGCTGATCTGCCCTTTTTTTTAACTGCTTCTCCACACCTTTTTTGGAAACTTGAGTTTTACAGTCACGTCCATTTTCCCCCACATATTTTAAACCTATTATTTCAGTGACAGAGGCTTACAATGTGTATCATTAAATTGTCAGCAATAATAAATGTATTAACTTATTATTACCGGTATATAAATCTACTGGCCAGTTACTCCGTCTGCTTGTCAATTTCATTAGTAAAGTAGTTTGAAACCCCTAATTAACTTCATGCATAATAAGTTTCCGTAAACTTTGAATTTGTGGCTGGTGCAATTTGTATTTTCTCATCATTCACCTACTGATGACGCAGCATTAAGAGCATTTGGGAGTTTAGCATCTTGCTCAAGGACACTTCGACATGGTGACTGCCTGGGGCCAGGGAATGCAGCCACAACCTTTGGGCTGGGAGATTGCCACTCTACCACCTGAGCCATGCCACTCCACAATATAATAATATTACAAGTTCATTCTTGGTCTCATGGAAATGTTATTAGTTTATTCTAGTAATTATATTTTTTCTTGTATTTTTTTCTCATAGTAAGACAATTCTGTCCTTGTAACATAAAATAAAAATACTCATAATATTATGACTTTTGTCTCTTAAAATCTAGTTTTTGTCTTTTGAAGAATACTGACTTCATATCTGTGTATATAGGAAGTGGCATACATTAAAGCCTTTCTCTAATTTGCTGCTCGGCGCTTGAGAAGAGGACTTACAAATGTCTGAGATGAGATAGAATACTTAGAACATGTCAACTTTCCTAAACTGGAAAAGGCCGAGTCGTATTTCAGAGGGTTGGGTATCGATTTAATTTCCTCAATTGATTCGACTTCGATTCACAAGAGTTCTGTTTGTTTCAATTTCGATTTTTTTCCAATTCGATTCGATTCACTTCAATCCGATATTGGAACATGAAGTCTTCTTAAATATCAAGGAGATGATAAAAACTCCACAAACATTACATTTTGCTTAGGAAGTAACTGGTTAAAGGATTTAGTGTTATAATCACTTAAGTGTTACACAAACATTGGCATCAGCAGCAAGGATGTGATGAAGATATTTTCATAATTCTAATTCAATAATTGTAAATATAAATTAAAAAGATTCTGAATTGTCTTCAAGTGCAATAAATCAGGATTTTCATAAATGTAAGAAAATACTCTACGTTTAAATTCACGTGAACTGTAAATTCCAAGAAAACAGTAAAAAACAAAAAAAAGAACGGCCTTTAAAATGATATTTTCTTATAAATTAATGGGAAAAAGAGATTATTAAAATAATCGATTCATGGTTTTATGAATCGATATCAGGCTCATAAAGGAAAATCAATATGGTGTTGATTATTCGATTTTATAAACCCAGCCCTCGTATTTTCGCCAGAGTTTTCTTTGACCCGCCTCCCGTTACCTGGACACGGTGTACTCCACTACGCGGAGAATGTGATCGTGCGGCCCTATGGCCCAGCGCTCCTGGTTGGTGGTGTAGGAGACGTAGAGCTTGCCATTCTTCTTATAATTGGGATGGAATGCCAGGCTTAGCAGGCCCCTTTCATCTCCGCCCTGCAGTCAGATGGCAAAGCACAAAAGATCCAGGAGTTAATTATGTCCCGCCTCGGCCGCTCCTTGGTCGTGTGGGTTCGGAATCGCCCCCCCACCCCCCCCCCCCCTCCACCTCCACTCCCCCAACCCTCTAATCTGCCTTTTTATTTATCCATCACATTCCCTTTGACACCCCGCGCATTCTCTCATTCTTCCCTTTCAAACCATCGCCTGTTTCACTTCACACCTCCAGCAAACCTCCTTGAATATACCATTACCCGCCATTATAAACCATTTGACTCTGAGCGCAGCGGTTTGCGCCTTCTCTTGCAACCCCGCCCATTCCTCAGGGATCAGGGTCCCCGCAGCCGCCCAGCCCACCCCTCCCACGACGCCCCGAGGCACTCCAAGGTGGCCCCCCATTGTGCGGTGATTTGTGTGTGTAATCTTTGGGGGATATCCATGAATGTGGCGCTGAGTGGCTCAAAGAATTTATTAGCTCGCTCACAGTTCATAGAGAGCACAAAAGTGCAGAGTGCTTCAACTCCGAACCGCCCCACCCGCACCGCCACCTCGCTCGTTCGCGCTCCTTCGTGGTTTACAGAAAATGCATGCAAAATTCACGACTTGGGGGAGGGGGGTTAAAGAGGGGAGCTAAAAAAAAACAACCCTAAAACTAAACATTGGAGAAGCTGCCAACTCCCACCGTCTTGGCAACATGTTTAGAAAACATCTAAATTGCTTGTGTAATATGTAAACCTTTGTCTCAGCCCCAGAGGCAGCTCTGCCGCTTGTCACTACCCTGGTGGTCCTGCCGTCATAGCTCGCTCACTCGCTGTAATAATCAGCAATAGCGCCAAGCTAGCGGCAGGTCGGTCGGCCAGGCAGCTCGGCTCACTTTCATTATCAAAGATGATGCACAAAAACTCGGGGCTCTGTTTTTGTCGACAGCGCACGTGCGCTCGGGCGTAAAATGCGGCACATCTGGATTTCCGTGCTCGTGCAAGCTTAGTTTAACACGACGGGGAATTTGGCAGACCGTGCTGTGCCATGCTGGGTGCTCTGGCAAACTGATGGCTTTTTCTTCCCAGGGTGCGCCTGACAATTTGTTGGCTGAAAATAGATGATATACTTAAAACCAGCTGAAAGCAGGTCTAAGTTGTGGCGCAGGTGGCGTTATGCAATTCTGGTAAATTTGATGGAGGTGCAGGCAGACAGATTCTGCGCTTCGGGCGCGTGTGGTGGATGTCATCGTGTTTTATTCATAAAAATGACAACAGGGGGGCATCGAACCTTGTGAATCAGTGTAGAAATCAAAATGAGTGAGATGGATGTGTTGGAGAAAAGCTTGCACATCATATCGCTTACTGCACCACTCGTAGGATTGTTTAGATGGCGTAACATGTATGCAGACAGTTACACAGGCCACATGTGAAATCAAAATGGATGACGTGGCACAGTGGAATGTACGAGAAGCACCGATGAGCAAAAACTCAGACCCACACCAGGAACCTCGTGGGTTTCATTGCTGTTGTGTAAGCTGTTGCGATGCATGAGAGTCAGACAAGATAGCAGGCACGCTCAAGAACAAAAACACGGGGCGGGAGGGAAAAGGTGACATACCGTGCCAAAAATGTCAGGATGTTTTATGGAGATGTCCATATGTTGAATCTGGAGATGTAGTGACCCACATCCCTAAAATAAACCAAAAGCTAACCGCAATTCCGAAGGGGCCGTGATCCGAGGCCGGGGGGGGGGCAACACCCTGAATAAACAGTGTTGCAACCGAATGAACTATTTGCTCCCTTGCTAATAACTCCTTGGATTGCTTCATTGTACAATAGCCATCCCTTTTATAGGAGCCGGTAATACGGCATCTGTCAGCACACTTCGAGTCAGGCTGGGGGGCTCCCAACCAATCTTTCAAAGTATTATCTTTTCATTTGTCACAAACACCTGCTGCTGCATTCCTCCCTTCCCTCCACTTGTGTCCTCCGGGTGCTCCGGCTTTGGCATGGCAAAGAACTCTGCAGAATGTTGCGAAAATGAAGCTGGGAGAAGAAGGGGCCGCCTGAGGAGGGATTGTATAATA
Source organism: Leptonotus elevatus (assembly GCF_054856555.1). Lineage (NCBI taxonomy): Eukaryota > Metazoa > Chordata > Actinopteri > Syngnathiformes > Syngnathidae > Leptonotus > Leptonotus elevatus. Next base: position 5,186,890 of record NC_141246.1, on the reverse strand, counting down.
ATATCTTACGGGTTACAAGCAACGCTATAACCTCGCCAGCGAGCTGAATTCTAGCGGTATTTGTTCACAAATACTGCGGGAAATACGTCTTGTACCGCTCCTGCTGATGCGTTTGCAACCGACCTTTATTAGGCCAGACCGACCAGGCGTTGTTTAGGGCGGGGGACGAAACCAACATGAGATGAGCTGAGAACGAAGACGATACTTTCATCTGTTTGTCGGGATTGGTCAAAACAAACGCGTACAAGACGCCGCTTCTTCGTCCAATCGGCTCGAAGTATTGAACACAATGTCCCTCCTTTTCCCGAACGGATCTGCAGAGTGAAGTTCAAGACCGATAATGTGAAGAACTTCCCTTGAGTGAATCACAATTATCAATCTGGCTTGCGAAGTTGGCAACGCTAACCCAGTTGTAGTTTTGGCTAAGACTACTCAACAGAGGTAGAGTAATAATGCGAACGTACAGATCGACGCCCATTCATATGGACCTCCAAAAATGATGTCATGTGCAGGCCAGCTGAGTCATTTACGATGTGACTTTGTCAAGAAAATCCACTCGCATGCGCATCAACTGCTTCCCAACTGTACAAAACTGTCTTTTTAATGCCCTTCATATTATTGCGCAGTAGATGCCATGCTTCGACATATCAGATGTTCACTTATTCAAGTCTGTCATCGAAGCCGAGACAAAGAGGACGAAGCACTGCGACTTGTTTGTTTATGTGAAATGTCACTGCCGCCGATTCCAATGGCTGATACGTGTCAGCTGTCAGCTTTCTGTTGTGGCTCACAGATGTCTTCATTGGAAATGCTTTTGATAGCTCGAATTGAGTGTTCATGGAAAAAGCTACTGTGGTACCACAAGAATATACGATAAATGACGTACATATTTTGGACTTTGGATTGGGGTGCATAAAGCGCTATCTAACTCCATTTACCATTTTATGTCTCGTTGTGATCAAGGCATATCACTAGACCTCATCATCAACCATCATCAAAGCATATTTATACCATTTAGGCCTAACAATGCAACGTGGTTCTTTTTTATTTGGAAAGTTTTCTTCACCACTGACTTTAGTTTGTGTTTTCTTTGTATTTGCTAAGTAAATGTGCTTTATGTGCTTTAAGCAGTTATTTTACAATTAGACCTCGCAGGGTAAACACTGCCTGGCCTGTTTTTAATTTCTATTTCATTCCATTACAGTTGCTATATTTGCACTTTGTTTACATTTCAATTATATATTTTTTAAAAAAAAGTGACTAAAATATTATGCTGCAATAAAAGTGCTATTATTCCAAAGCACCAATCAAAATTGTTACCAATATCGTCGCCGCAAATTTCTTTCAAATATCGTGATATACTTACTACTAGGTGCCAAGTCTGCAAGATGCTTGTCACTTCTGATGGAAAGATAAAATAAATACTGGTAGTTTTTTTTTTATTACATTATTGGGTTATTAGAGCACCAAACTGCGTGAAGCTTTTGTATTTTAGGGGTCCTGAAAAGAAACCCTAAAAGTCACCCAGTAGCTTCTGGGTGCCCTCGACAAACTAGAATCGCATCAAAATTTGACAATCATTTGAAGATTTGCAATGAAAAAGGGGGACTGTAAGGGAACTACTATATGCCTGAAATTGAACAAGAAGTCAGCCCATTTGGCTTGAAACAGCCATTTTCAGCTAATCCAGGGCTCACTGAATTGACGAGGATTTTCCCCTTCGCCGCCTAATGCGAGCGAAACATGTCAAAGTTTGATGATCATTTCTAGGAGAAAAAGGGGGTGCGAGGTCTCCATCGCGGCTGGTTTGAGGTTTATTGCACCTCCTAATTCATCATTAAAGAGCGTATTTATCATACCAAGGGAAGAAGTTGACTAATTTCCATAAATAATGAGCTTAAAAATTGGCAGTGACATTTCTCTCTCCCTGAAAAAAAAAAGCTGAAGCTGTAAGTAAATGCATTCAAGCTGCGTCTTGTCCAATCACATTAGAGGTGAGGGAGGAAAATATCAAGCAGTTGCGGAGAGACCGCGGTGAGGATGACTGAGGATGGTGCGCATTTGCGGCAGGGACAAGCGTACAGAGATCGAATTACAGGCAGAACACCCACAGCGCAGCCTGGAGCCCACACCAAAGCAGCACGCCATTGTTTCGCTGCAGCTTAATTGGCACATGGAGGGGACGAGGAGGGTGGGCGTCCATAGAAGGAGCGGGAGTGTGTTGGGGGGGCGGTTGTAGGAGAAGGAAGCACAGGGCATTACAATCAAAGCATGTGCATGGGACTGATGATAAACCAGTTATCTGGCCCCTCTCTAGGGGGGTGGGGGGCACTGTATTGAAGGCAGCTCCATCCTGTTGATGCTGCTGGTAAACACCTTCTCCACTCTGTTGAGCTGGAGGGGGCCTGGGGGAGGAAGGTTCACAGAACAAGACTCGCGGGATCGAATCATCATAAACGATGGCTTCATCCACATCCAGCGATGATGCCGACGATAGGGAAGAGGGAGCATGCCGATCGTCCCGCATGGGGCCACTTGCATATTCAAATGCTCCGCTTGCTTTGACTCTCTGTAAACAAACTCTGACTGGCATGCGAGCGGGGACAAACTTCCTGCCCGCGAGCATGTTCACCCCTTCCTCCTCGTCCCCGAAATATCCCGGCAATGCCATCTCCTCATGCAATCTGAAGAATTCGAGACACTTCCCATCACTCCTGGCCTGCACAGCTGAAATTTAAAGTTCAAACTCATCTCCTGGACACTAGCCTAGCTTCCACTTCACCGGGATTGTAAAACAATTCTTCAAGAATAATAAATTGTTATCATGTAAGTTAATCACTGTATTATTAAGTTGAATGATGCTAGCAAGAAACCAGTGCTAACAGCAAACACTAGCATGGCACGTATTTAAAGGGAAAGTCAACCCCCCCCCCCAAAAAAATCTTGACAATAACATGTTCTAGTCTCTACTAGTCTAAATACGAATATGAGTTAAGCAACAAAATCCAGCAGTTTCTAATCAATATTAGAAGGCGGCCATTTTGCCACTTACTGTCGAGTGAAAATGACATCAATGTTGCTCAGGTCTCAGGTAACAACCAATCACAGCTCAGCTTCAGAGAACAGGTGAGCTGTGATTGATCGTTGCCTGAGTCCTGAGCAACTGTGATGTCATCTTCAGTCAATAGCAAGAGGGAAAATGGCCGCCCCCTGAGATGGACAAAAACGGCAGAATTTTGCTTCATAATTCATACTCCATGTTTAGGCTAGTGAGGTCACATATAAAGTAATATTGTCCAAATTTTTTTACAGTTGACTTCACCTGCAATAATATCAAAATCTCACAGCACACACCACACAAATACACGATGTCACAAATAGTAGACTGCACCTACTTTAAGTTAATGATTTACCTTCTGCTATCACGTGAAAAGTTATTTCATTGTTCTGTTCTGTGTCGCTAGCAAAAATAATGTGTTAGCTTTCCGCCACCCTCTTGGAGCCCACCAGGCTCCAACTCCTGAAGTCACTCACTCAGTAGGCCACGCCCCTTAAAGGCACGCATCCAACACACTAACACTGCATTAAGTACAGTAATTACACTCTATACATTCTCTTTTTTAAATATGTTTCCTAACGTTTCATACAATACAGTGCTATTTTCTTTATCAACAACTTTTGCCATCATGACTCACAGTACACGCGAAAAAATCCAAAGAAAAATGATTTCTTGTATGACTATTGAGTCATATTTTTCCAGAACATGTTGCCCGAACTCCCAAATCGTACCACTTTTGGGGGGCGTTCAACTGTAATTCAGCGTGACTCCTTAGAGGAACAATATGGGATAGATTAGGCGGGCCATTAAGCCATCTTGTGAGAGCGAGCGGTGCAGCACAATGCGAGCTGTATGTACAGCTAATTAGCAGAAAATAGCGCAATGATTGGCCGCCATCATGTTTGATGAATGGTCTCGTTTGGCATAACAATATAATTGGAACGTTAATAGAGAGGGGGCACCTCCAAGATGTTCTTCGTGGTGCCTCTCCTTTACCTTCAGGCCGCTCTGCACCAGCTTGTGGATGTCCAGGAAGGGCTCCTTGAGCAGCTGCAGGTCATGAGTTAGTATCCGGACAAATCCCTCCCGCTCCAGGACAAAAAGGCGCTGGGATCCGTCGCCGCAGTGCACCACGGCCACCGGCTGCCGCAGACCACTCAACACCTCCTGGGCACAGTAGCAGTTGTGTTTGTGTTTCCTGGGCAATGGCGGAGATACAAGAAGGTCAGAGAGAGGAGAAGGTAAAGCGAAAAAAAAAAAGGTTGTGGGAGAATCTCAAGCAGTGGTTATAAGTGGATGTTTGATATTAACTCATTCACTCCCAGTCATTTTCACTGAAGCAACTCTCTTTGCTCCCGGCTGTTTTACTGAATTTTGACAGATTTTGCAAGGCCTACAGAATATTGTCTTCTATTGCTATAAAAACATGGAACCTACCAAAAGAAAGATTAGAGGCTCCTCTTTCAACAGGAAAAAAAGTACATTTCTATCAGTTTCCGTTTTTAAGCAATTAGCATTAGAATATAGCAACGTTTCATCATTATTCATTAATCTGTTTAAAATAGTGGGTAAAAGAGATTTTTGCAACATGGCCCTGGTTGATCTCGTATACTCTGGTGCCACCCGCTGGCTGTTTTTGTAATAACTACCATTGCTTTTAGCGACCTATTCAGTTCAGAGGCTGCATCAAAGTATTCTGTATGCTCTAGCATAAAATAAAAAAAAATTAAAAAAATTATAAATACGTTTTGGGGACCATGGTATTATTTAAAATAGAATGTATTTATAAGTTTTTGGGAGCAAATGAGTTAAATCACATTATGCATATTCTAAAAATCAACAGGCTCTCGCTCATAATTTTTTTTTGAATGGCTGTCAGACTTAGAAAAGTTAAATTAGCCCCGGCAGCAGTTTCATGACATAAAATTGGGTGGACATGTCTATAATAGCAGGATGCACAAAAATGTCTCAAGGATCCATGGCTAAAATTAAACAGGAAGTCAGCCATTTTGGGCTTGTACTTTGACAGATTCCTACTAAGGAATTTGCCCAAATCAGAAAAAGGTATTCTCCACAGATTAAATATTTTATGCATTTTGCAGAGCTGTCGAGCCAGATTTTAATTACAAATATCTGAACATCAGAAACAACCCTTCTGTGAGTCACACATTCAGATCAAGGCTAACAATCAACATCATCACATTGACTCCATGTGTGTGTGTTTCCGCTCTGCGCTAGTCACTTGAACTGTCCTTGGTTTTGAAAACGGGCCAAATGTTGCCTGGTCGGGTGGCGGGTGCAGCCTGGAGTAAAGTGGAGATGAAAGGCCTTGCCACAGAGAAGTAAGGCGACCATATTGACGCGTTTGCATTGTGTGAGCGAAAGCCCCTCCTGAACAAACTTTAGCACGTGACTTAGCTTGTTGCTACTATGCAATTTAATGTCAGAATCTGACCCCAAAAAGAAAACAAAATGTGGCCACAAACCTGCTGATATCTTCCATTTTCTCATCTCCCAAGTAGTTGGAATCTTGGCCCTGCGCTTGCTTTCGTTGAAAATCTGGAAAGCATAGTCCGGCATCTCGTCTGCCGTAATATTGGCAGAACTCGTCCACGTCAGCCTGGAACAATTCTGTAAAAAAAAAATAATAATAATAAATAAATTCTAATCAAATATGGGTGGGGACATTTTCTAAACGAAGCTGAGCAAAACAGGAATGGCTTATGAGTTTGGTGTTCATTGGAGAAGAAAAGAGACAAGTGATAGACAGGAAAGGAAAACAAGATACCATATGTGTGCGTTGGGTCAAACCACACCACAACGAGCAGAAGAGACATCTGGCCAAACCAAACGCGGACAGGGGTTTTCAGGCTAAAACTGCAAGGAGGACAGAGACTATAATTTACACCGACGTGAATTTGGCTTCGCTTTTGGCATGTTTGTGTAAATATTCGACTTTGTGAAAAACATTTATTGACAATGTACACCAGCTGTCAGTCTGATATGAGTGCAATGCGCCGTCTCCTGGTGGGTGAGCGAGAAACGAAGACCCTTTTGGAGATCGGAAAGCCTCAGGAACTCAGGGAAATGTTTGGCCTTCGGTATATAATAAACAGGACAGAGTGTGTTTAGGATATTAATATTCTCTTTAAAACAAAACTATCATGTATCAGTCTGGGAGGTCGATTTGAGAACTGCACCGTCAACTTGTCTTTATGAGCAACCAAATACAGTCAAACACTGGCCATTCCATGATGTTGCTTGATTCTGAGGAAAGCAACGGATCTTAAAACATGTGCATTTGTGTACTTAATTTAATAAAAAATAACATACTTTGTTTAAATAGCACTTTTCTAAGTACTCAAAGCTGCTTTACATAGCATAAAAATAAGTAAGGATACATAGTGCGAGGAAAAATACAATAATCAGTAATGAGTGAAATAGTAAAGTGCAACATGCATTTATGGTTATAAAATAACCATAAATTGTACAAACATCGGGATCGCAGATTTAATTAAATAAAGAATTTTGATTAATTAAAAAAAAAAAATCATTATTTTTCATTTTAAATTATTTTGTTTTCATTTTAGATTTTTAGTAGCTTTTTATATTTATGTAAAAAAAATCAGTAACATCACAACATTATTGGTAAAAAAAAATCTGCAATTATTTTAGGAAATTAATTAATGTAAATATTTTGACAAATTTTCAAATCGAGTTCTGCGACACATATTGTTTATTGGAGAAGTTTTCATTGCTGGTCGTTGCCTTAAATCAGTCATTAAATGTATTGCTGTTCACACAAACTATTGGTTCCCTTACTGTATGCAATATGAACCGAGTTACGTCGCAAGCCGTGATTTCTGGCACACCCCTAGTACAGTATGTACAGTATGAATTCTTGTTTCTCTTTGACCGCCCGTAAAACTGATATCTCAGCCACACACATACAAAAACAGCACTGGCACAACATTATTCCTAGTGTGCACTACTTCCGGAGCTCCCCTCGCAAGCTTAAAAACAATCTGGCCAATACTGTTTCCTTTGGTGAAAGCCAGAAGACAGACAGACAGACAGGAGTGGGGGTGAAAGCAAATCCACCCGTGATAAAAACACAAACAGGGTCCTACCCCGACCCCTTTCTTTCATCTGCCACTGCAAGGGCTGACCGCAGCAAAAAAGTGGAGGTGATAGGATATCCCCCTTGAACATCTAAACACAACACGGAGATCAAAGTAGCACAGGAACACAAGCGCGCCGGCTATACCACCCACCCGCTTGTGTCCGCAGTTATCTTAAGCACGCTGGTGTGGGAGCTTGGGTCAGGGGAGGGAGGGCAAGGGTAAGAGGGGATGATGGTGATGGTGGTGCGAAGGTGGGAGCGAGGCCAAATGGAGGGTTTCACAAGGGCTGGTGTGACATAAATGCCACTAAATAGGAGGGGTTGAACCGAACAATCGAATAGACGACTTTACTACTTCACACAACTATGAGTTTTGGCATCTTGTCTTTCAATCGGCCAATTTACAGAGAATTTTCAACTGGGCTGACCCCAGATGACTTTTACACAGAGATCCTGCAACAGAAACCTTTCACACACAAGTCAGTGAATGTGGGATGTTTTTTGTCCTCCTCGCTACGTGACCCTAATAACACCATCATACTTCTACGGCCCTTAATCAAGTCTCCATTGGAAAGCATCTCCAAATTTGGCCATCTTAGGTCATGAGTCATGACGCACAAGTGAGCTGGATTCAGCACCAGTTCGCCCACTAAAGGCCACATGAGCAGGTCGCGGGCCTGTTTGAAAAATAGCTCAACATTTGTGGGACATTGTGATTTCCTCGGAATTTGAAAAGAGATTTATATAAATAATAGATTGTGGTGAGAATTCATAAACATCATCAGTGCCTTCACAAAGATGAATTGAATATCATTTATTATTAATAACAAAATTGACCTGTCAATTTGACCTTTTAAGAGTGCAAGTTCATCTGGTAGCCCTTCATATTGTTCACTATGAAAAAAACTAGCTCAGTTTCAACAAGGGTGGTGACTCCTAATATACAGTCTTGAGTAAACTTAACGCCTGATTTTGGAATGTGGGAGTAAGCCAGAGTTAATTAGTAAATAAATAAATAAATGAAGAAAGAAAGAAAAACGAAAAAAATCAGAGGTGAGCGCGTCAATGAATTTTGAATCGTCAACAGTCGGGTCACCCTTCCGTCATCGTCAATCTGTCAATATTTCAAACGGAACCGTCACTCCGTCATTCGTCGATTGCTTAGCAAAGTGAGCATCCGTCAATGTTCCCGCCATTCGAAGAAAGCATCCGTCAATGTTTCATCAATCGTTCGTCAATCCGTTAGCAAAATGTGATTGACCGATTGACGATTACTTTGACAAACGAAAAAAACCCTTCCGTCCATGCTTAGTTAGTCAATTTTTAGAAGTTTCCCATCAATCGTAAACAAAATGGGCATCCGTCGTTGATGGAATGCCCACCTCTGGGAAAAAATACAAAATAAATGAATTAATAAATAAAGACAGAAGAAAAATGTACACAAGTACAAAGAGAAAAAGCAAACCTCAGAGCTACGAGGCAAACGTGCTAACCACTCAAACACTGTGCTGCCGAAACACATTTTTTGTGTTAAAGTCAAACATTTGCAAAATTGGGAGATGCTTCTTATCTGATCGCGGTTAAATAACATGTCAATCAATGTACGCTATTCCATAAACGTGTGATTTTCAAAATCTTCTTGTCCATTTTGATGTGAATAGAAAGCAAACTTGAACAGAGCAAAGGAGCGAGTGAGTGAGCGGGCATGCTGGCAAGAGGCAGCACGAGAGTGAGTGAGCGAGCGAGCGAGCGAGGGAGAGACAGAGAGAGAGAGAGAGAGACAGAGCCTTGTCCATATTCGTGGCTCCCCAGCGCTGAAGCTTCCATCTGGTTATCTTCCAAAGGCAACCTGGGTGGCCCGGCCCAAGTACTTGACATCTTGATGCACTTCAGCAGTTTTACATACACACTGGCTTTGTAGAAAAATAAATGTGTCATTCGTCACCACATATGCTGATCTGTGGCGGCGGGGGCCCGCGAAGAAGGAGCACAACACGGGCTGGGAGAAAAGGGGAGGAGGGGACTCGTCTTTTCAGCTTTTTTTTTTTTTTTTTTTTTTTTATAATGCTTTGACTCCCTGAGCCCACATGTGTGTCAGCTCCCGGGCAGTAACTTCCAACCAACCGCGCCTCCTCTACGCGCCATGAGCTAATGTCGCAGCATGTGCCCGCCAGCGCAGACAAGGACGAGTTATGCTGCAAAGTTTCATATTCTGTAGTGGAGCATATGCGGGCAGGGTATTTGATCACGTTTTGGAGCGCCGTAAGTTCCAGCGAGACTGTGTGAAATTTTTACTGCAGCATCAATTATATATTTGTGACATTTAACAAGAGCTTAGTAGAGATTTAGCATGACTAAGCCTAAAGAATTCCTTCTCCTGTTATATACTATTTATCCTGCTTTTGTCTTAACGATACTTGTCACAAGTGTCGCTTATTCGCCGCCATGGAGACGATGATTAGTGACTTTTTGAGGAGGGTCTTCTCTTTAGCCGCCAGCTGATGAGCTGTGAACCTAGTTTTGTTCTATTTTAAATATTGACATGGTACCCAAAACGTATTTATACATTTTTTATGTCTTTTTATGCATACACAAGGCTTTGATACAGCCTCTGACCTGAAGAGGTCACTTGAAGCAATGGTAGTTATTACAAAAAACGGCCAGCTGGTGTCGGCAGAGTATAAGAGATCAGCCAGGGCCATGTTGCAAAAAAGCTCTTTTACCCAGTTTTGAACAGGTTTCTAAATAATGATGAAACTTGACTATATTCTAATGCTGACTGCTGCACTTTTTTTTCCTGATGAAAGAAGAGATTGTAATCTTTATTTTGGTAGGTTCCATGTTTTTATAGCAATAGAACGCAATATTCTGTGGGCCTTGCAAAATCAGTCAAAATACAGTAAAACAGCCGGGAGCGAAGGGGGTTGCTTCGGTGAAAAAGGCTGGGAGTGAATGAGTTAATCAACCGCACATGTCATTACGTCCTCTCCAGAACATTTCCTACTTCCCCGTAACAGCGGTACACATGACAACTGCCTGTAACAAAATATCGGACGATTATTTTTTTTATCCACAATTTTTAGATGTCAGAATACGATCATTTTCCACATTTGTTATTTTAAAAATTACTTCTACAAAATCTTGCTGTGATTTCTTGTTCCATGACTGCTTGCTTGCTTGCTTGGGCTTATGTTGATTTTTGTTAGCGCTCATCATAATTGTTTGTTTTCACACCCACCTGCACCATCGTATTTTCCACGCTGATGTCAGTTGGTAACACAAACATGTGCGCGTGTGTGGTTGCGACAATCAAGGTCGGGAAAACATTGCCCGTGTTTGTGATTCTAATTCAAATAAGCTTCCAACAAAAAAAAAGACACAAGGGAGTGAGAGGATGCGTTGAAAAGCAGAAAAAGGGAGGACAAGCTACCAAACAAACGAGGGGTGGTCGGCAACAAATCAAGGTGAGGTCAGATGAGGTAAATCGCCGGATAAATAAATCCGCACGGAACAGCTGACCGACTGTAAGTGAATCTTACAGGGTAAACCAAACAAAGACTGTCGGGATTATTTACCCGGTACGTGTCCCCGGCAGGTGTAGTAGAACTCGCGGCAGAAGTCCTGGCAGAGCTGGGGCAGGTCGGGCTCCCTGTGTGGCATCCTGCCGGGGTCCGACGGGTGGAACAACACCTGCGCGTTGGGGGAGCAGCGCGCACACTTGATCTCCTCCAGCAGACGACCGCATTCTGTGTTGTTGGTAGAGAAGATCTGGAGACCACACACACACACACACACACACACACACACACACACACACACATAAGGACCAATGCCTGATTAATGTTTAGCGTTGATTTATCGTGTTAGGTTGGAAAAATGGAGTGCACTACTTGGCCTGTTTGCTGTCTCCACCCTGTTCCAAATGAATATGCATATAGGATTGAAGCTCAATAAACATTTGAGCTTTTTGTTTATCTGGTAAAGTATTTGCAAATGTTGTTTTTCCTGTCGATTTTTGACTGACTGATTCAAGGGAAATTGGTTAAGGACTAGAGGTTGTTCCACATAATGAGCAAGTTACACTTAATGATTCTTTTTTTGTTGATGACAAGCAAAGTATATTCCGATGACTTTCCAAAGGAATGACAACTTTGGGCATCTCAAGAAAATCATTGCGCTTTAAAGGTGGGTTACGGAAAAGCCTTATTCACGGGTGAATGCCGTGCTACTGGATGGTTCAGATGGATGGAGCTCTGGATGGTTGGTGGATGGCCAGCATGTCCCAATAAGGCCGCAATGTCAGTAAGGAGGCTGTGGCGTGATGTTTTAAGGCTGCAATAACAGGGAGTGAGGTGATAGGTCCCTGTAGAATGTCTGCAGGCTTCTGACTAACCATTTCCCTGTCATAGTATAAAAAAGAAGCGGTGCCTTTCCGCTTTCAGAATAAGATACCATTTTAAGCCGTGGCTTATGGGAAGCTCTATGAGAGTAGATGACGTCAACTCGGGTAAGGCAATCCTCAAATGACTTTAGATTTTGAGAGAGGTTGAGGCACCCATAAAAACCCAAACAGAAATCAGTCACCCCAGACATATACAGACATCACTTCCGACTATTGCAGAGCTCGACACTGACTTTTTTTCACAGGTAGCATCAGCATATGATTTGATCTAGGGGGGGTCGGGGTCAAATAGGCGACCATTTTGGTCACAGCCTCGAGCTCTGTCTTCTAAACTATGAGTAAATAAACTCTAAGGCACCTAGCTCAATCATGGTCTCTACCTGAACTGACAATGTGTCCCAATAACTTCAACATAAATGCTTCACCCCAAATATTGTACATGCGTGGTACTCTCTGCAGAATATGGTATGGGTCGTAAGTAAAATGGGTGGTATAGTAAATTAGAGACCACACCACAAATGAAATCTGCACAGACCATTTTAAATGACCAGCAATAATACACCACAGAGAGACAGTCAAGGCAAAACACGTTCAGACACCACCATTATCAACTAAATAAATATAAATAAATAAATATAATATATATAATATATAATATATATATATATAAAATATAATATAATATATCAATATAAAATAGCAGCAATTGCAATAATGGCCACTGCTCAAACTGATGCCGGGACCAAATTGCTTGCCAGGTGTGTCATCTAATTAAAAAGATAATAAAACACCACAAATACACACCTGTTACAATCTACAGTAAAAAAAAAACAACAACAACAAAAGACTCATCCTAAACACACGCTTGGCACTCTCTCTTGGTATGAGTAAAACGGGATCATAGCACAAAGCAGCAACTGCACTGTCATTTTTTATTTTGGTCGAGTTGTGCTCTCAAGGACAAATCGACATCACTCCACTAATTGTTACTGGTAGCCATACCCCATTTTCCCCACATAAAGTTCGACAGTAAATTAGCTCGTCTGGAGCACCAAATTATCCCTTTTGGTTGGCTAAAGTTTTTATTTTTTAAAAAAAAAAATTAAAACGACTCCCAGCCGCATGACACGTGTAATGAAGGAAGCAAAAAATACGAGCTCGACTTCGGGGGATCGTTAGTAGCCCGAGCGTTAATCCGAAAAGAAATGAACAGGATTATTTATGTAACAAATTAGCTGCAATAAAACATAATGTAATCTGGTTTGGGTCAAGAGCGGTTGCCGCTTGGGCAAGCAGAGGAGGAGGCAGAGGCAGGCTGGCAGTACTTTGCTCTGTGTGAGGTCCGTGTGTAAACACAAATGTAGAGATAGACAGGCACATCGTTCCCTCTCTCTGGTATCAACAAATTAGCAGTCTGTCCAAGTCAATTAGCCGCGAGGACCCAAGGCCAACATAAGGACGCCTTACACTTTTCCCTGATTGCGGAAACAAAACTGCCACTGAGGGGGAAAGACGCTCTTTTTGGAAGACGTGTTTACCGGGAAAAAAAAGGTAGCAAGAACAACCAGCGCCAAGCTGATTATGCTAACGTATACGGAAAATTGCAACACGACACAGTGGAACCTCAAAGTTCGAACGGCAAAAAGCTTGTGCAAGCTTATTGGTGGATCTTTTTAACTGAAACTTGTCAGCCAATCATAGAAGTGGTTCCCGGAGTAGCAGATGAAATTGTGGAGATAATCACGATGTTATGCATATGCGTTTTTAGACCAGATTTTCCAAAGGCTATAACACACAAAACAAACTTTAGACCAAACAAAAAATTTAATTTCTACGGAACAAAGGTACACTGGTTGAAGTGGCCATTCCTACCAGACTTATCTTTTTGACAGACTGCCATTTTGGGGGAAATCTTGTCACGAGGCTAACATAAAGATTAATATGTCGCACAAGAACTCTGTGTAACAAAACACAAGTGTCACACAAGACATCAGCAAATTTTGCAAGTCATCAGCCCAACTAGCATCAAAGGTTTTTGCGCCACTTATTCAGTCCAGGTAATTGAGTCGACTACTTTTGCTGGTAATCTTAGAGTTACTAGTAGCTATACGTGTCGTCACTTGTTATCAATATAAAGACTACTTAGTGAATTTTAGTGAATGTATGTGCAATCAAGGTTAGCGCAGTGTTTCATGTTTTTTTTTTTTTTACAGTGCTTAATTCAATACTTGCAAAAACAAAAACCTGTTTTCAAATCCAAACATTTGTCTCCGTTGCCTAAAAGGTGAAGCCTCGCACGTGTTCGTCTGTACGCCCCACAGCGTGGTGGGCATGCCTGCCCTCCCGCTCTAAATTGCCTAGTGACTCCGAGTGGCGTGAGCTGGCAAAGGTTCCACTGCGAGTAGCATTCGTGTGCTCTCAGGCGTGCCCCGCATCCATATGTTGCCGGGACAGACTCCAAATTTTTGCCGTCCAAAAAGCGGAACAAGCAAGGCTTTGTGTTTGTGCCCCTTTTTTTTTTTTTTTATGGCAGTGGTCAAGCAGCAATGTAAAAAAAAAAAAGTCAGTCACGGTGATGTATTTTGAACACCTTGGAATTTTGACACAAATGGGACAGCGGATCAACGTTTTTGGGAACAATATGCTTTAAATATAAACATTTTGATCACCAAACAGTTATATATAATTATGTGTGATGTAAGCATTTAATGTGGACTTAACTAGACCTCCTATTTAAAAGGAAGGAATAGGATTGGGCCACTTGGATCACGTGGTGCGAAACTGTGAGGGGACAAAGACTACTAAATTGGCTCATCTTGCATAATTTTTTGCTCGATAGTCACCAATACGCAAGCTTAATGTAAGACTTTCAACCAGAGCTGGTGATTAGGACTTTGATTTCCGTGACTTGTTACGCATTTGAGTCCATATGTTGGGGAACTTCAGGACAGACAAACTACTAAATTAGCCTTTAACACTAACAAATACGATAACTCCCCCCCCCCCCCTTAGAGTGTTTTAACTAAACGGTTGACCTCAGCATTGCCTGTTCAGGTAATACCGTTTATGGTCCACAGTTGAACATTTGCAGCAATTTTAGGATACCAAACCACTCTCCAGACGTCTGAAAAGAACACTTGTCAGTTATTCAGTGGAAGCAGTGGTGTAGGCAACACTAAGCTCCAACAAAACACTTGTCCTCTGGGGAATAGGTGTAAGTTGGTTGGCAAAAGAGGAGGGGGACACTCCCAAAGGCATTAACACTTGGAGGGGTTGATGACTGGGAGAGAGAGGGGGGGGTGGGGGTGATGTTCTCCAGCTTCTCCCATTAGCGAAACCAACAAACACAATGGCCTTGTTATTCTTTGGCCATAATCAGAATGGGCTCCGTGTGTGGGCAGTGTAGCTGGGAGGAGAAGTCGACTCTTTCAAACCCCCCCAACTCCCTCCCCTCTCTCCTCGCTTATTTGCATGACTTGAGGAAATTAAATGATGCAATAATATGCCCCCCCCCCCCCCATTTACTTCTTTTTACACTCACTACCAGCCAGGGGCCCCTGAATGATTCCAGGAGTGGTTTTACATGAAAATGGCCGTTATTCAAGGAGGGCACATTCAAGAATGACATTTCACGAATATGTTGATTGAAGTTAGTTTTTGACTCACCTACAGTAACTTACTTTGCGCCACTGATTTAATTGTCTGTTGTTTTATTTATTTTTAAAAATCATAAATGCAGATGCGGTGAATTGTGTTTAAGTAAATAGGCCTATAGTAGGACAGTGGGGGGCATTTAGAAATGACGTTATGTTGACTCACCTATTTTTTTTGTTTTGTTTTTTGCTCCGCAGAATAGTCTCGAAGAATCTCGCATAAACACGTAGTATATATAACATGATGCTGCCAAAGTTGTTAAACAAAAAAGAAAAGAAAAAAACATTATTGTTTTAGCTTACCTTTTACGTGAATATTTTAGATGGTTGGAAGGCGTTCAAAAACGACACGGACTTTGTTACAGTTTGTGTTTTTGGCTCACCAGGTTATTTCACATCGAAGAACAGTCTGAACAGACAATACACGCATAAAGTTGATAACGAGACAAAAGGGACGTTGTTTAATGAGTAGTCAGGTGACATTAGGTGAAACGCGCAGCGTGAGGACAGTGGAGGGACATTCAAGACCGGCGCATATGACAAGCGTATATTTTTGACCCACCCAAGTGATTCTACTTCACTCAATGGTCAGTAAATCCTCACTAAACATGTAATACAACAGAAAAAATGTGTGAAAAGTTGGCAGACAGGCATAAATGTCAATTATTGATGAAGTTTCTTAGCTAACGCTTGCTCGCACATACGTCGCCGTCTCAATTTTAAGTCAAAATTGGTGCTGGGGAGCATTCAAGAACGACACAGTTGTTAAAACAGTAAACGCAAAACTCACAAAATAACAGACAACTTGCTGTCAAATTTTTAAACAGATGTTGTTGACTTCGTATCCCGGTTGCGTATGGCTTACCTTTCGCCGGTAAAACCCCGCAGTAAAGCCAAACCAGCTGTCACCCATGGCAACGACCTCGCCCACACGCCAAGCGGCAGGTAACGTAAAACGTTTGCAAAGTGACGTAAACAAAACATTTTAAAACATTTCCCCGCACGAAAACATCGCTTTACGGTACAACCCGAGCGCACAGTCGGGAGGCAAACCACCACCCCCGAAAACCACAATAAAACAGCATGATGAAGGTCGTAAAAAGCCCCCAAGCTCCGCTGTTGTAAAGCTTACCCGGGCATCCCTGCGGTGCACGATCTGGAACGCGGCTCTCCGGGTGGGACAGCATGAGACACGCGGGTAGAGCCGGTGGCAAATTTCGCCTCCGCCGCCGGTTGCGGTGGTCGTGGAGGTTGTCGTGGAGCCACCGCCGCCGTCCAGTAGCACTTTCCTCTCGCGCTTTTTGAGGCGCTTGGGCAGGCTGCCGTCGTAGCAGCGTCGCCGCCTGGCGCTCAGTTCGCCACCGCGCTCGGGTCCGAATTTGGCGTCTCCGCACTCCCAAACATTGGCGGCGATGGCCAGCACCAGCACGAATTGCAAGTGCTTCATTGTTTGTTTTTTTGTTTTTATTTTTGAAATAACTTAATTTTCACCCCAAAAAATCAGAAAGATCCAAACAAATAAATCCACAATATTTCCAAAAACAGGCGAATGCTCAAAAAAGAGAAAAAGCAAGTTCTTATATTAGAACGCTATATATGTGTGGAGTTTATTACATTTACAAGTACCAGCATGCTGCAGGTGTCTGTCTCCTAATAACAATAATAATACATATTAGCGGTTTCCCAGAAAAAAAGCAAAAAGAAGGTGATAATTTATCCACAAAAGCAGAGTCCGGGCGTCCCTTGCCGATGATAATAATGATAATCCCTCGGTATGTGGATGCATTGAGGAAAAAAAAAAAGAACAAGGAGAATGGACAGTAAAAGTTCCTTCTTCTTTTCTGCTTGTCTTGAGGAGCGCTCACATGTTTTGCTCGTGCGCTTTCCTCCTTTTTAACCAGCGCGCGAGAAGAGTGTCGTGACGTATATGCTCGGCGGGGGCGCGCGCAGCACACACACAAACGCACGCACACACACACGCACGCACGAGGTCGACGGTCACCTGGCTGCAAGAAAGAGTGAGTGCGCACATATAAGTGTACATGCATACATAGTCCACATTTGCGTTTGATATTGGCATTCAAAGAAAATCTGCCTGTTTTCTATACATACAATACTGACCTACAATGTAATTATTAACACAAATAAGCAAGGATATTGACTGTAATGTGTGCTATTTTAGTTTTTTAAGTGAATTATTTATGACTACAGTTAGTCCCCCACCAGGAAATGATGGAAACGATCCTTTCCAGGGTCAAATTGTGCACGTCATACAGTCTTTATTTGAACTCTGCAGGTGTTCTCCACTGTCATTAGTGTCAAACACGCTAAAAAAAATAAGACAACTCCCAATCGAGTCTTAACTCAAGTGACAATCTGTAATTCGGGGATGATTCATGTCATAGATTAAATTTTGTAACAAATTTCAATGTCAACGCCGCACACAAATCTAAATGAAGTTCACCACTGTTAATATTTAAAATCAACACATTTTAGAGCGTGCGATTGCCATGAAGCGAGTCAGCTAATGGAAAGAATGCAAAGGGTGGAGATATTTCTCTTAGTTTTGTGATCTGTTCTTTTTGATGGTGTGTCAAATGAGAGTGGGTGCGCCAGATGAGATGTTAAAGGGGGTTTGCAGCATTACCAAAAAAAAAAGAAGGGAAAAGCCGCATTGCACAGAGTTGAGCCGGCGATTGTAAAGAATGCAGAAGGTCGGGGGATAATGGGGATGCGTCTTCCTCATAGCCGGTCATTTCTATAATTGCCCACAATCAAACCGGACCCCACTCCTGGAAGTGGAGACCCCCAAGTAAGAACAGGTGCCAATTCTCTTAAGGACAAAAAAAATTGGATGTGTTGCTTCCCGTAATCGCCACGCTCATCACCTCTTGGATGGCTGTTGGGTGACTCTTTAGAGGGACTGAAAGGGGATTTGTCCCACATTGAGGAGAGTATCAAGATAATCAAAGACGCCTTACACAAGGGCAACCAAATGCCAGGCAGCGGAGTCGGTATTATGTATACTTTTCATGTACTTTTTTTAAAGCCACATCCTCTGCATCATCCCGGTGTAATTGGTGCACCCCTTCTCCTTCCTTCCCAAAACAAAACAAAGATATCCCAGCTTTCTGCACCTTTTGCCAAGCAGCTTTTCCTGTACTCGCACACCCCCTTCAATATCCCAATGTGGTTGGCGCACCCCTTCTTCTTTCCTCACACCCACAAAAATAAAAACATCCCAGCCTTTCGCATTTTTTCAGCTCTCCCCCTGCATTTTTTTAAATGCCGCATTGCCGCGCACCCCTTTAGCATCTTGACATAGCACTTTTGTGTACCACGTCAAAAACGACCAAAAATACATCAAAACTACTACTTGTTACTGTTTTTATTGATTAGATTAAAATCTTGACCCCCAGTTACCTCCTTTCAGCATATTGCATCTCTTCCTGCACTTTTTTTTTTTTAACTTCGCACCCCATTCAACACTCCCCTCCCCCAAAAAAAACTCTCCTTTACTGTATTCACACTCCCTTAAAACATAAAAACTATGAGAAAAAATTAATGAAAATTTTAATCAGGCCGGTGCACTTTTTATGTGGTGCACCTTGGGTGTGCACCACCATTTGGGTAAATTTGGGTTGCAGAAAGTCTGTAGCTTCAGTTTGGGAGTGCGCGACGAAAAAAACATGTGGGATGCAGATGTGGAGCAGAGGGGAGCACATCTGCTGAGAGATAGATCATTGCATTCACACACACACACATGCGCGCGCACACCCACACACACACACATATCTCTTGTCTTGCAAAACTCTCAATTTCCAAAGCAGTCTCATTCCTGGTTGTTGTCTTGCAGTTTTATTGCAATTGCTACATTGGCTACACGTGAAAGAATTCCAAAGCTTCCTTTCCGAATTCCCTTTCCAGCCAATAGCAAACTCGGTTACGTGCGCCAAGTGCCAAAATGTGAAGTATTTGTTTTGATGTTGTTGGTGGTATGTTAGCTTGCATCATTTTGCAAAAAAATGACCGACATTCAATGTCTAAGAAACGGAAAAATGCATTAAATCAGATGCTAATTAGTGTTTCCTCAGTTCGTTCTCACTGAGGGCCAAATTATGTCACGGTTGCCGTCCAAATTGTCTGGGATTTTATATTTTCCCCATTTGACCGATAAATATTGTTTCATTTGCAGATGTAACTGTTGCTGCTATTATTATAAGTGGTTTTGTTGTTATGATTAATAGTGTGGTTTGTTGTCCCAGAAAAGGTATAGCAGTAATTATAGCCTGTTTTGAGGGACAAATGAGGAAAAAATGCACAGTTAAAAGAAAATAAGTCCAATATCAATTTACTTTTCACTGCCCCTTTTGAATATTTTGATCAACAAAATGTTATGAATTTAATCAATAAAAGAAAATTTTTGCATTTAGCGTTACCGCAAATAGCACACTATTTTTTTTTTTTACAAAGGCGGGAAAAAAGGGTGACCATCCAATCAAAGGCATGGACGTACATGGCAGCCATATTGGTAGGGGCGACTGTCCCTCTCATCGCAACTCAACTTTATTTTTAGAGTACATTAAAAACCACCATAGCTGCAAACAAAGTGCTGTACATAAAGTAAAATGCAGACATAAAAAAAAAACTAGCGCTTAGTGGGAGGTAATTCCAAAGAGAGGGACTGGCAACAGAAAAAAGCTCGATCCCCTCGGAGACTCCGCTTTGACCTCTGTATCTCCAGTAGCCTCTCGTCTGCTGACCTGAGGCACCGGGCAGGTGTGTAGGACTCAGAGAGATAAGGTGGGGCAAGATCATTTAACAATAAATAAACAATAAATAAATAAAATAAACTTATAATGAACTGTAAAGTGAACAGGGAGCCAGTGAAGAGAGACCAGAATTTGAGTTATGAGCTCCCTCCTACGAGCTCCATTTAAAAGATTATCAAAGGTAAGCGTAGACATTAGGGGTGTGCCAAAAAATCGATTCTCATAAGAATCGCGATTCTCATTTAGTACGATTCAGAATCGATTTTATATGTCCCATTTAAATTATTTTATACTGTCTTGCCTTTGTCTGTGTGTGCATTTATTTGGCGCGCTGTTCATGTTGTACCCGGTTTGGCCACTGAGGGGCAGTGTGGTTCCACGCGGTCTAATAAACTGTTAAGTTGTAGCCACATTAGAGAGTCAAAGGAAAAAGTCACAATCAAGTTATTCCAATAAAAGTTTTTTTGCAGCGTGGAGTCGTTCTTTTGAGTGATAAAAGTGCAGCGACTAGCGCGCTAATTAGCATTAGCGAATCAGACTGGAGTAGATCATTACAATTCCTTGCACATCTATAGATTGAAGCAAAAATCAATGTCAATCAAATCATTCTGAATAAAAAATCGCTCTAAATCGAAAATCTATTCTGAATCGAATCGCAGGCCCAAAAATCGGAATCTAATCGAATCGTGAGACATTCAAAGATTCCCACCCCTAGTAGACATTAGCTTAGCATCACTGTCGGCACGCATCTCCCCATAAGAAACAGTAAAGTACGTTTGCATAAACTGTACGTTTTCAAGCTTTTTTATATTTATTTGCAATAATTTTACACTGTACTGGGTATTTATAAGTCACGTAAAAACATTTATTTATTTTTTTAATTATTTTTTTACAATTTAACAGACAATCGGCTCTCAAGTACGACCCCTTCACCCAATTCGTCCGTTAAATCGCGCTTCCCCTGTAGTGAAAACTCTTTGCGGATGACTAGAAATATGACATAAAAATAATAATTACGACTTATTATTGTCACCACAAAGCCAAGTTGAATCCGCTGTCTTATTTCTGCAGTGTCAGTAGGGGAAATTATCCCGTGTGACCCTGTAAGGACATCCCAGAGGATGCTGGTGAGTTCGTAGCCGCACGAGGATCAACACCGCAAGGTCGGAGCTCCCCCAGAATGAGCAAATATCCGCGTTATGATCCTTGTCTTCTTCCATTGTTTGCCTCATAACTCAGACTGATGACAGAGCAACCATTTGTGCTTTCTCAAAAACCGCAAGCGGAAACCGCCAAACCTCTGTGGGTCGGAGTAAAGGAGAACAACAACAGAGGAAATTATTTTTTTGTTTCAAGAATTAGTATCTATTCAACTACCAAATCTTACCTTGAACGTTAAAAAAACACCTATACAATAAATCAGTAACAAGTACAGTAATAATATATTATAATAATAGCAATAAAAAAAAGGATAAATTAAAAATTAGCTGCTGTTCCTGCTGTGTGCGCCTTTGCCTCTTAGGGGCAGTGTGGTGTGATGCATGCAAGACACATGCTTACATTAAGATTAAAAAAAGAGTAGAAGAAGAAAGTTCTGATTGCACATTATCACCATTTTTTCACAGATTAGGAAGCATATATCCCTGTGAGTATTGTTAATAGTACCTATCTGTATTTGTTACGACAAAATGTTTGTGTTAATATTCATTATTTGAAATAATATCACTTTAGAAGTCGATGCTAATTTCCTATTAGCCAGTCCATAGGATTTACTATTAGCATTAGCGCTGATGAATGGTGATGCTTCTAAAATGAAATGTGTTGTATATAAATATACAATGTGTACAATTATATTGTGTTGACTTTTTAATGGCAGAGATGTCATTAAAAGCTTAACTCACGCTCAGGGAGGGCAGAAGAACATTCTTCGCATACTTGCTGTAAGCAACATGCTATATTCATGAATTAGCACCCTTGGCGCCATTTGGCACATTAATAATATTTCGACTTGTGACAAGTCAAAATTGATATCATGATTACATTTCGATTAAATGCCCAGCCCAACTACACCATCAATGTTTCCACATTGTGCAACCTTTAGGGCGTTCAAGGTTTATTTGTGTCATCTTGAGTGTGATACTAATCGCATTCCTGCCTTACCCGCAAGCCCGACGGCATGACATCAGCCGCCAGACGTCCCGCAACTCGGCTCTCAGCACACAGCAGCATTGTGTTACGCTCGCACCTTCCTTTTAACGTTTGGCAATTGTCTCTGCCTGGAGGCATCCAGCGCCATGAATAGCCTTTAATGAGCCCAGGCCATCTGTTTATGAACGCTTCGGGGTGATGCGGTGACGCAAAATGGGATCCAGTAGCCCCCTTTTCCCCCAGCTGTGTGAACAGTCCGGAATACAGCAGGACATTTAAACGCAGCGTCATGCGCGCTGAGTCAGCCCGGGCCGCCTGCCCGATGTCAACAGTCACTAAATCAGCGACTCGACGCGCCGGACCACACCGGCTTCACCTTTCGATCTTTCCTCCGTACCACCCCAGAGTGTCCTCAGGCCGTGTTTGACTGAAGCGTACACACGGCGTGACTAAGCCCAGCCACCCAAGGACTGCTTGGCGCGCTGGCACGAGATGTTTGGGCCTAAGTACAGTGCAAACGCGGCAAACGGAGCTTCGGGGGGTGGTGAGGGGTAGTGCCGTGTTCGACACCCCTGGGAAATGGTGACTGAGCCAAGTTTCCACCAAGCTTGGCTTGCGATTCTATGGAGGGAAGGCGATCGCTGTTGTGGCAGTTTTGCTGGTGGAAGGGTTTAACACCCACACTTTTTGTCACAGTCATAACTATGAGAGTGTTTCAACGTATCTAGTTTTAAACACATTCAATTTCCCCAGGGAAATGGTTGGACACACACACTTTTACCTGTTAGTTCTTTAGGGTTAGATAGATTGCTGGTTCATTAATTATTTAGTATGCTGATTAGCTCACTCCTTACTTTTATTACTCTTTACTTTTATAGTTAGTTATTGAACTACGGTAGTGAGTGAGTTTGTTGCTGTTTTTTGTTTGTTTGTATGATTATTCGCACGTAATTTAGTAAGATTAGTTAGTCCGTAGGTTAGTTAGTTCCAGTAGTCATATCCAACTTTTGTCAGTCAGTCAGTCAGTCAGTTACAATAGCAATAGTTGACATGCTGGTTAGCTTGTTTTTTGTTAGTATGATTATGTGATTATTAGCATCTCATTCATTCATTCATTCATTCATTTTGTTGATATCTTGGTTAGTTAGTGTTTTGTTAGCACATCCCCTAGTTAGTTAGTTGGTTGGTTAGTTAGTTAGTTGGTTAGTTAGATACTATTCTGGTTAGCAATTTCTTTGTTTGTATAACAGCATATCCCTTAGTTAGTTAGTTAGCTAGCTAGTTAGTAAGTTGGTTAGTTAGTTTGTTTTGTTAGCATTTTAGCATGTCTCTTGTTATTTAGTTAGTTAGTTAAAGTTAGCTAAAATGTGGGCTCATTTTGCTAGTTATTTATTTAGTGTTCTATGGTTTGATCCTTTGTCATCTTGTCAGTGTGCTTATTTGTTTGATTTTTTTCTCTGTTTTCAGTTCATTATTAGCTACTTATTATGTTTGTTCATTCTGTTGTATGTTTTTTTGGTTTGTATGATTCTAGTGTATCCTTTTCTATCCATTCTGCTAATCTGGCGACCCCCATCATTTCTTCTGTCTGTTTCCAAGTGCTTATTTTTCATCTATCGCGCATGTCTTTCCTCATCTCAAAGCAAGAAGACATTAAGCACCACCGTTGACCAGCCGGGCCCCGTTGCTTGTGGCTAACTGCCTTTGTAGTGGGCTTAACAAGTGGTGGTGGGGGGGGGGGGGCATTTCCTCCCCAGCCACAGTCTTATAATAGAAGACCAGGGCCCAATCCCCAACTGGCACGTGAGAAGTTAATGCTCAGCCCAGCGATGACTGTGGCCATTCGCTGGTAAACGCTTCCATCGGGTTACACCGGTCCCAAAGTAGCAGTGCCTGGGCCATCGCTCAAATTGCGGTCTATTACTGAAAATGTTTTTTTTGTTTTAGTTTTTTTAACCGCATCAGTGGTTTGAACTGTGTACTGGTGTGGGCAGCGGCGATGGTGGTCCCTGATTGTCCAAATTAAAACTCCTCCTCACCACCTCGGGCCCTCGTGGTGAGCCATCAGGTATCCTAAAAGGAGGATAAGGAGGAGGCCAGATTAAATTCCAAGACATCTCGGATTTATTACACTGTTTCTGACGCCAACTCTGCAATTCAAATTCAGTTTGAGTTGTGTTGTTTTGGCATATTTGAGAATTTCAAGCTGATAAGACTTGATGCTTTTCCCAAACTATGATGACTAAGAGGGCTCACGGGGGTGCGCGACAACTTGCAAATGCCTGTAATTTTAATTAGATATTGTTTTACCACAATGCCCTTCAATTAGCATCAGTTATATGCGTATTATTTGCTATTCAAGGGCCGTGGAGTGACGCCAACAGTGCTACTCTGGGATTCCCAAACGTTGGTGGAAAACATTGACGAGGGTGCGAGACTTAAAAAATTCAGGAAAGGATGATCTCAGATGAATCAAACCCCTCGTATTTCTATTAGGCCAACGTAAAGTGATTTTCCTTCCCCAATATGAAGACTTCAAGGTGGTCCCGGGATGGCGTTTGCCGAGATGATTGGTCTGAAGGCTCGTCTCTGCGCGATTCTTTTTCTCCTTGGACCTTCTCTGATTTTTCTGACTTTGTGGTCGCGCGCCAAAGCCCAGGTGAGGCCGCCCCCGCGCCGAGATCGTCTTACACCCAGAATTTTCATACCGCGGCTTCGGGGTCACCGCGGAAAAGGATTTGATGGAAGCTTTGACGCGACATCCGAACAACGTGCCAGATTTGCTACCGCTGGGCTTCCCCCCACCACCACTTCTCGCTTCTTCTCTAGTCTGACGTCAACACCTTTCATGATTTATGGTCAGCCCTCGACGTTATTGTTACGATTATTCACCGTGTATCCACTGACGCTCGACAGGCTTATGCATAATGCGCCTTAATGCCTCCTCCAGGAGGTAAGGTTCTCATTAGGACTGGAGGGCAGGGGAAGAGGGGGGGGGGGGATTCTGAAGGTGGTCTCCTCGCTGAGGTCGGAGTCTTTTTTCGAGTATGTGCGCAGGTTACCGGGAGGTTATCAGTTCAAACTCGAGTTCAATTACGTCGCAACCTACCACAGTCACTATCGTTCCCCTCTTTAAACCGCACATGTTGGAGCCAAACGTTAGGAAAGGCGTTTGCTACTTTGCTGCTTTTAGTTTAGTTTTTGGGGGGAATTCCGCATCTTCTTTCTGGAAAATTCCGTGGTCAAGTGGCTCGTTTTAAAGGTTTTTAAGATGGCTTGATTTGTATTGTTGGGTACTGTATGTTTAAAAAATAAAAAATAAAATAAAAAATATATATGTATCTTTAAAAACAATTGAATTTCATTAACAACAGCCAAACTGGCTGTAGATCTTTTACCTGATGTCTTTAGTTAAAAAAAGAGAGAAAAGAATGTACATGAAAAAATTACATCAAATAAATAACAAATAATTGGAAATTTTTAAATGATGAAATTAAATTATTATAAAGAGAATTCCAGGCAATTTTTGTATTTAAGTGTCTCATATAAGGGTACACAAAAAAATGTGTGTGCGTGCGTGCGTGTGTGTGTGTGTTGTTCATTAATTATTTAAAATAAATAATTAAATTAAAATATATTAAAATATATTAAAATATATTAAAATATATAAAAATTCATTAAAATTTATTAAATTAAATTATTAAAAATAAAGTCAATAACTATATTAAACAAGGGATAATAAATATGTAAATATTTTCAAATTAGAACTTCATATTGTGTTAGTAGTTAATGTTTTTTTCATTAATTATATATATATTTTTAAGAGCAAAAATTAAGTACCAAAAATATGTAAAACGAATTAATTCCTTTTTAAAATTATTTGTAAAATACATAATTTGTATAATTGATTAAATATTCTATATATAACTAAATCAATCAATAAACAGTAGTTCAAAATTTAGTAATAGTAAAAAAATATATAATAATAATAATAATAATGTGGTTAAAATAAATAAAATATATAACTACTGTATACTGTGTCGAAAACAACAGAAAAAATGTTTGAGGTGAAATTCAGTTCAATAAAAAAAAATACAGTCAGGTGTCTGACATGATTTTTTAAATGACTTTAAAAAAAACAAATACTAATGTAAAAAGTGGACTTAAAAACTAAGTTAAAGGTTAAGTTTAGTGAGTGTCCACATTTTTCATCCATGTGAAACGATCCAATGTTTCTCTCACTAGCTGATATGAATAGCATCTCACTTCATCAACTGGGGTCTGGGGGACAAAACAGCCGCTTCAAATAGGGTCACTGTACGATATGACGCCATATGACATGAAGTGTCGTTGTCCTCGCCACAATTACACAAAACAGTCGCGCAAGCTGCAAAGTCGTTGACCATAAACACGGGCTCTTGTGGGAAAAGATCACGTCGATGAATGAAAAGGATACGCTGGGACAAGGGTGCAAAAGTCTCGTTTATCTGCGGCTAATTGCCAGCTCACAGAACAGGACCTTCCTGTGGATGCGCTGCACTACATTCCACACGCTGATAGCAGTGCAGGACCACCAAGAATTGGAAGGAGACTGCTGGATGTACAAAGACTCTGATAAAATGTTTTCCACTGAGGATATTCCGTACTATGTCAGCAAGGCCTTGATGTCAGTTATCTGCCTTTGCTGTTCGTGCAGAACTCAGCCAAGGAGGGACATTGATTTCAACCAGTGGCGGCTCGTCAATAGAGGGCGCTTGGGTGCCAATGCACATCATTATAAAAATGAACCAACAGGCGTCGCTTTCTGTCGGCGTAAAAAGCAGGATTACAGTCAATAATTTATTACAAACACTATAGTCTCTGCTGAAATACTCCCTATTTTGTGTCCTCTTTCAAATTAACACCATCACAAAATTAATTAGTGTGCTGCTATCTAGTGGTTGACAGTTGAATTACCTGTACACATAATATAAACAATCGTTCGACCAAAACAACAGCTTTAACTGTACGTAAAAATACATAAAATAGCAGGACCGAAAACCTGAAACTGTGATGGAAGGGGGGTATACCGTATATTGCTGCCGTCACAATTCGGTAAATTTAATGGCTTTTTCACAAATAGATACTATTAGTCACTCCCCAGGTGCGTGCATTTAGCAAATTATTGACCAAACATAAATGTTGAAAATGGCTTGCTGTCTTTGACGATGCGATGCTAATACTTGTTTTTTGTCTCTAAAAAGTGATGATTTTGGAGGTACAAGGATTCCACCCACCGGCAAAATCTATCTATCTATCTATCTATCTATCTATCTATCTATCTATCTATCTATCTATCTATCTATCTATCTATCTATCTATCTATCTATCTATCTATCTATCTATCTATCTATCTATCTATCTATCTATCTATCTATCACTAGCTAGCCCTAACCCTAACCCCTCTCGCTAGCTAGCTAGCTAGCTAGCTAACAAACAATTATAAGAATATTTTTGTAAAATAAACAATGTTGCTCTTTTTTAAAACAAAATGTGAGTACAAATGTTTGCCCACCCCCTTTTTTTTTTTTGGAGGATATGTGTGCTTTAAAGATGATAAGAATTGAAGAATCAACATCAAGTCGGTTTGTCTGAATGTGCTTGTGAGCTTCAGTGGTGGTCTTCAGTGAACAGGCGTGACACAGCTTGGACGTGCGCTCCGCTAATACGTTGTAAAACGTGCACGCTTGACTCAGACTTTTGGCAGGCCCAAGTACGAAAGAAGGAAGCGGAGTGGAATCAATCAGTGTTCCTCGGACGCCGTGTCTTTGATTAACGCGGCTTGTCAGGAGTTCAGAGGCAGAGGCGGCATGTGTGTCATTACAGTCCTAACCACCAGCGGCGTTAACTTGACTGAGACACTCAGGGAATGATTGGCAGGTCACATTATATAACTTTGAAAGTAGATTTTGTTTTTCTTCTCTTGCATTCTGTGCCTGTGTATTATTTTTTAATTTCCATAGAAAAGATAATAGCTAAGACTGCTATGTATGCTGCAGTTTGATGATATGATGGTTTGAACTTGGAGTCTGCTAACATGTTGTCTTGGTCACATGACGTTTGCAAAATTAATTTTGTTCGCCAGCAGAGGATTATGTCCAACATGCCAGACCCCTGAGATTATTCAGTTTTTCCATGAACATAATAAAACTATGTTTTGGTTAGCGAAAGCACATACATAGTATTGCAAAAATACAATGGGGGTTTAGTTAACTTTTCATTAAAATCTGATTAATGAATTATTTAATGCTGTGCACCACCGCTATACACGTGGAATAGGGCCTGCTCACGAATAGCGAAAATCCATGCAGAATTGACAGCCATCATAAATGCATTAGAAAAAAATATAAATAAAATTTAACCCAATTAAAAATGGTAAAAATAGGCTGATGATGTTGCATCCAAAATATTCAACAAAAAAATCCACAAACAGATGACTGTAAATGTATTTATATCTGTGTTTTTAAAAATGTGTTTTGAACATATAAATTATTAACAATAACTCAATAAAAATGAATAAAAAAATACATACAAAAAATTCATTAATCTATATTAATTTTACAATTTCAGGGAAAATAAATAATGCAACAAATTATACAGGACTATTAATGCTTGGTGCCCGGCTGGGCAGTAAGTGTGTTTTTTGCGGGCATTAAAAGATTGGTAGAGGATAAGTGTGATTATAACCATAGAACAGAAAACGGAACTTAAACAGCAGATACGAACCAACAAACCCACGCTAGAACGAGCCTATAAAGCAACTACTTATATAATACAGTGGCTAACCTCCTTTTACAATTGCATGAGAGTTAAAAATGTTACTTTTTACAGCAAAGTGGATTTCGATTTTTTTTAGCCTTTCACAACCTTGCCTTGTTTGTTCAATCAGGAGTAATGCGCCAAGAAGTATTTCTCTCCAAAATTTTACTCGGCCGTGCGGACAGCGAGCGGCGTTGAGGTTGGATCCGTCGGGCTTTTTTAACGATGAGCCCGCTGCGGTTTTTTGCTCGGTCACGCCGCGAGTTTGATTGTGCCAGCGCTCCCCATGTTCCCGTTTCGGGACGTTAACAATGGCATGGAACGCGAAAAATACGCTGCACTTGTAGGTTCACGTAAGGTTGCGGAGGTGCGAGATGTCAGATATATATATATATATATATATATTTATATATATATATACAGTGCAGTATATAACTAAAAAACTTACTAATGAAAAATTCAATATATATATATATGTGTGTAAAAAAAATTAAATTAAAATTAAAAAATAAAAATAGAAAAATTCATATATATATAATTAAAACATAAAAACAAAAACTAGACAAAAACAGCCTGATTGTTTTTATGAGTGCACCGTACCTTACGTGATTATCATAAAACAACCCCGTGTGACTGTCTCAGATAAATATCTGTTTATGCTGAACAGAGAACCATCAGGGTTTCATTACTTTACAAACTGCAAATACAAAGATTAATGGCAAACACGTTCAAGTTTATTAAAGCGGGAATTCAGAACCTACGTCGCTTTTGTGTTTCGAGGCCAACATTCTACCTTGACACGCGGCGACTAAATAATGTATACAGATTATGCCAGTGTTTAGCAGGTTGTTTGGACTGGCTGGTAAATATTTATTGGGGGTAGTGGTGTTAGCAGGCATGCTCATGTCTCTGGTTCAGGACCAATGAGGGGGAGGGGGTGGGTAAGCTGGTAAAGTCATTGCCACCGTCCTGTGATGCTCACTCGTGACCCTTTTACCATTTAGGGGGCCCTGGCCTGATACCAGTGTTATTGACCCAGAGGCCATGTGTGGCATGTTTGGGGTCTGCGGAATATATCCCCAGCTTTAACTTATACAAGCCGGGCAATTATAGCCGCCAAAGGCCAAACAATACAATCCATCAGTGGTCTTTCTCGGGTAAACAGGAATGGGCGGCCCATGTCGGGGTGTAAACTCGCCATCCCGGAGAAGCTCGGGGTCAGTGAAGCTGTTTGATTGTCTAATTGGGGAGATAGCAAGAAAAGCAGACATGTGCACGAGTGTGTTTGTGTGCGTGTGTTCATCGCGGAGACACCTAATGAATGTGTGTTTGCGCTCGGGACCCCACACACCTCTGTTTATTTGAACATGGGGTAGTGTTCCTGAGCTGTTTTATCCCCCCCCCCCCACCCCCCCCCCCTACTCACCACCAACTCGTTCTCATTTTTGCCACGCAACGCATGCACCCACACGACGTGATACAACAATGACGCGTAAACAAACATTACGTTCTAGTTCCATTGCGGCCGCAATCCAAACAGGCGGTGCCAAAAGAAGCGACAGGCCTAACGGAAGATTGGTGGCGGGTTTAGCGGCGTTTAGCGGCGCTGCGACGCGGCTCGGGTCATTGAACAGTGGCTAAGAGCCCAGCCGGACCACCGGGAAAGAGGCCCTTAACCCACCGCACCCCCCCCACACCGGCCCATCAATCACTCACATACACATAAGCAAAGACGGATACAAGTAAACACAGCCTCATCCCTCCAACTTGACGTTACTGTAGCTACGCTTGCTAGGATCGACTTATATGTAGCATGTAGCGTTCTTCTTCTTCTCTCCTTCACCTTGTTATTCTTCTCCTCCTCCAGCTCTTTCGTCTCCTTCTTGTTCTTTGTCTTCTTCTTCGCCTCCCCATCGTCCTTCTTCTTCTCCTCCTTCTGCTGCCCCTTGTTTGTCTCCTTTTTTCTTCTTCTCCTCCTCTTTCATCTCCTTCTTCATCTTAAGGGTCAGATCAAGAAGGAAAGCCGGGTTTTAAACTTTGTTTTGAGCCAGGCTAAGATGGGTGTGTGGTTGTCCCGAAAAAGGAAAGTTGAAGATGGGGCAGAAGTTGATCCCACGGTTCTGTGTAAAAAGTTGATAAAGTCCAGACTCTTTATTGATTTTAGTTTTTACAAGAGAGCAGGAGATTTGGATAGGTTTTGTGACATGTGGACTGTTAACGGGGCACTGTGCGACGTGAATGAGGAGGCGCTATGTTTTAGTGATGTTTTGATGTAAAAGCTTTTGTATTTTTTTATCTATTTATTTAATTGCTCTTGCCGAGCTGTATGTTAGGAAAATAATGTAAATAAGAGCGGCAAATAAATGTATTTTTTCAAAATCAAAATCAAATCTTCTTCTTCTTGTTCTTCTCCTCCTCCTCCAAAGCTCTTTTGTCTCCTTCTTCTTGTTCTTTGTCTTCTTCTTCTCCTCCTCCTGCTCCTCTTTTGTCTTCTTTTTCTTCTTCTCTTCCTCTTTCGTCTCCTCCTTCTTCGACTACTTCTACTTCTTCTTCTCTCTTAGAGGCTCAAGAAACACCAACGTAAGATACACTTGTGCAATTGAATCCTTTAAATAGTATCCACGACAAGAGCTTACTTACATAGAAAGCGAGAATAGAACTCAGACCCTATTCAGGCAAATTGAGTATTTTACTTTCCACATTGTCAGCAATCCAAATCTTTGGGTCAGCGCCAGGATTCTGGTTCTTCAGCCTTCAGTTGCGGATCGACATCATGAAATTAAATGAAAAACGGTGATACGTTCTGCTACCAAAAACCAAAAAACATAATTTCATCCAAATTTCTTGAGTTATAGAAATGATCCACGTCCAAATTCTGCATCCCAATCCAGACTGTAAGTGAGCATTTAATATTTGGATCATTCTTAGTCTACCAAATCGAATTTCTTGACTTTTACATGTTGCTACAATTTTTTCAATGTTCAAATCCAGCTCTTGTTGTTAATGAAGCTTTCTGATGTAGATTAAGCTAATGGTCCTTGTGACCTATGGAAAGTACCAAAACACCAAATGTCAGACACATTAATGGATCTTTTTTATTTGTGTTACTACAAGGTTCTGGATCATGATTCTTTATTAGCATCTAGATCTTGGAAGTAAAAAGTGTTGTACTGTAAGTTTTGTTTTGTCAATCAATCTGAACTAGATCCTGATATGAATCCAGATCATGACTTATGAATTTGTCCAAAATAGCAAATGTCAGCCAACCTTCCATGTTACCAAAATGTTACGAATCCTGATTCTTGATCTGGATCCAGCTCTTAAAATAACCGCCTAGGTCATTTTTTCAGATTTTTCAGGAAACAAAAAAATTAACCATTTACATCATGAGGAGATGATTTAGGCAAAAACATATTTTGACAATGGTAGTAATTAGTCGATCTAATGACGACGCACGGACAACTTCATGACGCTAATGCTCACTGTGATTGGCTGTGGTAGCGAATCAATCAGCCTGGACCTTTTTTTTTCCCCGCTCATTTTGCGCATCGTCACCTTGCTGTACCCTCCGCATTTGAACGTACAATGTCTGTCTGGACAGAAGATGGGAAAGATGACTTTGTCTCTTTGGTTCAAGAGAGACCGGCATTGTATGATATTACCGTTAAAGGGTATGCCGACAAAGGTATGAAAGCCAAACTATGGCATGACACGGGGACGCGACTGGATGAAGCAGGTAGGATTGACTTTTATATACAATACTGTGCAAAAGGCCGGTGGGTTTCATTCACGTAGTAGGATATCGCATTGCTTAAATTTTTATATCCCGCCCCCGTAAAGAGGTTTCCGGTTGCCTTTAGGAATAATGACTACGGCCGCCGATGGTATGGAGGGGAATTACTTCTCGCGCATGCACTGACGGTACGTAATAATCGGGGTCGGCGCGGTGTGTATTTCCGTCATTTTTCTACGCGACGTGCTGACGTCTGGGCCTACGCCACAGGGGGTCGGCATCGGTCACATTTGGCCGATGTCGGATTGGTGTATTTAGGCCTTGAGACAAGCGTGTAAATGTAGTCAATCAAAAATAGAGCATTATTATTATCTCGCAGAATATGTTGGCTCACTGTTTTGTGTGCACATCACGGCACGGTTCTTGTTTTTATGCTGAAAAATAACCCTTCAGTATCACCACACATTCACGTGCGGTCGCGCACACACAAACGCACACACAGTGGCAGCAGCCTCTTTAATTCCTCCCCAACACTTGCCAATTCTTCGCTGGTGGTGGTGTGATAGTGTTTGCTGAGAATCGTTCCTCCTGAGTCTTTCACTTGTCTCAAACGCTTCAATGTGAGGCCTTATTGCCCACCCAACGAGGTTATAGGGATTCTCTCTCTTTCTCTCTCGCTCTCTCTCTCTCTCTCTCCCTAAGTGGGTGGTCCTGTGCGAGGCACAGGTGGAGCATTGTAGGGGTGCTCACAAAAATAACCCCCCCCCCCCCCCTCAACACCACCACACACTTTGTAACAAGCTGCCTCATCCTCGCGCTGCCAGGAAAGGTGGACTCCAGTTTTACAGAACGGTTCCGCCTCAAAAACACCGAACATGTTGACGTACACAAACGTGGCATCAAGCCCCCCCCCCCCCCTCCCTCGTCCTCACCCTCCCTTCATTTCCAGTTGCGCCTACTCCCCCTTATTAAAAACACTCCTGCGTTCCGCTACAGTAAATAATTACAGTTCCGCTCCATGTGTGTTTTCTAAAGTTTACACGGAAGGTTCAGTGCACCCTATCAGTTGTTTGGAGCCCTGCGAAACCACCATGTGGACACGTGTGCAGCACCAGGGAAGGTTAACTGGGGAGGTATCGAGGGGGATCATAATAAATAGCAGCATAAAGAGGGATCTGTTTTTTAAAGGAGGCGCGGGGGGGGGGGCTAATATCTCCGGGTTTTCCGGGTGTAGATGCTGAGCTCCGGTGCGAGGGTCTCCACCTGTTTAACAGAGTGATTTATTGTTACAAGTCCTGATAACACCACAATGACTGGGCTGTGTCCTGCATACACCTGCAGGAGAGATGCCGTGTCACTCAGTCAGATATTTTTTATTTTTTATTAAAATTGATTGAAATTGTATTCGTCCGGAAATTACTGCAAACAATTTTGATTTGATTTTTTTGGCCATGTTGCTCAGTCCTACCCTGATATATCGTAACCGTCCGAAACTACCTAATCCCTTACTTTGAAAATACATACCCTTGACTTAGCAGTGGTTTTTCACATTACGAACGCTTTCTGTATCAAAGGGCAAATAAGTGCTCTATTCAGTCACTGCAATTTTGCAATACCTCCGTGTATAAAGGACAGGCACATTTTTGCTTGATCACGTCACAGCAATTGTGTAGGACTTCTCTGCACAAGAGGCTCATATTTAGTTTTCATGGTGCGTTGTCTGGACTTCCTCTGTCACCTAACCGAACGTCGGGGGCGACGTGGGGTGAGCGGCTCTGAGAAACATGATAGTCTCAACGTTATCGGATGCGGCGGCGTATATCGTCCCCCCTGGGCGGCCACACATTTGCGTGTGAACTTTGCCCCTCCGTCGCCCTGCCCCCGTGACCACACCGGTGGTGCTAGAGGCTGCCATTACCTGGAGATTGTATCAGTCGTCAGTTTTTTAGGGGAGGGGGGGGGGGTTCTGAGGCCCCTGAGCTTTCTGTGAAATGTTAATGTGGAACAAAAGCTGATTGGATTGGCTCTTTAAAAAATCGCCTTTAAGGTTCCAGAATGTCTTGAAAGCGGCGTTCATTAGGAGTGCCGGTTAAACTTTGATGACAGCAAATTGGCCAAGGAATGACGTTTAGCGCTTATCTAAGAAAAAGCCCTTGCCTTTGTTGAGCGTTTGGCTTTATCTACGCCATCATTGCACGTTGTAAAACTGTCGCTCCGGGGACGCTTGCCATTCACGAGTGGCCAATGGAGGCATCTGGCCCTTGCTAAGATCTGAGCGGGAAGTTATGCCAGACATCAGAGAATGAGGACGATGATGTTGATAATAAGTCGGCGGAATGTTGGACATTCCTTTTGGTGTGGACCGTCAAATATATAAGATGGAAACATTTGGTGTATGTAAGGCTGAACGCCGATCTTAAAATTCGGATCATAACATGTGACTTTAAAGTCACACAAAACTCAGCTGAGTGAGAGTTTTGCATTATGTATTCACTATTTTTGCTAGTAATATTAATAAATAAATTGTTGGTACCCACTGTTAATGAAAGAAAAAACCTACAGTTGAAACTGACAAAAGTCAGAATAAATAAATATGTACTGAAAAATTAACCAATAGAAATCACCAAATCAGACATTGCTTTTAAATTTACGGAATTATATATAAAAATAATAATAATTATGGTACCCCTGGAAAAGATGAAAAATGATTTGACCATAGTGACGTGTTCAACCAAGGTGTGCCCTCAGACTATCACAGGTGTCTTCAAACCTCTAACGCAGCGGCAGGGAACCCTGGTCCTCGAGAGCCGCTGTCCTGCCTGTTTTCCATGTCTCCCTCCCTCCTTCAACACACCTGATTAATGAACAAGATCGTTATCAGGCTTCTCCACAGCTTGCTGATTAGCTGATCAGTTGAGTCAGCTGTGTCTGAGGAGAGACACGTGGAAAACAGGCAGGACAGTAGCTCTCGAGGACCAGGGTTCCCTATTCTAACGAATCAATCAGTTGGCCTATTTAAAAGGTGACAAAAGTCGTCAGTGAGCTGCTTGGTGACATGTTTGTACTACACTAAACATGCACCAGAAGAAGTGAAGAAGAGTGTTATCTAAGAGATTTTATTTTATTTTTAAATAATTCTGTTGAACAGCAATTCATCTTCAGTGTCACTTTTTTGGGTCCGTCTTTTTCACTCAAGCTGCCTTACTGTCTTTGAATATTTAAAAGTTTTACCGCTAATGGGCAGATCCGAAACAAATATTGATAACAATGCTACCAGTATTGACACTGGAACTAAAAGAAAGCATTCACAAAACTCAATTTGATGATATTCATACTGGCCTTGTAGGTCCATTATTGTACCTTTCAGGGGCATGCAGTGTATCCACAGTCCTTGTCCTTGTGTACGCTCGATTCTTTGGACTGAAGAACATGATGTACCTTTTTTTTGCCTGAAGAATGTACAGTTAGCTCTCGGAATTCCGCCATGAGCCCTATGAGTGTATATAATGGAGCTTGAGGGACACAAATGCAGCTGACAGTGTGGCTAATTTGGAATCCAGGTGCAGTACGGCACAAATGTAAACTGAGCATTATTATTGTACATCAGGGTTTCCAAACTAAAGGTCAGAGTCAAAATGGGGATTTTGTTTTCCGGGGTTGTCTGGAGCGCAGGAGCAAAGGGGAGACTGTGTAGTACATAGGCTAATGTTACAATGACACACCTGATTGGCCAATGAGCAACTGACAGTTGTTCATTGCACTCTTATCATGTCTAGAACCAAGGCCAAACAAAAAAATAAGTAGAATATGTGTCTATAAAATTGGTGTAAGTACACTTCTGCTGATGAGCTAATGCTCCTTCCACACTCTCTGACAATGAGAACGCCACTGCCACCTACTGTAGTGGATGTGCAATTAGGGTTGCAGCAATTAACCGGTTTCACGATTAACCGCAGCCGTTCAACAACACCGGCGCAAAACGAGCCAACACAGGGCTCAGCTCTGAACACCGCCTGGGGAGAGTTGCGTACCTGACGGCTGTGGGTAGGGTTCCGAGAGAGTCATGCCGCACTGGCACCGGCGGTGGGCGTCCCCGCGACGCAGCCCGGCCTGGACCAGGTTGAGTTGACGTGGGGAAAAGGGAGGCCGA
This sequence comes from Leptonotus elevatus, assembly GCF_054856555.1. Taxonomy (NCBI): domain Eukaryota; kingdom Metazoa; phylum Chordata; class Actinopteri; order Syngnathiformes; family Syngnathidae; genus Leptonotus; species Leptonotus elevatus. The sequence continues at coordinate 5,150,053 of NC_141246.1, read as the reverse complement.
AACGAGACGGTGGCGAATGTGGCGGAGGCCCCGCGGGGCGCGATGGTCGGGTCTCTCGGCCGTTGTCGCCATCGCAGCCGCCGGGAACCACCGGCACACCGCTCGCCGCGCCGCCGCTCCCTTGCGACCGCCTACCCAACCCCGGGGCTCCAGTCCGCGGCAGGGCGGGGAGCTCGTTGGAGAGGCCATAGACAGAGACTGTTGAAGCCCCGTGGGTCGCCATCTTGGTACTCCCAAGAAACATATCTCGGCATATGCATTATGGCTGCAAAATGCCTACATCTGTAGCGGTACACTGCAAAAATCACTAGTTTAAAGGCTGTGGATGAACATTTCACCTGTCAGTATGGTTGAAATGGAAAGAAAATGAAAGATGAAAAAAAAGGGTACATACCGACCCAGGCCTTATTTTAAGAGTCTGTCTAATCTGCTGTATTTGTTTTCAAAAGACAGCAACTTAAAGAAAAAAATATTTTCAGTTATTTACTGTTGTTAAAAATAAAAAAAATTCAAAGAATCTTTTTTATGTCTACAATAATAACCGTAAAAAAACGTAAAACTGCGTGATTTTCTCAGAAAAATAATCATACACCAAAATCTGAAACAGTTGCATCTCTATGCGCAAATACACTTTAAAATAATGTTCCCCCCTGGGATGGCATCGTCCCCCCTATTTGAGAAACACTGGACTAAACATAAAACAAAGAGAATCTCACGCGTATTAGCCTCCGCTAGCTTCATGCTAACATGCAATGTGAAACACTATTGGCACACAGGCTAATAATTAACATACTGTTCTGTCCTTTCCAACAGGAGACTGCGGGCAGAAAGAGAGCAGAGTGGCAGCCTAACACTGCATGACCCCATAACAACATGACAAACATCACGCTGCAGTAAAGTGCGGACAGCAATCGAGCAGGTGTGCAAAAATTTTATGTCCAACGTGTGTCGAAACATTTATCCCGTTATTGCTCTCCAACGCCCACAAACTACTTTAAAAACATGACTGACGTTTTTACTGTCGGTCTGCTCGAGTCATTTATTGCATTAATTGGTGTATCCAGCAAACACACACACGCACACACGCACACACACACACACACACACACACACACATACACGTATACACACATTCTCAGCCGGTCCTGGTTAAGTGTGCCCCAGACAGTGCGCAATCCTCAGACAGCAGCGCGCTTCCTCCCTGGCGTAAATCGACGCTCGTCTGAGGGATCAGTCTGGCGAGCTCGGTCCAGACGGAGCGGGAAGCGCCCCCCGATGATGCTCAGGAAACTGATGTTACTAGCAACTGTTTGCTTTATTTTACATCAGCTGCTTGTTTGTGTTTTTGTAACTCCCCGCAAATATGACCTCCTGACCGTCTCCACCTGTACAGTATTTTCAAATATGTCACATTTCTAAGGCGGTGGGGACCAAACAACTATCACGTTATATAGAGGGCAGCACAGTGTAATAGTGGTTGCCCTATGTGCCTTGCAGTTCTTAAATTCGGGGTCTGAATCTTATCATTACATGAGCATACTTAAAAATCCAACAACCATGCATGTTAGGTTCACTGAAGACTTTATAATGTCCATAAGTGCTTACTTGTCTATACTTGCCCTACGATTGTCTGGCGACCAGTCCAGGGTGTAAATTGAACACTCTAACTTGTCCATGAGTGTGAATGGTTGCTTATGCCTGGCTGGCGCCCAGTCCAGGGTGTATCCTTGATCTATCTCCAGAAATGGAAGACTTTGCATCTGCCCCATCTTGCTTTTTGGGGTTCTTTTCAGTCTTCGCTTTAGTAGGTAAAATACATGTTCTACTGGGTTGAAGTCTGGAGTCTTGTATTCAGTCTACGCTTACGGTTTCAATGTTGGACTGCTTCAATACTTTTGAAGCAGTGTTAAGAGACAGGGCAATGAGAGACCGTAAGTCCCTATGGTCGGTCAGTTCGGAATCCTGCATGAAATATTTGTTAAACTATTCTCAAAGTTTTATAAAAACGTGGGCTTTATTTTTGCACGATATTTCGTGGTTGCTTCTTGTTAAACAAATGTACAAATTGAGAATGGTATATAAATGAGATGACATTGACATTGCACCTTTAAAAGAAAGTGCATACTTCATGGGGTTTAAGTCCGAAGAGTGACTTAGTAAAAACACAAATATAGACCTCCTTGTCCCAATACTTTTGAAAGTCATTGTATTTCTTTAAGATATGTCCCAAAAGAGAATTGTGCAAACTATTTTTTCTGTTAGCAACATTTGCTGGATCTGGTGGGCTGCGCCTCATCTCCCTAAACTGGCCTCTTTTCACATTTTCTGTATGTTCTCCTTACTTCTGCTTCTTGCTGATGTCAAGTCAAGTCAAGTTTATTTAATATAGTCCTTAATCACACAATATCTCAAAGTCTTTCATATGCCTTCAGTTGACAAATATCAACGACATCTCCTGATCGAACCACAAGAGGGCAAGGAAAAAGTACAAAAAAAACATCAGGCGAAAAATGAGAAACCTTGAGAAGGGATCGCAAATGTGGTAATGCCCCTTCCAGGATGGTCAGGCTGCGATGGATGCCGAATAGGCAACAATTTACATAGTTTGTGATACTAAACAATATTAACTAGAATAGTGCGAAAGTCCATTGAAGAAGTTGAAGCACTGCAAGCAGACGTCATCAGCTAAGTGGGTCCTTATCCAGATCCAGCCCGGTCGGTCGGGGCAGCTATCTCCATGGCGGCAACTTCAAGGCAATGGTCCGCCCCGGATCTCGTCCCGGTCAGCCAGCGCAGAACCCGTAAAGCAGCATCCAAATCGATCATTGGCACCTAACTCCCTCTCTAAGCCATGGAGAAGGGAGTAAAAGAAAGCAGCGGCAGTCACCAGGTCCACATAATTCAGCCAAATGCAAGAGTATAAAAATGAGTCTTTGGACGTGATTTAAACGTTTCTACAGAGGTAGCGTCTCTGACCTCCAAGGGTCGGGCATTCCAGAGCACTGGAGCCCGAAAACGCTCTTGAACCCGTGGACTTCTTTTTGGCTCTTGGAATCACCAAAAGACCAGAGTGTTGCGAACGAAGGTTTCGTGTCTGAACGTACGGTACTATTAAATCGACAAGATAGGAAGGCGCTAAGCCGTGTAATATTGTATATGTAAGTAACAGGACCTTAAAATTGTGAACTGGAAGCCACTCTTTAGGTCTCTTTAGCCAGTAAAATTGATAGTCGGGGATACCTGGACGAGTCTAGGGCAAAAGTAGTGTTCTTCTTAGAGAAAGGTCAATGAGGAGTTTACCTTCATTTTCAATGCTGTTAGCGCAATGTGCTGGATCTGGCGAGGCACTGCCCCTAATCCTACAGTATATAAATCTCACTTTACAGTATTTCATAACCCCCTTGGACACAAGCTCCCGTATATTTCCATTTATCTCCCTTCTGCCTCTGGCTGCATTCGTGGGAGTCGTCACACAGCGTATAACAGTTCCCTTAACTTCAGTCTTCTATTTCACAGGAAATAATAATCTATTGGGTTTTAATCTGGAGATTAATGATTCAGTCGATGACAAAAAATAAGGAAATGTGCCTCACTGTTCCAATACTTATGAAGAGGAACATATTTCTGGGATGCATCACTGATTAGGTGAACACCATTTCACACTTTATCTTCTGTTAACGTCATCTTCTGGATCTTGTGGGGAATTGCCTCTAATCCTGAAAAAAAAAAAAAAGTATCTGCAGCTCACAGTCAATCTCCATGACACAATCTCCCGTATATTCTCCCCTCTTCTGTCTCTTACCGCTTCTTTTTGGAGGGGAAGCTGTCGGGCAATTTATAACAAGGGTCCAGGGCGGGGGCCGAGCGTGTGTGCGAGCGGCCCGCCGTCGTCTTCTTCTTCTTGTGTGGTCCGCCCGGCGAACTTTATGATTTATTCAGCTAAAGGCAGAGGAGCACGACCCCCAGTGACCACAGAGGGAGAGCTGCACGTGGGTTTAATGATTTCACCACAAAAATGTCTGCTATGGCTGCGCAGCCCCCCCCACCCCCCATATCCACCCCCCATCAATGTTGGGGAAGGGGAGGGGATGCATCACTACTACTTGGAAGCGTATTTCTTGCTCCCCCGTGAAATGTTGTGTCCTTTGTCACGCATTCTTGCGTCCGCCCTGTCTTCCTCCATCCCCACAGACACTGGGAGATTTCAGAGGCATTATTGAAACACCGAGGATGATGTAACCAAGCTTTTAGGAACAGGCAGAGGGGTTAGGAATAAAAGAGGAGGGTGGGTGTGCGGGGTGTGTGAAATAGTAGGGGTGGGGAGGTGGTGATGGGCGGCAGATTTGGCATATTTGTCTCCTGCTTGTGTCCAGTTTTTCTGGCTCAAGAAGAGCAACTGCCGCTGAGGGTTTGGATCGGCCCACGGTGATGTCATTCGCAGGGATTTGCAAGCACGCTTGACGAGGAGTCAAGATCGCAGCGTGGGCCTAATCACGTTGCGCAAGAGCGCGACACCCCCCGATCCTCCATCAACCCGTTCCCTCATTTACGACTCCAATAGTGCTTTTTAGCGCGCTGCTTGGACCTTTTGGTACAGTGAGCTGACATTACTCACACATACAGTGACCAAGCCTTGATGCGAGTAGCGAAAAACTGTGAGTAATTGTGACCCCCCCTTCCCCCCATGAATAGCTTTCTAATTACATACAGTAAGAGATTTAACGACTGGGACTCAAAAGTTTTCTGTCCAGGGATCCCTTACAATAAACCCTCCTTATCACATGCATATCTATCTCATGTCTCAACCTGAAAACCGAACGAGACCAACTTGGAGAACATGACATAACAAAATCTAATCGAAGGCTATCAACAAAAACCTAGACCATGACAGAGAGGTTCCAACAGAGATTTGAACCTGGATCCTTTGAGTGTGAGGCAGACTTTTGCTAACCACTATCCTTACTGCTGGGTTCCCCAATTCCGGTCCTCGAGGGCCAGAGTCCTGCAGGTTTTAGATGTTTCCACCTACCAACACACCTGACACTAATGATCAGGATCGTTATCAGGCATGCTGATGAGCTGATTGTATGAATCAGTTGTGCTAGTGGGCGGAAACATCTCAAACCTGCAGGACTCCCGCCCTTGAGAATCGGAATTGCCCTGCTGTGCTTCATGGTTGGAAATTATTCATTCAAATTTTGTGTCGAACCAGTTTTTGGCATTTGCTGTCAGAGTTTAGGGGTGAGGTTGGTGGTTAAAGGTGGAGGACCCAATGAGTGCAGGATAAAGAAATAAAAACACATTCATTTTCAAAAACAAAAAGCGGAAACACGTCTGTTGTCTCATGGAACACAAGACAAAACCAAGGAACTAAATACAAGCTAATTTCACAAAGCATGTTCAACAAACACAGAGACTAACCCTGAACAGCGAGTTGACGTACACTGAGAGAGATAACGTTGCGTTTTCGGTTCGAGGACAGCTAATTTGAGGTACCGGTAGTTATATCAACGCAGAGTTTGACCTGGCGTTACACTAAAAAGACCACATCAATGGAGCCCTGATTCATCGAGTCACCATGGCAACGGGGCACCGCCCTCTGCTTCTGCATTTTTTTTTTCCCCCTCTCAACTGAAAATCTTAATGCAATCATATGGCGAATTTGATCATATCCATAGGAAAAAAGTGCAACACCGCAGCGGCTCCCCATAGAAGAAGGCGGCGTTGGGAGAACGTTGCTGCTCGGGTCGATGCGTAAATTTGAATGTAGTCCTTTGCAATCACAATAATATGACAGGGAAAACCTGTTGAATGGTAGTTCATGAATTCATTTCATTTATGTGCAATCCTGAGAAGCGTACTTGACTTAAGATGAAATATTAAAAACTTAGATGAAATATAAAAACATTCAAACGGGGATAAAAAAAAAAAACGGAGCGCAACATATATGCTGCGATGTGAGCGCATAAGACGTATAATGTTGCAAATGTAAGGACAAATTCAGTTGTGTATGTGGATGATGGACTATGATGTGAAATGGTACCGTTCAAAAAGATAACTGTGCGGAAATGCCAGCATATCTATGGTCCGATAACAATTTCACAACAAATATTTAATTCCCTGCGCAATATTGTGGCACATTCATCAATAGAGTCATTGTCAAAATGGACTTTACGCTCTAGACTATAAGCGTATTTACGCAAAAAGTCGCCGCAACGGACTGAATGAATGAGGAAATGAAATGTCGTGTGTGGCTGAAAGGAGGCGGGGACAGAGAAAACCTCGAGGCTTCATTGTGAAAAACCTGCTACCAACCAGGTTTGGTTCATGGACAATGTTACTACGGTAACTGGCCTCTTTTTATGAAACAGACTAGAGTTACCTCTTTTCTTCTGGTTTCAGTTACCTCTCTTTCTGAAACGGAAGACGGAAGAGTTTCGCACATTTCAGGGTTTCTTGACTCAGGGTTCTCACTAAACCTGCTTTGTGAAATAGACCCCGAGACAACACATGAGTGGCTGAAGGAAGCAGGCTGACAAGAACTGGTGGAAACAAAAAACCTAACGAGCAAGACATGAAAAAAGGGACACAAGGAAACAGGAAACAAAACTTAATCTAGTGAAAACAAAGTCAAGAAAATTAGATGATGACATTTGTAGAAGGAAACCCTTCAGAAACCCAGATCCTCTAATTGCAAGGCCGATCACCATGAATCAAGTGTGCTTCACCACAATTTGATTCAAACCAAAGTGTACTAACGTTTTAGGCTGTTGGAACAACTTTTTCAAGGAGCCACCTGGTAGAACCTCCAACCCAGAGGCTTAAAGGACAATGTCTGGTATGAAACCCCCGCAGCACCCCGCCTTGTACGGCTGACTCGAACTCATATCTTCTGTTTGATCCCAGACAATTCCCCCCCTGCAACCACCCCCACCATCGCCCACCCCCAGCTAAAACATACATGTGTTTTATGTCAGCTTTACCCACCACGTCTTCCCGGTAGCATCCCACTTATAAATCAGAACGCATAGAAAGCACATGGGTCGGCAGATTAATTGACGCTCAAGGCGGTGGGGTAGCGGTAGGGGGCGGCGGTGCAAGAGGGCCAGTCGAGCTCCCGATTTGGACCCCCGCCCAGATGACGTGAGTTCAGAGGTGGAGGCTGTGAAAGCAAAGAAAAGCAGGACAATCCTATTTTTTTCCAGGAATAATTGGAAAATTGTGAGTGACAGCTCTTCAAGTTCTGAAGTGTCCGTCCCCCAGACCCACCACCCGCCCGAGCGTACGTCATGGGATTGGGTCATTCCCGTGAGGTCCAAGTGTGACCTATCCTGGCGCATTTTTGTTTTGCGTCGACTTCCAGCCGCCGTGGTGGCGAAAGCGTCTCTCGCTAATTACCCGTGAGTCACCGCCACCGCCGCAGAGAGACACAGGGGCGGATATTTTACATCGCCATCTGATCCACGGACCTCCTCTCGAGTTGAAATAGACGCTTTTTCTTTACTTCTGTGAATGCTTGCATTATTTGAGGGTCTCTCTGCAGGTCCCCCTGGCGTGTTGCAACAAACGCTACTACGCTCTCGTTGCCGTTGTTTTAGCGCAGGCCACCAAAGTGGATCGGGTATTTTCCTTGCTCACGGATGGTTTTGACCGTCCGGTGTTTGAACAGCTGTATAGGGAAGAACTTGGGTAATGACTCGGCTGTGTACACGTCCGGATTGGCCTGGAATGGACAAATGGTAACCTGAGCACATTCAGTGCTAAAGTCCATTTACTGTGGTTCGCGTGGTGTTTGGCCATTTGATTGAAAGCGACCTGATTTCTTTTGTCATGTGACTCGTGTCTAAAGTAAAATGGCAGTTATTTAGACTCTCATATGTCCATAGGCGTGCCCTGCAATTAAATGGCGGCCAGTCCAGGCAGTATTGCACTCACCAATGCTATATATATATATATATATATATATATATATACATACATACATACATATACATATATATATATATATATATATGCATATATATATATATATATGTTAAATGGTAAATGGAGTGCACCTAAATAAATAAAAAAAACAAGAAAACCAAAATAATTAAAATATATTTGTCATTTTGATTTTAATGAACAATCAAATTCAACAAATAACTAAAAATAATAGGAATAGCATAATGAGTTGAAATAAAAAGAATCCAAATGATGAAAACATATTTATATAAAGCATATTGATAATAATGTGAATATGATCATATTTATAATATTATTATTAGAGGATTTTAGAACAAAGACCATCAAACAAGAAACACGTAATCTCCTTGGCAGAGTTAACAAATATCTATTTATTCACACATGAGGAAGGAAGAAAACTCAACTCAAATCCCACTTTACACGCCACGACATAATGACTGGATAGTACGTCCCCAATTTCACCCTTGATTTAAACACTCATTCATTAGCTGTGGAATTAGCATCGTAGGTGGCGAAAAGGCATGAGGTTCGACTACCCGGACATTTTCATTCAAACTATAATTACAAGAGATGACTTTCTTTGTGGGTTTGACAAAATGAATACTTCCTTTCTTGGTGATAATCACAAGGGAGAGAAGCCTAAATGTTTGAATGCAACTCGCAGCCATTTACAGTCGTACCTTGACTTAAGAATCAAGAGCCGTTGCTCAGTGTTTTGTTTTGCTTTGGATTGTGAGACAACATTTGAAATACTGCATAAGCAAGTGAAGTGGGGAGGGGGGGTGCAGTTGCTGATGCTCTTTCAGCCCTTTATGGAACGGGACAAAATGATGACACTTGCAAGGAGCATGGAGCAGACGTTGACACGGAACTAAAAACGTGGTTAACAGTAGGGGCCGACAGATATGGATTTTTTTTTTAATTTTAGGCTAATGCCAATTCTAATAATTGACAGAATAAAATTCTGATAACCGACTACTTGGACAATTTTTTTTTATTTTTATGCATAATGAATAAAAATAACTTTTTGGGGTCCCTCCACGCTTAGAACTTTACAAAAGAGAGAAAAATTGGCATTGTGTCATTATTTTTGTCCTATGTTAAAAAATGGGTGGGGGGGATCTGCCGATTATTATTATTTTTTTCCCAAAACTTATTTTTTTTAGCTGATTCTGGCATGCTAAAAACAGGAATTAACCCACAAACATAAATAAACTCACGTGCTAACTCATAACGATTGTCCACATACTCACTGGTATGTGCTATCAAATTTGCATCATTAAGCAACCAGTAATAACCCATTTTAAAATGCCCTATTTTGTAACAGGTATCTCCTTCGGCCGCCGCCGCCGCCACGCCGCCTGCAGCCACAAAAAGAGTTCCTATACTCCACATCGGCTATGACAACACACCCAAAAAGACCGCACGATGTGTGTAGCAGCTATTTACACCAGGGTGGCTCACAATATTTTTACTCCCCCCCCCCCCAAAAAAAAGAAAAGAAAAGAAAAGAAAGAAAGTAATTAGCACACTGATCATCAAACCGTATTTATTCCCACGTGGTCAACCGCACGTAAAGTGTTTGCAGAGCCAAAACAAAACGCTAAACGCTTCCAGATATTTTCAGGGTGCCTTTAAAAAAAGAAAAATAAGTGCAAATTATGGCAGGCTAACATAAAGACATGCAGTGTGTCCATAATTGTGCTATAAATAGGGTGGACCGTTGTTTTCGAGACTGTTCCGTACATGCACACACACACACACCGATCAATCTATTTTAAACTTTGTGTGTGTGTTTTTTTCAACTTTTTGACTAAAATAAAATGAAATACATTCAATTAAATTACTACTTATAGTCAAAAAAAATGTATATGAATTAAATGATATTGAATTACCAATTACAATCCTTTTGTAAAAAGTTCATGCTAAACATCCAAAATGTGAAATCGTCACCAATTCATCCACCTGTTCCAGGTGTTCCTAATGTTGCGACCTGGCCCGCGTGTACGTCCTTCCTTCCTTCCGTAAATGCCAAAACACATCAAAGTCGATTTTTTTGGGGAAGAGTGTCAAACAGTTTCCATTGTTGTGGTGAAGTGTGAAGAGGCCTGGCCAGTCGTGTGGAACGCGAGACATTGGAGAAGCGTTGCCGCCACACCTCCTGACTTCCACTGGCAGACACGGGTCAGCGGAGGGTGTGTGCAAAGCCAGGTGGTCCCGAGCAGGTAACTTAAACCTTCAAAAGTTTGCGCCTGCAGCTGTGTACCCTCAGGAACATGAGCTCGTTTGATGTAAACGGTGTTCTTCGTCATGCAGGCCATTAGGATCGCGGTAGTCAATAACCACTGATGTAGTGCAGTGATTCTCAAAGTGTGGTGCCATTAGTGGCACGCAGGCTCCCTCTAGTGGTACGTGGAAGAATGTCTTTTCAAGTACAGTTCGGTTGTATTTAACTGTTCAGAACAATATTTGCGTTTGATCGTGAACTTTTACTTAGGTACAATTGTCCTTAAAGTAAAATGTTTGAGAACCACTTATGCAGTGTAATTACAAGAACTCGGACTCACACCAAATATCCGCATTCATTATTTGCATTGGCATTAGCCACCAAATGACCGATTCAACTCGAATGGTTGACTTGATGTAGTTTTTGCTGAAAATTACATCATAGTCCATCAAACAAAAAAATCTAACTTGATCAAAATGGTAAATATGTTTACAAAGTCATATTCACTTATTTCGTTCACGTGTCTTGCGCTTTGACATCAACGCATGGCAACTTTAAACTTTAATAACTAAAGTATTGTTTTCTCTTTGGCCCAGTTTGGCCCAGTTTTAAATCCATCTATGTTGCTAGTTAGCCTCATCCTAGCTACCCTAAGCTAGTTCATCTCTCAGGTGCGGCATCCAAGTTTGAAAACTCCCTTTCATTTGTTGCTAGCTGGCCAACATAGAGGTGCTACCCAGCCAAATACTTCCATAACTACTTCCGGGTGTCCACTACCTTAAGGATTCACTATAAATCTTATGTTAAAACCAATAGTGAAATCACATTTTAGCACAGCCACATGGATCAACAGTTACTTCCTGGTCACATTGCAAGTTGGTTGTTTGTTACTAGGCAGAATTTGTGGGGCACAATCGTTTATGCCTCAACCCCAGTAAAGACAAAAACCTATATAAAGACACACTGATAGTGCTGTTTACTTGACAACTTGTGACAAAAGACTCCACTGCTCCACAGAGCACATAAAGGGCTGGTACAGCCAAGAAAGGAAATTACTCCGGAAATTAAATGTTAGCGTCCTCACAGGAAAACAACATAGCTGAGATTCTTTGTCACATCAAAAATTGGTCCCTTGTTGCTGGGCAGAATTCTCAGGGCACAGCCAAATCTGCCCCGATTACATCAGTGACCAACAAAACTGACATTTAAGGACTACAGTAGGGTGAATTGATTTTCATTATTTTGCATGAGAGTGATTTAGTGTTAATTGTGGGCTGCAATAAAATCTGGCGGATTTATAGCTTGGTAATTTATAATGACTTCTTCTGGGTACTTGCTTTTGCAGAAATCGTAATTGTCCTCAGGTTGTTGGCATTCTGCCAAATGTAGTGATTTTGATGAGAGAGAGAGTGACACTTTTACCATCGTCTTCATTTTCACAGGTTGGATCGCGTTTAGTATCATTTAGGTTGCCTGAAAAAAAAAAAAGAACCAAAGTGGGACTTATTAAAAAAAAAAAAAAAAGGGTTTGCTAAGGGTAAAAATCTGAATTGGGTTTACCAGACCTATTTGTAAAGGGCTTGTAAAACAATACAGAAATCAAATTTTTGCTAACTTGCCATATAGATGAACAAAATTTTAAAATGTTCCTGGTCACGTCACAAGTCGGTGTCTTGTTGCTAAGGAAAATGTGCTTACCCATTTAATCATTAAAGAAGAGCCACACTTACAATTAACCCCCCCCCCCAATGTTTTCTGGCACTGTATGGATCTCACAAGCTTTTTCGTTCCATTTAACAGATTTGGTGGGGCAGTATCTCATTTGCCCCTAATGCAAAATAACCACCTATTAAGTTGGACTTCGGACACCTCAGGTTTTTTTGTTTTTTTTTTGTACATTTTTTGCATAGCATCAAGAGTGTGGTACAAAGTGGGCCGGGTGAGTTGGGTGGCTCGGTAGACACCGTGTGTAATAATGGCTTGTCATTTTTCATCAACATTCGCCACCATGCATGAGCCAGAGCCCACCGCACCCAAATGCATCACTTGGCGTTCGCAGTAAATGATGACAGTCAAAACGCATGAGCTGAGAACTCTAAAGGAGAGGGTAGCGGATCCTCATGGTTGAGCCCACCTTCAAAACTTCCACCCGCCCCCTTCTTCAGGGCCCACTTAAATGATATCTAATCAAAGGCAGCTTGGCATTGTGGGTGGAAAGTAGCCACAAACCTCATCTTCAAATGACTTGAGGTTGCTTGTGAGGGACGCCCACCCTTGTCGTGCTGACCAGGGGCCCATACCGGGCAGTCCCTTTGGATCAGGGGACCACACAACAATCATTGATTTCCAAGGCGGCTGATACCAGTGTTTTGGAAACCACGGGTTTATTTACGGGTTTGCTACTGGCGGACTTCCTGGTTTGTTTATGTGCATGAGACAGCTAAAAAGTGATTTATTTGGTAAAGAGAAGTCCCTTGTTTATTGCAAGAGTTACGTTCCAAACTACATGTATCTGTGATGTTGAATGTGTGTGTATCTGTGTGTGTATGTATATATATATATATATGAGAGCTGTCAAACAATTACTTTTTTTTAATCAGATTCATCACATTTTAGAATTTGGATTAATCGTGATTAATCACATAATTAAAAAAGTTTTTTTATCCACATTATATATATATATATATATATATAAAATAATTACATCTTAGAATTTTGATGTTACGTCACATTGCGTAAACAGGCTGAAGTTTATCGCAAAGTGCTTGGCGTCTGTGTGGCGTGCTGCACTGCATGCGTGTTGTGCATGTACGCATGAGTGAGTCAGCTGATCCGACATCTTAGACCAAGTGTGTCAAACACACCGAGTGTGATCACCAGCAGACTGTTTTCATTTGTCAGCCGGGTGGAAAATCTTAGACAGCTTCGGTGACAACATGCGATGCAGCCGACGACGACATGAAAAATCCAAGTACCGCTTGTGTCTTTTTAACGTGGGAGCCAGATGGGCGACGGGAAAAAAGGCAAAGTGTGTTGACACAAAATGGAAGTGAAAAACATCAATTGCGCGTCAATGATGGGTGGACCTTCACTTGTCTCACCTAAAATTAGCTGAGATAGGCTCCAGCTTACCTGCATCCACAATGACGATAGGAAATGGATGGATGGATGGGAAGATTTGCAATTGTCGTTGCGATTATCCGATCCACATAATATATATATATATATATATATATATATATATATATATATACATATATATAGATATAGAATCAATAAGGTTCAGAATCATCTAAACTATTTTCACGTCTTGAATTTTTGTATGCAAAATCTGCCTCGAATTGTTGCCAGCAGTTTGGATGCTCACAAAGAAACAAACACACGTTGTAAATGGTCTCACTTCCTGACAACAGCATGCCCCTTTTCTCACCTCATAAAACTTGTTTATCTCAGATACAACCCCCCCTCACACAATAACCATTTTTTTATGGGAAAAATCTCCGAACCCTTTGATCCCATTTCCGCGCAACAAATGCCACGCTGAGGGCAAAGTGTCAGACGTTATACTAAATCACCGCCAACAATTTACAGAGTGACGCCACTGGAGAGAGGGGGAGTGAATCGGCGGCAGAAACGAAAGAAAGAGGGGGTGTCCAGCAATGCGTCACTGATCCCGAAGCGCTTTCATCTCCCTCCGATAAGTGCCATACCTAATCAGGTTAAAGCAGCGCATGCCGTGGAAAGGGGAGAGGAAATTCCGGCCAAAACGGTAACGTATCTGTTCCGCTTTCATGCGTCGCATACCTCCGGCTAATTAGGAGTAAATATCTGACCCCGGAGAGAGAAAATGTCCACATTAGTCCAAAGTGAGGCAGTCGGTGTGGTCCATCTGTGCTCCCCCCCACCTTCGTCCCCACCATCATCGCCGCCCCTCCCTCCCCTTCCTCGCGCTAATTTGGCGCACAGATGACAAAAAAACACTGCACAGTTCTCATCAGGTTGTTCTCATTTTTTCCACCTCCGCCATTAGGCCTCATCATCGCTGACAGGCTGTACTCATACCGGATTATCCGCCGCCACCGGAGACCGGAGGGTCACGGCACCACTTTCACCCGCATCAGAGTTTGTTTGTTTTCTGGCTCTGCTGACCCTCAATCAGTGATACGATGGAGGGCATTTATCGTGTTTCATATACTGTAAGTGACAAATCCAGGTCCAGAAAGTAAAAACCCTGCCACAGTTTGGCTTTAGCCACAGCTGTTTCAACTTGTTTCCCTGCCGGTTTTTACTTGTTGGATCTGGATTTGCAACCTGTGCCAAGAGACTTTCACCAAGTTAGTGTAACTTTGTGGGGGTCATTACTTCCTGCTCCAGCTTGAAAGTAGAGACTTGGTTTAGCTACAGGTTCTTCTACTCAACCGGCAAGTAAAAAGCTCATTTACCTGCCAAACTGTGGCAGGATTTTACTTTCTGGACCGAGATTTCCCGTCTCCGGTTGACTGTAACTAGAGCTGCACTAACGAATCCATCGGAAGACAGAAATATGTTGATGGTTGAGTAAAGGATGAATTTGAAATCTATTGGATTAAGAAATAGTCCCATTGCTACATTGCCCAGCAAAATCCCTGGACTCCAAGATCGTTGAGCGTTTCTAGCTTTACCAGGTACAAAAAGTTAAAGATGTGTCAAGTGTCAATGGTACAAGAGCAGAACATTTTCTGATGTGACAAGACAAAACACATTTTTTGAGAGTGTTGAAGCATCTGCTTCTTGAAAGACCTTCCACGCACATCGGCCGTTGGCCATTCAATTTAGTGCAGACATTCATGGTTGACTTTTACTGAGCCTCCCGCTTCAGTTGACGTTTACAGTCCTCACTTCATTGTTCTGGCAATATTTATGCTCCGCGACTTGTCACTTCGAGCGCCTGGCACTTTTAATTTTATCGCCTACTCGTTTGGTTGTTTTGATCTCGCAGGTTTCCTGAGAATGTGTAAAACGTCCTTTATTTGTACTACTGTGACAGGAGGGTTGAGTTCAGAGCTGCTGTCAGAGTTTGTAAAACCTCATTTAGACTTAAACACGGAAATGTGACGCGCCTGATGGCGAGCCCACCTACTGATGGAGGTCCGTTGCTGGAGGTAACAACACAACTTGAAATAACTTTAAAATGCTGTGATTACTGTGGGGAAATTAACAAAAAACAAGGTGCTACTGACGAGGCACAGGCGTTGCAAAGTCCAAACGACATAGGTCACGTACAACGTAACTCGAGGACTCCCTGTACTGTGTTTTGTTTATCGTTCATAGACTAGCTACTAAGCTATGTTAGGGTTTACTGCCAAAAACGTTTAATGACGTATACTAAAATCCCAATGAATGCTGCCAAAAACGTTAATTGACGTTTACTACGTGTGTGTGTTTTTTCTCAATGGGCCGTGCAACGTGTTGTGCAGCCCTGCCTGGTCAATGGGATTGTGAAATCAAAAACACTAACTAACTCTGGCCAGCAGATGGCAGCATTATATCTCTTTTCAATGGGCTCCCTGTAGTGTGAAATTACAATGAAACCTGACGAATGTGATGAAATAGAACGTTTTCAAGGATGACGTGAATGATCAGAGCCTTTGTCAAATTAAATATAATTCACAGAGCGTCACTAAACAAAAAAAAATATTAGTGTCAAAGTCACTGTTGTGCAGAAAATGTATCTTTTCACAAAAAGCTTGTTTTCTCCTTATCTTTTCAATTTTCGCTCAATGTCACTCAAATTACCTATTTTCAAATGGTGATTACTAAAGAACGTAATAAGGTAGAGACATACTTTTTTTCTAATGAAAGGATGGAACGCGATCTTTCATGTTTATGAAGTCATAGCACACAATATTCTGTTTGCCTTGAAAGATGAGTTACAATGCTCGAAATCGGGTTGTTTGTTGGATAACGTGTGGCAGTAAAAGAGTTAGGGTGACCAAACGGGCTCTTTTAATCGTCAAATTATGACATTTCAGCTGAATACCGATTTTGCATAAAATGCTAAATATTTGCAGATCCAATCCTAAAATCAGAAGAAAACTTTCCTACAAAATGACGTTAGCCCACTGTAATTCTCAGTGGTTCACTTCAGATTATGCTAATACAATTGCTGTCCCGTAAAACGAGCATTCACACCTACAGTATGACCCGTGCTGTTGATGGAGGAACCCGCTATCAAGTTACTGTGCTTGACATTCACTGACTAAACTATGCACGCACAGGGAGGTCTTAAAACGTGTAAGGGGAAGGTGGTCTTCCCATTGATCCGCTTCCGAATTTTCTCACAACGCAAACAAAATCAATCACGCGCTGTCACGTTCGACCCAAATGATTATCAATATCCATATCGTCATGAATATTCCGATATACAATCGGTCATCCCCTCGGGATAATGTCAAATTCCGCTGGTGGTGCCTTATGCCATGTGAGAGCTATAACTTCTGTACATCTGCGCACCTTCTGTGCTTTTTCTACATGCGTGTGGATGCACATGACACACACGCATACACACTGACGTTCCACACAGGTGGGCCCTCGATGTTACAAATTGTGTGTTGGAGCATATTCAACAGGAGTGCACTTCCTGTACGTGATGTCCGACAAGGTTCTGGACAATACAATAATATTGCGTAATGTGTGTTACAGTAAACTGAAAATTAGGTCATGGCCTCTTATTTCCCAGCTCCTGGTGGCAAAACGTGTCCACACTGTCGCGAGGCGTATATTCGTGGTTCAGCAGGTGCATAGTCATATATTCACTCAATTTTATGGGTGGGCGGGGGGCTTACCTACATATTTTCGCCATTCAAGGTTGCAAGGTTGTTCTTAGGCCACTGCAGTTTCTGCAATTGCAGTGGTAATATATATTTCTTTAATTCCGCATTTCATAGTCGTCGGAGGTCAGTTGAGGCCGCTGAAATTTGGGGTTCAAGCAAGCTGGAAAAAAAAATTTGGGGGGTGCAAAATTAAGTAAAAAATTTGTAGTAGACATATTTAGTAAATAAAAATAAATAAATAAATAAAATAAAATAATATTTTTTTAAATCAGCATTTTAGAGTTGCCATGTTGTTTTTCTCAATCCTCAGTGGCCCCAAACATTGGGAGGTGTACAAAATTACACAGGAAATAAGTTTAAAATAGATGGATGGATGGTATTGTATGTTAACCAATCAGATGCAACATTCTATGCGCATCGCCATCCAATAGGTGAGTAGTATAACTTTAAAAAAATATGCAAAAAAAAAAGAAGTTATTGCTATTAATTAGCTAAGAATGCATTGAACCTGTTTATTTTGCTGCATGAAAAAAAAGAATTTTTTTCATTGGATAATAAAAATGTCATTTATTTAGGTAAATGTTAATTATCGCAATAATATCGGTATCACAATAATGCAATCATATATAACTAAATGCAACATTATTTTTCTAAATTATCATATCTAAAGATGTCCCTTTACAGTGGTACTAGTAATAGTAGTAGTAGTAGTGTTACTGGATGTAATGTAATATTGAAAATTATACGGGCGCCTATTACTTATTTATTTGGGGTGGGGGGGGGGGGGCACTCAATGGTATTGTTTCCAAGACGGGCCTCTGTAGTTAAGTCAAGAATGTTGTTCCCAAAATGCATGAAAGACAAGAACACATACACATTCACACACATGCATGCATTTTTGTAAAAGCCTGTATTTGCTCACCAGTTACAGAAACAGGCCTTCAGGTCTTTCTTTTTCTTTTTCTTTTTAAGTCCACTGATTGACCTGATGAGGACCAAAGACTCCAATCAAATAGACGAGTGCGTGTGTGTGTGTGTGTGTGTGTGTACGCATGCGTGTGTGTTAGCAGCTGCATTGGCGACCGCACACATACACTTTTGACGTCTCTCTATCATTTGCACATTAGACTCTTGAAAGGAGTCCAGATATGATCAAGAGACAAAAATAAAGTCTCGACCTTCACTTCACCTTCAAGCACCCCCCCAACTAATTTCAACCACACATGAGAAGACCTACATCAATAGTGTGTATGAGTGTGTGTGATGTCCATTTTGACTTACCAAATAAGGTCCCTTGCCTCGTAATGCGACAAACACTCACACGACACTTCAGGTCGAGAGCTCACTGAAATGGAAAGAGTCTGCATTAAAGCACTTCCCGACGCTGGATGCTCTTGGCTTGTTTTAATGTCTTTTTAAGACGTTTGTTTATTACCTACGCTGCAAAACATAACAAAGAATTCAACAAAACAAAACAAAACTAAATGAAGAAACGGGGAAAAAACTAAGGACTAAAACTTTTGTTTACTTATTTGTTTTTGTAATGCTGTTATGTTTATTTTTGGTTGTTTTGTTTACTTATTTGATTGTATTGTTTTTTGTTTTAATTATGCTGCTATGTTTTGTTTTTTGATAGCTTTTTGCCGCTAGTGCTCTTTCAATCGCTTTATTCGACTAACGGCAACAAAATACACTAAACACAAGCATATTCTTCAATGACCTCAACTGACAACATCAGTCAACAGCAGAGTTGCTAACGGTTTAGCTAGTTAACCTTGCACATCACTCGACAAGCAGGCCAGCCTTTTAAAGGAACACACACAATCATCGTCACAGATACTTACGGTAAGTGTAGAACATGAGAATGGCGACCCCAAGTGGGTAAAAATAATACATGCACCGCCCATGCATATATTTTCGCATTAAAGCTTTAAAATATTCATGAATAATAAAATCGATATTTAATCACTAGTACTTTGCTCATTTTGTCAATCATTTACTTTTTCTTAACTTAAAATCAGGTTCTCCACTGCGACTTTCCATTATACAGGTGGCAAATCCAGGTCCAGAAAGTAAAAACCCTGCCACAGTTTGGCTTTAGCCCCAGGTGCTAGCAAGCTAGCTCTCTAGCTAGCTCCCCAGGCGCTTGTTTACCTGCTAGGGAGCTAGCTAGCTAGCACCTGGGGCTAAAGCCAAACTGTGGCAGGATTTTTACTTTGTGGACCACCATAGCCTCTGTAATGCTCATTTTTGTAAACAAATCATGACCACAACAACTTCTACTTGTACTGCATTTTACTTATTTGAATTTTTGCGGCACCCGAAATTTGGTGTCTACAGTCATCATTCCACATGGATCCTTCCGCTTCTATGGGGATATTCACACTTTTTAAGCGTGAGAGGCAAAATGCTAACGTGTCAGTAGGCCTACTTATGTTTAATTTCAATATGATGTCATGTGTTGTTTTGTGTGCTTGGCTTTTTATCTGGTTGGCTGTTTAGTATGATAACTAGATCATACTAATTAGCGCTGGCATGTTGTTTTGTCCAGTTGGAATTTGCATCCGTGTAATGCAATAGCAGAGAAACAAAGCACAGTTGCCTAATATTAAAAGCAAAGGCTAGAGTCAAGTTAGCATGCCATCATGCTAAGATCTGTATTTTGAATTTATGAAAAATGGCAAGAATTTCCCCAAAAAGTCATCAGCGAAAAGGGCGGCTATTTATTTATGTGTTTATTTGATTATTTTCACCTTTTTTTGTTAAGTAGATAACTGAAAATGTGTTCGTTAGTTGTCATAGTTGTCGTCACAGTTTTGATACCTTGAGTGAGAATCTACAATGTACATAGTCATGAAAATAAAGCATGTATTGAATGAGAAGGTGTGTCCAAACTTTTGGCCTGTGTTTATCGTATAACACCACAACTATTATTATCGTAAATTTCAACTTTTTGCTTAAACTGTTATCAACTTTATTGTAAAATTACTAATTTTTATTCAACCTTTTTCGACTTTATCGTAATATTACGCCTTTTTTTTTAACTGTTTCAATATAATCGCCAATTAGTCTATCGACTTTTTTGTCAATCTGTTTGACTTTATCATAACTTTCTTTTTTTAAATCAGATCATTATGTTTTACTCAAATCATTTTGATTTTCGATAACATTATGGCTTTTTAGTTGAACCATTACAAAGTTATCATCCAATTATGACTTTTTTCTTGAACTGTTTTGACTTTTCTCAAACTTTTTTTTGTAACAGTATGACAACTCTTTATTCTAAATTTTTTCTTGCAATATCAAAACTTTATTCTCTTAAATAATTTTACTCTAATGAATGACTTTTTGTAATATTAAATTACATATTTCTTAGCTAAAATTTTGACTTTTTTCTTTGTATTTATTTATTTTAGTCGTGTCAGGCGATTCCATATTTTAATCGTAATTAATCGCATGACTTTAATAGTTAACTCACGATTAATCGCAAATTTTATATCTGTTCTAAATATGCAATAAAATATTTTTTCTAAGTTTTCATACTCCTGTTAACATAGGAAGTGAGGAAAATGTTTTAAACTAATAGAAATATGGCTGCATCTTCTAGTCATTGATACAGTAATTTCCTAATAATTCATAAAACTGAGTTAAAATTAAAAAAGATGTCCTGTACTGTAAAAAGTGTTATATTGATTTGTTTTGAGGTAATTTTTCTGCCACTAGATGGCATAATTGCATTTGTAAGACGCTGTTGACAGCTCAGCGCATTTTTTTTTCATATTAAGAGCTATCTCATCTTTAACATGAAGTAACTTGTGAAATTTTGCAAAATTTTTAAATTGTAAAATACCCCAATCTCCACAAATATATGCATTATTATTAAATGTATTACTGCTAAACTTTGAGGTGAAGAGGACTTGTCTGCTGTGTTGCAACTGGAATTCCCCCAGTACAGACTTTCCAAGTAAGGGGCGGTCATTAATCGCGCGTTAAATAAAATTCTGGTGTTAAAGGAACTTTAAATTAACTCAAAATTACGGCACTTTTGACACCCCTAATTTATGTATTCGTTTTACAATGTTCATGTTGCTGTTGAGTACCTTTTTCCTCAAATAAACCCCCGCCCTTGCACCCTCCTTTTCCCTCGCACGGCTACATTTGGCGATGTCTCGCTTTCCCATCAAACACACCCTCAATACCAGCGACTGCTTCATCTGTCAAGCGCACCGGTGATAAATCCCGCCGGTAGTGCACGCGTGGGTGGTACGTATGCCGTCTTTTCCTTGGGTGGTCAATTTTGGAGAGAGTCCAAAGGTGTGTAATTTAAAAGGGCATTTTCATCCAGCCTATAAAATCTACACGTGGAGGGAAAAGAGCCAGATATTATATTACAGGATTTTATATTGTAGCCACCTGGCAGGTGAGCCAAAAGGTTGGAAATGATACGCTAGTAAAGAGCATTTCCATTTGGCAGTGTTGGATTGCCTTTTGTGGATTACAGGGAGAGCACGGCAATGTAATGTTACTAGGATAAAATCATTGATGACGTTATGAGATTAAAAAGTTGTAGTTTAATTAAAGTCGTACTGTTACGGAATAAAGTTGTACAAAGGAAGTATTGCTAAGAGAACTAGACAAAGTGCAATTTCTGCAAAAAATGCGTGGGGATGCTAGAAAGCAGAATTCAGGTGCTTAAATAGTTTCAGTGAAATGATAATCCATCTCCTGATGTGATAGTTAGTTGGTATCGAATCATCGAATGTACTACAATGTGGTCCGAGCAGGGATTGAACCCAGGTTTTCTGTGGTGGAAGGCAATTGCTCTAAGCACTGAGCTAACTTGACTTGGCTAATGCTGTATTATTATTTTTTTAAGTATCATCTGATGCTGAAAATTTACATGCATTTAATAATTTCAGTGAAATTATAATCCATTTCCTGATCTGATAGTCAGTTGGTATACACGAATATCACTTAGCATAACGACCAGAAATATATTTGCAATGGACAGTCGGAGGTGGGATTCAAACCTGCGACCTCCTGGTTACTGAACAATGCACTTTACAAACTGCACTACTGAGCAGTATCAGACAGGTGGTAACAATGATGAATTGTTATGTATGGAAGAGGGTGTAGAAAGTGGGACTTGGAAAAATGTCAATGTCTGTCCCATTGAAAATGAATGGGGAAAAGT
Organism: Leptonotus elevatus; assembly: GCF_054856555.1. Classification (NCBI taxonomy): domain Eukaryota; kingdom Metazoa; phylum Chordata; class Actinopteri; order Syngnathiformes; family Syngnathidae; genus Leptonotus; species Leptonotus elevatus. The sequence goes on along the minus strand of NC_141246.1, from coordinate 5,127,855 downwards.
TTATGTTTAACAATAAATTGTGCCAATACTGTAAGTAATGTGAAACCAGATGATATATACCCTGGGAGGCATGAATTCGAAAGTTGAAATTTTGGAACGGTGCAAATCGGAAGTATTATGCGAGAGTTGTTACGCGGCAAAAAAGTGTGGAGAATAAAAATCACAATAACATGTGAGAATGCTTCAGCATAGTCCAAGTCATAATGTAACAACTTGTTCAAGAAAGTGGCAGTGTTATGTGACTTAACTTGCAGGGGGTAAGTAGGGTATGTGGGCAAAGGGTCAGGGGTGGCCTGGTGGGGTTCTGGAGCCAGTGGGCCCTCACCATTGTCCAGAGCTGGAGGGAGCCCAAGGGGGGCTGAGAGTATTGATGCCCAAGGTATTGCCTTCACTTATGGTTAAGGGGGTTGGCAATACATGTGTGTGTGTGTGTGTGTGCGTGGACCCCACAAGGGGGCGAGTGAGGAAAAGTAATTAGAGATGATATAAGGCCAAAATGGAGGAAATTGATTAAAGGGAATGAATGACTAGGAAGTATGTCAAGGGTCTTTGTTTCCCCTTCAATTAAAGTGAAATGCCTCAGTGGTATTTGCTGCATATGGCGTGTGGGTGGGGGTGGGGGTGGGGCTTGTGATGGATGGGCTCGCCGTAGTGGCTCGCAGGGAGGAACGCACAGTCATAGTTTAGCCGACATATTGTCATTGCCGAATGCACAAAATTTGTCAAAAATAATAAAAAATAAAATAAAAAAGCCTTACAGTCAAATGTCACTTGACCTGTTTTGATATCTGTTCACAATTTAACCCTATGACGCCAAACGTATCATATTAAATACCAGACATTTTGAGCCCTCTATTAAATGAGTATAAAAAAATGTGTCCCCATTAAAACCCTGACGTATATGATCTGACACATGCATTGCACGGATAATCCATTAGAGGGCAGTATCACCCAGCTGATGGCTTTTCAGCGACCTTGCAAGATCGCCCCAATTGAGAAAGGAGAGACACCTATACTTATTAAAAGTGGGAAATGTTCTTTCTGTATTTTAGAAATAGTAACATGTTTGTTTATTAGTATATTTTTGACAGTTATTTACAGACAGAATTTAAAGCATTGTGACCGGATGTATCAAATGTGACACAAATTAAAAGTCATATGTGGAAGTTGATTTTCAACAAAATGTTGTTTGTTCAAAAGGACCAATTAATACTCTTTAACTACGCTTTATAGGGTTTAAAAAAAAAAAAGAGTCAAAATGTCACCCTTAGTCTTGTGAAAGTATGTGAGTGCACGTGTTTGAATATGTGTGAGAGATTTTTTACGTGAAAATATCGCTGCATTCTATCTCCTATTTTCTCATTTCTTTGACTTATTTTGAAGCTAAACTGCACATTTAAACAAAAATGCTCTTCTTCTGTTTCCCAGCTCGTCTTTCATTTCACAGGATTACACCTTCAGCACCCTGCAATTACAGCAGGTAACCTCCCCCAAGGCCAGAAGACAACGGACGACCATGCAGAAGCGCTTTTGCTGTGTGGGTTTTATTTTGGAGGAGAAGCATACTGATGGATTGCAGTCGCTAATTTGTCGGTAAAGTTTTATGGTAAAAGCTACGCTGGGAAAAAAATGAGTCCATTAAGTTGCCAAGATTTTGTGGTGATGCTACTTCTTGTCGTTAGCGTCTGCCTGGCGCAACAGCATCTCAGGTAAGAAAATCCATGTTGTTGCTATGCTTTTGGTTTTGTTGTTGGACTGTCCAATAAAAAACGGCCTGAATACAGTAGCTCTAAATGTTATTTTCAAGGAAGATTAGTAAATGGCTAAATGCACAAATTCCTTCCAAATAATTTAATTGTGCTAGGGGACCAAGAACACTTCTCTGTGGGATGCCACAAAAATGTATACGTTTTACACGTCTGTTTTTAGTATTTTGATGGCACATGTTGTTTAACAGTAAATATAAGTCCAAAGCATGTTAATTTGCGTGGAATCCCACAGGGACGTGTTCTAGGTCCATGACACAATTAACATTCGCTTGAAGTACTGTCATTTCTACACATTAGATGCATTTTATATAGAGAAATATTGTTTTTGTGATTGTGATCTTCTCCGTCAGCAGGTCAGACAAGGATGCGGCGACAGCGCCACCTTTGGGTCGAGCCCAGTCGGGGCGCTGCAGATACGGGCCGATGACTTTCTGTTGCCCGGGATGGTTGAATGTCAACGGCGGTTGTCAACGTAAGTCCATTCGTAGTTCAGAGGTTATCAGATTCGCACAAGCAGTAAAATGATGTGTTTTATTTTGTTTTACTTTGTGTATTTTGTATTTTATTGTTTTTATTGTTTTTATTGTTTTATTTTGTTGTTTTTATTGTGATCAATTTTACCTGAGAAGCACTTTGTGACCTTTTTGTCTTTGAAAGGTGCTATATAAATAAAATGTACTTACTTACTTACCTTGGATCTGCTAGAAATGGAATTTACCAAATTAAATATCATTTGAAGTCCGTGACAACACTTTATAGATTATTGAACAGTAGATTCCTTCATTTATGTTTACTAGTCACTTGTTGCTAGGCAGAATGTATAGAGGTCACATGTATGACACGACCCCATATTAATTTGAATAATTTTATTTAAATATAAATCCATGGAAATTTTTCTAGTTGAAATTATAATTGTAAATAAAATATCTGACGTCAATCAAATAAAAAATGCAATTCAAAATAAATGGAAGTGATACGTTTTATTAAATAAATTAAAAAAATCCTATCTTCTGTATGTTATTTCTGCACTAAGCTTTAAATACAAAAATGAAGTTTGCCCACTTAAGATCTCAGTGTCTCAATTGTTCTCCACAGCGGTGTGCAAGCAGCCTTGTGTACACGGACAATGCGTAGGACCTGACAAGTGTTTATGCTCCGCAGGCTACAAAGGACCACTGTGTGACCAAGGTGCACCCGAAGGACTCATTTTAAATCAATACATAAATCCATCATCCAATACTAATTAATGAAGTCTTTTTTTTTTCACATCTAGATGTCAACGAGTGCGGTTTCCCTGCGCGGCCATGTTCCCAGCGCTGCATGAACACGCTCGGTAGCTATCGATGCTTCTGCGAACGCGGATATGCTGTCAGTACAGACGGACAATCTTGCACCAGTGCGTGTTCACGTCTTCTATGCTTTCACACATAGAAATGGATTCTTTAACTCATTCACTACCGTGGATGTTTATACTCGGCAACTGGAATCCAAACGTTTACTGCCACTGACGAATATATTCGTCAAGTACGTTTTTCAATGGTTAAATAAATTCTTGATGCAATGCAATCTGAACAGCAACTTGTATGAGAAAAAAACTTGCTGTTCAAATTTTGCCAAAGCTTTTTTGATATAACCTGTTGACAAAAAAAAGTGGTGGTGGCCCACTAAAATCAAATTCTGACTTCCCACATAAATGGTAAAGATGTAAAACGGCTTCATAGCAGTCATGTGACTTGGACGTGCAATTGTTGACAAATTCATACATTCCTCAGAAATAACAGGATGTATTTTGCTTTTTGCTGCTGGGGGAATATAAAATGGCTGCCACATCCTGGCACTTCAGCTCCCTTTGGTGTATTGCAACAACATAAAGGAGACTCTAAAGTGATGTTAGTTAGCCACGTAAAAGGCATACTGAACAATAAAATATCCTATGCATCGAGTAATGTAGGTAGCATCTTCAGAATTTTTTTTCAAAATCCTGACATTTCATATGAGACACATAACGGTAAAAACATTTGGGAATTGAAATGTGAAAAATACAACTTAAAAAAAATAAATCTCAGAAAGTGAGGTATGTCTTTACCCTTATTGTATAAATTATATGAAAATGACCTATAGATTTGGTGTAAACATGTGTCACGATCCTAGAAAAATGTGACGCAGTTCAACATGTAAATAAGCAATGCCATGAAAAAAAAAAAGCAACTGATGCTTAACTCGAGTAACCGCGTAACCATTTATATCGCGCCACCTTTCAAACAAAATCCTGCTCATTTCTTATCAGAAGACTTTCAGATGTAATCAAGTCATTCATTTTGTGTTCTGTCTCAGAATTGTTGCGCAGTAGGCGCTGACTAGTGATTGTGCGTGTATTTCTTCCAGAAGAAGTCGCATGCGTCTCCTTGCGTTGCCAGTTCGACTGCCTGGAAAATAGCCAAGGAGGAGCCGTGCGCTGCGTGTGTCCGCCCGGCCTCCGCCTGGCTGCGGACAACACAACCTGTGAAGGTAAAACTTTCCCTTTTGGCTTTGTCAAACATACTGTATTGACCGTTAGCTAGTCAGGTCGGCATATATTACTTGCCATGACAATATGGCGGCCATCTTGCCACTTGTGGTCGAGTAAAAATGACATCACAGTTGCTCAGGTCTTATGTAACAACCAGTCACAGCGCAGCTTCAGAAAACTGGTCGTTGCCTGAGCAACTGTGATGTCATCTTCAGTCGACAGCAAGTGGCAAAATGGCCGCCACCTGAGATGGATAAAGATGGCTGGATTTTGCTTCATAATTCGTATTCCACAAAAGTAATATTAATCAGAATGTCATTTATAACATATTATTGTCAAGAAATGTTTAAGGCTGACTTCCCCTTTAAGGCCTGACTTTCTTCACATTCAGACTGTCCCGAAAGCTTATTTTTTGATGACATGATCACTGCTATGACAACTCATATCTTGAAAAATTCTGTCGGGTCATTGGTATGTCAAGAACCTTCATTAAAAAGCCTCGAATAAGCTGATGTAAAAATCAAAGGCTTGTTGTCACGACGACAGACAACTCCCTCCCTGTAATGATGTGAAGCCCCGCCCCCCATTCTCACATCCATGAAAGGAGACAGGAGCCACGCCAAACTTTTTGAATTTGTTCCACAAATCATTTTCAATAATAATCAATTAAATAAAAATATAAATATGTTTGCGAAAAATGTTGTATTTCAGGTCAGGGAAATCTACAAAACTTCATTCGAGACAACTGGATTCTTCTTGTTTTTTGAATTTTTGTCTATTTCTTGTTTTCACAAAACTTTCGGCAGTTATGTTATTAACTTATTTACTTGGCTTTGCCTCTGAAGGCGCATTAAGCCCCTTCTCAATTACTGTAGACGCTACCATCCGTATTTACTGTTGTGAGTCCATGTCAAAAATGTGATTTTGAGGGTGAGTGCTTCAGGGGGGGTCGTGAGGGATTTATCGTGGACTCCAGCGGGACTTGACTGTGTGTTTTGGGTCAGCGCTTCAATACGCTTCCCACTTCAAAGCACCGCCTTCAAAGTCCAGGTAGTCATTTGGATTGCTAATTGTTGTCTTAGGACAAGCCTCAGCGACATTCAGTGTTTAAAGGGATACTTGACCCTTTGAGGCATTTTTAGCAGTGAAAAGTTCATATTTCGTCCAAAATTAATTTGATAACTTCGTTATTTTTCACGTACAATTAATACCTTTCAAAACACATTTTTACGCTTTTTGTCGATTAAAGATGACATCACCTGTGCTGAGGAAATAGGTAACGACCAATCATGTCTCACCTGTTTCTGGGCGTGGTTAGTAAACTGAGCCATGATTGGTCGTTACCTACTTCCTCAGCACAGGTGATGTCATCTTTAGTCGACAGCAAGTGGAAAAAAAATGTTTTTAAAACTTTTAATTATACATGAAAAATAATGAAGTTATCATATCATACTTTTTACTGCTGAAAATGGCTCAATGAGTCAAGTATCCCTTTAAGGTCGAATATGTGTGCGTTGCAGATGTGGACGAGTGTCGCCGGATGTCCTGCCCGCTGCGCCGGACGTGCAAGAATACGTTTGGCAGCTTTGTGTGCGTGTGCCTCGAAGGCTTTGTGATGGGCTCGCTACATGGATCGGTGCAATGTCGAGGTGCTGCATATATATATATATATATATATAACAATTCATTTAAAATCTGACTTTATTTTTTTCTTCCAGCGTTTATTTTTGACGATATGACTCTTGATATTTCTCACCCCCTTTCTCACAGATAAGGACGAGTGTGTGACCGGTTCTCACAATTGTAGCCGCCATGCTCGTTGCGTGAACACAGACGGTTCCTATTCCTGTCAGTGTCTGCATGCCTACATTGGCGATGGACACGCCTGCCGGCCCAGGAGGGACACACAGTCCAAGCCTGCCTTCTACTTCAATTACAAACTCTCCAGAAGGACCAAGAATGGTCCAAGGCCTTTTTCGTCTTCTTCGGAGATCTACAACGTTGTCAAACGGAGGTCAAAACCCAAAATGTGAACGGTATTCTCGGCACTCAGATCAAAAGCTGCTGGACTATTTTGATAGGTACTGTAAAACAGTGGTGTCTTGGGCCCGAAACCTAAAAAAGTCACACATTATGAAAGCTACATTTTTCAACTCAGTTTTATGGCAATTGTAAAAATAAAAAAAAATTGGTACCATACATGGAAGCCAAACCCTCCCTTGAAACATTACTTTGAAACCCTGACTAGTTTAAAACACAGCCCCCCCCCCCCCCCCCAACACCCCCACAAATTCAATTATATGCCAACTGTAAAAAAAATAATAAGAATAATTTAAATGGTGATGCTGCATGAAAGACACACAAAGTACCACATGGGTACTCTTAAGTCACATCTATGTCAGGGACAGGTTTATTATAGTTTTGGGATTTTCATTTTAGTTCATTTTTATTTCATTTTCAGTTTTTTTTAAATTTAGTTACTTTGAATTAGTTTTTACTTTTCAGTGTGGTTCACTTAGTTTTTATTAGTTTTAGTTATTTAAAAAAAAATGCTTAATTTTTGTTTATTTTTAGTTAGTTTCAGTATTATTATTTTTTAAGTGTATTATTTGTGCGCAATAATTAATAAACACTATGGTAAAATGAAAAAAAACCCAATTTCTTTCTGAGTTGAATGAAAAAGCAGGCAAGCCGAGCCATTGGAGCCAAAAGTATGCAAAATTGTGGCCGAGGAGCGACGTCATCTGAAGGTGCTTTTCTATTGGCTGCTGCTAGATGACATCACTTCTGTGAGACACACTTTCAAACGTCCTTATTGCGGTTAATATCAAAAATAATATAATTAAAATCACATTTGAAATCATCCTCAAAGGCTCATTTCGCTATAATTATAGTTAGTGTTTTGTAAACATAAAATGCAGTTTCAGTTATTTTTCTTTTCTTTTTTTTTAACAATTTTTATTCTATTTCATTAAACGGTTTTGTTAACTAAAATAACCTTGGTCACGAATGAAAAAAATAATAATCTGGAATGGTTTTACGGTAAATCCACACCTTGTGCTATTTTCAACATACTGGAAATATTTGTATTATGCCCAATCTAATCTCTAATGAAACCAGTCTTTTTAAACATCAGTCTGGGGACTTTTCATACCTCGCCGACGTCTGCCACGGGCGGGAATGTTTTAGGAAGTCAGGTGCAAGCCAGCTGGACTTACGAAAGAAAGCCAGGGACAGAGCGTAGACAGGTCAGACGCGCCCGCCAACCGGGAATCTCCGTCTGGAAGGCTCTTCCTGTGTCGGGAGAGCAGCAATGATTGTTTCATGTTTCATCCTGGGTCAATTGTTGGCTTTCCTTTCCCAAAAGACACTTCGAGGGAGGTTCAACAGCTTGACAAAAATCAAGTAAACAAAGTGTAGAATCCCAAGAGGAGGGAAAAAACATATAGGTAAAAATTTCTCAAGCCTTTGAGCAAGGTACTGAACCATCAGTTGCTCCTGATGGGCTATCGTCATTAGGTAAATGAGGAGACGGTGTTTAAGCGAGCAAACTGCATTAATGTATGTCCAACATAACAATATGAACTCATTCGCTGCCATTGACGACTATAGACGTCAAAAATTCATGTGAACTATTTCTATTAGTTTCATTTTTTTTTCATTTCATTTAATTTTTTAATGAAAACCTAGATTTTTTATTGTGCATTTATAACATATAAAAATGATCATGCGATTAATTACGATTAAACGCCCCTTATTTTTATTTATTTTTTTAATTAGGCCCATTAATCACAAATATTATATCTGTTCTAAATTTACAATATTTTTTTCTAAGTTTTCATACTCTTGTTAATAAAAGTGGAAAAAAAATTAAACTAATGTTAAAAAAATAATTTTTTGACATATTTAGCCGTCAATGGCAGTAAATGAGATAATAACAAGTTACGGCTGGATTTCCGTTTCTACGCTGGCGAATTTCGACTTAAGTCAGATTTCCCCGTTAAAGTCCATAATAACATCAAAATACTTTGTACAGTAATTAAAAAAAAAAAAAACATACTTGCACAACCCGGAAGGTCCGACGGCAATATTTCGTTTTTCCGCACGGACATTCATTGCTAGCAGAGCGTAGCTAATGGAAACTTAAACACGAAAATGTGACGGTCGCGTACGACGTGACTCAAGGACTCCCTCGTAACAACAACAATAAGTGTAATGAGAGGTGCTGTTGCTAGGGGGCGTCACATTCTGCTGCTTGTTGGGGGTCTTGCGGTGAGAACAAGCAGCTGCTGGAGGGCCCTGCCACTGACCCTATTCATCCCAACAGCAGGTGTCACAACGTGTCCCGCCTCACACACACACACACGCACAGTCAGAAAACCTGTGTGTGAGTCAGGGTTGGGGGGCAGGAGGAGACGGGGTTGGGGGGTGGGGGGGGGAGACCTGGAACTACTTACCGAGAACAAAGAGGCAAATCAGGGAAAAATGCAGCCTCCTCGAATAAATCTCACCACAATGCTGAGAAAAGTCCCCAGCGCGCCCTCAGAAAAAAGCAGGAAAAACCTGGTTTCTTTCTGCCCAAAGTGTCTTTCCAAAAGGCAGAAATAGAAAACATTTTAGATAAAAGCAAGCAGGCAGCCCCCCCACGCACACACCCCTCCCTCGCTGAAAAGGACCTCACACCAAGACAGGGTGTAATTCTGACCAGAAAACTGCTTTATTTACCCGGGAAGGGAAAAGAAGAAGAAGAAAAAAGCACTTAGACAACAAGTGGTGGGTGCGCTACGCCGCAAGCTGGAAATTTCTTGTTATTCTCTGCTCAACTATCAAAAATGCTCCAAAATAAATTTGCATTAACAAGAAATTCACCCAAATAATTATACCGTATAAAATGTACTCTAATGTAAATATATAACAATTTATACCGAAATAAATGCATAAAATTCTAAATAATTAAATCAAATAAAAACTCAAATGAACGCGACAAAAATATACAGAGTTGTTACAAAAGTTCTAACAGGCAAAATGTACAGATTTTTTTTTACAAAGTATTAACCAATGTTCATCATTTATCGCACTGATTTTGAAATATTGTTGCGTGGTCACTCGTTGCTGGGCAGAGTTTGTGGGGCTACAATCATACATCAGAGGCCCTCATGGCCTAATTAAAAAAAAAATAGTTTAGCCTACAAATCAGTTCCCACTGACAAAAAACAAACAAAAAATCCATGAGCCATGATAAATGATGCCCTTTTTGTGGTTTCGTCACAAAAAAAAATCACGAAAAAGCAAAACACATTCATGACATTCCAGTCCCAACACATTTAAATGTGCATAAGAGTTTTTTCTTCCGTAGCTCAGGGGTCGCCAACTCCGGCCCTCGAGGGCCCCTATCCTGCATGTACCAAGCTTGCTGACAAGCTGATCATTTGAATCAGGCGTGTCGGAGGAGGGAAACATCGAAAGCAAACAGGACTCTCACCCTTGAGGACCGGAGTTTGACACCTGCGCTTGAGGGGTCACTTGTTGCTAGGCAAGAGTTTGTAGGGCGCAATTGTGACCGTTCGATCGGCTTTCCTGAGCTGCTGTTATGACAAAAACATAAGGATTACAAGACCTAAATGACGGCTCTGTATTACATATAAAGGATTTGTTTATACGAGTGCATGAAAACGAATGGTCTCAAAGTAGCAGTCACTTTGGTCACGGGGGAATAATCAAAGCTTCCTGTTATCGTAGAGGCGGCCGTGCCCTCTGAGTCACTTTTAAATCACATTATATGGGCTCCGCACGCACTCCTGTGTGACCCCATCCTCCCCCAAGGCCCCCAAAAACACACTCAAACATCAAGCTACCGTTTATCAGTGACCTTAATTCATGTCTCCAATCCGCATGATGTCTTTGAAGTGAACACACAAGTTACCCCCCACAGCTGCACGTGGGGGGGGAGGGTGGTGGGGGACATGAAAGACGGAGACTTGACCTGACCGGAATTCACCGCGAATAAATCGTTCTTCATATGAGAGCCGCGCCGCCTTGTTCGGGGACGGGATTATCCCGGATGAAGCAGGAAAGATTTCCCCCTGCTTAAGCTACGGAGGAATGCCCCACTCAGGACAAGGTGAAGGGAAGTGAGAGCGACCAAAGGAGTGCACTTTATTCTTCCTTTCGTGCGGCAATTACCAAGGAAAGAAATTGCTCGTGTTTCCGCTTTGCTCTTGCCCGGAGATCCGCGTTGAGCTCGATGGAAAACAGGAAGAAAAATGAAGCCTGTGGAATTTATTTATTTTTAAACAATAACATTAACAACCGAAAGTACATTTTAGTATGGGCACTTGTTGCTTGGCAGGATTGGCGGGACACGACCAAGAAAACAAATTTATATTGTTTCCTTGACAACTTGGAAGAGAAGGCTATTGCTGCTCCACACAGCAGAGAAAGGACAAGGAAAGGCGGCAGGATCCGGAAGTCAACGAGCAAAGAGGAGATTTATTGAAGTCTTGCGATATAGACGGAAATCTTGCCGGATTTACTGAAGTCTCACAAGATTTACTGAAGTGATGATCTTTTCTAGCGATACTGAAATCTTGCAAGATATTTAATAGGGGTGGGAATCTTTGAATGGCTCACGATTCGATTCCGATTTTTGGGCCTGCGATTTGATCCCGAATCGATTTTCGATTAAGAGCGATTTTTGCTTCAAAATGATTTGCTTCAAAATGATTTTTGCTTCAATCTATAGATGTGCAAGGAATTGTAATGATCTACTCCAGTCTGACTCGCTAATGCTAATTAGCGCGCTACTCGTGGCTACAATTTAACAGTGTATTTAGACCGTGTGGAACCACACTGCCCCTCAGTGGCCAAACCGGGTACAACATGAACAGCGCCCCAAATAAAGGTACACACAGACAAAGGCAAGACAGTATAAAAAAATTAAAAAAAATCAATTTTGGGACATTTTAAATCGATTCTGAATCGTACTAAATGAGAATCGCGATTCTTATGAGAATCGATTTTTTGGGCACACCCTTAATATTCAAGTCCCATGAGATTTACTAAGGTATCATAAGATGTACTGAAATATCATGAGATTCTAATGCAATTTAGTGAAGTCTCACGATACAAAGGATCGAAGAAAGAGAAAGACAGAAATATCTCGTGTGCTGTGCTGAAGTCTTGTAAGATACTCCAATATCGCAAAATTGACTGAAGTCTCATGAGATATTCTCAGGTCTCATGAAATTTGTCATAAGTCTTGCGAGACATACTCAAGAGATATAGAAATCCTGTGAAATTGACAGATTTTTTTCTGACATACTGAAGTATCACGAGAGAGACATCTTGAACGGTATTCTATCCCCCGACATGTCGTCTTGGTGGTTTTACTAATATCAAGATATACTGAAATCTTTGAAAATTTGAGGAAGTCTCATGAGATTTATTGAAGTCTCACAAGATTTACTGAAGTTTCGTGAGATTTGAGAAGGCTTGCCCTCTTGGCGGATTTACTCATATCAAGCAAGACATACTAAAGTCTTGCTAAATTTATGGAAATCTTAAGAGGTAAGCTGTAAGTCTCATGAGATTTATTGAAGTCTCAAAAGACTTGCAGTAAATCTCAGCAGATGTTCTCAAGTCTTACAAGTTACTAAATGTTCTACGAGATTTAGTTACTGTAAGTCTCATGAGATTTAAAGAAATTTTGTGACCTACTAAAGTTTTACAAGATTCCCAAAAGACTTGTGTGAAACTTAGGTTGAGCGAGATTTAATGAAATCTCGTGAGATTTACTGAAGAATTGTGATATTTACTAAAGTCTTGCGAGATGCGGTGAAATCTCTCAAGCTATTCAAGTGCTGCGACATTCATGTGATTTTATTAAGTCTCATGATATAAACTAGAGTCTCCTGAGATTTAAAAAATATATATATATATAAATAAGTATGTCTTTATTATCAGTATAACAACTACAAAACAATTGATTACCATCTCTGAAGTTGCAATAAAAACACAAATAAAACAGAATTTTAACTGAAGTTTTTATTTTTTATTTTTTTTTTTAACTTTGGTTAAATCTCATGAGATTTGTTCGAGTCACTGTGTGCTGGTGTCTTGCGAACCATAATTAAGTCTGATGAGGTTTACTGAAGTCCCACAAGCCTCACAAGATTTTTTTTTGAAATATTATCTATATACTAAAGCCTCACACAATCTACTAAAATCTTACAAAGTTTACTTTAGCGTCACGAGTTAACACGTAACTCTTGTGAGATGTACTGAAGTCTCGCAAGAGTTACTGAACTTTCGCCAGATTGACTCGATTTTGGTGATATGTACTGAGATCCCACATAATATATCAAAATCTTGCTAAATTTACTGAAGTTCTGTTGGATACATTTGAAGTCTCATGAGATTTGCATGTGCCCACCCACAGGTTGGTCATGCTGGCAACCATCAAAAAAGGGGTCCGCCGTCACCCCCTGGCAGTTTTTCAGGACCCCGAACTCACACCCGCTGACTATAGCCCATTCCTTGTGAGTAGTGGGGGGGGGGTTAAATGTGTTACGTTACCTTCATGTGCACTTTGGCCCACCCCGATCACAGCGGCACGCTCCAAACCTCCTCGCATGGATTGTTTGCTTTCACATCAACGGACTGACAGGCAGTGTTTACACACAAACACCGTTATTGTTGATATGTTATGTGATTGCTGGACCACAATGAACTACGCAATTTAAACCCAAAAAAATACAACCAAACCACTGCATTGTTGAGGTTTTGATAATAGCAGATATATGACTCAGATATATGACTTGGCCTCCGGGTATGCACGTTGAGCATTTTTATTGGTATTAAAATGACAGCAGTGTTTACATCATTTGGCGAACTGTGTTGGATTTTCCAGTGTTTTTGTTAGGAGTCCAAGCAGGTGCTTGCCAACAAGAGCAGAGCAGAAAAAGGCTCCCCTTTTTGGAGCAGATTTTGCAGGTACGACACTGACATCTAGTGGATGTCAGCGGGTGGTGCATATGAACCCTCGGGTATGGTACTTGGAAGAAAGTGCTTAACAACACATCGTACGTATTAGTTGCAGACAACCGGTCGTGAAGAGACCATCAAGCAGTCTGAAGTGCTTTAATTCAAATGATTTCAGTTTTACTGAGCTCTCGACATTTAACCATTTTGAAGTATCTTAGAAAATAGTTGATGCTTTTTGTGGACTATAAGATTGACAGTCCTCCTACGCCTAGTATTTATTCATTCATTCATTCGTTTGGCCTTTAATTATTTAGTCAAGCTAACTAAGAACACTCTCGTTTTTCAAACTTTGAGTATTTACATAAAACATGACGATAACATAAGTACAGCACATGTCTTACACAAGGTAAAAGTACGAAATGTTTAAAGCATTTACAAACAAAGGAGTTAAGATAGAGCAAAGCAAAATAAATTACTAAAAGAATGTACTGTCGTACTTTTTTAACAAAACCAGTGCAGTATATTATGTATAGTTTCTATATGAAAAGTGTCCATATCAATCTAGTTTGTTAAAAAATAAATAAATAAACCATATATATAGAAATGTATGTGTGTGTGTGTGTGGGGGGGGGGTTTAATGCTAAAATGTTGTAGTTTGCCATAAGATGTCATGATTTTCTAAATTAATTGAATTTAAAATTAAATAGTGCTGTAAATGACTATCAAATAAATATAAATATGCAGATTTATAATCTTACAAAATATATCAAATTCAACAGAGTCCGGAAATAAATAAGATTTTGTTTTTTGTTTTGTTTTTTTACTTGAAAATTAAACTTTATTTATCTTGAAATGTGGTAGGCCCTATCTATTCTCACAAATGGGTCATAAGTTTATACAATATAAAAGAAGAAGAAAGAAAATATACATAATCCGGAATACTAAAATGAACTCAAGTTATGAATGAATTCTATAAAACACTGATCAGGTAAAGTCAATTGCAATTCATCCACTGCTATGTGAGGACTGCATTCAATCAAAAGTACTGATGTCATCTTGCCACAAGATGGCGGGCTAGACAAGTCAGTGAATCATGAAAATTGGCTTGCAAGTACAGTACATGGCTTTAGAAATGCTCTGATTTTGCATAGTACAGTGGACCCCGCATCCCCACTGTTTGGCACCCGTGTATTTACCCATTCGCGGATTTTTTCTCTCTATTTTTTAAATATCGTTTAATATATTTCTTTTTTTTCCTCTTCATTTTTTCGTCTGATTTTGGAAACGCTTGTGGGAGGGGTTCCCTGTTCTTTCAATATATATATATTTTTAATTAGAAACAAAACCAAAAAAATATTAGTTACTTTTTTTTTCTCCAAAAGACATTTATACACACATTTCGCTATTCAACCAAGAATAGTGAGGTCCTCTGTATAGCAAAGGCAAAAATACAAACAATTTCCAATGTAAAATGTATGCGATTTTGATTTGTAACGTCAAACGTGTGCGACTAATGCCTTTTCTTTTGGCGCAAGCACAATAAGGTGGCTGCAAGTGTTCTTTATTGAGCAACACGTGACACCACACAACACTCGTGTGTCTATATGCTACCGCTGTCATCTATCATCTACCCTGGTCACGTGACCTCAGGCACGGTTTCAGTATGGGTGACATCATCCTCAGCTATCATCCCTTGTGTCCCACCCATCCCCCTCTGAGTCAGTCGGAATTCTAGCATTCAAACAAGGGATGAGTTTAGAAATAAGTGGGCCACACAATTGAATAGTTGCTAAATATAAAACATTTTAAGAGCTAATTTTGTACTCAGCGTTATTGCTGGCTATTGTGTCACAGAGCATTACAAATACTGTCAGTTCAATAATGGACAATGCATATACACACCTCTGTTGAAATGCAAGTTTTATAAAGTACATAAACATATAATGAGAACAAGAAAAATCTTAATTTTACTAACTTAACGCGTTCACTGCCATTGACGCCTATAGACGTCAAAAATTCATTTGAACTATTTCTATTAGTTTAACATTTTTTTCCACTTTTGTTAACAAGAGTATGAAAACCTAGATTTTTTTTGCACATTTAGAACAGATATAAAATGTGTTATTAATCGTGAAGTCATGCGATTAAATACTATTAAAAAAAATAATCACCTGACGCCCCTGATTTTTAATAATATTTTATTTTTTTTAAATTGTGAGTTAACTGGTGAAGTCATGCGATTAATTACAATTAAAAAATGTAATCACCTGATGCCCCTAATTGTTTAATAATCTTTTCTTCTTTGAAAAAAAAAAGATTTAAAAAAGAAAAGATTTTTAAAAATCAGGCGATTAAAATTTGCCATTCTGATTAATCCCATGAACTCACGATTTTATATCTGTTCTAAATATACAACAACAAAAAATCTAGGTTTTCATATTCTTGTTAACAAAAGTGGAAAAAATGTTAAACTAATAGAAATAGTTCAAATGAATTTTTGACGTCAATGGCAGCGAATGAGTTAATTTAGAAAAATAACATCTTTTAGATGGTCCATCTCAAGCTCTATGCTAAAAAAATACAATAAAAGAAGAATTGAGACCACGAAAAATAACAACAGGATGCACACCTGAAGTATAAAGACACAGGTGCACCATCATGTAACCCCGCCCCCTTGCCAACCTAGTGTTGGATTAAGCTCAGCGGTCAGCAGTACCCCCCCCCCCCCCATCCCCACCCCCTCACTGCCAGTAGTGTCCCGACTGCTTTGAAAGGCAGCTGCTGTGTATTTTGTTCCCAGCCGCCATGTGACTATGACAGCTGCTGTCACTCAGATGCTTCCCATCGTGCATTGCAACGCTGATTGGGAAGACCACCCTCCGTATGAGGGTCTAACTTGGGATCTCAAGGGTGTCACATTTTACAGTCTGGGATTTAGATGATGAAGAAGAATGCAGCATTGTCTGGTTGAGCCAGCAATGAATCTGGTGAATTGCATATAGAAAATGAACAGCAATTTTGTAGGATATCTCAAATGTAATATGAAATATGAAGACGTGTTCCTGATTAAAATAATAAATAATTTAAAAAAATTGGATGCATATGTTTTTTTTCTTTGGATATCAAAATTAAAGCTTTTTTTCCGTGTAATTTTATACAAAAATATATATTTTCATGATAGATATTATGTACTTTTAGTAGAATTCTGTACAAAAATAAATATCCTTTAGTTAACGTTTATATTTAGTATAGTCATGTCCTAACTTAAACAACATATTTTGTATTTTTGGCGTGATTTTGTACAAAAAATAATAATGAATGTCCCTTTGTTAAGCGACGTCAACTTTTAAGATTTTATTTATTTATTACAACAAATCCGTATACTAATTTAGTCAACAGATATTTTGCACACATGGAAAAAAAAAACAATTATATAGGCTTATCTCATAATTATGAGATATATTAAAATACAGTGAACTCCTGTTCATTGCTATATATTCCCTTCATGCTAAAATACATAAATAAATACATAAAATAATTACTTAAACATTGCCTGTCCAACTGTAAAGTTTTATGGCAGCTTTAGGTTGACTTAAGAACAGATTAATAATCAGACTGTGTCAAAGACAAATTTAAGGGAAAAAAAAGATGGGAGTTCTCCTTTCTCATCATGTTGAACTGAACATCATCTTTCTCGTCCTGTTCCCTCCTCCAGTCTCCTTCTTGTTTTATTTTTTTCTCTCTCTTCACGTGCAGCGCGTTCCCGCCACACTCAGACATGCTGTCGCCAGCCGCGTGACGTCATCTGCAGCAGGAGCCTCCGCGTCCCCGAGAGAAACTAGATCCTCGCCCCGAGCTGTGAACTCTCGAGAAGCAACGCGACGTTTTTCTTTTAATGTTCGACATCATTTAACTTAACTACTTATATATTATAATAACTTTTTTTTCTTTTTTTTTATTGAACTATTATACGCTGATGTCAATCTATCAGGCCATACCATTAGGTACACCTCCACATGCATCTTAAAGACATTTTTTTTATGCACACTGCCAATAATGTTTATTTATATATTATTTGATTGGCATAACAATAACAGTATTCCAAAGAAGTCTTTATTATTATTATTATTTTTTTAAGCACACCATCTTGTTTGATTTATCTAATTTCCAAGGTAATAGTGACCCATCCGCAGCTCGCTCTCTTGCCGCAAGCCGATTTCCTTGCATTAGCCTGCATTATTTATGAGATGCTTTGAAGACGTGTCTCGCTCTTGATTTTGACTGCATTATCCACCTAGAGGACTCCGCTTAAAGCAAGGGGTGAACAAAGTGTGTCCGTGGGGCTGTCAAGAAGTCCTGTAATAGACCACAAGGACATTCAAATAAGAAATGAAAACACTTTCAAGGAGCATGGAGAAGACACTAACGGCCCTGCAGGGAACACCATGAAAAACCAAACGCAGTGTGAAAAGGGCTTTTAACACTGAACTGTGAGCAACCACGTCCCTTAAAGGCACACGCAACACACAGATAACACTGTTTGTGTACGTGTGAGAGAGTGAGTGATTTTGTGGCCCTGATAGCATCCACAGTGCTTATCATAAAGCAATCATAGTGTACAATATACAATCGCTGACTATCAGATAAAACATTGAAAGCTGGCTTAAAATTAAAAAAAAAGAAGCCTTTCTGTAGATCATAAAAAGTCTATTTTTTTAAGACAGGAAATTGTTGCAGTAAATTACTAAAACAAAGCCTTTTTTTTTTTCTCTCCAGACCTAAACCCTATTGAACATCTTTGGGGCATCCACAAACAGAAAGTCTCGAATATCCGCTAGCTCGGTGGTGTTGCTATGGAGAAGTGGAAGAGGATTCCAGAGGCAGTGGTGAACTCCATGCCCAAGAGAGTTCAGGCAGTGCTGGAAAATAAAGATGGCCAAACTAAATATTGACACGTTGGGATTTTTTCACTTGGGGGTGCACTCACATTTGTTGCCAAGGGTTTAGCTAATAAATTACACTGTAATATGATTTTCAGTATTACAGAAAGGTGAGGTGTCAGGTGTGTACTCACTTTTTGTGAGATACTGCATGTGTTAAATTGTATTGATTTGACCAGACCTTTTCCTGTCTCAGTACATTTTATTTCCCATGGTTGTTATCACATTTCAAAACTATTGAAACACACACAAGATCATTAAAATAAGACACCTCGGATCTATTTGAAGCTAAAAGGATGCTTCTTTTTGTTTTTATTTTTATATATATATTTTTTTGTGTGAGCTTGAGAAAGGAGAGAAAACAGAAGACAAACACATGGCACTCCACGCAAAAAAAAAAAAACCGCGCGTATGCCACATTGAAATTTATGTTTTTAAAACGGTGACAAAACCACGAAACAGGGAGGGGTAAAGACTCCAAAACAGGGCCAACCACTTAAAACTTGGCCAGGAGAGCGAGCCACAGTTGCATAACATTCACGATGTGAAAGAGACGAAGAAGAAGCTTTCGGGATGCGGATGGAAAAAAAGTAGGTCTTGTTATTGTCGAAGGCGGCCCGGCGGCGTGATACTGGCGCTGGGGCGGAGGGTGATGAGGCTCCGCGACTCGCTGACGCCAGGTCGCATCACGCCGCCGCGAGGAGCTCCTGAGAGAGTGGAGGGGAGAACAAACCCGCCGCTTCCACACTCGCACAAGGTAACGTCAACTTTCTTGAAAACTATTTGATGTTAACTTAAAACGCTCGAAAGCCGACTTGTATCCTTATATTTTCTCTCTTCCTCGTCGTTGGTAAAGCGTTTGTAACCGAGCAGAGCGTTCCCAAGCGGCGATGGCACTCGAAACTTTTCCCTCTTTTCCTCCCTCCAAAATTCCACATTTATCCCCGTTTAAAATGGAATTAAAGTGACATTTTCATGCAATAACACCAATAACAGGAAGTTACACGTGTCTTCTTAGCGTGTGTAAAGTCTCTTGAATACCTGCCAGGTACACTTCAAATTGCATCAAAACACCTTAACGACACTTAAAAGTATCCCACACTGCATTTACACTTTTAGTTTTAAACTTATAATCTTGACACATTGATTTGGTTATCTCGTTATAACGTTACGTACGTGGCACATGGTTGGAAAATCCTTATACAGTATATAGAATAGTAGCAAACCCTTTTCAGCAGCGACAAAATGGATGCTCACGTGAGAAGTAATCAATCATTATTATTCATATACAAAATGGATGCCAACATGGAAAGTTGTGAGTAATTTACAATAGTGAGTATCTATCTATCTATCTATCTATCTATCTATCTATCTATCTATCTATCTATCTATCTATCTATCTATCTATCTATCTATCTATCTATCTATCTATCTATCTATCTATTCATCCATCCATCCATCGAATTAGTGTGTGAGCACTGACATCATTGAAGGTGACATATCAGATTACGCAAAGGACCTGCATTTTGACCTTCGTTTGCAGATTTATCCATCCTTTTATGGTTGAAATCCCGTTCAGTTGTCTTGGGATATCTCAAATAAACCATTTAAAAAATGTCCTCCAGTGTAAATATAGGTTAATGGCATTCCAGCCTGGAGCGAGGCAGTCACAACATTTGCCAGACGACAGCCTACCGCCGCCATGTGTTGCGTTGAGGTGTTCCTCCTTACAGGACGCTGACTCCCATGTTAGCTTTCTTGATACTGTTGTTGTGTTTTGTGGGGCTGACACCAATCAAAGTCAATGCAAATAATCTTTTGGTTATAATTTGCACAGATGAAGGCTGATGAAATTGCAGGATGGGAGCTGTAACAGAAGATGCAGCATTTTTATTTTATTTTATTTAACATACCGGTAGATCATTTCAGATTTGTTTAACTCCTTATCACTTATAGGAGAAAAAAAAACAATGAAATGACAATGCTGTGATTCAAAACCTGTTTTGGCTTAATTTAGCCTTTTCCCTTCTGGGATTTGAATTATATATATACCCTGGTGCCAAAAGGGTTAACTTCAACAGAAATAATAGAAATGCAGAAAAATCTTTGCAAGATATACAGTACTCTTGTTTTAAAACATCGTCAGTTCTGATGCTAGAAGTCAATGGGAAATTATTGAATGGCGAATAGAAAATGAGCATTGAGTTTTAGGAGGAATATTCTATCAAATAATGCATATTCACACATAAATGCTATAGAAAATAAATACTTACAGACAGGTAATAATAGTATTTATAGGCATATATTCTAATTTGTGAAAAATGATATATATTAATGAAGTTCAATTGTGACTTGCTTCTTCGACTCTTTTAGTTGTTTAAGCGTGTGTCTCCATGCGCGCACTGCTTGACACTGACCCTAAGAGGCCAAAGGGCATCAGGAACAGCAGGTATTTATTTTTGTTTAGCGTTCTTTATTGCTGTTATTTTACGTGTTTCTAATCAATTTTCTGGTTCTTCTTTATGTTATATTTAAAGGTGAGTTTTGGTGATTAAATGAATGCAACTTTTAAAATCATTGCATGCTTATTAATTGTGATTTCAATATCAATGAAATAATTGTTTATTGTAATTATAATGTCCATATTCGCCCTAGCTTGGAGAATCCAGATAGTGAAGTGGTCTCGCTGAGTGTCTTAAGATGTGTGTCATTACTGTCACTTTCACTTCACTCGCCTTTCCCATCGCATTAAAGCCTTTCTGCCGCTATCACTCTCTCTTCCTGCACTCCTCTCTTTATAACCAGTGACCCCATTGAGCGGGGGGCTAATGGATGCCCAGTACAGGACCCCGCTGATAAATAATGTAGCTTCTTTATAATGTGCCGTCCCCTCCTCTCCTTTCCCGGGGGGTTGGGTGGGTGGGGGCAGCAGTGCATCATTAGTGCCTCATCGTCCTGCGCAGGGCTGGGCCCTAAATTGATTAGCAGACACCGGAGCGGCGCAAAGCGATCCACGAAAAAAACGCCGCCTGGCCGTGTTGCTCTGCGCGTCCATTAGCACCAGTCGCTGACCATTAAGCCATAAGGAAGCTACCGCTAACGAAATGTAGTCAGAGAGAAGGAGAGGGCTGTAGCAAATGTCAGTGTTTTTTATGAGGCTGTTGAGTGAGTAAATGCGGCGGTGTGTTTCCTGCTTTTATAAGGAAGGCCACAGCCGCCGTCCGCATCTGTGTAACATTTACTCACATGCGGCAAGCAGGCAAACCTGAGTTATTTAATTGACAATATGCTAATTGTTGTGGTTGCGGTTTCAAGCGCTGTACGACTGCACTGTGTCCATCTGAGAACTGCCTTTAGACTTGACAACCTGTTTGAGTTCAGCATGAGCTGCGGAACAGCTATGCATTTTAATGTGGAAAAAAGTCCGTTTGCAAAATCCCAGCGTTATTCAAAGTTGGAAGCTTTCATTAAGTTGTTTGTGGGGTTCAGGTGGTGGAAGGTATTTCAAGTTAAATGCGAATAGAATTGTGAATAGAATTGTATCGTTAATTGCATGCAGATGTTTGTGTGCATTTTAGTAATGTGGTTGCCAAAAAATACTTCCTTTTTGCCAATATTTTAGTTACGTTTTTTTACTAAAATTGATGCAACATTGCAAAAGACTCTCAAAAACCGCTAATGTATTGAATCTCTAGATGCTGTCCATAATAATAACGTTAGGGCTACAGCATTTTCGTGTAAATCACTATGCCAGCACAAAAACACATTGGTACTCATGACGATGGCCGATAACAGTATCAGCCGCCTTCTTGTGGTCATTTTACGGTCAGGAACTAGAAATTAGAATAGAAAATGTCATTAATTTTACGCCATTTTAAGGAAAAATGCTATTTGGGGTCTTTCATTTTTGGGGGTAACAAAATGTATCAAAAGTATTAGTGCTATCTGTACTTAATATCTGTTTCAGTGACGACTCAAGGTTGAGTACTCGTATTGGTATCGGTCTGAAAAAAAGTTGTATCGAACATCAGTAATAAAACCACGACATGTTTCTACCGTGATTCCATCTCTCTTTAGATTGTGCAAGTGTACGCAATTGTGTGAAACAAACGCTGCGTTTGCCAAAGTACCAGACCCGCGTGTCTAAATATAGAACAGGAGGAAAATGCCGTATTTACATTTTGAATGCCTCTCAGATAACACCCGTGAAGTCATATCATGGCCTTCAAGTCAGCCTGCTGTCGCATGTTATGAAGTGCCTGAGAGAGCGGGTGGAGATGTCCCTGGAGTATGGCTGGCAGCTGCAGCAGCAAGACAATGGTGGACACGGAAGTGTGTTCCAGATGTTACATGCGGCCCTCGGTTGGAACCGCCCATCTGAAATACATCAAGTGTGTTCATGAAGTGCTCAAAACTAACTATACTTTTGCGCACACCTTGGGTTTAAAAGTCAGTTAACGTCGGCATTTGACCGTCTTTAACTTTTGCTGTAGATTTGATTTAACACAGCCGTTTATATGCCATCCTCTGGTACATTTCTGATTTGCAACGTCTGATCTGTCTACTTATGATTCATCTTGTTTTTAACAACCTGATTCGGATCTGACTCAATGCGGCGTTTCCTACTTGAGTTGTCGTGACGCATATCCGAAATGCATCACATGGGGGGGAAAAAATGGTCACAAATCAGATTCGTTCCTCAAAGCTGATTTTTAGGGCTGACTGTCCAGACTGTTTTTTTTAGCAAGTGTCCAAATCCGATCTGGCCGTGTTCAGACGGAACCACATTATCGACCCATCTGACAGGTTGCTGTAGCAACGACGTCGAACGGAGGCGGCGCCCAGCGAGTTTAGAGTTTGACGCTGTTTACCGCTCCGTACTTCCCGTTCCTCGCAAGCGCGTTAAGCGGTTTTCTTTCATATTTCTTTATTGATTTCATTAATTATTTAACGACCATATATCTATGTCTATGACCGGGCACTATTTCGCTATTTCCGGTTGCACATGTGAAGATCTGATGGGGTAGCAAGACTGGCTTTAGCGCAAGTAACGTAAACTGTCACTGCATTCCCGGTTGAGCATGAACAGGAGCTGACGGGGCAACGGAGCCGTCAAGGCGAGTGACTGCCAAGCATGCGAGTTACCAGCCGGGCAGCGAACCGATTGGCTATTGATATTGGATATTAACATTGGTTTCACGCGAAGAGTGACGTCAGGACAGTCAAATCTGTTCTGAGTGTTTCGAGCTGATCAGAGACAAATCCTGTCCAAATCGGATATGACGCTACCTCCCGCATGTGGTTTCAATTCGTCATTTTAATCACATTTCATGTGCTTTGTGACTGTTCAGACTACAACAGAGCCATCCACATACAATCTGAATGGGCTAAAAATTGGATTTAGGCTGCCAGTGTGAACAAGGCCTTTGACAAGAAAAAATGGGCTAACCAAAACCAAAGATAATGACTGTGGCTACATACAGATATTTTCAACACTTCCAATTAGTTAATAGTTTGGACAAATAACAGACCTTCTTTGGGACTGATCAGTAATATCGACTTGTGAGAAAACATGAATTTGAACAAATTTGGACATGGCTTTTTGCCCGACAGCGATAAAATGTGCGGAAAGAGAAGCTTCATGAAGTATTTTTTTGAATAACAACTGCATATGCTTCATTTGCTGTATGGTTGTTGTTCCTTTTTGAGAGAATAAATATAAAAATCATTTTCAACTTTATCCAGGTTTCTTCAATATTATTTCACAAATGTTGTCTATTATGAAGTAGCATCCCAGAAGTTTAACACACTAACATGTTGCCGGTGTAGGGAGGCAGTGGTCCGTTTTTGGCGGGGGGCATCCCCCTTCCCTTCCCACACGTCATCCCGCACCTGTGGAAAAACCTGCACCGCTCAGCAGAAGGAAACGATGCTGTTGTGATGGTGATGACAGACGCCAAGACACAACCACGGCCGTCTGTTTCCTGTTGCTCCGCCGCAGCAGATTAGAACACGTCAGATATTCGCAGTGTGGGGTCATGCTGTAGTCACACACCACCTGTAAGCATTTTTTTCCCCCGCCTTTTTGCCCAGCATGTTCAGCATCTGTTCAGAATGGGGTCAGGGGACAAAAGCAACCCTGCCAAGGCTACTGACACACATTCTCCTTACGAGTTTGTACAGCGCTCGTCATTCTGTTAGATAAGACACTGTACTGTAAATATTGGAGGCCGGGCTAAGCATAGCGCTAATGTTCCTGTCAGGATGGTTGTTTTTTAGCAAGTGACCAACGCACCCCGTAAAAAGCACCTGCTCCCGCCATATTTAACCCCGTTTGTCATTACCGTCTACGCGTGTGCTGTCCAACAAAGATAGCAATCGAAATTTAATCCCATAATCTGACGAGGCCAAGAATAACTAACGGGCATTCTTAATGATCTATTTGTTCCTGCCGGTGGGAAATACAATATACTGCGGGCTTTACTGTCAGTGATGCACTCTTAGTCGCGAGTCACTCTGCGCATTTATCAACACGGTTGCAGTCGCAGTAAACGTAAAAAGATGATGAAGGGCTTCGCTCCATCTTCTCTTTTAAAAGCTTTGCTTTGGCCACCCCCTCGCTGGTGAATGGCTCCCCCGGGAACTAAATGAATGGACAGATTTAACCATGCACTTCCTTCTTCTTATTGTCCTACTCGGGCTGAGTGTTTGCTGGTCGGCGGTGTTGAAGCTCATACTTTCCTCAGCGGGCTGCTCGCTGGACATCAACTTCCGCTGATAACTCAAAGGCATTCTTTTGAAATCTCAATGACATGCAGTAGAAGAGCTTCAGCAAAAAAAAAAAAAAAAAAATGGCCTTCAGAAAAATAACTAGTGGGCACTAGTAGAGTACAGACAATCAATGTGGCATATTTGCAGCTACTGCTCACATTTCTATATAGTATCATCATCTATCCATTTTCTAGACCTTGTTAAATTGGGAAAGAGGCGAGGTGCAGCCTCCACTACAGGGCACATAACTGTACAGTGTTGGTAAACAAGCATTTACACTCGCATTCACACCGACTGACAGTTTAGTCTTAAGAACAAGCGTGTTTTGGGGATGTGGGAGGAAGCAGTAGAAAACAAATGCAAACATGAAGATCACATGCAAATACCACAAAGGCAGGAGAGTCACACCCATGGTGAATTTGAATTTAGCACGCACACTTTTTCCCAAGGTTTTTGGACAAATGGCAAAAGTAAATGAACTCATTCACTCCCAGCCATTTTTACTGAAGCAACCCGCTTCGCCCCTGGCTGTTTTACTGGATTTTGGCTGATTTTGCAAGGCCCACAGAATATTGTGTTCTATTGCTATAAAAAAACATAGAACCTACCAAAAGAAAGATTAGAGTCTCTTCTTTCTTCAGGGGGAAAAAAGTATATTTGTATCTGTTTGTGTTTTGCAGCAATTAGCTTTAGAATATAGCTAAGTTTCATCATTATAAACAAACCTGTTTAAAACACTAGGGAAAAGAGCTTGTTGCTACATGGCCCTGGTTGATCTCTTATACTCTGCTGACACCTGCTGGCCGTGTTTTGTAATACTACAATTGCTTTAAGCTGCATCCCAGCCTTCTGTATGCTCTAGCATAAAAACAAAAACATATTAAAAAATTTGTATAAATACGTTTTGGGGACCATGGGAATATTTAAAATAGAACATTATTATACATTTTTGAGAGCACACTTCACCTGTTGTTAAGAGAAACCACATAAAAAAAATGAATTGGCTGATTAATCAGTTGTCTGAATTTTACCCTGCCAAATATCAGAATTGGCATCAGCCTCAGTTGGGCCCTACTTTTTACTCTTTTTTTTTTGTAGGATTTCCCTTACACAGTGACCTCACGATTGACAAAAATATGTTGCTAATTAATTTCCCCATTATTTTGTCTTGCAGAAAATCAGAGCTCTATCCCTGAAAACTCAGCAGTGACTCTCTCCTGAAGCTGGACCTCCCCCTGTCACTCCAACCTTCTTTCGGCCCAGCGGAGAAGGCGTGCGTGAGGGCCGCCCCGTCCTATCATGAACGTCACTTCGCTCTTCTCCTTCACCAGCCCAGCCGTCAAGCGCCTGCTGGGCTGGAAGCAGGGTGACGAGGAGGAGAAGTGGGCCGAGAAGGCGGTGGACGCCCTGGTGAAGAAGCTGAAGAAGAAGAAGGGCGCCATGGAGGAGCTGGAGCGGGCGCTCAGCTGCCCCGGCCAGGTCAGCAGCTGCGTCACCATCCCCCGCTCCCTGGACGGTCGGCTGCAGGTGTCCCACAGGAAAGGGCTGCCTCACGTCATCTATTGTCGCGTGTGGCGCTGGCCCGACCTGCAGTCCCACCACGAGCTCAAAGCGCTGGAGTGCTGCGAGTTTCCTTTCGGCTCCAAACAGAAGGACGTGTGCATCAACCCTTACCACTACAAACGCGTGGACAGCCCAGGTCAGTGTGGTCTTTAGTGGGTTTCTAAAATAGATACGGAGGCAAGAAAACAACAGTACAAGTACAGTGGAACTTCAAAAGTGGACCACAGTCCATGCCATGATGTCAACGTTCAAAACTAAATTTCCCATAGAAAATTCCCCAAATTACCTGATGCGAGCTAACGCTAGGAGTTAAAAGCAGTCAAATTTATCACTTGTGATTCTTTCTTGTCCTGAATTGGCTGGCAATCAGTTCAGGGTGTACCCCGCCTACTGCCCGACAGCAGCTGGGATAGGCTCCAGCATCCCCGTGACCCTTGTCACAAAAATGGATGGATGAATTATTTTTTGTCAAACAGCACAAACAGATTGACTAATGCACAAAATCAGTTAGATAGGATTTTTTTTTTGTCAAGAATGTATTTTTGGTGCGTTTAGTAGGTGTCTGAAATAGGGACCAAGAACCATATGATAAGCCAGCAAAACTACAAAGATGTGGACAACAGATTTGGTCATCTTTCAAAAGCAAAAGTTCCCAATTCATACATAAAGCTACCTTTTAATAAGTGACATGCATATAGCAGGCTAAGCTAGCTGGTGGCTAGCGTGAGGAGATGTAGTTGAAGTCTATATCTTGTGCTCCCACTGGCAAAACAGATACACTGAAATGAATTAAACCTGTCACAGAAGATCCAAATTAGGGATGCACCAATACCACTTTTAAGTAGTTACTTTTTAATACCCATAATTTATAATGCCATTATGTCTTGCAATTATAATGGTATAATGTAATGTTTTATTTTTGTGACTGACATTTTAACATCCAACATGGTTCTTGCAGGCAGTCTTGTTCCACTGGTTTATGTAGCCTGTAACACAAGGTATTTCAGTTATGTGGTATCAGAGTCTGAACTCTAGGGCGCATTATGTAGAAGGCTTACATAGAGTAGATAAGAGAAGAAGAAGAAATAAGAAATGAAGAGAAGAGAAGCATCGCATTTGGTGGAAGTAGCAAAATTGATAGTCCAAGTCTTCTTCCAGTAAATCCACCGTTTCATTCACTGTATGTTAAGTTGTTTTCATTAATTTGGCGAGTAAAACCACACATTACTTACATTAACATTAAGAACATTGTTTGGATAATTGACCTTATCTGCGCGACAAATCAAAACCTGTTTGATCCTTAAACACAAACATAAGTTTGCATACTTTTTTTTCGTCTTCTTTTGGTGGATGCCTGGAACAGGAAGTCTGCCACCGTCTCCATACAATAGGAGGAAAGAGTTGCTGCCCGTCTTGCACACTTTTTGTTTTAGCAGCAAAGGGCTGGAGGCGGTTCAACCCCAGAGCACCTGTCTGTCCACACTGACCCCCCCCCCCCCCCCCCCCCATCCCCCAACACGCACATGCACGCATAACACATGCCTACACACACACTTCCAGTCAATCAACTTGTACTATTCGGTCTCAGTTGTCATTCTGCTTTGTCTGAAGCCTTTGACTAAAACTTACACTGTGCAGAATCAACAGGTTTTTTTCCCCCAGCTATCCACAATCTGTAGGCACAAGTAAGTGGGTTGGAAGGGATTGGGTTCGGGGGTTCAGTGGGGGTGGTGGTGTTCTATTGCCATGGTTTGTGTGTATGGTATTTTAACTGGTCACACGGCTGGGATATTTTACCTCTATGGTGATGAATTCCACAGATATGTCCTCTTTCTAGTCCAAATAAAGTTAGATGCTGACTCTTCAAAATGTTTATTGATTCTTACCATACAGATGAGATTTTACACTGAATTGCAAATTTTTCCCCCTGCTTTTATCCGTGTCACTGTTCTGTCTATAGCCTATATCACTGAAAAGGAATGGTCAGGATTGGGATTTGCCTCACAGTCTTGCGGTTCCAATCTCAGTTCCAGCCTTTCTTTGTGGAGTCTCGTTTCTTCTCACATTTAAAGATAACTTTAGATTAATTGAAAAATATAAATTGGACAAAAATGTGAGTGCTTAAAACATCCAAAAGGGCAATTCAGGTGATAACTGAATCTGCTCTGCGATTGACTGGCAACCAAGTTGGAGTGTATCCCGCTCTTGCCCAAAGTCACTTGTTTTAGGCTTCAGCTTATCTGCAAAATTGAGGCACCACTGTAGAAACATTTTTCAGTTTTAAAGAGCCCGCAGTGAGCCACTTCCTGTTTCAACCGCGTTGACGCCTTTGTCCGCAGTGCTGCCCCCGGTGTTGGTACCGCGCAACAGCGAGTTCAACGCCAAGCATACCATGCTGCCTCGCTTCCGCAACCCGCTGCAGCAGAATGAGCCGCACATGCCCCAGAACGCCACCTTCCCTGAGTCCTTCACTCAGGCCAACCCTGTGCCCTTCCCCCATTCGCCTGGAAACAGCTTCCCGAGCTCGCCGGGGGGCGGCAGCAACGCCACCTTCCCGCATTCGCCATCCAGCACCGACCCTGGCAGCCCATTCCAGATGCCGGGTGAGTCCTTTGCGGCCACTTTGCCTCCCTTTCTCTTCGTCTACTTGACAGCTAACTGTTTTGCTTCAACTTTTTTTTTGGGGTTAACGCAGAAACGCCCCCTCCTGCCTACATGCCCCCGGAGGAGCAGATGACTCAAGACTGCCCCCTGCCGATGGACACCAATATACTGGTTCCACCTTTGCCTATTGAGAGTAATAACAGGCCAGGTGAGTGCCGCCACAACACTCTTGTAGACAAAATCAAAACTGGCCCCTTAGCTTTTCTCAAAGAATGTTCAAAAGCTCCTCAAGTCAAGTGTCAAGCAATTTCTTTCAGATAAACTCTCCCTCCAAATATAGAATCATGTCTTTTTTTGTGGTGAGAGCATGCACGCGCTCCGCTCATGACCTCCGAATGTGTCCCCCGCAGCAGATGTGCAGCCTGTGGCCTACGAGGAGCCCAAGCACTGGTGCTCCATTGTTTACTACGAGCTCAACAACCGCGTCGGCGAGGCCTTCCAGGCGTCGTCCACCAGCGTGCTCGTCGACGGCTTCACGGATCCCTCAAACAACCGCAACCGCTTTTGCCTGGGCCTGCTGTCCAACGTCAACCGCAACTCCACCATCGAGAACACCCGGCGGCACATCGGCAAAGGTGCGCTGCGCAAACGCCACTCAAAATAAATCAATTGTTATCGACAGCTTAAGTGCGACAATATGAACAAATACATTCCCGCGCACCTCTCAGGCGTCCACTTGTATTACGTCGGCGGCGAGGTGTACGCCGAGTGCCTGAGCGACAGCAGCATCTTTGTCCAGAGTCGCAACTGCAACTACCACCACGGCTTCCATCCCACCACCGTGTGCAAGATCCCCAGCGGCTGCAGCCTGAAGATCTTCAACAACCAGGAGTTCGCCGAGCTGCTCGCCCAGTCCGTCAACCACGGCTTCGAGGCCGTCTACGAGCTCACCAAGATGTGCACCATCCGCATGAGCTTTGTCAAGGTCGGTACGAAAGCTGAAGGATTTTGAAAAGTAATTTGCTTGAGATTTTTCTCTCTCTCAATTTTGTGATTAGGATTTAATATCTGATTATTTTTTCAAGGTCTATAGCACAATAAATTTGTCTCTATGACAATAAATGATCACATTTCTTAATTGTTTTTGATATTACTGGTTAGGCTTACACTAAAATAAAGGTAACTGAACCATGAATTGATATGAAAGACGGTTAACGTAAACAAATCTGGCTTTATCACGTCACCTTTTCATGAAACAATGATATGTAAACATGTGGACTGCACTTCTTAGTCACTGGACTTACATAGACACTATAAAATAATATCAGGTGGAATCCTTGTATCTCCAAAATCATCACATTACAGGAGACCACAATAACCATCCATTATTATTGCAAGTCATTTTCAACACTTTAGATAGCTCAATAATTTGTATAAGCAACACCTACACACATATGCAGAGATGGGAAAAGTACTGACATTCTGTACTTGAGTAAAAGTACAATTACTTGCATAGAAAAATGACTTTGGTAAAAGTAAAAGTACCCATTCAAATAATTCATTAAGTCATCCATTTTGTAATGAAGTAAGTCAATAAAAAGGATTCCAATATGTTTCAGGGCTGGGGGGCCGAGTACCACCGTCAGGATGTGACCAGCACCCCCTGCTGGATTGAAATCCACCTCCACGGCCCCCTGCAGTGGTTGGACAAGGTTCTAACGCAGATGGGGTCCCCCCACAACCCCATATCGTCTGTGTCCTAGACCTCCCCCAGGGTCAGCCCAGCGTTTTTTTTGTTTGTTTGTTTTGTTTTGTTTTGCCCAAGTAGCAAGACGAGCAGATCCCAGACCAGTTGATACCTTCTTGCCTCGGTTAGATAAAACTGTCTGATTGTAGCGCAAGCGGCTGATCTGAGATCTGTCAAGGTAGGGCAGGTTGTTTCCATGGCTTTTCTACTTGAAGGACTTACTTGCAAGTGGGCACATACACAGACTGGGAGAAAAGCGGGCAAAGAAAGCATGATGCAACTGGAAAAAACTTGATCTTTGTGACCAACACTAATAATCCAACCGTCACACTCTTTCTTGGTGAGCGCAGGCGTCCTCCACAAACTCGTCCCCCCCCCCCCCCCGGCCATGTTCAGCTTGGTATTGCCGTCAACTTGTGACTGCGTGGCAAGACACCTTGACTTCTTGCCATGAAGACGAAATGCTGGATTCCCTCCGCAGCTATCATTTGTGTGGCCGTTGTTGTTCTTGTCGATGAGTTGGGCTGATGGTAGAAGGTTCCATGTACAATATATTGTCCTGTATCATTTATTGTAATCAACTATAAGAGAGCTACAGTCAAGGAAACAGTGGGTCGCAATATAGAATAGGGATGTACGGTGAGAATGAAGACGAGTGGATGTTTTGAAAGGCTGCCGTTCACACGCTACTTATATCACTGGCGTGCGTTTTGGCCGTCTGCAAGCTTCGCTGTTTTATCCACAGGTACATATGAAATGAGAACTATAGTTAAGAATTGTTGTAAAACTAAATGTATGTATAGCATTGTCAGTAGCGTGCATTTTAAAGCTGTGGGTGTGTCAAAATTTAACATCGCTAAATACAAAGCAGCATGCTTTCCTTATCATTGCTTTACACCAAGTTCGTGTAAAACTCTGGCATTCACCCTCCTTTGCCTTTCACACTGAACCCAGCCAAGCAGGATATGGCTGCCACGCACCAACTGGACAATGACCACGGTCTTATGTGATGTACACGATATGGACAGCGACAATTGCTTTCGACACAAAATAGCAGCTCAGGTTTTACCGTTCCAAACCGTCTGAACTGAACCGTCCCGCTTGGTGGAACTGTGTTTCTATACACACGTTGCTACCATACTACAATTTTTTTTTTTTTTTGTGTGTGCAACATTCCAGGTCACTGGAATTGCAGTCGGACGTTACACTGCAAAGACAATGGCGTAGAATTTACTCCCAGCATGTAAGAAAGACTTCAAGGATGACCAGTGTTAAATTTCAATTTTCAATCTCCTTAAGAGAATGTGAGGGAAATTTAGGGGTGGGTTGCGCGTTAAAGGGGGTTTATTGCACGAAAAAGGCATTTCCGATAATAAATGAAATAAATGTTGCTCATCATGTTTTATTCTCATGTTTTCCCCATGAACTTAGGTTCAACTAGTGTTTTTAGATATATTCACCTTTAGACTATGGTGCTGTGTTGTCCGTTTTGGCCATGCGTAGTTTGGTTAGTGTAGTGCTACACGTCGCATTGACATGACCCAGCATGTATTCAGCAAACATAAAGATGCATCATGGATTGATGTTTGAAATGACTGTTACATGAAAATATTCAATATTAATTCATTTCTCAAAAGTGTCCAGCCATATCATTTTGAAAAATAAAATAAAATACTCTGTTCTTACTTTCTTTGATCGTGTTATACTCCTTACATTCTTTTTGTATTTTTGTCCGCACTTTCACACATTGCCTCTTCTTTTATGTTGTTTATCCTTTTTATCATTTTTTTGGCTCGGTCAATCGCCCAGAAAAGCAGTTTTATTCCATGAATATCAAGACTCTACTGGAGAAATAAAAATACATTTGTTTCAGTACTTTGTATTGTCTTTATTTATATGTACATGTGTTACAGTTTGCCTTACCATGATACGCCATTACTGATGACGTACAACTCTTGCCCTAGTTTTAATCACAACCGAGACATTTCTCAAAAGAGCAACAACCTGCATTATAAATACTCGAGACAACATTTTCCGAATTTATAATTGACACACCTCACAAAAGCTTTTAGGGAGATATAGAAGTCGTTAATCTTTTAAATCTGACACATGTACATGTACAGTACATCTAAATTTTCAATGGACTACTACTATACTGCTTTCAAATAGAATGGTAAACCTCTGCTGCCATCTGTTGGTGTTTAACGACACAATTTCTCTAAGCTGCGTGCCTATGGCGACGCTAAATTAGTGGGGGCAAACAATCACAATGAGGGAACTGGAGTAACCTTTCATCGCATTAGAAAGACTGTGCATGGGCTAAATTTAAAACAATTATAAGTTCTATATTTATAGCAGATTGCATTGCCGTTGACAAAAAAAAGTAAACCTCATGAACGGTTAAAAATACAATTCTGATTACATTTCAAGATATATTTTAACTTTGAGTTGAACCTTGCCCCCACTAATGTGGCCGCCTAGTAGGCACGTTACTTAGCGAGGCTGCTACAGCGCGCTGGCGTTTCTGGGTTTCCATGGAGCTCGCGTGAAGCCAGCCTTACATTTTGTCTTCAATAGACTGTATCTACTATCTAGTTATGAAATGTGCAATCCGTAGCACGTTTCATTTAATATAGATTTATGTTATTCTGAAAATTATCAAAAGGGACCAAAAAGTATGTCGAAGGCGCCACCGGAAATAGAAAGCGTTACCGCCGGAACCAGGAAGTTGCACGAGCCCAACACTTCCATGGAGTCGTCTTGAGGTCAGCGTTAACTTTAGTTTTACACTTACCTAGCTTGTATATTTTAGCTGCTTTTAAATTTTACATTTTACTGTTGGATAAACTAACCGGTACGAGCTAAAGTTGTATTGTTGTTACGTTACGTGCGTCGTTTTTAGAGCCGAAAACATGCCACAGTTTGTCACCGTTTTCTCCAATCAATATGGTGACGTCATAAAGTGCACGGATGTTGATCTTTGCAAGACCAAAATATCTACATTACATGGATGTATGCTGTGTTATATATTACGTTTCATGTACTGTAAATGCACTCACTCCTCTCCTAGATAAAATGAGTCTTATGCACTCTCCGCTCCTTCGCCACATCACTGCCACAAATTCGCTCCATCACAGGCTGTTCATTGGCTGCAGTTTTCTGCATCCCAAGTCTCTGCCCAACCTCGTATGCAAACAATGGCGCCATGTGAGCACAGCCTTGAACCAGAACATGCAAGACCTGAGCGGACCCGAGCAGAGGCTGTTGAATAAACTCTATGCGGGTCTAATCGGAGGTCAACGGGCTTCTTTGGCTGAGTCCATCACGCTGGTCGAGACGCAGCATTTGAGGAAGAAGGAGCTGGCGCAGGTGCTGCTACAGAGGGTGCTGGCCTACAGGAGGGAGCAGGAGAGCCTCAATGGTGGGAAGCCCGTGGCCTTCAGAGTTGGTGTGTGGCTGGTTCCATTTTAAAGTTAATATAAAAGAGATATAGTGGAACATTAAAGCGACATTTGCACCCCCACCCCCCACCCCCCTCCCACACACACACAATTTTCAAAGGTCTCTCAGGTCCTCCTGGAGCTGGGAAGTCGTCATTCATCGAAGTGGTGGGCAAGATGCTGACGGGACGAGGACATAAAGTGTCAGTGCTGGCAGTTGACCCATCCTCCTGCACGACGGGAGGTAATGTCTGTACACTACAATGTTCCCTCGTATCTCGCGGGTCAATTTTTGGGATATTAGTTTAATTCTATTTTATTGTTATTATTATTTTATAATCTACAAAGGTTTGAACACTGAGAGTGTATAAAAACCTACTATATTTAAATAAGAGCTACAGTATGTGAGAAAATGCCTATCGGAGAAAAGTGCATGTATAAAGTGTGTGGTGAGGTGTTAGCCTTAAAACATAAAATAAATGAAAAAATATATAGTATGAACGAAAAAACATTTAGAACAGACAGAAAAAAATATATAGTAATGTGCTATATAAGTAAATTAAAAACAACAACATAGTTTTAATGGGGAAAAAATTACATGAAAAAACAACGTATATGATGAATGATAAAGCATTCATAATAAACTAAAAATCATACCAACACAAAAAATATATAATAAATGGAAAAATATATGTAATTAACAGAAAAAAATAAAATAAAAAAAGAATGCAGAACGTAACACTCCCAATAAACGTGGGAACACTGTCGTGTTAAATAATTGTGAAATAATTTCCCCCCCTCAATATTGTAATTTACTAGGAAATTATCTTTTTCAAGGTTGGTATTTAATATTTTTTAATATTTTTTAATTTTTACAAATACAAGCAATAAATTAATCGGTTCATCAATAAAAATATCAAATTTTTTTAATGCAAAAATGTTTTGGCTGTCTGGGTTAGGTTTCATCTAAAATAATGAGAAATGAACCAAGAATTAATATGAAAGTCTTATTTTGAAAAAAACACCAAGTTTGCTTTCGTTGAGGACTCAACAAAACGAAACATACAATTAATGGCCAGTCAAGGACATTCCTATGGGACACCCTGTTTTACGGTATGCTCACTTGCTGCATGCAGGTTCCCTGATGGGCGACAAGACCCGCATGACAGAGCTCTCTCGTGATATGAACGCCTTCATCCGGCCGTCGCCCACGTCGGGGACACTCGGCGGCGTCACCAGGACGACCAACGAAGCCATTGTCCTGTGCGAGGGGGCAGGTTACGACGTCGTCCTGGTGGAGACTGTGGGTACGACATGCGGTGTTAACACAACCGCCTACTTCTCTATTTGGCAACAGTGCCAACTTCAGGTGGCTTACAAGTAAATGGTTCGTGTTCCATTTCACGGCGTAATCATAAACAGCACAGCACAATCGCTCAAGATCATCTTTCAGACAATCGAACCTTTGCTGATTTTGATTAAATTAGGCCTAATTATTGGGATATTTGCATATAGCTGTACATCTACATTCAAAATGTACATCATGAAATGTGTTTTTTTTTGTTGTCAGGTGTCGGCCAGTCAGAGTTTGCAGTGGCGGACATGGTTGACATGTTTGTGTTGCTGATTCCACCAGCAGGGGGCGACGAACTGCAGGTATTGCCCGAATGTTGTCTCGAGATAGCTGAGAGCGTTTCCTGATGGTCCAGTTCTATTACGAAGGGCATCAAAAGGGGCATCATCGAGAGGGCCGACCTGGTGGTGGTGACCAAGTCGGACGGAGACCTGCTGGTGCCAGCCAGGAGGATCCAGGCCGAGTACACCAGCGCTATGAAGCTGCTCCGGAGGCAGTCCAAGTCCTGGAACCCCAAGGTGAGTGGTACTAGTACTTAGATTTGGAGTTTCCACCCTAAATATCTTAGGAAAGATGCAGGATGTGTAAATGGCTCGCACCCGTCTATTCTGTAAGCAAATCTAGAGCAGCTCCGCCTATGCAAGCAAGCATTTCATCTGTTATACATCTTTAAACATCTATTGTGGTTTATTTGAGAATTGCTCATTTTCCTTCAAACATCTGTAAATGTGTTCTTGTTTACGCAAAAGAAAATTACTTTCATAGTTTTCATTTTGTTCTGGAGCTGTCAAAATGAATAGATTCATTGACAAGTAACCGATGATCAAATTAATTGATCATTATTTTAACTCATTCCCTCCCAGCCATTTTCACTGAAGCAACCCCCTTTGCTTACTGGATTTTGACTGATTTTGCTAGGCCCACAGAATATTGTGTTCTATTGCTATAAAAACATAGAACCTACCAAAAGTAAGATTAGAGTCTCTTTTTTCATCAGGAAAAAAAGTACATTCCCATCTGTTTCTGCTTTGCAGCAATTAGCATTAGAATATAGCAAAGCTTCATTATTATTCACAAACCCGTGAATATCCAGAAAGGCAAAGAGCTTTTTTGCAACACGGTCCTGGTTGATCTCTTATACTCTGCTGCCACCTGCTGGCCGTTTTTGTAATAACTACCATTGCTTCAACCATTCTCTTCTGTTCAGAGGCTGCATCAAAGCCTTCTATGCCCTCGCTGAAACATTTAAAAAAAGAAAGAAGTGTAAGTACATCTGGGAGCATGGAAATATTTAAAATAGAACATATTTACAATATATGTTTTTGGGAGCGAATGAGTTAATTATCGAATAATCGTTTGGAGCCATTTTTTCATTTAAAATTGTCTAATCCTATGATTTCAGGTTATCAACAGTAATTATTCACTGATATCTGTTGTCCTTGATAAAATAAGACCAATTATCTTCTATGTTTAATTAAAATAAGACATTTGTAAACATCAATTTTTACTTTGGAAAACAATGACCGAACTGGTAACATAGTACAACATCAATCCACCCTGTTTTTTAATCACTATATGAATATGAAATGCAAAATAAACAATAATCAGAAATCATTGGGAAAATATGCTTTCGTAATACCCTTTAATGCAAAATTAAAATGAATCCGATTAGTCGATTACTCAATTGAATAATGGATAGATTAATTGATTCTAAAAGTTTTAGCAGTATTTTGTTCTCTTACTGTACCGAAGTGACCTTGAAACCAAGGTATGGAACCAACTGTGATTTTTAAAAAAAAATTTTGCTGTAACATTGCAACCCTAATTACTGCCAAGTAAAGAGGTTTAGTCACAAAGTAGAATTGAAATGTGTGTGTTGACAAGGCTAATAACTGCACTCCGAGGTACGTGTTTTTTTACTTGGCCAGGATCCAAAAAGTGAGTTCAGTATATTTAAAAGTAAAGCAGAAGCTCTCGTCTTTGGAAGGAAAGGCATCAGGCGGAACACTCCAAACATCTGCCATGATTTTAGAATACGCTTAGATTTCACGCCGGCACCCCCCGCCCCCGGACTCCCGTTATTTTCAGGTGGTCCGCGCTTCCTCGCACAGCGTCGAGGGCATCTCGGAGGTTTGGGCCGAGATGGAGTCGTACCAGCAGGCCATGTTGGCCAGCGGTGAGCTGCAGGGCCACCGCCGGGCCCAGCAGAAGGTGTGGATGTGGACCTTGATCCAGGAGAACGTCCTCGCCCACTTTCGTCATCACCCCGCCGTCCGAGAGGCCCTGCCCCGCCTGGAGGCGAAGGTCAGCCGGGGGGACATCTCCCCCGGCCTGGCATCCGACCTGCTCCTCAAAGCCTTTCTGTCCTCGTCCTCGTAGTCAGTGGCGCGATGGCGGGCTTCGTCCAGCAGGGGGAGCTTGTGCAACGGAACTTTTCTTGACAGCCTATCCAAATGGAGGATGTTCATATTTAGAGACTGAAACTGGGACAGTCATCAACAATTTCAAAGGAAAAACATCTCAATGACACTATAAATACACTACTCGCAGAAAATATTGTGGACTTTTGGTGACATTTCAGGATCCTCTCGGCTGGGGCTTACCTTACAAGACTCTAAAAACAGTTGAGTCAAAATTAACCCATCTATGGGTCAAAAATAGAACGATCCTCGACTTGGGCGATTTGACCCAACTTTGAGCCAAAAAATTGGTCATTCGGCGTAAAACCCCCCCCCCTCAAATATTGGTCAGATCCTTTAATTGGGTCAAAAAATGGGGTCATTTTATATAAAATAACACAGAAACTTGAGTCAAATTAACCCATAAAGTGGATTGGTCCATTTTTTATCCATAATTGGGTTACTTCCATAATTGGGTTACTTCCATAATTGGGTTACTTTTGACCCAACTGTTTTTAGAGTGTGTCAAAAATAATCCAATTATGGATCAAAAATGGACCGATCCACTTTATGGGTTCATTTGACCCAACTTTCTGTGTTATTGTTATACAAAATGAGTTGTTTTACACTGAAAGACCCATTTGTTGACTCAAAGTTGGGTCAAATCAACACAAGTAAAGGATTGGTAATTTTTTTTACCCACATTTGGGTTATTTTTGACTCAACTGTTTTTAGAGTGTAAAGTCGACCTTCTGTAAACTTTGGAATGCACAACAGTCGAATACAAGACTTGCTGTTCTCTAACAAGGAGCTGAATGGCAACATTTACAACAGCGAATCATGAGAAAACGAGAAATGATTAAATTTGTGGTGTCAGTGGGACATTTGACCACATAAAAGATGTCTGTGTTAATGGATCAGTGCAATATTTCTTGCCACCTTTAACTCATTCACTGCCATTGACGGCTATAAACGTCAAAAAATCTTTTGAACTATTTCTATTAGTTAAACATTTTTTCCACTTTTGTTAACAAGAGTAGGAAAACCTTGATTTTTGTTTTTATTGTACATTTAGAACAGATATAAAAATTTGTGATTAATCGTGAGTTAACTAGTGAAGTCATGCGATTAAATACGATTAAAACAATTGATCGCCTGACGCCCCGAATTTTTAATAATCTTTTTTTTAGTGAATGAGTTAAACAAGAGTGCCTCAGAAAGAATCCACGTTACTGCCACACCCACATGCAGGACTCAAGTGGATTAGTGTCCACAGAAACCTACAAAAAAAAATCTCTAATTTACGACGGCGTATTAGGGCCACATATAAATCTATATTTTTTAGAATGCAGGAAAAATATTCAGAGGGAAAAAACTCGCATATTTGCCACTTTATAAAGTCGCAAAGTTAGGATTTTTTTCTCACTTTATAAATTGGCAAATTTGCGAGTTTTTTTTCTCTGAATATTGCCCCCGCCCTCTAAAAAAAATATATATTTATACGTGGTCTTAATACGCTGTCGTACTAATGGCCGTCTATCTATCTATCTATCTATCTATCTATCTATCTATCTATCTATCTATCTATCTATCTATCTATCTATCTATCTATCTATCTATCTATCTAATCTATCTAGCATACCTTCTTGCCACTAGAGGTCACCCTAGTTCCACTTATGCCTACCGAGCTGCCCCAATGTCCCAAATACTAGAGCCTCCATGACGCCCCGCTTCCATCAATCCTATTTGGCTCAATCACAGGTGGAAACTTAGAATCAATCAGCCTCGTGCTATCGCCTTCCTTTTGTACAAGAGCAAACCTCGTCTGGAAATTCACAACCGCCCACCACCATCCAGAACGGACTCCCGCGGGGTCGACGACGGAGCGCGTGTTGACCGGGTTGCCTGGTGAATGCGGATGGATTCATTAGATCTGGCAACCCCTCTCTGCCATTACCATGGCACAAAGGCACACTTTTGCCACTGCTGTAGCTGTGGACGCGCATGCATACATGCACTCAGTGGAACTGGGCACTCCATGTGGTTTTGGGAAGGACAATCTCAGGATGCCAGGGGCGTCGCTAGTTTTTTTTTTTGGGAAGCAGGGGCTCAGCCCCCAGGAGATAAACAGGAAGTGAGCAAATGTAGCGCACAAAGCTAAAGTTTTTGTTATTGGTGGCACTATTTGATGACGCCCCTCGCAGTGTTTGAAAATATTACCTAGTGCCCGTTACCAGTCGAATGTGAAAGTCAACCATTTTGGTTTGAAAGTGACAATTTTCTGGGATTTGGGCCATTTCAAGATAATGCACCCAATTTTGAGCGGGTGGTCGAAGCCAGGCAAGGCGGCATTTACTTTATGTAGTGCTTTTCCTACTGAAAAACATTTAAAAACAAACTACAGAAATAAAAGATAGTTGACTAAAATTGCTAAAAGAGCTTGTAGTGCAAGAAAGAAGATATTTTGGGGGGGGCTCATGACCTAACACATTCAATGATTTCCAGACCAGTCGCAGAACTTTAAAGTCTATTCTATGGCTGACTGGGAGCTAGTGTAAAATCTTTAGAACGGAATATGTTCGGATCTCTTTGTCGTGGCAAAAACTCGAGCTGCAACATCCAGAATCATCAGATCATGTATTAGGGCCACATAAAAATCAGTTATTTTTAGAGGGGTGTAATATTCAGAGAAAAAAAAAGTGTATATTTGCGACGTTACAAAGTGGCAAATTTCCGAGAAAAAGACCCTCATAAATTTACAAGAAATAAACTCGCATGTTGGCAAGAAAAAAAATTCTGAAACTTGCAAAAATTTTGTCACAAAAAAAATCTGCGAGTTTATTTCTCGTAAATTTGTGAGGGTTTTTTTCTCTCGCAAATTTGCCACTTTGTCACAAAAATCTGTGAATTTATTTCTTGTAAATTTAGGAGGTTTTTTTCTCACAAAATTGCCTCTTAACGTCACAAATGTGCGAGTTTATTTCTCATAAATTTGTGAGTTTTTTTCACACAAATTTGCCATTTTGTCACAAACCTACGAGTTTATTTATTGTAAATTTGTGAGGTTTTTTTTCTCGCAAATTTTCTACTTTGTCACAAATCTACGAGTTTATTTCTCGTAAATTTGCCTCTATCACAAACACTGCAAGTTTATTTCTCAAAATGTTTTTTTTTCTCGCAAATGTACAACATTGTCACAAAATCTAAGAGTTTATTTCTCATAAATGTGAGTTTTTTTCTCACGAATTTGCCACTTTGTCACAAAAATCTGCAAGTTTATTTATTGTAAATTTGTGAGCTTTTTTCTTTGAATATTACACCCCCTCTAAAAAATATATATATTTATACGTGGCCCCAATATGCCGTCGTTATCAAAGGATGTGGGTAAAGCTGTGAGTTTCTTCCCCCCCCCCCCCCTGTCATTTGACATTCTTGTCATAAGTCATCCATGCATCTTTTGAAATTCATACTCTTATGTCAATGTGTTTTGGACTATCAGGACGTGAGGCCGCGTGCCCTAATTGTGTTGAGATGACGACGCTGCAGGCAGGCAGGCATCGTGCACCTCCGCTCTATTACCCGCCCCACGCCACCGCGGTTTCCAGTGTGTAATTTACCGATGCTGGCTCTTGGGCAAGAAGGCACGTACCGAGCCTCGGTGCTGGTAATTGGACTTGAGAACTGATTGGGGAGCTTGATTGACCCCCGGTGATGGATTTGAGTGTATAATTATTTGTAGTTATGGTTACGAGATGATATCGAGGCGTATGGCAGTGACTCACCCCCGCCGCCAACGCTGCCAGCGCTCAATTAATGAAATCCAGCTGCTCGGGCACCACGTGGCATACAGAAGTCTGCTCAGGATGAGGCGGTTTAAGGGTTATCGCCATCCCAACGCTCCCCCTCGCGCCATTGGCAGGCCACGGTCTGTCACAATAGTTATTATAAAAATCTTGCCGGTCCTGCTACAAGACATTAAGGCGTGATGATGTTCCCATTACTCTTGAACACCCTGTGGCATCGCTTGTGGCATCCTGGCGGCAGTCATGTTAATGACAGCGCTCGTCATTGTGGGTGGGGGGGGGGGTGTTTGGAGAGCGCCTCCTCAGGACACAAAAGGCAATCACGTCTTAATCCGCGGCTTTAATTGGCGGCCAAGACCCCCGTTCCTCTGATAACCCGTCCCTGCACCTTTTATTCTACCGATTTTGAAAAGT
Source organism: Leptonotus elevatus (assembly GCF_054856555.1). Classification (NCBI taxonomy): domain Eukaryota; kingdom Metazoa; phylum Chordata; class Actinopteri; order Syngnathiformes; family Syngnathidae; genus Leptonotus; species Leptonotus elevatus. The sequence continues at coordinate 5,085,560 of NC_141246.1, read as the reverse complement.
CAACCCTCGAAGTTTGCCTCGGCAGTGTGAAAATTGGTAGACATTTCCATTTCCAAAAAGACACGGGAAGACTGCCATGTTGGAGAAATAGAGAATAGACCGATTACCGATATGGTTTTTCAGGGTCGATACCAATGCCGATTATCAGTAGTCAGGGAGGCCGATATTGAGAGCCGATATTCATTTTCAGTAAAAAAGGGAGGGAAAATATATTGTCGTCATTTTTCTTTTTTTTAAAGACAAATGTCAATCTCGGCTTTGTTGTAATATCTTAACGCATGTTTATTGAACTGACTTTTTTTCCCAGTGTTTTTATTTATCTTAGAGAATAGACATCCTTATAAATTTCTAACAAAATGTTCAGAGCTCCAAAGTTGATCAGAATGTCTTAAAAAGTGAAATAGACACTTCAACAAGTAATGCTCTCTATAGTTTTCTACAGTAAATATGTTTTCCCCAAATTTAAAAATACCTGAAATTTTAAACTTTCACATTTCTTTGTTTTAATGTTGAACAAAAACAAATTGTTCAGAAGGTTCCCAAGGTCAACAGCATCTCATAAAGTTGAACTACCGTAAATAGTTCCCTGAGATTAAAGATTAGTTTTAGATGTACTTTTTATCGGCCATCAGATTGTTTAAGAAAAAAAAAAGCCGACACGGATATTCGTCAAAATGCCCAATATCTGCCCCGATAATCGACCTGGTAAATTATCGGCCTATCCCGAGTTTGAAGCGACCATTTTTAAGTGAGAGATTTTTGTCCAATTACTGCCAAAATCGCACAATGCATCATGGACAAATTTTAAACATCTCACAAGTTGGGTTTCCATCCATCCATCTTTATTCGAGTTTTCAAGAAATGCGAAAATAAAACTGAATGGAAACGCTAGAAATTTGAAAAAGGGCCCCAAATTCACCAAAAAGTTTTGGCGAATTTGGTGGATTTTTAAGTGTGTGGAAAAAAAGGAAAATGCGAATATTGGCCATGGAAACAAGACCAGATACACGTCGGACGTTTTGACCGGATATTACGTCACACGTGCGTTTGTAGTCCCAAAGCAATGTCGGACAACAAAGTAAGGTGCGTTCGAAGGGACGACGAAACCGAAATCTTTGTGGAATTAATTAAAGAAGCGAACATTAATGCAATTTTAGATGGAAAACGGCAAAGAAACACTACGGTTGCGGTACGTCACCGCACGGCGCAGTCGCTTCCTGGTCTTCTTCTTCTTTAAATTACGGGTGGATCACACCTCTATGGTGTATAGCGCCACCTACAGCGGCGGAGTTCCCTCAATATTCGCAAAAGACGAACAGATGGAAACAGGCATAAGTCGCATGTCCATTTTGCGCATTTTCTGTACGATCGCTTAAAATTGTTGAAACAATTTGATGGAAACCTGACTGGTGCGTGTGCGTGTGCATGCCAGCAAAAATGATGACTGACCATAAAATGTGAAATTGTAATAAGTCAGCTCCGCAAGGTCAGAGCTTGACCAAACGTCTGGCAGCTTTGATTTTGCTGCTCTGTTGGTAACCTTCCTGCACGCCGTTGTCTTTATCCTCCTGTCATGTGTCCCTTGGTCCCCCCCCCCCGCCCTTTCCTCCTCCGCCACCCCCACCTCCTCCTCCGCCGCTGTGCGTGACCCCTCGTTGCCCTCTTGCCAGTCTCTATTATTTCTGGCTGCCCAGTGGCCCGGCCGCACTGGTGCCTGTTATGACAGGTAACACTGGGCCATACGCTCTCCAGCTAATGCGTGGGTCCGCCTGTCACCCCCCCCCCCCACCCCCACCCCCCATCCCCATCCCCGAACAACCAAAGATGGAGACTGAAGCCACGTTTCAATCACGCACCGTTGTTCATCACGATTTACTTTGGAACGCTAAACTTTGATCAGGTTTTCATTTTCACAGCCACAGAAATTGTGTGACGTCATAGCAAGGCGGTACAGTTGGTGTTTTTTTTTTTTTTATGTAAAAGAAAGACGAATGACAAATGAAAGGCATACATCTCCAAATTTTGTGAGATACAACAAACACATTTTTAAGGTTGTTTTTTTGTACCCATAAAAAAAAAAAATCCTAAACAGAAATAATTTTTTGTCGGTTTCAATAAGACCTCAAGAAAAGCACGCAACTCCAACTTTGTTTTCCTTTTTATCTGAAAATGTTTTTATGTGCAATGAAATGCATGTTCTGGAATATTTTTTAAAATATAAAAAAACCCAATAAACCTTTGTTTTATTTCAAAGTTTATTCCCCCCAACGCCCACCAACAACCCCGCCCCCCAAAGATGTGTAGTTTTCTGTAGAAAAGAATGTGACTCCAAATTTGTTAACTTTTTTTTGTTTTTATCTAAAACAATTTTTTGTTGTCCAATGAAATGCCTGTACAGTATTTCCTAATTCCCCCCCATTTTTTTTTTAATCCAAAGTACTTTTTTTGTTATGCCAGTGAAGACATGCCCCCCAAATGATTGAGTTGTTTCCAGTGTAAAGCAAATATCTCCATGTTTTGTAAAACAAAATAATTTTAAAAAAATTAGCATTTTAAAATAATTAGTTTTCACCCAAATTACAAAACAAAGAAAAAATGCATTTCGGATAAAAATGAGAAACTTCATCACATTTGGACCAAAAATATCATCTTCACCCGGTATGAGACTACGTGTTGATAGCGTTTAAACCAAATTTGGCAACGCCGACAATAAAGTTTAAAATGCGGTTTATGTAAAAATGTCCTAATCTCGCACTAAACCAGCAATTCCCTCAATGTTTCTGTAAAATTTGCTTTTGTACCATCCACAACTTTTCGACATTTTAAATGTGGCAAGTTGTGTACCCTGGTTGGTATAAACCAGCCGTGTACACCGGCGTGCAGGAGGGAGTTCTTGTTTGGCAGTGAAGGTGGCGGTTATCGATTCCCGGTCGACTTGTTAATAACCTTGCGTTGACAGCAAATACATCACGCAGGAAATATGTGTTTGTCCTACCAGTCAATTTGCTGTGACCTTTTTTTTTTTTTTTTTTTTAACCATGACGAGATGCAAAATTGAATTGATTTCAATCATCGCAACCTCCTGCGCCGTCGTCGAAACGGTTAGATTTTTTTTTCCCTTTGGTTAATTTGACCCACAACAGAACAGGAGGTGTTGAAGTCGTAGCGCGAGTAAAATGTCCTCCCGCAGCAATTTGATTGGGTTTGGCCAACATCCGCTTTTTATATGAACTATGATCATTCAAAAAGTTCCAACTTTACGTCCGGCGGGGACCGCTGGGCTTATGGTATGGCAGCTGTCTAGTTAATTGCCAGGTGTGTCGTCCTCTTAGCCCGGGACAAGGTGGCGGCGTCACCCCGGTCGTCCATCACAGGTTGCTGCTAATCGCGGCATGCGCCTGCCTGGCTCTCCGTTTGATCCCGGGCAGCCGCCAGCAGCGCTGCGAAGAAGGGCAGTGGGGCCAGTGTCGGTTTTGTCGCACCGCGTCGACATTTCGGAGGTCTCTCTGCCAGGGCGGCGCGACACATTTGTGTCCTCGCCGGACAAGCCGGGGCAGTGGCGAATGCGCCCATCTGCCCGACACGTGTGCGGCAGACGATGTGACGCCAGGCGCACCGCTGGCCCCGCCAACTGTCGGCCAGACGTTGGCCTTCGCTGGCACGACTGTGGGGGGAAGCACAGGTGTCGCTTGTTGGCCGTATGAACTCCTCTCCAGGAGAGGCAGGATGATATCTTAACTATATGACAACTCGGGCTGGGAATCGCAGAGGTACGATTTGTGATGAGTTATCATTATTTCATAAGCGCAACATTATTGGTATAACACTTGGAGACGGGAGAATTGCCCAAAAATACGGAGTAACTCAAAATATCGTGTGGTTTATTTATTTAAACCAAAAAGTTGGGTCAAATGAATAACCCACAAAACAACCCGTTTTTAGGGACTGACTCAATGTTTTGGGTTATTTAAACCAAAAAGTTGGGTCAAATGAATAACCCACAAAACAACCCGTTTTTAGGGACCGACTCAATGTTTTGGGTTATTTAAACCAAAAAGTTGAGTCAAAATAAATAACAACCACCCACAAAACGACCCACATTTTTTTTTCATACATTTTTTGGGGGACCGCGCCAAAAAAAACGACAACCTAAAACCAATTTTTGGGGTTATTAATTTTAACAACCCCCCCAAAAAGTTTATTTTTTATTTTTTGTTTTTTTCAAAACAACCAATCTTTCGTTATTCATTTCACTCAACTTTTTAGTTTAAATGATTAACCCAAGCAGTTAGGCTGGTCCCGTTTTGGCCCAATTTGGGTTATTTTTTTTAGAGTGTATTGTTCCAATAGGGTACCGCACGAATGCTATTTTTAGACCGCAAGGTCACGCGACTTTAGCAGCTTGAACCGGAAGGAGGTCAAAAATGAAGTTGGCTCGTTGACGACCTATGCGAGTAGCGCTTGTTTTGTTCTCGTTTATCTCCGAGGAAAAAAAAACTAACACAAAATCACAATATTACAACCACGACACTATCAGTATATGTTCTTGTTGCGTTTCCAGCCTCAAAACAGATTTTGGGTCTCTTGCTAGTTTATTAGCTACACTGAGAAGACACCAATTCATTGTGAACCAATTGTTTCTCCCTTCCTGAAGATTCTAACCTCAACGTGCAGGAGCGCCACGGATGGATGGCGTTTCATTTCCGTGAGCGATTCTCTCCTGCAAATGGGGACGGATGAAGGGATTCCTGATTGGAAGATGGATGAGTGTGCAGCTTTTCCTTTAATTGATGGAAGATGGCTGATTGACTTAGCGCTAATGAAATCATTAGAAGGCTCATCGGGCTCCTCGGCCGCCGCTTGCCGTGTATCCGCCATAAAACCCGTCGCTTTTGGGGCTTTCTTGAAAGATACATTTATGAAAAATTGCATTTGCTTTGTGATTGGCTGCCGGGGTTTTCGTGTGGTGGTGGTGGAAGTAGGTGGGGGCGGGGGCGGGGGCGGGGGCGGGGGCGGGGGGCAGGTCAGCCGAGGGAGTCGACATTCTACTTCATTAGTCAGCGCGGGAAAATGAGAAGCTTGATTAGTTTGGTCTTGACCTCGTAGTCTTCCTTTAATCTCTCTTGGAAGTTCCTCGGGTGGGCTCAGTCGGGCTGCAGAGCTCAGCCGGGGGGGGGGGGGGGGGGGGGGGGGGGGGAGGGGGTTGGACTCTTCATGTGTGTCATTTACTTGAAGAAATTAAATCCTCCCTCAAATAGATGCTTACGTTTTCCCATCAAGAAATAAATAGCGTGCTTTAGGTATTGCAGTGGTATAGTAACTGAAGTTATTGTCTGTTATTATATCCCACAGGTGTGCCAGTTTGATGTGGGGATGGAAAATAAAACTCCATAATATTTTACTTTACAAACACATGCAGCAATGACATATATAATGGCACAAATAAAAATAAACCGTTTTTTTTTTTGTGGTCAAACCGCTTCAATTAAAGGCTATTCCTTTTGTTGTACCGAGCTCGGCCACCTGGGGGCAATATATGATATACAGATGTTTATACTGTTCATCCCGGCGTGGTTATGAATCCCACAGGAAGTTCTGCTTTGTTGTATCAGCCAATTACGACCTGCCCAGAACTCCAGTGAGATTCGCACCAATCAGTGGAGGATAAAGAGCATTTGACTGAATACGGTTCTATTTTTATTACCTTGTATAATAAACCATTTGAGATGCTAATTAGTGTTAGCATTAAGCTAGTGTGCTTTTTCTTTAGGCAGTTTGGCTGTTTGAAATACACAGTGTAATTCTTTTGCTTTTAACTCATTCACTGCCATTGACGGCTATAGACGTCAAAAATTCATTTGAACTATTTCTATTTGTTTAACATCCCCCCACACACACACTTTTGTTAACAAGAGTAAAAAAAATGTTTTTGTACATTTAGACCAGATATAAAATTCGTGATTAATCACGAGTTAACTATTGAAGTCATGCGATTAATTACAATTCAAAAAATGTAATCGCCTGACGCCCTAATTTTAATAACCTTTTCTTTTTTTGAAAAAAGATTATTTTAAAAACGAAAAGAAAAGATTATTAAAAATTAGGTTATTGAAAAAAGATTATTTAAAAAAGAAAAGATTATTATAAATTAGATCGTCAGGCGATTACATTTTTTTTTAATTTTAATTAATCACATTACTCTAATAGTTAACTCACGATTAATGACAAATTTTATATCTGTTCAAAATGTACAATAACTTTTTTCTAGGTTTTCATACTCTTGTTAAGAGTGAAAAAAATGTTGAACTAACAGAAATAGTTCAAATGAATTCTTGACGTCTAAAGCCGTCAATGGCAGTGAATGAGTTAATTGTGACTTGAACTGGGAGTGACATTAAACATCTTAAAGCCTCTTTTTGTTGATGAATTGAGATCTCAAAACACTGCTATTGAATTTAATTGTTTGCATATATGTCAGGTGTGCACTGCAAAATTGTGCTGTTGGAAAAAGTTCACAGACGCATCATCCACTTGAACAAATAAACGCTGTAACGATCCGCAGTGTGGCACCACGCCACCGGGTGGCGCCTCTTTGTTTTTGTGCGCATGTTCAGCACCTTTTTGTTTTTTTGGCTGTGATCGTTTTTGACACCGGGAGGCACCACTGTTTTCTTTTCTTTTTTTGTTGATAAAGTGAACCTGTGGACTTCCAGTTGCTCTCCCGTATTTGCTCTCCCGTATTTGCTCTCCCGTATTTGCTCTCCCGTATTTGCTCTCCCGCTGCGCCGTCGCATCAGCTGCGTCAACCACAGAAATAAACACCCTCCTTATTTCCCCTTTAAAAGAACAGCAACTGTAAGTATGTCAGTTCAAACACGCCATGTCGGGACGGAGGGGGGAGTCAGGTCATCGTCATGGTAACAGCCATGTTGTGGGCCGACCCGTGTCCTCTTTGCCCCTCCTCCGCCCCACGCTTTGGACCCTTTTACAGCATCATCTCCCCCGAACGTCAGCCCCCCCCCGCTGCGATTTGTGAACCAGATTGCTGCTGAGCCCCCGCTGAGAGACGTGCACATGATCCTCGAGGCGGGCGCAGCAGGCGTTAAATGGCGGGGCCAAGTCTGGACGCAGCATGAGGACGGTGACGGAGGCGGGACAGTGGAAAATTTGGCCACGTAGGGACCAGGGTGGGAAGTTGACGCGCTTTTTCTGTCACTCTTTGAAGGGACTTCTTTTGTCCGATTGTGTTGAAAACAATCGTTGCTATGTGTATTTTATATGTCACACAAAATGTTGTCTGTAAAATATTTACATAGTCGTTCTATATATTTGGTTGTCGTACCATTGTTGACCAATAGATGGTGGCACATTATTTAGTTTGCAATTAAATTTGACGTAAAGAAGATTGAAAACAGGAAGTACTGTCTTTCAAGACACCCTTTTTGCTGGATAATTGACGAGCAACCCCCATCAATCCTGCTTTTCACGCCGACAAAAATTGACGGCTGTTCATTTCATAATGCACATCTTAGATGTATATTGTGAGAGTTAAAAAAAAAAAAACATAATCACTGTAAAAAAGACTTAATTTATTTTAAATTATAAGTAAATTTTACAAAGAGAGATTTTAGTATATTTTAGCAGTTTATAAAAAAAAAAAAAAAAGTTACCTAAGCGTTGAGGAACGAACTCATGACCTTCAGAAACTCTACCACCTGAGCCATGCCACTCTTGCTGTTTGCCACTCTATTGCATAGCTGGCGGGTCTCTTGGAGGTACGAGGATTCCGCCTGACACAGTTAATATCCTAACACACAGCAGGAGCGGCTCAGGTTGTGGAGTGGCTGACCCTCAATTTCAAGGTTGTGGGATTTGTTCCTCAACCCTTGAGTAGCTTTTTTTTCAACAAACTGGTAAAATGTACTCAAAACTCTCCTTGTAAAATGTTCTTTTTTAAACTTTTTTTTTTCCAAGTAAATATTACTCTTATTTTTTTTTGTGTAGGGACAAAGATATCGTCATGTCGCAGCCTTCAGAGGCTCCACACTCCACTTTTGCTGGATCTCTGTGTGAAAGCCGTGGGAAGGGGAGAAAAACAGTCGAGATAAAAGCACGGAGGTGAGCATGCAGCGGAGCAAAAAAAGAAAAAAAAAAGGCGGGAGAGGGTTTTTCCGGGAGCTCCCGCCGACGCGAGCTCGTGTCTAAGCAGCTTTCCTCAGTGGGCTGGGTCACGGCGGGTCACGGCAGGATTACACTTTTGGCAAACAAGCGGGAGCTCGTCTGTCTCCCGACTCCCCCGTGACGGCGCACAACCGTAATAAAGCCGCGGACCCGCAAACAAAAAAGCTAACGCGCTATTGATCCAGGGCGGCCCCGATGGTGTCGAAAGGGCTCGTCCGTGCGGGAAAAAACGCCGACCTTATCCTGGAAATTTCTCAATTAGTCACCAGGATGTTCTATCAGGACGGGATATTTTGACATTTTGACGAACAACCACTCACACTAATATTCTCATTCCTTCATTTTCATTCTCAGATCTCAACTGGAGTGTTGTGCCTGTCTTCCAATCCGCAACAAGGTTGTCATAGTTAAAGGGATGCTCGACTCATTAAGCCATTTTCAGCAGTAAAAAGTATTTTGTCCAGAATGAATTTGATAAGTACATAATTTTTTGCGTACAATTAATACCTTTAAAAACAAAATTTTCCACTTGCTGTCCACTGATGATGACATCACCTGTGCTGAGGAAGTAGGTAACGACCAATCATGGCTCACCTGTTTTCTGGGTTTGGTCAGCAAACTGAGCCATGATTGGTTCTTACCTACTTCCTCAGCACAGGTGATGTCGTCTTCAGTGGACAGCAAGTGGAAAAAAATTGACAAATAATGAAGTTATCACATTAATGATAGACAACATATTAACTTTTTACTGCTGGAAATGGCTCAATGAGTCAAGTATCCCTTTAATGTAAACTAACGGGGAAAAAAGAACATTTTCTTTAAGTGATATAGAAAGTGGTTAAAAATTACATTTCAAAACAAAACTACATTTCTAATACATAAAACTTACTATAATTATAGCAGAAATGATGCTCTTGTTTTATTGTCATTTTTAATGTTCCAAATAAAGTTTAGATTTTTTTTTAAATATAAATATAGCAAAAATGTCAATTTTCATCTTTGTCAATGAATTGCATTTAATGTAATTAAATGGATAAAGGCATACACGCATTCACCATCACAGATACTACAGTGTAGAACTTGAACGGCAGCCACAAATGCAAGACAATATGACCTGTATCAATAATACCTGTATCTCCCATATTTATATTGTGGTATTAAACGCATAAAGCTTTAAAATATAAATAAAACTAATATAAAATAAATATTTGATCGCTTTTTCGTGGGGGCATCTGGAACGTAAATCTTGCAATAAACAAGGGACTTCTGAATACCAAAATATCCTTTTTAAGCCAATGCACACAAACAAACAAGGACGTTAACCAGAACTGAAATAATTAAAAAAAATAAAAGTCTAAATGAGATTTTATATATATATATATATATGAATTTATTACAGAATTATTTAAGGTTGATTTCAGCGGAGTTTTTCAGTGAATAAAACAGGAGAGTACCCCCCCCCCCCAAAAAAAATTTGGTGACTTGGCCAATTTCCAAATTCCAAACAGTGAATACGTGGGGGTTTACCTTACTTTGACAAAAGCATGTAATTGATTGTGAGCCTCAGAACAAGACGTGCTGACACCCCCCCCCCCCCCCCCCCCTAAAAAGCATATTCCGACGGCAAATCCAGATGAGTTTTTCCTCTTCTTTCTGCTGCTGCTCGTCGACTTGATAGGCGTGGCACTGCGGGCGCCTTCATCAACACTCGCACTTGCGGTGAGGTCAGACGAGCCTTCCGCGCCGCTCTCAACTTAATTAAGCAGCTTTCGCACACGCTCCAGGAAGACTCATTAACACGGCAGCCGGATGAGGAGATTACACTTCTGATGGCGGCTGAATTTCGCCAGGCTTGAGGTCAGGCGACGACGATCCCGAAACCCTTTTTGAAGGGAAATATTATGGAAAAATTGACTTTTGGAATTTTTTGTATACAAATAGTTGGTAAATGGTGGTTGTTGAGCAGTTTTGTTATATTTGCATTAGCAAGGCTAAAATGGTAAAAAAAAAAAGTATTTTACTAGCGTGAAAGTTAACGTGAAAGAACCCGCCGCAAAGGAAGCGCTCCCTCCCGCCCGTCCAAGGTGTCGGGTAGCCGCGGGGGCTAACGCTGATGAATGACTCCCTTAATGTCGCCAAACACTTTATCTCTGCTTCATCTGTTTTCATTAGGCAGTGGCGACCTTTGGCTGGCCGCGAACGTGCCGCAACTTTCGTTATTAGCGCAACTCGCGCCCGCCCCAACCGTAAAAAAAAAAAAAAAACACAGCGCGACCGATCGGATTCTTCCCAATGACGAGGAAAAATTAGAAGTGATGTGAAAAAAAAAAAAAAAAGGGGAGATCCTAACTCGCATTTTAAGCCTCGCCGGTGGACTGGGTGGAAAAATGTGATTTTCATTTCATAGCGCTGCCTTTTTCATTTTTTTTTAATCGTCCTCGGATGGATATTGAAAGAGTTCCATGAGGACCACCAAAAACTTGAGCATAGTCTTCTTTTTTGGTTGTTGTTGCAGAGATGAGACAAAGGTGATGGCTTTGGGTTTTTGACATTTGACAGGTGGATTTGCAGCGCTGGACTGACAATTTTTTTAATTTAAATAAAATCGGTCCTGGCATTTTGACCTAGACCTGCAGCCAGGTCAGGCCCGATTCCTCGCTACCACATTGCTCTGCCACTAAGGTTGATTGGTTCAGTTTGCTATCTTTATTATAAATGGATTCATGAGCTGCTCCCTCAAAATGGTGGGCCAGACTCTTGAAATGGACAAAAAAAAAGAAGATAATTAAATGGTGCCGCCGGGCATCTGCCTTGTATGCCAGATGGCCAGTCCAGCCCTGGAGATGTGTATGCAAACCATTAAAAAGTCAATTTACTATCTTTTGAGTCCATTTAAAGCAGATCAGTAATACTTAAAAGTACTTTTAAGACTTTTGGAAAGTGTGAGCAAACAAGACAAGAAGACTTGCTAATATTTGATGTAAGCTTTACTTTCAAATCCTGTTACATTTAAATCCGGCATGTTGAACATAAAAAGAATACCAAAAAAAGAAAAAAAAAAGTACAAATGATCTATTTACCAATTATTGTCACAACCCTGTACAGCCTTAACCATGGAGTAATAATAATAATAATCATATAAAAAAAGCTTTGTACAGCATATACCAAAGCAGATGCAGTGGGTTGAACCCCCTCCCTCCCTCGCTCCCTCCCTCCCTCCCTCCTCCCCGTCATAAAAACGCCCCTAACCAAGAAAACAAGTGCTAAAATGCTAACTGAGGGACCAAGTGTTGAGAAGTCATGCTAACAGCAGGGGAGTGCAAAGTTTCCATACCAAAAAACATATGCAAGGCTCAAATAATTGCTTATTATTATTACTAAAGTTTGTTTTGGGGGGGGGCGGGGCTTGATTGAATTGCAACGAGCATCTAAAAAAAAAAAAGACACTGATAGCGACTTGGCAAAGAACAGGGAGACAACAAAACAAAACAGGACGTGACGGATTGCATCCTAACATCACGTCCCGCGGCTACGTACGTTTTGGTCGAAAACAATTCTCTCGTACAATCTGGCATCATTTAACGTAGAAAAGAAAACGATACAAAACAAGGGTTGAAAAAATGCATTTGTGTCATGGGCAACAAAAAGAAAAGAAAAAAAAAAAGGGTACAGAAAGAGTCCCTTTAAAAAGTAAGGGATTCAGGCTTTGAAGGCCACATGATGATTTTGTCCAGTAAAAAACATGTACATCCACATTTTAGGATATTTAGTAAGATATAAAAAAAGATCTTAACATTTTTCTTTAAGAAAAAAGCTTTTCTTTTGAAGTTAAAATGGTTTTCCTATTTTTGTAAAAAAGAAGAAAAAAAAGAGAATTTCTTCTATTTGTTTGAAAACGTTTTCAATTTTGAAAAACAAAAAACATTTCCTGACCTTGATATAATTTTTTTCAAGTTACCATTATTACAAAAAAACAATAAAAAAATACAAAATGTGGAGATACATACTTTCACTCAACAAACAACTTAACGAGTAAAGCTTTTGAAAAATCAAATCGAATTTGAAACGAAAAGCTGTGCCGCAACTGTTGTATTCCGAACACGTCCGTCGAGTCTCATCGTGACATAAAAGTGCAGCGCTGTGCAAAAGCAAAAAAACAAAAACAAAACGCTGATCACAAATTTAGCCTGGGGGCCCTTTGAGCTCCCAGGATGAGCTTCACCTCTTGACTCTCTAATTCCCACAATTTGCCTCCATTTAACGATAGTGCCTGCATGGGCGGAGCCTAATGGTGTCTTGATTGAGTTGTTTTTCCCAGCCAGCACTTTCGAAGGGTTTTAAGTGCTTTTTGCCTTAGACACGCTCATGAAATTAAGTGCAAAGTTGATCTTTTGAGGGGTGGGATCAAATTCAACTAATAGGGATGGGCATGATAGTCGATCAGAGATACTGACGGTGTTCCACAGGGCTCTGTACTCAGTCCACTCAACAAAAATCTCAAAAGTACTTGGTTGGAAGAAAAGAAGGGAATAGCAGGCTGGTCCTTGGTTTATGACTGTACTGATATGAGGTTGCAAATGTCACACAATTATTTTGTGTGTGCCTAAGAACATAAACACGGTGCAGAAGGCTCAGAATCAGTTGGCGCCATGTTTTCTGTTTATCAATAGATTTTCTTTATAGCCTATAAGTGTTTCTAATTTAAATATTTACTGTGATTTTAATAAGTGAATTTGCAACTATGTTAGCGTAGCATAGGTTTCCGACTTGTGTACAAATTTGGGTTACATTACAACTCGGTTGTAAAGCAAAGCCCTCCTGGATTTGTTGTTAAGGCAAAATGCTTGATTGTGATATCAGCTCAGGCCAACATCCACAATTATTAATTTCTGGCATGGCAACAGCTGAGTAACTTTCATCAAATGCCCATCCTATCGTGACTGTGTCTGCTGAAAGTTGAGGGATGATTGTTAGTAAAAACATATTTCATGATAAAGGCTCAGTAAAAAGAAACAATAAACAAAAACTTTTTTTTCCGTAAAAAAAAAAAAGTGGCAATTTTCTGTCTTTTTACCAGCACACAAGATGTCCCTGTTCACACTGTTTTTTTTTTTTTTACATCAACAAAAATACATTCATTCAAGTCATTTTGGAACATTTTTTTTTCTAGTTATTTAGCTTCTTTTTTTGTACACAAAAATTACAAAAAGCTTCAAAAAGCACCATTTGAATCGGCTCTGCGGCGACCGGCCGAGTTCCAGCCAGCCGCCTCCGCTAACCCGTTAGCACGGTATATAATCTTTTTGTCGTCGGGGATCGGGTGAGTGCAAAAATGATCTTCAATTGGGATGTTTTGTCAAATGTTTAGGTTTGATTCTCATAGCTTAGCAGTAAAATAAAAATAAAATAAGAAGTGACGTCAGGCAGCAGCTAAGCATAACATGGTTTGACCATCATACAAAAAGAAAATGACCAAAATGAAAAAGAAGGACAAAAAGGGGCTACAAAACTATGTACAAGATTGATAAATAAGTGCGTGGTTCGAGGCGTCTGCTTTGGAAACGAGCCTTTGTCCGTTTCATTGGTTCCGTCTGCGCCGAAAAAACCCGACCAAAAAGTCAACGTTAGCTTCCTAAGCTAGCTTTGAAACACAGAAGAGGCATGCTATCTCGATGCAGCTTGAAAACGAGCTAGAAAACGGTTAGCTTCCTGCGGCTAAGTGCTCGTCCAACGTAGCAGTCGTCAAATTCAATCAACTTAGGAGGGAAAAAAAAGCAGCTTTTGGATATAAATGTTTTTTTTTTTTTTTTTTTTAACCTGTTAGCATGTACAGCTCTGAGAAATGTTTCTGGTGGTCTGATTGAAAAAAACAAAACGAGTCAAACAGTCTCGGCCCTCTCCGTGAGTCCCAGGTAGGCCAGGAAGGAGTGTTTGTGTGAGGCGGGAGAGGGGGCGGCGGCAGGGAGGCGGGGCGAGGGGTGGAATGTGAACTTGTGGGTGAACAAGGTGGTGAGGGGGATCAGGTGCGCCCGCTGGCAGTTCCTGTACGGCTCCGCGTCGTCGCTACTGTGGGGGCGGGCCAGACGGGGGCCGCCGCCCAGCGTGCGGGTCATGGCGACGGAGCGCAGCGCCCGGGACGCGGCCAGTCGGCCCGGCGTCTCCCGCCCTGCCCCGCCGCCACCCGCCTCCTCCTCCGCCGCCATTGCCGCCGCCGTCGTCGCCTGGGCCCGGGGTGCGGGCGGCGCGTGTTTGAGCCTCTTGTGCAGGTTGAGGTTGTCCTTGCGCTTGCAGCGGTACGGGCAGCGGTCGCAGTGGAAGGGCCGCTCGCCCGTGTGCACGCGCACGTGCTCGATGAGCTTGTTGGCCGTCTTGGACAGGTAGCCGCAGCGCTCGCAGCGGTAGTGGTTGCCCAGGCGGTGGGCGCGCGCGTGGGCCTCCAGGGAGGGGCGGTCGGGCCACAGTCCCTGGCAGATGCGGCAGCGGTGCTCCGTCTGGAGGTGCGTCTTCAGGTGGCACTCCATGGCCGCCGGACGACTGCTGGAGTAGATGCAGAAGGGGCACCTGCAAAGGGGGCGGGGTCGGGAGAGGACAGGAGATAGAGTTGAAGGCGGCGGGGCCGGCGCGGACGCGGCCGGATGTTGATCGTGATGGACGGGAGGGGGCGCGGGTGAGGAATGGAGCGGCACTTACATTTTTAAATAGCACCTTTCATCTGCTCTGGGCCCCAAAGCGCCTCACAAACCCTGCAGAACAGAATCACAGGGTTTTTCCTGCATATGAAATTTGGAGGCGGCCGCCTGCGTCTAATTTCAGGCTTGAAAACCTCTGACATCAAGACAACTGATACTTGACCAGCCTCATGATAATTTGGCTGCCGTCTTTTTGTTTGTGGTGTGACGCCACAGCGACGCTGGATCACTAACAGGTGGGAGTTGCTCCTCAAAACTCAAGACAACGGAGAGGAAGATGAGGAAGATTGACGGAGATGAAGGTAAAAATAAAAAATGTAAAAAAAGGACAATGAAGAGGAAAATAATTGATGTGGATGACAGATTTTTTTCTTTCCTAATACAAATACGCCGGACAATCTTCTCAAAATAAATCTTAATAGAAAGATGATTTAAAACAAGTGTTTTGAGTTGTGAGCGTTGTCGTGTAACAAATTAAACTCATATCTCAAGGCACCACTTCAATAATACACAGAAATGTTCGGAATTAGAGTCATGAGTCACAAAAAAAAAATACTGTGATGAGTGCTATAATCCCGTGGGCTCCCCCTACTGGTGTAAAGCATTATCGCACCACTGTTAATAGCAATATTAGCATCGATGCTAACTTCTAGCTTCTTTCAGTCAGTGCCACCACGTGAGTCGAAAGGGTTCATTTCCGATTTTTGGGGGGATTTTCGCCGACATTACACAAATCCGTGTAAACGTTCCCTCAATGACACCATGTACAGTATGTATACGTGTGTGACGGGTGAGGGAGGATGGGCGGAGCTTAGGAAAGGTGTGACTGTACTTGCTTTCCTTACTTGAGTCCTCCGGTAGGGACGCTGTGACATTTCTTGTGCTCCAGCAGCTGCTCGGGCGTCTTGAGGAACTTGTGACAAACGTCGCACTCGAACATGCGCGTGATCAGGTGGATCTGCAGGTGGCGTTCGTACATGCTGCGCGTCTTGCACACAAACGTGCAGAAGACGCACTCGAAGCCTGGCCAGAGGGATGGAAACGTTGGTGGTCGTTCATTTGGACAGACACTCATCAATAATAATAATAAGGATTATTATTATTTTTAATCATTAATTAAAACAAATAAAAAAATATATAAAATATATATTAAATTACATTAAAAAAACTAATATAAAAATAAATAGATTAAAATCAATAATCTGGTCTTTTTATTTATTTATTTTTTACGGTTTCGTGAAGAATTGAAGCTGCTGCGATTTGAAAATTGCATTCTACAACATTGAGAAGTTTGAATTCCAGTAATTGTTCATCTATAATTTTTTAATAAAGACAAATATAGCACTATATTGTATAAAACAATGGACAATGAAAAGAACGTAAAAAAAAAGCGCGCCACCTTCAACTTTGAGGACTTACAGTACCCTTAGAGATTCTTTATTTTTTATTTTTACTTCCCTTTGAGTGGACTGTAATTGGTTAAGGTTCTTACTATACAACAATAAGGAAATATTATTCACCAGACTTGTTTTAGCTGGACAACATGGCGCGCAATTAAAAAATGACAGACTTATGTACAAATCATGGTAACATTGCCACTGCAGGAAGTGAATTTTGTTGTAAAATGAGGACCCCCTGTGAATAGATACTGTCGGTGTTCCACAAGGCTCTGTACTAGGTCCACGCAACATTAATGTCAAAATTACTCAGCGTTCCATTAGGAAAGATAGATTCAGTGGGTCCTCTGTTTTAGAATGTCCCAACATTTAAGGTTATGAGGTCATGGAAACCTCAGGTTGTGCTGTATTATTTTATTGTTTTGCACTCGATTTCATTCAGACTTTTGGAAGTACGAAAATGTTTCCCTATGTTCCACAATATTCCCAAGTCGAGGCACGCCTGTATTTACATTTCAATCCTTTTACCTTTATCGGATTTGTCCTCCGTTCCCGAGCCCGAGTGGCTCCCGGAGCTGGATTGGCTGCCTGCCAAGGAGGGCGGGGCCAGCAGGCTTTTGAGTTCTTCGCCACTGCCGTGCGTGAAGTCGCCGCCTTCCGAGCTGTTGAGCGAGTCGCTGAGCGCCGAGAGGGACGACGACGTGCTCTTGGTCTCGCTCAGAGGACTCCTCGAGTTCAGGCCTGGAATGTTACGAGACGAGAAGATGACAAAGGTCAACAGATACATGCAAGTTTCTCTTTGTTTTGTTTTGTTTTGTTTTAATAACCTACATTTGACACATGACTTCTTTTTTTTTTTAAGCCAACTTGGCTATAAACCTGTTTTAATTAACCAAGTTTAACTTCACTGTAGGGTTATTATAGTTTTGGAATTTGTATTATAGTATTAGTATTAATTTAATTTAATTAATTAGTTTTCAGGGCGGCTCTGTGAGTTTTTGTTAGTTTTAGTCATTTAAAAAATGCTTTGTTTTTGCTTTTTTGTTTTAAAAATGTTGCGTATTACTTGTGTGCAATATTTAATAAGCACCATGGCAAAATGAAAAAAGCAACGCAATTCTTACCTAGCGTTGAGTTTTGGCTGAATTAAATGAAAAAAGCAAGTAAGGCGAGCCATTGGAGCCAAAAGTCAAACACGACAAAAATTGTCGTCAAAAAGCGACGTCATCGCTGAAGCTGCTTTTCTATTGGCTGCTGCTCGATGACATCACTTTTGTCCTTATTCCGGTTAATATTGAAATAAATATACTTAAATCACATTTAAAATCAACCCCAAAGGCTCATGTATTAAACTAATTACCAAAGACGGAAGTTAAAGACATTGTCACTATAATTATAGTTAGTTTTGTAAATGTAAAATGTAGTTTCAAAAATGTAAAAAGCATTTTCGTTTTTATTTTATTTCGTTAACGATTTTTTTTTTAATTTTAGTTTCAGTCAACTAAAACAACCTTCACTGTTGTAACTTTGTTTTATTCAACCAAGTCTGACATTGCCTGGCTCGCCAACAGACGTTTCCCAGTGAGCTATTTTAAGCCGGCCACTTTGCGAGCCGCGTAAGATTTGCAAAAAGCGGGTACCTGCGTGTCCGGTGCTTATGTGGCTCTTCATGTCGCTCTCCTCCATGCACACAAAGTCGCAGACGCTGCAGCACAGCGAGAACATCCACTGCTCCTTGTCCACATGGAGCGACATGTGGCCCACGAACTGGGCGTTGAGCTCCGTCTGGAAGCCGCAAACATGGCAGCTGCAAGAGAGAAAAAAAGCGAGTGAGACGCTACGTGTCGAGCAAGTGGCGCAGCTTGGCTTCCTTTGAGAGCTTTGATGCAGATTAGTCCAGTGATGGATTCATTAGATCCGCCAAAAGCAATGGGAAGTCATTCCACTTGAAAAACGGGGCGTCGCGACGCCTTGTCTTTATATTCAGCTAAGCTAATGTCTCTTGGCCACAGAATAGTGAGCATAATGTGAATCGGCGATGATTAAACTGCTTTGGTAATGACAAATCAAGGACATTATTAATTGGTTTACAGCCAGAACACAAAGATCTTTTCTATTAATATTTTATTTTTTTGGGCTAAATCCTGCACATTGACGAAACTGAGGAATTTTATTCATATTGTATTTATTAATTATCATTTCATTATGTATTCATTACCTGAATTATAGGGAAGAACTTTTTTGCATGTATATATATATATATATATAAATAAACTGATTTTTTTTTTTATTAATTAAAAAGCCGCATGTGGAGGAAATATATATATTTCTATTTAGCTTGCAATAATGATTACATTTTAATGTTTATATTATAATCATTGAATTTTATTTATTTCATTCACTACTTATTTGGTGCCAGAATTTAAGATGGAACTGGAGAAATGTTATGTGTTAAAAAATATCTATATTCGTTATATTATAGATTACATATAGTTTTATTTCATTTGTATTTAATACATTTTTACCCAGAACTGGAGATTCCTTTTAAATTATCAATACTTTAACTATATTTTAATAGATGTATTAATTACTTGGTATTACACTTATATTTTAATTTTGTTTGTTTTATTAATTATTTCATTCAGTCAATTACATATAATGCTGTACTACTGCTACACTTCTCTTCTAAAAAAAAATACTTAAATGTAAACAACCAGATTAGAAACTCTAAAGTTGAATAAATTGGACGGACAAAATCTTCAGCAAATCTCACGAGATTGTCGTTTCTTTTTGGCTTTTTTTGCGTTTTGTATTTCAATGACACGAAAACGTACACTTGATCGTCCGTAAAAATAGTAAGGGATCATCATTTCTGATCACCTGTAGTAGTAGGCGCAGTTCTTGCGCTCGGCGCCGTCCGTCGCGGCGGCGACGGCGCTGACGATCTGCTCGGCGTCCGTGTTGACCAGCTTGACGGAGTGGATGGTCAGGTGCTGATTGAGGTTGGCCCTGCACTTGGCGGCGTAGGGGCACAGGTGACATTTGTACTTCCTTTCCTCTGCCACAAAAAAAAACAACAAAAACAAAAACACACACACACGCAAACATCAACTCAGATTAGTCACACTCGAGAGCGAGTTTACATCTCATTACTTAGCCCTGCCTCACCTTCACTAAACCTGCTGTCAATTTCATCCGAAGAGGCCGGGAAAAATGTTCACGAGCATGAACATAATCGAACCTTGTTTTTGCAGAGCTGTAGACAGGATCGGGTGTTTTCACTTGTACGACTGTATCGCTGGTATAATTTCTTTGTCACATGTCTCGTCTATTTTGTTTCAATATATCAACATAACAACACATCATTGCTGTGTCGAAACACACACACACACACACACACACTTCATTTGCCCAAAGGACACAAAGCCAGGCAACCTTTATGTCGCCGGGGAGACCAAGAAGACCACCATGGTGACATATGCCCCAGCTTCTGCTCTCTGCGGTGCGGCCAAGCTGTTCGCAGCCAACACGCTCAGATGGCGTGTGTGCGCGCGCGCGAGCATGTCCAATTGTGTCGGGGTGTGGGGGGGGGGGGGGGGGGCATCTACACGAGTCTCAATTTGTGCGCTCTTTGATTAGGAGCGCTATGCCATCCCCAGCCCACAACGACTCACTGCACTGCACCGCCCCGCCCCCTCCTGAGGAGGACGCGTCCCACGCATCTCAAAAGCGGGATGAGAAGAAGCAACGACAGAGAGGATCCATGAAGGATGTGGGCTGGGGGCATTCAAATGGGGTCTTCAGATGGGGAACTTTTCCCGGTGAGACTAATCATGGTTGTAATCTCTTTAAAAGGAGTCAACCTCGTTTACCAAAATTCATACCTCGGAAGCCACATGATTAGTTAGCGCAACAACGTTAGCGATAGCAGCTACAGATAAAATAGGTGTCCGCTATGCTGGAAAATCAGTGTGGTGAAAGAAATAAAATAAAAATAAAATAGTAAAAGCACATTTGTTTATTTTGGGAGGAGAAGAAGAAAAAAAATAGTTCAGTTTACCACTTATTAATCATGTGCAATCGATGTACATGTTTGAATAAAGCAAATCCAAAGGATTAACATTTTTGTGTTTCGGTTGCACATGATCAATGTGCTAAACTGACATAATCTCCCCATGTTGTTATCAAATATAATCAAAATGATATATGTTCAACACATATTCATATGCAACCTGTGCACATGTTCAAATTAAGTAAATGCAAACGCAATTGTCATAATTAAGCCCGTTTGGATGGTGGTTATGAGCCATCGGCACGACGACTGAGTCAGAACTGGTACTGGCCGCTTATATTCATGATATAATTCAATATGTTTCAATGGTTGTTTCATATTTAGCATCCTTGTGCTATTGATTTATGATTCTAATACACATCAAGTTTTCGAAAAGCCCCTCTGTGAGTAGTTTCAAGATACTATTGTTGAAAAAATAAACAGACCTTTAACCCTTTCACGGATCGTGGTTACGACAGTGGACAGCTGTTGAAACGTTGTTCTCTCTTATATAAATTCATCGTTTTGCCACAGTTGGCCATTAGCCACTCCAGTGGACAGTATTGTGCTAGTGTCTTGACATTTAGTCAATGTTTGTAAGTGCAAAAAAAAAAAAAGGCTGACAACAAGATGGCCGACAGAAGTTCAGATGTAAAGTGCAAGTAAGGAATAAGTGTCTATTGCTTCTATTCCAGGATGTCCTTGCAAGTAAAAAATATATTAGGACATCAAGCAACAACTAAAGAGTAATATAATTGTTAAAATATCCAAGTATTGATTTTGTAATTTGAGGAAATGGCGATTGATCATGAGTCCACTAAATTGGACGTTGGACTTAGCTGTATTGTGACTACAACTTAGTGTTGCTGTAACTTTGTTGCTTTTGAAAATACTTCATCTGCAGTAATTAATTTTTATTTTTTTTGCTTTAAAACATTTAATTTGTATTAAAGCAATATTTTATGGATTTTAGTTCTCATATTAAGAGTAAGGATCCTGGTCCTTATGTTTTTTAGTGGTCTGGTGCAGAACATGCTAGCAAAACCTACAAAATAGTCGACTATATACCACCTGACTCAAGTGGGGATGATGACAGCGGCAGTGATGAAGGGTTGCCAGAAAAAAAGACAAATGGGTAAATGTTTTGCAATACATGTCGTAGTTTTGAATTATGCTAAATGTTAGCACAATGTTAAAAACCAAACAGACATTTTCGATAGTGTTTACAATTATTTTTTTGTTATTTATTCTTTTCTTACAAACATATTTCAGTTGCTCAAATGTACATTACCCCCCCAAATGTAAGTAAAAAAAAAAAATAATAAAAAATATATATATATATATATATATATATATATAAATAAACGGTTGAGAAAAAAAACCCTGATGTAGGTTATTATAATTTGTGCATGAAAGAGTTAAGATTACATGTAAAAATTCAAAGTTAAATACAACTGAACTGTTCTTTGGCAATGATTATTTTGCACACCACTAGGAGGTAGCTTGCCTAACACAAGTGGTGCATGTATCACCCTTTGCCAATCACTGCTTTGGGTACACGTACCTAACTCTATCCAATTATGTAATACTGATAACCGTGACTATTTTGGTCACAATTATGGTGAGGTGCAATGTTCTCATTTCTGGCGTGGTTGTTACCTGTGTGTAGTGCCAGGTGGCGCGATAGCGTCTGCTGCCTTCCAAATACTTTCCCACAGACGGGACACGGGTAGAGCTGCTCGTTGAGCCGCCACTGGGCGATGCCATTACCTGGTTGGCCTTCTTCCTTTTCGGAATCTACAACACACACACACGCACGCACGCACACGCACAAGTTGAGTCATGTTGACCCCCGTGAACGTTTTTTTGGTGTAGCCTTGACGTTAGCAGCGTCTGGACAGGGATTCCCAAACTGCAGGGAGTAAAAAGGCAGTCTGGTATTTTCCCAGACCTTCTAATGAGTCTAAGCCAATCAAGGCCTCGCAGGTGAGAAGAGAGGCACGGCCCGGTCACGTCAGGCTTTAACAAGCCGGCCAAACTTGGGAGGCGGCCACCTGACAAACAGCAAGTCCGATTAAGCCAATTAGGTCGCTCTGCAGGGTTTCAAGAGGGCGATTGTCTAATTAGTTCCATTTAACAGAGACGGACACAGGCAAGAGAAACAGGATTGTGGCTAACCACCCCAAGACTTAACGAGACAACGTTAAAGCCACACGCAGTTTGGTCTGATTTGTGTTTCCGCTGCAGTGTGTTGCTACATACAGTAAATAATGGTAAACAATAAATCTGTTTCATGTAGCACTTAGCTTAGTTATTGTATTGTCGGCTTAAATGTTTCTATTTTTTTCCTAGTATTTGTGTATTTTTCATCTGATATTCCTCTATTTTTTTCCTAAATAAATATTGTCACGTAATATTTTGTCCTAAAATGCGTATTTGTATCTGATCTGATTTATGTATTGTTTTTTATTTATTTTTATGTATGTATTTTCATGTAGTTTTTTTGAATTATTTTTTGTTTTTAGTTGTGTCATAATTTTGTACTTTTAGTCTTTTATATTTTTTCTGGTATTTATTCTTCATCTAATCTTTTTTGGCATTTTGTTGTTGATGTTAATAAATGTATTTACTGTATATATATATATATATATATATGGTTTTTTTATATTACAGTCTAATATTTAATATTTTGGGCGGCGTGTTTTATTATTGTAAAACATTTTTTCATGCATTTTTTCACCTTTTATAATGTTGAATATTTAAATACAACATATTCAAAAACAATTATAATTATTTTCCCTCATATTTGTGTGTTTTTCAACAATTTGTTTAAAACTTTTTATATTTGTGTATTTTTTTTCTCCACTGATGCTAACAGGAAAATACTCAAGATACAATGCAACATTTTACAATAAAAAGTGTCTAAAAATACGAGTCAAAGACAAGCGGAACGAGGAAGCGCGGGTGTGGATTTGTTCACACGGAGAGCAGATAACGACTTAAAAGAGGAGTGGAGTTAAAGGGAGCAGCAGCGGTTCAAACGCACAAGGGAAAAATGTGTGCGCGTGTGTGCGGTGGGGGTGCGGAATTAACTTTCAGGCCACTCTTTGACACCCAGGAGCCAATCAGATTTCCATTAACTGGCAGAGGGACAGGTAAAGCTGGCACAGGCTAATTAACCTCTGGACTGCCGGCTGCCACAGTAAAGGAGACTGGGGGGACGCCCCGGGCAAGGGGGGCATGGAGCCCAAAGGTTCGTTTGAGATCTAAGCCGGGAGCTGGAGGTTGACACAATGTAGTTAATTGAGATGTGGGTGGAAAATGCCTTTGTCTTTTCCTGTGTTTTTCACTACTAAAAGGAGTATATGCATGTGTGCGCGCGTTACCGTGGAAAGGCGGCCGGGTGGAGGAGCTGGCCTCTGCGGGGGAGGAGCTTTTGGAACGCGAGTTGAAGGGTGATTGTCGAAAGCACTCGTCCAAGAACGGACTGGAAAAGATGTAGAGGAAACCAAAGCCATGTTGACAACAAGCACATTTTTTTCTGTTTTATGGTCTTTGTTGTCATCGACTCACCTGTTAATCCCCACCATGTTGCCATCCTTGTGGTTGTTGGCTTTGCTCACTTTTTCTGGAAAACAAAAATAAAACATTTGTGGCTACTTCGGGGGCAGTTTTAAGACATACAGACGGATGTAGACCTCTCAGCTCCTCGCAGAGGATCAAGAATGTATGACTGGATACGGTTGAGGACGTAAATACATTGTTTGTTTTTAGATGACATTCCCCTTATGTATTTATGCACCCATTATGCATGTTGTGCAACTCTTTGTGTTTTAAATATCCATTGCTTCTAAAATCGCAAGTATTGATGCTAGCTGTTATCATGTCTTTGTTTTTTTTTCCATTGTTTGTTATATTTTCAAGCTGTAAACCACAACTCAAGCCCAAACTGACAATAAATATTCGGAATCTGAATTTGAATCTGAACTCTCACATGCAGACGAACCACCAACCGGCCACGGCTCCCTCTATAGGCCATGCTTCTTCAAGGCACTATTATTTATTTAAATTCTTTTCAATTTATGTCAAAAGCTCATTACAACGCTTCTCTTTGTGCCGTGACGCAACCAAACAACATCTCTGGCCTTACCTGATTTCCATTTGTCAGAGGTTCTTAACATGCTAATTCAAACAGGACAGAAAACATCCTGCCGACAGCCAAGAAAGAGAAGAAGAAGCCACACGTGCGACTTTCAAGGAGACGAAGAGCATCTCCAAAGCGGCCCGCCGTTCTCGGCGACCTTGCCACCGACGCATCTCTGAGGTCTTACCGCTGCGGCGGGTAATTCATATTGATTGCTCATTGTGTGAGAGCCTTGCATCGAGACCCCCCCGCACCCCAACCACCACCCACCCTGCACCATTTCCCTTCGCATCCAGATCCTCCTTTGTGACAGTCGTCGCAGCTTGCCAGGCCGCCGGAGATGCCCCGGCCTCCCTAGGTGGCACCCCCAACCCTTACTGCTAACCGTCCCCCTCCCATTTTGTGACACCACTTGCCAAGGACAGAGGTCTCTTTTCTACGTTGCCATGGCGATGCGGCACAGGAGAAATGTAAAGGCGGTATGGAGGGAGGGCGGCGGATGGGGACGTGTGCTCAGCCAAGTGTGCTTGAGCCGGCATGTCTGAAAACGAGTCAAGGGAGACAGAATGAGAGAAGGAGAAGGAGGGGACATTTGTACAGTCCCGGGGCGGGGGGTGGGTGGGTGTGGGTGGTGTGTAAAGCTGGGTTATGTACGCAATGCTACGTGCTAGACCCGTGTGTGACTCGTGTGGAACGGGGTCCACCCTCATGGAGAAATACAAACAAGTGGCCCAACACAGTCAATGTCAGCCGCATTGGCCATTTGTGATATTTTACAGTCGAAGGTGTGTTTCACGACGCGACTTGGGGATGGCAACGGAGTGTTGGGAACAACGGCGATTAGGTAACTGTTCTTTTTTCCTAAACGGACTAATCTAACTCATTATTCTCCCCATATTTGAAACGCCGTTATCGTTATTGTATGTGAAATGCGTTGCGCTACAATTTATTTATTAGTTTCAAGGCTCGAAGTAATCTTACAGTAGGTTCCGTGTAAGTCCATTCATGAAAATGTCTGCGCAGAGTTGGAGGCACTGTTTTTGTCGTATCTCGCCACAATAAAGGTGTCCTGACAGCTGGAATGCGTAGCGACTTTTATTTTGGAGGTACCACGGGAAGCGGGTCACGACGTGGCTTCCTTCACAATGAACATGATGTTAGCATTTTAGCAAGTCCACGTCCCTTGCCTAGAGCCCATTCGGGCTTTTGTCAACTTTGACAAGACTGATCAAAATAACAGTAGAGATCTGCCGAAAAACCATGAGGAGCGATTAGTGGACAATTCTGTTCCACCAAGAACCATTACGGGACATTGCAACTCAAGAAGCACTAGGACAGCGATAAAGATAAGTCACATAGCGACACACGCCTCGTGTAATTATTAGCGCCAACAATTGTATTTCTCTTAACCGTCTGTGCTACGACTGTCCACAAATTACATATATATATATATATATATATATAAATTACATATATAGGTGATATATGTGCCACAAATCAACATAGATCCAGTATTTATTTTATTATTATTATTATTATGATTGCTGTAGTAAATGGCAGTGGTAGAACATACAGTATATGGTATCTGTCATTATGGAGTGAGGAATTTGTGTGGCATAAATATTCACAAAAATAAATAAAAACACCCTACATAGCCTGGACATTATTTGAATTCCTTGAATAAAAAAAAATAAAAAAAGTAAAAATAATATATATATATATATAAAAAAAAAAGTACAATCCTAATTTATTTATATGGAAAAAAAAATTAAGTAGTGAAAATAGTTACTTTGTCTGGTATCAAGTTACTTCAATTACTAACAGTTACTTTTGTTAGCAAGTAATGAGTAACTATAACTAATTACTTTTTTAAAGTCACGTTCCCAACACTGGTGTGGTGACTTGATGCGCAACTTCTTCAAGATTCATGCGTATTTAAGCCTCAATGTCAGCCATGTGGTCACTCGTGATATGTCGCGTCCTTGACTTTACAACGGCACTGCCAGAAGATGGAAATGGACGGTTTTACATCCCGCACACACACATACACACGTGCAAACACATCTGACGTCCTTGCTCTTGCTCGAGGGGTCGGACAAACGCGTTCAAAACACACCTGACAATTTGAAGAGGAGCTCGGAGGCCATTTTGACCGAGATGTCCTGGGAGAAGAGGTCCTTCTGGGGGCGCGACAGAGGCTCCAGGGCCTGCCCCGTCTTCTCGCGCGCACCTAAAGTGCCGAAAGCCAACAGGTAAGGAGGAGGAGCAGGTGTGGGGACGGGCGGCGAGACTTGGGCGGGGGCCGGGTCCACCTCCATGGGCTCTGCTTTTACTTTCACCCTCTGGAAGAGGCCGCCTTTGTTGTTCTCTGTGCGGAAAGGAGACATTTCTTAGTTAGGCTTTAAGCACAAAACAGTTTGTGTTCAAATATCTGTTCCGTTCCGTCTTCAATTCCGCTTATCCGGGGTCGGGTCGCGGGGGAAGCAGCTTTAGCAGGGAAGCCCAGACTTCCCTCTCCCTAGCCACTTCAGCCAGCTCCTCCGATGGGATCCCAAGGCGTTCCCAAGCCAGCCGTGAGACGTAGTCTCTCCAGCGTGTCCTGGGTCGTCCCCGGGGCCTCCTGCCGGTAGGACATGCCCGGAACACTTCCCCAGGGAGGCGCCCAGGAGGCATCCGAACCAGATGCCCCAGCCACCTCAACTGGGGCATCTGTTCAAATATCCGCTGCTTCTAAAACCGCAACTACCGATGCTAAACGTTAGCATGTCAATGGCGTTGTGCAATGTTTGTTAGCATTAAGCTAAGCTGCCATTTTCATAAGGCAAAGCTATCTTTAAAAAAATAATAAAAATACAGACTGTGTAATGCAAAAACTAGTAGCCGATTTTCAAGAAAACGTCTTTTGAATGTCTACTGTACTGCAATCAAATAAATATCAACTGTAGCGACTGATGCTCTGTTTCATCAAGACACAGACGCAAACAGCTTTTCAATAGACGTCTGCTGCAGTTAATGATGAACGTGCATCGAAGAAAAACAGCTTTCGAATAGCTGCCCACTGATTATCTTCGACCTATAGTTAAGTAACATCTGCATTAAGAATAAAACGCCACCTTGCATGCCAGTTGCCTTTAAATAGTTTCAAGTCCCTACCGACTCATATATAACCTCGGCGAGCGAGGAGTCAGTCGGTGGGGACATTCCTAACAGATGCCACTTCTCGCTTAACTATTTTTAGCGCGGCTGCTTCATGTCACCTTTTCAACCGGACTCGCCCAGTGAGTCAACAACAGCGTTTGCGCTCAGTGAAGCCAAACCGTGGCTATCATAAACATTTTCACGTGAAACGTTTTGCTATTTCGCTTCGGTGGACCCCCCGGCACCTCGGACCCCACCCCTTCGCATCAGGCGGCGGCGGCATGACCTCGCGGTGCCCTCTCGCCCCAATAAACGCACAGCGCCACGCTAAACGGCTAAGCCCGGCTGTTTGGACTGCTCTCCTTGGATTTCCTTCTTTTTAAGCTCTAATTCTGCTCATTCACCCTCTGGAAATTCTCATGCAGGCGCGCAGGTTTGATGCGTTTCTGTTGATATGATTGACAAGAGAGAAAAGCTCAACGCACACATATTTATCAAAGGAATATCGACGATGAATCACACTCTTGTTACGCAGGAGTAATAATATGTGAATATGGCGATGATCATTTGGTTCAAGGCCAAAAAAGCTTCTGCACATTTCACAGCAATTAATTTTGATGGGCTAAATTGGATTTGGTGGCAAACAGATTACAACAGTTAAAAGTGTTAATGAATACACGCCGCGCTTTTTAATTACGTCCCCTTTTGCTGGTTTTGAGGTATGCATAGCAGGTCTTCACATTTTTATTTTCCAGCAGGATTGGGTACAAAACTGAACGTCCTTGGTCAACAGACTTATAGTACTTTAAGTGGAATTTTGTAGAAAAACGAGTGTCCTTTGTCAATAGATATGTATTTTTGCAAAAGTGGAAAGTAACTGTCGATAGAGTAAACTCGTTTTTGGACCAGAAAGTGCAAATTATCTGTCAAAGTACAAAATGTCAATTGGCTTAAATACATTACTTTTTGTACTAAATGCTATTACCATTGCAAGATGTCTATTGCCTTTCAGATATTACTTTTTGTAATACCAAAACAGAAATTGTTGGTTGACTGTACATTTCCATCTTTGTTTTTTTTTTTTGTTTTGTTTTGTTTTTTAATCGGTAATGCCTATGAATTTCCAATTGTTTCAAAGAAAATGGTTATTTTTGGTTAAAAGGGGACAAAAAAGGAACCACTGACTTGTAAAAGTTTCCTGGTCAGTAATGATATATTTCTGCAAACTCTCTCAACTGCAAACTTAGGAAACAATTTTTCTTTACAATTAAGATCAAAATCTCCCTATATTCAAATTCAATTTGAATGAACATTTTCAGTGGAATTGTTTTTTTTTTTTAAACCACTGAATTGTAGGTTTTCCTGGTCCGCGGTGACATCAAAATCATTTTGTCCATTTCTAATTAGTTTTAGTCACCCTTATAAATTGCCATTTAATCGTTTTAAATTCCGGGAAACTGAAATGATCCATGATACAAAGTTAATCAATCTGTCCTCCAAAGCTATAAATCATCCGTCCATCCACCCATTATCTGAACTGCTTTTTGTCACAAGGGTCACGGGTGTGCTGGAGCCTATCCCAGCTGTCTTCGGGCAGTAGGCAGGAACATGTTGCCAGCCAAATTGCAGGGCAGCTATAAACCAAATCATTAAAAAAAAAATAATAATAAAAATAAAAAAGAATTATACAGATATCAAACAAACAAAGGCACAAAAAACCCTTGGGGGAGTTAATAAAAGTCCAGGTGTCAGTTTGATTGAGGGCAGGACAAAGAGAGGGGACACAGACAACCATCAAACCCCTCTAATCCCTTAATCAGGTGGTCGTGTTGGTCTAGGAGATGTCGTGGTTGTGGAGGGGGGTGGGGGGCGGTGCTTGTTTGGCAGGCTTTAAGAGGGTTGTAAGGGGGTCAACCAGGGGACGCCTGAGCATCCGTCACTGGATCGCCACCCTTAACAACGAGGGGGGAAAAAAAAACACGCGCTAAATGTCACGGCTGTGAACTTGAACTCCCACGCCTCGCCGACACAAACATGTTTACCGGCGTTACCCGGGGATGGCACGGCGCGGGTGGGAGGCATCTGATGGAGAACACCCGTATCCCCTATCCAAAGTCCACTTGTCACCACATAAAATGGGAAAATATGGCCTCACTCCCACGCCGATGATACTTTTTCTTGACCTAATGTTCCGTTGCCATAAAAAGAAGTCCACTTACGCCTTCACACTGCTCCACCCCCCCCCCCCAAGTGACACAATTTGGAAAAATATTCCTCAAAAGTCAAATAAAACCATCAGCTTCAACTCAGTGAGAACCCAATGGACTGACTGAAGGACTGCCGACTGAGCTTTTAAGTTTTTTTTTTTTTTTTTTTCCACCGAGGTCTGTGGGAACTATTCACAGGATAATGTTTCGGAGCCAAAAGAAGACACTGCTTGAAGGGGTGATACTTTTGAGAGGTTTGGGAACATTTTTGTTGTCTGAACTACAATTATCAAGAACTAAAAGTTCCTGGAACTTTATGTATTCATTTGTTTCAGCCTTTTGTTTTATTTTTGTGTGTGTGTGTGTGTGTTTTTTTTCCAGGTCCATGGAAACGAATGTCTAAATTTAGTCCCGAAAGAAGTACTTTTGAGATATCCAGGAACGTTTGGGGCAATATTTTAATCCTGGAACTACAAGAATAAAGAATTAAAAGTGCAAATGAAAGTGATATTTATTTATTTGTGTGTTTTTTTTTTTTTTGTGGCTTTTTGCTAAAGACACTTTTAGTACTTTTGGGAGCTCCACAAACATTTAGGCTAAAATTTTCATTGCAGGAACTACACCTATGAGGTACTGGAAGTTCCTGGAACTGTTCATAGAAGTGTTTTGTTTTTTTCATGTTGCTTTTATAACACGCACATCTGTTAAAGAGCCATAAAACATCACTTTTTTTTTTTATCCCGTTTGTTCAAGTGTTTGAATATTTTTAGGCAGTGCGCTGTAAAATATTGCAAGCCTTCAGAGTATTTCAAAACTAACTGCAACTGCGCGTTATGAAGCTTTTAAAAAGCAGCAAAAGTGCTCCCGTCGGGTCTCACTAACCATCCTTCGCATAAAAATGAGTTTAATTAATGCGACACAATTTGTGGCGTCCTTGATTTTGAAGCCACTTGATGCTTTTCTCAGTGGTTTATTAACCTGTAAACGAGTCAAAGCATTTCCTAGTGTAATGGTGGCTTGTTGTTGATTAAATACTGAGGGGGGGAAAAAGACTAAATATAGTAATTCTGCCAGGGAACTGTTGAGTGGCGCTTGAGCTAGATACTGTAAATACACTCGGTCCAATGTGTGTGGAATGTTTGAATGTCATATTTGTTTTATGTTGTAATGTAGTTATGTGAAAAAAAGTTTCAAATTGACAAAAAACATTAATCAACCGATTTTTTTCAGATTTTAAAAGAGCTAATATCAGCTGATTACATCAGCTGGCTCTAATTTTCACCAGTCGGTATGGCTTGGTTTGGTTGAGGGCAGTGTCAAGAACAAAAAAGTTTGTGAAACTGTCGTATGTGGTAACACAACTTAAAAAGTGAGCCTGACTGGCTCCACGCAATATGTTAAACATATATTAGGAATAAATTACAACAAGCACCCATGATTTCCGGTAAAACTAAGCGCCCGAGGTTGTTGTGTTTTTAAGCGATAAACTCTTGACTTTCCATGTCAACAACAATTCAGTCAAATGTAGCGCACGCGCGCGCACACTGACGGGTAAATAAAGTCCACGGCATGAATAACCCAAAACACATTGACCCGCTTTTGACGCAACGGTATGAGAACCTGGCCGCTGCGTCGGCGTAGGAGCGGACGCAAGGCTAAAGAGAGGGGAAACATTGTCAAACGGTGCCAGAAAAAGAACACCTGGGGGGGGGGGGTAGCGCAAGGGGAGAGGGGGGGGCGGCTCAATTCAAAGTGACAACCCCCTCCCCTACTTGGTACATCCGAGTCTACCCCTGTCCTTGCTCTGTTATTCCACACCCCTCCGTCCCTCCCTCCCTCCCCCACAAGCACATCTCCTTCCTCCACTCTCTCCAACCTGCTCCTCAGACAGGGGGTGAAGAGTTCAGACTGCTTCAAAGGGCTTGCAGTGTGGAGACGGCGTGTCATGTGGGAGCCTGCAGACTTCACACACATCTGCTGCAGCTACCATTGATCCCCAGCTAACCGGCTCGCTCCGGCGTGCGCCCGACGCCGACAAACGACTATGAACACAAGTCATCAAATAAGGTGGAAGCAACAAAAAAAAAAAAAAAAAAAAAAATATATATATATATATATATATATATATAAAGGGGAAACGGCAGCCGTGATAAACAAGGAGGCAGAAAGAAGTACAGGGGGGGGTCAGTAAGCGGCCACACACTGAAGAGGGCACGGTGAGGACAGCCGCCGAAAGCCAAGCGCAGCGTTTACATGACGCCAGATTATGCTATTGTTGTCAATTGACATGGGCGGATGATTACATTGCGTTGCGTGGTGAGTGTGTGTGAGTGAGTGTGTATGTGTGGTAAGTGTGTGTGTTACTTGTTTGAATTGGAAAATTGGTTGTGATTAGAAAGATGAGTGCATTGAATCGAACTGTTCAAAATCGGGCCCTGATTTCCTTAACTAATTTGCTCCCAAAAAACGTCTAAAAAATATTCTATTTTAAATATTGTCATGGTCCCAAAAACGTATTTGATGTGTTTAATGTCTTTTTATGCGAGAACACGCAGAAGGCTTCGATGCACCCTTTGACCTGAAGAGGTCGCTTGAAGCAATGGTAGTTATTACAAAAAACGGCCAGCAGGTGGCAACAGAGTATAAAAGATCCACTCGGGCCATGCCTCTTTTCCCCAGTGTTTTGAACAGGTTTGTGAATAATGATTAAACTTAGCTATATTCTAATGCTTATTGCTGCAAAACGAAAACAGATATAAACAACATTTTTTTTCCCTGATGAAAGAAGAGAGTCGAAGCTTTCTTTTGGTAGGTTCTATGTTTTTATAGCAATAGAACACAATATTCGGTGGGCCTTGCCAAATCAGTCTAAACCCAGTAAAACAACCGGGAGCGAAGGGGGTTGCTTCAGTGAAAATGGTTTGGAGTGAATGAGTTAATCATGGGAGATCGGCCGATCTCGTCCACCGTTCTCATCTGCCTCCTCAGGGGTCTGCAATTATAAACCTTTTTGTGTGGTCGTCAGTTACGTGTCGATTTTCATATGGTGGTTAGTCCCTACCTTGGGGATTCATTGTACTTGCGTATGATCATTCAATCATCAATAATAGCCAATATATTAGTCAATAAAATTCCCTTTAAGAAAAAAAACGGCAGGTCATTTGCACTAACTGCAAACTCCTCAGTGGTGGAACTGTCTTTTAATTTGCCCGCTAACGAGCGAGCATCAGTGAAATATCCTCAAAAGACGGCGCGGCCTGTTTCTAAGCGGCAAAGCAAGCACATCGTGTGATTTCACACCTATGGCAGCGACGGCGAGCTGGCGAGTGGGCGTCACGGCTGTTGCCCGCATTGATGCCACTCTGCCGGGGCGCCCCCGTACATCGGTCCCCCGCCTCCCGTCTTGCCCCGCAAACACCAGCGCCCATCTGCTGGCACGCTTCTAGCCGTCGGCGCCGGGGACTATTTAGCCCGCCATAATTAGCCCCCAGACACCGGCAGCCTGTTTTTCCCCCCCAAACAGATGTGGGAGGTTGCGTGACCATCCGATGTTTGATAAGAAAGTGAGGCTCGATAGAGTGGAGGGTAGGGAGATGTGAGGGAGGAAGAAGTGACCTAGTTAAAAAATAAAAAAATAAACGGGATGATGCAAATCATGTTACTTGCACAATGTGCAGCAATGATGACAACATGGGCTGCGTTCATTTCCTGTAAAGTGAACACCTGCTATATCACAATTCATCTTTTGTGCCAACAATTTCTAAGCACCAGCACTGTACTTTAGAACAGGAAGAAGGATCCGAGAAGGTTCCCGAATAAGCTGTAGTAATAGTCATTGATGCAGAGAGAACATATTGCTATGAGCAATGTAGAATGGGCTGTTTTGTTTTGCTGCTTTGTGTGTTGAGGTAGCAGTTCCGCAGAAAAAGCCCAAATATAAAGTGCTGATGATTCAGTTCCTGGTTTGGTCAGTAACATCTGCTAGAAAATCGGCAAAATGTTGATCTTTATTTTTTTTTTTGTTTAAAGTAAAAGTAGATGTTTGCAAATGTCTTATTTTAATTCAACGCAAAGATGATCAGACTGCTTTCACGGGGAATACAGAAATGTGGGAACATTTACTGTTAAGAGGCTGAAATTATGAGGATTTAGAAAATGTTCAATTAAAAAAAGTCTCAAACAATAAATCGATTACTAAAATAATGATTCATTTGACAATCGATTAGTTGTTAATAAATCGTTGCGTCTCTAGTTAGCATTAAGCTGGAAGACTTGTTATTTAACGGTTTGGTTGAACATTTTGCTGTTCAGATATACTGTACAACGATTAATTCTCTTTTATTACATGTGTCAGTTTTACAGTAAACACAAAGTGGGAGTAACAAATAAACAGCTTAAGGCAAGCATGCAAGAACTTCATGAGTCTTCTTTTTGGGATGCTATAGAGAGAACAGCTACTAAGGAATACTCTGAAAAGTGTATTTTAGGATTAAATGTGTTTAAGGTCTGTGGGAGGGGTAAAACTATCCCGGGTGAGTCCGGAACGTAACCCAGTAGGAAACGGGGATTCACTGTAATGATGACAACATGGGCTGCGTTGATTTCCTGCACACAACGAAGACACATTGAGATGTTCTGGCTAAGGCTAACCCACCACCCCCCCCCCCTCAAAGTGATTTGCGTACTGTGCATCTTTATTGCGTTATGGCTGCTCCGCCGCTGACCTTTCCGCAGTGGACACAGAGAGGAGGTGATTGTGCGGACGCCCTTGAACCTCATGATTGTAATCACATGTGACTGTGAACGCGCTGACCTTTCCCCGGCCCCCTTTTCCTCCCCCTCCCCCCCCCCCACACCGGGGTCACTCCAGGGTCCAGAGTCTTGTCAAGGCTGTCACTCTCCACAATCCTCTCCATCTACCCTCCCGCAACCGCCCGTTGCCATAGCAACCGCAGGCACTGCGCTCTGAGGACAGAGAGCGACGAGCGAGTGAGTGAGCGTCGGATGAACGTTTCGACCATCTTTTGCTTAACCTGGGTCAACCGAGCCAGGGGCACAGAAAAGCAGCGTAAAAAGATAAAAAATGACCTGAAAGATACATCAACATACACAATAGGTGGAAGATGTACAACTAGACGGGAGAGTAGGCTACACAAAAAAAATAAAAAAAAGATACTTGAATCAAAAATTGCAATACTGCGGTATCTTGGCAGGCATTTATTTGAACAAAGTTGAGCCACACTTTTATTTGTTCGCTTCTTTTTCACTATTTCGACAGCTTCTTCTCCAGCAGTGAATTAGACTCTCAAGGAACGTTTCATGTGCGCTCAAAAACACGCTTTTGTGTTCAAAATGTCCTCTTTCGCACTTATAATTGTAAATGTAACGCCACACTGTTCCCTATAAAAAAAAAAAAGTGATTCGTCAATAATTAATGAATAATTAAAAGTTTGATCGATCAATCATTAGTGAGCAGCTCTAAAATTTAACGCCCCCATTTTAAACACACCAGTTTGGTACCTGCAAAGGGGTGGTGCAAGTAAATATCCCGTCAAAGGAAATACCAAATCCACAGCTGTGGAATAGGAAGGTCGTCTGCTTGCACACAGCTTATTACCGAGTTCATTATAAACATGCCACCCAGAGCGTTTGTATTTTATTTCAACGTTTTCCGAATATCAACTCAATGCTGAACTTAGCCTCGTTGGCACACAGTTGACATTTTTAAATTGCCTGAGAGTCGCTCCGCAGCAGTGGACAAACACACTCCAACTACACCTGGCATTCACGTCGTATTTTGGACTAAAACAAGAAGCGGCGGAATGATTTAGCAATGATGCACCGGTGTCCAGAGGCAAAATGACTTTGCACCATTACCATATAACCCGGGGGCAAGAGTCTTGGTTGAGTTAAACGAGTGTCTCGTTTTCTAATTGGCGGCAGCAAACGGCCTAAGAATTTAAACACCACAGATCGGATATTTCTCATCAATGTGTGCTTAACGTCATCAAAATACATTGACTGGCGATGTATGTGCTTAAACAACACGAATAAAGTCAGCCGGGGCAAACTCCATGCAACACACCTACACACTAGAATAGTATTGTGTTGATGGGTGCCTATAAGGGGCGTGGCATCAGGAGCTGGAGTCAGTCAGGTTGGCTGGTTATTTCAGTGTGAGTGTCTGCTCCTTGAGAGTGTTCTCATTTCAATTTTGTTGGACTTTTGGTCCCGTTCAATAAACGATGATTGTGACTTTCCTTGGCCACATGCAAAGACAATAACTTTTTACTTGACTCTAAAATAAGTGTCCGTACATGTGGGTTGGCCTTCCTGGGTGGAGTTTGCATGTTCTCCCCGTGCTTGCGTGGGTTTTCTCCGGGTACTCCGGTTTCCTCCCACATTCCAAAAACATGCATGGCAGGTGAATTGGACACTCCAAATTGTCCATAGGTGTGATTGTGAGTATGGTTGTTCGTCTCTGTGTGCCCTGCGATTGGCTGGCAACCAGTTCAGGGTGTACCCCGCCTACTGCCCGAAGCCAGCTGGGATAGGCTCCAGCAACCCCCGCGAGCCTTGTGAGGACAAGCGGTACAGAAAATGGATGGATGGATGGATGGACTTGTGGGTTGCTTTCATGTAAAAAGTTAAACTAGGGCCCAACCGATTAATCCGGCCAATAATAGCTCTTTTAAAATTGGAAAAAAATCGACCTTTTTTAGATATTGACATTCACTTCGCACCCCGAAAATGCAAGCGGACGTTTTTAAACAAATACTAAGTACAAAATAGTGTAAAACGAATGTTCTATGTATTATATATTTATTTGTTGTCAGAGTTAGGGACCAAAGAGGTTATCTTGTTCATTATATGAAATAATTTCTTTAATTACGCGGGTGATTCATCTGGTAGCAGAACTTTATTTGACCAATTATCGAAATCTGTAATGCCTCAAAAAAAATCCATTGTTGGTCGGGCCATAGTAAAAACAGCCATCATATGCGTCACTTGAAATGTACATGAACTCGGATGAAAGTATGAAATCGGAATTGAGCACTTGGACCTGCAGCAAACATCCAGATAACATATACATTACACAAACGCGCCAAAAGTCCCCTTGGTTAAGTGTACCACATTACAAAACCACACATAACTGTACGCGTTTCAAAGTGTTTCAGCCCAGCAGAATACAGCTAAGAATTGAACTCGCTGTTTGGCCGAACCCGCAGAACACCACGGCACAAATATCAATAAGAGAGCGTGACCTGGAAGCATATCTGAGAATTCTCTCAGTAAATGCATGCAACCGTTTAAGAGAGGGTCATGTTGTTGTTGTGAGCCGATTTACACAGAAAATACTGGCTGTGGGTCGGCGTGTGGGTCAAGGAGGATTTCAATCGTTTAACATTGCTAAGCACTGGATTTTTTTTTTTTTATATTATGCTTGAAGGTATGTGAGCTACAGACTGCACTATACTAGTCGACAGTAATTATACATAAATGGTGTCCATCGGTTTATGATGGAGTTGCATTGCTACGATGGCAAAGCAACCCGAATTGGTGTGCAAGTTGGAACACGCCGTTTATGACTAACCTTCACCACAGCATTTCTAGGAAAAAACGTGTTATCTGTTTTTTCGAATGGTATTGTAAAATATACATACAAATATAAAAGCATAATAGATTGAGCTATTCTACCACATTACTCCAGTGTGAACATCGGCTCCATACTGCCACTGTTCCACAAAGATGGCAGCCACTTGGATTTCCCCAGAACATCATTTTTAATAGTATGGTGGTAGTCCATAGCAGTAACATTACTATCTTGCTAATAATGTTTAAAATGCCGCAGTGGTATCTGACCTGACATGTACAAACTCAGTGCGTATTCAACCTACCTGAAAGTTTGATCAGCAACTCGGAGGCCACTTTCATGTTGATGTCTTGACTCAGTAAACTGTTCGCAGCCGGGGGGCTCCTTTCCCTCGGTTTGAGGGACCCAGGGCGTTCGGAAGCTGCTGCCACAGACCCCAATATGCCGTCCTGGCAGAATGGGAAGCTTGGTGGGATTTGACATTGGGAGGCCGGTCTAGGGCTCGAGGCTTCCTCTGTTTTGGGTTCTTCCTTCACGTGGAAAGGCGACTTCAATGCCTCCCTCTGGTTGGCCGCTATGGAGAAGAAATCATAAAATATTGGAAATTCCATTTTGTACAATTTACAAAATGAAGATCTTAATTAGTCTATGAATCAATTTCACACAGTGCAACACTGTTGAAGTAAAGCAAGAGCGCTTAAGCCCATTTCTAAGAGCAAATTTCACATTCAGGCACAAATAAAAACATAAAGCCCCGTAGGTAGTGCAGAATATTGAAATCATTCCCACATTCTGATCACGTGATCAAATCCGAAATACAATTGGCATTTCACTAAATGCAGATAACCAAGTTTATCCAGCCATTTTCTACCTTCAGACAGTATTAAGAGCCATAACAGATGCCGGACAGCGCCTTTGTGTAAGGAAATGCCGCAATGCCAGGACACGAGACAATGACGTTATCTAATTATCTAATTATACACTTCCAAAGGTTCTGTGTAAAATGTGAATTTTTTCCCATCCGTAAAAAAAAAGAAAAAGAAAAAGAAAAAAAACATACACATTTTTAAAGAATATCAAACAACCTGCAGTGACAATCAAAAACAACCGTTTAAAATGGACGCATTAATTATCATACGTACAGGAGCATAAATGAGTAACTCACTGACGGCCTGGGGTTTTGTTGGGGAACACCAGCAGTTGGTGAACCACACTTTGAGAAACATCAACTCATCACCAACTCAGAGAATTTATTTCGTTGACTTTACTCTCAACTTCTGGTCCCTTACAAGTCTGTGATTCCCCCTCGATAGTTCCACCCAAAAGCAACTTGCATGTAGCGCGATATATGAATCACGGCTTTGTCATCCTTATCTGGCAATTTCTGTAGGACGCAGCCCCCTCTGGAGCTTCTGGAGAGAGCTGTCACACCAACGCTGCTTCGCAGACGTCTTCAAGAGAAACTGGGCCACATCTAATCCGCCTTAGATGAATAATTAATAATTAGCCACGGAGCAACCTCTAATAGAAGTCTTCTTTGTATCTCATGTCGCATCTCGTTACACAGTGCGCTAAAACACAAGATTTTGGAAAGACAACTGGCTTGGAATTTTAAGTCAAAAGTACACCCGTGTTATGGTCGACTGCATGATATGGCAACTCAAGACAATCTCTTTCTCATAGAAAAATGCTGCTTGAGGACCATCGCTCATGATCAGATGCTTGTCCATTCGCCACTGGCCAGAGAAGAAATCCACCCTCCGCCCCCCCACACGCCGGACCATCTCACCTAACATCTCTAACAGCCAGAGGCCCGCCAACCCCA
Source organism: Leptonotus elevatus (assembly GCF_054856555.1). Lineage (NCBI taxonomy): Eukaryota > Metazoa > Chordata > Actinopteri > Syngnathiformes > Syngnathidae > Leptonotus > Leptonotus elevatus. The sequence continues at coordinate 5,046,334 of NC_141246.1, read as the reverse complement.
TCATCCCACCTCATCCATCTGTGCCGACTCGGGGCCCCTCTGATTAATGACCGTCATGCCATCGGGGTAGAGGGCTCAGCAAAAGGGGGACAAGGTACTGGTGTTCGAGACCACCTGTGCGGTGAGCGATGCCACAGTGCCACACTATGGCAAGCCGAGGGTGCGTGGCCGGGGGTCCATGTAATTCAAGAGGGAGAAAAGCGAGCGAGGGGGGGGGGAGGGCGGTTGGTAGCATGGCGACCTTCAAGTTCACGGGCAGTGGTGCTAGGGTCACAGCCTGTACCAGCTGGAAATGTCACGTCGTCGGATGTCGGCGGGCAGGCTAAGTATAACCTGGTCGGCACCTGGAAGGACGTCCTCTAATTAGAAGCGTGTCAGGGCATGTTGGATCAGACGCGGGGACAGGACATTTGCACCCCGCTAAACAAAACACGTAAAAAAAATAATACATGAGCAGATACACACACACACACACACACACACACTCGGATAAAACCAGAAGACACATTAAAGCTGTATGCAGAAACGAATGGGCCCTCGCCACCACTTCATTTTTCATGGTACTGTACAGTATTAACAGTTCAGATCTTTGCAGAGGATAAAGAATGTGTGACAGTCAGTACTGCTATATTTAATGTCTGAAAGTGTTGCTGCACTGTTTATGTTCAATTGTTAATGCTTTTACTGGTTTTCTGGGTGCTTGCGCTGTGGCTACTATTTTAGACTTTTAGGCTCAAACTAATAGCAAACCTTTCCTCCAGTTGTCATGGTAACGAGAGCCGTTTCATTTACCCCCAAAAAAGACAAAACATATTTCAGAAAGATGCTGTTTCCAGAAGTAGCCTATTGCCTCTTCGCAATCCCCTTAGACTCGCCCCCAGTCGCCATAGTAACAAAAGCTGTACTCGTTTCGCTCCACAACGTAGGGTGCATAAAACAGGACCACCCCCTCAAAACGGGCTGACTTGAACCAGTGTGACAAGTAGACATGAATTGTGCTGTATTTCTTTTTCTTTGTGTAATTTGATGGGGGAAAAAAACTCTGACATTTTAAGATATGTGGGAGCTGTTTAAAAGTTGAAAATGTAAAGATATGTCTCTGAGGTACAAAGGCACCATAAGTGCAACAACTTTTGCTGACTCAGTAACTGACTTCAAATTTGCGTGATCGTGGATTTCTCGATAGCATACTAATGCTTCTTTCGAACTTTTAACACCCTCCTTGACAAAAAGAACAAGCGCTCCGCACAAGTAATAATTCAGTCCCTACAAAGCTGAGCTCACACCGCAGCCTTTTGTCTGTCAGAATCTCGCAAACACAACAGAGACGAGTGTCCAGTTTTTCTCGCGTGTCATCTTGTGAAGTGAGCCGAGAAGCAGACGGAGGGTGTGTTTCTGGGTGACTAGCCATCTCTGAAGTAAGCGCCCTTTTATGCCACCGCAACAACGCTATTAGTTTGTCATGATGCTATCATGCATCATAACTGTAGCTCAAGGTCAATATAGTATTTTAATTTGTTTACGTTTTTGTAAGTTCGGGCACTTCTGAGTAAAAGGTACCACGGAAGCTAACACCGATTTTCACCTGTCCTAATGGGTCCGGAACATAACTTGCGCAATGAGTGGCCCGTGCTTTAAGACTGTCTGGGCATGCAACGTTTCAAGGTTAGAAAGGGTGCACAACGAACTCAATAAGACAAAACGCAACTGCATTTGGAAGAAAACATCATATTTTATGGTGTGCAAAAGTACTTGAGTCGAAAAGTGAAGTCAATCACCAGACTTAAACAATATAGAGCATGCACTCAAGAGGAGACAGAAAGGAGGAATTCCCCCAAATTGAAAGTGGCTGCAGTGAAATCCTACAAAAGCGTTGAAAGAAGCATGCAGACAGGATTTTGTAAGAGGGCCTTTGTTAGCAACACAATTTGTTTTATTTCCCAAATAATAATAATAAATAAAATATGATTAAAATAATACATATGGTGCAGTGGTACCTTGTTCGTCAAGATATGTGAACTTTACAAGAAGCAGCAATTCCTCGAAAAATAAGTCAAATGTTTGCTTCAAGCTGTTTATTGACACACAATCACGATTAAATGTCGATTAATTGCCAGCTCTAAATTATACAGCCCCTGGTGGCCAAGGTGCACATAACAGAAGGAGCAATACAATGCTCATTGAATTATTAGGATACAAAAACGGTTTCATTTTTTACATTCTATTTAATTATGTTACAATACTGTGTAGAGTGCTTTTATGTCAAGGCCGCTGTTAACTATGAAGGACCAAAACTGCCAGAATTCTAAATAAATACATGACTAAATAAATTTGTCGAGTGAGCGGGTCGGCGAACAAGGAAGTCTCGCTGACTTGAATGGAGAGCTCCAGCAATGGACGACTATCTGGTCTACAGTCACCTCGACTCAAGTCGCAAGTTGTGGTGACAGTGGACAAGATAGTCGTTCCTTGCTGGCGTTCTCCAATGCAAGCCGGCGAAACTTCCTTGTACGCGACCCGCTCACTCGATCATTGAAAGGCAGTTTGCAACGGCGGAGTCCAACCCAAGACACGCTTAGGACCGCCCCCTCATTTGAATAACATTTCGTCCTGGCAGTATGGACCAAAATAAAAAAATATTTATATTTAGTTTTGGGGATTACATTTTCGAATACATTTTTTTAATATCTGTTTTTATTTTCACTTTTAGTCATTTATTTATTTAGTCATTTTGAATTTTGGCAGTTTTGGTCCTTCTACTGTATGTGGTGAGTTTGTGCCAAAATCAAAGGACTCAGAATCACATAAACACATCATGGAGAAGAGCGTCCAGTTTTTCTGGCATGCCATCTTGTGAAGTGAGCCGAGAAGCAGACGGAGGGTGTGTTTCTGGGTGACTAGCCATCTCTGAAGTAAGCGCCCTTTTATGCCACCGCAACAACGCTATTAGTTTGTCATGATGCTATCATGCATCATAACTGTAGCTCAAGGTCAATATAGTATTTTAATTTGTTTACGTTTTTGTAAGTTCGGGCACTTCTGAGTAAAAGGTACCACGGAAGCTAACACCGATTTTCACCTGTCCTAATGGGTCCGGAACATAACTTGCGCAATGAGTGGCCCGTGCTTTAAGACTGTCTGGGCATGCAACGTTTCAAGGTTAGAAAGGGTGCACAACGAACTCAATAAGACAAAACGCAACTGCATTTGGAAGAAAACATCATATTTTATGGTGTGCAAAAGTACTTGAGTCGAAAAGTGAAGTCAATCACCAGACTTAAACAATATAGAGCATGCACTCAAGAGGAGACAGAAAGGAGGAATTCCCCCAAATTGAAAGTGGCTGCAGTGAAATCCTACAAAAGCGTTGAAAGAAGCATGCAGACAGGATTTTGTAAGAGGGCCTTTGTTAGCAACACAATTTGTTTTATTTCCCAAATAATAATAATAAATAAAATATGATTAAAATAATACATATGGTGCAGTGGTACCTTGTTCGTCAAGATATGTGAACTTTACAAGAAGCAGCAATTCCTCGAAAAATAAGTCAAATGTTTGCTTCAAGCTGTTTATTGACACACAATCACGATTAAATGTCGATTAATTGCCAGCTCTAAATTATACAGCCCCTGGTGGCCAAGGTGCACATAACAGAAGGAGCAATACAATGCTCATTGAATTATTAGGATACAAAAACGGTTTCATTTTTTACATTCTATTTAATTATGTTACAATACTGTGTAGAGTGCTTTTATGTCAAGGCCGCTGTTAACTATGAAGGACCAAAACTGCCAGAATTCTAAATAAATACATGACTAAATAAATTTGTCGAGTGAGCGGGTCGGCGAACAAGGAAGTCTCGCTGACTTGAATGGAGAGCTCCAGCAATGGACGACTATCTGGTCTACAGTCACCTCGACTCAAGTCGCAAGTTGTGGTGACAGTGGACAAGATAGTCGTTCCTTGCTGGCGTTCTCCAATGCAAGCCGGCGAAACTTCCTTGTACGCGACCCGCTCACTCGATCATTGAAAGGCAGTTTGCAACGGCGGAGTCCAACCCAAGACACGCTTAGGACCGCCCCCTCATTTGAATAACATTTCGTCCTGGCAGTATGGACCAAAATAAAAAAATATTTATATTTAGTTTTGGGGATTACATTTTCGAATACATTTTTTTAATATCTGTTTTTATTTTCACTTTTAGTCATTTATTTATTTAGTCATTTTGAATTTTGGCAGTTTTGGTCCTTCTACTGTATGTGGTGAGTTTGTGCCAAAATCAAAGGACTCAGAATCACATAAACACATCATGGAGAAGAGCGTCCAGTTTTTCTGGCATGCCATCTTGTGAAGCGAGCCGAGAAGCAGACGGGGGGGGGGGGGGGGGGGGGGGGTCTTTCTGGGTGACTGGCCATCTCGAGCTCCCGAGTCAGCTCCCTTTCTGCCGCCGCGACAACGCTATCAGTTTGTCTGCGTGTTATCACAGCCTTCTGACACCTGCCATCGACGCTACATACATTGGTGTTCTTTTTGCCTGCGCCTCCGCCGCCTCCTGCTTTTCTCGCCTCGCGCCTCATCCGTCTAGCTGCCAGGCGCTTGTCCGCCGCGCCTCACCTCTCGCTCCGCGGCCAGGCCCGCCGTCAAATAACTTCATTAGCTTTCCACCTCTGTCACGCCAGCCTGCTCTCCCTCTGACAATTGGCTGCTGTTTTATACCAGAGGAAGAAGAAGGAAAAAGCGCAGGGCTGCGCCGGGCAGGTTTGAGAACCCAACAGGAGCTGACAGCGTGCTAGACGCCGGACAGTGATACTGATGGCTGCAGAGGAGATGTATGGACAAGAGAGGTCACGCTCAAAGGGGCCTTCCCGTGTGTGCGCTCTCATGCGCAGCAGGAAATGGGAAAGGCTATTCAGATCCTTGACGTATTATATAGACAGCCACAAAACAGACAAGGACTCCAAATATATCAAGTTCAATGTCACCAAGGACAGACTGTTTTCATTATATCAGTAGCACGCCCACTTCATCGCACTCGCCCACTCTATTACGAATATTTGCCCATGCGTCGGGTGCGACACTTTTAGGTCACCGAACAGATTACAGCATTCCACTGATAAATCGTGGTTCACGTATATCACGGATTAAACATACAGTGGTACCTTAGTCGACTTACACGTTTAATTCCATTTGTTATGAAGAAATAATAGCACTGTACGTACAGCACACATGTTGCCATTCTAAAAATTCCCGTGACGTGTACACACACGACATTCTCACTCAAATATGGCAATTCACATCAATTCGAATCACCACCGATTCGTGCACAGCCTAGTTAATAGCAATTAGGTCTTCTCAATTGATGCCGTTTAAATACAAAGCGGAGACGCGCACACTAATACCTCTGTTCTATGTGTTACATGCGCAGTACTGCACACCGTTATATTTCTGCATGTGGTGCTTGCTACAGTGCAAGGAAAGCATTATATGCACAGTATTCTCCTGGGGGGGTAACAACAATCATAAGAGCTACAACACCTCCCACAATGCCCTGCATGCCAATTACTCACACCCAGCCAAGGTCGAGCTCGCTGTGCCTATGTCAGTGCGGCGGGGGGATGGGATGGGTGATGTCTGGAGGATGCCCACATGATTAACTCTGGCCCACTGGGCATGCGGAGGGGAGGGGAGGGGGCGGCGTGGCTTTCATCTCAAAATCAAAATGTGGATCACGCTGGATAGGCTGATGGCTGTGTCAGCAAGCCATCGTGCAAAATCAAAGTCTATCGCTGCGATGCTCAATGGAAAGCCCCTCCACAAATATACTGTTTCTAAAATGTTCCAAAATGATGTCAGAAGTGGGATCCGTGGCCTGCCCATTTGGAAGGACCCTTGAGACACGTGATCCCATGTGTTGATTAGGAATGAGTGGTTTGTCTTTCAAATATGGTGTCAGAAATGGGATCTATCGTGTAAGAATTCGTGAGACAAGTGACCTTTCTCTGTGCAATGGACAACAAATCCCAATGTGGTGACAGAAGTGGGGTCTGTGGCCTGCCCAGCGGGAAGTAGCTTTGACAACGGTGACGACAGAAGCACCCTTGAGACAGGTGAGCCTCACTTCTAATTAGAATGAGTTGTCTTGATTTTCATTGTGGTATGGCGTCAGGAACGGGATCCATGGCCTGCCATTTGGAAGGACCCTTGAGGCAACTGACCCCATTTGATATAAACTCCAGGGATGTTTAGGATGAGCGGACTGGTTTACCATCCAAATATAGTGGCAGAAGCGGGATCCGAGGCCTGCCCAGTTCAATGGATCCTTAAGACAATGTGTGTTAGACTCGAGGGATGATTGGTTTGCCCCCCCCCCCCCCCCAATCCGAACATGGTGTCAGAAGTGGGACCCACGACCTGCGAAGTACGAAGGAAAGCGCCCCCAAATATTTTTTATGACAACAGAGTTCAGGAGGAGTTCACTGGCTTGTCCACGTCTCGGGAAATGGACGCAACTCCACGTCTCTTGCTCAGATGTCACTTCATCTGTCTGGTCGTTATATCTTTCACCCTCCGCCTCCCTTGCGTGGCCTTGGGGGACCGAGGCAGGGAACCGGGGGTGTAAACTGTAGAAGGAATGAGCTACCCGTGAACACACTCAATCTGGCTTGGCAGGGAGAAATGGAGTTGCTAAGTCCCGAGAGGAACTCCCTCACCTTCCCTGCCCCCTGTACTCGCGCCAATGTTTTAAAAAGATCTGAGCCCCGCTTCTTCTGAGTAGCCCCCCTCTTTTGACAAACGAGATACTTTGTGATCAAAGGATGGGCATTCATTAAAGTCCATCATCATCCCATCTTTTTATTTTTTTTTTATATCCGCCCACATTCACCTTGAATGACGGCCCTAACTTAAGATGTCCGCCACTTGACACTGGACTGACATTGGAAAGAGTCACCGCTGGGCTTGATTGCGCAGTCTGGTAGTGTAGTGCAACTGGCACCCGAGGGGCAGCCATTTGGAGTCGGGGGCACAAATGGGGAGGGGGGGGTGTTGTGGTGGGTGGTTAGTTAACTTGAGTTGTCTTAGTCCCCTTGGCGCATCCTGGCTGGGTCACAGGATGGTGAGCCAAGGGCGCTAATCATTTCAAATTATAAATTCCTTTTTAATTATGAATTATGCATACATTTTTAATTAATCTAATGTTCCTGTTTTTTCCCCGGAAGATCTCAATCTAATTACACAGCATTAAGGGCGAGATTGGCAGCCGTAGCCTCGACCCCGCCGTCGAACCTCACCTAACCTTTTCCCATCAATCTTGCCGTCGTCTGTGAGTGCTTCGTTCCATTTTCTGCATCACCACAAAAAAAGCCGACTTAACAGTCTCAAGCAAGAGAATGTTTGTCAAGTTTGCCCAAACAATCATTCCTTCTTTCAAGTTCAATGGCAATTAAAATCCATTCTCCACCAGAATGGTAGCTTGACATTATCTAGCATGGAGTCCTCGATTAAAACAACCATATTTTACTTATAAGACAGTGCTGAGCAGTTTAAATTCTTTTTTTTTATGCTCAGAGTGCATCTGAAACTGAGAATTCCCCGGTGGTCTAATAACCCCCGGATGGCAGGCTATGAATTTGTCTTCATGCAATGAATGTTTCACAGTTCAGTGTGAAGGTCTTTGTAAAACAGTGTTATGCGAGTGGCATATCAACTATGTTGTATGTTTATACATTTTAAGATGGACTGGCGTGACGGAATGCGGCATCGTTGAGCTACATAAATGTTTTTTTCACAACACGGTAACAGAAGTGGAACATTTTAAAGAATTAAAACACATTTGCTGTCATATGTTTCAGAGGGGAACAAAGATTCAGATGCATACTTTAGAGAACTAATGAGATCATGTTTACAATGAATCATCTAAGTAATATTTGTTTGCTACAAAGTAAAATGCTTTAGAGAAGAAAACTAAGGTTCATGTGCCAACATGTTTTAGAGAACTTAAGAGAATCGGATGTAAAATTGCTATAGAGCCCACAACTAAGATGAATTTGTTGATGTATGTGCAGTAAGAGAATAAGGTTCACTATGCATTGCTAACGTGCTTTAGAAAAGAGGACCAAGATTAATATGCCAACATGTTTTACAGAGCTAAAATTCATATGCTAATGCTGGACGGACCGTTGAAAAATGCGACCTACGATGTGACGGCACCACCAGAGTTCTGTGAAAACTGCTGGCAGAAGTGGCAACCCAGTTGGAATTACTTAAGTACAACTAAAATCAAGTCACTCGAAAATACTCTTAACGCGTACTAACCTGATAGCTTCATAAGCAGGTCAGTGGCCGTCTTGGTAGTGATGTCCGGGCTGAAGAGCGAGGCGGTGGTTGGACCACTGGAGCTGGAGCGCACCCCGACGCCCGGCAGGTCCAAAGAGTTGGCGCTGCTCCTGGGTCGCTCCCTGCCGATGCTAAACGGCGACAGCACCGATAGGTCCCTCTCCAGCGGCTCCTCCTTGATGTGGACGTGATTGGAAGACGCCTCGCCTGGCGGGGACGACTGCAGCCGGGCGTCCGGGTGTAGCGGGGACACCTGGGTCCCCCTCGGGTCGGCTGCGCCGCCGGCGTCGTCCATCAGGGAGCCCTCACCCTCGGTGTCGGTGGTGAGCTCCTCTTTCACCTTGACGTCGGTGCGGGGAAAGTGCTGGTGGCAGCGCATGTGAAGCTTCAGGCTGAAGTGGCGGGAGGAAGTGAATGGGCAGAGCTCACACTGGAACGTCTCGCCCCGGTCTTGGTGCTGATGTACCTGGAAGAGCAGAGAGAAGCGTCGCATTAAGTACATTGGCACCTTTGACGAGATGCACTTTCCGCCATTTACTAAAATTGTACCACTGTAGTTCTACAGATAGTATGTATACAGAAGGTCATGTGAAAAAAGGGCATATTTGTCTTTACACGTAAGATCGAATTCTGAATTTTTCGGGATTAACTGGACATGATTTGAGACGGGACATTCCAGACAACAGTGTAATCATCAACCTCCTCACCTTCATGTGGGACTTGAGATTGTCTTTGCGGGCACATCGGAAGGGACACAGCGGACACTGGTGGCTTTTCAAGCCCGTGTGGATGACCATGTGTCTCTTCCAGTAGCTCTTGCGCTTGATGACCAGGCCGCATACAGGACACTGGAACGGTTTGCCACCGTCCTCCGGTGAGCCTTGAGAGGGGCGACAACGGTTGTGACATTTACAAAAGACCAATTAAAAACAGTCTTTTATGTACTGTGTGATAATGCAGCAGCTTTTGTTCCTGTAAAGAAATAAAATTCTAAGCTTTTTCAGTGTGCGCAGGTCCGCCATAAACCTTTATGAAGACCATCGCGGGAAATGCCAGCTGGAAACACGAGCAAAAATGTAAGTTTTTTATTTTTTTTTTTAAACGCCTCGATTATTGTTGTTGGCTTTATATCCGGCATCCATTACCTCTTAATTGGTCTTATTAGAAAGAGACATGATGGCATTACAAATTCTACGCGGCCCTGTCAGGACGGCTTCATGAGTATTCCGGCCGTGTTCCTCAGGAAAAAAACATCTGGTAATCAGTGTTTGGCGAAATGACTGCGCTCAGCCATTCATTGACCTGAGGTGTAAAAGCTCGAGACTGCCTATTTGCAACAATAAATGGCCATCTGCAGCCAGAGCGGCGGAGAGGCACGGTGCAAAAGAAAAAAAGAGAAAAAAAGAGCTTACTCCAAAAAGAATCAGAAGGGCAGAAACACAAAGAAGCATCGGTACCCCGAGACATGTTTTACAGAAGAGAATGAAAATCCACATGCTAAAATATGTTAAAGACTTATAATTCATATTTTGACATGGTTGAGACTCATTTACTAAATGGTTTTGGAGGAAAAAAAACAGACACGCTTACTGACAGTCTAGAGAACTAAGTTTCATAGAACTAAGTTTAATTTAACATGTTTTCGCGAGGAGAACCAAGATTTACATGCTATCAGGTTCAAGAGAGGATCAAATTAATATTTTTTGAGAGATCAATTTATGCTAGCATGTTTTAGAGAAAAAGGATTCTTAGTAAAAGTTATATGAAGAAAATTCCAATTCATATGCCAACATCCTTTAGAGAAATAACTTGTTTTTTCAAATGCAAGTGACGAGTTATCTGTAATATGCTAACAGAAGTCAGATTCATTGACTAACTGATGTCAACATGTTCTAGAGAACAAAGATTAATTTATTCACATTACTAAGAGAACTAAGATTCATTTGGTAACATGAATTACAGAAGAGAATCATTTCCTAGTATGTATCAGAAGAAAATGATCTGCTAATGTTTTAGAGAAAAGAACCAAGAGTCATTGGCTGACAGGTTTTACACAACTAAGATTCATACAGTAACATGCTTTAGGGAAGAGAACTTAAGACTCACATGAAAGGCAGAGGAGAGAAAACAAAACCCCGGTGACATCATTTCACAATAAGTGATTCAATCTGAAGCACATTGTTGATTAACAAAATTGTCTTTAAGGGCTTTTGCTCGAAGACAGCGGGCCAAGAGTTTGCCGTCGACCACCCCACTTAAATTGTGTCTTAATAGCTTCTTTTCAAAAGGTGTACAGCTGTGTAAAATATATCATGCCCTAGTGTACAACCTTTTAAAACACTGTTGTTGTGCAGTCTCTCACACAGACGAACAGCACCGCCGAAGCCTTTGGAAAATGTACAGAATTAAATCAACACCTCGGGGGCCAGGGTGAAAATTTGTATTATTGCACAGGGTCGTTTTTGATGGTGAAGGGCTTTCTGTTGGCTCCGCTTAGACAAGGTTATTACATTGAGTTGTGCTGTTACGAAAATGCATATGCAAATCACAGGACATTTGGATTGATGGCGTTAAATCAATGAACAATGGATGAAACACGGGTGCGGCAACGCGACTTGGTGCAAGATAAAACCTGCTGCTTTCCATTTCTTTTTACATCTAAAATATCTAGTAAGGTAAAGTGACAGCAGACAACAGTTTTTCTTCTACAATTTTTTTCTAGTAAAAAAATATTTTAGGTAAAAATGACTATATTCCTCATAAAATTAGATTTTTCTCAAAACAATGCCAACATAGAACAAATTGAAAAAAAGTTATTTCTGTATATTAACTCATTTGTCTCGCAAGACTATTCTTGTTAAAGCATAAGTCTAAATTAAAACTCTATCAACAAGTTGAAGCAAGCAAGTATGGAGAAATGTGCTAGTGAGTCTTTTTACATTTCTTCAAATTTATGTTGTGTGACCATCTCCTATTTCTTGATAGTGGGGGCGAGAGACGCTAAGCAACACTTTAAAACGTGTTTTTGTACATTTTAATTCAGTTTTAATTAGTTTAAATGTTCACTTCAAAGTTTTTAAATATACGGTCTATCACAGATTTTCACATTTCATACTAGTAATTTATTTTTATTTCTAACTTTATTACCACAAAATTTTATTTTATGTTTTTCTTTGTTTTTTTTTATTTTATGCTATCTTTATTCTCGTAACGTTACGACGTCCCCTCACATTTCGACTTTATTCTTGTAAAATGTTTGTCAGCTTTTGCATCCATTTCGACTTTTGCATCCACTTTCTTGTAGTTACTACTCAATAATGATCCTGAAAAGTCCAATTAATGATCCTAAAAGTCCATTGCATTTGTTAAATCAATCTCAGGGTTAATTAATTTATCTTTGCACAAGTACGAGCTCAGAGTGCAAAACACCACGAGAATGAAATGAATAAAATCCGGTGAAGAAAAAAACCAAATGGAGTTGGGAGTGCTAAATGAAAAAAGGAGCAGACGAAATGAGCACTAAATGGGCTTTACGGTGGGAGTGGTGCGGGGACGGCAATAAAAAACAAGGCATGGCCGTCAATAATCAAGGTCACATTTTTCAGTCTGGCGACCAAACAACATACCTGCATTTTTACAGCACCGCTCGACCTTGACGGCTCGCCGGGTTACAGCAACCCCCCGCCCCCCCCAACCCCCTGACTCCCTTACCCCCTCTTTCACCAGCACCTTTTTAACATGCAGATCACACAATATTACATCGGCCGCCTCATCCGTCTGAAGTCAATTTCATCCCGCCATTTTAGATTTGCCCGGGGTTGCGACACAATCCTTCAAAAGTGGCCATCCATCTCTTTGAAAACATTCTGTTCTCCCCTAAAGCCTACTTAGTCTCGCTGTCTCTCTCTTTTCCCCTGTTTAGGTTACATGTCCACGTCTTCCAGAATAAACGGCGCGCAGGCGGCGTATATACACACACACATCTGTATCCAGTCAGTGGAAAGTATGACGTGTTTGGCCTTAAAGTCTGCCCTCCTGATCAATGCACCGACGGCTCCGGTTAGCGGGGTTGCGCGGTGCCCAGACCCACGCGAGGGAGGGCTCCACCCGCTGCTTTTTTGGCAGCCCACCCTGAGCACAAACGAGCCCGTCGAGGAAGACGGCGAGGTCTCGGTCGGGAGCCCCCCCGTGGAGGCCGTGGTGCCCTTTGGTGAGGCTTTGCTTGGTTGGCTGACGCTTCAGTGTCGTTCTATGAAGGTAATTAAGACTGCTGTGGCTGAAACAAGTGGAGTTTCAAGGAGTCTTTGAGAACAAAGTTCTAAGTTATTTTTCGTGTGATATTTAATACTACTGTGACTTTTTTTTTCTATTAAAATTGCATTTTCCCTCGTACTATTGCTTTTTATTCTCAAAATGTTGTGACTTTATATAAGTAAATAGGATTTTTCTTTCTGTAATATCACCTTTTCTGTTATAAGATTATGACTTGTCATTTTACGTCTTTATTTTTGAAACATTTTAAGTTTTTGGAATTTCCTTTTTATCTTAAAATGCAGCGCTTGTTTTACAATACAGTAATACAGTACAGGGATCAAGCCGTGCTGTGAGTAGCAAAAAAATTGTGAGTAATTAATTGACTGACACAGTAAAAAAAAAAAAATTGAATTGCTGAAAAAGATAAAATTATCTTTAAAAATTTTTTTTTTTATATATATATATATAATGTGCACACAACACATGTACATGAAATTCGACCTCTGTGTTTGACCCATCTCCGCAAATCCACACAGTTAGTGTGACACACTGGAGCAGAGGGATGCTTCAGCGCCCAGGGAGCAGTTTGGGAGTATCAGTGTCTTGATCAGGGACACCGCAGCCATGTGTCCGAGGATGGTTTTGAACCTGTGTCCCCATTGTTGGCAGATATCCATCTTAACCGTTTGGCGACGGCAGCCGGACATATGCATACCCTGACCTGGAATCAAACCCCAACCGCGGCAGTTAGAGCGCCAATTCCTAGCCAAGGGCCCATTAGGAATATGCCAGAAGATGGCACCAAAGCACTACTGTTTTATTAGACAGGGCTTCGCATTTCAACGCTATTCTTTACTGTTTCTTAGTCTTTATTCTCATTATTTCTTTTTATAATGAATGCTCTTCCATTAAATAGCAAAAAGTATCATAAATCTGTGTATCCAATTGTTGCCCATCATACAACGGAATAAATCATGGACTCCTGCGAGTCAACTTGTTTTCATTTAATCAGCCCAAAATTTCACACTGTGTAAATCAATTTGGGAGTAAGCTGAGAAGAGATCATCATATTTTAAAATAAATATACACTGTTTGTGCCATGTTTGTTTTGTGGGGTGCCGTGACATTTTCTGAATGCAAAATGGCTGCTCAACGGTTGTGAAACACTGCAGTAGATCATATCAATTACCTGCTTGGCTGTTGGGTTTTCCTCTTCCTTTGGGTGTTGAGGGCAAACACAGCTCCAGGCCTTGGGTTGGTGTCGACGATGTGGGAGATTTATGGTTCATGTCCAGCAGGGGCTTGACATCCTCTTGGAGGATGCCGCCGCCACCCGACAGGGGAGACCCTTCCTTTTTCTCAGTGAGCAGGTTCCCTGCCGCCCTGGCCGCCACCTCTTTGAGCAAGGCGGCCGATGAGGTCATGGACACGAGCGACAGGAAGGACGTTGCAGAGTTCTGCTGATCAGCGGGCACACCCGGTGTCGACGAACCGTGGCTCCGCTCGCTGACTTTCTTGGAAAGCGCGGCCAGGGTGGAGCTTGCCGACTGCGGGCTGAAAGGAGAGTTAAAGGCATCGAAGCGTACCACGTCGTCGCCCCGGCCGCCGGCCCCTCCAAGGGGCGGCACAACGGACGAAGCGGTGGTGGAGGAGGTGGTTGTGGCGGTGGACACGGCGTTCTTGTCTTGAAGCACCGCGTTGGCTGCCGCTTTTAACTTCTGGATGGCAGAGTCCGGGGAAAGGCTGCAACCGCTGGGTGTGGAGCGGCCGGTGGGCGGCCACTTGTCCGCGACGCCCGCCCATACGAAGCCGCCGCCGTTACTCTGGGAGTTGAAGTGGTCCAGCGGCTCTTGTTTAACGTTGGTGAGCGAGGGCGTCAACGAAGCCGGCGAGGCCGAGCCACTGTTGTTGTTGTTGTTGGCCAGCTTGCGAGCGAGCGCACTTAGCTGTTGGGCGTGGTGCGAGGACGGGGAGAGGGTCAAGGGCGACGCAAGGCCTATCGGCGGGGACTCGGCTCCCCGGGACGCCCGCCCCAGGAGGTCGCCCGCATCGAGCTTCAGCGACCCGGCCTCCAGGAGGCGGCGCAGGTTGCTGCTGAGGGGCTTCCCAAGGGCGCGGGACGCCGCCTCGCCGTACAGCGATGACACCACCGACGAGACGGTGTCCTGCGGCGAGAAGGCGCCGCCTCCCAGTCCCAGCAGTTCCAAGGAGGCGCGGTGGACAGGCGTGGGACAGCCCGTCGGGCTCTCGTGGTTGGCGTCCGGAGACGAGCCCCTCGCCGGGAAGAGCTCGTCCTGGGTGTCACCGTAGGACGAAGACTCCGAGCGAGTGTCGGACGCATTCCCGAACCAGCCTTCCTCCTCCGCAGCGCCACCGTCAGGCCCTCCTTCGTCATTGCTGTCCACATCTACAGATGGAGATATGAAGATTAAAAACTATGCAACTACTATCCCGACACCCACTTTTCCAGCCCTGTTGCATTGAAACCAAATTTTAAATGTATAATCCGACGTTGCTGGCACATCGCTGTGAGAATGTGCACACTGTTACATCCGCTTAACACAGGCACAAGCAAATTGATTATGTGTCTTTTTAACTCTGACGCAGGAATTTCATGGGATCTGCGCGGATGATGCTTTAACTTCATAATTACTATTAAGAGGGGAATCATGATCCAAGTGGTGGCCTGGTAATTGCCCCGTGGAGATTTTAAAAGGTTATCTGAATCTAATAATGCTCCACATGTAAATTCCATGTCAGAAATACTTTTTTTTGGTAATTTGTTGGGTGCTGCTGTTTTGGTTAGCAACAGAATTCATTCCCATGTGTGCATTTGTGAACTGAGGTCACCACAGTTATGGGGAGAGGCGGTAAGAACGGTGGAAATGAGTCGGACGCTGAAAATAACCATCATTACCTTGCTTAAAATGGGCGACCATTTTGAACATTCACAACACATTTACCACTTTTAAGCCAAAAATAAAATGGCTGTTACTCAATTCACTACTTGAGAGTGCCCTAAAAAAAACTCCCTGAAAGACGCTTGCGAGATGTTTTAAGTAATTTTGATTTCCCTGACATTTTTTTCTCCAAACCGTATTCTTCCCACCCTTGGTCTCAAGGAGCAACAGCGTTACCATGACAACCCGATCCATCTGGGAGGCTAGACAGCAAAGATTAGGGTAATGGAGGTTACGGAATCCCATTAATATTCATGAGCCCGCAAGATACCAACGGGGAGCCAATAAGGATAGGGTTAAGGTCACCCAGGGTCATTAATATACACTTTGTGTATCAATATTCATAAGCAAAATATTACAGCTTGCCAGACAAGGGCGAACAAAGAGGAGTGAGCATTCCTGATACATATTAACAAAATGGTCAAGGGACTCTTTTTCAGGCTTTGCATGCTACTGGACAAAAAACATTCGATCAAACAGATTGAGAAAAAGCAATTGTTAAAACATGTCTTCACCTTTCGCAGGCCCATCAACCTGCTCTGTGTTTACAGGCAAAAGCAAAACAGTTGCCAGGAAACGGAGGCCCGGCAGCCGGTGGGGATCATTAGAATTGGCTCACGATCGAGCCCGGTACGGTTTGACGTGGTCGTCATAAGGTGAACACAGCCACCAACCGGCCACCAACGCGAACTTCCCAGCCTGCAAGGGCACTCAAGAACTAAGGATCGGTTTTGTGACACTTTGTTGAACTTAGAATTGGTGGGCGCCTTTATGCCACTTGTTGTTGACTGAAAATGACATCACGTTTGCTCCGGTCCCAATTACGTGTAAAATAAGTCACCTTTCCATAATATGTCTACTTAATAAAGGCATATTTATTTCATAAAATGTATTTAACCTTTGAGGTGCCAAAACATTGACAGGTAATAAATTCATATTAAACAAAGTTTTACTACATATTCATTAGCATATCACTGTGCAGTATTGTGATATTTTTGGCAAGGGTGAACAATTTAGCAATATTGTAGTATTTTAGGTTGCTCTTCTATTCCCACTCTGAGTAACCACCACAGTCCACACTGAAGAAGGTCAACAGAAGGATGTATCTTCCAATTTGCAACCTGAGTTGGCTTGACCAGTACCGGAAGAAAGCAGGAGAGAAAAGAGACCGTGTGAGTCATTCAGGGCAGGGCTCGACCCATTTCCATGTGACATGCGGGAAAAGCAGCGAGGGCCACTAATGGCTGTAATGTGGTTAGCGGCAAATCGCTAGATTGCTGACCCGAGGTGTCTCAAGCTTTGAGGGGGAAGCTCACTCTTGAACCTAGAAGTGATCTACGAGACAAATATGCCGCCAATTTGGCTTTTTGCGACAACCCTTTGGGCCTTTAGCCTCCCGGTAGTCGATACACTGCAAAAAAAAGAACATCTGTAATACGTCACAATATATGTAGGACTAAATAAGAATTTTAAGCCCACAACACAAAGAACGTTATTTAGTGGATGTACCGGTACCACAAAAAACTATTTAGGGCCTTCAAATGTAACCAAACATACAGTACATGACTATTAATCTTCAGTTAACCTGACGTACAGTACGCACGTTTTACATAAAGTACAACTTTGTCTTTAATGTTTGTTTAACACGTCTAAGACAATCTTAGAACGATGAACCAACGTACCTGAAACATACATTTTGCGCTGCTTGCGTAGTTGGAGGCGGCGGACTGAGGTAAGTTAGACGAAAGAGATAAAGTTACAGTTACTTACACAGATGCCTTTTGATTAATGCGCATTGTTCTTTTAAACAATATCTATATACACTGCTGAAAAAAAAATAAAGGAACAAAGTGTTCCCTTAATTGTTAAGAATTTTTTTTTTAGCAGTACATAAATACATAGTTTATACACTGCTCAAAACAATTAAGGGAACACTTTTTTTTTTAGCAGTATATGATGCCAGCATGTACTAGTAAGCCCCAACGACAACATGAATAGCCCACGGTTGGATTCTAAAAATAGCTCACCAGTGATGGAACACTAGAAGAATAAAACAGAAAAAGAATGGTAATATGCATTTTTATATTAAAAGGTACTGAACGTATAATATTCCATTTCAAATCGCTACTGCCACCAGCTGACGAAAAAATGAAACTGCACATACCGTTCTTCACATACACACCACGCACATCCGCAGATAGGGCGCGGGAAATTCTAACCCGAATCCAGTCTGAAAACTAGAGGCCTGCAGGAGTACCCATTGTGAACAGCTACGGTGTTAATCTACTAATTAGAAGGCATTTCAGTCATAAACGGTTAGTTATTTTGGGGGAAAAAGTTCCATATTGCAGCTTTAAACTCAACATGGTGCATGCTTCTTAATGTGCCAAATATTTTGTATTTGTTCAAAAAAAATCCAATAATTTAAGAGCAGTACTTTAACTACCTTGATACCACAATATTTTTGTTCACAGTTACATATCCAACATGCATGTTTTTGGAATGCGTGAGAAGGCCAGAGTACCTGTCCTGAACAAAAACCCACACACTCAAACCGGGAACCTCCTGACTGTAAAAGCTGACTTGCTAGCCATTACTCCACCGTGTTACCCTAGTACATGCATTAAAATCAAACTTGTGACACGGACAAGGTTTTCATTTGGCACGTGCTCATCCCTGAGAACTCACTACACAGCCTCAGAGATGATTTAAAGCGGATCGCACATTTGCGACAACTATAACTGCTTAGCCTGCGGTACGGCGACCGGCCCCTCCGCTGACAGAGTGGCGGCGACGCGGGCCGCGGCAGCGAGCATCTGCTCCAGAAAAGGGGAAGCATTTAGCGTTTTGTCGAGGCAAACAGCCTGCGGTGTGCACAGCGGTCTGGACGCGTTATCGCTCACGCGCACACATATGCGGGTGATTCAGTAGCACGGCGGCCAGGAATGTTCTCGCCGGGTCACACAGACGTTATAACTCTGGTGCATTGTAGACAAAGAGAGAGCCTTATCGAGTCAAAGTGCAAACGCCGGCTGCACAAATAGCGGGTCGGTAATATGGTAGACGTACTGCAGGCTGCAGAGTGCGGTGCCAGGGATGTGTTTGCTGTATTAACCTTTCACGAGACAAGCAACGGGGAGTCAAAGACTGGAAATTCAGCTAAAACGGCCGGATACTGTATCAGAAACTCTCTCTTTTTTTGTGGATTTGGCAGCACCATTTTGTTTATTTGAGGTCAGGGGGTGTCATCAGTCAAGGCCATGTCCACAAAAATACGTGTATGTACTTTTTCCCGTGTTGCTTTTCTGTATAAATGGCAAAACCTGGCAATTTTCTGCCATTGTAGGTAATCAGAAATATAAATAAATAAATTAGTATATATGTACGGGAAACTCCATAATGCTGGGATAAATGTGTGAAGTTGAGGCAAGTCCACCTGGCACAAAAATACACAGAAAAGCATGGTGTGTGAAATATGCCAGCAGTCAGGGGCAGTCATTAGGCCTGCATCACACTGTAAAAAAATAATAAAAAAAAATAAAAAAATAAAAAAATAAAAAAGCCTTTTTCTGCCTTTTTCCCCCGTTGTCGCTGTTCTGTATAAATGGCACACATATCAACCATACAAATTTCCGCCTTGGGTGGCACTGCATTTTGGAACCCCAAACAGAGAGTGTGCTTAAGGGGAATTCCGCAGGGGAGTGAAGTTTCATGCCAGACACTCACTTCCCTGGCCATGTTTTGTTGAAAGCAATTGTCCCACACAAAATTGTTTATACTTCACAAAGGACGCTATCACTGTATGTAAGATAGCATAGCCATATTCTTCAATGGACCAACTCGCCGGCTTTTCAGGTCGCTTTTCACTAGAAACTCTAGATGTTATGATGTCATCCTACATAGACCGGTAGACAGCATTATAGCCTTTTGTATTGCAACATTATGTTAGGTCATAACGGCAGGCTCCATCTTGTGATTGTCATTACGGTTGTAAGGCCAAGTTGAAGTTAGGGGAGGTGCAGGTGGAGGGAAAAAGCAAGGACTGGACTAAAGGTAGGTCCAGTTGGGGGAGAGGTCACCCAACCACATGACTTGTGTTAGGCTGCAGAGCTGCTCTCACATGCAAACATACACACATATACGCACAAAGCCATTCTGTCACTTAGCCAGGCATGAAAATTGGCCTCACTGACCTCGGGCCCTGAAGAGTGGGGGGGGAGGAGACGGGAAGGCGAAAGGGACGGATGGAAGGATGAGAAAGGGGAGGGCGGGGAAGAAGAGGAGGCCATTAGCCGATTAAGGGTGGACGGGGGAGGGTGGGGTGCATCAATACAGTGGCTATGTCAAAAGGAGAGAGACATGTTCGAGAGTGAGTACAGTATGGAGGAGTGCAGCAAATGCTGACATGAGAAGATAAGCTAGCAGGCTTTTTCCTAGCAGGCATTTCAAGAAATACAACGCGACAACCAAACAACTGCTCATTTTTACTGTAAATCATCAAATGGTGGCTTCTACTCAAATCAGCTGAAAACAGAATGAGCAATTACCGCAGTTCATACCCTGTTGCTAACCAATACAGCAGCATCGGCCAAAGCACATTAGCAGTCTATGCGCGGAGTCTCATCACAGGGGTCAACAAGTAGTAGTAAGATCACCTCAACTCAACTTTATTTATAAAGCACTTTTAAACAACCATTGCTGCATACAAAGTGCTGTACTTGAAACTTTCTAAATCAGTCACGCTGTAAAGTTTTGTAATACTTGTCCCATTAATTGAGTTGTTTCTTTGTGAAATTAGTCCATTCAAATTTATTTAATTATTTACTATTCATTTGTCATTCAATAATTTGTTCATTCATTTTGAACAATAAAAATAAATAAAACAAATTTGAATAAGTGATCAATAAAGTATTTACTTTACTATGAATCAACATGGATTATTTATTTAAAAAAAAGTTGTTTCCTATAATTGGTTAATTAAAATACCGTATATTCATTAATTTGCTATCCATTCTTCACATTGAATAATGTATTAACAGAGTTGTAAATAAAATGGCAGTAAACATTTTTGTATAAACTTACTTCGTTACAAAATTGTTTAATTAATTATAATTAAATTTATTAAAAAATGGAAAATTTAAAATAGCTGAAATTATGATTATAATGATTAAAAAAAACAATATTTATTTTATCGCTTGAGCACAAACGTTTGCTTACCCTTGGTTTAGGCGCTTCAAATGTAATTTTACCAAGCAGGTGCTAACACTGCAAATAGTATCTAGCAAAAATCATAATGAACCAAATCAAATGGCAAATACTTTCATACTGTTTTGGGTGTGTCAGACGTGCACAAACAACCGTTATGCTTGTGAATGAAGCATTTTGGCTGCAGTAGCGAGAGACGTTTACATACATCTGATTGGCCCCTAAAAAGGTGCACAGGTTGAATTACAATTACTCTGAACTCCATCCTAACACAGCAGCCTCTCCTTTTTGACACCATGCACACCTGTTGGCACGCCACCTATCCCCACACCACACACACCCTGGAGAAATAATGTGTGTGAATGTGTAATTATTACAACAGACCGCCATTCCAGTTTGGAAATCCTTGTTCACATGCCTGATGCTACTTTTTCAATGCCTCAATCCAGTTGGCGACCCCCCCACATTCCACGTACTCTTGGGAAAAATGATGTGAGAGAATGTGTAATTATTAAACCAGACCAACATTCTACTTCACACTGTCCAGTTGCTGCACCCAATCCACTGCACCCACCCCAAGGAATAAATGAATGAGTAATTATATCAGATCACCAATCCACTTTGAATCTAAAGTTGCACCTCCCTGATGGACGTTGTTCAACTCCAGTTCAGAATTTTATTTTATTTTTTAAGCCACGTGCCCCTTCAATATCCTGAGTGTTGACAGCTGGTGCACTCCCTATTCCATGCACACACCTCCTTAAAGGACACTTTACCACCCCAGATTCAGAATCCTCTTTTCAAGCCTTGTGCACCCTTTTGATACACTGGCAAAGTTGGCACACCCCTTTTGCCCTGGTCACACCCTGGGGAAATAACGTGTGTAAGTGGTTAATTATTTTTAGCTGACCATCATTGCACTCTGTCTGAATCTTGACGGGCGCTTGTACACCTCCAGTTTGGGAATCCAAACGTGATTTCTTGATATATACGCAGTTAAACCACCTCTATCCTTTTAGGCCTGTTATCTCAATGACACATCTAAGGCTATATGAGTGAAAGTGTTTTTTTGGGGGGGGGGGGGGGGGGTTCCCTCCCCATAGTGTGATATGCCAAAAAAACGGAGGAGAAAAATAAACGGGTGGGAGTAAAGTGCACTTCGTCTGCAATGAGGAATTTCAGGAGGTCGGGCTGGGTGCGGGGGGGTCCCAGCCCTTTCATTCCCCTCCAAGAACACTTCTCCTTCCTGTTTCACCTCTGGCGCAACGCCCGACGTCGCCACAGACCGGCGAGGCCAAGGCCAAAAATACACAGATGGTAATTTGTGCTACATTTCAATACAAGTCAACGACCACCGTACTGAACTATATATACACGATACTGTATATCCTCAATGCTGTTCCTCGCCGAGAGTGTCCTCTTACCTTAAATTGCAAAACTAAAATATGCACTTTTTGGGTCGGCATAGTGGCTAAGGTCATCAGTGATTACAGTTAAGCGATGTATACGAGCAAAGTTTAAAATGAGCTAAAACTCTTAACTGTGATGTTTTGGGTCAACGTAAGAGGCATATTTCTCCAGAAAATTGCGGTCCAATTCCAAACAGTATCCCCTTATGGGTACAAATTAGAGGTTAGTTGCACAAGATATCAATGTTGGAAACAGGTGTATATAACTTAATATCATGCTATAGTGCATGACTTTCCGGAAATTTGAAAGGTGATTGAAGTTGACTAAAATATGTTAATCATGTTTTTGTTGGATCAATAAGTAGTGGGCTCGTACTCTTAGAGGCATATTTTCCTAGAAAATTTCAATCAGATTCGGAATGGTAAACCTTAGGGGCATTTCACTTTACAGGCTGTACAGGATTTGGTGTGTAGATCACTTGACCATGCTATAATTTCAAAAAGGTACCGGTAATTGTAGCTACCTTAAAGCCATATTTTGGTGTCCGTTTGGTTTGACTTGATCGTTTCGAGATCATGCGACCTGCAAATAGGAAGCTCCAAATGGGATACTTCAGACTTTCCCCTGCAGCCGCAAATGCAGCACACGCACACACCCAGTGAGCTGCTACGGGAAATGGTGACATTAAAAAGTGCAAAAGAGCTAAAGTGAAGGATTCTCGAACGAAGCCATCCTGATCCACCGTGTGCCAATTAATAGAATTACCTTCCTCCTCCGGAGGACCGTTAGTCATTTGCCGAGACTTCTGTTGCCGCCAGTGGAGCGTCTCCCCCACCATATTGTCCAGCGAGCGCTAATAAGGCAATCCTGACCGCCGGGCGCGCTCATTAGCATAGCCTGCAGCCGTGGCAACCCCTGCCAGGGCCCAGCCGGACACTTAATTACTGCCACAGCTCCTTCTTCACGACATCCATACTCGCTGCCTTCCTTCCTGCGTTCTCACCCCCTTGCCCTAACCTTCTTAACCCACCCGCAAGAAAGACACAGCTACGGGGAAGATGTGTGGTGATGTATTTTTTCGATGTGAATGCTTTAGTTAAGTATCTGCCCGTGGTCAAGGGTGAGGAACCTCGGGCTTGTGTGCCACATAAGGCCATGCAAAAGCATTTGATCAGGTCCACCTTGAAATCCTTCCAAAAAAAATACAACCGAACCACGGTGCTTTGTTGCTAGAATCATTTTTAGGGCATGTGACGCAGTCACTGGGCTGTCAAATGTGTTGTGAATCTGAAAAGGCCTGGGAAGGGCTGCTCTAAAACCGGGTTTGTTCACATTTAGTTTGGGGAGGATTAGCAGAATTGCGGTGCACCAGTCAGGCTGTAGGATGTTAGCGCATCCATCACTAGCTTTGACTTTCTGCCACCAGCAAATGGCTCGTATAGTTCGGTTGGAATTGAAAATGGCACAGGTTTTTGGTGAGCTAACGAATACACACACACTCGCACGCACGCACAAAAAAAAAAAAAAATAAATAAAAATGAGCAATGATGATGACATTAACGAATGAACAATACTGAGCTCTTTAAAAAAAAATAGAAAAGAAAAAGAAAAGAAAATAAAATGGCACAGCATATATATGCCCCGGTTTTACAATGGTTCAGTAGGTCAGTTGATTGGTCAACACGTGTCACTTGTTTTCGTAGGAACCAAATTGAAAACATATTAAAATGCCAAACATCCATGTTGAGGTTCTTCATCCTCATTGGCTACTATGCTACTATGTCGTCATGCAGTACAAAGTAAACGCATAACTGATCAGGATTAATCAATTCCAACCTATCCCAAATGAACTGCAGCTTTTTACGGTGTCTCCATCACTCAGACAACATGTCATATTTACATAAGAAAATACAAAAATAATAGTGACATAGAGTTTAATATGTATAATGTATCCATCTCTCACTAGAATGTGCCTTGTATCCCTCTGGGTGGATTGGCAGCTATAAGTGCAGCATCAAAATGTCCCCCTTTTTTTTTTTTGCCAGTATGGCGATTTACAAACAATAAATGGACGCCTTACACACTCCCACCTTCCACCCTCCTACTCGCTTTCACTTTTCTTGCACACAGACACACACACATACAGACACAAAAACACAGATACACACACACACGCGCACAATCACCTCTGTGAGCCGCTTCGGCATGCCAGAAAACTACACAGCAGGGTGATGGCCTGTTATTTTCACACTTTTCTCGCCCAAAGAATTGCAGCCTGTCTTGTCGAGATTGCCACTTTGACACCCGTGTCTACTGTGAATTAATTAGGGCGCGTTTTCATCAGCAGCAGCGGCGGCGGCCGAGTCCTATAATTTTTCAGTCATCGCGAGATACAAAGTAGGGGTATGGTGCGCCAATCATGTTGGGGTGTAGAAGGGAGTGCGTGCCAAAAAGGTTAGGGAAAGGCTGTTCTACGTAAAACACTCAACAAGGGTTTGTGTGGGTTTTTCTGGCAGTTGAGGAGCCAAGGATAGGGCTGGCTCAACTGTTGTGGTGTTGAAGCGGCTGCATGGATTCAAAAATCTAGGAATGGCCAATTTATTATGTAAAATGAGCTGGACGTAAACAGGTTGCTTGGATTTTTGCGTGGTCGTTTGAAGTGGAGGGGGTGTCTTACTTCTACGTTGTAAAACGAATATAGCTAGGGTGGCACCACTGTTGCAGTTTTTTTCCTGCTGGGTTAAAGGGTGCTCTAGTGTTAGGAATAATAACTCTGTCAGGGTGTCGAACAGGGTACATGGCTTAAAAAGTCTGTTTCACTGTGTAAAATCATTTTTGTTGGGTTGGGAGGGTTGAGGTGTCGGAGATTTATTTTTTTGCTATATGTCAAGGTGTTCAAAGGGGTGAAACCGATTTGTTTTTGTGAGTTGGGGGGGGTGCGGCAACTCCAACTCAACTTCATGTTCGACCATTCTTTTGAAAGACGAAAAGAAAAAAAACGTCTCGTTTTTACTTGGCCGTCGCCGCGTGAACGCACCCCCAATGCTTGTCTCTCAGCATCCCCCGCAATGAGCAGAGGAGCCAAGAGGATGAGCGAGGCGAGGGGGGGGGGGGGGGGACTGGGCACCTTTTGTTCAGCCACCGCTATTGGTTTGACATCCGTTTGGCCGGGACGCTACTAAAGGACGACGAGAACACTAGTCAGGATTTGTCCTGGTCCCTACTCCTACGAGCACTCCTTTGCCGAAAAAGGCAAGTGAGAGAGAAAGAGAGAAACTAGCGAGAAATGCTAACCGCTAATTTACATGCAGGTCCAGGGAGGATGAGGGAAGTGGGTGGAGGTGTTATTCTGTTTCCAATCTCCATGTTAAACCAGGGCAGCGGATGGGAATGAGAGGCATTGTTGGCCACATGCTGTTACACCGATACCTGCCTCGCTTTTCCTATACGGAGACACACAACTATACGCTTGTTTACTCGCTGCAAGCGCGGCGCCCCATCGCTCGGCGTAACCAGGTTGCGACCCGAGGCTGCCGCATTCAAAGCCATCCTTCACTTACCCGAGTAGGCTCGGTGGCATAATGATCGCTATGACAACCGTCACTTAGAGCCGCGGGTAGGTGGAGGAGACGTGTCGGCTTCTCGTCTCCGCGCTGATGATCTCATTTCTGGCTGCCGGATACGACAAGGTCAAAGCGCTGAAAGTGCGCAGAGAGTGGATGCCCGCAAAATGCCCAGGATGCAACAGAGTTTTCAAACAATTACATGGTCCTGGTAATAAGGCGATGAGAACAGAATGTACTTCTGTCAACTTGATCAGTTTTGAAGACGTTGCGCTGCTTAAAAATGTTGGAAAAAAGGAATGTAAAAATTCGGTCCTCGAGGGCCGGAGTCCTGCAGGTTTTGGATATTTCCTTTCTCCAACACAGCTGATAAATGATCAGTTCATCAGCAAGCTCTGCATAAGCCTGCTAACGATCCTGTTGATTGGAATCAGCTGCATTGCCGCAGGGGAACCTCCAAAACCTGCAGGACGCCGGCCCTCGAGGACCGAGTCAGCCCACCACTGAGCTAGAAAGTAAATTTAGAATCTTCCGGGGATAGACTTGTGGATGAGGCATAGCGATGCGCCAACGCTGGTGGGATATTGTATGTGACATTCTTCATGATTTTAATCTATTTAGTAAAACCTGCTGGAGGAAAAGCAAATAGGGTACATACACGTGCCTCTGAGTACCCCCCCCCCCCCCCCCCCGCTGAGTCTGGGAGATTAAAGGCATGACAGACAAGAAGCCATGTGGGCTACGCCATCCGTATCCATATGTATCTATTGCAACAAAATGGCGCTAATGCAGTAATGTGAATCACAACCTTTTTTTCTTCTGTAC
Organism: Leptonotus elevatus; assembly: GCF_054856555.1. Lineage (NCBI taxonomy): Eukaryota > Metazoa > Chordata > Actinopteri > Syngnathiformes > Syngnathidae > Leptonotus > Leptonotus elevatus. Next base: position 5,019,783 of record NC_141246.1, on the reverse strand, counting down.
ATGTTTGCACCTTTGTCGCATTTCTGCTTTAACATAGTATCGAAGAATGTAGTCTACTCGGCAACTTCCTACTTTATGGATGTTGTATCAGAGTTATGCACCCGTTTTAACAATCTGCAACAGTTGGCATACCAGTGTTCCTAAAAAAATAAAATAAAAAAATAAAAATAAAATTTCAACAACCCACCAAGCTATGTAGATTTTACAAAGTCGAACTTTCCCACTGTTTAAGCCACACACCCGCTCGCACACCTTGACAAGTTGGCCTGGCCCAACCTATCCTCAAGACAACACTCTTTCAAACCACACATGAACCTCACGCCTCACCGGCGGCAGTTTTTTTTTTTGAGGTGACGCCACGTAAATGACCTCTCTGGATTTTTGTCCGGCGGCAAAACACTTTCAGTCTTCATATATATTTTGATGATATAGTGTTTTGCCAGCGAGCTACTAACGCATGTGGATTAAAAATAAAAAAAATAAAAATCCATTCCTGTTCTATTCACTGTCCCAGTTTAACTGTGCCACACGGGCAGATGTTAGCAGGCCTGGTTAAAAGACATTAGCCCTATTGGCTTCCTCTTGACTGCAATGTGAAACACGCTAAGAGGAAGGAGAGAGATGAGGGTGGTGGTTTAGCCTGGCTAGTGCATTAAAGGCTAAATAGAGGCAGGCTGCGAATGAGATACCTCCCGCACTCGTCTACCCACACAGGAAGTGAGGTCACAGCACAGTGCCAAGCAGAATGCGTTCGTTTGGCAAGGAGGGGGGTAGGGGGGGGCAAAGATCACCGCGTTGGCCGGCAGCCATTTTAAGAAGCCTGCAAATATATACATACGCTGATTACCACTACTTGAGACTTATAATTTTCCACTTTAGTAAATAGCTCGATTAACTGCACGGCCTTGATTTGAAGTCACAATGCAATGTGTACTGCAGTTGGTAGACTGCTATTGTGTAAGGACAAAAAAATAAATAAAGTAAGGAAAAAGCTTACCACTTGTGGAGTCTGTCCTTTTTATCCTTAATGAGCTGACTCCATGATGGCGATAGGGGGTTATTGGCCACGATATTTACAGCCACATGCTAATTACGTTAGCATCTGATTGGGAACATTGAATTCAATTAAACTAATTTAATTCAATGCTTTGTTGACATGATAATATGCACAGCTAAACCTTTTCCAGTTTCGCAGTTGGTTGCCATCATACTTTTGCCCATTTGCCATCACTAGTACGTGCAAAAAATGCTTTCAAAAGGCCAACAAAAAAGTTAGCTGCTTGCAGTCAATCGACAATTTTTGATCTGAAGTCTCCTAAGATTTATAGACACTATGCAAAGTTGTTGTTGCAAATTAGTCATGATCTCAGCTACATGCTAATTATGTTAGCATTGGCGTGTTAAGATTAATTTGTGTATTTACATTAATTATTAATAATTTATTGCTCATATGGTAATTTCCAATGACGCAGTAAATTTTCTTTATTTTTCTATCGTTATTATTACACACACCCTCGTTTCCATCACTGGCACCCACAAATAAAGGGAGGAAAGAGCAAATTAAGGCTTGGGAAAAGTCAACCACAAAAACTGGTTGACAAAGATTTCTGCTTCAAAACGTTAATTTTCAATGTAATAAGTCAATAGGATAATCAATACTAAGGTTTGTAATATCCATAGAGTCAAATTAATGGGATTCAAAGCTGCTCTATCAGCCAAAGTCTCGCAAGATTTGCATCATAGTTAGTGTGTTTGTCTGCTGATGCAACATCAGCCCAAACTGTACCACTTTTAGAGATTTCCACTGTGGCGGTTTGACCGTGTGCTAAAGTGGCAGCGACGTGGTGTCACGCGCCAAGTACAATACATGAAAAAAAAACTTAATTAAAGTTGAATCGGGTGCAACAATTTGAGCCACAAACTTTCCAATTTCATTCGCCAGGTTAGGCAACGCTGTGCATGTTCTGCATTGATCAAATGGCTACTCGCTCCTCTCAGATGATTTAAGCAGTTCCCCTCCCCCCCTGCAAAGTCATTTAGCGGCTTTCTAGGAGCGAAACGTGAGCGTCCAGCGATAAATCACCGCACTGTTTAGAGCGAGCGTCTGGCACTGAACACCGCCTCCTCCACTTCCTCCTCCTCCACTCATGCTCTCCATCCCTCATGCCTGTTAAAGGCTTGTCCTGCAGGGCCTGGATGCACTTGTGTGGTACAACAACAACAGAGAAACCGCCCAGAGCTCTTAGCGGGCTCTTCCTTTCCACTTCGCCCCTCCCTGCCTCCCGCCATCTATCGCGCAGCCTCTCCGCCACCAGCAGCTTGCTCTATCGCTCTGTCTTTCCCAGCTGCACCGGCGAGCTGTTCCGTGTGAAACGCTGCCAGCTGAAAGCCTCGCTACTCCTGCGAGATTGCCGCTACTCGCCAAAAAGGGCTGCTCTGTGAGCTGTAGATCTCCGTGTTGCGACTTGTCAACACATGGGAGTGGGGGGGGGGGGGGGGGGGGTAATCGTTAGCGAGACTCAAGCACTTCCATTCCATGCAGGGAGGAAGGAGGGTGGTGGGAGACGGGGTGTTCTGATTGATACCAGATACATAACAGGAACCATTAGGAAAACGTTTATGTTACAAATTTTTGTAGATCTTTTTTTTTAATCAAATCCATATCACAACTAAAATGTTGCACCTGTTCATGCAGTTGCTAGTAAATCAACGGCACAGGTGGCGCAGACAAAAACACTTGCAGTCAGTCACTGTATAAACGGAAGTGACACGGACCTAATGCCTCGATTTTGTGGTACCTGTAACTGCTTGAAAAATGCTGATTTCAAAGTAAAAAGGTGTGTTACGGTGTATATGGTACCTCCTAATAAAACCATCATCACTTTGCAATTGTAGAAAATACTGCAAAAATCACAATATAACAGCGCGTACATCTGGAGCAGTTCAGAAATCAACAACACGGCAAAAATAATGACAATTTCAATAAAATACTTAAAGCTACTGAACGTAGAATATTCCATTTCGAATCGCTACTGCCATCTGCTGACGGAAAATTAAACTGCACATACCGTTCTTCACATACACACCACGCACATTACGTCACATCCGCAGACAGGGTGCGGGAAATTCTAACCCGAACCCAGTCTGAAAACTATTGGCCAGAGGCTTGCAGGATCTACTAATTAGAAGGCATTTCACTCATAAATGGTCAAATAAATAGCTTATTGTAAAGTTATTTGAGGGAAAAAAGTTCCATATTGCCGCTTTAATATGCACCTAAGATGCTGATTATTAAAATGTATGAATGTGTGTAGATCGCTACAGACGTGTTTTTAAGTTAAAAGTCGGCTGTAACAAGTTTTGACTAACCAATCAGAGCGTAGATTAGGTGATATTGAATGGCGCACATAGTGGCTAAAATCGAACTGGACAAACAAATATAACATATACATACAGGAAGCAGGGTAGCCAAAAGAAATGCTAAGAAATCAAGATAATTGACAGTTGAAAATAATCCTTGCTTTAAAATGGCTGTTTGAAATAAGATTTAAAAATTCAAATGAGTGAATACAAAGATACATTTTCCAGATCACAATCGCTCGTCATTTGGTGCACTCGTCATAAAAATGTTTTTACAATTTACAAATGACGAAGGAGTTATGATTCTATGATGGTGACGTAACTTCAGTTCCTACACGTGTTAGAAAGTGTTAACTTGTATTCTATCACAAACCTAAACTATGACAGTAAAAAGAGAATATTATTCAAAGTAATCCAGCGTTAAGTATTGCAGTAACCGAGTGAGCCTTTTGTGTTGTGTGACCACATATTCTTACGTCGCTACGCAAGCGGGTTCCTCGCATACCATTTATAACCTTTCATGAAACAACACATGTCGGGACTGGAATAAAAGGACCGCTCTGTATTGTGAGACAGCGACGCGAAACATCATACTAAAAATATATATAAAACAACAAGTTGAGTGTGTAAAGTGTTCTCTCAAGTTCAAGTACAAAAGCGACTGCCTCGCCTTCGTGCACTCTCATTTGTCTCGAGCAGCAAATAAGGTTAACATTTATGTGTCGCCATCGATCCAAACATAGGGGCCTTGCTACTTTTGTGAAACTGGGCCCATTAAACCTTACCCCGATAACTGTTAATCCTCATCAGCCTCAGTGATTTCAGGTACTATCAAGCATACTCACACGCACACACACACACACCCACACACACACACACACACACACACACAGCGGTGCTGCAATAGCCGCCCGTGACAGCGCGTGGTGAATTCATTTCCCAGTTCAAGCTTGTGTATCATTATTCGCTTGAGCTCCGATCGACCGACATAGCCAGAGACCCCAATGAGCATACATCTGCGGCGAGGAGGTTGTGATAGTGAGAGAAGGGGGATTCTGGACAGAAATTTCCCCCTTACATTTTACGCCAAGGGCGAAATGGAAACCTCCTCTCATTTTCCCTTTCCTCTTAATCCAACGTTTTCAACTCCAGGCCACAGCAAGGTCATTATAATCATAGCGAGTGCCGAGTGGAAGGCGGCCAGAGGAGCCAGCCGACATGCCACACTAAGGTAGACAGCGAACGAGTCGTCGGTGCTAGGCTGACAAAAAGGAAGGCGGAATTGGTGAAAAGGGATCGAACATGTTAGCATTTCGCACACAGATGCTGTGTCGCTGACGCGCTGCCTACTGATAAAGTTAGAAATCTTACTGGAGATGAAGTACTACAAAACTATTACTTCTCGTTGATGTTTGTCACTCAAAAAACAGCATCATCATGTCAAAAACAAAAAAAAACACACAATACAGTCTCTGGTTATACGTAATAAGTTTTTTTACTTTAGGTCAAACATTCATCAAAACTTACTGCTAGCTAATTTCAGTTTGTATACTTTGTTGTCATTAAATCTGCTCCCACTCCCGCATTTTGATCTTATATTGTCTAAAATCAAAGTACATACGTGATTTTAGATACAGTTACACAAGTCTAAACAGATTTAATTAGAATGCAGGTTTACTGTACGTTGAGGCTCAAATTTTCTTTTCAAATATACTTTGACATTTTTGTTACATGTTAAGAAACAACAACAACAAACCTGCATGGACATAGCAGAAAGTTTCAAAAATTCTTATCAATTATGGGTATTTAAATTATTGATTGATTCTAACGAAAATGCATGTTTCACTGATTGTATTTTCATATACAATATTTCTGGAGAAAAAAAATTCTGAGTGTTCTGAACACAATGATGCTTACCCAAAAAGTTGTATCTTAATTTCTCATGACTGCATAGCATCGTTGACTTGAATCAACGGCAGCGTACTTCTCCTGGTTGCAGTAAAACAAAGCACTTCATGTTGTCTCAACTGCTTCAAAACAAGATTGATCAGAGAGCAGCAACATTAGCAAAAAAAAAAATCCACTGCCAAAATGTTTGTCCGCAATTGTACAGTTACACAAACTATCGGACATTCTGTACAACCAACGTTAATTTTCGTACGTACTCCCCCCCCCCCCCCCCCCCAGTCGACTACAACGGAATCAGGACAAATCCCATTAAGTAGGCACTTTATAAATACAAATACCATCTGCCTCCCTTTTAAGATATGCAGGCCAAAGTCATAAAACACAATAAGCTGTTTGTCAAGATAGTGCTTACCTCTTTGGCGAAGCGTAGCTGGTACAACTGAAAACTGAAACACCCCCAAAAAAACGTCTAAAAGTCACCACAGCTCTACTTCCTGTCAACTGAGCAAGCATGCCCTCACACGGACTCAAGAATGGTCAACTTTCCGAGCCACGTTTCCTACACCCCGACTGCAGCGCGAGTCACACACGACACAGTCCGGGGCCGGTAGATTCTTTGCTGCCACACAGGCGACAGAAAGCAAATGATGACATATGGAATGGGCGAAGCACTGAAAACTATTTGGTAGGCATCAGACAAAATCTCTCAAGGACCAGTCGGTCTTTGAGGGAACCCTGGAAATAGCCAAATTGAGCGGCTGGCTGCTTCAAACCAAAATAGCAGACTTCCTGTGTCTTTTCAAGCATGGCTCTGTGAGACTTTTTTGAGGGTCTATTCATGACAGACATTTCTGCCAAATGTCATACTAAGTGATACTAAGTGAAAATGGCTTTGGGAAATTTAATTTTCAAAAAATTCTGGAAGGTGCTATCAAGTGAAATTTGAAAAAAAAAAATGTACAATTTAAATGAGAATCCACAAACAAAATGTAAACAAATAAAATACAATCAAGCTATAGCATCAAAAATTTTAATTTAAGAAAAAAGAAATCATAATGGCAACTACATATAATATTGACCCTAAAATGGCTGCTTGGAGCCAAAATGGCAGACTTCCTGTGTCTTTTTGGGCATGGGTTATTGAGACCTTTTCGTGGATCTCCTCACGACATGCCCACATAAAGTCATGTTGCCAAGTAAAACGGGCTTCGGGGCTTTTCCCACCAGTACCCGACGACAAAAACAAGGGCCAATAAACCCCCCATTATTTACAGGGTCGTTCTTTTGAGAGGTCCAGGCATCTTTCTGAAACATGATTAACTGGAAACTTTTAGTTCCAGGAACGAGTACCAAGAACCGCAGATGTGATGGTGTGAAACTATTATAAGGCCACACTCCCTACTGACACTACGATGCAGTGCCCTTTCCGGTTGTGGGGTTGGCGCCCGATGCTGACAAACAATACGTGGCGGTGGCGTCCTTGTTTGATGCGCCCCTCGCGGAATTTACGGACGGGAGTGTAATAAGGAAGTAAAAACGACACAAATAAAAAGAGTGCCGCAAGGTCACGGGGGAAGAAGAGTGGTTTTCACGGCGGCAACAAAAGGTCATGTTTACTTGTCAAGAGTGCCGGCGCCATACTGTACCGTGACCTCCATAGCTAGCTTATGTACCCAGACACAGACACACACAAGGTTTACATGCTCGCTTTTCCATGCTACACACACACACGAGGGTACAAGAGGTATAGATAGTAAGTATTCTAAACTGAAAACGTAATAAAAACATAAGTGCAACAGTGATATTACAAACACCGCGTGTATAGACTGCAGATTACTACAATGATCAAGCGCCATCCGTATACAAACGTAATCAACCCTAAAATTCATGTAAAACAAATTGTGATTGCAAGTGACAAGAGAAGCTAACCATTTGGAGGCTATCTGGCTAGTTAGCACCCAAAACTAATGTAGCACTGCAGTCTACGTTTTTACTCACTGCCCAGACAGTTGGCAAAATGCGGGAGCTGTGTGAATTTTCTTAGGGGTACAATAATGGGTACAAAGGAATACCCTAACAAGTGGGTTGGCCACTTTTGAGAGGTCCAGAAACCTTTGGGACAGGGTCTCGGGTCTTTTAAATCCAGAAACCAAGATGGACCCAGTACCAAGAACTTGAACTCTGTCTGTAATCTATAAAGGCGGGATTCTATAAAGTTTGAAGTGATTAATTATTAGGTTTAGTGCACCACATTACTCAATTAGAGAAAGCAAATTGATTGAGCCGCTAATTTGTGGGAAGCCAGCAAGCGCATAAAAACAATGCTTTGATTTATTCAACTTGGTGGCCATCCTGCATAAAATGGTGCTAAAACTTTGGACAGCGCTCCCAGAAATTCGCTCTAAAATAACGCAGACGCACGGAGCTGCAACTTTGAAGGACGTTTTGTCACAGATGATAAGGCATGACTCCTTCTTGTGACTGGTTAAGAAATCAGGTCTTAGATCAGTCTGAAGCCCCAAAATTACACTGAAGAACAAACAAATATGTTTATGCTGTTTTTGCATACGCACACCTTTAATAAATCAGGCCCTGAGTGAACAAAAATGTAAAACTACAAAGATAAGACAGACATAAACATAGACATGACAGTCAACATCTGTATGACAGCAGTTTTGTACTGCGCATACTACACAAGTAGCTACTCGCTCAGTACTAGTCAGACAAGGACAACCTCACGTCTGCTACACATGTGAAATGACAACACGGCTTCTTCCTCCCGCTTTGTCCACCATTCATGTGAAGAAAAAGAAAAAACAGCCTTTGCTTGTTTCTTTCGCAGTACATGAGCTCACTTATCCTGGTATCGCTGGTGACAAACATACAGCAGCGAGTTGGCACAAGAAATTAACATGCTAGGGGGTCATAATACATTTTGACACGGTTCTCCTTCTTGTCAAACGGCGCAAAATCTTTTACGCTGTGATGCCACCAGAGAAAGGTACCAGTGGTGCCAAAGAGGGGGAAAAAAAGTGAAGACCTAGTGCGTCAGCATTGGCAAGTTTGTCCTGGCTGATCAGTATAACATGGTGAACAAATTTGTTTTTGTCATGCAAAATATGCGATTGGCAAAAAGTTGGTAATAACAGAATGAAATCCAGATAATGAGCCGTGTTGAGTTTTTAAGGTCGTTTTTGGCAAAACCGGACCCCACGCGCCTCCTCAGAGAATGCAAGTCTGTTTGGTTTCCTATGCAAATTAGCCACGTTGGGTTTTTAGCAGCTCAGTACAATATTCCAGGTCGATACTGTTTACACGAAACAATACAGAAATTCATCAGAGGGACAAGCTGGCTAACAGCAACTAACAAATCCTAAACCATTGGCTGTAAAGATAAATACCGGTTTATGAGAGCAATGTGTAGTGGTCATCTGCCTGTCTCACAGTCACAAGGTTCTGGGTTCGAATCTTGGATTGCATGTATCCTCTGAGGGTTCCCCCCCACCTTCTTTCGCCCAAGGGTCCTCCTTATTCATATCTGAAATAAAGTATTTTATGAGGCTTGGCGTCAATTAGAAAGGAGGCCATTATTTGAACTTGACAATAAATTGAAGTTAGCTTGCCAGCATCCATCCATCCCTTATCCATACCGCTTATCCTCACCAGGGGCTGGTACAAAATCCGTGTAATGGAAGTGTTTGTCATGCATGGGATGGATAACCAAGACAGATTGGCCCAAGTGCAAATTAATTCCATTATTTTTCACTTGAATCCTAGAATTGCGTCATAAGATCCAAACGTGTCATAAGTCAACATCCTAGGTTTGCATGATAGAAATAATATACTCAGTAGACAGTATAAAGGGGCATCTACATCCATCCTCCCTGCTTTTCCCAGCTGCTGGCAAACGACAGTGAGAAATGGGAATCCTTGCTCGAGCCACACAAGCTAGCTACGAGCCGTGGCGGGAGACAGTAGGCAGTGGCTATACAATGTTCTTTCACATAGCAGTGCCACTCCACTGCCACGAGTGTGCGCGCGCGTTGCAAAGGCCCCGGAGAGAAAGTAGAGAGTGAGGTAGTAAGCTGTGAAGAAGGGAAGGGAGGAGGAGAAGAAGAAGAAGAAGAAGAAGAAGAGTCGAGGGCCCGCTTTAATCAATCTCACAATGATGTCGCAAAACAACAGATTAGTGCTTAGATCGTACAGTACATTTTTGACAGCACTGTGGTTCGCAGGTAATGTAAAGTGTCTAAAAAATAAAAAAAAACATAGCAGAGTTGGTTGATCAGGAAAGTGACGCAATTTTGCACATGCGCATGAAATTGATTCCTAAAACAAAAGCCGAGAAGAATGCATCATTGCCTAGTTTTCCTGGGGATTCATCACAGTTCGCAAGCTCGATGCCAGCCAATTACAAGCAAGGATGTGCAGCAAAGCTTCTGTCCAACACTAGCATCTCGTATTACTTGATCGTTACACAATTATGGACAAATGGGACCAAAATCCATGCACACATGTATCTGCAACTCCTGTCCATCCTGCATCATCCAGACCGTAAGGTTTTGCTGTAAAAGATTTGTACATGATTCACAATGCATTCCTCATCAACTAAATTTAAATGCAACTAAAAGAGATTTGAACAAAAAAAAAACATCAGAACTGCGAGGCAGACATGATAATTACTGGAGTACAGCTCTCTACATTTGCATTACCAAAATGATTTCCAACTTAGCGTGTATAGTTCAAAAGGTACCATTACCTTTCAGGTTCTGGGTTCGAATCCCGGCTCGCATGTGCCTATCCGAGTGCCCTCCCGCCCACTTCTCTCCCCCAAAAGTCAGCCAGAACCCAAAACAAACCAGCGAGTGGTACACCTCACAACGCTGACATTTGTTAACCCCAGATAGTGTCATAAAGTACATCATGGTGTCATAACAAAACACAGCAAGATAAGCAACCGAAAGACTCTCCAGTCATTCCTCCACTATGAACCCATAGCGACCCTAGTGTGCAACTGCAGCCCCCCCTCTCCCCTCCACTCATTCCCTGCCTGTGCTGATAAAGGGATCCAAACATATGATGGCGGGTCAAATTTGAAGAGACAAAGTGGGACGCTCGCTAAAAGAAGGAAGGCTGGAGGGAGGGGGGGTTCGTGTTGTTATTATTAAAAAAGAGGGCTACTGCGGCACGACATTGGCATTTGTGTCGCTTCCCCCTCTTCTAACCGCGTTATTGATCCAAGTCTGTCTGCAATGAATGGCTGCAAAGGGGAAGAAGAACTGGAGGAGGGGGGGAGGAGGACGACGAAGAAGAGGAGGGGGGATGAGGGGGGGGGGGGGCATGAACTTCAGGTGACCGACCATGGCCACTCTTGACAAGCGGGTAGCTAGAAAATGGTGGGGGGGAAAAAAAATCTTTGCATACTTTCTTTTCTATAAGCGAATGAAGTTGGGGTGCTAGCTAATGCTAACGGTGCAGGGAGCGAGCCAAGCCAGACTCCGGTTCGTCTGATCCGGCTGACCCTTCGTTTTATTGCGGCCACACTCCCCGGGTCCTCCCCCTCCGCCCCCGGAGAAGCCACCTAACCAGGCGGACATGTTAGCGAAAACACCGCGGTGGCGTTCTCTCTCTCCGCCCAGTTACCACCACCACCACCTTCTTCTTCTTCCTCCTCCTCTGCCCCCCAACACACATAACAACCCGCAACCTTTAGCGAGCCTTTTTTTTCCTCTTTTTTTTTTTTAGGGGGGAGAAAAATCGATTATGAACGTCTCGCTCGCTTATGGTTCCTCCCGCTTCTCTCGGGGGCTGGCGAAAGCGTCGCCAACAACATGGCTGCCTTACTCGGACCCGCAAAAAAAAAAAAAAAAAAAAAAAAAAAGGAACCCGGGGAGGAATATAACCTAGCCTCTTTTGTCTCTTTCACCTCTTTAACCCCGCCGAGAATGGCGCACACAAGCCGCGAGACTTACGTGAAGGCAGGCGCTTGGGTTGCTCCTGCTTCCTCCTTGGCATTTTCCCCCCCAAAACGCTTGTTTTTAAATCACATTCTCGTCCTGGCGCGGGGAGACCGAAGAAAAGAGGCTCGTTCCCATTTGAAGGAGACCGGAGGGGACGGACGGCAGGCGGGCAGGCAGGAAGGAAGGCGGGCGGGCAGCCGCTACTCCTCGCTCGGTCTTGCACCTGGCTGGCTGGTTGGTCGGCTTCGCTCGGTTCAGAGTGGGACCGTCGGTCGAGGGGGGACGAGAGATAGCGAGAGGGGGGAAACTAGGGGAGCCCGGGCCGCGGAGGAGGGGGCGCCGCCTGGGCCGCTTTGCCTGCTCGCTCGCTCGGCTGTCTTGACTGCTGTGCGCCTCGGAGCCCCCCTAACTAACACTAATGCGGGGGATCAAAGGGCAGCAACAGCAGAGCAGACGGGCGCGCGCGCGCACGCTCGCTTGCCCGCGCACGCACACACACGCGGCGAGTGGTTTAGGTGCTCGCCCCCGCGACAGGCAAGGTGCCCCCCAAAAAGCTTTGCATTGGCGACAACAGCAGACGTGTTCACCATATTGTCATCTACATATTGGACGTATTTTCGTTCATCATTGTATCATTATGTACTGTAGTCCACTGAATATTATTCTTCCCACTTTGCATAAATTGCCGAGGATAATTAGACTTTATTTATGACATACTAACGTCTTAGTTTTTTTTATGCTTGTTTGGATTAAAATTTTCTTTCTATCTATCCATCATCCATCCATCTATCTCTCTGTCAAGGCTAGGGTTAGCTTTTTAGCACACCGCCTTCTCACTGGCACGTTCCATGAGCCCTGTTTTATTACTGCACTATTAAGCTCCACAGTCTCCACTTTGACGTATAGCTTCCCTTAGTCTCCTAATTAACACAGGTAAATCTGTACTGTTGTTTGTAAGTGCACCTAATTTCAACTGGTGCGTTTTATGAGCCACTGTCTCCACTTTGCAGCGCTGCCCTCAGTCTCCTCCTGGATAAATCTGCCCCCCTTTGAACTAAAGACGAGACTCTCGTCTCCTGCTGTTGTTTATTAGTACGTATGTCTCCCTTAGTCTGGTGTATTCAGTGAGGCACTTTTTGTCACTGCAGTATCATGCGCCACAATCTCTGTTTTGCTGCAGTGCTGCCCTCAATCCCCTCTTGAATAAAAATTGTCTACAGGAAACCCTTGTTGTCCTCCACTGTTGTTGTTGGTTAACGTGTATCCTTCTGACTGTTGTGATCGATGAGGCACATTTTATTGTCGTGGTATTGTGCTCCATAGTCTCCCTAGTCTGTCTTTTGATTGCACTTAGTCTCCTGATGAGCAAAATTAATCTACAGTAGACCCTCATCTGAGTGAAGAGTGATGTATTCAATAAGTTTTGTTACTGCATTATTATGTTCCTTAGTCTCTACTTTGCTGTAGTGATGCCCTCAGTCTCCATTTGAGTCAGATTTGAATGCAGGAGAGGCGAGTTATCCTCTGTTGTTATGCGTTTCTCCTGACTGATGCATTCAATTAGGTTGAGTTGTGTTACTGTAGTATTTTTTTTGCCAGTGTCCTTTTTGCTGCAGCGTTGCCCTCAGTCTCCTCTTGAATAAAATTGGCTTACTTTATTCTATGCTGTTGTTTGTATGTCTCCTTTTGACTGGCACGTTCAATGTTGAACATTTTGCAGTATTATGATCCAGTCTCCACTTTTCTGCAGCACTGCCCTTAGTCTCCACTGGGATAAAATGTGTCCCCTTTAAAGTAAATACAGAAAACACTTGTTATCTTCCATTGTTATCGTTTGTTAGGAGATATCTGATGCATGGAGTCAATAACGCACTCTTGCTATTGCACTATTACCTTACGCAGTCTCCACTTTGCTGTAGCGATGCCCTCAGTCTCATTTTGACTCAAATTTGAATACAAGAGACATTAGTTGTCCTCGACTGTTTCTGTTCATTTCTCCTGTTTGTTTGTTGTGTGTTCAATGACATACTTTTTGCAGAATTATGCTCCACAGTCTCCAGGTGCGTTGATGTATTTCAGTTTGTTTTCTGGCTGCCCTCAGTCTCCTCTTGAACAAAGCAAAGTAAATACAGCATACCTTTAGCATACGTTATTTGTTATTACGTCTCCTTTCAACTTGTGCATTCAACAAGGCACATTTTCCCCCGCGCAGTTTCCCTCCCGACTTCTGAACCTCCCTTCTTGAGAGCTTTCGACTGACCTTGCGTCTACGTGAAATGGAGGCTGGCATTCACCGCGTCTTATTCATGCGCGCCGTACCGCGCCATCTTTTCCTCATTAGCCCGTGTTTGTCTTCCAGCTGAGAAATCTGAGAGCTGTCAGTGGTTACATATCCCCGGAGTCGTGACGAATGACCTTTAGGTGTGTCCCCCCGAGCAAGGTCGTGTCAGCGTTGCCATGGCGACTATCAGTGCACCCGCAAACTGCTGACATGGCTGTGATTGACACGTGGGAGACAACTTAAGAGGATGAAAATGAAAAGTGGTAATAAACGCCTCTCTTTTTGTGTGACCTATTTGGTGATCATAGCAATGTTTGTAAGAGATTGCATGCAGATTGATGAAAAAAAAAGATTTTTAGACCCCTAGCATATGCTGTAAAACACTACTGTGGTTAACTTATTTTTACTCTTGAATTCCATGCCAGTACAGATTGTGAAATAACCTGTCCCATCACATCCTGCTCAGCCCCCGTTTAATCATGTTGTTCTGTTTCCCAATTAGCAGAAAATCCAACGTGTCTTTGTCACCTACTGCCGGCCAAGAGGGTTAATTTGAGTTTTTCCCACTAATTGCCACGGTAACGAGCCTCCTGCGCCGGGGCGGGGGAGGCAGGGTGTGAGGCTGAGGCATGGCGGCGTGGCGGGACGCAAGGAAGCAGGGGAAGATGGATGGAGGCATTCAGAAGAAGGCCGAGGTGTGAATGAACGCCGCGGGCCGAGGAGGAGGCGGCCTGGAGGAGTCCAACGGCGATCAGACTTGTGGGCGGGGGTTACAACCTGAGCTGTGAAAGAAAAAAAAACAGAAAAAGAAAAAAAAAACAGACCACTCTGATGAGAAAATGAGATGGGATAATTGCTGGCCATCTTTGTGACACCACTTATTGTAGCCGTGTGATTTATGTTTGCCTCCCGCGCTCACTTTACCTTGTTACTTGCTCTTTAAAAATACTTTTTTTAGGGAGAGCTCAGCGGGCCTGCTGTATATAATGGAACGTTTGTGCTGACGTTCACAATGGCGTCATAGTAATAACGACTCGTACTGTACTGTATATGTATTTGGGGTACAGTAAACCCCCATTTATGGCTGGAAATAATTTTTGGATCCACCTGCTAGGTGAAAATCTGTGACAGACTAGACAGCCCATTGATTTTACTTTATATAGTTTCAGCCTCCCAAACACTTCCAAAACATGCAAACTTAAAACTCACTTTCCAAAGTATCCCTTTAGTAGGATCGGACTGTTCTTGTGACTTTAAAAAAAAAAGATCATCTTGTAACTGATTTATACACACTTCAGGGAATGCAAGGAACCATACGAACAATAAATAACATCAGAAGCAACAATAACAAAAAAATGATAAATAACTGAATCCTATGGGGTGAAAAAAAATCATTTTTGAATTAATACATTTTCATTGCATTCAATTTTACAATGATTCTAAATTTTATTTCAAAATTAGATTTATTTTATTTTATAAGTACATTAATTTAATTTAAAAATTACATTCAATTTAATCTCCCTATTATTAAAACTAAGTAACATTCAAAACTTAATAATTTGTAATTGAAGTTTCAAAATTAAAATAGCATTTTTAAAATAAATTAAAATATAACTTACAATTAATATTTTAAATGACTTTTAATAAATTTCAATCAAATGTATTTAAATTCAAAACTTTGATTTATTTGCATTTAAAAATATTAATTTTTTCAGAAGAATGATGTTAATAATTGCATTAATTAATAATATTTTTCTTATATTTTGTAGATTGAATTAAATATACTGTATTTTTATTTTATTTTTGTATACTGTATACTACATTACTACACAAGCCAAAAAAAAAGAAGCATCATGAAGAAGAAAAAAAACCCAGATATAAGCGGCAAATACTATTCATTAACATTACTCTACTTTCTTTCCACAGGCGGTAATACAAAAAGTATTTGCCATCTACCAAAAGAAAGTCAACACGATTAAGGAACGTGGATTTTGGGTCTAGTCTGAGTTCTTATTTTGGCAGGACCAAACTATCAAAAAAAAAAAGAAAAGAAAAAGTGTGACTTATAGTCCCCAAAATTGTAATAATTTAATGCAATAAAATTTACAAAATTGTATTTGTTTTTATTGTACAATTAAATGTAATACAATTCAAAAATGTGCTTCAATTTATTTTATTGAGAATTTATTTTTTATGTACATATTTCAAATGGAGATACACGCTTCCCATTGGACCCTGCCGATCAAGTCTTACCAGAGAGAACCTTGCTCACTCCCACAGTCAAGTTTGTGCAAGCCACCTCCTCCCACCTCCTCGAGGACACAAGTGTGACAGAGGCAGGTGGCCAACTTTCTGCCCTTTGACCTTCAACTGCTTCTCTCCTCAACACACACACAGAGGAGGAGCCTAGGTTGCCCCGGGTGAACTGGGCCAGAGGTCTTGTGAAAGGCCCTGGAGGGAAGTGAAGGTCCTGTGACACGAGGATAAAAAGTTATTTTAAAGCTTGTAGACAAGGACATATATCATACATGCAGTAATGTAATGTTATGCAGTTAAGTCATTTATCTAAAAGCCT
The DNA here is from genome assembly GCF_054856555.1 of Leptonotus elevatus. Lineage (NCBI taxonomy): Eukaryota > Metazoa > Chordata > Actinopteri > Syngnathiformes > Syngnathidae > Leptonotus > Leptonotus elevatus. Next base: position 5,003,699 of record NC_141246.1, on the reverse strand, counting down.
CAAGGCAGATCTGCCAAGGCTAAACTGTATTTGTTTGCCTTTCTGTTTGTTGCTAAGCAGACTACTTCCTGGTTTATGGTGGATAACAAACAAATAGGTTGCGCCATTGTGAATGTTTCCAAGGGTGTGATAGGGGACGCTTGCATTGAGGCCACTCACCAAAATGTTGCGGGTTCTACCTTCAATATGTGTACGAGAGAAGAAAAAAAAAACATGGCAAAATGAAACTCCCTTATAGACAGGACATGGGAAGGGGAAAAAGAGAAATACTGTCACCTAGTGGCCGTTTATAGACATTGCTAAAATTTTAGCCAAATACTACAAGCTATGTTTTTGTCACTCCGTTGAAATCTACGGTAAAACTGACATATAAAAGAAAAGTCAACATTTTTTTTATTTAAAGAGAAAAATATTCAACAGAACCATACTACTTGGTCTGCCGAAAGTCTGCTAGCTTAATGCTAACAAATTGCTAGCTTAATGCTAACACATTGTTACCGTTTCCTGCTCGGTCCACGAACGGGAGTTATCCCCGGAGGCGACTTCGGGCCCTTAGTCACGCACACGCAAATCTTAACCCCCCGCAACAATATCATACAAAACGTTAAGAGACGGGAGACTGGGGTAGTCAATCACAAAAGAGACAAGTCAAGAACCGCCGAGTTTAAAATTCGGCATTTTCAACTCTAGCCGTGTTGATTTAACACATTCATTTGTTAATATTAACATTTTTAGTGTTAATAAAAGCAACTTGTTCTGAGTGTTAAAAATACTACACCAGCTGGTGTAACATTTTTAATACTACACATTAGTAGGGGTGTTAAAAAAATCGATTCGGCAATATATCGCGATATTACAGCGCGCAATTCTCGAATCGATTCGATATGCGGCCAAATCGATGTTTAAACATAATTTTTTTTAATGGGAATATACAACAAAACGTCTTACTTAGGTGTAGGGTTCACAGGTTAAACATGGAAGAATTTTTTATGAATGGACATTATGCCTTAATATTTTTATTTCAATGCTGTTCAAACAGATTGCAACAGATTGTTTGTTAAATACAGTTAAATACGTGTACAAGTTTACTGATTAGCATTTCCTGAATTTGAGTTTTAAAAAATCGCAATAATCAATTTATGGATTTGTATCGGGCTGAATCAGTATCGAATCGAATCGTAACCTATGAATCGTGATAAGGATCGAATCGCCAGCTACTAGGCAATTCACAGCCTTAACATTAGTGTAAAATCAACACTAACCAGTGTTGACAAGTGTTACATTTCAACTACCATCAGTTTTTAACTCCAGCTTAGTGTGTTGTGCTTGTTACAAAAAAAATAGTAACTCGCTAGTTACTAGTTACTTAATTTTGAAAATAACTCAATTACTCTGATGATTACTTAAACAAAAAAAGTAATGCGTTACTATTCAAATTAACTCTTTAGTTACTTAAAAAAAAAGAACATACACTGTTCCTTTATGCTCAACTAAAGTAAAGTAATAAGCGTATTTCCACGTCGAAAAGCTCGTCTTGCGATCGCCTTGACTCTCCATGAACGCCCAATCCGATACTCGCCCCACAATGCCTCTTCTTCGTTAGCACGGCAGCGGCAATCCATTGTAAACAGGAAGTAGTGCAGTAGACGGCAGCCATCTATTCATTATTTGATTCTGAACCGCTTATCCTCACGAGTGTCACACAATTAAATTAAATAATTCATCAAATAACGGACTAATGCACCATATTGTAACTGTAACTTAGTTACTGTATTTAAAAAAGTAATGCGTTAAGAGTATTAGTTATTGTAAAAAGTAACTAAGTTACAGTAATGCATTTGCAACACTGGTGAAAAAAGTGTTACATTTAACTCTGAGGTGTTGAATTAACACTGCTGTATATAAAGAAGGCTTTCAAGGAGGGCCGGGAATTATTATTTTTTAACTCATTCACTGCCATTGACGACTACAGACGTCAAAAATTCATTTGAACTATTTCTATAAATTTTACACTTTTCCCACTTTTGTTAATAAGAGTACGAAAACCAAAAAAAAAAGAAGTTTATTGTACATTTAGAACAGATATAACATTTGTGATTAATCGTGAGTTAATTATTGAAGTGATGTGATTAATTACAATTGAAAATTTTAACCGCCTGACGCGCAAAAAATTAGGGGCGTCAGGCGATTACATTTTTAAAATTGTAATTAATCGCATGACTTCACTAGTTAACTCACGATTAATCTGTTCTAAATGTACAATAAAAAAAAATCTAGATTCTCACACTCTTGTTAACAAAAGTGGAAAAAAATGTTAAACTAATAGAAATAGTTCAAATGAATTTTTGACGTCTATAGCCGTCAATGGCAGTGAATGAGTTAATCATCATTATTATCATCAGGCTGCAGGAGAGCGCATGCAGAAGAGAGCCTCTGTCCCCCCCCATTGCTCCCCCAAGCCCCACCCCCTCCCAGGCAGCCCTCCAATGGGAGCGCCTTCAGGTGCTGACCTTATCCGGCGGAGGTCAAAGCCAGGTCAGGGATCTGTCGCTAGGCGACCGTCAGATAAGCGGCGAGGCGGGCCCGCTGTCATAATCTGGTTGGTTTGCGGACAGGAACACAAGGTATCGGTGGGGGCGGCGGTACGAGAGGCAATTGAAATATTAAAAGCGGCCACGCTGAGCTCCTGGCAGCGCAACTTGGCAAAGGCGTTCGTTTGACACCCGTGCCAACTGTCACGCAGTAACATGAACCCCTTCGGCGCTTTTGCGTGGCCGCCTCTCTGTTTGTTGTCGGGTCGCTGCGGGACAAAGAACTGCCCGCAGCATTGGATAGTTTCAAAAAAGTAATTACACAGGAGTGTTTTATTATGATCAAGCGACACTAACGTTATCTGCCAAAGTAAGTAGGCCACACTGAAAGGAATGATTATACTAGAAGAGAAAATGATTTTTTGGGGCAAAAATCGTCTGAAATTTTTTGATCTTTGTCATGTTAATTTGCAATAAATAAATACAATTATGCAAAAATGGGCAATTTTTTGGGGGCAATTTTAAAAGAGCTAATATCCTCCGATTAATTGGATGGGTCTTAGTTAAAAGTTGTAAGTCCAACCAGAGATATCATCAGGGGTGCTGCAGGCAATTAATTTCTTGAAGAAAATATATCCATTTTAAATACAGTATATCTTTCTTCATCTATCTATGTCATAGATACAGGAGGAATACATGTACTGCATTTTGTATGCGTAGCTATTAGGGGTGTTAAAAAAAAATTGATTCTATATGCGGCCGAATCAATTTTTAAACATAAAATTTTAATGGAAATATTCAACAAAACATCTTAGGGTTAGGGTTCACACTTTAAGCATGGAAGAATGTTCTATTAATGTAACATGAAGCCTTAATATTTTATTTCAGTGCTGTTTAAACATGAAACAGACTGCAACCTGTTTGCTAAATGCAGTGGGCTCAGTTATAAGCCTGAATTTTCAGATAAATAAATACATTTTCATTAAAATCTTACAGTGTACATATAGAAGTTTACAGATTAGTATTTTCTAAATTTGAGTTTTAAAAAAATTGCAATAATCAATTTAGAGATTTGTATCGGAATTAATCGGTATCGAATCGACCTATGAATCGTGATACGGATCGAATCACCAGTAGCTATGATATACAAACATGTGAGTGGCTCTTTTTTGGCACTTTAGCCAAATTTGTACATGAATTCTTGATCATAGAGTTATTGACATGATGAAAATTAGGAATACAAATCGGAAAATCGGTTTTGATTTAAACGATGTGAGGGCATTGAATTAAATCAAATCGTTCCACTTTGAAATGTACCGTCCTTGAATCGTATCACACCCCATGTATCGGGATATGTATCGAATCGCCTTTTACTAGACAGATGCGCAAGTTGCAACCCTAATATATTTACAGTTCTGACAAGTCCGTTATATAGTAAAATTGACCCCCCCCCCAAAAAAAAAATATGGAATTGAATCCAATTGAATCATAATGCCACCGAATGCAATCGTTTCCGTTTACAATGTACATGCACATCACCAGTAGCAACTCTATACAAACATGTGAGGAGTTCTATTCGACACTTTTTGTCACTAGAAAATAGAATGCTTCTTGGCATTTACATGATGTACATTAGGAACGTTGCCATTCGACCAGCAGCGTTTGGTGTAGGAAGGCAACTAGTTGTCTGCTAGCCTCCAACCTTTAAATACAGAACAAAGACTGTTTGACCAGAGATCGGAAGAAGAAGAAGAAGGAGGAGGAGGAGGGAGGGAGGGAGGGGGCTGCGAGAGGCAGAGAGATAGAGAGAGAGAGAGAGTTGTTGCATCTTCACACAAACATGGTCTGTTCTCCCACTCTGCCATTCCGCCACCTGGACCGAGCTATGTGGGAGCGACACCAAACACGACCATTTTGTGTTTCACGCCGCGCTCCAAGACGATTCTGGCATGGCATCTGTGCGTCGCATCGTGGCTTCCTCGTTTTTTTTTTTGTTTTTTTTTGTGGGTACATTCTGTCAGCATGGTCCTGCTCGGGAACTGGACGTGGGCCTCCCGAGGCCGTGTAGGGACACCCGGATGACGGGGATTTATATAGGCCTGCAGTATATATCAGAAGTGGGAGTAAGTCACATATGCGCAAGGAAGTAAATAAGTAAATATATCAAGTCTTAAGATTCAGACGAAACATAACTCTAGTCGAGACAAATAAAAAGTGGTTTATTAAGTCGCTTACAGTAGTTGTGGAACTCTTCTTTGTTTGTGTCGACATGACTCTGTTACCTTGTTCCCATGGTGACCAAATCGAATTGTAATTATTAACATTCTATTTCAATTAATGATGTTGTGTAACACTATTTTCCTTATTGAATAACACTTTGTTAGTTTTTGGGGTTGGCTGGCACCAGCGTATTGTATAAAACAAACTTCCTCACACAGTATAAAAAAAATTAATTGGATGGGCTGTAAATTCGTAGAGCGCACGGTGTAAACTGTCACTGCAAAAACAAAAACCGTAATATAACAGAATTTTACTTTTAATTTTTTTCCCCCTGTATTTTAAAAATCTCACTTTAATTTACAAAAAATAAACTCTGATTTTAAATACAAATTTGTAATGTTAAATAACATGAAATCACTGTTACTGTAAAAACACACAATATTTGTGTTCTTTTACAACAAAAAAACTCCATTAGAAATACATACATTGATTGTTAAAATACGTTCACAAAATGTATCGTAATTTTAAATATTTCAAATATTTGTCTGTTATTTATTAGAATAAAATGTAAAATTCAACTTTAAAATCCTATAAAAAATGAAAAAAAAAGAAGATATTTACTGAGAAATTAGCAGTAAAAAACTCGTAATTTTAACATAATATCTTTGTGAATAGATGGTAGCATTCATTTTACTGTATTAACATTTATTTTGAAAGAACATCTAATGAGATGTACACTTTAAAATAAAATAAAAATAAAAATAATTTTTTTAAACTGTAATTTTCCAGCTGCTGGGGTGTCAGAAAATTAACTTTCTCTGTTATTGGCCATGTTTTGAAAGATTAATCACATTATTTTTGGTCATATGCTGTTATATTACATACAATCTTGTTAAAATTACAGTTAAAAACTCTACTTTAATTATGGAAAAAATCTGTTTTTACGAGAAGATTTTTCTGTTATTTCACAGTATTTTCTGCCGGAAAATTACCGTTTGTTTTAACGATTTATTTATTTTTTTACAGTGTGGTGCATCTTCATTTTCCTGCTGGGGCAAGTCTAGTTTACCGTGTTTGGGAATTTGGCAGACCACGCCGCGCGATTTGGTAAAAGTAGACTAGACCTATGAGCATGGTTTAATGCGAATTTGGTAAATTTGATCAATGTGCAAGCAGATTCTTCAGATTCTTAACAGTGTTTTTTTAATTCTATAATCTATCTCTCCATCTATCCATCTATCTATCGCTCCGGATTTCTTCTACTAGATTGGCGCATTGTAAAGAAAGAGCTTCTCCGCCATCTGGATGCTGGCCAGCTGACATTCCGCAGAGACAAATTGAGAGAGAGCGGCGCTCGGGCAGATTTATCAGGCCATTGGCTCGCCTTAGGAATTCTCTTGTAACATGGCACTCCTGTGAAAAGGGATGAGGGAATTAGTGTAAAACATACCCCCACCAGCGTGCCCACCACTCTCCCACCATTTTAAGATGTTCTATTACTTCCATATATCCCCTCCGCCCCTCCCCCGCCATGAAGGCACTTGATTTTATACCAGCGTGGATGGATGGAAGACGGATGGGTCCTTTGACAGCACTGAATATTCAAGAGGGGCTAGCGAGGGAAGATTGCTGTATTGTATTCCAGCTAACGTGCGTGGCGGAGTTCTATTAGGCACTTGAGTCCAATTTTGTCATGAGATCTGGACTCACGTGTCCTGATTTGGTGTGACACGGGAATCGAACTCATCGTTCCGCTTTAAAACCCCCGTAACGTAAAATAGTTTTTACGACACATAAGTAAAATGAGCCAAAATTTGGCTGACTGTTGGAAGTGTGATATCTAAGTCATTTCTGAATATTTTTTTTTACTTGCGACCAATCAAAATGTTCACTGGCATCAGACCTATCCATACATATATAGTTTTTATTTATTTGTTTAGTTTTGATGCCCTCTATGGACAATAAAAGCAATATTGTCCTACGAGCACAACTAACTATCATCTGTATATATATATATATATATATATATATATATATGACTTAAGTCTTTTTTTTTCTTCTCTACGTTTATTTGATGCCCCAGTGAAGGGATACATTGGGTAATCGCGGAAAATGCACTATAACACATCTGGTGTACAGTGCATCGAAAAACATGACAAATGATGATTTATAATGGGAGTCAATGGGCCATAATTTGGACATTTTTACACATGTGTGCTATAATTTTTTTCCCCCCACATATAATCACAATTATAACTTTGAACTTCAACATGTTTGGTAAATTCAGCTCACTCAGATTTTTTTCATACGCTTTATATTTGATATCAATATTAATAAAAAAGCAAATAGCCAAAAATTTGACAAATTCCTTACGAGGAATGTAACTAATCATATTGCAACCCATGCATCAAGATACCCCATGCACACATGTGGAAGGTTCTATTCAGCGCTTTGTCCAAATGTTGTCACTTATAGTGGTTACAGGCCCCTTTTTTCTTCCCCAAATGCACTTGCTTTTACAGTATATCAGCATGGTTGGATGTAAGACGGATGTGTCCAGGCTTCTTTTGATAGCCATGAATATTCAAGAGGGTCTGGCGAAGGAAGATTGCTCTACTGTATCCCGGCTGTTGAGTCACAGTTCTACTTGTGGTGAAAAGATGGAGGAGAGATACGCATGTGTGTGGGATTTGAAAAGAGCTGCTCCCGACTGTCTCTCGGCGAGTTATTGCTTTCGAGTGCGATGTTTGGACACAAAGAAGAAAAAAAAAACAGGAGAGAGAATTTCTGTAGCGTCTATCAGGGAAAAAATAAATACAAAATACGATGGAGTCTGATGACTTGGTGGAAGAGTGACAAAGGATGAAAACGCGGTTGCCGGGTTCTCTTTTGGTCATTTTGCCAGTTTTCCTGGCATTTGCATGATGTAGCCTGCAGTACGATGAAGTGTTGCAGCTATGCTATGCAAATGTGTGCAGGGGGTTCTATTCGGCACTTTGTCACAAAATTTCAATTTGGCGTGGCTCAAGTTGTGGAATTCGGATTCCATTTTCGTTTTAGGTTATTTATAGTACAAAAACAAAATAATTATGGCTGAAAACAAATGATTATTATGATAATAGATTAATCTGTCAATTATTTTGTCAATCAATGAATCGGATTTAAAAAACAGGTTTAAACGCCCATCTTTTAATTAAAAAAACAGGACACGATATCGCATATAAAAATGATGATTCAGCTTTACTGGTTTGGTCTGGAGCATGTCAGAAAATAGACAAAAATGTCGATAATTGTCATAAAGTAAAATTAAATATTTGAACTTTGATTAAACACAAAGATAATTAGTTGGCTTTCATGGTGGACTTCACAAATTGAATATTTATTTAGTGTTGAGAAGCTGAAATTTCGAGCATTTGGACAATTTTAAATTAAAAAAAGTATCTAAATTGCTTATCAAAAATAATTATTGATGAATTTGATAATTGGTTACTTGTCATTTAATTGATTGAAAGTTTGTCATAAAATCAGTTTGGGGATTTTTTTTTTTTTTATGTCATTTATATGTTGTCGAGGAGGAATACATATGTAGCTACGCTATATAAATGTGTGACCAGGTTCTATTCTGCGCTTTATCTAAAAGTTGCCAGGACTGGAATATAGGGTTTTGCTGGCATTTACGTGAAGTATATTAAAGGGATACTTGACTCATTGAGATGTTTTCAGCAGTAAAAAAAAGTTAACATTTTGTCCAGAATGAATTTGATAACTTCATTATTTTTTTATGTACAATTAAACATTTTAAAAATTAATTTTGCCACGTGCTGTCGACTGGATACGACATCACCTGTGCTGAGGAAGTAGGTAACGGACGACCAATCATGGCTCAGTTTGCTGACCAAACCCAGAAAACAGGTGAGCTATGATTGGTCGTTACCTACTTCCTCAGCACACAGGTGATGTCATCTTCAGTTGACAGCAAGTGGATTTTTTTTTTTTTTATGTATTAATTGTACAAGAAAAATAATGAAGTTATCAAATACATTCTGGACAAAATATTAATTTTTTACTGGTGAAAATGGGTCAAGTATCTCTTTAATAGTACACATGTTTACATACCATACAAATCTGTGATGAAATTCTATTTGGCGCATTAGCTCAAATCCATCATGAGAGTTTTCCTGGCATTTACATGATACTCGATACACATTGTAGCTATGATATAAATGTGTGTGCTGGTTCTATTCGGCACTTTAGCCAACTTTTGTCATGAAATCCTTCAGGACTTTATTGCACTCCTGCCGTTATGCTGATGTATTCTAATAGCTTTGCACACTGTCTGCTAAACACACTTGCCATTTAATGAGATCCAGTACAAGAGCCATATTAAAAATTCACCTTTAACGCAATGTTGGGACAAAGAAAAGTGCTCGAGATCTTCGCCGGCATTCTTCTCCACGCGGCGGTCTATGAATGTGAGAACATGTCCCCACCTCCGACCGGCCGGTGATCAATAGAGAAACATAACGGCCTTCACCTCCAAACTGTCTGGAGAACGCCGTCGTCTTCATCCGAGCAGACACCACACAGCCCATTAATTACTTGTATTAGCATCCATTTTGGGAAATAACGCTCGCCAGGGCTTTGCATGCGCGTCATCTGTCAGCGTCTAGAGGTTATCTGCCAAGTTGATGAACAGAGAGATTGGCTATGAAACACAAGGTGGGACAGTATGGCAATATGTTATAGTACGCCGGCGCAGCTCATCAGGAAAGAGAGGACGAGTGGCTTTGTTCCAAATGTCAGCATGCATATTTATGGAGGCGCTGGAGTGGCTTCTTGTATAAGCACCATTCACCATCTATCAAGCAAGGGAGGGGAAAAAAATCACGACAGCGTCATTCTGACAACTTGCTCGCAGTGAGTGACAAAGTGGAAAAACGTGTGGGGGTGGGAGGGTTCTGCTTGTATTTGGAGCGCTGGACAAATTTGGGGGTAAAGGGCATTTTTATGGCGACCCAGGAGAAAATGGTAAAATCCCCAAATTATCCGCCCCTGCTATTATTGAAAATCATAGGATTGGGTTTAAAATTTTGAATAATTTATATCAAATTGATTTTCCTTTTCAAGCCCGATATCAATTCCTAAAGCCATGAATCGATTATTTTAATATCTCTTTTTCCCATAAATTCTTAGGGAAATAGAATTTTATAAGGCCCGATTTTATTCTTAGTTTTCTTGAAATAACTGTTCACATGAATTGAAAAGTATTTTCTTACATTTATGAAAGATCTGATTGATTGTACTTTTAGACAATTCAGAATTATTGAATTAGAATTATGAAAATATTTTCATGTCATCCCTGCTGATGTCAGTTTTTGTGTAACACTCAAGTGATAACACGTGTTAAAATTTACTTTGGAACTTGATATTTGTTGAATTTTTATCAGGACTGCACAATAGCGGAAAATAATGTGATATGTGATATAGTTGCTGAATATAGCAATATCGATATTATTGCAATATTTAACATGTACCTAAAGAAATTACATTTTTATTATCTAAAGAAATAATTAATTTTTTCATGCAGCAAAATAAGCAAACTCAACACTTGGTTAATTAATTGTAATTACTTTTGGTTCAACTATTGCACATGCAATGGTGCACATTTTAGTTAGCGGCTGACTGTCAAATTCAGATAAAAGCATAAAATTCCATATGAAACTTATTGCATGTCTTTGCGATATGCATATTGCATGGGCCAATATCGCCCTAATTTTTCTCAAGTCCTTGACATTTAAGAAGAATTGACGTACCATAATTAATCGATAATGAATCGAATTTAAAAAATCTTATCAAACTGGACTCTTGTGAATCAAAATTGATTGAGGAACTTAGAATTGATACCCAGCTCTAGTAAATCATGCATTTATTCTTTTGTAAATGCCTGAAAAATCCTGTATTCCATGAAAAATTTTTGCTCAAATATTAAATCAACGTTTTGCAACAAAATACAGGTGGGACCTTTTCTCTCCTCTGCCCCCATTGAGATGTTACCACCGCCGAGTACAAGATGAGATGACGCAAAGGGAAGGTGGGGGGAAAAAAAAAGAGCAAGCTCCACCGAGCGCAAAAACCTCAGGAGGCTTGCGTCTGAGCCGTGTAACGCAGGCCGGACAGTCTGACTGTCTGCTTGCGACGATCCTCGGGGAGGGAACTCGGCTCCGGGGTGGCAGCCGAGCCGAGCCGAGCCGAGATGCTGGGACCCCCGGGGGAACGCGCGCCGGACGGAATTGTCGATGACACCTTTCGTTGGGAAGATATTGAGAAGAGAAGCTCGGTGGGTTTCTGCTGAATTTGCTGTCATTTTTTTTGACATCAATAAAAACACCCTAAGTACAATTCTTTCATCAAATCCGATTATGTGAGCCAACATATGCACAAAAGAAAATATTTTAAAATGGCATTCCGTTCTACATGTGCTACAAAGCATTCAAAAGTGAGCTTGAAACAGTTCCCAGAACTGTCTATGGTACCACCACATTTCCACAGGTTCCTGCAGAAAAAAAAAGGCACCAGTCCAAATCTCAAAACAGTGAAACAGCATAACAATGATCATCCCACACTAAACATAAGGAAATGAAGTCAGAAATAAAATTGACCCAGAAGGACATACATGACACCCCCCCCCCCTCCTCCCCGCATGGCCCCTTAAGGCCTGTCAGCCAATCATGAAAGGGAAGAGGTGCCATGCGTCATTGGCATGCCTTTAATCGGGAGTAAAGCCCAAGGGGAGGGTAGCATGTGGCACTACGGTTTGTACCCAGGCGGATCGCAACATATTACATAATCCAAAGCCATCATGCCTGTCAAAATTTGACATTGTTCTCCTTTTTTTGTTCTATAGAAACAGTAGACAAAAAAAGGTCAGTATGAAAACTCCATCTTTTTCAAATATTATTAAATTATTACCCCACTAATTAAAAATCGCCCAATGCAGATTAGGATAATTTGTACTATTCGTCATGAAATTACCTGGACAAGTCGTGCCAAATATGAGGACAAAACCTAATTGACTTACATTGGGAATGCATATTGGAGCTCTGCTATACAAACGTAGCAGTGTTCTATTCGGCACTTGAGCCAAATTTAGTCATGAATTGTGACTCGAATTTGCAGATTTGATGTGGCACTGGACTGGATTCAGAATCTACGATGCCGTATTAGGGCCAGGTAAATATATAATTTTTGTTTTCAGAAGGGGGGGGAGGGGGTAATATTCCGAGAAAAAAACTTGCAAATTTGCCACTTTATAAAGTTCTCACTTTATAAGGTGGCACATTTGCCACTTTTTAAAAATATTTATATTATATATAAATATATATATTTTTAGAGGGTGGGGGCAAATTGCGAGAAAAAAAACGAGAACAAAAATCGTAAATTTGCCACTTTATAAAGTAGCAAAGTTTGCAATTTTATAAATATATATATTATACAGTGTTGCCTAATTTTTTTGCTGGGGTTAGGTTAAAAAAAATACCCGCAATAAATGAAATCCGCGAAGTAGTTAGCTTTATGTTTTACATTTATTATGAATGTTTTAAGGCTCTAAAACCCCACACCACACAGTTTATACACATTTCTAATCGAGGCATTTACATTTTTATCACATTTCTCTCTTGTTTAAACATTCTCAATGTTCAAACCTTCATAAAAAATAAAAAAAAGGTACATTACTGTAAACATTTGTTTTAGGCTTCAGTAGAGTATGGAAGAAATGCCCCTAGTGTGAGTGCGCCCTCAAAAAAATCTGCAATATAGTGAGGCCGCGAAAAGTGAACCACGTTATAGCGAGGGAACACTGTATATAATTTTTTTTTTTAGAGGGTGGAGGCAAATTGCGGGGAAAAAAACGGGCAAATTTGGCACTTTACACTTTTTTGTGCGAGAAAAAAAATCGTAAATTTGCCACTATAAAGTGGCAAATTTGCAAAAAAAATTCTCGCAATATTGCCCCCACCCTCTAAAAATATATTTATATGTGGCACTAATACGCTGTTGTAAGAATTATACAAAAAAAAAAAAAAAAATCATCACAGACTGATCCAGCGTCTGTCCTGTCTCCTGGTATCTCTTCCACACTCTTTACACCAACAAAAGTTTGTAAGTCGGATTATACAAAAACGAGAGATTTTGTTTTGATTCCAGTTTTGTCGCTAGGCTAGGCTAGGTACATTACATTAGGTTGGGGCCACTTCCCCTGGTGTACTGGCCTGTCTCCTGATATCTATTCCACACTCTTTGACACCACCAACTGTACAAAAACGAGTGATTGTGTCTTGTTTTGCAATTGGTTGGTCTTGCCAGCTCCTCTTGTGTGCTACAAGCCTGTTCCCTGAGATCTCTTACGCACTCTCGATGCCACCAATCAACAACAGCTTGTAAGTAGGTTTGTATGACAGGTTAGGCATTATTTTGGGAAACACAGCAAAACTTAAAGTTTTTAATTTCCTATCTTGGAGATTTCCAAGCTATTACTACACAGTTAAGAGATTCTATAGATGCGAGCGCTGGGTCTCTGTCAATCCACACATCTGTTTTTATATGAAAAGACCCCCAAGCTTTTCCATTATCCTCTCCATATCAAACTTGACCTCCAGAGAAAACCTGGTCTCGGAGGGGTCATGGCGGTCCAGACGATCGCCTCATCTTGCGCCGACGCCAACCCCCACCTGTGGACTGCTTATTGCTTTAGGATACAAGGCCCCCCCCCCCCCCCCCCCCTACACAACACTCCTATTTCCCCATTTCTCACCTACAATAGCATCTCCGGTCGGCATAATCTTTCTATTTCACGAGGCGCTTTCTCGGGGTTAGGGGGCTTGAAGATGGAGCAAGGATTTGTCACACAATTGATAGTTGCTGTGGCGCTTTCTGGTCAGCAACGCTTATCAGAGGTGGCGAGCGACAGTACAAAATGTGTGTGTGTGTGTGTGTGTTTTTTATCATTACAAAGCCTGTACAATCTTGCATCACTACATGTAAAACACTGCAAAATGACACAGGTTTGAAAGGACCATTTTGAAAGCTAATGAATCACTTTTAGTATTTTTTATTTTTTTTACTGGACTGTGATCAGTTCATTCAAGCCATTTGCAACACTTTAGATTGATCAATAATTCGTAAAAATTACACCCACACGTGTGGATTAACCTTGATGTATAGATTATTGGAAGATATAAAATTTTAAATACAAGACATTTTGAGCCCTTTATTTCACGAGTATAATATTTTATTCCCCAATAAAACCCTGACGTATATGATTTGACACATGCAGTGCATGGATAATCCCTTAGAGGGCAGTATCACCCATCTGATGGCTTTTCCAGCAACCTTGCAAGATCGCCTCAATTGAGAAAGGAGAGACACCTATACTTATTAACAGTGGGTAACGTTCTTTCAGATTTTTTGAAATACTAATATGTTTGATATATCAGTTGATTATGATATTTTTGACAGTTATAAATGTACGAATTTAAAGCATTGTGACCGGATGTATCAAAAGTCATATATATGGGGAAGTTGATTTTCAAAATTGTTTTGTTTGTTCAAAAGGATCAACAAATATTTACAAAAAACAGCATTTTTTCTCATATATTTCATGGTTCAGGCTTTATGGGGTTAAATTTGACAAAATGTGACTTACGAGGTTTCAGCCTAACACCAGCGATATTGAGCTAAATTTGTATATGAAACACACTATAATTCTGTTTCAATGTTAAAAAAAATATAAATAAAAAATCACAACTACTATGTAGTGACTATAACATATTTTACAAAGCCCTCTGTATAATAATACCCTCATTGATTTGGTTTAATTGATTAATCACCCTGCTCCAATAGTCATTTTTTTGTCTGCTAGCATTGATTCTTCGCCGCCATTGCTTAGGAAAATACAGTATGCAGTACACACTAGTGACCATAACACGAATATCTTTAGAGGTCATTTTTGATGGATCTGTTTGTTCTTTTTCCAAAATATCAGGGAAAGCTGCAGTGAAGGGACCCATGAGAGGGATAAAAACACATTGAATATTCATTAACCGGTACCAAGGTGTATACATGGCTCTCAACCATTGCTGTTTATGACTTAAGGACTTGTAGTAGTGACCCAAGTTGAACGCAGCGGCAGATAGCGAATTAACCTCTCGCCTCGGCGGCCTAGCCGTGCCCTACTAACAAGCAACCTGTCTACATACACCCTTCTCTCTCTCTCTCTAGTCTCTCTCTGTGTTTTAACACATAGCGTACTCGCACGTCCGTCCTCCTGTATCTTTTCGCCTTATTTCCTTCCTGTGACATCGTTTTTCATGTAGCACCCAAGCTGTGCGCCATTTGGGTCACGCACCCTGGCCGACCACGGCGTTATCAGATGTGAAACCGTCTCTTAACCTTCGCCCGGCAGCCTGGACAGTGCAGCAATAACAATGACAGTTAAGAAAAAAAAAAAATTCAAGGTGCTTAAAGGAGACATGTTATGCCATTGTTTTCACAATTTAGAACAGTCTCCAGCATCTTAACTTGCTGATAACATTTATTGTTCTTTGTACCATAGTATGTTCAAGGTTACTTTTGTTTATGACTTGTGTTTTTTATGTTTTGGATGGAAGATCATTCGTATGCTGTTTTACGCTTTCACGGTTTTGAGATTCCTCAATGATCCTTCATGGACCAACAGGTGCGTGTTTTTGCAGCAACCTGTGCAACACGGACAGTTCTTGGGACCGGTTCAAATTATACCATGAACACCGTCCACACTGTCCCATAAAAATTACAATTATACATTAGATAGATAGATGTGATATACAGTACATTGTATTTGCATAATAATTTTTTTTATTGCACATTGAAAACCATAATTGAAAAAATGACTACAAATGTAGAGGAATAATTGTATATGATAAAGTTTTTACTTAAATGTGATAGGATTTTTTTTCAATACACGTCGTTTACAAAATAATCTTGAATTTAGGGAAAATAATGAAATGTGAGGAATAGAATAGAATGCGTTTTCCTTCTTTTTGTCCCCGCTCGTACGCCGTACCATACTCATATCTGATTGGTCGGGCGTTCCGTGCTACATTCGCATCGTCTGGACAACGTTTAAAAGGTACTGCAGGACTTTTTCGCCAACTTTGTACTCAGCTGGCACTTAATACAAACGAATGTATGCGCCGTGCAGTGTCGTTCATGCGTTTTACTAGTAAACCAATGAACCTCGCTTTAAGTCTTGTAGTTGTACTCTATTCGATTAGCTGGTTAGCCGCAAATTAGCAAGCAAGCACAGTCCACAGGCATTGAATTTTACCCATTGTGTCTATTAGCACATAAATGATAATGTATGCACCGTTGAATGAACGCGGTATAGCAAGTTATGGCTAACACGTTTAGCTTTCGAAGAAGCTGGCATTTGTGTCTGGCAAGTGTAGCGGCCTCTTTTGTTAGCCTAGTAGCGGCTAACGGAAGAAGCAGCTAACGTGGCTAACCGAGAAAAGAAACCGAGCCCTGGTTAGCAAAAGTACTGGACAGTAAAGTAGCTTGTTTTAATAAAAATGTAATATCTTCATTCTGTTTTAAAGAATGTATTCGTCAATAATTTAATTGTAATAATTTGACCAATTAGTTTGAGTGAATACATAAAATGCAAAAGTAGTAACATGTTTTATTAGGTGAATTCGTCATTCAATTATTTAGAATTAAAGTGATACAAGATGTAATTATTAGTCTACAAATTACAATTGAAATACATTTTAAACAAATATTTTAGTTGTATTATTTGAATAATTTAATCTCTGGTTCTTTTTCTTCTTACTTTTTACAGTCAACCACCTAAATGAATGCTTTGTTCTCCAAGTGCCACCACGTTTTTACAAAAAATAAACAAAAATGGTGCACATGTGGTTTTAGAAATACATATTTAATATATATTTTTAAGCCATTTAAGGGTTAGAGGTTTATTAAATAACTCAACTTCTCACTTCACTTTCTTGGCATCATCAGTTAACCGGATGTTTTCCTCTGTTTTAATATTGTATTTCACATTTTAAATGTATTTTATTACCATTTGCGTACTTGTGCCACACTTTGAGAATCACTTGATTAACTAACCAATTATTTAATCATTTCAATTTACATACAGATTAAATATTGTATTTATGAAATAAATAATTCTAATCAACCCATAGTTTGTCTTCACCCGATTTAAGGCAACCCTTTCTCCTCATAGCTTCCTAACTCTGAACCAAGATGAGTCTCCGAAAGCAGACCCCCAGTGACTTCCTGAAGCAGATCATCGGCAGGCCGGTGGTGGTCAAGCTGAACTCGGGCGTCGATTACCGAGGTAACCTAAACTGTTC
Source organism: Leptonotus elevatus (assembly GCF_054856555.1). Lineage (NCBI taxonomy): Eukaryota > Metazoa > Chordata > Actinopteri > Syngnathiformes > Syngnathidae > Leptonotus > Leptonotus elevatus. Next base: position 4,986,535 of record NC_141246.1, on the reverse strand, counting down.
AACTTCCGTCACTGACTGCTTTTGATAAGTTGTGAACTAAATACATAAATAACTGTCATCCGTGCATACAGGTGTCCTGGCCTGCCTGGATGGTTACATGAACATCGCCATAGAGCAGACAGAGGAATATGTCAACGGGCAGCTCAAGAACAAATACGGTGATGCCTTTCTAAGAGGAAACAATGGTAAGAGACTCATTCTGTACCTATTTTTTTTCTCCTAGCAACATAACTGTTTGTTTGTTTTTTTGCATTAAAAACAACACAACGGGAATATATAAACTATAATTCAAGTAAATTGCATTATGAATAAACTACCTTTAAACGCACCATTTTTTGAGCATCTTATAGCTTGTACTGGATCATTTCATGCAAATTAATGCATCAAAGGACCACCAAAAAGGAAGTTGTGTAGCCAAGATGTTGCGCAATTAAACCCACAAACTCAACTGTATGTATGTTTGATTTCTCCACAGTTCTTTACATCAGCACACAGAAGAGGAAAGTCTAGTGATGCTCTTTTTTGGGGGGGGGGGGGGGGGCATTTTGGTTTGTTTCTTGTGGATGCTATGTTTGTTTGACGGCAATGCTTTGTAAATGTTGAGTTGTGATTAAATCCTGAGTTTTGAGTTATATCTTGAGTTTGGAATCTTGTTTTTATTATTGTTGGCTTTAGGAATTACCTTTAACAGCACAGGCAATATTTTAAGTAACGTTTAAACATTCTTGAAGGGGAACATTATGGAAAAGTGGCTTGAATTGCTTGCATACAAATAATAATGGGCCAGACTGATATGGATTTTTTTTAATGTTCAGTCCAATATTTGGCAAAATAAAATTCCGATAACCAATTAATCATCTGATTAATTTTAAAAAATCTAAAATGAATACAAAGCTTAATTTTTGGTTCCTTTAAGTTTACAACAATAAATGTATGAATTACAGGTAGAACATTAAAAAGAAAAATCTGGGGAAAAATCTTTTTTAGGGTGAATGTTTGTACGTCATAGTCTTACTTTAATTTCTTAAACAAAAAACAGTAAATTGCCAAAAAAGAAAGAAAAAAAGACCGGTTTTAAATAGTATTTTTTTGGGTGGTGCTCGTTGGTGTAAAAAGTTCAAGAACCACTTCCTTAGATGAAACGCCTTAATATCCCGTTGCCGGTGGCAACCTAATGAAGCAATCACTCAGTTCATCCCTGAAGCAAGCAATAAAAAGACTGACTACTGTTTTAACCACAAGGCTTCAGAGAAGGGATTAGAAGTTAATAATATTGTACTAATTGCTCTCAATGGCAGAAACTCATTATGGGATGACCTTTTGTATGGGGGGGGGGGGTCGAAAAGATATAACGAATAAGAACAAATAGGAGAGCTAAGCTAGCAGTCGCGTAGTCACATGCCTGTTCTATAGTGCCACATAGTGCGGCAGAAATCCGTCACTTAGACGGCCATTCAAAAATCCATTACTGCTTATAGTGCAATAGGAGCATGACTGCGGGACACATATAACATGTCAACTTCCACAAGCACTCATGTCGTGGCCAGGGTCAGTTGTTTACTCAACTGCAGAGAGGAGTGAGCATCTATTAAGCTGTGTTGATAGTGGACCCCGTGAACATCCACAAATAATTGATGCTTGTTCATAATTGACACAATTAGCAGGGGCGAATTGGTGAATTCACAAATGCCACACCGCGAATATGGGGGTACATCTGATTTCCCCCCCCCCCCCCCCCCCCCCAACGGTCAAGGGAATCTACAACAATCTCAATGATCTCATAAAAATCTGATCAATTAGTGTCAGTCCACTGAAGTCAAATAAACAACTCACTCAAAATAGACGCCCAGCCAACATTGTTAACAACATGGACATGAAAGGTTTAAAAGCTGAATACGTTTGAACTCGGTCGCTAACCAAAACAGCAGCACCGATTGAGTAAAGTGAGCTAATTTACAACGTGAGATGACACTAGTATTTACATGCTTCAGTGGGTGCTACTGTTTTGGTTAGCGACCGAGTGATAATAAATTGTCGTCCACAAAAATTACGCACCTTTCCTCAAATGACACTTTTTTTGCTTCACATCAGGAGAAACAAAAGAGGGATTGAACGTGGAACATCCATTTGAGCTCCTTTGCTAACCAAAACAGCAGCACCGATTGAGTAAAGTGAGCTCATTTACAACGTGAGATGACACTAGTATTTACATGCTTCAGTGGGTGCTACTGTTTTGGTTAGCAAAGGAGCTCAAATGGATGTTCCACGTTCAATCCCTCTTTTGTTTCTCCTCATGTGAAGCGAAAAAGTGTCATATTTGAGGAAAGGTGCATAATTTTTGTGGACGACAATTTATTGAGATAACACCATGCTGTATATTTGCGGTCGTTTTGTAGCACGGCCTAATTCATCTAAGACCTCTTTTATGTGATTCATTAGGTTGCACATGTTTTTTTTTTCCCCCCTTTATGTTTTTTTTCCTCCTTTTACAACCTGTACATGCGTACACTGGCCTCTTGGTAGGAGACAAAAGGCTGCCAAGGTCAGCAGGCTCAGCTTGACAACGAAGGACACATTATTGATCAAAACGTGCGGAGCTACAGCTGTAAAGAAAAAGTGCGGGGATAGAGGGGGGGAGGGAAGGGGGCTATACAGGAAGATGTAGGCATTGACTAATTGTGTACACACACACGCGCGCACACACACACACACACACACACACACACACACACACACACACACACACACACACACACGCACACACACACACACACACACACACACACACACACACACACACACACACACACACACACAGAAATGCATTGTGCAGTACACCGAGAGCCATAATGGCGCCCGGTGATAGTATGAAGCAAATATTTACACACTGGAGCTATAGCCGAGTGTGACCCCGCGGTGAACCCTTTTAATTAAAACATTGCGCGCACGTGATATGACATCATGTGGCAAAAAAAAAAAGACAAGCAACCATGCTTTACCACTTGTGTGCGTATATTGAACTTTATATGCAAATTTTGGTATTCTATGTGTCTTTAGAAAAATTAATACATTATTTTTACTAGTAGTTGGCAGTGGCAACATTGGGAAATATTGTATTTTATAATATTTAGGTTCCATCATTAGTTATCCATTTACTAGTGCTATAGCATAGTCTAGCTAACTATCTATCTGTGACAGTGTCAATCAAAAGTGAGCATAATTATGTTTGTGCTGGATGTCATTGGATTGTGTCCCTAATGTTTTCAGCCACTGCACAAAGGTGATCGATGGCGGCGAGAGGACAAAGGAGAGTGGTGTTAAGGTGGCCACTTTTGAAATTTGTGAGGGAAACGCAATGAAGGGGAGTCAAGGGTGACAGTACCACCATCTGTCCAAACCGCAGTACTACACCAAATAACGTGTGACTCAACGCAATCAGTGCTCGATGTCTGTTGCAAACCAAAACGGCAGCACCGAGTGAAGTATGTAAACAGTCTGTGTGGGGTTAACAGCAGCTGCAAATGAGTTATCTACGAGGTATTAAAGATGATTTTTAAAGTAATGTGGAGATTTAAAGTTCCCAAATTCAGAGTCACGTACCTTCCTACATCATCTCATTAAAACCATTTACAACTTCAAAATGTTCAGCTAATTCAAGAGATCTCGGGAACTATTTTCCCCACATCCTAATAATTTCAGTATTCTTTATTTTACAAGCCAAAATTCCCAAAATGAATGCAGAATTTTTTCTTCTTCCCATGTTTCAATTACTCCAGCTTATTCCAGTCTTCCAAGACAAAATTACCCCAAATAATGCAGTAATGTATAAATAATAATAAAATAATGTGCCCTGCGATTGGCTGGCAACCAGTACAGGGTGTACCCCGCCTACTGCCCGAAGCCAGCTGGGATAGGCTCCAGCAACCCCGTGACCCTTGTGAGGACAAGCGGTACAGAAAATGGATGGATGGATGGATGGTTATTTATTTATTTATTTTAAACTATTTCTGCACATTTCTCAACAGTTTAAAACCATTCCAACTTTAAAATGTTATAATAATTTACACTTCACATTTTCACATTAAAATTAAAGTGGAAGTCAACTTTAAACATTTCTTAACAATATGTTATATTTGACCTCACTAGTTTAAACATGACATTCTGATTAATATTACATTTGTGGAATATGAGTTATGCAGCAAGATCCAGCCGTTTTTACCCATCTCAGGGGGCGGCCATTTTGCCACTTGCAGTCAATTGAAGATAACATCAATGTTGCCTAGGCAACGACCAATCACAGCTCACCTGTTTTCTGAAGCTGCGCTGTGATTGGTTGTTAACAGAGACCTGAGCAACATTGATGTCATCTTCAGTCGACAGCAAGTGGCAAAATGGCCGCCCCCTTAGATGGATAAAAATGGCTGGATTTTGCTGCTTAAATATTCCGCTAACACATATGAACCAGAATACCGTATTCTACCATATTATTAAAAAAAAAAGAAAGAAAAGTTTTTGTGTTGTGTTTTGTCCATTTAAAACATTCCATTTTCAAAATGTTCCACATTTACTTTCCATATTCATGTTACTATTTGCTAGCCTAGCTACTGTTAGCATGTTAGCTTTTGAGCAATTCTCATTTGAATTTGTACAACCAACAAATTGCTTGTGTTTGTTGTGATTTTAATTGCGTGTGATAGCCTGAGCGTGTTCTTTATTTAGCCCGGAGGAAGGTCGACCTTCAGCAAAAATGCAACCTTCGCCCTTCTTAACGCGGGAGGGAGCTCGGCCCGCCACGCGTGCCAGCTTCCCCCGTGCCGCCTTGGCCATGCTCGCGGAGACGCAATGCAGATGGCGAGGGTCGGAGGGTGCGTGACCCGCGGGCGGCCTTCGGGGGGGCCCGAGAACAAACTATCCTAACCCTCGCTGCGCCTTCATATGTTGTTGGCTGGTTAGCACGAGGCGGGGCGGGACAAACAGGCAGGAGAACAACTGTTCCGTGCTCCCTGTGTGTTTCATAACAAATGGTCACAATAGAGAAACATTGTACAAACGTTTAGTCGGATATTGTACCGACATTTAGTATAAAAAGGTTTTGTAGAAATGTCAGAAAGCTGTGATAACAACATGAAACATGTTTATTTTCCATTGCCTCCCTATCAGGAGTAAATAATTGGACTTTATTTCAGTTTTATTGAGCACTTGTCCTGATTGTATTGCATGACGGGAGTGCTATAATGCTACCTAAAATCAATGTTTAAACTTGGGCCCGACCGGTTAATCGGCCGATTATTGCCCTTCCAACAACTGCCAAAACAATCGGCCAATTGGGCCAAATGGCAGATTATGATTATGTGAACGTACCATTTTGCTTGCGTGTCATGATTAGCAACTAGCAAGTGTGTAGCGTATGTTATTCTGTTGTCCCCCGAGTGACCTTTAAGCTGTTTAATGACATCCCAGTTGGAGTTAACTGTAAAACTATACACAACAATAAGAATAACACCCACTATATATTTAAATAGAAAACATGCTTTTTTTATTTTTTATTTTTATTTTTTAAACATCACTAGCCTAGCGCTAATGCTGAAAGCGGAGGGAGGATCCCATTCAAATGCTAACCAGAAGTTAGCATCAACTTCGGGAGTGTTTTTCCTTCAAATAACAAATCCACACACAAATGGTGTGGGAACACATACCCACAGGTAAGATAACACGACACAAAGGCGCAATTTTTTCCCAATGAGTAAAAAATTTGTTATTGTAATAAGAGTTTAATCGTAACTTTCTTCTGTACTCACATTAAGTGTGTACACCATGGATGCACTGCACCATACTGCCCCCTAGAGGCCAAAACGCACAGGAACAGTCAGTATTTGTTCTTACTGTTTTTTCAGTTGCTGTTATTTGGGTATATTCTATTCTTATTTCACGTTCTTATTTTTATTTTGTCTTTGTCCTTTCGAGTTATATTTATTTAATAAAGGATTTAAAGCATTTATTTTCTCAAAATTCAAGGATGCAAACATCAACATTAATCGGTAATCGGCATTTTTTTTCCTGCCAAAAATCAGTATCGGCATCGGCCTAGAAAAATGCATATCGGTCGGGCCCTCGTTTTAACAGGGCTTTTTTTCTTCTTCTTTTTTTGTGCTTGCTAATGGCTACTTGTGCTCTCATCCAGGTTGGCCTGCAATCTGTTTGAAACACAAACTAGGCCAGCACTCAAGCAATTAGCCTCCATTACTCTGGCACACCAATTGCCAATTTTTCTGCGGTGCGAGGTAATCCGCGGCGCGTCTGTTAAGCACCCAAAACTAATATGTTTATACGGTGAAGAAAAAAAGAATAATTTGTTGTGGTTTTTAGTGCCAGACTAAATGGCGCAAGTGGCTGCTGTGTCACTGTGCATGAAATGTAGAGGAAGTAGAAATTGTGTGCATCATAATAGAAATACACTAAAGCTGTCAAAATTAATCGGCAAGCAATCGAATATCAAATTAAATAATCGAGCAATCATTTGGAGGCATTTTTATTTTTTTTAAATTGCCCAAATCCTCTGATTTCAGCATATCAACAGTAATTGTTCACTGACTACTACTTCTGTAGTCCTTAATAAAAGAGTGTTTAATCAAAATAAGACTTTTGAAAACATCTCTTTTTACTTTGGGAAACAATGATCGAACCGGTAACATAGTACAACATCAATCTCCCCCTTTTTTAAATCACTATACAAATACGAAGTACGAAATAACCACCAATCACTGGTTAATAAACAGTAATCAAGTAAAAAATGATTTTGTAATACACTTTTATGCTAAATTAGATGAATCCGATTAGTCGATTGAATAATCGATAGATTAATCGATTCTAAAAAAAATATTCGATAGTCACAGCACCACAATACACCACGCAAGAAAAGTTCACACACTGGTGAAAATCGGAGCTATAGAGGCCATATACCACAGGTGTCAAACTCAAGGTCTGGGGGACTCGGTCTGGACTGCCGCGTCATTTTATGTGGCCCGCAACAGCAAATCATCTTCATGTTTCTTGCTTAATAAGCACAATTGCAAATTGTCTGCACTTTTAATTCACTCCCAGTCATTTTCACTGAAGCAACCCCCTTCACTCCGGGCTGTTTTACTGGATATTGGCTGATTTTTGCAAGGCCCACAGAATATTGTGTTCTGTTGCTGTTAAAACATGGAACCTACCAAAAGAAAAATTTGAGTCTTTTCTTTCATCGGGATTAAAAGTACATTTGTATCTGTTTCCGTTTTGCAGCAATTAGCATTAGAATACAGCTAAATGTCATCATTATTCAAAAAACTGTTGAAAACGCTGGGGAAAAGAGCTTGTCTTATACTCTGCTGCCACCCGCTGACCGTTTCTTCTAATAACTACCATTGCTTTAAGTGACCTATTCAGGTCTGAGACTGTATCAAAGCCTTCTGTATGCTCTAGCATAAAAAAAACACACATAAAAAAACGTATAAATACATTTTTGGGACCATGGGAATATCTAAAATTGTTGAACATTTTGATGTTTCAACTTAAGATCCAGCATTTCATTCTCATTTGTTGTATTTGTCAACTTGACAGTAAGTAAACTTCAACGAGGAGTACCAAATAAACGGTTTGAGACTTCTCATTTGTAGAAATGTGTGAATCTTCTTTATATGAAATAAGTTGTTTTGTATGGTCTCTCTAGTTAATGGGATTTCACCCATCCTGGGCTCCGGAACGTAACCTCCATGATAAATGGGGCTTTGCTGTACTGTACCATATTAAAGTGACTACTGGACAAAACACCGGATGATTCACAAGGTCAGACTGGAGACTTACAACCGCATACGTGTACCGACTGGATGTGGGCCAATGTGTGTGTGTGTGGCATCATGTATTATGACCATTTGTGTGTGACAATATATTAGGATGCAAACAGCCTGTTAAATTCAATGACACACACGCGCACGCGCACACTACCCCTCCCCCTCCGAGTGTGTTACTTTGACACTTTTAACAAGCGGCACACGGGAGAGTGCAGAGAAAGTGCTCTCCAGGTGACATACGCACACACACTTCACACAATGAGTTTCTTATTTATTTATTTATTTTGGGGGCGGTAAAAGACACTTTTGGGGGTGGGTATTGACATTTGAAGGCTTTTATGTTTACATGCACCGTTCAATGTCATATTTTATGTAGTTATGATATGACGGCATCATACATATTTTTGTAGCTAGTATTATTATTCAATGTTTTTTTAAACACACGTGTTCTTATGTCAGGACAGTCCGGTTTTTATTTTTATATTTTTCGGTCCACATACATTTTTAGTAACGACAATGAGGATTATCATAATTTTTTAGACACATAGCACTCTCATCTTATATTTATTTATCTAATTAATATTGTTTCAAGGGCTACATGAACTTTTTCGTCATTATTTTTGCAAAAGTTTTTAGACACTTTCATTTAGTATTTTGCCTCATTTTTAGAGCTAAATATTGTCATCATTTCTATAGTTATTATTATTACTGTATTACTATTACCATTAACAATATAATAATAATATTAATAATAATAGTGCTCTTAAGCCAGATCTAATATTTTATTTACTTAGTCCCTGTTTTCTACCAATATTTTAAAAATACATTTTGAATAATTAATTATATATATTTTTCACTATTTTACCACATATGTGTAACCATGACAAAACAAACTCACTTTTGTTTTTACATGCACATAATTATTTTGTTTGTTAAAACCTCTGTAATGTTCTCTACATTTTCAACACCGACCCTCTTGCGCCATCTAGCGGCCAACGTTGTGCGTTGCAACACTTCCTTCCCATCCACATCCTTTAGAAGTGAGGCCTCTTGAATCCTCCTGCTACTTGACCTGGATTTGTTCCATTTTGCACATTGTCACCAAACAGCAACGAGACACCCGGAGATGCCAAATTCCCGTCAGCGCCTCCCCGCAGCTATTCCCATCCAGCCACCATCCAGACCCCGAAAATAATAATAATAATAAAAAGCGGGTCCCCTTTTTATGAGACGGGCTCGTTTGAAGCTGCTGGGAAATGAAAAATTTAAAAGACCTGGCTGCTTCAATGCCTCTGCCATGAATAATTAAGAAATGCGCATTCCCCGATAATGGAGAAGGGGGATTTTAAAACGTGAGGATGTAAATTCATTGAGGAGGCACGTATATTTATCTGCGTGGCCATGTGTGTTAGGTTGCTTGTCTGAAGACTGTAAAACAATCACCACCAGTTTGTCTCCGTGTTAAACTTATCGAGGATGAAAACGCAAGAACGATTTTTTATTCAAATAAATTGAAACGGGACAGAGGAATTTTAGTTACTCAACCGTAGGGAGATCCATTTTTTGGTCGTGGAATTTTTGTAGCCAATTTGCCGTTTTTGTACTCAAAAGTATTACTTGAGGCATCTTGGCGTCAAGGAACTACGTTGAAGTGAATTGAGAGTTTCATTGAGACAAAAAAAGACAAAAATAGCCTCTTGCCGCCATCTATAAGCCATTCCAATCGTCGCTATAAGTTCCGCATGCTCGCTGTGTAAATGATGAAGATATAGCACGTGACGTGGTGCCGTCCCCACACGCACACTCTACTGGGCCACATAAAAATCCTCTTTAAGGATGAGTTCTGGCCGGCCGGCTTTATTCGCCTTCCCCTCGCGCACTCGTGAATCACGAGTCTTCGTAGTGACTCACCAACGTCTCTGCTCCTCAACTGTAAAGTCCGCCGACAGCTTTACGAGCATTTCGTTGTGTGTTTGCGTGCGTGTGTGAGCTTCTGGGGCCCGAAGAGAAGCGAAAGCTCAGGAGTTTTAAATCAGGACAATGTGCTTTTTGTGTCGCTGCGCTGATGCTCTGACCACATTTTTCCTCTTCTGTGTCCTTCTCTACTTTGCCTTCTTAAGTGTCCCGCCATGTACAACTTTGCGCTCGACTTATTAGGGCTGAACAATTATTCAAATTAATATGTAACCATTACCAATAAGAGCAAATCTGATATTGTTTTTTTGGAATATGGAAGAATTTATTGCTTCTGTTTGATTATTTTTCAAATTGTGCTGCCCTACTAGTTACTCTCCTCCTTCCACGTCTCATCTCTCCTCATGTACCCTTTCCTCCATCTTTTTTTAACATGCCCCTTTTTCCTTACGCTCCTCTTTAATCCCTTCTTTTGTGACACTCCTTCCTTCCTTCCATCTTCCTGTAATCTTCCTTCTCATATCTCTTCTTTATGTCCCTAAATTACCTCATTTTCCTACAATCCCTCCTGATCCTCATACAGTCGTGCTAAAAGATATTAGTGACCTGACTCCCATATGAACTTACTGTCACTAAACACAAAACAAAAACGGAAACTTAAAAGCGAATTTAAAAACAGCCTAGCTTTGCCAAGTCCGCTTAGCTTAATGCTAACAAACAATGCAAAACCCTATTGACATGCTAACGTTAGCATCGCTAGTCACGGTTTTAGAACCAACGCCTACCTAGACACAAACATAGCAACACGTTCAGACAGATAATATAATAATTCTCACAGGCACATGTTATTTATCCTTTATGAAAAAAAAAAGACTAATATTACAGTTTCTGACTGAGTCACTTACATTTGTAGAAGCAGCCAGGCTCTTCTTCATTTGTGTCTGCATGTGTCTGTGTACAGTATTATACTGCCACCTGGTGGCCAACGAGGACACCACAATAAAGTTACAAAGTATTACCCCAAGTAAATTAATATTGAGTGAGATTTTTACTTTCCTTACACCTTTCCTCACTCCTTAACCATCTCTCTCTTTATATCCTTCCTCTCCCCTTTCCCTTACACCTGTCTTTGCATCCTTCCTTTTCTTTTTTTCTTCTTCACATGCCCCTTCTTTCCTTAACCTCCTTCTGGTTCAACCGTATCCTCCCCCTTTTCACTTTTTCTCTCTCCACACCCTCCTTTACGTCCCTCTTTTCTCCATTCCTTTACATCATTCCTCTCCCACATTTCTTATTTATCCCCCTTTTCCTCGCACCTCCTTCTCTTGCTTTCTGACCCCCCTTTCTCTTTACCTCCTGTGACTGTCTCCTTGTATGGTTGCTCAGTCCTCTTTTGGATTGCTCTTATCTTATCCTCTTTGGCGTTCTTTCTCTGTCTATCTATCTATCGCTCCTCCTTCTCCTAGTCGCCCTCTGTCACTCTCACAGTCCCAAAATAAAACGGCAGCCCCCCCCCCCCCCCCCAAGTGCTCGATCAAGGCCAGGCGAGTTGGCAGCCCTCCTGGCAATGTTTACTCTGCAGCGCCCCCTGCCTCTAAATGAGCATATCTGCAACTACGCTAAGACAATGAAGCTCAGCCCCCCCCCCCCAGTTATAACATTATAAGAATATTATAATATTAAAAGCATATATCAATTATATCTGCACATTTTAATGTCATAATATCAACATTGGAAAAGAGTGTTTAAATGTTTCTGATCAACACTGCCTGCTGAGTTCGTAAGAAATTATTTCCGTGTCCATTATTTCCAAGAGGGGAAAACAATTGAGTTGAACTTTCAGCTCGTGTGCCCGCACTCTGATGAATAATGGCTTCATTTTCTCAAAATACAATAAACACACCGCCATGTCAAGTAAAGTGAGGGCCCAGAGCCTTTTTGCCACCCGCCCCTGACTCAATCTCTCGACACGTATCGCTGCATCAATCACAAATCACTGATCGCCCCGCAATAGCAAATTATTTTCCCCTTTAACTGCCACAAAGACATGTTTTTACATATGTTTTTTTTTTGTAGGGCTGTGATGAATGGAGTGGAGTGCGTTTGGGCACCACTAGGGGTCAGGCTGATACCAAATATCATCAAATACTGCAGCACTTCAATGTGCACTGTGACAGAAAATATCTCCATTAAAGCTCACAATATTTTTATAATTTAGTATAATAATATATTAGGAAGCAACAATAAAATGTTGTTTTAAAGATTGGAGAAGTAAGTAAATCGTTTTGCAGTCCATAAAAGTGCAGTGTGAAATAGATACATAATCAGTACAATTATCATTACAGTCGTTGTGTTTAGATTTGTTATTCTTTTTTCAACAAAAAGCAACAATATTTAATTTGTTTAAAAAATAAAACTTTTTCATTATTACAAAGGTCATTGTAAGTAAAGAAATCTTCTCCAAACATCTTTTTAACTACATTTTAGCCCAAAATATTTCTCAGATGTTTAGAATCAAAAATGATAAATGGTGCTTTTACAAGCAGCACAATTCATTTGATTAAGATGTCTATTTAAAAAAAATAAAAATAATTCTACAGTATGAACAATTTAATAATAAATTATTATTATTTCTTTCTAAACAGGTGTTTTGAAAGATGAAAAAAGTCAAAAAATATATAAACACCCCCCACCCCCCCTATATTCAATTTTTTTTTGATTTCATTTTCCTCCGAACCTAAACATTAGACACAGCAGCAAACAATTTGTTTGACTTATTCAAAATGTTGATTTAAATGAAACATGCAAGTTCTTCATCCCACACTCATTGAGCGCGGACATTTTACATCACATTTGATCGAAAAGCTTTACTAACCACATCAAGAAAATAGAAATATCAACAGTCATAGCATAATAATCATACTGAGTGTTGTTTTGAATAATTATTCTAACCACAATACTGTCAGCCATTAAAAAAAAAAGAACTTACTTGACTGAGTGGCAGTGAATTTAATGCATTTTGACTGATCATTCTACGCCCACAGAATCTTGTGTTTTATGATTACGTAAACACAGAAACTACCAAATGAAAGATTAGACTCTTCTTTCATCACAAAAAAGTTCTACCTTTTTATTTTATTTTATTTTGTTTTAATTTTATTATATTATTAATTTTATTTTATTTCTATAATTTTTTCAATAGAACATGGTTTTGGTTTCACCTGTTTTGGCCCCCCAAAAAATACAGAAAACAAGCTTGCGTGCATGTGTATTGTGTGTGTGTGTGTCCGTGTGCACATGCGTACTATTTTGTCATCACATTTCTACTTGTAAATTTCAATAATATCCTTTGTGTGTGTAGACGTAATGAGACAAACACTTGGATCAGTCACAGCTGGTTGTAACGGTCTCATTTCCAAAGATCCAATAAGCTCAAAGAGTTAAACTTAATACTGATTTTTTTTTTTACCTTTATTTTGTTTTACTTCTTATATTTTGTATTTGACTGTTTTTCTCTGTGTGATCAATTTGACCTGTGAAGCAATTTGTGACCTTTCGTCCGTGAAAGGTTACTTACCGTATCTCTCTAAAAAAAGCACATTATTATTATTATACACTGTATATACATGAGGGCGCCTTTTCACCATTCAGGAGCTATTTCAGGTACGGCCCACGGGCCAGAGGTTGCCTAACACCGGAAGTGACACTTTCCAGTGCGCTAACAAAGCCCCCTTTGTGGTTCACACACACAAGATGGTCTCCACTCGTTTTTTCACTGGCAGCCGGCTAACAGTGTTGTTGCTTAATGGCCGTGCAGGTAGATCGGCCCCTCTGGGCCAAAACACATTAACCTATTTGGAGGGCGTGAATTCGTGATGGTGTTATTAGCAGAACACTCGGAGCATCTCCAGCTTGTATGCTCAGCGACGCGTGTGAAGGATCTTCGCACGATCTGTCGTCGCCCCCCCAAAAAAAGAAAAAAGGAAAAAAAAAAGAAGCTCTATCTGCCTTTTTTTCTGGCAAACAGAGCCGCGGTTCAACTTCATTTTGCAAGCTCGGAAACTAAAGGAGGAGGGAGAAGGAGGGGTGGGCGGCAATTAAGCTGATGCCGTCCAACAACTCCATCCAATTAGCCAATTAAGGCTAATTACAGTTTTAGCGTTTGGCACTTCCCATAATGAGCCATTTATCACAAGGCTTATTCTGCAGAGGACACCCGGCACAAGAGAAAAAAAAGGAAGCGGCAAACTCCCACCTTTGGCGTCCTTCAAATGCCGCCTTAAAAGTGATCCAGCGATGGGGTAACATTTTTAAATTTTGGCTTGAGATGATATTTTAGGTCGGAATCATGAGATTTTTTAAATTAGGAACAGGTAAGCTAAGTTTTGTTGTTGTTGGTTTTTTAACTTTTGGATCAAATTTCTGTTGAAATCTGTTGAAATTGAAAGTTTTTTTTGACAATTAGGCCAATTTAGTTTACTGAAAATGTCAAAAAAGAAAGTTTAGGTCTAAATTTCTAGGTTTGTACATTTGGAATAAATATTGGTTGAAATTTTAATTCAGACTTCTGAATTACTGACTTTTGGACCAAAGTTTTACATGAAAAAATAGAATCACATTTCTGATGGAATTTTAACTCCATCAGTTTTTAACTTTTGGACTCAATTTTAGCCACACACGCGCACTCACACACACTCAAAATGTGGAGGTCAGAATTTCAAGCGTTAGAAACAAAAATAAAAGAAAATAAAAAAATGGGCACACAATTTTTTCTTTTCTATGAGGACTAAATTTGTCTCAACATTTTTTATTCAAAATTCCACGTTTTTACTTTTAACTTGTAGACCACATTTTGCCTGGAGGCAAGATGGTGGTCAGTTTAAAAATTCTTTGGTCTTTTAGACCAAATTTTGATTCAGAAATCCAACTTATTCAAAACTCAAAAAGTTTCATAAAAATTTGTGGTCCACATGTTTTGTGTTTCGAGTTTTGTTCCCAAAACCTGGCAACTATGTGAGCACATTTTTGTAGAAAGTTGTCAGTCAACATTCCAAGTAGTTCAACTTTTGGACCGTGGACACGAGAGTCAATAGTCACAATAGTCACAATAGTCACAGTGGCGACCGCGGGGTCAACTTCCGGCACCCCAATTGTACTTTGGAGCATGAAGTACCTGGAGTCCTCCCGTTTCACCGGTGTAAGTGAATTTCCGTCGCCGTGTGCATTATTCAAGCGGCGGGAATTATTTATCCCATGTTCATTATTTATATTTAGACAAGTTAGCTTGTCCGCGGGGAGCAGGTCTCATTTTCAGACTGCTATTTTGTAAACAGGCAGTCACACGGGCGACAGTTCCTCTGATTTAAAGAGACAGGCCTACTTACGCAGAGTGATGCCTACCTTGAATTCAAATGGAAAGCCCATCAATTTTTCATCGTCCTCTCCCGTGCGACGTTTGCGTCGTCGTGCCGTGCCGTGCTGTGCTTTGCGCTCTCTCTCTTTGGCATCCTGTTTTTTCCTTTTTCTTTTTTTTCCTTCCAAATCCGGACAATGGGGGACGGGGAGGTGAGCTGGAAAAGCCACAAGTGATGAAAGGGACACAGAGAATTATTTTTTTTTTTTTACTTTCTCATAATCTTGAGTATAGTTCACTACAAATTAAACCTATAAACACCAAATTTATCTCAACGTAACACTTTTAAGGATTCATTTACACTGCCAGAACTTTACTCTACAACTAGGAGCTTTAGGAAGACTTCTGGTGTGATTGTATTGCAGGAAGTGTCTAAAAATGAGTTCTGTGATAATTTATCAGGGCCAAAAAGAGCGTACAAGGAGGTTCGTACTTTTTCAATGAACAAATCGGACTCTTCTCGATAAATTAATTGTAGTTAATAGCAAAGCTTCAACGATAAAATGTGTGGTTAAGCTCACTTTTGATGATGAACATTTCATTTATAAGTTCTTATTTATAGTTGTTTTGATGTCATTAACCTTTTTTTATTCCGATTTCAGATTTTCAATTTGCTTGAGGTTCAGATTTTTTTTAGGGGGCTTTTGGACCAATACTAATAAAATCATACATTTTATTTTTAAAGCACTTTATATTTGACATCAAACCTCAAAGTGCTACAGTGAGTAAACATAAAACACATAATAAAACCAATGTATTAAAACAAATTAAAAAAAACACTATAAATAAGATAAAACAATCATAAAAATCACAATTTATACGTCTTTCTAAAAAGGAAGGATTTAAGTCCTTTCTTAAAAAACAATTGTTGATGTTTTCTTTTTTTTCTTCTTTTTTTCTCTCTCCCAAATTTCAGGTCTGCTTCTCAAGGTTTTTAACTTTGGGACTACATTTTTTGTTTGAGAGATTAGTTTTCTGACAATCTTCCGAAGTTGGTCTTTTTGGGACAAGCTTCTTGATGTGTTTTTTAGAATTTGACTTTTGGAATCTAAGGTCAGAATTCCTAATTTTGTTTTTGTTTTGAAAAATCAGTCCAAAATACAAACAAATATTCCTACTTGAAAATTCTATAATGAATGGATTTGATGGAGTTTGATGGATTTTGTCCCCCCCCCCCCCAATACCTAAAATTTCAACACAAGCTCGTTCCAAAACTGGAACAACTGGAAAGTCTGATCAAAGATATGAATAAATGTTCGGTCCTAAAGTTGAACTGCTATGAATTAGGCCTATGTTCTAAAATTTAAATTTTTAACCATTTTGCCCAAAAGTTAAACCAGTCAAAGTATGACATAAAATGTAGTCAAAAGTAAAATAGCGCAGAATTCTGTCCCTAAATTTCACAGAAAAGTTGTTCTTAAAGTCAAACTTCTGGGAATTACAACCTAAGATTAGGTTCAGAAGTTGAACAACTTGGAATGCTGACCGGAAATTTCAACACAAATTTGGTCCATAAATGGAGAAACTTTCAAATTCCACCCAAAAAAATGTAAGAACATTTTGGTATGGAAGTCTGACGAGTTGGAAAACTTTCTGATAAATTAATTATCTATACACGAGCAAAGTTCGCTGGGATGACACTCAAACATGCAAATACAAATGTTTTGTACAAAACAAATAAAGAACAATGAAGAATAGAAATCGGTAGCTGTAACGTAAGCAAATCTGAAAAAGTGACTAATTTGTGACTCATTTTCCAGACGCATCGTGTTGTTATTAAGGCAAACGGCGTGAAACTCCAATACGGTTCTTGGCTACTTTGAAGAACTTCTCAAGTGACAAGTGAAGGTGTGCGTGTTGGTCTACGTTTCAGCTCAGCGACGGAGTAGAAAGACGGGCCACATGGTCGGACCAGACAAGCGTGCGCGTGTTTGTTCGCCAGAGCTCGCCGAACAAAATGGCTTTTCAAAGGGAATAACGTAGAACAACATCATGTCAGCTTTAAGACGCACTTCTATATTTCCTTTTGGGCTGACATTAATTTTGAAATGGGGCGTTTTTTTTTTTTTTTTAAAGGGATAAAGGCGAACGTCTCCGATAAGAAACGCACGAAAGACACGAAGCGGCGCGGGTGTCAAAATGGCGGTGAAGTATTGATGAGGACAGAGCGCGTCTTTGGGCGTCTGAGAGGACGAGCGCTGTTCAAAAAGGAAAAAGAAGTTCCGCGCGGATGAATTTTAATGCCCGCCGCCCGACTCTTGACAATTCTTTGTCACCCTTCTTCCTCTTTTCTTTGTCTTTGCTGTGACATCCAAACAGACACATGTGGCGTGTACACACGGAGAAGAAAGAAGATGGAGGAAAAGGAGGAGGAGAGCCGGGTGGGGGTCGGGGGTCTTTATAAAAGATTCATCACAAATGTCTCTAATCCACTACTGCATTGTCAAGAAGATGTTATAAAGCACACATTGTAAATGGATTCTTCCCTCACTGACTAAAGTCATTTCAGCGCAGAGACGGGAGGGGATGCGGGGGAGGGGGCGGGGTAACCGCGACGACGGGGGACGGGGTGACAGAAGACGAGTGCGAGCAGATGAGCAGCACTCAGCGTCGGGACGGACTCCGCATTATACAACGTCCCGTCCCCAAGCGTATTCTTGCTAATGTACGGGCTGGCCACGCTCCCACTTGATGGGGGGTGGGGGGGGGGGTGCCCCGTCCGCTCCAGGAAGTTGCTCTGTGTTGAAAATAAGCTTGTTTTTCAGGTTTGTAAATAATACAGAGTCAGGAATCAAATACTGGTTGTTTAACTTTTTACCTAAAACCCCCAACCAAAATTTGCCTCAAAAGTTAAAGTTGACAGATTTATGGAGCAAGTTTGAGCTGAAATGTTTAAGTTTTGGTCAGAATTCCAAGTCTGAGAGACTTCCAGACTTTAGTTTGAGTTTTGAAATTTTGGTTGAAAATTTAGGAGAGAAAATGTTTTTTCTTTCTCGAATTTTAGATCTGAATCGCGTTGACTTTTGGTCTGTTTTATTGTAATTCTTGGCCACATCAAAACAAACTTTGGATCAACTCTTCATTGAAATTTTAGAATTAAATTTCATGTTCTTAACCTTCGGACCCAATATTGTTTGGAATTTCAGAATTTTAAGTTGTTTGAGTTTTGGACCAAACATTATATGAAATTTTAGCTTAGAAATCTGATTTTTTTTCCCTTTGGACCATCACAATTTAAAAAATGAAAATTTGGGGCAGAAACATAATTCCGAGTTTTTAGACTTTTGACTCCCATTTTACTGTAAAATTTAGGAAGGAAAAAACAACAAACTTTTGCTTAAATTTTTTGGGGTGAAATTTTAGTTTTTAAAACAAGAGCAATAACATAATTAAATAGGACTGTAAAGAATTTAACATTTTGGGCATCCAAATTGAATGCTGCAATTCAATTGATTGTTCTGCTCCTTCTGCTGTGCCCACCTTGGCCACTGGGAGGCAGTATAATACTGTGCAGTCATGCAGACACAAATGAAGAATAGACTTTTCTTCTACTGCAAATGACCGGAGTCATTTGAGATGCTGTAATACGAGTCATTTTTTGTAGAGGATAAAGAATATATCTCTGTTAGTATTGTTATAGTATATGAACTAAATATCTGTTGCTTCTAAAACCGTAATTATTGATGTTAACCATTAGCATTTTAATGGCATTTTGCATAGTTTATTAGCATTAAGCTAAGCACATGGCAAAGCTATGTTGTTTTAAATACAAGAATTGTTTTATAGTATTTTTGAGTTTACGGCTCCTTTCATGGAAAAATTCGTAAGTTGGCTCACTGCACAACACCAAAGGGGCGCATCTCTAAATTCGACTTGCCTGCATAGTGTAATAACCCCATAAAAAACAATCCAAGCATTCACGTTTGTATAATTTATAACATTGCCACAGACAGAAAGTGCGGTTGTTCCCTCTGTGTATCCGATCTAAGCGGTCGCTGCCAACTTTTTTGACATCTCGCTGGCCTGCTTGGAAAGCCGAAACCGCTCTGCGTCGTACGCCCATTTATTCGTCACCGCCGGCAACCGGCAACGGCAGGTAAAACAATATGGATGGTTTATAACGTTAGCTTTGGCTGCGGGCACCCGGCCATCAATATCACACAGCCTTCTGCTGGAGGACACGGAATTTGAGCAGGAAGGTCCGCGCCGCCTTTCATCTCGCTTCAAAATTAGCCGCTGTCGTCCCGTAGCAAAGTGACACAAAGTCTCTCGTGCTTTTAGTGGCACTTTGGAAGATAAGACCTCAGTGGAGCAAAGAATAATCACGCCTTTCTGCTCTCAACTCGTGCCTCCTCGATCGCAGTCCATATCGCATATGATTTATTCATTCCTTCGTGGGAGAGATGTGGAAAATAGGTAAGGAAGTCACAGCAAAGGTGCGCTCCACACCAATAGGAGGTTGCTCATGGGCTCTTGGGAAAAGCTAATGTACTGGAATGATAATACACATACTAAAAAATATGATTGGCAGCGAGGTATTTGATTTAAAAATATATATGCCAAATTTATAAAATAATTCATTAAAAAATGAAGACCCAAATTTTTTACAGAAATGTGAAGCAACTAGTAAATCTGAAAAAAAAATAAAATAAAAAACAACAACTGCGAATTATGACCTAAAATTTAGAATTGTTCCAAAATTCAAGCATATTCAAACTTCCAATTTTAAAATGACCCAATATTAAAAAATATCCAAATTTTGCCATAAATTGGGAATTCCCACCTAAAAATAAATACAATTAAAATAAAATAATAATAATAATAACTCCAAAAGTCGAACAATGGGAATGCTGACCTAAAATCTGGTCCAAACTCAATCAACTTAGAATTTCTGAACTTTAAACATGTAAGTCTATAAGTCAAACATGTTAGAATTCTAACTTGAAATTTGGTCCAACTAAGAATTCCAACCTGAAATTTGAAAAAAAAATTCAAATAACTCTGACTAATTATTCTGACCTTAAATTTGTCCAAAAGTGAAACAACAATTGTGAGTTTTCAACAAAAATGTGTCAGAATTCTGATAATTTTTTATATATATTTTTAAATAAAATAAGTCTAAAAGTTAAACAGGAATTTTGACCTCAAATTTGGCCCAATGTCAACAAATTTAGAATTTCAACTAAGCTTTGGTCCCAAAGTCAAACAACTCTGAATTCTATCTTAAAATTTAGTCCAAAAAACAACTTGGAGTTACAACCTAAAACTTGATCCGACGACCTACTAGGGCCCCAGTTAAAGTGGACTGTAACCATAAGAAAAAGTGAAACTTTCATATTCACATCATTGTTTGAAACCTCACCAAACCGTATTCTTGATTTGCAGACGTGCCGCCAGTCTACAAAGTTTTTACGAAACTGTTGTTTCTTTGTGCTGGCTTGCTAACTAACCAAACAACAACTATCACTTGTAACTCTTTTCGTGTCCACGTGTGGCCACTTAAGATCCCTGATCTCCGCCACCCTTCCTCGCATCTGTTCGCACATCTGCGTCCCCCAACTGGCGCTCGATTAAAAACACATGAACCAGGCGCTCGTTAGTTTACGGCAAGGATAATGCAGTTTGTGTGTCACCGTCGAACCGGGGCACGACGCCCAAACTTTCAAAGTGTGTATGAATAATTGGAAAGGAGCGCAAAAAAGAAAAAAGAAAAAAGGGGGACGAGAGGTTGTCGGCGGGGCTGCGTTGAAGACGAAAAGGAGAAGTGTATGTGAGAAAATGACATTGTTATTCATGCGAGTCTTTGTCACATGTCGAGAGGGAGCGATGCGTTCCCCAGGGCGGGCTTTGACACGCCGACGTTCAAACAAAGTCAACAACTGTTTTACTCTGATGCGCACTTTTAGTCTTGCTGGAGGCGAGGTTTGCCTGCCTTACATTTGCTCGGAACACGAAGATCTCCTCCTAGCAAGTGGGTTGGTGGTATTTACAGTACATGAAACGAGTACGACCTCCAGGGAAAAGGTATTTAACATGGAACATTGGAAGCGTACGTCAGTGTGGCGATGACATATTTACCCGTTTATGGCCGTCAACAACACGGAGAGTTGTGTTTCCCCCCCGCTAAGGTTAGCTGATGTTTACTGCGAAAACTTTACAACAAAAATGAATGATGAATCCCCATGAGATCTGCTTAGGAAAAAAATTCCAGAAAATGTTTTTTCTTTATTTTCGAGATTAACTCATCCACTGCCATTGATGGCTATAAACGTCAAAAATTAATTTGAACTATTTCTATTAGTTTAACTTTTCCACCCCACTTTTGTTAACAAGAGTATGAAAATCTAGAATTTGTTATTGTACATTTATAGGAAATTTGTGATCAATCGCGAGTTAACTACTGAAGTCATGCGATTAATTACGATTAAAAACTTTAATCGCCGGACGCCCCAAATTTTAAATAATATTTTCTATCTTTTTTTTTTTTTTTACTTCATTCACTGCCGTTGATGGCTACAAACAACAAAAAAACAATTTGAACTATTTCTAATAGTTTTACATTTTTTTCCACTTTTGCTTACAAGTGTGTGAAAACCTAGATTTTTTAAAATTGTACATTTAGAACAGATATAAAATTTGTGATTAATCGTGAGTTAACTAGTGAAGTCATGCGATTAATTACAATTTAAAAAATTGTATCGCCTCTTGCCCCTAATTTTTAATAATCTTTTTAAAATGAATTCATGGCAGCGAATGAGTTAAATTAATAATTTTACAAGAATTAAAAAGAAAAAGGCACATAAAATAAAATCACAGCAAAATGTAATGTCATATTTTTTTTATATATTTCGTCATAATTTTCAATATATTTTTTATAATGATATAAGGGGAAGTCTATTTACTTTTTAAAACATATATACCCCAAGATAAGAACCTGAGTTCTGCGCCTGAACCGCTTTCTTGAGTCCTTGGGGACAAGAATGTCCCAAACTAAAAAAAGAAAAATAACAAAGAAAATAAATTCAATGTTATAAATAAGATAAATTGACACTTGGAGACTTTGAGTTTTTGGTCCTATGCATTTACATTACAATTATAACATGCGTGACTATCCAGTCCAATATAAGCGCATGCAACAAAGGACACCATTGATTTTGATGAAATAAATAACACGTTGCTGTAAAATGAACCCATTTCCCTTACTTCTTCCTTTTAAATGCAAATTGGCTGCTGCTTCATTATAACGTGTGGCGAAACTTCATTAGACACATTGATTTTCGGGCGGCGGCACCGCAGTAGGCCCTGTAGGCACAAAGGTTTGTCTCCATGCTAACTAACGTTAGTAGCGGCTCGAGGCTAGCACTACGCGAGAAGCTATATGGCACATCTGGAGAGGTAACATTTACATAAGCTTCTCTTTGTAAATGGGAACCTTCATTAACATCACGGCGCTTTGAACTGGAGACGAGGCCGCGAGAGGTGCTACGGCAGATTGGCGAGCCGTACTACCGTTTTCTCGCATCCTGTTTATGACGAGTCTTCCAGGAAGGCGGTGGAGATTCAAGTTTTATCCGAAAAGCAGTGGAATGAACTGATTTTTAGACAAAAAGACAAACAACCCTCCCACTCCCAAATATAAAACATATTTGTAAATCATTTTCAAAAATTTTCGAAATCAATTTTAATGTGCTGGTGTTGACTGTATAGCGATGACAAACTAGCTCGAGAGTTTACTTGACAGTTAGATACCAACTTTGATAGACAGCTGGGTGACAAACAGCTGGATAGAGCTAGCGAGGACGAAATAGCTAGTTAGCTAGGGAGATAAATGGAAACCTTGTTAGCTAGCGAGCGACAGCGATATTAGCAACATATAGAGCAGGACAGCTCGGGTCGGGATATAAATAGTTTGATAGTTTTAGTGATAAATCACTGCATAGCTAGCAGCTTGCAAGAGAGAAAAATGATGAGGCAGAAGGTGGTTAGACATCTAGCATGAAAAAAAAGAAGCTAGATTGCTAGCGAAATAACTTGATAGCTAGTTAGATACCGTATATAAACAGCTAGATAGCTATAGCAGCTAACTAGAGAAATAGCTAAATACCAAGAAAGAACTAGTTATTTACATTAGCTCTCTTGAGAGCTAACTAGCTGGATAGTTAGCAAGGCAGCTAGCTAGTATAGTTGGACAGTTCGAGCAATAAAAATATACAAGTTAGGGAGAAAAGTATAAAGAAAAAACATCATGCTAGGTAGCAGGATAGCAAACTGGGTTTCACCTACACTCAGTGAACACATTTTACCTGAGGTCATCCCGGCAGTCAAGTTAAATTATTCAACATTTTATGCACGATAGAACACAAAATCACATTTACCTCCCTCAGTACGGTCGCTTCTTTTCCGGCTTTATTTTTATCTACATCTCCAATAACCTACTCTATGCCAGTGATCTTCTCATTTCTCACGCTAAAAAGCCACGACCCAACGCTTGGGAGATTAAGGCCCGAATCTGTGCATTTACGCTTCTGAAGAACTGACAGATTGCAAAAAAGAAAAGTGTAAGGTTTTCTTTAGAGGATGGTTGCATTAAGTGCATGTGTGTGTGTGTTTGTGGCTTAACACATTCTGCTTTACATTTTTAAAAAGCAACACACACAACACATGGTGAGTAAATTATTGAAATTTTCTTGTCTAAAACCTGTCTAGCTCTTGTAAACAAGTGTAATTTGGTGCACGGTGAGCACAAATACCGCATGTCCGTGTGTAATTTAAACATCATTTATTTATTCGTTTGCCTGCCGATAGACTGATGGAGGTGAAAGATGTTCAGTGTTTTCTTATGATGTAGATCTGCGTGCCCAATTCCAAATAAAAGCGAATATCCATTTTTTTTTGCTGAAAATCTGAATTATAGAGAGACCATATAAAGGGTACATGTCCTGTAGTTTTACCATTCCCCACACACTTTAAACACATTTAAACGGCACAATATATTAGGACACTTTTTAAAATAACGTCTGTTGTGTGTTTTATAGGTTTAAGTGTGTTTTACTCATATTTTATATGTGGTCTTCACTGTATTCTGATGATGATTATTATTATTTTTTTAAATGAGGAACATTTGATACTGTACAGAGACGTATAGTTCCAACGATGAACATATTGGGTAAGCAACAGGAAATGCAACTGCCGTGCGCTCTCGCCACAGGTCTGCTCGATATACAAATGCAGTGCTGCTCAGCCTCTGGCTAGCGGACATCATGACTCGCTAGAAATATCTTGTTAAAATTTCTAATTCAAGTCTTAAGATAACAAGAATGGGAAAAAAAACGGGAAAACCCTAGTTTTGTTGTTTTAAAAATGGACACTCACTACCCAATCTGGCAGCCCCTGGCCACCTGGAATAATGACGAACAACCATCCGATATTCTCCTTCGTCTCTGCCGAAAAACCTCCAGACTCACCCCCACAGTCTCCTCGTATGATTAAGGGTCAAGTGTGCCACCTCATCTCCAGGCCCTCATTAAAAAAAAAAAAGTGGGATGGGCTGGACATGGGGTGGATAGGCGACAGGGAAGAGAAAGCGAGGCCGGGACGCCTGCCCTGGCACACGGGTGCTAATGAAAGCCATGAATCACTGTGTGCTCTTTTTTAAAAGAACATATTAGCAGCATCATTAACTCTGCACAAAGGCCAATAGACAGGTCGCCCCACCAGCAGGCCCCCTGCCCCACCCTCCTGCCACCCACTCTGAGCGCTTTCATATCCCCTGGAGCCACCCCTCATTAGGGAGACCAGTTTGACTGTGTCCCCCTGGATGGATTTGACTGAGATCTAAGACGTTAGCGGCTTGTGAGACATGTTTAATTATAACCTCGCCCCGTCCCCCCCAAAAAAGCGAGATAGTCAGCTAAAGAGATAGTGAACTAGCCAGACAGACATGTAAATAGCTAGAGAGCAAACTCCTGGAATGATAATGATTAAATTGGTAGCTAACTACTGAGATGTGTAGCGAGTTAGGTCTCTGTGTAGCAATAGAAATATAGCAGCTAGTTTGAGAGAGGTATAAAGCTAGCATGAAAAAGACATGGCTATTGCTGCATTTGAGGAAGGTGGGAAGTCAGACTTTGCCAGCTTCATACCAGGAAGTATGCATGGGAACGCCCGTTTGAACTCGGAAATCCCAGTTGCAAAGTCGGAAAAAAAAATGACCCGACTTCACTGACCGCTTTAAATCTGACGTCACTCTCGACAATGGCAATCTTCCGTAGAGACGCAGACCGTGAATGGCATAACATAATTTAAAAGATTCTAAACAGATACTTATTTATCTTTAGTTTAGTTATTTGACGTAGGTACTTATAACACAACGTGCTTTGGAATGCCTTAACCGGAACAACAAACAATTTATCGGGATTAGCCATCTTTGTTGTTTACGTTTTGAGGTCAGAACTGGGTGAACCCAAGTGCAATATATCGGACTTCCCACTCTCCTTGAACGCAGCATAAGGTAGCAGCACACTAGCTAAAAAGATAAATAATAGGCTAGTTTGAGGGATAGCCAGATAGTCATCTAGAAAGAGAAGTCGATAGTTAGCGAGAGAGAAGGAAATGACAAACTTGATGGACAGCTATAGTTAATATGGGAGCCTAGGTAGCTAGCTACAGTCAAAATAGCTCTACATAGCTGAAAGGCTAGCTGGAAATGGCTCGATAGGCCGCAAGACAGCTAGCTTGACTGTTAAATAGAGAGTTAGTGAGAAACCAGAGCCCTATCTCAAAAGAGAAACAGAGGGTTTACTGGACAAGGGTGGCTAACTAAAGATATGCTTCAGTCACAAAAGATGCATTGCTACCTATGTAGCAAGACAGCTAACTAATAAAATAGCAATAAGAGCTAGCGCTAACTGGCTCCACACATTTGATCATCATACAAGTAACCTTTGCAATGAAATGGACAGAGTTAGCAGATTTCATGTTTGTTGCTATTTGGTTTCGCAAAAAAACATTTCGACGGACACGCTCCCGTTAACCCGCCACTTCCTGTTTGAACCAAACAAGCCCCCCCCACCATACCCCCTGCAGACGCCCTACAGCGCCTGCCTGTGGTGAGTCTTCAGGGGCAGTGACCTTTTCACACAGCCTCAGGACAAAGTGGCTTGCCCTGGAGCGACAACCACCACTTTTTACCTCCCCCCTACTATCCAATCCAACCTCACTTACTCCAGGACCTGTTGTTACCGGCGCAAACCCCCCCACTCGCTATCCTCCAATGTACATTGGGGAGTAGGCCCGGGCCTCATTAGGAGCACCATGATGAAACGGGCTGAAAGGCCCGAGCGCCGACTAGAATCACAGCAGCATGAACCGGCACGGCTCATCTCATCGGCGTTAAATCATGGATAACCTTTCTCCCCGCTATCTTATAACCGTCGACCCCCTCCCCTCATCTCATTTTTCCAACCCCTTATTCCCCGCTTCCTTCTGCTGCGCCCATTACCGCTACGCCGCACAATTGTTACTCTCGCTGCTCCGCTCGCAAAGAGGCATCAAAGTTTAACGCCGAACAACTCTGCACAGTTCTCGGTCGCGTTGCGTGGAGTTCGGATTGTCTGTCTGAGATTTTCATCATGTGGTGCAATTCCATTTTTGATTCTTAACTTTGCTGCCAAGTAACACATAACTTTCACGCTAATGTCGAGCGCAGGAGCCGCATGGTCGCTGTCTGGTGAAATTCACGTACAGGGGAGGTTGGTTCTCGTTTTTTTTTTTAAGAACTGAGCTCAACTCAACCTAAAGTCGACCTTTGTAGCTGGGTGCACCGGACGAACAACGGTGACTATGATGGACTCTGTGGCGAGGAAGCAAAGATGGCCGAATACCTTTGGTGTCCGGCATTCCTGGTCAACTGATGTTTACGGGATCGAGGCAACTCCATGGACGAACTTGCGTGCTTCCCAATCGGCGCTCTCGTGCTTCTGAGGAAAATCCTAAAGCGCTTGCGATGATTCAACAACAACAACAATCAGCAGCAGCCTTAATGGCTACCGACCAGTTTCTATGACACTTCGAGAAACTGGTTCAATGTCACATCAATGTCCTGTCTCCCACCCATCTTGGACCCACATCAGTTTGCGTACGGACTATTGCCACGGGAGACAGTTCGCCAATAAATACAACCACATCGGTTGTTTTGAAAAGGTGCCAAATTACGACAGAATAATGCGTGTTTTAGTTTAGCGACTTTTATCGGCCATGTTAAATAGCACAAAACTCCAAAAGCTGGACTCTAACCGAAGACGAGTGCTTATCTGACTGAAACACTTGGCCAGTAATTGTTTTGGTGTTGTCTATATGTTTTGTTAACGTAACTACATGTTTTGTAGCAGTCTACAACCTCTCTGTGCCTTTTACTAACCTCAACCATTACCGTCCCATGACGTGTACCCCAACCACTAGCCCGACAATCATTACCGGCCTGTTAGCTTAGTAAGTTAAACGTTCGTCTTTCGATTCCCGATTTAACATGGCTGCTAGAACATGGCCGATAGAGGTCGCTAAAGTACAGTATGTACCAGTTGGTCGTATTTCGGTGCACGGTAAAACGAACAATACGGTCGTTATTGTTGGAGGGCTTGTTGCACGGGACTCCAAAATGCCATCTCTTAACTGAAACAGCATACTGACAATAACATTATTTACCTGCTAACTGGATCAGATACTTTCTCTCCGACCATGTAAGGAGAGTCCCCATCTCTCTACGACCCTGAACACAGACTCTCCACAGGGTAGGGTCCCCTACTGCAGTGGTCCCCAAACTTTTTTTCCGTCACGGACCGGTTCATAAAAGTCCACAACTTTGGTGGACAACTTTTCAAATATGTCTGTTTTTTTACTCGTTTTGCTAACTTGTTGACTTAGCATCAATGCTACGCGACCGAGCTATTAGCATCTTGACATTCGTCAAAAGTCCGTGGTTGGAACAGAGAGACCGGTCACTTTTCAACAGAAAATATTTTCAAGCCTCGGCTAATCAATGAACCGGAAGTACAGTAAGTATCCTTTTAACTGTGCGGCCCGCCACGGCCCGGCCCGGCCCAAAGTGGCCCACGGCCCGGTGGTTAGGGACCACTGCTCTACTGTACACACGACGGTGTCAGCACCCCAGCAGACAACTTTTATTTTATTTTGGGGGCAAATAATTAATTAGGTCCTTCAAAGATAAATCTACATTTTATTTAGTTTTGTACCACTCAGCATTCATAATATAAATAAGTAGCTTTTTTTCTTTGAAATAAAAAAATAAATAACACGACTCTATATATTTATGGCATTCTTATTCTGCATTTTAAGTGTTTTTTTTTCTTTCTCCCGCAGTGCTTCTTTGGCTTCTTTAATGCCGCTCGTCGCTCCCCCCCCCCCTTCTTTTTTTTTTGCGGGATGATTATCATATACCCGCTCCTCCATCTTAGGGCTTATTAACCTTTTTGTTGGAATATCTGGAGCATAAAGGGCTCATTAAACATTTACACACACACTCACCAGTATGAAAAATTAAGAAAGCCAAAGTTTTATTAACCTGTCGTCACACTACTACTAATAATAATCTGCTCTTGTGTCTTTTTTTGCACATTAAAGCATTTGCGCTGCATAATAATGTATCTCTCCTTGCATTGATTAACTCGGCTTTAATATAACATTAGGTTTTCCTCCTTAAACTGGCTTTGTCGTAGAATTATGCTTTTAATACAAGGTGCAAACTTAGCAATGCGCGTTGCCTGCGGAAATACAGATTCCTAATTATCAGCCGCACCGATTTTTTTTATGAATATATTAAAAAACGGCAGCCGTCTTGACCCCTCCATAGGTGTAGTTGATCCACAACACTCTGGCATTGCAAAAGTGGCTTTCAATAATTTAAAGATATAGTCATGAAAAGGAGCCGGTATATTGCTCTCGGTAGTTACGCCTCGCTGCTCGCTGATGACATTTTTAGACTTTTGGGCACTTAAACGTGTCGCTGCCGTCTAAAGAGAATCAAGCCGCCACCCCCATTTCTCACCGGCTCTGATGGCATATCAAACGAGAGAAGTGTCGCTTTGATTCTTTTGGCGGTTGGCGTGCCCGAGAAAGAATACCTGCGGGCGCTTACACCTGCGTGTCAAGACGCAGGAGTTACGGCTGCGGGTTCAGCACCTGTGTTGGGGGCAGGGCAATAAATGGGTGACTGGGATGGAGGGCGGGAAGGAGCAGGCGCGTTGCTTTCGTGGCACAAAAAGTAAATCACAATCAGATTGATCTTTCATTCGTTTCAGTGTATGAGAATTTTCACAGGCAAAAGCGGAAGCCAAACAAAAACTTCATTTTTCTTCCTTTCGGACACGTTATTACAGGTTGCATCGACCGCATCGCATCATTTGCAACTTTGGCATCCGATGACTGGGTTCGCGGAATACGAATTCAGAATCAAGCAGCAAAATCAAATCCATATGTATCCATCTCAAATGGCGGCCATTTTGCCACTTGCTGTCAACTGAAAATGACATCACAGTTGCTAACGACCACTCACGGCTCAGCTTGTGAGCATCTCAAACTCAGAAGCAGGCCTAATGCCGTGTTTAGACTATAATAATAGAACAAATTGCCGCCGTAACTGATATAAAAAGTAATTATTAATCAAGTCACAAAATAAATACATCAAAAACTGTTTTGAAAATAGATTATTGCTGTCTGGAAAATAAAAGTGAAATTCAATAAACCAAAAAATAAATAAACCAAAAAAAAAAAGAAAAAAAAAAAAAAGAAAAATAGATTATTTGCTGACCATAAATCATTGATGAAAATTAACAAATAAATCAATAAATAAACAAATAAATAAGTATCCAATATGAATGAATAAATACACAATACAATATAAACAACAGAAATGGAAATCTACTATAAGATCTTTGTTATGTGATTTTTTTTCATCAATAAAATATAATTCTAATTTTGACCTAGTATCGTCATTTGAACAATTCAAAGTCATACGCTATGCTACTGCCAACTCGGTTCTAATACAATCACAAAAAAAGCCAAATAAAACACAGATTTCCTTTTTGTGAGTTAAAAGCACGGCCCAAAATAACACCCAACACATGGCAGTCCGGCGGGACGCGCGGGCAAACCCGAATGTCATTCTCCTTCAAGTCATCTTCCGCCATGAGGTCGGGTTGAAAGCCCACCCACCGCCTACCTACCGTCCCATGTGCAGCATACAGTATAGCTTCCTTCCTTAATTAACACTCACTCTGTGGTGTAGCGTTGCAATACCGAATGAATATTTCAGGCCCTCAGCGCCGCCACCATTTTGAATAGGCCTTTAATCGAGACATTCCCGGCAACCGCTCGGGCATGAAAAATGCACCAGCCACTTAAAAGCAATGGCCAGTCACAAGGAGACACTCCGAGACCCCCTCAAGACCCACCGTCACTCAGCCCCAGATGATGAGGGAGTGCGTTTTCATCACACGCATCGAGCTGGCGAGATTAGCCGAAAATGGTTTGATGGTGAAACATTAGCTCCCTTTAAATCTCGCGCCCACCCAGCATTTTTCAAAACCGAACGCGAGGCTTAATAATTCAAGCCGGGCACATTCGCCTCCGAAGCCGTATTAATCGTCGCGGCGACCCGACGCTTCTTTTGACGTATTTCAACTGTTATCGTGGCGAAGAGCTCATTACCCACAGACAGAGACAAGGCGGGAATTGTGAGTGAGCTCTTAATGGAGAAGTGTAAAAAAAAAAAAATTAGCCCGAACACTCAAATCACTTTAAAATTAAAGTCAAAATATTATGTGGCAGAAAACTTTATTTATTTATATAAATGACAATGTTTTTGTGACAAAATAGAGCAGAAAGTAGGATTTTTTTATTTTTAAAGCAATACTTCTCATGAGAAATAAATGAGAGTGAATGAATTCCGAAGGCTTTGGGAAAGTTAAGGTTGCATTTATCATATAAGAGTAAAAGAAAAAGAAAAAGAAAAGTTAACCATTGTATATATATATATATATATATATATATATATATATATATATAATTTTAGTGACCCTGTATTCTCTTTAGATTTGTAGTCGGTCAAAGGTTTGTTTTAGATATTTCAACCTGTTGTGAAAGTCATATTTTGTTTCTTTTTATCATGACTTCATTTGCATCACAATTACACACAACAAATAGAATGACATACAGAAAATGCCAATCACAGTTTGCATATTATTATTATTTTATTTTAACATCTCCCCAGCTATTTTCTGACACTCATCTTTTCGCATTCTTTCTGCTCTTTTAAAAACACTTAAAATACCGCAAGGTGGCACCAAAGCCCATTATTATTATACGTTTAATTAGTTCCGTGATCTTGGTCATGAATAAAAAAAAAAATCTCCATTGAAATGAGTGGAAATGCGCCACATCGTGCTACTTCTTGTGTGTGTGCCTTGGCCACCAGGGGGCAGTATAACACAGACATACAGATACACGCACATGAAGAAGAGTAAGACCAGTAGAGCCCTACTTTTTGTTTTTTAAGTCCGTTAATTATACGCAGACTTTCGCTATTTGCGGGCCAGCATGGTCATATTGACTGTCTACATGTGTTGCTGTCAAATCGACGTTGTTTAAAGGGTTGTAACACATCGAGGCTATTCGTCAATGACATTTTGCATTGTGTGTTGTCATGGAAAAAAACAGAGGCAATAAAGCAAACCTTGTACTTGAAATATAAATAAAGGAGAGAAACCTAACACGTCCCTTAATGAGTGTAGCCTCTTCAGCTTTTTTTGTTAACGCGCAACAGCCCTACATTAAGGCCTCGCCCCAAAGGTCCGCAACACACGTCCCCCTTTTGTCTCTAATGGACTAGTCGACGACGACAACAAACGGCGACGAGAGTGATAAGACGGGGAGAAGTTAAAGTGATGGGGGGAGGGGGAGGGGGGGGGGGCGTCGATGGCTGAGACAACAACTGACATCTCAGGGAATTTCACGGCGCCGGCTAATCCAATGTGATCGGCGGAAGATTTTAATATTTAAATAGGCCAGCAGAGGCACCAGAAGTTGCTAATTAAATTATAACTCATGCTTGAAAAGCAAAAGTGCATGTGTTGTGGGAGCCTAAATTATTCACGGCCGCCCTATATCTCGTCTTTCTGTTAACCTGAAGACAAATGGCACTTGCGAGGGGCCTTTTTACATTTCTCGCTACCTCTATCTGTCTATAGGGTGTGTGTGTGTTTGGTGGTGGTGCTGCCACTGTCAGGAACAAGAGCAAGGCAGCCTTGTTAAAGGGGGGGGGGGGGGCTCACCCATCAGGGCCCAAATCCAAACAGACTGGGCCCATGACTGAACAAGCAAAGAATTAATGCGGTGTGCTTAATTGATTCATAATTGAGCAGCAGTTATAAAAGTAATTACAGTAACTACAGTAGTGTAAGGGAATACTAATCAAAATCTCAGTAATGTCACTTAAAGATGGGGGGGGGGGGGGACGACAACCCAAAAAACAAAGACAGGACAAAAAAGGCATAAAGTGATGGATTGTAATTGAAAATGTAAATTCAGTTTTTTGTTTGGATATCTATGAAAAAAAAGTACTGTATATGAAATGCAACGATTATGAAAATCCATTCCTTCAAAAATATTTCTGATATTTCTACTTTTTTTTATTATTAATATTTGTTTATGTTTTATTTAAGGTGCATGTATTGTTTTTGCATTCATTTTTAAAATGATTAATTAGGGCAATGACAAAATGCCCACATGGTGAATATTTTTATTTCATTTTTACATTATTTCCATAAATATTTTTGATAATCAAATAAATAAATAAATATTGCAAAATGTGGAATTTGAAATGACACGGGTTTCTGTTGCCGTCCAGCCTCCTTTCTGTGATTGGCTGGCTTTTCGGTGACTGTTGCATCATTGGACAAAAATACATCAATAATTATAATAGTTTATATCCCTGGCAAACTCAAGAAAACAGTGACTGGTCATATGTACTGTATATTAAAATGTTTTAAAAGTAACTGAAAATAAAGGCCACCCAACATTGTCACGTTATAAAAAAAGATGACTCAAGTGTGTGTTAATGAGGTGCCAGACAAAACTATTGTACATTCCAGCGCACTACATCATCCTCCTTACCTGCTTATTAGGTCTCCAAAAAGTATCAGAAAAAAGTTTATTAATTAATACGCCCTTGAAGGATGTATGAGACGCTCACAATATCTACGAGAAGCGTGAAATATTAAGCACGGCCGGCATTCATATTAATGGCAAAATTACACATACGTTGGAGGGATTCAATTAGAAGCGGGAGCCGGCATTGATGGCGTGTTCGTGTCAAGCTTATAAATGTACTTATGGCTCCGGGTTACAAGATTTTCATTCATTATTTTATAGATATTTATATATATTTTGTCCTCGGCCAGGTATGTTCGCTTTGGGCTACTCAGCCCCGGCGGCGTTATTCCCCGCAAAAAAAAAAGAAAGAAAATGGAATTACATTTTTGATGGGAACTAATTAGAAGGACCCTGAAATTCCTCCAAACTGTTGCGTCTTCCTGCGCCTATCACTTATTGAGGGGTGCTGGCTGTTCTTCCCTGGCCGGTAAATAGAGGCAGAAAAAGTTGTTTATTAGCAGTCATTTCATTTCATTTTCATTTATTTCAGGCAACAACTCTCCTGCGCGAATGGGTCGCCTATAACCAAAAAAACTCTTCAAACTCCCTAAAAGTCACTCAAAAGTAAGAAACAGGCCTGGAAAGTTTAACATTTTTATTATTATTTTTTTTTTAAATGGCAGCTCTCGACCCCAGTTTCACCATTTAACATGTTCAGTGGACATGTCTATCACAAGATGCATGAAAGTCAAAAATTGAACAGGAAGTCGGCCATTTTGGTTTGAAGCAGGCATTTTGAGGGCAAACTCGTAAAAATAAATGGCCTTTGACACCAGTTTTACAGATGGAGCTCGATTTGTGAGGACATGTCTATCATAATAGGACACACGAAAAAGTTCCAAGAACCCAAGTCCGAAATTGAACAGCAAGTCAAACATTTAGGTTTGAATTACATTATTCTAGTGACAAATTTGTCACAAAAAAAAAAGGGGGATAAGAATGTTAAAAAAAAAAAAATCAAGACCATTTTGGCTCGAAGCAGACAATTTGGGCAAAAATTCCAGAGCTCGTACTTTGACAAACTCCAATTAAATTCCGCCCAAATGGGTTCTGATTGAAAGCAGGTATTCAAGGACAGAAGGAAAATATTAAACTGAAGATTTTTCTACATATGCCATGTCGTCAAAAAATACATCATTTCCCACTGATCTTCCATTTGTGCTGTTAGCTAAACAGGAACTCTGTTTATAGATGATCTGTGGCTCATTGGCTCAAGCGACCCGAAAGAACAAGTTTGTTTATATTCGGCCAAAGATGGTCAAGGGTCAAACGTACTTTTCAATCCAAGGCTACCTTGCCCCATATGGAACTGGTAGCCAAGATCAAAAACCTGCTGTGTTACTGCCCTTCTCAGTTGATTTGTCCCATTTTAAGAGCTCATTTTAGTAAAGCAAGAAGCCGATTGATTTTGAGTGGCATCGAAAGATGGCGGTGTTAAACTTGGGCATGTTTATTTGAAAACTTTTGAGAAGATGGGAACAAAAGGCGTCGGGTTTTGTTGTGGTGTCTGCGTAGCCTTTAGCCTCTGTCTTCACAAACACCCCCCCCCCCCCCCCCCAGGGCATCCCCTTATGCCTCTGGCACAACAGAAACAAATAAACGTAATAAAATAATCGCCTTTAAGTTTGTAATTGTGATCATAAAGAAACACTTCTCAAGAAGCTCGCGACGGTCTTGATTAAAGAACCCGCGCTACTTCAGTGACAAGCCGGCATGATTAATTGATGGCAAACAGTGGAATTTGTGCGTGTTGCTTTGAATAATGTTCAAAAACTGGCGGCCTGTAATAAAAGCGCGGCAAGAAAATTCCAGCTCATTAACATTTCATGGCCAAATTCTCTTTCATATGAAAGAGCCAATATAGCCTGTCACAATCCATCAGGTGTCCAGAGAAAGTGAGATGACACGCTGGAAGGATGGGGAATATGTCATCTGTGGCGCTCACGCCGCCTCTTTCTGGTTGTCACTTTGCCCGTGTTTGCCTTTAAGCCGACGCTGTTAGGAAATGTGGCAGCTTTCAAACACTTGCGTGGTGGCGGCGGCGGGGCGGAGAAAAAAAAAAAGAAAAAAAAAAGAGGAAGTAAAAAGTGGTTTTGCCGTCACAGAACCTTTGGCTGACAGGAGCCACGGGAGGCTGAGGAGAAGCGCACAAAGCGCAGGAAGACATCGCTTGTGATTTATTATCCGTCTGCTGCTCCCATGGATCCATGTTAACATTCGTGCCTACCCCACCGTTGGAGAATCTGCGTCTGTCCCACACCGAGACAATCGGCCAACATCCGTGCACACCCTGAACCTTCAACAATCTGTGCCAACGGGGTATACGCCACAGAGGAGGCGGGACTTCAGACTTAGCTGTGTTTCTGTTTCCTGTTTGCAACGTGTGGGCCGGGTCCCAGTTCTCGCGCTTCCTCCTTTGTGTCCCTCGGTTGCGCGTTCCCGTCGACGAGTGTTTGAACGCGGCCATCATTGGCCGGAAACGACGCTGATGTGTGAAACCCGGAAGTCCGTGGCATCTACCCCATGTGCTGCTTGACCCAAAACCGGGAAGAGCCTTTGCTCATCCTGAAAATTTGCCAAACTGCCACAAGCCACAAAGCCTCTGAGAGGTTCTCCTACGGACAGACGAGCAAAACTAGAACTTTTTCGGCAAAGCACATCAGCTCTATGTTCACAGACACAATAACTCATTCACTGCCATTGACGGCTATAGACGTCAAAAATTCATTTAAACTATTTCTATTGGTTTCACATTTTTTTCCACTTTTGTGAACAAGAGTATGAAAACCTAGAATTTTTTTTTATTGTACATTTAGAACAGATATAAAATTTGTGATTCATCGTGAGTTAACTAACGAAGTTATGTGATTAATAATAATTATCGCCTGAAAAGATTCTTAAAAATTAGGGGCGTCAGACGATTACATTTTTTTATTGTAATTAATCGCATGACTTCAATAGTGAACTCGCGATTAACCACAAATTTTATATTTGTTCTAAATGTACAATAACAAAAATTCTAGGTTTTCATACTCTTGTTAACAAAAGTGGGAAAAAATGTGAAACTAATAGAAATAGTTGAAATGAATTTTTTACGTCTATAGCCGTCATTGGCAGTGAATGAGATAACAAAGTATCCCAGAAAAAGAACACTGTCCCTACTGTGAAACATAAAAGGGGCTCCATTTTGTTCTGGGGCTGCTTTCCTACATCTGACACAGGGTGTCTTCAATCAAACTTTATTAATATAGCACTTTTCATACATTAAAATGCAACTTAAAGTTCTAAACAATTAAAACATCCATAATACAATAGAAAAGAAAAAACATCCATCCCCCACCTACAAAAAAAATAAAAAATAAAAAACATGGCGGGGCCCAGAGAAACCAAGTGAGGAAAGGCACCCAGGAAACATTGGAAATAAAAACAGTTAAAGGCTAAAAGAAAACAGAATAAAAGTCAAAATCAAAGCTAGAAGGTAACATGATAAGTGTTTAGGAACTAAAATAAATAAATAAATAAAAGGGTTTAAAAAGATTATTTAAATGCCAAACTAAAAAGATGTGTCTTGAGCCTGCTCTTAAAAATATCAATAGTCTCTGCAGACCTGATGCCCTCCAGCAGGGTATTGGATCGGTTCAGGGTACAATGAAATCAAGACTATCAAGTTATTCTCGAGAGAAATGTGATTGGTCTCAGTCCTAGGCAGAGGTGGCAAATCCAGGTCTGGAAAGTAAAACTCCTGCCGCAATCTGGCTTTAGCCACAGGTGCTTCTACACAAATGGCTCCCAGGAGCTCTTTTTTTTTTTAAACCTGCTGGTTGTGTAGAGGCACCTGTGGCTAAAACCAAACTGAGGCGGGGATTTCATTTTCTGGACCTGGATTTGGACTGAGACCAATCACATTTCTCTCTAGAATAACTTGATAGTCATATATATAGACGGGATAGACGGGATATATATATATATATATATATAAAAACACATACAGTTAGTGATAAAGCATCTTAGCAAAGTTCAATGCAATCCAATGGGCCACAACTTTTTACGTTGCAGGTGCCGTCTATCCCGACTGACTTGTTGATTCATGCTTTCATTTTCAGCAATGTCATAGCACAAATCAAAAAGGGCGTCTTCAGCATGAATTAGATATTGAATATTATGCGAAAATAATGAACTTTAAATCACAAAAACCTCCCAGTGCAACTGCCCCTGAGCACGCAATGCCACATTTTGCAAACTTTAGATGTGATTCCAAATGAGGATCAATGACACAATCACGTGGGCATTATTATTTGACGAGAGCTCAGTCAGCACACGGCGAGACCGTATAGTTATACAAGAAGGTTCCATTACAACACCGTATGCCCTAATGGCAGCGCACGAGTCTCTAATGGTGCTCGGGCCTTGTGGAAAGAAGAAAATAAGTCGACGTAATCTGAAAAAATGCTGACCCCTGAGTGGCGAAAAATAGGTTCGTCTGTCATTTTCGAAGGTTTTCAGCCGTTTATAGCTCACGGGGAGGCAATTAGAGCCTATTGCGAGGGACTTTTGACCAGAAAAACAGGGTACAACTTGGACTGGTCATCAGGAGGGAAAAAAATTATATTGAAGGGTACAGACAAACCTGGGTTCAAAGCCTGCTTGGGCCATGTGTGAGCGAGAGCGTGCTAACCGCTAGCCTAGCGTCGCTAGGCGATACTCCAGTCTAACTAAATCGGAATAAGAGTTTGGGTACTTCTGATTAGCGCATTGAGGCCAAAGTGGTTTAGCTGGAGGACATGGACAGCGTCTTCCAATCCAAAGTGTCCCAATATAGAGCGGTCGAAGTTCTAATGTGACCAGGGTGACCACTTGTGGATGCTCGGTGGCAATACCGCCCTTATGGAGTCTGTTTCTGACCCATTTGGCAGAATTTGTAAAGCTGGCTTTGTTCCTGATGTTCTGCCTCTAGGTTGTTGCCCCCTACTACAACACCCCCCCCCCCCCCCCACGGGCCCCCACGGACCCAAAATTGTTGTAACCTTGTCGCTAACATGCTGTGACCCATTGCCTCCATCACACACCCCTGCAGCCATTACCTCTGTCGCGGCGCGGCCACGGGGAATAGATTGCATTAGTAGCGGGAAGAAGTGTGTAGGTGTGATATGGATGGTCCTCGCTTTTACAACAGTGGCGGCCAATGATTGGACAATTGACGATTAGCTTTTTTTTTTGGCTTGTTCTGGTTACTTTTGCGTTCACCTCATCAAAAAGAGTGCTCTATTGTTTTCTTTGTTTTGTTTGAATATTAATGGTGGTTAAATTAGTTTTACCTTCAAAGTTAAAATGCTACTTCAAAGCATTTTCTATCTTAGCTCGCTTTTCGCAAGAGGCAGCCTGATGAGAGATTTTTTTTTTTTTTTTAAACCATTGAAATGATACTTTTGAATGTTTTGAAGTCTGACGTCAACATATGTATCGGCGGTACGAGTTGTAACATACCCGAAACCAAAAGAAACCAGTTGGAGGAGCAT
Organism: Leptonotus elevatus; assembly: GCF_054856555.1. Classification (NCBI taxonomy): domain Eukaryota; kingdom Metazoa; phylum Chordata; class Actinopteri; order Syngnathiformes; family Syngnathidae; genus Leptonotus; species Leptonotus elevatus. Next base: position 4,947,635 of record NC_141246.1, on the reverse strand, counting down.
GAAAAGAGAAAAAAAAATGGGAAAGTCAACTACCCCAAATTCACGACAATAATATGTTCTATCCATTAGTCAAAAAATATCAGGTTTCCATCCAATTGTTTATGCAAATCAATTGATAATAAATAAATTATCGAATAATTAGATTTTTTTTTTTTAAAGAAATTAAAATGCTACTTTCCAGTACAGCCATTACGACAAGCGAAATTCCACGAGTAATTTAATAGCCACTAAAATTTTAAAAAACATTTTTTTCCCCCTATCAGATAAAGTCTAAATGAACCTCTTCCACTCACTTCAAAATAGTAACTGGCACCAAAATCCCACATGATGGTGACAAAGCAATATTTTTGGCTTTGATTTGAACGCAAAAGAAAAACAAAATATGGATTGAGGATAGATTCCCACCAAATAGGAAAATGTGCACCGTATTTCAAAATCGGACATCGATATATCATATAAGACAACAATGGTTTGAGAACGGTACGAAAGCCTGGAGGAAAAAAAATAAATATGCACAACATCATTTCGGCCGCTGCAACGCGCACACGCGCAGATAGTCACACACTGATTAAGACTGACTCGCACCTCATCAAGCGTCCCCTCTCAGGAGACGAGGGGGCCTCATTACGGCAGACAACAATGACACCGTGACTCTCGTGCTAATGGAGTAGCAAAAGTTGCGTCTCGGCCCCGGACCGAGCGCTCGCGCGAGCATGAAACCCGACGCGATGGCAATGCCTCGTGGGCAAGTATTATTCTGACTGTATATCATTAGTGGGAGTGCGTTTTCTAATTAGCGACGGGGCGGAATAATGAATACGGCTCCATTAATCAAAAGGTAATATATGTAAAAGTAGTGTTTCGTGGCCTCGGGGAGGAGAGTGAAAGGTAGGGGAGCGGGAAGAGAAGGGGGAAAATGGAGATGTGAAAACAGCAATGGTGACGAGAACATTGCTTTTAATATTCATTTACACACATTCTTTTATTCTATTTACGCTGCTTGCTCTTCGGGGGCCGAGCGGTAAAAATTCACAAGGCCTCGCGCGCTTTCTCTTCCAATTGTGGCGTAAATTGTTGTCCTGACGTGATCATTTAACAGTAGTTGGTTGTGTTGCGTAGCTTGCTTGGACGTAGCAGAAGGTCCCGAGTGAACCATGTGGTCCTCCCAGGTTTTTAATTATACACAGGCTATTCATAAGATGAGGTCCCCGCTGATGTAATCATATTAATTAACAGCATTGTGTTGCCTGGTGCCGCACGTGGTGACTTAATCATCAATGGGGAAGCACTTAGCGCCACCTTTTGTGACTTCTTTCTTTTTTTTTTTACCATGGACGTAGAATTTAAATGATTTTTTTAAACTATTATTATGATTATAATGATTATTATTATTCAGAAAAAAACAAAACATTTGTAGGTAATAATGATTAAGTTAATATACAAAATTCTGATGAAAAAATTATAATCAATGTGTTGATTTTATCCTTTGGATTTGGCCTCAAGTCTCAAGTTTCTGTTTCTGCTCATAATAATACTAATCCTACTTAATACTTCTTACAATTATAATGATGACCACAAAAAAAAACAGCACTATATGTAAAAAAAAATACTTGTATTCTTGTGGAGTTGAACAAAGTAAAAAAAATTATTTTGAGAGTATGTACTTTTGTTCAAAGAAAAAGAAGAATCAATTTTTTGGAATCGAATCGAGCGTATCCTTTTTACAAAAATCGACAACTGTACTTTCTCATCACCAAACAGTTTTAACCCCAAAATGTGTTTTTACAATTGAATTTTCTGAGGTCGAACTGAGCTACTTCCTGCTTTTGCGAGATGAACGGCAGGCTTGACGCCAACATGGAAGTGATCGCAGGCTTTCCCAGCTCGGAAGGAAGCCTTTTCTCAAACATTTGCACCTCGCCGCCGAGAGTGAGCCGAGCCGTCTCGTTGTGACAGTAGCTGCGGCGGCGGCTTTTCGCGGCATCCTCGGATATAAATAATCTGCAAATGCATGAATCCACAAAAGGGCAGTCCTCACAAGACGGGCAGAAATAGAAAATGGGAGTCAATTCCTTTGAAATATACATCAGTTTTTCACAGGAAAACATAGCTGGGGGAAGCACATAAGTCAAATTTGATCACCTCAACTGCAGTTTGTTAGCCTCCACCGTCCAACATATAAACACCTCCCCTCCAGTAAAAATGGGACAATGTCAATCTATGCCATTTTTCCTCAAAAAGTGCCTTTGGTAATGAAAGAAATACAGGCCTCGCTTGCATAAACAGCAAACAGACCTTTTCTAACTAACTAACTAACTAACTAACTAACTAACTAACTAACTATGTTTTGCAAAATACATTTGATGCATTTTGCATAATTGGGCCAAAACGTCCCCATTTTGTGGAGATATATATATTTTTTGTAATTCTGCTAACTTACTTATTCTGATGAATTGCCTCACTCACTCACTCACTAACTAGCCAACTAACTAACTAACTAACTCACAAAATATCTTGCTTTCTGTGGAAACAGTTATGTAGTTTAAGCATAATCCCACAAACTAACTGACTCGGTTTTAGTCAGTTGTCAATTTGCTGCAATCCTGCTAGTTCACACGACTGACTGACCGACTAACTAACTAAGTTTTGTGGAAATGCTGTCGGTTATACATATTTTTTTTTTGGGGTGGGGGGTATCCTGTTAACATAATCTGATGGGTGACCTTCTTCCCTCCTAACCAACTCACTAACCAACCAAACAACACTACTATAACTATATTCTGTATTATATATATATATATATAAACTAATGACTGACTACCGTTTTATGAAAATGGTGCTCGTAGTAATCATACTAACTAATAATTTAACCAATCAAATTAGCTTCTTCTGTCATGCTAACTAATATAACTGGTCAAATTAGCTTCTTCCTAACTGCTCTTAAGATGCACAGGTGTACCTAATATTGTGTTTAGTGAGCGAAAAGAACGACGGGTAACCTGCTTACTGGTTCAAATATATCCAAATAAGAGCAAATCAAGAATAAAGGAAAACAAAAAAGGAGCATCAAGTTGTCTTTATTAGTCCTTTTGTCTCCTGCCGGTGCCTGAAGGCTGCTTGTCTACTTCCTCATTCCATCTCATCAGTGGCATTTACCTCCTAAGCAAGAAGGGGGGAACGTATCAATGCTATCAAAGTGATACTTTTGTCATTTTGCATTGGAACCCATCCCACCCTCTCTACCTACCGTACACACACTCACCCCCCCCCCCCCCCACACACACACACATCTCTGATCACGCCATTGTTTGCTGATATGCCAAGTGAAAGATGACGATTTATGTATAAAAGAGATGCTCCCAGCTCACTTGATTCAAACTCTACCTTCTTCTATTCTTACAAGCCAGCCAAGGGACACCTGACAGTGCCAATTAGTGAGGACACAGTGGGCGACCAGTACCTTTACTTGCGCGCCAAAAAATAAGAAAAGTGATGGACGGTGCAAACAAATGAGCTTCCGTGCTTGTGCTTCAGGCAGGCGGTAGCATTTGGCTTGAATTACAAAATGGGTACGCCTTAAAGGAAGAGGTTAGTTAGTTAGTTACTTAGTTAGTTAGTCAGTCAGTTGTGAACTGATGAACTAACAGAATGACCAAACAAATTAAAAAGCTGAAAATAAAAAGTTTGTGTCTGTCCACAACTCAGTCAGTCAGTCAACAACTCAGTCAGTCAGTCAATCATTCAGTTAGTTATTTGGCAGGATTACCCCCCCCCCCCCACCCCCACTCCCCAAAAACCCGCTTTACAACTTTGTAGGGAGTTGAGACTTGAAACAAAAAAAGTCCAAACTAAATGAATGAACAAAGAAACAAACTTTTGTTGAACAAACTCACTAATTAACTAACTAGCTAGCTAACTAGCTTGCTAACTGGCTAACTAACTAGCAAACATGCTTCTCCATTGTCTTTTTTAATATATTTTATGAGATTATCTTTTGCTAATGTGCCATGCCTCAACAAAATGATATGAAAAGCTGTTTTATAGATTTGGCATAATTCTGATAAGTAACAATCCATCCATCCATCTTCCGACAAAATAATTAAGAGCAATTAAAAAAAACCTCTTGCCTCTTAACTGTTAATAACACTCAGCTTATACTTTGAAACTTTGAAAATGTCACGAAAGTAAAAATACAATTGTGTGTCCATGTATCAGAAATGATCACAACAGATTGCTGTATGTTATTAGACTGCTACAACGTATAACGTCTCGGTTAAGTACCACCTTTGACCTTTGACCCAGAGGCCATTTCACAAAGTTCTTTGTAACTGTAAACAAAATATGCAAGTGCATCTCAAAACATGTAGATTCACATTAGGGTTGTGCCATTAATCAAAATTCTATTATAATGTCAATTATTACACTCCACAATTACAAAATTGGCAAAAATAAAAGATTATTAATACTCATTTTGAGTTGTTTAAATTGATATATTTGCACATTTTTTATTTTATTTTACAATGACTATTTTTATAAATCTTGTTTTGTCCAAAAGGAAATTACGTAATTATAGTGTTTCAAATAATTGTATTTGTTTTAATATTTGTAAATGTTTAAAAATGTTCTTGTTTTTTACCAACAAATAAATCCTTTAAATAATCGTGATTTCAATTATTACCAAAATAATCGTGATTTTTATTTTTTCCATAATCGAGCAGCCGTAAATCAAATACAGTAGACAAGTTTATCAATTTCAGTAGTTCTAGTAGTTTGAACTTCATGAAATTGACTTTTCAGAAGGTCAATTCCTACGTAACAAAAATCATTTTCATTTTCTTAAGTGATATTCTTTATTGAGATGGTGAATTTGATTTTTTTTTTTCACAAACTGAAAACAAAATTCATCAAAATGGTGAATACCTCACTGTGGTTAATGAATCTGTATTTTATGTTTCACTTTTTGAATTGAACTACTGCAACAATTGACATGTTTCAAGATATCCATATTCACTTCTTTTTTTTTTGTCTCTTTTGAGAAAAACAAATCCATATTTACTGAAATGTACCTGAATATGTCATGATCTGGCCTACTGGTATAAAATCCCCCAAATTGAGCCTTCCCCATCACCAGCAGATGGTGCCTTTGCCCTTTCCATGAGGCCCATGCAGAGCGGTAGTGCCATGAATGAAGTGATCAGGTATCAGGCCCGTATGGGAAGATCCGGCGTGATGTTCCTGCTCTCCTCCAGGTCCATTATTCATAAGGATGCCTCGCGGATGCTAATGAATTCTTTCTGCAATTATTAGCATTCTGTCAAATATTTAGCATTATAGTTTATTCATCCGACGCGCCGTAGCCTTTCGCTGTCGTGCGTGAATTATGTATACGTCTGCTTTAATGAAGTGTGCGCGTTGACACCGGCAAACTCTCCAGACAAAATATATACATTTGGATAGCATCCTTGTTAGCCGTTTGAATGTAAAGCATTTTTTTTTCTGGTGTGTTATGCACGCACGGGCGAGAGCAAGGATCAAGGAAGCGCCGTAGAAATGGCCGCTATGTGGGGGGAGGGGGGAGGGGGGGCGCGATTCCCAGACTTCTAATGTGGTGGGAAGACAAATGCAATTGCTACGATACGCTACTGTTTTGGTCACATTTGATTTCAAATTTTACACTTTCACTTTGTGTACAATGAGAGTCTTGTAGGTCAAATTTGAGGCGTGTGTACTCAAATGGATTTTACATTTTAGCAGTGTGTGTTAAATGGTGAGAATCTTGAAACTGCACAGCTGCTACGCAAACAAATAGAATGTCGGTTGTGACGCGGGACCCACCGCTGCAGCCCTTCACGCTTCCGCGCTCATCGCGAGGCCACCCCGGGGGAGTCGTGTCCTTCACGGGACCTCCACCTCGAGCTGCCCCGTTAGCGCCTTTTGCTACCTGCCCTGACGAGCACAGGAACAAGGAACAAGGCACAAGGCGGGAGTCGCTAACTCAAATCATGTATGGTTGCCCTCTTGAGGGAAGCTAACGTGTTTTCCAGGCACATTTCAAAGGACGTTTTTCTAGTCTTGTTGGGTGTCGTTTGTTGAGGAGGGGGACGGGTGGTGCGATTGGAAATTGTGATTAATTGTACGATGATCGCATGAATTTGTATGAAAATGTGGAAGAAACCGAAACGAACACTTTTCACATTTCAGAATAGGTCAGAGCACTGAGCACAGATGGATGTGTCTGAAATTTGTTGCATGTTCAACAAACACAGAAACTAACCCTGAACAGTGAGACCCTGAGATAGGAAACTCTGCGTTTTCGCTTCCAGGACAGCAGATTTGCGGTAGTTATATCAACGCAGAGTAGTTGCGCCACTACACTAAAAAGTCCACATCAATGGAGCCCCGATTCGTCGAGTCACCATGGCAACGGGGAAGCACAGTGCGCGGCGCCGCCCTCTGCTTCCGCATTTTTTATTTAATTTTTTTTTACCCCTCTCAACTCAAAATCTTAATGCGATCATATGGCGAATTTAAACATGTCTTTAGAAAAAAAAAAGTGCAACATACTCGGGTGTCGGGCCAATGCGTAAATTTAAATGTAGTCACAATCACAATATTACAGCGGAAACTTGTTGAATGGCAGCTCATTAATTTATTTCCTTTAGGTGCGATCCTGCGTGGGAGAAGCGCACTTACTTCAGATGAAATATAAAAACATTTTTAAAAAACGGATTATATGCTGCCATGTGAGCGCATAAGACGACGGCTGGTCATGTTGCAAACGTAAGGTCGGATTAAGTAGTGTATGAAGGTGATTGGACTGTGATGTGATACGGTACCGCTCAAAAAGATAACTGTCCGGAAATGCCAGCATATCGATGCACGGTACTGATAGCAATCTCACAACGAATATTGAATTCCCGAAGTAATAATGCGGCACCTTCATCAATAGGGACAAAGAAAACCTCAAGGTTCATTGTGGAAAATCTGCAACCGACCAGGTTTGGTTCATGGCACATGTTACTACGCTAACTGACCGAGAACTTGAATGACCTCTTTTTATGAAACAGGTTCAGTTTCCCGAATTTCAGGGTTTCTTGACCCAGAGTTCTCACTAAACCTACTTTGTGAAATAGACCCCTGGTTGTTGTGCCAAACTGGAACTATTTTTTTCTCCGGAAATCACACATGCAATCCACGTAATTAAAATATGTCACTATTTTGTGTTACATTTATGTCACGATGCTAGGTGGCTACATTTTAGGCATTACAAACACGGACCACTGCTCTTTTTAACCCTCGTTAAATCGGGCAACCAAGTCTTTCTCGAAATATATTTGACATTTAATGCTGACCAGGCCTACGTCTTCAGAAAATGGAACAATCCTCTGTTTGGGAAATTTGGTCTACATGCATACTTTTATACCACAATGCTTGGTGGCTACATGTTAGCATTGCTAACACCAAACCTCATGCTTTCCTTTTCTTTGCCACGATGCTATGTGGCTATACGTTAGCATTATGAACGTGCAATCTGGTCGACTCATACACTCAACTTAAACTTGACAACCAAGCCTAATTCAGAAATGCGTGTTCCCACGCTATGCTAGGTGGCTACATATGAATATCGCTAAAGCTGAACAGCTTACACCTTTGGGGAAACTTCAAAAGCCACATCAAATTTGTGTTGCTATCCTTTACTTTTTTGTGCACATGTGGCTACATGTTGCCATTACCAATGCAGATTGTCCATCCCTACACCTGCATGCTTGTGTTTTTGGCACTCATAAATTCTTTGGATGTGAGTAATGAAACATTTCGAGCACAGCTGTATTGCTAGCAGAGGCTCAAAGTCCTCCGCCCTCACTCTACCTCCCGGGAGGAGGTCACGGCTCACATGGCTGGCAGCGCGGACCTCGCCGAGGAGCGCTAATTGTGACAATAATGGAGCTGGATCGCGGGTCCTGGTGGGCCACATCTGCGTGAAGGCAGCTACCAACGTGCATTACGCCTGTTGTTCCAGATTAGCTCAGAGCCGTACCCCGGTCACCACCAAATGCCTTGGCTTGTTAAGAGAGTGTAATAGAGCAAGCCAGTGCTAGCCTGGCAAGGCTAGTCCTTAATGAGCAGACGTTAGCATAAACACACACGGACGCTGTGGGAAAACAGGGAGGGTCGGGTCAGGGAAGTGATGTTAGCGGTGGGGTAGCTAGCAGACCGGAGCTGGGGGTTCCTGATTAGTGCACATAAATAATGCAGCAGGCCAGGCTGGCGGGAGGAGGTGATTTGATGGGTGCGGCGTAGCGATGATGGGGGGAATCTGTGTGAGGTCATAGCTTTTAAGTCAATCAAAAATACGACGTGCTGACAACCTTGGGAACATTTGGCTGCTCCGGTACTTGACAAGCCTTTTTCTTTCATTTTTTTTTTTAGAGAGAAGACTCATTCACACTGACATGAACTGAGCTGAATGGAAGAATGAACATTCTTTTTAAATATTCGGCTGTTCAACCTTCCTGTTATTTATTTTTCTGGAAGAATAGTGAACAACATTATTTCCATCAAGAATGGAGCTGACAGTTGTTACTTAAAACCTTTTTCTAGCAACCTTCCGAAATAAATGTTATTTTCTGAACATTTATCTGCTTCGTTTCTCACCTCTCGTCTTGTTTGTTTGTTTGTTTTGGATGTTAAGCAAAGACTCTCAAAAGCAGAAGTGGCAAATCCAGGTCCAGAAAGTAGAAACCTCGCCACAGTTTGGCTTTAGCCCTTCGTGCAAGCTAGCTAGCTTCTTAGCTAGCTCCCCGGGTGCTTGTTTACCTGCTAGGGAGATAGCTAGCTAGCACGAAGGGCTAACACCAAACTGTGGCAGTTTTTCTTTTTTGTATTTGGATTTGCCATCTCTGCTCAAAAGTGTTCCTTATATTTTTGGTAAACCAATTGCAGACAACTTTGGAAAACAAATGTATCAGAAGTTACTCCCTGATTCCCTAGCCTCTAGCATTAGCCTCACCTGTCCACTCTTAGACGACATGACAGGGCCTCATGGATCATTAACCCTTCCGTGGCTGCAGGCTACCATTGCAAGCGGCTCTTTTCACATCAGGGGATGCTGGTCTGCTTGAGAGACAGGGTTCGAAGGTCAAACCCATTACGGAGGATTGAGAGAGTGTCAGTTTTGGCGGGTGACATGTCATGTGTTGCTATGGGAACGCGGACTATGAACTCTGGCCTCCGTGAACTTCAGTCAAGACTGATGGACTGAGCGAGAGCGGAACTCTGGAGTTGGGCGGCGGAGGGGGTTACTGCGAGGCACCATTGAAGCACTCAATCAATTGGCACAAAAGAAGTTAAAGCATGAGGGGGGAAACGTGGACAATTATGCAACACCCACCCAGTCAGTTCGACAATACAAGATTTGAATGTGGACTTGTGGGACAGAGTTCAGCTAGCCTAGCCTCGCTCTGTGCTAAAATTCAGACATGGGAATGCTGCTTCACAATAAACAATGACAAGAAAATAAAGTTATGGAAAATGCATCACCCGAAAACTCAAAGGTAGCCATCAATATGAAAATGGGTGGAGATGACGATTATAGAATAGATAATTGAACAGGAAGTCAGTTATTTTGGTTTGAAGCGGTCATTTTGGGCTGCTACTTCTACTACTAGTTCAGAACGCAGATAACCAAAACAGAAAATATGACGCTTCTTTCCGCCATGGCCAACCAATGTACATAAAGCGCGGCATCGAAAAATAAACAAAAAGACACCAAACTGCAAAGCATTTGAACCAATTTCCAACAAACAAGAGAAAACTGTGACATTCGAGACAGACAAATCCAAATCTAATTTTAAATCCGCAGCAGAGGTCCGCGCCCTCAAGCTAGAGAGCGCTAGAGAGCGCAGACCTCCGCTGAGGCCAAAATGTCACTTAAGTCGTTGTTCTTTTTTTGCCGTGATCCAAACAGGTGAATGAATAAATAAACACAGGTGGAGGCCTGTACTCTCTTGAGTGCTTTTGACCAACTACAGTTTTGCTTACAAGATCAATAGTGTTGTTAACTCTATACATGTCAATGTTACTATTTTTGCTGTTTGTCATAAATCCAAAATTCAGTTTATACGTCACCCTAACCCCCAAGTTTTGGGACCAATACTGCAGGAAAACGGTGAAAAACACGCCACGTTGATTTGAACCAAAATATACGTATTTTACTTTCATGTATTTTACGAAGGACAGTAGAATCCTGATCGAGCTCTTAACCGAGATGTGGAGGTAGCGACCGGAGTGGTCACGTCGTTCCGCCCTTGCCCGTACCGTACTGACTGACCTTGAGTACCCAAGAGCTGGCAAAAAGTACCCTGGTCTATTTGTGGGGAACAAAACAACTAAACATTAAACAACGGCAGTAATTGCCAACCAAAAACTCACATCCCACAGCCACACCTTGTTCCCACAGCTGAGAGTCAAGTCCAGATGAGGTCATGCATCTGTAACCGAGAGCGAATCCATATTACATGTGTAGCGCTCTGTCTGTCTGGGTCCCGGCCATCAATTATGAATAGAAATATACAGCCTGGACAAGGCACAGGCCCTGGTGTCGAGGCACTTGTAAAGGATTTCATAAAAGTGGCGACGGACAAAGGTTTTTTGTCATTCACATGCAAGCCAGGTGGACTTAAGAGACAACCACAGAAGCTTCTCACCATTCTGTACATGAGCTACGCCCGGGGAAAGTTTCGCTTGCTTTTATTCCAACTGCTCCCCCGGTTGTGTCTGGCTTGAATCGGGCACTAACATATATACTACATGGACACAAGTGGTGGGACTACGTTGTGAGACGGGATTTTTTATTTTTTTTGTACGTCAATGACGCCAACAATCAGAAGAATTTAGAGTGGCGTCCCTCAGGGAAAGGTAATAGATCCATTTATTTTGTCTAAAGGGCTAAACGGTTTCTTCCTTAACTCGTTCACTGCCATTGACGGCTATAAACGTAAAGAAATATTTTGAACTATTTCTATTAGTTTAATTTTTTTTCCACTTTTGTTAACAAGAGTATGAACACCTAGAATTTTTTTTATTGTACATTCAGAACAGATATACAATTTGTGATTAATTGTTAGTTAACTAGTGAAGTCATGTGATTAACTACAATTTTTTTTTTAAATTATAAAAAATGAGGGCCGTCAGACGATTAAAATTAATAAATCATAATTAATCGCATGACTTCAATAGTTGACTCACGATTAATCACAAATTTTATATCTTGTATAATACAACTTTTTTCTAGGTTTTCATAAAAAATTTAATGAAATTAAAAAAAGTTAAACTAATAGAAATAGTTCACATGAATTTTTGACGTCTATAGTCGTCAATGGCAGTGAATCAGTTAACATAAGTCAAAATGCATAATGCATAAAATTGTCATAGATACACTCAAATTTAGACTTTCACATCCTCTAGGTGACATTTTCACATTTCTGAATCTTTTAGTTAACAGATGACTCATTAGTCAGTAAGTATTTTGAGTGGAGTTCCACAAGGAAATGTGCTAAATCCATTCATTTTCAATGAAAGTTGAAACAAAAAATCTCTCAAAGGCACTGTGCAAAATTCTGCAATGTCAAGTCAAAAAGTCTTCCCTAAAATCATGTATCTAAAGTTTCTTTCATATTCACTTCCCGCGGGTGGAATCTTCACTTGTCTCAATACTTGTTTCCGTAAACGGTCAATCACGTTTATGGCTTAGCATGACAATAACTCCAAAATACATCCAAAGTAACGAAGTAAGAAAGAATTTTATTACAGTTCAGGGAAATTAAATACTTATTTTCTATAAAAGTTTCAAACCATACTTGTCCTTAATCGCAAGACGAAATGCATAAGCGCCTTCCAGTGATGTCACAAAAACAGACACAATTCCAACATCGAGTAGAAACTCCATACAGTGACATAATTTTGCATGATGACGGCTTCAACATCCGTCCAAGGTGGCAACAATTTGTGTTGATTATTATTCCTATTATTGTTATTTTTTCATTTGTATTCTATATTTTTTTATTTTTTCATTTTTAATCAAGGACAGATACCACAAGTTTCACTTCTATCTATCCCTTTTCATTAATTTTTTAAAGAATGAAATGCAAATTTTTGATGAAATTGAATTGAATTTTTGAGTGGAGCTCCTCAGGGAACGGAACTAGATCCATTCTAGAAAGGTGGAGTTTCTTCTTTAAATTATATGAAAACTATCAATAACATGCGCGGCGGCCTTGCGGCAGTGCCGCAAACGTTCTGCTGCATAAACGGTGAGAAAAGCGCAGTTACAAACCTTGTACAAACACCACATGATCTTCCATTTTCCATATCAAAAGATGATACAGCCTGCTAACAACAAAACACATAAACAGTCAGCTAACAAGATTCACCTGGCTGCTTAATTTTCCACTTGACGTGGTGAGTGGCACTCTCGAACCCCAACTATTAAAAAGTCAATTATTCATAATACGTCCCTTTTAACGACGCCCATCGCGCATATCATGCCATTTTGCTCCAACAAAACAAACAACAGCATCAAACGAGCCTTGTAGACAAGTCATTAATCAAAACGGTGAACCTCCCGGTTGCTCGGGAAGAAAAATAAAACAGCAAAAAAAAAAAAAAAATTAAACAAAACACTCCACCTTTGAGCGTGTTTATGTACAAAACACTCGAGCCGAGTTACATAGCACGTGTCGCCGGCGAAAAACAAATTTGCAATTCTCCTTGTCGTATTCCCAAAGCACCCACGGTGTACGACACCAGGGGCCCCCGTCGGAGTCAGAACAAACAGCGGCTAAGATGTTTAAAAAGCCCTCTGCTGTCTTAACATACCTGTGCTGCTGAATACCAATAGACTGCTCTTACGTTAAGAGGACGGGGAAGGAGGGAGGGGAGGGGAGGGGAGGGGAGGGGAGGGGAGGGGGTATGGTGACAAGCAGCTAGCGGGGGGAACGCTAACTCCTCCGGGTTTCCTCAAGGGCAAAAATGCGCTGAAATGGAAAAAAAAAAAAAAAAAAAAGTCTTTGCATGGTGCTGTGGAAAGGTGTGTGCGCGAGCACTGTGATAAGCGGCAAGGCCCCACAAGTGAGATGTATCCCACTGATTTCTAAAAGGTCACTGTCATTATTGTTGCCTGGCAACCAACCATGGGAAGCCACAGATGTACAGTAACTCTGCGAGTGTGTGTGTGTGTGTGTGTGTGCGCAAGTCAATCACAATGTTTTTAAAACAGAATGTCTATCATTTTTAGGGCTGTCACAAAAAAAACATTATTTCAGCAATCAATTAATCTGTTGATCATTTTGTTGACTAAGCAATGAATTGGATTAAAAAATGTTTTTTAATTCCTTCCCTTTATTTTAAAATAGAGGATAAAAAAGTGAATTAAATAAATAAATATCAATTAATTTTATTCAGTTACTTATTTCACGATCTAATATATTAGAAAATCGGCAAAAATGTTTAGGGCTCTAAACAATTATTATTTAATTACCAATTAATTTGATAATTGATTAGTTGTCAATTAATTGTTGCACCTCTATTAATTTCCCTTCTTCGTTTCCTCTGGTCCACGTTCAGTGTGGTACACACCATGTCACCAAACAGTAACTACTTGTTGCCCTTTAAATTGGTCGACTGAATTCCATCCCTTTATTTTTTTAAAACAGAACATGATTTCAAATTGACACTGCAGAAAATGCACAAATCCAAATCCATTTTGATTCAGTTACTGTTTTAACTGTCTTAACATGTCAGAAAATCGGTAAAAATGTTAATCATTGTTTTACAACGTGAAAGCAGATGATTAAAACGATTGATTGAATGATTAAAAAGGTGAAACGTCCCCGTAAAGTTTGAGATTTACTGTCGAAAGGTTGAAATTCCAAATAGTTGGACAATTTTGAATGAAACAAGGGCACTAAAGAATTAATTAATTATGAATATAATTATCGATTCATTTGATAATCGATTAGTTGCCGATTAATCATTGCACCTCTACACCTGTGATGCTAATTAGAGGGCACACCTTGGCTGAATCTTTGCTCGGGGTGTAACCGGGCCTGTTTCATGAATTTGAATTCTAGGCATGTTCAATACCACTTTTTTTTTTTTGACCGATAACGATACTGATACTCAAATCTTCAGTACTCACTGATACCGATACCAAGTGCCAATACCATTATAGTACTTATGATACATAAAATGTCCCCCAAGACATATATATCCCAACTCTTGCAAATTTCCTTAAAAAAAAATGAAATTAATGGCAATTATATATTTGTTTTCAATTTGCTCACAAGTAATTTTGCATAGAGCAAATAATGAAATTAATTGAAAAAAAATCCATAAATAAGATGAAACAAATAATTCAGTGGCCAGAAAAAAAAAGTCCCAATCAAAATATGTGGTTGTGAACTGCAAAGAATTCACTTCAATTCAAGCAATTTAGTAATATCGACCATGAAGAATTCCTCAAGCTGTTTAGTGTGTGATGTTTAATTATATCTTGTTTTGAAATCCACGCTTTTAATTTGGAAGGCTGCTCTGTATAGGAATTAGTATACATAAAACCCAAAGGGAAACGAAAAAGCCACATTACAAATATAATGTAGTGTGGATAAGAGCTATAATTAGCGTCTGCGAGGGTCGTAACGGCACCGTTCTATTTTTAGCTCGAACGTTAACAAGGAAATTTAGAGCACGGCAAACGTAAACGAGGCAATCAAACACGGCGAAGTTACGTGAGCCACAAACATATACGAACCACAGATATAGGTGATATTACTCACAACAAGCGTACTTACTTATTCTCAGTAACGCACACCAAAATGGCGCTGCCGGAAGGAATGAAATAAACAAGTGTTACCTCATAAAACCTTCGTTCCCCCCCAGTCTTTCTGAAAGTTCCTGACCGAAAAATGAGCCACAAGTGCGGGGGCCGATACCGGTATCGATATCCGTCGCGAGTACCGATACCATGAAATTGGCCTGGTATCGGCCCAGATCAGGTTTTAATACATGCCCGTCCCAATTGAATTTTATTGAACCACAATTTGAAAGGGTGTAATTCTCTTTTTTTTTTCCCTCACATCACTATGGAAACCGTTCCCCTAACCCAGTAACAGAAGTGGTGCGTACCAACCAGGACAACATCACTTTTCCACCCCCCCCCCTCCAATCAAAAACAAAAATGGTACGATCCGCAGGCACCAGGATGTAGATACAAGGTAAGTCCAGATTTCCGTGCCGACGCCCCCGAGAGGCGGTGCAGTGCGGCGTTAAAGCCGCACCTCGGCGTGTACACAAGCGCGTTGATGTCTGAGTCATGTCCTATTTGTGGAGCGTGATGGATTTCCCTCCCCTCGCCGGCCCGCCTCAGCTCAGCGGGGAGAAGGCCGGGGCCTGATAAGGTGATTTATCTGCCGCCTTTCTGCCCACTGTAATGGATGACACATCCACCTGAACGCTGAAACTTCATCATCTCACCCCCCCTTACACACCTGCAACCCACACCCACCTCCGCCATCCCCCCCCCCCCCCCCCCGCTCCCGCAGAGAGAGAGGAATGAAACGCACGTGGAAGGAAATACAACACATGCAAAGCTTTTCAGCCCCAAAATAAAAGGTGCTAAAGGGTGCGTGAAGCATAAGAAATGATTTTGATGTTAACGTGTCAAGACCTCTGCCAAGGCTTAGATCAATGAACAAGCAAGGAAATGGATGCGTTTCCTCCAAATCACCATCAATGAATGACCGGTGTGTGAAATATTGCTCTCATGTGCACAAACATGTTAAATTGAGATCAATGAATTATGAGTGCTGAATTAAACATTATTTAATTTTCCTATAGTGACGACATTGCATTTTATTTGTATGTATGTGTACGCATTTATGTACAGTATATATTCAGTGTTATTTTATTTAATGAACATTATTTTGAAATGTTATGTTGCAATGGTATGGATTAATTAGTTAATTAATTGTATTTTTTTCCCATGCAGGCAGTCATCTTTATTGTATTTGTGTTTTTTTTTTTAATCATAATGATCAATATTGCATCATACATTTATGAGCGTTCACCTACATGGATTCTCTTATTTAATGACTTATGTGTGCATGTATTTTCATTCAGTCTTTTTGATTTTCATGACCAATGTCGTATCATTTATATTTATGTTTGAATTATTTTTTAATTATTTGTATTATTTTATTCTTGCGCTTGTTCATTTAGTTAAATTGTATTTAATTTCCAATGCTGTATTTTGTAATCTCCATTTATTTATTTGAGCATGCATTGGTGATATATTTATTGATTCATTTGAATTATTTTGGATCCCTTGGTTTCTCGGTATAAACAACCTCTGCAATGTTGTTATTATTATTTTTTTGTTGCATTGAACACGACTACTACTACTCATTACTGTATTTTAATGTTTGGTCATTATAGTGGTAATCGGGGAGCTCCGTCATTTTTATTACTTGGTGCTTAGCGTAAAAAGCTTGAAAACAACGTATATTTTTCACAACATTGCTAAATTTCAGTTTTATTACAGTACTTCCTGTCTCGCATGCTAATCCGTCCAAAACGTTACATACCTCATCCTTAATCTTTAATCTGCATATGGTGTTTTCATGATTTAAATCAAATTAAGCCAAAACAATCAAATTCCAATCGTAGCATATTTTCAGCTGTTTATGATTGTTTTTTTTTGTTTTTTTTACAGCGCAGAGAGGCTATCAATTAACCTCAGCGCTACGCTTCAACGCCTCGGGCCGCCGCCGCCGATGTTTTAACGGGGGAGTGATTGAAGGAGGCGGGAGCAAGAGGAGGGTTGAGGCGATCAATATCAGATCAAAGTGTGATAGCTTACTTCATTGCACAGAGAGACACTGTTGTTTACCGGCCATTGTCAAGAGGAGTTAGCATTCGAAATAAAGGATACAAATAATAATACATCACAGCTTTCGTGGCCCTTAATGGCGACTTCTGTCTTTCTTGTGGAAAAAGTTCGGTTGCGAAATGTTGCAGCATCGAGAAATATGATAAAAAATGAAATACTGTAAGAATGGAAAGGAAAATACCGTACATTTATGCCACCATCTTTTTTAAACTGAAATTTTGGCTCCGACCGATTAATCGGCCTTTTAATTAAGCGTCTTTATTGACTTGCCTATAAACAAAAGAAACACAGAACAATTACACATTTTGAATTTAAAACAACCACATAACTTGGCCTTGGGAACATCTGCTAGCTTAATGCTAAAACACAGTGCAAAGGCACATAGACAGGCTAACAAATAGCATTGGTGTTGAGGCGTTATAACCATTTGAAGAACAGATATTTCTTAAATGGTTATGGTGCAACAAACATGTAGATGGACTCACAGGCCGTATATATTCTTTATCCTCTGCAAAGATTAACTAAAATTGCTGCTGCTTACTGAGGAGTAATCGTGTCCATACTGTTCAAAACCATGTCTGTATTATGCTATAGTTTTATTTAGAATTATATATATATATATATATATATATATATATATATATATATATATATATATATATATATTTTTTTATAATTATAGTTTTTTTCTTTATCCTGTGCAAAGACTTAAGAATAAATCACAAAATTTGAACAAATAAAAAAAATATTTAAAAAGGCTTTTCTTTGTATTTTTAATAGAAAATAAATTGTTTTGTTGTTATTTGGAAAATAAAACATTTTAGGCGAGCAATAAGAAAAGAATACATTTGACTTTTGTTTGTATTTTGGATTATATGTACTAAAAAAAAATACAATATTTTAGTTGAAAAACAAACAAATAAAAAAGAAGACTAAAATAACTTTTTTGTGTGTTTTGGTTAAAAATACTAAATTTGACCAGAAACAAAAGGACAAGTTGGATAAAATGTTAACATTTTGGCAAAAAAAAATTACCGGCACCTTTGCACTTTGGATAAAAATACCAAAACTGTCCACCATTGAGACCATTCTGATAATGATTCTTTTCAATCAATTTATCTTTGAAATGCAAGAAGAAGCACATCTGTGCACGCCCTTGTGTGTGTGTGCCCAAGGAAACATCTGGCTGAGTGACAATGACCCATGACACCAAGCTCTTCCACATCCTCAGAGCTGTAAAAAGCATGTCTGGAACACGGGCGAGTGGGTGTGGGGGGAGGCAAAAGGGGGGGGGGGGTGAGTGAAACGGACGAGAGGAAGGGGAGGAAGGGTGTCATGCTGAGTGTCCATGGAGGAAAAAGCCAAAGTGCTAAGATTAGCCAATGATTCAGGGAGGTCGTTTCATCTTCAACGTCGTCATCCATCCTTCATTTGAATTTGTCACGTTTGCTTTCGGCGGTCCGGGCGCGGAGTAACCGCCGGAACCGAGCGGACGGGCGGGACCGGGCGGACCGTGATTGTGCAAACAAGCGCCCAATCAATGATGCGCCCGAGCGTGTAAAACGTGCCAGTCAAAAGCAATTACGTTCTTCCACTTCCACTCCACTGGTCCGAGCCCCGGGCTGGGAGAAGCCAGTGGCCAGAGGACGGCCACGTGGTCATTTGCCCCCCAACCCCCACCACCCCCCACCCCCACCCCCCCTCCCCTACGCGCCAAGTCACGTCAAGGAGACTCTATAAAAGGGTTGGCAGACAAGTTCTACGACTGCTTCCAGTTGAGTTGTTTTCATTAACCCACTCGCTGGTTAACTGTGGATTTTGAGCATGTTGGGTTACTTTTATCCAATGTTTGGTTAATTATTTTGACCCAGGAGATTGGGTTGAAGACTGGATTTGGGAAGGCGGAAGAGCTGAAGCTGGTCGGCATTTTGGACTGAGGTTTACGTAAATCTAATGTTGAAAATGTTGGTTGCAGTGGCATGACTTAGTGGGTATCACCGCTGACTTAGAACATGGGGATCTGGGTTCAATTTCCAGTGACTGCCAGTCCCAAACCTGGATAAAAATGGGTGGGTTGCGTCAGGAAGGGTTTTTGGTGTAAAAAATTGCCAAACATCATGCGAGCTACTTGACGGAGAAAGTTGTAACATCTTCTTATACACTAAAAACTGTTGTCAAAAATAACCCAATTTGGGTCAAACAAGGGTCCGACCATACTTTCTAGTTATTTTGTTAAAAAAAAAAAAAGGAACCTACATTTTTTGGTGTTGTTTTGCACAAATAAAATCTAGGTCAAAGTAGTGGATCTGTCCTTTGGAACCCAAATTGGGTTATTTTTGACTCAACTGTTTTTAGAGTGTAGAAAATGTTGGCAATAAAAAAAAAAGTATTTATTTTACCACAGCTACACTGTTAACCATTTCTTGGGTAGCCTTAACTGTTATTATTAAAATTTTACCTCTTGTTGATTCACAATCTTAACCCAACATGCTGGGTCAATTACTCAAACGCTATAAATACCTCAGCAGAGATTGGTTAGCAAGTCCCAGTGCTGGGTTAGCAATTTCACTAAATTTGGGCTACTTGAACCCAGCAGTTTGGAGAGTACATATTTCAAATCAAATCTATAAGCTTTTCCCATGTTAAAGTAATATCCCAGGAGTCTAACGCACTTTCCCCGCCTTTCCTGCCAAGTCTTCCTCACTCTAAAAACAGTTGGGTCAAAAGTAACCCAATTATGCGTCAAAAACGGACCAATCCAATTTATGGGTCAATTTGACCCAAGTAAAGGATTTGTCCATTTTTGACTCATAGTTGGGTTATTTTTGACCCAACTGTTTTAGTAGATGTATGCATTCCACAGTTGGGTCAAAAATAACCCAATTTGGGTTAAAAAGGGACAGACCACAACCTGTATCAGTTCAATCCTTTTTGTTTGTTTTGTATATAAAAAAAAACTGAAAGTTGGGGCAAATTGACCAAAGTAGAGGATGGGTCCCTTTTTTTTTTTACCCAAATTGGGTTATTTTTGATCTAGCTGTTTTTTTGAGTAAAGGATCCTCCACAGCTTGTCGTTTTGACATCCGCGTATTTAAAACGGGTTCCCTTGATGACCTCACTTTGAGCTTGGGAAAGAGGAAAAATCATGCGTGGTTAGGTAGGTTGCGTCAGCACAGAAATGGTATTCTTGAGCAGGAACTGTCAGATGCTCAGAGGATTGTGAAAAAGAAGCCCTGCCACAATTCTGGCCTCTTCTCACGCACCGAACAAAAGACAGCAAGCCTGGAGTTTCTATTTGAAGTTGCCATCCACTGTTCATGATTTTTGTCTGATTGCTAGCAAATTTGAACCACTTATGCTACATTGAAGAAAAATAAAAACGCACGACTTCTGATTTTGCTCCCATTTTTTTATGAAGTGGCCTCAAAGATCAGGAAAGAAGATTTTCACAAATCCGCCCCAATCTGTGATGGTGAGCACTTCTCCTTTGCCGAAATAATTCATCACCTTCAAAAGGTGCGGCATATCAAGCGACTGATTAGACAGCATGATTATTGCACAGGTGTGCCTCAGGTGACTCTGCAAATGCCGAACCGCGAACACGCTGTACCGGCGCAAAAACAGCCCCGCCCCCCCCCCCCCGTCCCGAGTTCACACAAACACCGGAAACACACACACCGATGCACACGCACGGGAGGCAGGCTGCGAGCGCGCCGGGTTTCTGTGTAGCGCACCACATGCGAATGAGGCTAAAAGAAGTGAAATGCGGGCTTTGAGTCAAAGACAAGCTCGGGGCGTGCTGCGGGCGGCGAGCGCGCTCGGCTTGGCAAGCAAAGGCGCCTTCTGTCCACAGCTTCCACTCCGCATCTGATGGCGCCTTTTCCTGTTGCAGGCTGCCTCTCAGCGCATTTGTTCATATGTCAAATTCACCAGGCCTCCTTCCACATCTCCTCACTTATTCTAAACATTCCAACTTCAAAATATTCAGCTCTTTCAAACGCTCTTAGGAACTATTCCCAAAACTCCCGATTGTTTACATATTTATCTCGTCCTTCCACATTTTTCAAGCAATTCCAGCCATCGGGTCTCATATTTAGCATTTCAGTTGCGCTTTTCAGCATTCAAACGCACTTTCTACGGAAACAACATTGCCCAGTAGTTGCCTAAAAACATAACAAAAATAATCATAGAAATATAAGCAAAAATAACAACAATAAGAACCAATCAAAAATCATTCCAAATTTAGCACATTGACAAAACTCAGAACATGAAAAAAAAAACCTCATTCAGAACATCTTAGAAACAATTTTTCACATTACAAGAATTCTGCAATTCCATACTTTTCACAGTCAAATTATCAATTTTTCTGAATAAAATCCCCAAGTTTAGAAAGTACTTCACATATTTACGTCCTCCTTCCACATCCCTTGATTGATTCCACAGCATTCCGACTACAAAAAATATTTTTTTATTTAGGAAATCTTGGGAACTATTCCCATTCCCCCAAATCTCAAAATGTTCCACATTCCAAATGAAGATTTATTTCAGATTATTCTCTAATCCTTCCACATCTCTTAACCAATTCAAACCATTTCAACTTAAAAATATTCATCTCATTGAACTATTCACATTCCATAAACTCCCCAAATTTTCACAAATAATCTTCCAAATACAGTATAATATACAGATATACTCCCTACTCTTTTCACATTTTTCCCAATTCAAAACAGTTCTACTTGAAAATCTTCATCTCAGTGAAACCGTCTTGGAAACTATCCCCGTTACAGAGATTTTCTTTTCAACTTAATTGATCAATTCAAACCATTTCAACGGGATTTATCCTCATGACAAAAATGCCCAAAATTTCAAACTCAAATTCCTAAATCAAGACATGTTTTTACATTTTCCTCCTCTTCCCACATCTCTTGACCAATTCAAACCATTCCAACTCATTCCAGCGTATTCAAAACATAGGCCTATTAAAATTCCCAAATTTCCGAAATAAAACTCACCAAAATGAGATTTTACAACTTCCTTTGGCATTTATTGACCGATTCTGACCGACGGTTCCAAGTTCAGCATTCCAATTAACTCCACAGCATTTCAGTTGAGCGTCAGCTGTTCAGCATTCAAATGCAATTTTATTATTATTATTATTAGTATTATTAGCAGAGTTATGATTGCCTCTCTTTTGCCTGTCACAGCAAGCGAGGTTGTTTTTTTCCTGTTCCTTCCGAGGAAACTTCTTTTGTTTCTGTTCAGGGTTTGAGAACAGGGGCTGCTGCTCAGCGCTGATGCCTTGGAGACTGGGGAGGTTTTTTTCCTCCTTTTTTTTTTTTCTTTTTAGAAGGAGTTTTATGTATTCTTTATGATGTGATATACAGCCCGGGAGGGAGAACATGGGGTAACAACATACCCACGCCAGTTTTCATTCCCGGCGTGATGTGAGGGATGAAAATAATACAAGACGACGGCGAGAGTGTCCGTCTGTCAGCACCTGAGCTTTTCTCTCAATGCGTGTCCTAGGTCGCAGTATTTTTTTTTATTTTTTTTAACAAAACAGTTCATGCAGAAATGATCACTGTGGAAACGAGAGGAAGTCATCATACACTACTTTGCCAAGCAATAGCATGACACAAAGATAATATCGTGGAAAGAAACAGCACGATATCTATGAACTGAAACCTGTTGAAAATCTTTGGTTCATTAAAACATAGTAACATAATTGGATGGACAGATTAGATATAGATAAATTAGAGGCAGCTAGCTAGCTAAATAGATAAATCAGAGCTAGATAGTTGGAAGTAGAGCTAGCCAACAAGCTGGTTAGTCTGCTAGGTAGCAAGCTAGACACCTAGCTAGTTAGCTACCGAGCTAGCTAGACACCTAGCTCGTTAGCTACCTAGCTAGCTAGATTTCATCATTTCATCCATCCATCTAAAAATTACATTCAATGAATTTAGATTCACAGTAAAAGATTTGTATTTTATTTTGAAATTCTTCATCAATTTCATCTTGAGTTCAAATAAAACAGTAATTTTTTTTGTATTAATTTTTTTTATTAAAGTTGTACTTTAGTTTGTTTTTTAGTTTGTAGTTTGTAGTTTTTCTTCCCATTTATACTCATAAAACTGTCATCAGTTACATTTCTACTAACTGAAATGCATTAAATGTTCATTGGGGTATTTCAGAATAAATTTTATATTAAATTCATTTAAAATTCAGTATTTTCTCAATTAAATTAAACATTTTATTTTCTAACGTAATTAAAAGTGTTTTTAATTTTTTTTACTCTGATTTTATTGTATTCCTAAAAAGTTTTTCATACACAAAAAAAAATGCTTGCTTGATTGTTCATTTCACTATTAAACAATGAAAACCAGCCAACAAGAGCAAGAGCAATTTTAAACAGAACGACAATAATATGGATGATCGATTACAAACCTGGCAATATGTTGAGCTCACGTTCGGTTTTATTATCAGAACTATATACAAACAAACGTGTATAACCCTACGTGTCACTTCAAATTTGTTCGTATGGGCAGCAGCGAGAATTCAAACGAAGTGTTTGCGATCTCTCAGGCAGACCTTCTAACAAGTGATTATAGCCAACACTCCACACTACCTCGTCTCCCACCTTCTTTTTACCCTCAGGGAGGCCGACGAGAGCGGCGAGCTGGCAACGTTCGTATACGCGTGTATGGGTGTGTGCGTGTGTGTGCGTGTGTGTGTGTGTGTGTACCCTGCCTGCTTCAGCATATTGTGGCCCTCCAACACAAAAAGATGATTAGAGGGGATTTTCTCCAGGGCTGAACAGCATGCCTTTAAGACCCAGACAGCTGGTAAGAGATGTTCAAGAAGAAAGAGACATTATACACTTGCAGGAAATAGAATAAATACAACAACAAAAAAGAACCGTTTGGCAGGGCTAAGGAAGCAACTTAAGCGACATATGATTCGAGAGTCCAAAACTGTTGTTCACATAAAAAAATTGAAAGACCCTGTAAAGTGAAGTTCAAAGATTTTGTTCGAAATACATGACACATTTTGAAGATAATTGTGCAAATAATTATTTTCACTTGGAGGTCAGGGATTCAGAATTTCGCTGCCTTTGTTCACATAAGCGGTTATCCGTGAAATCTTAAACCCGTTAGCTCTTTAGCGGGTCTGGCTAGCATCTCTCGTTGTGTCGTGGAAAGTTCGTAATGACCCAGTGGGATACGTTCCAGCGAGCAGAGGCTCAAACACGATGTTCCGATTGAAATATTGTCACCGCGATGCCATTTTCAGTCGACAACAAGTGGCAGTGCGGGGCAAAAATGGCAGCACCCCGAGATGGACAGAAATAAGTGGATTTTTCTGTGTTTAAATCATATTACAAACTCCATTTGAATCAGAAAAGCAGGTGTAGACTAGCAGGTGGGCATAGAACATATTATTGAAAATAATTTTTTGGACTTGACTTAAAAAAAAAATCCTCCTTTGCCCACATCTGCGTTAGCGGCTAGCGCGAGAAGCTAATGCTAATCTTAATTCCATTTTGTCAAACAGATAAATTTAAGATTTAAAAGTAATAGTGCTTCAACACTTCAACACAACAAATGGCAATCATGACACCATAAAACTCAAAAGTAATTGGACGACGCCTTTTCGGCTTTAGATTCGAGTTGATCCTGATGCTAGCGGAAAGGAGGTCGTCTGAGACGGACGATATTCAAGGCGGAGTGAAGGTGCAGGGTGAAACGCACACATCGACTCCAATCAAAATAAACTCCTGCCCCAATATTAAAACCCCCGTCTCGGAGCTCATATGAAGCCCGCCAACAATATCTATGTATTCCTTTATGCAATATGCCTTTAATAAACATAGTGTCAGAGGGAAACCAAATCACGAGCGGCTGAGAGCATGTAAAAAAATCAATTAAAACGAAGTCACCGAGCTGGCTGCCCAATTGTCTGTGGCACTTATTTGATATAATATGGTTAATATCACTGGCTGGCTAAATTAACACAATTTAGTCATTGTGTGTGTGCGTGTGCCTACTTGTGTGTGTGTGTGTGTGAGTACGAGGGGGAGGGCACTTGGCTCCAAGGGGACCTCTGGGAGTGAGATTAATACAACACTTGAAGTCAACAATAGGGCTGACCATAGAGGAGCTACAGATGTCGAATGCCAAATCGAGCAAAAGCGGATTTGCAGCCTCCTTTATAAGCATAAAAAGAGCCTCATTTTAACGAGCAAAAGTGGATTTAAATTAATGAACTGTAAAGTGAGTGTGGGTCAAAGTGAGCGAATCAGCTCTGGGGGTCGCAACTTGGGAAAAAATATGAACATGTAGAGTTCAAGCCCAAAATGTCTGACTTTGTTTTCAGGATTCCAGAGGCTTTTATGATATGATCAAAAAAAAGTTTACTGAATTTCATGTTGATCAGCAGTGGGGTTTCCATCCAATTGTGTAAAATTGTTTAAGCAAATTTACAGAAAAAGCACAAAAACGGAAATGCGACTTTATGCCCGTTTCCATCTGTTCTTCTTTTGTGAATATTGAGAGGGGACTCCGCCGCTGTAGGTGGCGGTATACACCATAGAGTTGCGATCCACCAGTAATTTAAAAGAAGAAGAGGAAGCGATGTAAGTCGTGCGATGACGTCGTGTGAGTTTGATTTTGTCATTCTTGATAAACCGTAGTGTTTCATTGCTTTCTTCCATCAAAAATTGCATTAATATTCTCTTCTTTAATTAATTCCCCCAAAAATTCAGTTTCGTCGTGCCCCCAAACATGCCTTACTTTATCGTCCGACATTGCTTTGTGACTACAAACGTACGTGTGACGTAATATCCAGTCAAAATGTGCAACGTGTGTTTATTCGAACCCCCCCCCCCCCCCCCCCAAGCGTAAAAACTTTTTGTGAATTTTGGGCCCTTTTTCAAATTTTTAGCGTTTCCATTCAGTTTTATCTTCACATTTCTTGAAAATTCGAATAGAAATGGTGGATGGAAACCCAACCAGTGAAACTAGTGTTGGGGTGTTGAAAGCGTACGTGTCACAGAACTTTGCGTCGATTGGTTGAAAGTGGAATCGGGAGACTATTGTTTTGGTAAGAGTCAATTCTGGTGTGGTCACGACTGGGACCAAATCCCTCTCAACATGATTCAAAATGTCACAAGTCTTTGAAGGACCTCTGGAAATAGCAAATGGCTGGCCCAAACCGAAATGACAGAATTCCTGTGTTTGTTCTGACATCTTGAGAGTTTTTATTGTGGGCTCAGTCATGATAAATATGTGGACCTGTTGAGAGGTAAAACTGTCTCCAGTCGGTAGCAGAAATATTTCCCTTTTAGCAAACATGTTTTTTTTACCATGAAGGAAATGTCAAAAACACATTCCTTGGTATGTGAGAAAATTCCATTTCGGTGTTACAGAATGTGCAGTTTCGACATTTGTGCGCAACCTTTCGAGGCCCATTTTTCCAGAAAATTAAGAGACCTTTGGGGAATTCCTTCATTTGACCAGATGGCAAAACATGAAATAGATTGTTCAAACTGGCAGACAAGCCACACCAATGGCCACACTCCATCTCCACTGCGTCTTTACACACCCGAGCCACATGGCCGGTCATTGTTGGTGGCGCAGTGTGTGAGTGTAGTGATGCATGGGCTTCGCTGGATCGTTTGTATGGTGTTGCAGAGCAATTGATTCTAAGGGTGGGGGGGTGTAGGGGGGAGGGGGGGTCCAGCATCCACCACCTCTACCTCTGGAGGCCTGCTGGGAGTTGGAGCTGCAGGGTGGTACTGACTGAGGGTCACAAGGCATTGTTCACCACCCCCCGCCCCACTCCTCTCACGCCGTCTGGAAGCTGTCACGCACGTGTAATGGATGGTGAAAGAAACACTGCGAGGGGGAGGAAAGCAGGCGATGTGTGCTTTTGGGTGTTTCCTACTCGGTGACTTTGACGAATGGAGGATCAATGGGATGGCAGAAGCGCCACAGTGGACGGAAAAAAATAGCAACATTAGTTCAATAATCGGCTGCTATGATTTCACTTTCGCGTTGCGTGCAAAGAACCTTTGAGGGGTGAGACAGGAAATGTAGCTGTGCCGCATTGTAGCCAAAGGTTTATTATGTAAGCAACTACGGTGTAGCTTAGCCTCATGCTAGTGAATATCATAGCTTGTGCTAACTAATCAAACTTGTGCCAACATGAATATCACAAATGCTAAAGTCTTTCTTCCAGTCCTAATCATCAATGTTTCCCAACTTTTTATTGAGTCAAAAAAACAAAAAAGGTGTAATACTGAAATAATTAAATAACAGATTTACTTAGTGTGTCATCTGTTGTATGAATAGAAACGGGTGGCTACGTCGGTCAATTAGACAGGAGCGTTTAATATTTTTATGAATACATGTCACCGGTATTTGGACCAATACATATGAAACTAATGTTCTTGTGACAAGAAAAAACATAAAAATTCTAGGCAAAAGTTTCCTGAACGTTTGTAAATCTTTGAACGAACCCTTCGCCAACATTCGCCCCCTCAGTGGGATATGGGCTTAAGCTAACAACCCTCAGATCCCAAGCAGAAAATACTATGCTAGAGTATCGGTATCATTGAAGCAAGCTGAGGAGCAGATAAACATGCGACGCACCAGGGAGAGAGGAGGAGGAAAGCCTTGCTAGGCTAATGCTAACTACAGCAGGGAATCAAAAGTGAATGTGTGCTGAAGTGACACTTTGTCTGTAGCCTAGCTTACAACCAGAGGTTACAATGCTAACGATGCTAACTAAGGTGACGAATCAGCAGTGAATATGCTAAGTGACACTTCAATGGTAGCCTAACTGGAAACCAGAGGTTACAATGCTAACGATGCTAACTATGAAGTCTGAATGTGTGCCGGTGGCCAAAACCACACCAATTTGGTGCCTTTTGAGTTCAAAACAGTGTCATGTAAACACCCCCCTCATGCCTACTTGTGGGAGTAGTGAAATCAAACAGTGTTTGTGTGTGCGCGAGACAAAGCCAATGAGGCTTAATGAAGACAATTAAGCGTGCGATCACAGCGGACAGATGGCTTTCTGTTGTGCGTCCAAGCACAGGCGTGGGACACCTCGCTGAGTTGAAAGGAAGTGCCAAAGGCGGCGCTGCCAGTGGGCTTCCATCCTTGATGGAGGGTCAGCACCAGCCTGTGCCCAAAATGAGAGGAGACTCCCAGAGTCTGTGTGATCTCAAATTTGTGACCACTAAGACTTCCGGCTTGTCTAAACTCATTCACTGCCATTGACGGCTATAGACGTGAAAAATTCATTTGAACTATTTCTATTAGTTTCACATTTTTCGCCCACTTTTCTTAACAAGAGTATGAAAACCTAGAAAAAAAAATATTGTACGTTTAGAACAGATATAAAATTTGTGATTAGTCGTGAGTTAACTATTGAAGTCATGCAATTAATTACAATTAAAAAATGTAATCGCCTGACGCGATTTAAAAAAAAGAGGTCAGGCGATTAAAATTTGTAATCGTAATTGAATCGCATGACTTCACTAGTTAACTCACGATTAATCACAAATTTTATATCTGCTCTAAATATACAATTAAAAAAATCTAGGTTTTCATACTAAAATTTAAACTAATAGAAATATTTCAAATACATGTTTGACATCTATAGCCGTCAATGGCAGCAAATGAGTTAATTAATATACAGTAATTATGCTTTCAAACAGCTGATTTCTTTACATTGTGCTATTTTTCTTTCTTAAAAAACATGTGACAATAAAATGTGTTATTTTTCTTCTAAAAAAAAAATCAGTGCACCACTTGGCAAACCATCAGGCTTCTCCGTTATGTCGCCCTCTGTTGGTCATTGTTATTTTTTTTATGTCTCACGGACAACTTTTATAATTTAAGTTGCGCTGTACTCAAGCATGTGCAATGACAATAAATTAGATTAATTTTCCATGTGTATTGTTAATTGATATCCATAATGTACAATTTTTGTCCTGTAAAGAAACGGGTGTAAGTCATCACTGTGAAGTACTCGCATTTCATGGCCGGGCTCCAGGAGGCAGCCCTGGGATCAGAAGATTATGTAAACCGGAGACGGCTCCGAGCGAGGAGCAACTCGGAGGTGCGATTTGACAATCCATGTGTCAAAGCGCAGCCGTGGCCCGAGATACTACTACACGCATCGGCAGACGGCGGCGTTCACATATCCAGAGGGGGCAGCGAGAGAGCAAAGCGATATTTTTGTTGTGTTTACTCGTCCTGTTTGCTCTCCTTGCTGCTTGCTGCTGCTGCTGTTTGCTGCTTTTCCAATTGGGCTGAGAGGGAAAGAAGACGGATGGATGGAGACAAGAAAAAAGGGGATTTTCTCATGTTGCTGTACAGAGGGCGAGAATAGGAAACATTTTTATATTAAAAAAGATCAGTAATTTTCAGGGAGCGACATCAGCAAAACATACTTTTAATACGTTTTTTCCTAAACAACAAAAATGCACGTAATGCCATGATACAACTTAATAAATGTTAACATTAGCTAGCAAAGGACAAATCAATCAATATAATTACTGGGATTATTGTTCTCAATTGACAATCATTTAAAGTCACTTGTTGCTAGGAAGAGTTTGTTGGGCAAAATCAGTAAAATTTTATATATTTCAATTTTTTACACTTGTATGTAAAAAATGAAGGCTGCTCTTAAATAATTCCTAAATTATAAACGTATTCAATTTACAATGAGGACGGTTCAACACTGGAACAGATAAGAACGTGACAAGAGTGTAAAATTTTATTACATTAAAAAAACAGCTATTAATCAAACAACCTTTCTATTTAATTATTTGTTTATTATTTTTATTTGCATTTTCATTTCATTAATTGTTTTCTAAATAAAATATTTATTAAATTTAATTTGAATAGAGGCTATTTTCATTAATATCTTTAGGCAACTTTTATTTAAGTATTCACTAATTTGTGCTTTATCATTATTTAAAAAACAGTTTGTTAATTACTATGTTGCAATCAACTTTAAAAAAAAAATCCAGGAATATTTTTATCCCTTTATTTTTGATAAATACTTTTTAATTATTTTAGGTTGGATTCGTTTTTGGGTTTTTTTCAATTTGTATTTTATTATTTTTCCATAATTTATTGATTTAAAAACAATATGTAAATATTTTTACATTAACTAATAAAAAATAAATAAATTACCCAAACAACATTTGTTTTGTTTATTCTATATTTATTTCTCATATTTTGGTGTTTGCATTATTTTTTTAAAATGTATTTTTGTATCTATATTTAGTCTATGAACTAAGCGGGAAAATTGACTCACTTTCAAAAATTTCCGGCAATTATTCTTTGTTGCATGTAAAAAGTAGAACTATTTACAAAAAATAATTGAAGCTATCATGACACCTTATATTGCATATCTGTTACTGTATATGCAACAAGTATATTATATGCATTGTACCACACAATGACAACATTTGAAGTTGGTTGGAAATGAACCTGAGCGCTGAGCAACAACAAAACAACAAAACAACAAAAAGCAAAGGTAAAGGTATGCTGCGTACGATTTGCAACCCCTGCATCGCTGTCAGCTGAATCACGTCTCTTCCTGCTGGTCTTTTCTAATCTTTTGCCAACAACTGCTGATAAACTTGCTCCCTTGGAGTGAGGCGAAATTTGCAATGAATTGCCTAGGGGCGAAATTATTTAGTTCCCTCCACTCTGCACCCGCTCATACGCACAAGAAATACAAAACAAAAACACAACGAATGAGGAGACGGGTTCTTCCCTCTTTTCGTCGAAGTTATCTGTCTAGGGGGGGGTGGTAGTACTGTTGTGGTGGTGGTGGTGGAGGGTATGGCAAGGCAGCACTTGTTAGAGAGAGGTAATATCAGGGTATAAATAAATCCTGCGTATCACAGATGTGTAAAGGGGGGAGAAGAGGGGGTGGGAGCATAAAGAGAGCCATCCATCAGTCTCCCAGGGGAGCGGGACAAATTAAAGCCCATAAAAGGGCCTCATTACTGGGGGCAGCTCTCTCCTGTCTCGGACTCCCCTCATCCTTCCACATCACCTCCCTTGCTCGCTATCGCTCTCTCACATTCTCTCTATTTCTCACTAGGACACAAACACGCACACACACGCTCGCACTAAACATCCCACTATCAGGAGCAAATTATACACATAAAACAAGGAAAGAATCCAGCGTTGCTGCTAATATACGTCTGGATGACAATGTCTACAGGCTACATATATATATATGCTATATATATATATATATATGCTATATATATATATATATATATATGCTATATATATATATATATATATGCTATATATATATATATATATATATGCTATATATATATATATATATATGCTATATATATATATATGCTATATATATATATATATGCTATATATATATATATATATATATGCTATATATATATATATATATATATGCTATATATATATATATATATATATATATATATATATATATATATATATATATATATATGCTATATATATATATATATATATATATATGCTATATATATATATGCTATATATGCTATATATATATATATATATATATATGCTATATATATATATGCTATATATATATATATGCTATATATATATATGCTATATATATATATAAATATATATATATATAAATATACATAAATATATATATATATAAATATACATAAATATATATATATAAATATATATATATAAATATAAATATCTATATATACATATATATATATATATATATATATATATATATATATATATATATATAGAGAGAGAGAGATTTATTTATTTATTTATAAACACCAGATTCCCTCACCGAAAAGTCAGCTGCTCCAACTCACCCTAATAAAGTGCAATAGAAAATGGACGGATCGCAACAGCGGGTCCTTCTATTTACACGTTAGCTATGAGAAGTGAGAAGCCGGCCGAGGGTGAAGAATAACAGGTTGTCCAAGTAATTAGCCAGCAGTGGGAGCACAAATTCCGCAATAAGCCTCCTGTAAATAAAAGCAATTCTCCGTCCATTTGGACAAAAGTATCCGCTCAATCCCGCGCAGATCCCGCATATGAATTATTGAGGCGGCGAGGGAACCGCAGAGCAGTCGACACTCCAAAGCACCCGAGGGAGAGCACATTTCATATCTTTTCTTTTTCTTCTTCTTATTTTCTGTGTGATGTGTAGAGCCGCCAATCAAGCTGTGATTCGGGATAAGTATCACTTTTGACATAAGACGCCAAATATCGAGCCCAGGGTTCAAACTTTACATAGTAGCAGCTGTTTGTTTTTTCGATTTTCTGTTTTGGTGATCTTCGCTGTTTGGTGCCATTTTACGTGGGATACATTACGGTTGAAGAAACCCTGGCAAATGAAAATTCAAAAATTGGCTCTATAATTGTGCTTAGTGGCTGGAAAAACCTGAAAACCCGAAACTTGAATACGGAAAGCACAATTCACATGTCATTCCTATTCTTTATTATTTTTATTCTCCCCCTTTTTGTCTTGCATCTACTCCCACATAATACCTTCGATCCACACTGTTACAATTTCAACATGTTTCAAAAATTAACGCCCATGCAGGCTGCTTTTTTTCTCAATCTAAAATCGTAGAGTTTTCTCACAATTTCATATTTTCCATCCAAAATGTCCCATTCATTCCACATCATTTCGGGTTTTTTGACAGGGTAGTGGTGACTCAGTTGGTAGTGGATTGTCGAATTATCAAGGGTTCGGCAGTT
Source organism: Leptonotus elevatus (assembly GCF_054856555.1). Classification (NCBI taxonomy): domain Eukaryota; kingdom Metazoa; phylum Chordata; class Actinopteri; order Syngnathiformes; family Syngnathidae; genus Leptonotus; species Leptonotus elevatus. The sequence goes on along the minus strand of NC_141246.1, from coordinate 4,914,899 downwards.
CGAATCCAAGCCAATCCAAGTTCATAGCCTTTATAACTACATATTTTACATCATTTAATGCCTTTGATCGCTCCACAATATTCAAAACCATTCAACATCATTTGTTTATTTTTTAACAGGTAGGCTGTTGGTTGTCCAGTACATGAGAAGTCAGGGTTCGTATCTCGGCTCACAATGATGACAGTCAAATTTCCATTTCATTTAAAATTGTTCAATTATATTTAATATATTTTTAGACAGTTCTGTTTAAAAAGATATCATTCTTAAACATTCTACATCATTGCACATGCTTCCATATTTTTGCATTCAGCATTCACACTCAATTTCTCCAGAACTTGCAGTCATTGTTTATATAAACATATGAAGAATCCTTAAATACTTTCGACCATGCCGCTCCTGCTGCAGCAAAGTCTTAAACCTGACGCAACACAGATACAAAAATGGGTTTGAATCCAAACAATTGTTTTTGTTAATATTAGGGCTGCATTTTGTAAGGAATTCCTAGATGAGGCCTGGGAACTGCCCTGCGTCCTTGTCAGGAAAAAAAAAAGTCTCCACAATGGTATTCCTTCTCCCCGGTTCTTGTAATGTTTGTAGGTGATGTTGTATCCAAATAAAATTTCAATACACGAAACTTAAAAACAACAAAAAAGGAAGTATAACAACTACGGTTGAGAAAAAACATTTATAACTGGAAAAAAAATCAAGTCAAACCAAGACACTTCCAGAGAATGGAACGTTGGGAGTATGACAGCAAGCGGCATAACAAAACCAAACACTGCCCTCAGAATCAAACCTGAACAAGAAAGACTGGGAACAGAGACTCTGAACACTCTTGACACATGTTGGGAAAATCAAGGACAGATTTCACAAATGGGGACTCCACACAAGCCCTGACTGCCCATGTGGAGAAACGCAAAGAACCACATCCTTCAAGAATTGGGTCCTCCATTGGTCCGAATCAAAATCTTAACGAAGCAAATACTACTCCCCTGAAATGGGTCAAGTTTTGGTGCGACAAGTAGTGATGACGATGAGTCTTCTGTGGGAGGAGCTTGAAAGCTTTGACACATTCCGAAGGTTGAACCGAGGAAGAACGGCGGGATGAAAACTTGACGAGCTGGTGCAGACCTCGGGGGGGGGGGGGGGGGATTTCACGGCAGGCGCGTCGGCCCCGCGGAGACGCCGGAAAAGAGGCCCCGCGTAACATCTCGCTTTATTTTCCTCGACGCAACGCCAAGGCCCCTGCGCTTTCATACTTTTGTCTTTCCAGCTCCAAAACCCGCTCGTCAAAGCGCATAGGCGATGATTATTTGCATTAAATTATTAATATGCACATGGTAACCGAGCTGGGCTTTGGAGTCGGCGCAAAAAAAAATAAAAAATAAAAAATAACGGCGCGCGCATTCTTTTCATGATGAGCACGGCGAGGAGCAACTTCAGAGCCGGTAGCCCCTCATTTAAATCAAGTCAGAGAAAGAAGAAGACTGTATTGATTCCACACTCTCACCCACACACATGCTTTTCCAAAACAGTTTTTTTTTTTTTTATTCAAGCAGTGGGTGCGCGGGGGGGTCCCCATAGAGCTCCAAACAAAGAGGACAGACTTGTTTGAGGGTAATACTCTTGTGCACAGAGTGAGACATACACTAACAAGAACGAACAGACTGAAGGAAAAGGGGGGGGGGGATTGTGTTGCAAACTTCTTCGACTGTACATCTACGGCCGACAACAATCCTGGTGAAAATGTTTGGATTTTAGTGGTCCTGAACACGAATGCGCCAAAGCCCCAAAAATCCTTCAATCCTTAAAAAATAGATTCATAGAGAGTCAAAAAATTTGGTAGACGTGTCTATCTTAACAGGATGCACAAAAAAAAGTCTCATGGATGCATCAATAAAGCTGAATAGGAAGTCAGGAGGCATGGAAAAAATCTCAGAAGAACACCATGTACGAAATTGAAAAACAAGTGGGCCATTTTTGTTTGAAGCTGCCATTTTGGAAAATCCATGAGAAAGGGCCCTGAAAAAGTTTCACCGGTTGTCACAAAATTCGGTGGATTGTCTATTATAACAAGATGCACACAAAAAGTCGAAAGCAGCCATGTACAAATTTGAACACAAAACCTGCCATTTTGCTTTTAAAAAGCCATTTTGGAAGGATTCCTTGGGAAAAAAAGGGGGTCTGGAAAGTTAGCGAAAATGTCACCAGCTTCATATATTGACACAAAATTGCACCCAATTTGCATCATAAAAGGGCGCACAAAAAAGTCTCAAGAATCCACTAGTCGGGTTTCCATCCAATTGTTTAGAATTTTATAAGCAACTTTACTGAAAATGCACAAAACGGATTTGCGGTTCTTTTGCGAATATTGAGAGGGGACTCCGCTGCTGTAGGTGGCAGTATACACCATGGAGATGTGATCAACCAGAAATTTAAAAGAAGAAGACCAGGAAGCGACTGCGCTGTGCGATGACGTCGTTTGCTTTTGTAATTCTTGATAAACCAGAGGTGCATTTTTCATTGGCCCATCCTTTGCATATGTGACAACAAACCCCAAAATGACTGAGACAACTTGCCCCAAACTACCATATTGGCTAATACTTGCTCTAGTTTAAAGTTAGCTTAAAACAAAGCAGTGACTGAGGCATGACAAGATGCCCGAATCTCTCCTCTTAACGAGTCCACATGATTTGCTGCTAGAATTTGTCTATGTTCGACGTCGGGTTCAAAATATATGTAGTTGAACATTTTTACTTTGGGTAGTGCAAAACAGATAACTAGCACTCATCTTAGCTCAAAATGTGCTATTCTCTTCTCAGATAGTATACAACCCGTGACCATTTATTGATACGAAGAAAACTAGTATACCCCACTTTTTTTTTGCGCCCTCTGGTGAAGAAAATTGCAATGTGACAACAAGCCCCGATCTCCCTTACATGGAAAAAGGGACCTTTATAAGTAAAAAAAAAAAAAAACTAAAAAACCCGTCTGCCATTTTGTTTTGAAGCAGCTATTTGGGAAGATTCCATGAAAATTGGGCTTGGGAAGCTGCATCAAAATCTTCTCAGTTTGGAAGTTTGCAAATCCGCTTGCATTGGATGGGCCTGAGTTGCCTGTTACCCAGCAAGCTCAAGTGAAGTTTTTGGCGTGTTGCTACAAGACGACATCGTGTCCACCATGCGCACACTTGTTATGGGAGTGCCATCCTTCAGTGGAATCACGGCTTATTATTGATGATTTGACACAGTTTGATGTGCACACACAGAGGCCCGTTGCAGGGGCTTTGCGAGCGAGGCTTTGTTTATGGATCGCTTGATCAAAGTGCTCGGCGTGTCTCTTTGTTTGTTTCATGTGCACGCAAGCCAGAGTTGGGCTCTTTTACCAAGCACCAGGCTGGAATTAAAAAAATAAAATAAAAACAACTGCAATTTTCAGGCCTTTTAGTGAATACTGAGCATTTGCGAGACATGACTTTGTGAAGTGGATGTTTCGATTGGAAACAAGTAAAGAGAGGATAGTTTGCCAGTGTATGAAGAAATCAACTAATTGCAGCATAACAACATTGCTTCGGGAGACTATTTTTTTGTGCTTTGGTAAGTGCTGCTGTTTTGGTTAGCAAAATACAGTTTTCTGAACGTAAATCGTAAAGTTCAAACCAGCTGAGCAGTTCAATGATAAGCCATTTAGAGCCCTTCTATACAAAATATTTGTCATACTATTACTAGGAGAAAAAAATCATATTACAAGAAAAAACTTTTTACTGCAAAACATTTGAAACATGAAAGGAATACAGTTTTATTTTTAAAAGAAAAAAAGGCAATATATTAAATGTATGCCATCTTTTGAAAGAAAAAAATCATATTGCAATTTCATATATATATATATATATATATATATATATATATATATATGTATATAAAAATAAAGAGCTAATTACAAAATAAAAAAATTACAATAATAAACTTTTACTGACACACAAGCTGTCAGGGGGAAAAAAGCTGTCAGGGGGGAAAGAACGGCAATATTCCAATAATAAACTCTGAATTTTCCAAGAAAAAAATGAAAATCTTGCAAGAAAAAAGTTTTGGGTGAAAAAAAGTGGTAACACTCCAATAATAAACTCGCAAAGTTACACAAAAAAGGCTAAATATTATAAAAAATATTCTTAGTTTTTACTATTCAAAAAAGTCATAATGACAAGAATAGACTTTTCATTAGAAAAAAAGTGGTTACATTCCCTCATATCCTTGCAACTTCATCCCCAAAAAAGTATTACAAAATATTAGCCTATACAAGAATAAGGTTATTGTTTTGTGCGAAAAAGTCAAATTTCCAATAAATTAATGCCAAAATGTTTGAAAAACGAGAGAGAAATAGTACTTTTATGAGCAAAAATAATATAAAAATAAAGTCATCATTTTATGAAAAAATATCAAAAATATTGAATGAATAAAGTCATGCTTTTATAAGAAAAAAATGTAATATTGCAATAATGAACTTGTACTTATAAAAAAAAGTATTACAAAATATTACATGAATAAAGTTGTCGTTTTGTGCAAAAAATTCCAATAAATTAAGGCCGAAATGTTTGGAAAAAAAACCCAAACGAGTCACATTACATGCAAAAGTAGTTTTCTGAGAAAAAATAATAATATTAAAACAAAGTCATCATTTAATGAAAAAATATAAAAATATTGAAGGAATGGTCATGCTTTTATAAGAAAAAACTGGAATATTGTATTAATTAATTTAATTAATGTAATAAATATAATTGTGTTACTATACCATAGTCATTCACAGTCAACTTTCCTGACTTGGTGAATACAAAAAAACTTCCTGTTTAGTTTTTAAACCAGTCAGCATGCATTACTCCTCTCGTCGCGGCTTGGGTTCCTGTTTAACGAAATGAAATCAATTCTCTAATTTGTTTTTTCAATAAAGCGGACTACGGACAACGACAGTGGCTAATACAAATCGGCGTGAGAACAGCAGTCAGTCCATCAGGTGTGCGCTATGAATGCTGCACGCGGAATACGTTTCAAGGCAAAGATCACAACCTAACGAGTACTTCCTGCTGGCAGAGCGTGACCGGCTTCACCGCGCTCATCAAGCATTGACGCACGCACTCCTGTATGTACGCAAAGGTAGCTTGCGCATTTGCATGATTGCAATGTTTGTGTCGTGGGCCATTAGGGGCGGCTTATTCGTGAACGCACAGCGTGACAACACAGCGTGGGATTAACACTTTTGCTTGACATTTGACACTGGAGTTTAATCTCCAACCATTAGCAACTCGATGAAGCGGGGATCTCTGAGGTCAACAAAATATTTGGAGGAAAAATGTCAAAAATTCATTTGAACTATTTCTATTAGTTTAAATTTTTTTCTACTTTTGTTAACAAGAGTATGAAAACCTATATGTTTTTTATTGTACATTTAGAACAGATGTAAAATTTGTGATTAATTGTGAGTTAACTAGTAAAGTCATGCGATTAATTCAGATAAAAAAATTTAATCGCCTGACGCCCTGAATTTTTAATCATCTTTAAGTCGCGTCAGGCGATTAACATTTTTAATTGTAATTAATCGCATGACTTCAATAGTTAAGTCACGATTAATCACACATTTTATATCTGTATTTCTAAAAAAAAAAAATCTAGGTTTTCATACTCTTGTTAACATAAGTGGAAAAAAATGTTCAACTAATAGAACTAGTTCCAATTTTTTTTTTACATCTATAGCTGTCAATGGCAGTGAATGAGTTAAGATTATTTTTTTAGCTGACAGCGGATGGTTTTGTTAAGTAGCACAGGTTGTGTTTGAGCTATAAATATAACTAGATGCATTAAAGTAAAGCATTTAATAAATGTTTGTGTATGACATTGAGAATATTTGTTCATGTCAAAATATCGGGGTCATTATTATACAAATAATTGATTAACTAATTAGAAAAAGAAGAGGGTGAGCATGTGCAGTGGCAATTTTTTTTTGAAGACGTCCTCATAACATTAAATGTAAAAAAAAAAAAAATACATAATAGGTGCTCTTTAAATTTGGCGGGCAAAAGATGTTGAAGAAATGTCTTTTTAATTAAGCGATTAATTGTGATTAATCAAAATTCTAAAGCTGATTAAAAAAAATTATCGTTTGACAGCTCTAGTAAACACTCAAACTGTTGTACAAACAAACAAACAAACAATCTATTCTCTAAAAAATAATTATAAGAAAAGCACAATATTGTGTTTTGTACATCACAATAGTGACAAGAAGTAGGCTTGTCCAATCATTTTATTTTAAATGTCTTGTCTATGCAACATCAATGCACATTAACGATCTACAATCACAAATAAGCGATCGTGGGTCTTAAACGTAGGTGGCCAAAACAAGCCTAATTAAAATGATACTGCACTAATAAACTAACCACCAGAGGGTGCTGGAATCACACAAACTGAAATCAAGCAGACCTTTTTAACACATGTGCTGCTTTTAATATCATGACATGATGATGACGATATTTTGTTTTAATATCGCGATATCACGATATTGCCGTTATCGTCACATCTCTAGTTTTTGTGGTGTACTAAAATGAGACCAATATAAATATTTCAAACTTTCAAACAACTCAGCTTTGGGGGTATGATGGATAAGTAAAAAAAACAACTGAGATAACATGGTTGCATAAATGCACACACCCTCGCCTCTTGTGAAAGGGCATGCGTCTGTGTTCAAATTCAATCACATTCAAAATCATGTTCAATGAGGGCCGGGACACACTTGGCAACATTTAAAGAAAGAAAAACTTCATAATTTCATTTTAACATACTGTAAATACATACATTCCACTAGATTCATTTCATTTTTTTCTGCATTTGCTTGCTCTTTCAGGTGCTTGATTTGTGCTTTCAAAGATTCAATTTGGTGAATTGACTGAAGGGAATGAAGGAGTGTAACCTTTTCCACCAATACGTCTGAGCTGTCGCTTTTAAAAGTCACCCCGTCACACCATGCATTTTGCTCGTTTTAATTCCACTCAAACTGAGCACAAAAGGCAATTAATAACCGATTTATGCTGTCGCGCCAACGCTTGTTTTTCCCACCCGATGATCTTTTCCGTACACAGCAGACTGACCATGGAGGGAAATGCCACACGTGTGTATTGACGGAGTAAGTACCTTTCAACACAGATTTCAAGATCTACGGTGCTCAACAAATGAATTGGGCTCAAACCCAAAGTAAGGTTTGTGCCACATTTGTAAATTAACAGGACTGGGAAGTACCCTAAAAATTTCAAAAATGTTCGTGTATTGGGTTATATATGACAAGGAAGCTAAAATATTGTTAATATTTCTCCATCAAATATAAAATGCTCAGCTCAAATGCCAGGATAATATATATATATATATATATATATATATATATATATATATATATATATATATATATATATATATATATATATATATATGAAGTAAGTCTTTTAAAATATTTTTCCCACCATCACTGTGATCTATAATCTGCACAACTCTAGGAAAAAAAGTTTATATAAGGCAAAAAGTAAAAAAAAAATTTTTTTAATGCAATAATGTGCTTGCAGAAGTGTGCACACCCTCATAACTGAGGATGTGGCTGTGTTTTTGTGAATTATCCAATCACATTCCAACTCATGTTAAACGTGAGTAAGTCACTGTTCCTCAAATAACCACAAATAAGTTCAGCTGTTCTAGTAGGATTTTCCTGACATTCTTTCAGTCGCATTTTACAGCAGAGAACTTCAGTCAGGAAAACGGTTTAAAAAGTGATTAGAACGTTACCCAGCTGGTAACAAGAGATCGGATTATCTATGCCAACATTCAACATTCCGCTTTTTTGGTGACTCTGAGAGCTACAAAATAAGTCCGCAGGTTGGTTCTTGAACACAGGTGTCAAACTCCGGTCCTCGAGGGCCGCAGTCCTGCAGGTTTTGGAGGTTTCCCTCTTCCAACACAAGCTTATTCCAATCAGCAGAATTCATTCCTTTGCCTTTATTTTAGCACAAGCCTATAACCTACAGTATAAGGCTGAAACATTTGTGTGTAATAAATATGATATTTTTTGTTGTTTGTTACAGATTAATTTACTACGTGTGTTTATTCAAATACACATGATCGCATATTAAATCGAGGAGGGGGGGGTGGGGGGAAATCACTGTTAGATGATTTTTCTAAATCAATAATTCATCGGTAGAGCAACCTCACAAAATGCTTGTTGCTGCTTTTGTATCTCCCAAAAAGTTCGGAAAAGTTTACAGGATAAAGCCGTTTCCTTTCCTGTAACAAAAAAGGAAGATTTTCAGTGAGTGGACACCTAAAAAAATGACAACTAGCATCCAAGAGACAAATTTCCAAACTTACTGGATGTGCTGGTTTTTTTTGTTTTTTTTTACAAGAGGGTAGCTGAAATCAGCAGTGCATGCACAAAAACAATATATATATTTTTTTTTAAAGAGAAGAAAAGTGGGGGGGAAATCTGGCTGAAACTACACAAGAAAGCGAGTGTGTCTTTTAATGAAGCAACCGTGGTCCTCGGTCGTAATTTTCAAAGAAGCAAGCCCAAGATTAAAGTCAAAGGAGTCTCCCAATGGCTTCAACTCGGCACTGCTTTGAAAAATACCCCCAGTGTACAAAAATACCCCCCCACCCCCTCGCCCATCTTCACCCACCACCTCTTCACCCAGCCCATCATCATCATCTTTTCGCTCGTCTTGCTTTCTCTTCGGCGCTTGAGCCACCAATTCTCGCCCCCTGATCCCATCATTAAAAAGGCTAAGGCAGAACAAGGGGGGGCCTCTTTTTTTCTTTTTCTTTTTCCATTTGTGCGCGTATAGGTCTGCCAAGCGAGGTGGCGCCCGCCTCTTTAAGTGCAACAGACACCTCCACCTCGGCGACGAAACGCACAATGGCATGAATAATGGATGGGCCCGGGGCTTGATGCGTTAAGAACAGAGGAGGCGTGCCAGTAGCGTTTCACTTCAAATTTGTATTGTCTTTAGTCTCCGCCAGCCATCTACATTTCTAACACCTGCCTCAGTCAGATGTGCGCCGGTGCACTAGCCCCGGAACTACCTTTCATCTCACACACACACACACACACACACACACACCGTTAGCAGGGAGAGCGGGCGGGGGGAAAAACACACACTTTCAAGTGATCATTATCTAGTAGGGAAACCAGGACACAAGTTTCCCTCTTTTCCTTTGTAACCTTTTGTTAGATCGCTTGCAGCACCTGAAACAGGAAACACGCCGAGCACTCCAGAAAGGTTGACTTTAAAAAAGTAGACGCTGGTACCTTGACTTGAGTTGTCCTGTGACCAAGCTCAACTTATATGTGCAGTGGGACCCTCGTAATTTGCGGTGGATCGAGAACAGGCCGGCAGCAAACAGCAAAATTCTAATTGAATCGGATCTGATATAATTGATGGCCATTATAAATGTATTGGGGGAGTGCAGTATAAACAGTATTTTTTTTTTAATTTAAACCCAAAAATACTTCAACAAACACTGATAAACGGTCATTTTCCACAAAAGAACAGGGGGAATGGCAAAAACAATTATAATATATATATATATATATATATATATATATATATTTTAATATATTGGAAAAAAACTGCAAAAATGTGAATCCTGCCAAGATATTTCAAGGGGAGTCCCTCAGAGAACTGAATGAGATCCATTTATTTTCTACGAAAGGTTCTGAACCACTTTTTTTTTTTTAAATGATTTTATTAATAGTTTTAATCGTTTTGCTCAACAGTTGTATTTTACATGAGAACAATTGTATTGAAGTATCAAAGCAAGCTATTAGATCAGAACAGAGTGTGTGACATTGAGAACACGGGAGACACTTGTTCTCATTTTATACTTTTGTGTTTGATGGTTTGTACTGTTCAATAAACGGCAGAAAGTTCATCGGCCACTGTCGTTCTACTTTGTTTTTCATTTTATTCAAGTAAATTTAAAGGTTACTCAGTATATGGATTTAGATTTTTCCGGGTTACCAACTGGGTTATAATAATTTGGGTTTAATTATTAGAGTTGATTACTTATTCATTTCGGTTTAACTTAAATTTTTTCAATTCAATTATTATTATTATTATTTTAATTCAGCTAGTTTAAATTAGTTTCTGGACCGTACTTCGTAGTTTTTATTTATTTATTTTTAAATATTTTTGTGTTTTTATTCGTTTTAGTATTACTTTTAGTTTTTTAGTAGCTATTGTGTACAATAAGTTCACAATAAGTGTTGTGTAAAATAGAGTAAACTCAAATTCCCTATTGATTGTTCCACCTTCCTTCTAATACTTAAAAAAAATAAAACAAACTCCAGAATTTCATATATGAAATAAATTGACAAACACACACAAAGAAAGAAGTTTTAAATAGATTTATAAACGTAAAATGTAATTTTAGTTCATCGTACACCCACCCCCCCCCCCCCAAAGCACTCCTGTTTTTATTTTATTTTGTTTAAAAAAAAACATTTTTTAAATTTTGTTTTAGTTAATTAGTTTGTTTTCATGCACTACTGTACAACCTTGGTTCCCAGGCAGGAATATATGTTAGTGTGTAAGCTAAAGAACAGGAAGTGCCACATGTGCTGCGTAAACAACTACAGTGCAGCTCAGCCTCTGGCTAGCGGAGGTCACGGCTCACGACAAGACTTTGGTGCTAGTTATTCATGTTCACAAATTCACATGGAAGTATGTTGAGCTCGACTGAGACATTTTCTTTTGTTATTTCTTTTTGTTCTGTAAGACATTTATTTTTTAAATGAATGTCATATAAGTATGAAATGTTATTAAAGTGTTCTGGGAATGATAATTTGTGTTATAGTTCAACAGACGTGCAAAATACCGTCCAACTTCCTAGTCTACTAACTAACCCCCAAAAAGCAAAGCTCTCTTGCAAGGTACACGGAATAGCGCAAAGTTTTATCTCAGAAAGTTCCTCCGAGCTCCTCGACTTGGCTGCCAAGCTTCTTCATCACTACGTAATGTCTTCATGCATTATGAAGTCTTGGCCACGAATGAAAACGGCAGTCAAAACAACAAGTGATCAAATATCCCGACTTAACTAGCTTGACAGACGCCACGGCTTGACCATAAACATACCCTCCCCCCTAACAAACTCCCCCGGTGGAGCGTACCCCACAACTTCCAGAGTGGGTAAACATTGCTGTAATATTTAACACAAGCAATGCCGAAGGCCTTCCAAAAAAATAAATAAATAAAAGTTTGCTCCTGCTGCGGTTTGGGATGTTTTGCCCGGGGTCGCTCGCCGTCCCACCATTATGACATCACTCAGGGCGGCACGCAGGAGGACTTATCAAAGGGGCCGTGCGGCGTTCATCAATGGCAAAATATTCAGACGCGCCCTCGCCAACCCCGAGAAGGGAAGCGTCTCCTTTTGCAACGGGGGCGGTCCACTGGCAACACATGAAAAAGTTACAAAGCATCAAATAAAGCACTGAGGGAGAAAAACGGGCACAAAAAAAAAAAAGATTAAAAATACAAAAACGTCAAGCTTGAAAGGAAGAAAAGGGAGGAGATTTTTTTTCGTAAAAATAAAAAAATGGGGGGGGGGGGGGAAATAACGTGGCGATTGAGCAGCACTTGATTAATCAGCCATCGCTTTCGTGGCTAACTGTCCAACATTACTTTTGATTTAACGCGGCGGAGATCAATAGAAAGAGCTGCGGGTGATGTTTTTAATTAAGGTAATTCATGGCGGGGTTGATATGGTAAATTGCAAATGGCTTTACACATGGAGGGAGCACATTAGGTGTAACTCTCACGTTAGGGAAAAGTGGTGACTTTACTTCCTTTAAAAAAAAAAAAATAAATTTGAAGTCCAACATGTCCACGGAATTGTATTTAGTTCGACAAAAATGACCGTTAATGTTGGATCAACTTGTTATTTTAGTCTTGAGCTAACAAAATGCAGTAACAAACAAAATGCTAACATTAGCTTGCCATTATATTTGTATGTTTGAATTTCAAATAGAAATATATCTGAGAGGCAACTGACTAAAAAAAAATAATAATTTAAAAAACCTTGGCATTTCTTTCTTTTTTTGCCGTGAGCCACAGTCCCAGATTGATAATTGAATACATTATCACACTTGGTCGGACAAATTAATTTATCAGACATTTACTTTTTATTTTATTTTAGTTTTTACAACAAACTACTACTATTTTTCTAGTTCCACGTGTTTTGGACAAGGACAAAACAAAATCGCAAGTCAAGTAAAAACCAAATACTGTGTTTAATTTAGGGGCTTGATTTCTAAGAACGATACCAGTGCGAGTACTCTCGAGTAGGCACCAATACCAACGTCAAGTAATAAGGCTGGTTATCTGGGTAGCAAACTTCCAGGTCATGTAAACTTAACCAATTCAATAATAAACTTAAAATCAGTCCTGTGGTCTGTTTTTCCATTTCATATTTTCGATCCAAGCATAAATGAAAACATTAAATCTTTTATTTTTCTCTTTTCTTTATTAGATTAATGGGTTTTTTTTTTTCATTTCAAAATTTCTAATTGAAAATAGATACAATACATGAGGACCCTAACAAGCAAGAATTATTTTTGTTTTGCGCTACAGTGAACACGTTGACCTTCCGATCTACACTGTAAAAAAAAAAAAAAGATTTAAAAAACTGTAATTTTCCGACAGTTGGAGCGCCAGAAAATACTGTGCTGGAAAATTACTGTGTTTTTTTTTTTTTTACAAGAAAAGTAATTTTCTGTTATTTCACAGTATTTTTGTGGCACCCCAGCTGTTGGAAAATTACCGTGCGTTGTTTTGTTTTTTTACAGTGTGCTTTTTCAAAATAAATGTTAATACAATGAATGCTACCATCTATAAGACATTACAGAAATTGTAGTTATTTTTACTTTTTAAAAAACTGACAATTCACAAAGAAATTATGGTAAAATTACGAATTAATACTGTTAATTTCTCAGTAAATAAACATTTTATTCGGGGTTTTTTAGGGTTTTAAAGTTGAATTTCACATTTTATTCCATTTAATAACAGACATATTTGTGAAATTACGATACATTTGTGACCGTATAATCAATATATGTATTTCTAATGCCGTTTTTTTGGTAAAATAATAGAAATCTGTGATTCATGTTATTTTACATTTGACATGTAAAATCAGAGTTTATTTTTGTACATCAAATTTTTTTAAATATAGGAAACAAATATAAAATGAAAAGTAAAATTCTGTTAAATTACAGTTTCGTTTTTGTTTTGTTTTGACAGTGTGGGACTTGCAATTCTACCTAACCGCGCGAAAGCCAAACATTTAATAGCGTCAATCTTTCCACCTGAGTATCTTGCGATTCCGATTGAGCCGCATACCATCTCCCCATTCCGGAGCGCCTTTGACGCTTGAGAGAAATGCTTTCAATATCTGGCAGCAAGACGCCACATCAGCTGCTCCGACTGCAAGCGTCGCTCGTCGCCGCCACTCCCCCAGTAACTGCAAATCACGCTGCTTAGCGCATCCGCGGGCCCGTGAGCCGCCGCCGCCATTAAACCGTCACTGAGGTTCCCCGCCGCTCGGCGCCAAGAATATGAAATGCCATGCTCTCAAACAAAAAAGGTAGGTTAAGTGGCAAAGAGCGGCGAGGGGAGTGACAGGCGAGCCGCTGCGCTTGCATGCTTATGCCAGCAGAAATGGCTTAAATACAACCCCCATGAATATGCAATGACGCTATGAAGAGTTTGACAACAAAGGAGCCACCGCATTGTTTTTGATGAGGCTACATTGCTATGCTTGTGTGTGCCACGTTCTACCTTTCTAACCTACTTGCATGTGTCATCAGGTCCAATTAAGCCAAGAGGGGATGTAAACATCCCATTGCAGGCTACTTGTCTGATGACTTACATTATGGAAAATGAACTATTACATTTCTTGTACAGTGTACATATTCACAGATTGGCATTCGCAAATTCCGTTTTTGTGGTCAGGCCCAAGTAATAAAAGTAGGACTTTGGTGCCACTATGTTGAAGTCAGTTGAGGAATTTCATTTAGACCACTGGTTCTCAAAGAGTGGCGCACTGGTTCCCTCTAGTGGTAAGCAAAAGAATCACTGAATTAAATGTCTTAACTGTGCATTAAGATAAGGTAAATTGTTAGGTGCAGTTCAGTAAGTAAAACACATTTGCATTTATACTTTTACAACTGTCGATGTTTAGGTAAAATGTTCATTTAATACACTTTAAAATTAGGGGGGCCCAATTATTATTATTATTTTTTGTGCAGTACACTTGTTAGGTACAGTTCAGTTGTATTTGACTTTGCATTTAATCTTTTAGAACTGTCATTTTCAAATATTTATTTGCATTTAATTTACATTTTGCTTTTAAGTGCAATACATTTTAATTGAATTAAGTAAACTTTTTTTTTATTTTCCTATTTAATGTAGCATTAATGTTCAAACTAAATACTTTATTTTTTTTAAATAATAAAACCTCATTTTTGATGAATAGTTGGGCCTACTAGTACACAAATGTATTTTAATGTTGGTCATTAAATTGGTACTAGTAAAGTATTATTTTTTAAGTGGTATTGCAAAAAGTAAATACTATTTTTTGTTGTGCTTTACTTCCAACTTGTGGCATCTTTGTGAGATGTCTAAAAATGCGTCTTGTAAGCCAAAATTGCGATGGCACAATTCATCTAATTTGCATACTGTAATAACGGTTTCTCAGTAACTTGCAAGGAAGGCTGTTTGAAGATTAGCCACTTTCAAGCAGCTAAAATTTTAGTTCGATACACACCTCAGGATGATAGCACTGTGAAAAACCACGATAATAGTCCCATTATCGGGCCAAAACTGGTCAAATGGCTTCCCCTTTTAACAATTAGCTTGCTACAGTCAACCCGCTAGCTAGCAGCGCAGTGATTGCTCCCAACATGTTGTCTTCTTTTTAGGGAAGTGCAGCATGACGCAATGCTGCCCTACAACCACGATAATAAACATCAAACAATTAGTCCAACTACTGGGCCAAAACTGGTCAAGTGGCCTCCCTTTTAAGGTTTGACAATTAGTCTGCTACAGTTAGCCTGCTAGGTAACAGCTCACTGATTGCTCCTAGTAGTTTGCCTTCTTTTTAGGGAAGCGCAATATCAGTATCTCGCAGTGCTGCTCTTTAACCACGATTATAAACAATTAGCTCCCATTTTGACTTAAATTGGTCAGGTCCCTTCTGAGGTAAGGTCTGACAATTAGCGTGCTACAATTAGCTAGCTAGCTCCCCAATGGTTCCCTCGAAGCGATTGAACCGGCGGCACCATCAATGAGTTTCTTCACCCCGCACCCCCCCCCCCGCCCCTTCCTCCCTCTGCCGGAGATTGGCTGCCGTAATTGGTTCCCGGTCTGGAACGCACACATTCCATCACACTTTATTAACGCCCGTCATGCCGTCCCGGGCTAATCTTTTATTCTGTTTTGCAATTATTGCAAAGTGGCGAGGCTTTTAAACGACGAGGAGGAGGTGGAGGAAGAGGAGGAGGAGATAATGAAATTAACTTCTTCTAACTTAGAGCAATTCTCTGTGGCGCAACGATCGCATATTCTCCGGGTCCGGGGAAATGTATGCTAATTTTATGCATCTATCGTCGCCTATTACCACTGCGGCAACATAAAACACTGTTTTCCGCAACAATTAGACTTAAAACGCCGCATGTTAATCAGGCCGGGGATGCGCGGCTGAGACGTAATTGAGAAAGTGTGAACTGTTGACAAGTGTCTGACAGGTTGTTTACACCCCCGCCGTGTTGCCGTTGCCTTTCAAAAGGGTTGCTCGGTAATACCTGGGAGCTACCGTGGGGAATACTCCAAGGCATTTTCTTTAGTCTGTCTATTGTTGGTATATCAGAATTGTTTTGTTCTTTTTTTCCCCTCGTTTGTTTCATAGGCGTTTTGTTGTTGGTTGGTTGTTTTTGGAGGGAATGTTTTTACGAAGGGGACGATCAAGTAGACGCAGTTATCAAACCTCAGGCCTCTGTTTTGGGGCCCGAGGAAACTTAAAATCAACGGGATTCCTTTCAAATGAATTCTTCAAAATGTTCATGCAATGGTTAAACATTTCAATTTCCAATTTTATGTTGGCGAAACTGGCTCATCTACCCCCCCCCCCCCCACCCCCAATTTCACCACTGGACAGGCACAATTTACGACTGTGGTTAATCATGATTGATCTTTGCAAATTAGCCGGTCATTAACATAGCTGTGAAAATCAATAATAATCGGATACAGAGACAATTATATTATATTATCAAGAGGAGAATACATCCATCCATAGTATACATTTATTAGGGGTGTAACAATTGAGGCAATAATCATGGTTTGGAGGATCAAATTTAGAATCAAACATAAAAAATGGCAAACTACTAACAGTGCATCTCCAGTGATTAAAGGACTCAAAAGTACCTCATATAAATGCATACAACAAAATATAAAGACGCTAATTTAATAATACAGTATAAAGCAGTATTTTCTTATTAGGAAAATGCCAATAGTTTGTCTTCTTTTTGGGAAAGTCCAACACTGAGGCTAACTATCCAGTTTGCTTTCTTTTTGGGAGAAGGTAATGGCAATAGTTTGTCTTCTTTTCAGAAAACAGAACAAAATGAATAACTAGTTTGTCTTCTTTTTTGGATGGTGCAACATCAATATTGTTTGTCTTCTTTTTAGGAAAGTGCAACACCAATAGACCCCCCCGCCCCCCAAATCAACAGGACAGGCAAGCGAGAATTATGCTGCTATAAAAACACGGTGTTTGCTGGTGCTTTGGTTTGATTTGATGTACTTACAAAAGTATATCACTAGCCACGACATCTGCTAATCAAAAGCTGAGCTGCACTGCATTTGTTTACGGAAGCGCCATATTTTCCTCATAGACAGGGTGGTATTCAAATGGTTATAATTAGATATTAGCGGCCCCGTTCCGCCGCAAATTAGCTTGGATTTGCTTAACTAATGACCTCGCCACTCAATAACCGACCTCTCCTCTCGGGTCCCCTGCGCCCTCAGCTGAGCTTCCCAACCCCACCCTTGGCTCATCAGTCACCCTGGGCAGTCCCTTCCTTAACAACCCCCCCTCAAACCTCCCCCCCAATGTCTCGCTAATGGCTGTTTGATGACCCTCATAAAAGGAGTCAATGTATTGACGGAGCCCTTCGAGGACGCACCTAATTTGGATGAGGATCAATTCAGGACAGGGGAAAGAAGAGGGAGGGTGGCGGGGTCGGTTCGGGGGACTGACTGGCACCTGTGACCGCGCTTGACAATTTGCTTTAATGACACTCGGTTGTGTCACCATTAAATAATTGAATCCCCCTTTCAGATGGGATTATCACGTCAAGGGGACTCCGTGTTGTTTTTGCCGACTGTTGTGCAGTGTCATCCGTTTCCTGAGTCACTAGCGAAGTCATTTGAAATGCTAAATGCAGACCTCCACCAAGGCATTTGTGATGTGAGTCAATATATTCTATATTTACTATACTATACAATATTTTATATTTTATATATTCTATCGTAAAATGTAATTAAAGTAATTTCTTTTGGATGCAAAAGGTACAAAATAGAATAGAAATCCCATAAACGGAATTATGTGGAAGCAAAACAAGGACTTCTGTTGGTATTTCTGTTGTTTTGGGGGCAGTTACCTTATACATTTTTAATTTAGTTTTTGTGCAATGGCCCTGTTGCTAATGTACAGTCTTGTTTTGGTGCAACAACCCGATAGCGTTTGGAGGATTTTAACATTTTCTGCACAACAATCTTGTTGATTTTGAAGGAGGTCAATCACTGTCAGCCATTTTAGAGCATTTTGACATTTTCAAGACCCACATGGTATTATATTCAATGATTATATATACACCGGATATATCAAATGAAAGAATAGATTCTCTCCTTACACCAGGAAAAACAAGTTTAATTTGGCCTTTTTACATTATTTTATAAAGTTGATAAAAGGCGAAAAGGACTCACAAACTGTGCTGATCTCATCTAAAATGGGCATCGATGCCATCTACTGGTGGTTGTGTATCAATAAAGTTGTTTCCAAGTTTGAAATTTACAGTGGTGCAGCATCAGACGCTTCCCCACCCATTCCAGTTAAAAAAACGGCAGTGAATGACTAATCCAATTTTTTAATTTTTTTTTCGCCAAATATCAATATCGGCATCAGCCTAAAAAAAAATTCACATCAATCATATTCTGAAATTATATATATTTTTAAGTTGTGCATCCAACAATCTTCCATGATAATCCAGGCGAAACCCGAACGAGAAGAAGAAGAGGAAGTTCCAGTGACCAAAAAGGAGCCGCCAGCTTTAATCAGGTGCGGGAAATCGGGTTCGACCCTCCAGATATTTTCCTGGGCAAGATTAATCATCGCCTGGCCTTTGCTTACCTAATGAGACCCCGACGACGAAACTGTGAGCTCGGTCCTCTTCATTTGCATGAGCATGGAATCGCTCATGGGAGACACTAGAAAGAAAGGAAGTAAGGAAGGGGGGTGTAAAAAAAAAAAGAAGGTGTGATCAAGTCGAATTGTCTTCTTTAATTGGTGTAAATGCAAAACAAAAAGTAATGGGATCCAATAGCAGGTCCTGATGGGTTTTTTTTCCCCCGCCAGTGTTGGAATCTCGTCCAGAAGAGGACGTGATGAGACTGCATGGCTAATGAAGCAACGCTCCACTCTTGACTCCACATAGAACCCCCCCCCCCCACCCCCACTCCCTAACCCCCACCCTTTTCTTATTCCCATTCATCATTAATTCAGCAACGTTGATCATTTCATTAGGCTTCTTCTTTTTCTTATTCCTCTGTCTCTTTTTTTTTCTTTACGGCGCGTTTTCCAAAGGGCCATCATCAATAAATGATGGCTGACGGACCGCGGGCTGCCCTGACTTAGCTAAATACACTCTAAACTCCTTTCATTCAGCCTAATGTGAGCGTGTGGGGGTGTGTGTGTGCGTGTGTGTGAAAGTAGATTTAACTGATGACACTTGACCGTAGATGTAGTGGTGCACATAGTGTGAAAAATGGCAAGCACTTTTTTTTGGTACAGCTCTCAATTCAGCAAAAAACGGATCAAAAATAATTATTTAAATTCTAATAATACAGTGTAACCTCGATTTAATGTAATAATTTGGGAAGGGGTCCTCCATTGGAGCTGATTTTATTTGATTGTGTGTGGCCTACAAAAAAAGCCAATCCAAGGACAAAAATATTTTGTACTATTTCAAATCCTAAAAAAACAAACAAAACAAAACAGCCTTCATTACAATTAGATGACATAGAAAAGGGCTTTAAAAAAAATCCATGTACTATACCAAAAACAGCATGTTCAAATAAATGTACATGACGAGTGCCTGAGTAAAAAAAAAAAAAAACAGCCATAGATATGAATGGTAAAATACAACATGCTCCTTTGAGCTACGCGCTTACGTCAATGCTAAGAAAATGTCCGTGCTTCCCATTAATTTTAATGGGACAATCACAGGCACTAACAATGATGTGTTTTAGTGCATGATAAAAATAAAACAATAAAACCAGACTAAAACTAATAAGCATTTTTGTCCAAAATAAAATGACTGCCAAAAACAACACTGATAGAAAATACCAAGAATTGTTTTTCCAGGAATAGGAGAAATTGCACGTCTCATAGAGCAGACAAATGCACAAAATGCCGCATACAAAGTCTTCGGGCTTTCGGCCTTTTCATACTGCAATTATGGTCAAACCCATTCATTGTGTATGTGTCGCGCGGGTGCAACAATGGACACACAGTGTTAAGGTGTGCGCTTACTGTTGCGGTGCCATAACTCAATTTGGAAAATATTCAAAAACTACCCTAAGAAAACCAATTGCAGTGTGAAAAGGGCACTAGGGAGGGTCATCTTGGAATCACAAACAATTGTTACGTCATGAAAAATTAACCCCGACACATCAAAAACAAAAAACACATACTCACCCACATACAAAATATATATATATATATATATATATATATATATATATATATATATATATATATATATATATATATATTAAAAAAATAAAAATAAAAATAAAAAATAAAAAAGCAATGATGATGACATTACCGAATGAACAATACTGAGCTCTTAAAAAAAAAAAAATAATAATAATAATAATTAAAAAAATGCCCAAAAAAGTCTGGAGCCCGAAACTGAACAAGAAGTCAGCAATTTTAATGTGGCATCAATATTTTATTATTTGGATAATTTGCTTTAGAAATCGAGCTTCCAGGGACATTTTGTCATGTGATATTGATTTTTTGTTTGCTATATCAATATCTTAAAAGAAATGGTATCTATATGGGAGCTATCGCGCCAGAATAGACGATGTTGCAATAGTTGCAAGTTGTGATGTCTTAAGTAAATAAACCATTATCTAATACTTCTTTTTTTTTTTTTTTGCCACTCACACACACACTCACAAGCACAGCTCTGAGGGACAGGATCCAGGGATTACTCTAACCACATTTATTTATTAAGTCTCAATTAAATGCAGCTGTCCCAGGGCTTACTAGTGGCTTAGCGAGGAAAGCGATGACAGTCAAGCCCCTCCCACCCTCCTTCCTTCCTCCCTGATCTCACTTCCCTCCATTTTGCTGATTAAATAGAAGCGTTTCATGAGCGGACACAATGCTATTAATTAAATCATTAGAGGAGCGCTTCGCTTATGAGCGTTGGGAGCAGCGAGGAGGCACATGAGAAGCTCGCTGCAATAACTACTGAAATATTCATTAATAATGTAAAAAAAAAAAAAAATGCCGAAATTCATCGACAAGGATTACATGTGTAGAGACTTTCACTGGGGTCCCTATTGGATGGCGACTTGAGGGGGATCGAACAGGCGGCCCACACACACACGCACACACACACACAAACGTACAATATTAAGATTTGTGCATTTTAAATATTTGTTTAATGAAATATGCTGTTGAGTTGTAATGCTGAATTATAAAAGCAAACAGCGCAAAATATAAAAGGGAAACACTGAACACCAGCAGAACCTCCAAAGCAAAACCCGTCGCAAATAATGCAAATTGAATTCATCCTTCCTGGGATCAAACTGTCACCATCACAAAACCAAAGTAGACGAAGCAACATTTTCACACTTGCAACTGGCATACAAGTTCAAACAGATGTGAATGACGCTAAAAGAAAGTAAAACTACCCAAATTCTGAAATTCAGGGGAAATCATAACAAGGAGAGTTCTACAGTATTTGTCGAAAACAAATGGATCTAGTACATTCCCTTGAGGAACTCCACTCAAAATTCTTCTGACTGATTGGATTGGATGGATGTTAGCGCCATCATCATTTGAAGTCATGTACATTATACGCACACATGTTTTGAAGATTCCTCTGGCAGGAAGTGGTTCCACAAGGCATTTGTCAGTAGGCTGAAAGATTCTGACGGTGATGATAACCATGAGCAGAATTATTGCATGGTATCGCGGTATTGCAATTGACAACTAATGAAATTAAGTTTTCCTGGTTTGGAAAGCATGACTTTATAAACTATGATACTTGAATCATGCCCAGTTTCTACAAGATTTGCGAGTGCATTTATGTGATCTTTATAGAAAATGAATGGATCCAGCACACCGCTCTGAGGGACTCCACTCAATATTTTTTTCTGGCTGGTTGTTACTTTGGATGGACATTCAAGATTTGAGAAAATTTGTGAAAATTATTCTAATTAATTTTATCCGGAAGAAAATTTGTGATGCAAGAGGTTTGAATGGATCGACTGTATTACATATTTCTTTGAGGGACTCCCTTCAATATTCTTGACGGATTCTTGTTACTTTTCTGGAATTATTATAATAAAAGATCATGCATGATCATCAATGAAGACCATCAATAGATGTGGACAAAAAAAAAAAACATATTAGGACAAGTGAAGATTTGAGTGAAGACAAAGTAGAATTTCTACAAACGTGTTGGTGTGGTTTTTAATTTATCCGGAATAATATTCGTCAGGCAGAATATCACTAGTTGGGTTTCCAACCACCCATTTTGATTTTAATTTTCAAGAAATGCCAAAATAAAACTGAATGGAAACGCCAGAAATTCGAAAAAGGGCCTCAAAAAAAAAAACATTTAGAGGGGGTGGATTTTCAAGCGTATGGTAAAAAGGAAAATGCAAATTTTGGCTATGGAAACAGGTTTTGCGAATAACCGCTGGCAAGACCGAATACACGTCACACGTTTTGACCGGATATTACGTCACACGTACGTTTGTAGTCACAAAGCAATGGCGGAAATCTCTTTGGAATTAATTAGAGAAGAGAATATTAATGCTATTTTAGATGGAAAAAAGCAAAGAAACGCTACGGTTTATCAAGAATGACAAAAGAAAACTCATACGACGTCATCGCATGGCGCAGTCACTTCCTGGTCTTCTTCTTCTTTTAAATTACTGGTGGATCACACATCTATGGTGTATACCGCCACCCACAGCGGCGGAGTCCCCTCTCAATATTCGCAAAAGGAAAAACAGATGGAAACGCATTTCCAGTAAATTTGCTTAAAAAATTTGAAACAATTGGATGGAAACCTGACTACTGTTGTTTGACTGGGTTCTTCCACACCAGACTCATCCAAACATGCCTAAATGAGACTTTCTTCCAGCACTGGGAGCAGAAAAGGGCCTTCTTCGAACCGTCACAAGTCTTAAGCGAACAATTGTGCAAAACAGCCGGCGAGGAGAATAATTCACTTTCAGAATCTAGTGCGGAAATCTGACATCGAGGCTGTTGTCGCGCGAAGCAACGAGCAGGTGTTGAGTCACACACCAAGGGAGCTTAAAGGCCACAGAGTCAGCATGGCGGCGGCCGCAGCTGCCGCCACGACGATGGCGAAAGCCGAAGCGGGGAGCGGGAGATTCCGCAAAGCGCCGGAATCCGACAGGCGACAATAGATTCGTGTTTGCTGCCAGGGACGCCGGCACGCCGGGGCTACAAAAGCAGATGAGAAGGCTGCTGCTCGCGCCGCCATAGAGCCGCCACGCTTTCCAGCATCTGCCGCTTCACCACCCATCGGGGAGCCTCGGTGGGCTCTTCAAACACCCTGTGTGGGTCCTCCTCCTTTTGATGCTCCTGGAGAGGGAGAGGACGAGCTGGGTGGAGTGATGGTGGTTGGGTGGAGGTGTGGGGGGAGGGGGGGGGGCTTCTCCACCGGAACAGATGGATTAAAAAGAGAGGAAACAGCAAGACAGGAAATAGCTTGGAAATAGTAACAAAAAAATAGGCAGCAGAAAGATTTTTAAAGTGAGGTGTAAGTGTTGTCAAGTGACCAAAATAAAAATATTGAAGATCAAGAATGTCGGGAGGCTGCAACGTCTTGTTGTCAAGCTGATGACAACGCAAGTCTATTGCTTAACCAAAGTGGTGGATAAACGAACCCGTGAGTCTTTTTGGCATCAATCGCCATAAAAGTTATGACAGAAAAATTACAGCGGCGATCAGTTAAATCGACTGGCAAACCGTCTCCAACGGCAACCGCTTGACTGACAGGTGAGGCTGAAAGGTAAACTGCGGAGACCGGCCGTCAAATGGACAAAAGGGGAACATCTTACGTCGTGTGATCCTCCAAAAGACGAGACAAGCGGCGTCGGGAGGGGTTTTTCAAAAGTGCTTTTGGCAATAACTGATGCTGTGTAGCGACATCATAACAAACGGAACGAGTGGCGAGGGACCTTTTGAAGTGTCAATAGTCAACAATTTGACAGGGCAAAAGAAGCACAAATCTGAAATGTTCAAATGTTGTTGCAAAGGGTGATGGTGAGTAGGACATTGATTGTTTATCATACCAGCCACAGTCGGGGTTTCATGAAATCAAATGCACACGTATACCAACATTGCACTCTCATAGGTAGTCTACTTCTATCTCGCTAGTTAACAGACAATCAGAGTGATCATTTGTCGCCAATGGCTGGCGCCATTTTGCATTCTGCCAATTGACAGCTTATTCTTTCAAATCCTACACAATAACATAGCCATCTTTTAATTCTTCATATTTTTTTTCACTTTAATCTTTATTAAAAATGTTACCAACTTACAATACCACAAGTGCCTGACGAAATATTTGTACACATCGAACATTTCCAAGTCCACGTGTAGGTAACTTCGTTCTCATATTAAAATCTGTATATGAGCCTCCATTTTTTTTCCAATGTGGCGAGAGGTTTCTGGACAGTTTGGCCTTGATTTTGTCTTAAAAAAAAATCTGGAAAGTTTAGGTTTTTTTTCTTGAAATTCTGGGTTTCCTTTATAAATGACAAAGGAAGTACTATATTTCTGACCCTTATATTTTCAGTTATTTCCTTATACAAAAATCCTACTTGGAATATTTCCTGACCCCAAGCAAAGATTCTGGACCTTTACCAGAAATTTCCCTTCCCAACAAATTCACACACCCTACGCTTTATGACGGTGAGAACAAGCTGGACCAATAAGGCGATGACGCCACAAGACCCCTGCGAGCGGCGGGAGCCCCGTCCAGTGAGCGATGGACGCTGTGGGCGAGACATGAATCATGTGTCTGGGAATTATGTCGGCCACATTTAATATAGCCGCGGTGTATTCCTGTCGGGTCGCGTGAGAGGCCTGTGGGCCAGGCGCAAAACAAGTGCGTAATGGGCTGACAATTGAATCAGGTGTCTGCTCCTCTTAAGGAAATTAAGTTGCGGCCGGAGCTGCGCCACTTAATGAGAGGCGGCCTCGCCGACAGTGACGAATGACGACTGACACGGGCGGCCGAGGCCATATCTGCATTTGCGCCCGGGATGATTTTTCATCTCGGAGAGCCCCGAACATACCCCTCCCCTCTCGCGCCCTGTTAAGTCTCACACCCACTTTGTCTACGCTTCTCTTCTCCACCGTCACCGGGGGACGCATTTGTGCCCCGTGTGGTGCCGGCCATTTATTTGCACATATATTCCCGGAGAATGATGACAGCTAATAAAGAGGGGCATCTTCTTTCCATGTGTTTTCACTCTTGACGGTGGCCATTATGTGATGTTGATGGATGCTTACGCTCTATTGTCACAAGAAGGCTCCTGTTCAGGGTATGCTAACTAAAACACAAAGCTACATTTTAATATAGAGAGTGAATTCTGAATAGCCAATGCCAAAAACTGCCCTTGTATCTAAAACTCCCCAATTTAGACAAACTTGGATATATATATATAGGGAATAAACACCAAATGCCGACTTGTATCTACTTTTAATACAGTACTGCCAAACTTAGGCAAACGTTGATAGCATAGCATAAATTAGCTTAGCTTATTTTAATTAATTGATTGATATTTGTCATATAGGAAGTGATTAAACACTAAAATCTGTACTGCATCTACATTGAATACTGCCAATTTTAGATAAATAAAAAAAAAATGATTAAAGCTAGCACAGCCTAGTTATGCATAGCATATTTTAGCGTCTTAGTTTAGCATCGATGGATAGATTTTGTTGTGGACTTGTTGAATGATTAGCCTCTTTTTACACTTAAATGGTAGTCGTTAATGTTATTTATTTGGTACTGCAACAGCAATGCTAAATTATGTTAGCATGCCTATTACGTTTCACATTGCATGTCAGCATGAAGCTCGCCCTCGTTAATGAAACAACAGGGTAGATAGATAGATAGATAGATAGAGTTCATTTAAGGCAGTTTAGAGTTGGTGCTGCTGTTTTGGCTAGCAACAGAATTCAGATGGGCTCCACCGTTAACTCGATCGATAGAAGGCTGGTTGGATGATCTCAACTGAGGTGGGTTACATGTTTCAGGTGGTGCTGCTGTTTTGGTTAGCAACAGACTTCAAAAAAGCTTCATGGTTATCTTTTGTTTGTGAGAAGGGTAGACTGGCTGATGGATCTCATCTGGGACCAGTTACATGCTTCGGTTTGTGCTGCTGTTTTGGTTAGCAACATATTTCAAATGGGCTAACAGGTGGCTGGATAAGGTAAAGAAGTGCAGGCTCTACCGAGGATCGTTGTAGTTATGCCTCTGCCTGGTGCTACTTTTCTTACGGAAGGACTTCCACATCAAAAATGTCCTCAACCTAACACGCGTGTTCCTCTAGTTGGAGCGAGTGTCTGCAAACTCCTCGCCAGTGAACTTTCTCCTGCTTGTCACATTTCACTCTCCCGCCTTCACGTCTTTGATAGCCCCTGCCTCCCACCCAGAAAGAAAAAAAAACTCTTCCAATGCACAGGAGAATCCTTAAAGTAGTCCTTCCTGGCAAGCGGACGGTTCTGCCGGATGAAGCGCGGACGGCTGGAGAGGCTGGATCATAGCGCAGGCCATTAAAGATGAAGGACGGGTGGAGGGAGGAAACCGAAGCGGGAGGGCGGGCGCTCCAAGCCTTTACAAAACCGGGTGGACACTTCCCCAAGTAATGAGCCAGTGCCCGGAATACGGGGTCAATTATTCATAGTCAGTCAGATACGAGGGATGAGGGGCAGAGAGAAGACTACTGATGCCGACGCACGCGCGCACACAGTGCCTGCAACTACGCAACTTTAAAAGGCATATGTGAGTGACCACCAACTCAAATGGACGTCCACACAGAGCAGAAATGGCTGCTTCCTGATTCGACAGCTTCAAATTCACTACACCAAGAGATGCCATGGCCAGGTGGGCATGTACGGCTGCCAATCTCTTCTACTTATTTATAATGTGACTGCAGGATGAATTCTGAAGTGTTTTGACCAACATTATGTGCTCGGCTTCAGCCAAAAGCCTCAGAACTCATTGGCCGGCGCTTCACAGTGCGGATGGACAATGATCCAAAGCGGAATGTTATGCAACCACATCTGACCTGAATGCAAGTGACTGAAGGGAAATGCCCCATGATGGTAGCTGTCTGGTGATGCGTCTGTTGACAGACGTCAGACTTTAACTGACTGTACAGGATTTGCAAGTAAGTGTTTGAGCGAAAAATATGATTCCAAAACACTGAAAAATAACCCTAAAACCAGAAAAAAAGTGACATTTTGACTTATGGTTGTTCATTTGTTCCATTAACTCATTCACTGCTCACCCAGTAAAAGTAGATCTTTGGCGTCTATAGCCGTCAATGGCAATGAATAAAACGATGGGGGGTGGCTAAAAATTGCTTTACTGGGCACGAGCGCAAAGTGATGTTATCTGATTATCTTCCATTTCTTGAGTGAGAGTGAGAACAAGCACGAGGGAATACTTTTAAAAGCGTTTTGAGTTTTAATGAGCTAAAAATGTGCTTAAAGTGTGTCTCTTCATATCTGACAGGGTTTCACTTGAATTCATAAATGTCTGACGATGCATTTATATTAGAGCTGTCAAACGATAACAATTTTTAATCAGATTAATCACATTTTAGAATTTTGATTCATCATGATTATTTAAATAATTAAAAAGGCTTTTTATCAACATTTTTGCCCGCCAAATTTGAAGAGCACCTCTTATGTGTTATTATTAAACATCGGCTGTCAAGCTAAAAGGTCATCTGTGGTCAAAATTACGTGTGATTAATCTGCGTTAAAGTAGCATTAAGGAACTTTTCAACTTTCATAAAATATTTTCATAACTTTTCTGATGAAACATCGACTTAAAACTAGTTGAATGGTACCTTTTCCATGGCCTGAGGGGGTCTGTATCATTTTTACTGGCACGAAGCAACTTTGAGGAGGATGGTAGCAACATTGCCACAAAAAAAAAACTACAAATGTGCTGACTGCTTTATGGCATATACGTCACTTCCTCTTTTACGCATTTGTTACAAAGACGGAAGTCAATTTGAATGTTGACGCAGGATTACTGCTTTCCTGGCAGAAGCTGCAAAACAACAGAATTTTTTTGTCTGAGGAGACAAAAAAGAAAAAGGGAAGCTTACTCGGGTAAAAGGACAATCAAGGATCAATAATGGCCCGGCTTTCACTCGCTGGCGTGAGCTCAACAACGACCCAATGTGCTTGTCCTCATGGGAAATATGGTCTTCCTTCAGGCATAACATTACCGCTTTTATTCATATGGCACCGCCATAATCAACATAAACTGAAAGTTCCTTAGTGTTGCTTTAATACATCATTAATGCGGCATTTTTGGGTGATTAATCAATGAATTAACGCTTTACCTTTGCCTGCGCTAATTAATATGTAATACAGAGCAGCGTGACAATAGCGAAATGCAAAAAATTTGGATAACGACCTTGCGAACTCTCCATCATCACGTGTGAAGAAGCAAGAACCTGCGAGTGGCACAAGTTTCAGGAAAAAAATACATAAAAATAAGAACAACAGCTTATGCTATCATGTGTGGATGAAGGCGCTTATCAGAGCTATTCCTGGTTGCTGCAGAGATTTTGTTGGGAATTTTGCCGAGCTGTCACAGTTATCTCCCCGAGATATTGTTTGAACTGGGAGTGTAAGCGCTGCTGAAAACGGCAGAGCTGGCATATTTACACCCCCGGCCTGCACAGGAAGGAGGGGAGAAGAGGGAAGGTAGAATTGTGGGGGGAGGCGGGGCTGGGGGGGTTCTGTCACCTGCTTGACAGAATCATCTCACCGCATTGTTTCACCCTCTCGCCTCATTAGAGCGGCCTGGGACGCCTTTTACAGGGGGCGTTTATTTTATCAAGACGATGGCGACGCCCTGAGTGAACAACAAGGAGCAAACATCCTCTGGGGGAGTCCATAAAAAGTGACATTTACATGGGAGTGAATTGGAGTCAATCCAAGTAGGCCTCATCACTTTTCGACTTGAATACACCGCAGAGCCCAGATTGAAACCCAAAGGGTTATATTTTGCTCTTGTACGTTTAGGTTATTTCCTGGAGCTGCCATTTGCGTTGTGGGACACCATGGGAGGGTCAAAGAAGCGTATTTGTTGAGAGGATGATATTTGCACCTATTTCATATGACAAAACAACAACTTGGGCAAAGAGCGCCACTTGCAATGCTTTGCCTCCTGCGCGTAATTGTGCAAATATGTCAGGCAAACACAAACGCTCTCTTCCTCTCACGTTTTTCATCTCCAGTCCTCAGGAACGTGCTGCTAGCTTTGTGTTAGCACCCTCCCCCTCCCCTCCATTCGGCAGGCCCACGGCTGGTGTGTTTTGTTTGGGTTTTAATCAAGTTCAATTGCATCTCCATCAACTCACTCTTGTCTGGCTTTCACGTCTGGCCGGATTACGACGAGGAGTCTTTTGTGACGCTTTCTTCGCTCTCGTGAGGGAAGCGGAGGGCCTCTCCTCCTAATTGGAGGGTAAATAGCAAACTAAAAACGTCAGAGAGCTGCTTTTGAGGTGAAGGCAAAGAAAGAAAGAGGACGGCTACAAAAAAGGGGAAATGAAAGCCTCTGTAAACTGTGTTCATAACACTTTTTTTCACTACGAGTTCTTACTCTGCAGCTTTCAACAATAGATGAAAATTCACTTAAAAACTTTTGAAACAAATGTTCTGTTTTTTTTTTAAATTAAAAATAGAATTTGACAGTTTATTTACTATTATTATTATTTTTATTTTATTTTTACACTTTCTGCACATTGTAGGCTTTACTGCTCATTTTGTTGTGACTTCTTCCTACTCCTTTTTAGACTAGCAGTTCATGTTTTCACTTGGAATATTATATGGGTTTTTGTTTTGTTGGTATTATTGACTCGTGTGTGTGTGTATATATATATAAATAAATTGACTGTATGTTTGAAATGAACTTTAAAACTTCAATTATTATTCTGGAAAAATGAAACAGAAAAAAAATATTCAGAAAAAAATCAAAAAAATCAAAAAAAAATCAGAAAAACATAAAAAAAGTTATTCCAAAAAACAGCACACAATATATATATTATAATATATATATTATTCCCAAAATAATTAACCTCCTCCCACCACCAAAAACAACAACAACAACAACAACAAAAAACAGAAAAACATTCTGAAAAAAACTATTCCGACCCCCACCCCCCAAATGAATGCAATGCGCTTCTGTAACAGCGACTCTACCATTTATGGTGATAGGAATTTAGCTAGACAAAGTGGCTGGGGAGTTGGAAGTCTGGGCTTCCCTGCTCAAGCTTCTGCCTTGCGGCACCATCCTGGATAAGCGTATAGATGATGGATGGATGGATGGATGGATGGACGGATGGATGGACGGATGGACGGATAGGACTTTTGCAAAGTCAGACGTAAACAAATAGGCTTAAATTGAATGCCTAACTTTCACCCTGTTGCTCCTCTTAAATGATAACTGAATCTTGAATTTTGTACTGTAGTACGGTTGTCATATTTACGGGTCGACTGCGGTGGAAACATAATGAAAGAGTCCACGCAATAAAAGTACAATAAAGCCGAGCCGTAATGCTATGGGCAATTAAACGGGGGGGCCGCGTGACAAAAACCCTCATCCATATGCATTGGCGAAATCCATAGGAATTGCTCAGTAATCCGCCGTGTGTCTGAGGCATGGGCACACAATGGCACTTTTATCATATGCTTATCGGCGGCTCTTGTGGAGCTCGATCTTTTGGCCCCCCTCAATCACGGAGCATATTACTCCTCTGTCAGAGCAAAGCACTTCCTAACGACAGCCGGGCCAGCTGGGACCGAGCAGAGGGCAGGAGGCACGCGCATTAACATAATAATCCAAGCGCGCTCCCACAGGCCCCGCGGCCAGACAGCATATTAGGTGAGGGGAAACCCCCCACCCCCCACCCCTCGCACACTTCCCAGCTACCCGCCCGCCTGCACCACAACTCGTGGAGGTCATTGGAGAGGCGGAAGCGGCTGCGCGGTGAGCGGGTCAACTTGTGGAGAGGCTCTAATGGTGCGTGCTGCCCTTGATGTTGATGAAAGATGCACAGAAGAATGATTGCTTAAGTTGAAATGTTGGTTAAATTTGAAAAAATAAATAAACAATTGTGATTAATTACAATAATATTTAAAAATACAAAATAGATAATTAACTCCATCAAATTGAAATTGGCTTAAGGAGACAATTTGAAGGGAAATGATCTTATTTCAAGGGATGACCGAAAGTGTTATAGGGAAAATATGTTAAAATAATATATAATAAAATTAAATGTTAATTGAAGAAAACATAGCCAAGGAAAATGATTACATCATCGCAGGATAAGAACAAAAGAAAGAATTAAAGAAAGAAAGAAAAAAGAAAGAAAGGAATAAAGAATCATATTTTGAGTCAATCATCATTAATAAAAAACTATATTAAAGGTGAATAAAATAAAAAATAATAAATATTAAATTACTTAAAAAACAATCAATTTAAATGAAATATAAAATAAATTAATTTTTAAAAAGTCAATAGCGTCAAGGGAAATCATGAGTTTATTGCAGACTGAGGATTAAAAAAATGTTAACTTTAATATAATAACAACAACAACAATAATAATAATAATAATAATAATAATAATAATAATAATAATACACACACAAACAAACAAACAAATAAATAAAGAGACTGCAAAGACAAATCGTGATCTTCCTGCAGATTAGGATGAAGAAACATGCTAGGTTGTTTTGCAATGCTAACATGCTAACAGCTGTCCAACACACAGAAATGCTGCATTGGAAGAAGGTGTAGATATGGCGCTGCATGAACTTATTTGGTCAAATGTATGAAATGTTTTGAATATAAAACATTCCTTTATTTTTTATAAATAAAGGACAATATGATGGAAGGTTTGCTGGAGGTCAAAATGTGGTGTGATGAACCAGAACAACAAAAAAATTATTTAC
The DNA here is from genome assembly GCF_054856555.1 of Leptonotus elevatus. Taxonomy (NCBI): domain Eukaryota; kingdom Metazoa; phylum Chordata; class Actinopteri; order Syngnathiformes; family Syngnathidae; genus Leptonotus; species Leptonotus elevatus. Next base: position 4,883,058 of record NC_141246.1, on the reverse strand, counting down.
AGTATTGGAAGCAGCCATCTTTGTTGTTTGGGACAGATCTGTCGTGGATACGCTAACATATGGTGAGACGTTGCAAAGCAGGCTGACTCGTATTCCTGAGTATAGGAAGCATCTCCTCGCCTTACACATCAGCTTTGAGGACAAGATGGAACAAGGGATTGTTGGGGGAGGGGGGGGGGGTCCTGGTCCTTCTTCCCTGTGGCATTAACTGAGGTCTGTGATCTTTTGCACTGTGAGTCCCATGGTGCCGAGCTCGGCCTTCTAAATCTCATGAGACACTTGGGTTTTTTGTTATAATAAGCCAAAAATACATAAAATAAAATAAAAGCCATGCAGCTATGACACACTGCTTATGCCCGGAGACACGACAACAAAAGGCGCAGCGTAGCAGCGACAACAAAACAAGACACTCGAGAAGAAACTTCATCTTCTGAGACCTCTAGGAGAATTGTTTAATGCTAACATGCTAAAAGTTTGGAGGCTAACATCAGGCATTGCATTGGAGCAACCCGAATGCAGAAATCGTTTTGGCAGATTAATACATTTTGCCCAGCAGTCGGGTAGTAATTCAAATGAGAACAGGAAAAATAAAAACAGGTAGTATGCTAGCAAAAGCCTCGATATAAGCAGTTTCGCATTGCAGTTTGCGAGGCAAAATTAGCATTTTGCTGAAACTGAGAATCAAACACCGAGATGGTCCCAAAAAGCTTCGCTGGCCTGGAGACACGCGTCTTTAAGTGGCGCAACACGCCAGTTGGCGGTTAAGGCTCGTGTAGCTAGGTGCTACCTACGCCACACCAGCTAGCTAGCAACAAGACTCGGCTGGCTTGTGCTCCTAAACATGTTACAGTCACTCGTAAGTCAGTAACCATCGTGCATGGCTTCGAATAAGCTACAATCCATGCTAATTGCTAAGCTCACCTAAGATTGACAAGGCTAGCGAGTTTAACACCGTCGAATGAAGTGCTTGGGTGATTGAGAACACTTTTCACAGATGTCTGGTTGAACGCAGAGAACATCCAGCTTTTCACAGTAAAATAGAAGCGGAAGCTTTAAGGTACTGAATCGATAACGGTTTTATTAAGAATTGACAAAATGCTAACATGCTAGCAGTTGGATGCTAATATTTAGCATATAACAAGTTAGCAACCTGGTTGGTTTATTTATAGGTCACATAAATGGTGGAAAGTTTTGAAATAAATCTTAATTGTCTTTTATTATAACACAAAAACTGTCATGTAGACAGGGGGGTGTAGACTTTTTATATCCACTGTATAAGCGCACAACCTCCGCCAAGCAGAGAACAGTAGAAAGTCTCCGAGGGTTCATCACAAAGACGGAAAGCAGTCATAATTCTCACTCAAGTAAAAATCACTATAATGCTATTTAATTGTGCGGGCAAAAAAAGAAAAAAAATCTTTTTTTTTTCTTTTCAAAAAGAGCATGGTAATTTTACCCTGTTCAATTATTCAGCACACATTAATAACAGTCTCGGTGCCGGCTGGAGTCGAGGAAATCTCACCGAGGGAGAGAAAATCCCGTCTTTTAGCGACTCTAAAACATGTCGGGATGCATCGCGTACGGACAATACGTACGACGGACACGTGACGAAAACATACGTTGAAATTGATCTTTTTAATCGGCCGAGTAGACTCACACATAAAAAGGGAGGAAAAGGTCACCCCGGGGGATGCGATGAAGGGCAGCGCTAACTATGAACTTAAAGAAACGGCGCGCTCAAAAAGAGCAATGCAAATGAGCATTAGAGTGAACTGTGCACCAGGAAAGGTAATATACATAATTTGAGAGTGGAGTGGGGTTGGGGGAGGAGGGAGGGGGGCGGGGTGCATGAAGCAACACTTTCCCCACTTAATAATTAATACAATACAGCACAAATGCATATCATCCGTCCATTGTGCCGTGACTTCTAAGTGCACTGGAATGTGGGATGAGATGAAAAATTAGGAGTGTAACTAACTGTTCAAAGTGGGCGCTTTAACACTCAATATTTGTGTGTGAAACAGAACATAAGCTGGAGTTAATGGGGAGGTATAAAGAAGGTGGGGAGGTCTAAAGAAGGTGGGGGGGGGGGTGAAAACCAGGCCGAACCCACACAAAAATGGCGGCAAAACAAATGAGGGTTATACAGTGAAAGGTGAGCTAGACCGCATTAACAGGCGCTGTACGGCTGTGTGTTTTCTTTATGACATGAAGAGGACTATAAATGCAGAATACTCAACTCAATTTCAACTTCATTTGTAAAGCACTTTAAAAACAAACATCGCTCCATTTAAAGTGTTGTACATGGAATAAATAAAAAAATCTGGCATGCAGTAAAGACAGGTAAAACAAAATCCAGCCTCGAGATGATATTAATGCATTAATATTACTTTTATTTACTTGTATACCTACCTACTTATAATATTAATTAATTTTATTTTGTGTTATTTGATTTCACTTGCCCCGACTGCAAGACTGATGATACGAGGACGATATTATATGGGTTCAGTGAAAACAATAAAATAAAAAAACTGACTTGAACTCATACTGTACTGCAGTGTGATAAATCATTTTATCCTGCGATAGAAGTTGTTGTTGTCGTGTTTGTGGGTCTGTTTAAGCGCGTGTGTGTTGTTCGACAATTTTGTCCATATGTGTGGGGCTTGACTGGTTAAAATAAAAGTTTCCCACTCACTTGTGAACGTTGTAACGTGAGGAATCACAGGAATTCCAGCGATGTCAGCCTAGATCGATGTTTGACGTTTGGTGGCTCCCTTTACAACACGTCGCTTTGCATCACTTTTTTTTTTTTTTAATCCACAAAAAGGCAGCGGCAGCGGCAGCGGCAGACACCGTTTGCTCCATAAATATGACGTAAGCGGTCAATCGGCCGGCGGGCGAGCGCGCGCTGGCTAACCCGGAAGTAGATTTGTGTTAAAGAACGCGCATTTGACACCCCCCCCCCCCCCCCCGATTGCCATTGGCTCGCTTTAGCTGTCAATCAAAGCCAAACTTGAAAGGAAGTATATGGTTGGTTGGCAAACCATGCTTTACGTGAAACAGAAGCAACGCAAGTTTACATGATAAATAGGAAGAAGTTACAGATTGGCAAGAGGACGGGCCTGGCCCCCTAATGCCCGCCCGTGCCGCCGGGGTCCGGCTTGGAAAGCAGTTGTATTTGACAGAAAAGTCTTGTTTTCAAGGATCGAATCGTCTTTGAATTATATATAATATAAATGTACAAATTTGATTGTACAGTATATATATATATATATACTGTACAATCGAATTTATAAATTAGTTTAATTCAAAATATATGAAAATTGTGTTTTGTATATGCTTTATTGTAGTAATAGTAGTACAATAGTAATTTAGTAGTATTGTAATTTAAGAATTGTGTTCAAATGCTCAAATAAAAACAATTTGTAAATTTTATTTCAAACTGTCTTTTTTTTGTGTGTAACTTGCATTTTATTGTGTTTTTTTAAACTTTTTTTTACTTTTTGCGTTTTAAACAACAATCAAACTGTCTTTAATTTATTATATTTTTTCCAAATATATGTTATTTTAGCCTTTTTTGTTTCAACTTTAAAATCAGGTCAAGGCACAAAAAGCTTTGGAGATGTGGAAAAAGTCCTGATTAAACGAAAATCTGCTGACGCCTCCCATGTTTGTTTGTTTACGAGGGGGCAAAGTCAGGAGGTGTTTAAAGCTGATGCTGCTCCTTCAAAGCCGCCGCCACTGCATCCGACTTCCTGTTGTCGACGTCCTACAGCAGCCGCCGAAAGAAAGGAGTTAATTAGAAATACAAATTCTCCCAGATTGTTATTAATGGGAAGTGTAGAGTAAGCAAGGCAGTTTTTTTTTTTGCGCCCGGGAGTAAACTCTCAGGTAGCTTTGATGTGCGGCCCGCGGCAGGTTCGCTCGCTGCTGGGACGTTGCCAGCATCAGACATCTGGCTACTTTGTTGTCATTGGCTGACGGCGCTCCCGGGGGAGCACTCTGGTGACACGCCGGGTCCTGGCAGAGGCTGGATGCTCAGCACATTCGGGGAGTGGATTAGAGCTCGGAAAGTCTCAAATCTCTACGGGAGTCCGAGGGGGAGGAGCTCGCCCGGGAGTTCCTCAGGGCTCTGTTGTGACACCACTGTTTATTTGCCGTACCTTCGATTGGGATTTGGAGGATAAACTGACACAAACGAGCAGTTACCATCCAGTATGTGCGGCAGTGACGAATATTGAGAATATTTTTCGAATTGATCGGCGCACTACACGCTGGACTGATTGCTAGTCAATCTGTATAGAGATGGACAACCATTCAAACCAGTTTAAGAGGCATACCGATTACTATACTGAAAAAGCAGCTGTTCTCTCGTCTCCTCAGTAAGTCAGTAATATTAGTCGTTCCTCGCAGAGGATGAAGATCAAATGCCTGTGAGCATTATATTTTGTGCATGTGAGCCTGCTGCAACGTTTGCGCTCTGATAGGCGTTGCTAAGGTAACAACACTGGCATATACAGTAAACCCCACCATCATTAGTTCCGTGTACTTTTGTGGAATTTTTTTGTACAGTTTGTAACTCCATTTTATTATGTCTCTTGTTTATTTTGGGTGCAATTCCACTGTCAGTCACTAGATGGCGGCACACTTGTTATAATCTGAGACGGTTCGGATGTGAAAGAAGAAGAGTGAAAATAGGAAGTATTCTGATTTCAAGCTCATTTGAGTTTTTGCTGAATATTATTGAATTGTAATCCTCTGTAATCCTGATTTTTACGTTTACAGAAAGTGACAGCTGTAGGTTCATTTTATAAAGTACATGTGATGAGTTTGGAAGAAACGGGTTCGTTTAATGTAAACAGAGGGATTGGTACACTGGAAAAAACCAAGGCAAGCAGGAGGAAAACGTGCAAACTCGAGCCCGGATTCGAACCGAGAACGTCTTATCTGTGAGGTGTTTAACACTAGGCCACCGTATTGCAAAATGCTAGCATGTGTGGTTTTATTTTTTTGTTGTTTCTATCTATACATATATATTAGGTCACTCACTACACTGTCACATCTTTTCCTGACTGATGCACTTTTTCCCAGCCTCAAATTGTGCCGCTTCCATTCTCGTTCCTCTCACTTTAGCCTTGAGCTCTCCCGCACTGTCGCTCAGTTTTAAAGCGCGACTTCCACCTCAAAGGCTTGCCTGACATTCCTTCATACAAAACAGTTGTTTAGAGGTCAAAGACAAGAACGCTGCCTAAGCAGCAGCAGTAGCAGCTTTTGGCGGGAGGGCGTAAAGCAGCCGCGGCGTGACAGCGTGAACCTTATTTATGGGATTGATTGAGGTATCCGTGTCTTTTTCCTCCCCTTTTTTTCTCACTCTCCCGGCGTTTCCATTTGTGAATACAAAGCTGTGGTGACCCATAAATATTACATGGTGTGGAGATGCAAAGCAGGAATTAATGACTGGGGCGTGTGTGCATGTGAGAGTGAGAGAGAGTGAGAGAGAGCATGGCAGGTCCCAGCGGGATTCTGCTTAGACAGGCGGGCATGGTTAAGGGTGTGGTCACACACGCACACACACACGCACGCACACACATATTATAGGGAGGGTGCTAACCTGCTTGTCTCTATATGTTCGCTCCTTTACTTACTAACCTCTTGAGTCAGGCATGGAACAGCAGTATAGTTATATATATATATACACATAATTTAATACTTAAAAAAAAACTATACTGCACAATCAAAATAGTTTATTTAATTCAAAATATATGAAAATTGTGTTTTTTTCATCATTAGTTGATTTTAATGTATGAAGTGTATGAACCTTTTGGGATGGGTGATCATTGTCTGTTTTATATTATATATAATATTGTTGCAATGCAATAATTGTATTATTAGTTTTTTATTTTTTATTTTCTAATATAGAAAAAATGTTGATGGTTAAATACAAAACTGTCAACCAAACAATGATCCAAGTCAATATATACACGACACAGAAGCAATTGTAAAAACAAACGTATACCTTGAATCTATAATATAATCCAACTACAAATATATACAGAATAAAATTAAATCAAACAGTATGTCATAAAACAGAAAAGTAAGTCAAGCGTGTATTTTAGTAAAAGTGTGTCATAATTTTATGAAGGTTGTCCAAACGCTGCATACAACTCCGAATGTTAGCATCATGCTAATGCTAACACACGAGCAGAAGCTACCACAATCAAGTGCTATAACATCATGACATTACCTGGCCTTCATTCATGACTACTCACGCAACTCTGAATGTTAGCATCATGCTAATGCTAACACACGAGCAGAAGCTACCACAATCAAGTGCTACACCATCATGACATTACCTGGCCTTCATTCATGACTCCTCACGCAACTCTGAGCAGCAACATTAGCACTGATGCTAATGCTAACGATACCATGAAGGCAGATGTTTCGGGATTGCCACGATGACGACAGACGCTAAGGCGGCATAGCACCGACACAGTCACATGATGTTTTTTCCTAGGCTCTAATTATCACAGTGTTGTTTTTATTATTATTTTTCAATGTGACCAATATGTGATGACATAACTGATGATTAAACACTGAGCTAATTCTAAACTACTTGCATACAATAAACATGGCATCAATAGTACACAGAGTAAAATCAAAGTTCTCTTTTGCTTTCTACTTAGCTAGATGAATGGTTTAAGGAGCGCCCACTTGACACCTGTCACCCAACCAACCACGCACCATTACCTCCTGGAGGGGAGGACACAAGGGGGTCGTGGGGGGGCGGGGGCGATTCATTCCTAGTGAACCAGTGGAGCGTTTGAACATCATTAGCGTTACAGACCTGCGTCTTCGTGGCCCTGTCCAACCTCTTGAACGGCTCACTTTGATCACCGCGCGTCAACACCGCCGGCTGTATGCCGCATACATTAAGATAACGTTACACTCACACAGTTGGCAGATAGCGTTCGTGCTAAGGCTAATGGCCACGAGGAGTACAGGAAATGAAGATGGAAGAAAATGCGGAGATGGTCCCTTCGATGCAGCTATAAGTTTGATTTTGAAAGACAACCTTGAAAGAAAATGAAAGGATCTAGTACGTTTCCCTGAGGGACTCCACTAGAAATTATTTCTGAATGTTTGTTGTTACTTTGGTTGGATTTCCCAATCAACTTAATTCAAAACCATTTACATGGACAAAGAAGGTGTTGGGACATGTGGACCATTGCACATTTTTACTTAATATTCTTTCTATTATAAACTAAAATGGTTCAGGACCTTTCATAGAAAATTAATGGCTCTCGTAAAGTTCCCTGAGGAACTCCATTTGAAATTTTTTCGCAGGATTCATATATTTGAATTTTTCTTTTCAATTTATTAATTTTTTTACATTTTTAAATTATATTTTTAATGCAGTTAGTTTTTCATTGGAAATGCTTATTGAATGTTTATCAGCGATTTTTGTTTTGTTTTTAAAACATTTTTCTGGGTTGGTTTCCCCAATACATTTCAGTGGCCGTCAATTATGCGGATTTTTGCTATTCATGGCCGGCCCGGTTTTTATTCCCCGCAAATAGCCGGGGTACTGTACACCTTATGGCCAAAAATATTGGGACAAGTGAATATAGGTGTGAGTATTTGGAAAATTGACTAATTGCACCGACAGTAAGTAAAATGGGCTGAAAAAAAAGATTAGCTGCAACTCCTCTGGGAAGGAAATATTTGAGTTGTATTTTCTACGCCGGTCAAATACTAAACTGTACAACATCAGGGACATACACAGCTTTGGATGAATGTAAATAGACAGAAAACTAGCATCGCTTTCGATCGTGTTGGGCTAACAAGGCGTCATCCTCTTTGATAGACAATAAACAAACGCAGGTGAGAGTGACGATGAACAGCGGCGCCGCTCGGCTGTGCGACACACAATCGCATGCAGTGGAGGGAAAATGATCATTATAGCTGATGAGGCGGCGATGACAGCGTGACAGGCGAGAGCTTTTTAATTTGTCGGATCACATCGTGACACGCGCCATCACAGGGCGGAGGAAATCTTTTCATTTGTGCAGAAGAAAGGGGGAAAGGAGGTCAATTAGCATCACGCCGCTGACAAGCAATGTATTACCGTGCGGGACAGTCAAACTAATGAGGGATGTTCGCCCCGGTCTCAGCCCGACTTCTACGCGGCATTAATCACTTTGCATGGCACTTGACATGCTTTATGTACGGGAAGGTGTTACTTCCTTCGCAAGGCGCCTTTTACCTCGGCGGAGCGCGTGTTGTCGCAGGAGGTCAGGTTCACTCAAGTTAGGCCTCGTTTCCATTAAATGCAGTACACGGCATGACGCGCTCTCGAGTGCATGGAAACGTTCTGACCTTGTCCAACTGAGAGATGTGAGTTTGGAGTAATACACAATGACACAAATTGTAATTCCTCCCTATTTAGCGTAAACTATCTACTCTAGGATGATTTTTTTTTTTCAACTTTGATGTCAATGGAGTAAATTTGGATTGAAAATGTCCAAAATGTTCCAAAAATGGCAGTTTCAAGAACGTTTAAACGGATTACGCTATGTGTATGTCTCGCAAACCTGCGAGTTTATGTCTCGTAAAATGTATGATGTTTATTCTTACAAATTTGCCACTTTATAATGTTACAAATTTGCAAGTTCATTTCTCGTAAATTTGTGAGTTTTTTTCTCGTAAATTTGTGTTTTTTTCTCGCAAATCTGTGCGTTAATGTCTCATAAATTTATTTATTTACTCTCACAAATTTGCCACTTTATATTGTTACTAATTTGCAAGTAAATTTCTCGTGAATTTGTGAGTTTTTTTGTCATAAATTTGTGAGTTTTTTCTCGCGAAATCTGTGAGTTTATGTATCGTAAATTTATGATTTTATTTCTCACCAATTTGCCACTTTATAATGTTACAAATTTGCAAGGTAATTTCTCATAAATTTGTGAGTTAATTTCTCATAAATTTGTGAGTTTGCCTCTCACAAATTTGCCACTTTCTAATGTTACAAATTTGCCACTTTCTAATGTTACAAATTTGCCAGTTAATTTCTTGTAAATTTGTGAGTTTTTTTCTCTGAACATTATCACCCCCCCCCCCCCCCACCCCCCCCCCACCCCCCCCCCCCCCTCACACACACGCACACACACACTTTTTCGTGTTTCTAATTCAAAATTTTATGTTGCCAAGGGAGAGTGGACGGGAGAGTTCTTTAAGTTTTGCATTTTATGGCAAGTCATCAAACTTCACTGCTACACTCAAAGATGAAAACTAAAATGTTTCCTAATTTAGTGTCATCTTTTTATTTTAATGCATATGGTCAAAATTTAGTAGCTACTGAACAAAATGTGCAGTTTGTTTTTTTGAAGGACCACTTAAAAAAGTAAATAAAAAAATAAATGTCAAACGTGCGTGACCAAATTTCATAAGTGAAAATGGCTTCAGGGGCAGAATTTTAAGAAAGATTAAAACAATTTAAGTATATGTTAGGGACAATGGACATGTTTGAAAAATACATAGTAAAACGTGTTTATTGGTTATGTAAATAGTGTTCATGTCATCAAACAGACATATGTGCTATTATATTGTACAGTGACTTCCATCTCACAAAAGCAATATGGCGGCCGCCAAAAGCAGAGTGAAAAGATTTCATTTCATCTTTCTTTTTTTTTTTTGCCAGAGAGGTTTTTATTTGAGTGTCCGTCAGGTATTATATGCCTTCTTCCCCTCCATATTGATCCATACTACCTACAGCTATGTGACACTATTATGAGACTTGACCTTATCATCTGCTGCCCCAGCAGCCTGTAGGCACGCACGCAGCGCGTCGGACTCGGTTGAAATCTCAGGCTACAGAAACACTAGCAAGCAAGCAACACAATCCCAAAAGGTTGGCACCTGCTTGGTGGTTTGTGGAGTTTTTCCACCTTTAATTAGCCATGGCATCAAGTTGTCAACCAATAAAACAATATAGCAAAAAAAAAAAGGGGAAAAAAAGATAAATAGCATATTAATATGCAAGCCATATAACTGTTTGCACATTCAAGGAGAGTTTGTTACATTTAAACCGTGATTCAATTTCAAAATTATTTTTGCTTAGGCTATATTTCGGATATGTTCAAATGAGCTTTTGTGGACCAAAAAGAGGTTAGTATCATCCACAAACAAAACTTTGTCAAGTACTTTCGAAAAATGAACACTCATTTATACAGAGTAAAGAGAAGTGGTCCTAGTATGGAGCCCTGTGGGACCCCGTGTTTAATTTTTTTTTTCTGTGTAACGGCCTATCGTCTTTGGGACTATTTGCCAGCCTGTTGTTACGGATTCTACTGCTTTTGATGTGTTTAGTCTTAGTTTAGCTGCAATATAGACAGCATTTTTCCATGAAAAAAAACAACAACCTAGGATTAAACATAAATGTGTCTACTAAAAAGTGAAAGACAACTGAACTGCACTTAGGCTGTGATTCTTTCTCATACCACTAGAGGGAGCCAGCAGCGATTTGCTACGTCATTATCTTCCACGGCCAACCACGAGAGAGAGAGAGAGAGCGAGAGAGAGAGAGAGAGAGGCCCTACGACGTCGAACCATCCCCTTGTTTTTATCCAATGCATTTAAACAACACATTAAAGCCTCGGAGGCGTGATCACCATCGCAGGTACAGAGCAGACGATCAAATATAGATAAAGCCTCCGTTTCCCGACCTCCCGCTCCCGCTCGTAAGACTCGGAGTCGGGAGGAGGGAGCTGGGAAGCAGTCGGGAGACTTCATCCACTTCCCTTCTCTCACTCCCTCCCGCTTCCGAGCGGAGATTCGGTAATAAAAACAGCTGTCTCTGGTGGTCTGGTGTGTAATTGGGATTGTTAACATGGAGAGCTCCTGGGGGACGATGATGGTGGGGGGGTGGGGGGGGGGGTAGAGCAGCAGTAGGCGAAGCTCTTTGTGTAAAGAATACAGCAGTGAGGGAGTGTAGAAGAAGCAAAAAAAAAAAAAAAAAGCAAACAAGTCACCTGAGTTGTAGCTTTGCTGCTTGCGCTCGCTCTGTTTTACTTTTCTTTTCATACGCTGCACTTTTCCGCTGCCGGAGAGCCTTGAAGTGAGCGCTGTGTACTTTTCTTCTTCTTTCTCCCAGCTGAACTCCACCGAGGTTTGGCTTTAAAAAAAAAAAAAAATGTTTTCATGGTTTTTTTTTTAAGCAGAGTAAGTCTGCACACCTTGCAGCAAAAAACCCATTGTACTCTCAATTACTGTACACGTGTGACGGCGCCTGGAAGATGATTTGCACAGATGTGAAGGAACAACTGCACAACTTGCCTTTCCTGGAGGCTTTCTTGCCGTTATTTGAATTTAGTTTTCACAATCAGATATTATCTTCTCTTTACCACTTCCATCAAATTAAGTAAAAATAAACTATTTTACATTATAATGGCAAATATTTTTATTTAAATACATTGACAACTGCTACCATCTGAAATAAATATGCGGATTATGGTTCTTTTTTTTTTATCAAAACAATTCATTAAAATTATGCATTTCAATTTTATTTATTTGTGCAAAATCTTACTACTGTATGTTGGCCCTTGCTGTTTTGTTATCAAAAAGAGGCATTATGCTAAATGTTTGTTTTCATAATCGTCGCTAAATTATAAGATGATACATTTTCATGCCACAAAAAAATATTTTCCACTAATTAATTTTTTGTACAAAATCCCACAAAAATCTTTTTGGGAATAATACACTGCATGTATAGTATGCCATGTATTATGCGCGGCAATTCTTGTACATGCTAAAGTATGTTGGTAACATCCATTTATAAGTATGTGAACAAAATGATGTGTTCTCAAGTCACAAAAAAAATGTTTCCTACAAACCAATTTGTTGTGAAAAATCGTACTAAATTCCACTATATTCGAAAAATTGTTAATCCAATATGGTCATAAAAAAAATTGAGTAACCCACAAAACAACCACAAAGAATGGCTTTGGACCCAAAAAAAAAAAAGGAGATATTTTTGGAGCACAACTTTTGTGTGGGTTATTAATTTGACCCAATTTTTTGGGTAACGCAAGAAGCTGGGTGGGTCCTTTTTTGACCCTTATTGGGTTATTTTTTGACCTGCTCAGATTTTGCCATATTGCTTGACTTGCACTACATTATTAATGATGATAAAATCCTTTTATTGGGGGAAAAAAAGTGTTATTTTCAATAACACAAAAACTGCTGGGTCAAAAAAAGAAGCCAATTTTGATCTAAAATCGTACCAGCACGTTACTTGGCTCAATTTGACTCAACTTGTCCCAAATCTGGGTACAAAACAACCCCCCAAAATGGGTTGTGTTGATACAAAACAACCCAAAGTTGGGTCAAAATGACCCAAGTTCATTGTCATCAAAACCCAGGAGTTTTTAAAGTGAACGAAATTTGCCTGTGTTTGCTATGGAGTTCTACATTAATCTCAACCACTGCTATAAATGATATTTCCATATTTCCGATTCTCACTACTTAATATTAAGTGATTAATGAACAAGATGACTTGTCAAGTCATCTTGTTCAAAGTCAAGTTGAGTTAAAGTTTCCCAAGTTTTTGGCAAGCAATTGCTTATTTTTCGTCCATCTCAGAATTTTTACAGAGATGGTCTAATTATTCATTTACATGCTTTATTATTTAAAGACCTATTTCTGCGTGTTTTTTTAATCACATAAAAAAAAATCACATCATTTGTTTTAAATGTTCTACAAAGCACTACTATATTCAGTGAGAATGCAAAATTTTGCACATTTGTAAAGTATTTGGGATATATTTTCTTATTGAAGTGCTTTTGAATCATCATGCAGGCCTATTTCTTTCTTTTTTGGATCACTCTGTTTTGTGCCAGCCAAAATCCCGTACAAGTGATTTTCATTATCACACCCATTCATTACAAGATGACGTGTTTTCAAGTCTGTTTTCTACGAAATCCCTCCTTTTTTTGTGCAAAATCTTACTAAATCCTTTTGGGATTGGACTACATCGTGTTATGTATTATTCAAGATCATTCCTTTTGCCAGCTATATTATTTTTACAACACTTATTCATTATCAAATGTGTTTTCAAATCATGAATGAATTTTTTCACTGAAAAAAAAATGGAATTATCAATTTTTGTGTTTAGTGTTTCGTATTGTGATTTTCTTTCCATGAATCCCTTTTTGTTTTTGCAACACAATCCAACTAAATCCTCTTGGGAATTGTCCCACGATGATCTGGCAGTCAAGACAATAACAGCTATTATTCGAAGATTGTGTTTTCAAGTCTGTTTTCTATGAATCCCCTTTGGTTTTTGCGCAAAATCCTACTAAACCCTCTTGGGAATCGACTCTGTAGTTTTATTTATTATTTAAGGCAATTCCTGTACAAGCCACATTGTTTCATAACACCTATTTATTTTCACAAGATGGATTTTGGGTCATATTTTTTTCCCCCCCACGTGCAACTTTTTGTGGAAAAATCCTATTGAATTCAGTGGAAATGAAAAATGTTAATTTGTTAAGCAATGCGATATTATAAATGAATTTGAAAATGAATTTAGTTAATATTTTTTTGTGGCAATAGACTTCATTGTGTATCATTAAAGACAATTCCTGCAACTGCTGGACATCCTCCTCCGCCTCATTTTAAAAAGCAACTAAAAATTGGACTTCAAAAGTCTGATTTATTTGTTTATTTATTTATTAATTTTTTTATAACTGGGCTCACTCTTGGGTAAAATTTTCAGAATGGGCGATTTAGTGTGGTGAAATATGAATGTTTTCTTGACTGTTTGATCAGTGAAGCAGTATATGTGAGCACACAGATTGGAATGACTTGATGCCTCTCCGGAGTGGAATCACACGCCCCCCTTCTTTGGGTGGGGGCTGGGGGGGGGGGGGGGGGGGGTAACCTGCAGCGCCCCCTGTCGCGCTGGGGAGGTAACATGGTATACACTCACACGAACACGCACACTTCCCGTGTTGTTGCATCAAAACAATCGTTGACTTTATTTTTTAAACACCTCTATTTTATGATTTTATTTTTAGATTCCCGAATAAGTGACCAATCTCTCACTAACAACAATTTAATATGACGCAAACATATATATTTTTTATAGCCAATTTTAAAATGTGTCCTACCACGACCGAATTACACAACTTTGCTCTTAAAATGTATTTCCTAATTGTAATGTAATCTTTTTTTTGGGGGGGGGGGGGGCTTGCTTATTGCATCTCTAGCGTGTAAAAGCAGCTGAGCCACTGAATTATTAATAACACACATTTATCTCAATGTAATACAAACACACACACACACACATATATATATACATATATATATATAATATATATATATACATACATATATATATATATATATGTACACATATACACACACACTAATGTATACACTTATACACGACGTGTATTATAGAGAGAGAGAACTCCGTTTAAATTGACATGTGCATTTTTGCTACTGTATTTTTGCTAAACACACACACAAACGAAATGTTGACATTCAAATGATATTAAAACAAGAATTATTGTATCACAACTTAAATATACCTCGAGTGTTGAAAAAGGTTGGAGCAGAAAGTTGAGGTTCGGTCAAATCGCCGTGTGCATGCGCAGAGTCCCCCCCGCGGCGCCAACGATGCGGCGCCTAATGAAGAATAATAAATCATGAAAAGGGAGGGGGGGGCTGGAGCAGGTGTGTGTGTGTGATGGAGAGAGAGAGGGAGAGAGAGAGAGAGAGAGAGTGCGCGTGTGTGTGTGCGCGTGAGCGAGAGAGAGAGAGAGGGAGGGAGGGAGAGAAAGGGGGCGGGGACCGAAGAGTCAGTCTGCCCTTCGCCTCACAGCGTCGCCACTTGAGGTCCCAGCAGCATTCGGCATCGTGGCGGAGCCTCGGAACCGAACCTGGGAGCCGGGAAACTTTCTCTTGCATTAAAAAATCAACTCAACTTTTGCGAAATTCTTTTGTCAACAAGGACTCTTTCAATTTGATTATTTTAAATATTTCTGTGGGATATTTTGGATTTTTTTCATGGAAAGGCGAGCTGGGTTCGATTTGAAAAAATAGACCTGTGATAACTTTTTTTTTCCTTTACATTGATTGAAATCCCAAGAAGGAGAGGAAAGAGGCGGAGGCGGAGTCATCCCCTTTCTCCCCGTCTTTTTTTTTTTTTTTCTTCTTGTTAAAAAGGCGAGCCCGGCCGCTCGCTCGGACCCGCCGCCAACATGATGATGATGTCTCTGAGCAGCAAGCAGCCCTTCTCCGCCATGGCGCACGCCAGCCTGGAAGCCAAGTACTCCTCTTTGCACTCGGGCGGCAGCAACAACTCCACGTCGTCCTCGTCTTCGTCCGCCACCTCCAACGCGGTCTCCTCGTCGTCCTCCTGCGCCTCCTCCCGCCACAGCAGCATCATCAGCACCAGCTCGGAGGCGATGCGGCGCGCTTGCCTCCCCACACCGCCGGTATGTATGTTATTATCGCTAATATCGCGGTTAGAGGAGCGCCACTTTTCGCCCCCCACCCCACCCCACCCCCTCCCTATTTGATGTTTTAATGAATTTTTATGAGATTTTTTTGGGGGTGGAAATGTTGAAAACCGGAGTGCCAATTCCCTGCTGACCTCCATCATGCGCGCGTTCCATTTGCAATTGCAGAGCAATATATTCGGCGGCTTGGACGAGAGTCTGCTGGCCCGGGCTGAGGCGCTCGCCGCGGTGGACATCGTCTCGCAGAACAAGAGCCACCTCCACCACCACCACCCGCCGCCGCACCACAGCCCCTTCAAGCCGGACGCCACCTACCACACCATGAACACGCTGCCGTGCACCTCGTCGTCGTCGTCGTCCGCCTCCTCGGTGCCCATCTCGCACCCGTCGGCGCTAGGAGGCGGCGGAGGAGGCGGGGGAGGCGGAGGCGGCCACGGCGGCCACGGCGGCCACAGCCACGGCCACGGCCACGGCCACCACCACCACCACCATCACCACCACCACTCACTGGAGGGCGACCTCCTGGAGCACATCACCCCGGGCCTGGCGCTGGGGGCCATGGCGGGCCCGGACGGCTCCACGCCGGGCCACCCCGCGGCGCACATGGCGGGCATGAACCACATGCACCAGGCGGCGCTGAGCATGGCGCACGTGCACGGGCTCCCGACGCACATGGGCATGAGCGACGTGGACGCGGACCCGCGCGACCTGGAGGCCTTCGCCGAGCGCTTCAAGCAGCGGCGCATCAAGCTGGGCGTGACGCAGGCCGACGTGGGCTCCGCGCTGGCCTCGCTCAAGATCCCCGGCGTGGGCTCGCTGAGCCAGAGCACCATCTGCAGGTTCGAGTCGCTGACTCTGTCGCACAACAACATGATCGCGCTCAAGCCCATCCTGCAGGCGTGGCTGGAGGAGGCCGAGAAGTCGCACCGGGAGAAGCTCAACAAGCCCGAGCTGTTCAACGGCGCCGAGAAGAAGCGCAAGCGCACGTCCATCGCCGCGCCGGAGAAGCGCTCGCTCGAGGCCTATTTCGCCATCCAGCCGCGACCCTCGTCCGAGAAGATCGCCGCCATCGCCGAGAAGCTGGACCTCAAGAAGAACGTGGTGCGCGTCTGGTTTTGCAACCAGAGGCAGAAACAGAAACGGATGAAGTACTCGGCTTGTATTTGAGCCGCGCGGACACCGGACGCTTTGTATCATAAGTTCCGAAAAGAAAGAAGAAAAAAAAAGAAAGAAGAAAAGAGACTCACTCCTTTTTCATGTCTTTGTGCAGAAGAAGAAGAAGAAAAAAAAAGAGCGTTGGACGTGAAAGTAAGACTTCACTTTTAAGACTTCATTCCACTCACCTTCGAATTTCACCAACCGGAAGCGGACATTGGGCGGAAAAAAACGAGCAACGGAGAGCACTTGGGAGTCATTGCAGGGTCCACCAGAGATGTAATAATAATCATCATCATCATCAGAATAATGACTGCCAAATATTCCTCTTTGTAAATGCATATTTTCGTTTTTTTTCGTGTCTAAACGTGCAATTTATTCGTATTAATTCCACGTATTTTATTTATTTATTTATTTTTGTGTGTGTGTGTGTATGTTGGGGGGGGGGGGGCGATTGAGAAACTCATCAGGGATCAGCAGCAGATTTTATCAAATCATTTTTTAAAGTGTTTACAATCCAGCGTGGGCCTGCTCCTTATGAACTATTTATGGAGTGAGGTCATGTTTACTTCATTACATATTTATTGGGACCCCCCCTCCCCCTCTCTTTTTCTTCTTCTTGTTTTTGAAGAAATTCACACATTTCCCCTAACGTTTAAGGTGGTACAATCGATTAAAAAATATATATAGATATAATTTTCCCCTCCCTGCTATTTATTTATTTGTATAAATATAAGCGTCGTTTTGCTTGTACGAATCACATCCTTTGATTAATTTCGATTGATCGCTTGTTGGGAGCGGGAGAAATGTAAATAATGTCATCGATTGCACATTGATTCTATACGTATGTTTTTTTTTCTTCTTCTGTATTTGCTGTTTTAGCTAAGCTAATTTCTGTATGATGTGTTGATTTATTTCAAACCAACAAAAAAAAAACCTCCTCGCTTATAATTTATTCATTGAATTTGTTTTAACAATTGCAATGTGTGTTTCATTAAAGAACAAACTTTGCCATTTGGAAAGGGGAAAAAAAAAACCTCCAGACATGCTAATGTTATTTTCTATTTATGAATTCATCTGTTTATTTATTGATAAGGTAGGAGGGGAAAACGCTTGATAGCAACACAACCGTGTGTGCATGCACAACTCCTAATATCAAATAAATAAATACATCATTGGGCTCCCTATCACACGCTGACATTTTTGTTATCAAAATGCAGCCTGGGTTATGATTGAGGGGAAAGAAGAGTGTCACGTGACCAGGCGGCTTGTGCTTATACCTGCAAGAGCAAAATGCTAATATTCTATTAGAGGCTTAATCAGGGGCTCTACGGAGGCCTGGAAGGCTCCCTGGAGCAGTTGGGGGGGGGGGGGGGTTGCCAGATGTCAGGCCGCCAGAAAAACAGCTCGGCTGCCAACGAGCACCCCCAACCCCCCCCCCCCCCCCCCCCCCTCAGTAAAAAGCACCTTTCTGGGTTTAAATCCACCCTTTGAAGGGATCTACATGAAGATTAGGAAGGAGTTGCAAGACGTGGAGAGACACTCAACATGTCCTCTGAAAAAACGTTACATACAACTTGCAACGGCAGGGAAGGGGGGCGGGGGGGTAGACCAGACACCGTATTAGGTATCGTCACAATATTAGGAACAGGCGACTCGGAGGGGTACTTCCGGCCATATCATTAGGTACACCTGCAGACGCATGTTGTGATGACGTTTGAGTTAAAAAAATAATAATAATCATTTGAAGACACTTTTTGTATATATTTTCACCAGTCAAAAAAAAAAAAGTCCAAAAAGGATTTTAAAGGACAAATTGGAGATCATTTATTCTGTATACTGCCCTTACAATTTCACATTTAAGATCATTTAAAACAGCTGTTTAACAAATGTTTAATATAGTGGAATGAAATGGAGGGTTCGTGTGTATGTGGAGCCAGTGTCGACATGCACATCAGCAGCTAATTATCCAATTTAAGATCATTTCAGATACATTTTTGGACATAACTTAACAATATCTATAAGCTACATACATTTAAGAATATTTGAGACATCTGAAATGCATTTCTGGAGAGATGCATGAGATCATCTTTATTGCACAAGTCTAAAACAGTGAATTAAAATGACTCGTAGGCAATTATGCTATATTATGCTAACATTAAATAAATAAACACTCAGTGGATATAAATGACATGATGCACACCTGAGACCTGCAACTAATTTGTACATTCAAGATCCTTATAGAAATCTCTTGAAATTTGTTTTTTTGGGCAAAATTGGACAAACTATACACGCACAATTTAATCCAATTAAGTATAAAGAGATGTATAGCTAAAATTAGGTCTTTAAAAAATAAATTATTAATAGTCGCCATCCAATAAAAATGCTCTAAAATTGTAGGTGCTTATTATTTTTATTATTTTTTTAAATAGTTGACACAACCCAAAAAAAGAAGACACAAATATGCTTTTCATTGCAAAGTGATGTTTTATTATGCAACGTCATGCACACGCCGAGAGTCGTTTCTTAAAATGTCACCTTTTAAGGTCACCGAAACGCCTCTCACTAAAAAACTGCAGCAACAAAACTACAACAATAAATACATGAGCACATTATTAGCATTTTTGCAAAAGGAAAAAATTCGACACTGGCTTTGCTTGGCTTCATAATAGACACGTCGAGTCACGTCACCAACAAGCTCTTTGTTAACCAGATAGACATCAATTAAAAGATGCTCCTGGTGCCCCCCCCCCTCCCCCCATCCCCTAAACGAGCCATTCACTTAATACGCTAATAAGCGCGGAATTATTAAATTACACATGGAATTATGAAAAGAAAGATCATTATGAAGAGCCACTTAAGGAGTCATTAGCTGCCGCGGTTAATTACTGCTGGTCAGGGAGGGCCGTGGAGTGCGCGTGCGCGCGCGCGCGTGAGAAAGAACGAGGGTCTTTCGGGACGTGAAATTAACAATGACAAGCTGCACGCTTGCTGCTTTGGCGCGCACGTCAGGGGCGGGAATCGCTGACACACGCGCGCGAGAGCACGCGCACACAAACGCACGCACGCACGCACATACAGAGTTACAATTATTCGCGGCGGATTGGGATCAGGCCGCGAATAGCGAAAACACTGACACCCACTGAATTGCATTGGGAGAAGGAAATATACATTATTTTTTAACACCCCCAAATTATAAAAAATAAATAAATAAACATTTAATACATTATTTCCACCAAATATGAGGTGAAATGGCAAAAAAATAAAAAAAATAAAATAAAATTATTCAATGTATGATAATGCAACCCTAGACTCGAGGTGCAACATTAATCAACAACTAGTCGATTATTAAATTAATCGACAACTATATTGATAATCGAGTAATCGATGTTTAGTGTCAAATTGTCCAAATCCTTTCAGCCTCTCAACAGTAAACAGACTCAGATTTTGGCTGTCCTACATGAAATTAAATTGAATATTTTTGCACCAAATTAAAATGAGCTCGAAATTTTTTGATGTTTACGAACATTGGATTTTATTTGGGGGGGGGGGGGTGTTTTCACAGATTTTCTGATGGATTACGGATCTGCAGTCACTGTCAATTTGAAATGTGAAGTCCTGTTTTGAATAACGGACAGAAATTGAAAAATGCATTTCCTTTAACCGATCAAATTAATCGAGAAACTGATCAACAGAGTAATTAAATATTAAAATGATTTCATGTTGCATCGCAGTGTCGGTATTTTTAAAGAAACATTGAGATTGTTCCAGTCCCACTTTCACAAAAAGATGACGATCTCTTTCTCTCTCTCCCTCTCTCTCTCTCTCTCTCTCTCTCCGTCTAGAGATTTGTCTTTTCTGTTTGTGGTGTGAATTGTTTATTTGATTAGAACGTTTGTGTGTTATTTTGTGTGCAGGACTAAGTTTCCGTTTTTTGTTGATGCTATTTCTCAGTGTGTCGGCTTTCATCTTAAATTCAAGACCTCCCACACTATAGCAGGACATTTAGCATTAACAACGAACGGCATTGTTAACGCAGTCTTTTAAACATATTCTTTACGTCAAAACAAACCAATGACGCACGTTTGAAGTACTTTATTTTATTTTTTAAAGCCATAAACCAAAATTATCAACAACAAGTCACTGTCTCAATAAGGTGCACGTTTTTCCCCATGCCCACAGACAGGTTAAGGCCTTATGAGAGGAAAATAATAACGATTTTTTTTCCCCCTTCAGCACGAGAAGCGACTTCCCTTCGACGCATGCGCACAACACAGAACGTTACGCGCTTCGAAAACGAAAAGCAGGAATAAACAAGGGCAACATGAGCCATGTTTGTTTTGGTCAAACGAAAACAGCCTCTGTTTTTTCTTTCTAAAGATTTTACTCTTTTGGCCACAGTAAAATCTCTCTCTCTCTCTCACGCACGCGCGCGAACACACACACACACACACACGCGCGCACGCAGAGGCTAGTGATGAAATTTTAATGAAGTCAGGGACTGTCGGAGCTCCGCCTGGGGACCCACGAGTGGAATATTTTAACTGTACATTTACGCCAAGTGTCCGCCTTTCAAAAAATAGAAGAGATGTCGCACGAATTAGACGTCACCGTAATAAACACAACAAGACTTGATTTGTCAACGTGGACACGTGGCCGCCGCAGTTATCATTTCCCGTGGTGAAATATTAACAACAGAGTTATGCGTTTGTCAGGGTATGTTAACGTGTGTATTTTTTTTCTTCCCATGACACATATATCGAAATCGGTGACGAAATAGTTGTTTTTAAAGCGGATAATACACGCTCTTTATCGCCCTCACTTGCAACCGCTAATATAAATAATAGTTTAATTATTTTCTTTTTTTATTTATGAATATATTCTCATCAAATTACAGAACATTTGTTTTGTTTTTATCCACAATACAATATATAAATAATATACAGAATCTGGCGCGTTTACAACAAGAAGTCAGGCTATGTAATTTTGACAATTCGTTAATATTGAAGGGACCTTTAAAAAAATAAATAAATAAATTATTAACATTTATTTCGACTCTCAAATCCCCAACACATTTTTTTTTTAAACAACCGCATGTGACCACCTGCTCACACATGCGCAGACCAGACCTGATTCCTCACCATTAAACATTAATGACTTCAATGCTTTTAAACACATGAAAGAAATCACACGTGGAAGTCTTTTCCCATAAAAAATAAAAATTAAAAATAAAACGAAAATGGGTGGAATTATTATTATCATCATTATTAAATAGTTGAAAATGGAATGATGCTATAGCTGAGTCTTCATAAATGGAATAGCCCAAGGGCGAGATTAGAGGTTATATAAATGCAGTGACGTCACCACTGACACGTGCTCACACACAAAAAAAATGCTTTGAACGCAATATAAAAATATGTTATGTTTTCCCATGAGCCTTTGCAGCTCTTTGGTGCATTTTGGAAATCTTATAAAGCAATCGTATGATACTTATAATTATTGCCCTTTAAAAAAAATGCAGTACTGTATTCACATTTTGCACTTAGCCTCATTTAAAAATAAACAAAGTGAATAATTGGACCGCAGCAATTGAATAATCTATAATATTATATATAATATTGATTATCCGACTAAAAATCCGATCGAAGAACCGAGTGTTCGGATAAAATAACATTTAGCATGTGACATTGGTGCATCACTGGTGTGAGCTGTGGTCGACAGCAGTTCCTGTAAGCGTGCGCTAATTATGCTTGTGCCCGTGATATTGTTGGGACATGAACCATGAAGCGTGATACATAGTGGATAAGAAAAGTCTACACCCCCCCTGTTCAAATCCAGATATTTTGTGGTACCGATTAATTGCGAAACAATTTTAAACATTCATGTGATCCCTTACAACTCAACTGAAATTTTTAAAAAAAGGAGGTAAAGATAAAGAACTTGTGGTAGCAGTGTTAAGTGGTTTTCTTCGGCTGAAAATGGGCCTTACTCAAAAAGGGAATTATGAAAAGTTCCCAATAGCAGTCAATGTTAGCACAAAAGCTTCAGGCTTCATAATTAAAAATAAAATAAAATAATAATAATAATGATGATGATGATGATAATTATAATGATAATGACGATAATAATAATACATTTGATATAAAAGTGCCTTTCAGGACACTCAAGGTTAGCCTCAAAATATGGTTAAAATAAAACATAAAACAAAATATCAGGAAAAGCCTACGAGAACCGCTGAACTTTATTTGCGGTTAATCAAAGACAGGTACATTTCGGCAGGCGTGTACTGACTCACTGATAATTATGAATTTATCTGCATTATATCCCCCTCCAAATTTTTATTTTTTTCATCTGAGTTGTTCGGGTCGTAGGTCACATTAATGGAGGACAATGTTTCTCATTTTCCATATCACAAAAGTTGGCATTTGAACAGGGGGGTGTAGACTTTTCATAGCCATCGTATATGCTTTCCTGGGCTAACATCGCCATGTGCATGCAGCATAGCACTCAATTTGTCAGCTAACCATGTTAGCTTAGCATGTCAAAGCAGGAGCTTTGACACCAACATGGCTGCCCACTTGGGTCAAGAGGGGTCGCCTTTTGTGCTCTCGCCCGCAATAAAGATGGCGTCAAAAAGTGCCCCCTGGCCATGAAATATTTAAAGCCGGACCCCCCCTCACACTCGTCACGTTCTCGGGCTTGGGCGTAAGAGATGGGGCCAAACCAGAAGGTGTGTGTGTGTGTGTGTGTGTGTGTGTGTGTGTGTGTGTGTGTGTGTGTGTGTGTGTGTGTGTGTGTGTGTGTACATGTGTGTGTTATTATGGTGGTCTGGACAGGCAGGTTCTGGCGCCGCTCTATTAATCATCACCACAGTAAGTGCTGTGCTCACTTTCTCACACATACGCGCGCGCACACGCACACACATATACATACACACACACACACACACACACACAGTTTATACAGAGCTGGATCATTTACATAAAGTCCTTAAGGCAAATAACTGTTGGGGGCTCTAATTTATATCTGATGGAAAATTAGCCGTCATTATGCGCGCCATTAGCTGTGTCTTTAATGTGCTTCTAAGTGCCATTTGTCAAGCGGCTTGTTAATATCCTTCAAGTCTTTAAAGTTGAGAGCTCATTAAAAAAAAAGGCTGCGGTGCTCCCTTCGCCACGCCATTTCACAAGAGAAAAAAAAAATAGACATCACAGGGGAGAGGACAATGTATTTAAAAGTGATTTAACTTTGTTTGGGGGGAAAAGTCAGATCGCTTGCATGTAAACAACGAAACATGAACAATAGTTTTGATCCAAAAATGGACCGAAAAGGATAGAATCCTAAAAGGTACTAAAATAAAATTGAAGCAGCATTAATTAACTCATTCACTGCCATTGACGGCTATAGACGTCAAAAAATCATTTGAACTATTTCTAGTTAAAAATTGTTCCCACTTTTGTTAGCAAAAGTATAAAAACCTAGATTTTTATTATTATTATTAGAACAGATATAAAATTTGTGATTTATCGTGAGTTAACTAGTGAAGTCATGCGTTAAATTCGTTAAAAAATTGTTGCCTGATGCCCCTAATTTTTAATATTTTTGTCTTTAAAAAAACATTATTACATTACATATATATTTTTTAAAGAAAAGGTTATTAAAATTAGGGGCATCAAGCGATAAAAAATTGTAATCGTAATTAATCGCATGACTTCACTAGTTAACTCACGATTAATCACACATTTTATATCTGTTCTAAATGTACAAAAAACAATCTAGGTTTTCATCTCTTGTTAACAAAAATGGAAAAAAATGTTAAACTAATAAAAATAGTTCAAATTAATTTTTGTCGTCTTTAGCTGTCAATGGCAGCGAATGAGTTAAAAACTGGATCACAACGCAATTCAAGCAAAAATATTAAGTTAAAAAAATGGATTAAAATGCCATTTTAAGCAATGAAAGAAAAACGAATTTGGTTCTAAAATCAACAAAAATGGAATTAGAGTAAGAATATTTTGTGGAAAAATTTACTCAAAACACAAATCAAGGAAAAACATGTCACCAAATGATGTCCAAAAATGAGCCAAATATAATTGAAGTGAAATATTTAGTCCAAAAGGGGAGTAAAATGCAATATGAAACAATATAAGGTAACCAAATTTGGTGCCAAAATGAGCAAAAATGTAATTAAAGCCAAATATTTTGTCTAAAAATGGACTTAAAAGCAAAAAAAGCAGTCAAGTCAACAAATTCTGTCCCAAAAAAAAATGGCCGCAATGCAGTTTAAGTAAAATATTTTGTCATTGAGTAAAACGCACATGAAACAATGTCACCAAATTAGGTTAAAAAAAAAAAGTTATAAAAAAAAGCGTTAACATATTTAGTCCAAAAATAAGCCTAAATTAAATTAAAGCAACATGTTTCATCCAAAAATGGACTAAAAATGCAATTGAAGCCACATCAAGTCACCAAGTTCGGTTTTGAAAACAAACAAAAGGTCTAAAAGAACATATTTGGACCAAAATATTGGGCTGAAAATGACAGATTTGGTGTAAAAATGGGCTAAAAGTCAAATTTGTTCGAGAAATGGACTAAAAAACGTTGAAGCAAAAATTTTAACTGTGAAGTTAGCGGCCATGCTGATGTTATAGGAGAAACCCCCCCCCGGAGAAATTAATTATACAGTAGGTCATCCACAGCAACGACAACGATACTACAAACTTGTGCAACTTGTGATTTGACTGGTGATTTTAAAGCTACAATAAGGCTAAATTATTACACAGTGAGCTTTCATGATTTATTTCCACAATAATATCTGCCATTTCCTTGTTTTAAAAGACGCACATGAAGGCCTACTGGCGAGCCATGTTGTCCTTTTCACGTCTTCGGTTTTGACGCTCTGTTATTGGTTACAACTCCGGCGTCCTTAGCACCCCCTCTTCTCGCCCCGTTACTCCATTTTCCAGCACCTCCTCCCCTCCCCTCAGTGTAGCAGCTTCCTCCAGGCCAAAGCAATAAAGGGAGTAATTAGAATGCTAAAGACAGATGTAAATAAAGGGAATGAGACAGTGGTGAGGGATGAGGCGTCGAGGTCACACAATCGCATGCTCTCATCACCCCCCCCCCCCCAAAAAAAAAAGCCCCGCGGCTACAATGAGACACACACACACACACACACATACGGAATCACACACACGCAGGCATGCTGCATTGAAGTTCAGCCCATCTATAAAACGACATAATGCCCTTTCGGCGACACGGTTATTGTGACGTCACACAATCCTGCCTCTATATATAAAATAAATAAATAAAATAAATACATATATATATATATATTATTAAAAAAAAAATACATATATATATATTTTTATATATATATATATATATATATATATATTAAAAAAAAATAAAAATAAATATATATATATATATATATATATATATATAGACGATTACGTCCATCATCGAATGCCGAATATTCACATGTATTATGTAAATTAGCCAAATTGTGATGTCATAACGCGCACAATTTTGATTGGCTCATTCACAGACACATTTTCAGAAATCTTCAAATCTCAAACAATTTTATTGTTTAATTTAACATTTTATGCGTGGGTAGGAATTAGAATTAAAAGAGTAACTTTTATATCATATGTGACCTTGGAAGAGATTGTCTCACTCTTTTCTATGGGAGAAAATAGTCTCAATCTGAAAAACACAGGGAAGAGTCTATGAGTGTGTGTGTGTGTGTGTGTAGACGTCACATTAAATATCATACTCTTGAGATTACACGAGCAGCGAGCAAGGTTGTGAGCGAGAGCGAGAGACGGGAAGAGGGTGCGGGGCTAATTAAAATATTAGCATGATTAAAAATACATCAACGACGAGCGCGCGGTCACATTTAACAAGGCGGGACGTTCGTAAACGACTCAACTTTTCCTAATGACATAAGCGGCGCACATCCTCACGAAGGGCTTTGAGGGATAACGACGCCATCAAAGTCTGCAAACAGCGACGAACAAGTCCGATTCAGTCGTGCTGGGCGCCTAAGCTAACGCTACCGCGACATTCGAAGTGTCCTGGTTGGTCCGCCAAATTATGGGACTGCTATAATAAGGCGAAAATGATGACATAGCACATAACATATAATAAATCTGAAAACAGTCCAAAATGTTAGCATGGCACACACACATGCTAATGTTTTGTTAGCATGACACCCAACAAACGTTAAAAGACAAAAAAATGGGTTGGCAAAGTACAAATTAAGGAGGAAGTACATCCTTTGATGAATGATTTCATCTTGAGCTGAACAAAGGTTATTAAGGGTCACCGATGCAATAGAATTGACTTTATTTATTTTTTATAGCAAGTATGTGTAGCATCAACATTACTGTCGGGTAAAGTTATAACTTTTGGTGATTTCAAATGTTTACGTAGCACTTACACGCTGGTTCATTTGGAGTCTTAACTTTGAAAAGGACACAAACGTTTCAGATTGAGGTTTTGCCGCATTATTTATTTTGTTTCTGGTCATATAAATTGGGGAGGCCATTTACGCTGTTGTCAACAGAAGCAAAAGTCCCACGATTTCTTCTCTTCTCTACATCGCAGCTCGACAAGGTGTCTTTGCTGAAGGTTGATTGCCGTGGTTATATTTCAGCCCCGCTGGCTCGAGGCTATTATTGCTCGTGATGAAGACGAGTGGCGAGGACGTGCAAAATAAAAAAAAATAAAAAAAAGAAGTCGGTGTGATTCAATGCCAATATAAGGAAATGTTAACGACTGTCACAGACCTTTTGTGTTGGATGTCTCTCCTTACGCTTACATTCTCACGCACCATTTTATTAATGGGAGTGTGGAAAAATGATATATCCGTTAATAAGTGCTACCGTTTGCTTAATCTGTGTGAAAAAAAAGAAAAAGTCCAGTAAAGTTCCAGAAGTACGTTGCAACACTAATTTGGAAAAACAAGTTAGAACTATAGCATAGCATCAATCAATAGCATCCAGGAGACTTCACGTCGCGTTGGCACTACTAACAGCAGCATGAAAATGGACCTCAAGATAACTTTTAAAAATCAAAGCTATGTTGATGCCGCACATCTTATAGTTGTACATTCAGAAGATTTGACATCTTGTTTGACATTTTTTTTAGCTAGTTAGTTCGTTATTAGGCATATTCGCTGGTATGCTAGTTAGTGGGTTAGCTAGTTTTGTTTGATACGCACTGGCATCAACACAGGCTAGCTGCGAAGATCATGATCTAAATAGTAGAAGCAAGACAAAAAAAGTTACATTCTTATGAGCTTAAATTTGGATCACATCTTTCTTGGTTAGCAAACGTTTGCTCTATGTCAAGCCTGAACATGTTAGCATTAGCGTATGAGTTAATATACACTTTAGAGTCCATCCAAACATTGACTTGACTTCAGCATCCCAAATGCTATTGTGTCTCATTTAAAATATTTGATTAAATTTTAGATAGTATGCTATATTTTAGTTTGATATTTGTTATTGAAAAGCATCTATAGCACCCAATTTTGTGACTCTATCTGGTTTGTGGATTTGTCTTCGCACTAGCGTAGGTGCTATTAATACATAATGAATAATGCATGCACGAACTTAACTTAATTCATCCTTGTTTTCGTTTGTTAGCTGGTTAGCTTGTTAGCGAGCAATAATAATTAAAAGTAAATACAACAAGCTAACAATAATTCCCTGATGTTTGAATAATTCACTCTTTGTTCGGTGGTCGGGTCGTTGGCTGTCAACCTTTGCATATGCTCATGAACAATACATGCACAAAACACGCTATCCACGAGT
Organism: Leptonotus elevatus; assembly: GCF_054856555.1. NCBI lineage: Eukaryota > Metazoa > Chordata > Actinopteri > Syngnathiformes > Syngnathidae > Leptonotus > Leptonotus elevatus. The sequence goes on along the minus strand of NC_141246.1, from coordinate 4,854,560 downwards.
TGAGGTCGTTGCCACTTGTATTCCTTTGGGCAGGACAGACGAATATCAACACACTAGATTGGAACCTCCCGCCCACCCCCACCCACAATCCACTATGCATTATTCACGATGGTGTGGTGGATGTCTTTGGGCAGCGAACCACCTGCTGGCTTTTATTAGCTAATTAATGGTGATTTATCAGAGCCGCTAAATTGAGCGTAGCCGCCTTGCCTTCAGGTGTGCGTGAACGGCACATGAATTCTGATCGGGAGAAAGAAAGGAGGAAAGTATATTTGATGGGCAGTTTGGTCAGACAAAAAAAAAAAGTGTCCCTGCTTCCCAAGAATGTAAATGCGAAGATGGTGAATGGGCGAGCGAGAAATGAGCAAATAAAGCTGCACTAAGAAAATACAGAAATGGAGCAAAAGTGGCTTGGAAATTGAGAGGACGGACAGAGCAGGACAGGACATGACTGGAAAAGGCGGGACATGACAAGATGGACATGGCAATATAAATGAGTGAGGACAGGATAAGATGAGACAACACAGGACAAAGTGGGGCATGAGAGGGCAGGACAGACCAGATAAGACAGGACTGGACAGCACAGGACAGGACTGGGAAGGATGGGAAATGACAAGATGAATGGGAGAGGACAGGATGAAACCAGATAAGACATGATAAGACAGGGTAAGATGAGACATGACAGCAATGGATAAGGTAAGACAGTATTGGATAAGACAGGATAGTACAAAAATGGAAAAAAATGGGACATGGCAAGGTGGTAATTGGCGGGATAAATTGATAAGGGCTGGGTGAAACCAGGTAGGACAGGTAAACTGGTTGGGTCCGGAAAATAAAGGAAAGGACAGGGTAGGACTGAAAAGGATACCAGCAGGATACTGCAGAATGAGAGGGATAGGGCATGATGAAATCAGGTAGGACAGGATAAGATGGGACGAAACAGGACAAGGTGAGCCATGACAGAGAAAGACCAGAAAGGACAAGGTTAGACAGGATTGGACAGAACAGGGCAGGGAATGAAAAGGCATGAGAAGCTGTATCAGGAAAATTAAGGAAAGGACAGGACAAGGAATTAGAAAGCATAAGATAAAACCAGGCAGCACAGGATTAGAAAGAAGGGATAATTTGGGACATGGCAGAAAAGGACAAGACAGTACAGACGGAATAGGACAGGAAATGACCAGATAAGGCTTGATCGAACATGTAAAATAAATATAAATATGTAATATCACCCGCACCCCAAAGCCTTCATGATCAACCAGCCACTTAGTACAAGACTGCGCGATGCATCCGATGGCGCTGCGTACACCCTTGGGAGCCGAGGGGGGGGGGGGGGGGGGGGAGATAGACGCTCATAGCAGGTTAGTCCCGGCAGGCAAAAATGTCAGCGTGGCGTCATTAAAGCATCTCTGCAAAACCAGGGGAACTCGGAAAGCAGGTTAAGACGTCTGCGCCAGTTGTTTTTTTCCCCGATATCTTTTCATCCTAACTCAACTAAGAATTCAAAACGGCGGGTAAACGGCGGAATCACACGCCGCCTCCAGCGACGCGCGCCTCGGAAAGAGAGTTTGTCGTGCGAGGTGACGTGTTTGCTCAGCGGGGATAGGAAGCATTGAAGGCGTACGCTTTAAGGGCAAAACAACACAGGTGGAGGTACGAGTGAAGCCGACTGTGTTCGTCACCCGGGTTCAAGCAACAGTTATCTCATTCACTACCAGTCATTTTCACTCAAGCAACCCCCTTCACTCCCGGCTGTTTTACTGGATTTTGACTGATTTTTGCAAGGCCCACAGAATATTGTGTTCTATTGCTATAAAAACACCGACCAAAATAAAGATTAAAGTCTCTTCTTTAATCAAGAAACAAAAGTATATTTGTATCTGTTTCCGTTTTGCAGCAATTAGCATTAAAATATAGCTAAGTTTCATCATTATTCACAAATCTGTTCAAAACAGTGGGGAAAATAGCAGTTTGCAATATGGCCCTGGTTGATCTCTTATACTCTGTTGCCACCTGCTGGCCGTTTTTGTGATAACTGCCATTGCTTCAAGCATTCTCTTCAGTTCGGAGGCTGCATCAAAGCCTTCTGTATGCTCTAGCATATAAAAACAACATAAAAAAAACATATAAATACATTTTTAGGAGCGTATTAATATTTAAAAAGTTTTTGGGCGCAAATGAGTTAGAGAGGCAGGATTGCGCTAAACCTACACGGAATGAAAAAATCTCAAGACAAGACATCGTCGGGCAAGACAGGATCGGATAACAAATGGAAGGACATGAAATGACAGAGCGGGACAGGACAAGGGTTAGCGTAGCTAAATGCTAATTTAGCTGCACACACAAAATAACTGTCTACTTTTATGAAGGACTGCAAAAATCAGAAGAATAATTACTGTTAAGAGGCGGACACTGTTAAAATTGCTGCCGATAAATGTGATGACCGATTAAGTTATGGATTAATTTCACACCTCGAATTTCTTGTCCTTAAACGTGTCCCTCGTATTCACTTGACACAGCTTAGAGAGTCAATTAGAACGTCTGTCAAGCTGTCACATCAAAAGCCTCGCATATGTCTGCGTGATTGTAAGGCTGACCCACAGAGGTCACAGTGTGAGTGTTTGCGTGGGGGTGTTAAACATACAGAGGACCACCGGCGTCCCCCCCCCCCCCCCCCCCCCCCAGGAAAAGGAAAAGGAGCCATCAGTATGAAGAAGAAGAAAAGGCCCTGAACAACACACACGTGAACTGGAAACTCTGTCAAGGTGTGACGGGTAAAAAAAAAATGGAAATAAGCGCCTCGGCCCGTGCCATCATTTCATTTGACGACCATGGGAAATGCTCCGGGGGTGTCGGGGCAATGAGACGAGCGTCGGCTGAATTCATGTTGTAATTCTTTATCAAGACGAGCCGCGGCATTCCCTTGAACCGGGCGCCTTCGCTTTTATGCAAAACGCTTCTTGAGCCCTGCTTATTTTAACGATGGTCCTAATTTGTTGGCTCACTCTAAATTATTAATCTCTTTTATATTCACGCCGTTATTACGTGTCATATATCTATGGGATAGTGGGGGGGGGGGGGGGGGGATTTAATAGTAGATACTGGACCTCAGGAAAAAAAGAAGAGAGGGGGCAGTGCAGGAATGCTATTAAATATTAATAATGAGCTAAATATTTGCCTTGGCACCTGCTTGGAGCTGCCGTGTTAGCTAAGTCACTCAGAAACGGCGGCAGTGGTCACCCGAGTGCACACCATTGTCAAACCTTTACATTACAATTTTTATAGAATGATTTGGAGTATTTTTCCTTTGGATTGTTTTTTTTTTTCCCTTCAATTACATTTGAAGAGAAATACTGCGATTTTCACAATATTATTTATAAAAAGTAAACAATAAATATGTGGTACAAGTACCACTAGTGGTGCGCGGGCTCCCTCTAGTGGTACGTGAAAGAGTCACTAAGTACAGCTCAGTTGTATTTCACTTTGATGAAAAATTGCCTTTTGGCAAATTCTGGCATATTTACTGTAATGTTTATTAACTCATTCACTGCCATTGACGGCTGTTGACGTAAAAAAATATTTGGAACTTTTTCTATTAGTTTTCCACTTTTGTTAATAAGAGTATGAAAACCTAATTTTTTTTTACATTTACAACAGATATAAAATTTGTGATTAACCATGAGTTAATTATTGAAGTCATTTGATTAATTACAATGAACAATTGTATTCATCTGACGCGATAAAAAAAGAAAAGAAGGGACGATTATAAAAAATTAGGGGCGTCAGGTGGTTAAAATTGTAATTGTAATTAATCGCATGACTTCATTAGTTAACTCACGATTAATCACAAATTTTATATCTGTTCTAAATGTACAATAAAAAAAATATATGTTTTCACACTCTTGTTAATAAAAGTGGAAAAAAAAAACCCTAATAGAAATAGTTCAAATGAATTTTTGACGTCTACAGCCGTCAATGGCAGTGAATGAGTTAATAATAATATTATCCAAGTATACAGCCGTAAGTTGTCTGACAGTGACGATTGCAGGGTAGCAGAACTGATGATCGGGTATGAAATTCAAACCCCTGCCCCAGCATCGTGAAAACACTATCTCACTTCTCCCAGCTATAGTACCACTTTCCAGGTCACCTTCGAACCTCCGATTCCGCATTGTTGCCATTCACACAGAACAACTACCTAGCTTTGACAGGGGGCGTAAAAGGGGGCTTAAACCGATGTCCATCAATCCACTGAACCATCTGTCAGACCCCCTACCACCCATGGGTGCACCCCCCCTCTACCAGAAGGGGCCTGAGGTGCTAACATCAACCTTCGCGGTGCGAGGCTAAGTGATGTAGCGCGTACGAGGGCAAACTACTAAAAACAAAAACAAAAAAAAAGAAGGTTGTGTGGATAGTTGGTGGTTTGGGGCATTATCAGAGCATATTTGTGTTTGTCCAATAAAAGGTGTGCTACTGCGCTCCACACGCCGCACAATTCAATTAATGTTCCACCGAAATCTATTCATTGGAGGCGCCTGCTGAGGGAGCCAGTGGGAGTGTATTGATTGGACTGTGTCATATGTGGAGGCGAGAGAGGAGCGGGGTGCCTAATGGAGTGAAATAAAGGAGGCGGGAAAGGCCTGTAATGAGGGTCCACACGCTACAGGCAGGGTGAAAAAAAAAAACCCACACGGTTGTAAAAAATGGCATTTTTACGCCTAATTTCCAAGCCGCTCTGCGTAAAACGGGGGCGGAGGGGTCAGAAAAATGGAACGATACAATGGCCCGGTTGACATTCATTGACTGATTCAACACGCTAAAATCAAGCTTGAAAAAAGTGTTTAAGATAATAATAATAATAATCCAAACAAATAACATTTTGTTTGTTTGAAACTACGCGACAATTTTGGGAGAAATTGCGCGAGAAGGCTGAAATGCTAAATGGGAAAAAGTGGAATGAAGTGTAATCATGTGACATGATAATGAATGCATGTTGCATTTTTGGTAAGTCAAAATTTTGGGGAATTGAATGAGCAGAATTTCATTTAAAATTTGTTTTGTTGAATGTATTTTTGAGACTGAATAGAACATTTTTTGATGGAATTTTAGTTGGGAAAATGTTTACATTTTGGCAAATCAAAGTTTTTGGCTGTGAATTGTTTGAGCTGAACATTTTAAATTTCAAATGGGAATGATGATATGAATTTGTTTTGCTGAATGTCTCATTGGGAACGAATAAGGATTTTTTTTGCGGGTATTTTAAATGGTTGAAAATGTCGGGGATTTTTGACATGGTGAATTCAATGAGCTGAAAGTTTTCAATTTTAAAGGAGAGCGATCTGAATCTGCTTTGTTGAACACGCCATTAGGAATTTTTGGTTGAAAAATGTTGAATTTTATTTTTTAGACAAAAAAAACAAAAACAGAAAGAAAAATAAAGTTGAATTATCGGAAAACTGAATATTTGGTACCCTATTTTGGCGTGCATTTCTGGAGTATGTTGAATTTGAAAAGATGTGAATCTGTTAGTAGACGCATGCTAAGAATGTTACATCAAATTTACTTCCACCTCCGTATACAAAAAAAACTGTCCAAAATGGCGACAAGCTTCAGCTCTTCAGCCTGCACAAATTCAATCTTTAATCCAACCTGTTGCACCAAAAATGATTAACCCAACCTTGGGTAAAGTAACCCAATCCACTTAAAATCCCCACATATTCAGCGAGTAGGCTCGGAAAACCTACCTAGCATGTTTGGTTTCATACACTCTAAAAACAATTGGGTTGAAAAGGGACCGACAACTTTGTGGGTTATTTCTTTCACACCACAAAATGGGTCAAATAATTGCTTGAGATTTGGAACGTTAAGCAATGAAAGGCCGAAAGTATGAAGTTTAAATCCATGGGAAATCACTGATTTCTGTTTTAAAGGCAAGGGCAAATAAATGACCGTCTCCTCTGACTCTAATGTACCAAATTGATGTGTTAAAAGCTATTTTAGACATCACACCAGACACTTGCGATGACATCATCTAATCATCTGCTTGCGTCAGGCAGTGACTCCGTGTCAAATAGCTACAAAGACGATTTCGGCCTGATTTGCAGTCTTTGCGCTCTCCGCGGTTCACGTTTTAATGGCCTTTGCCTTATTTCTTGGTCGTCTTGAAGCGCGTGTCACGGACGCCGTAATGATAGCGCCATCAAAGCCCGGATTGGCTGTCAATCATCCCGTCAACGGGGGGGGGGGGGGGGGGGGGGGTGCACCTCTCCCGTTTCAGCTAATGACTTGTAGTCCAAACCGGCGAGACTCTCAGGTGGCTTCGTCTTCCTCCTCGGCCCGTGCGGGCTGTGCCAGGATGATGAAAAGCGGGAGATAAAAGAAACTGACACTTGTAACTCATCGTGAGGAGCCGGCAGCACTCCAGCATCGGCTGAGACCCCACAACCCCCCAGGAGCCCCCCCCCCCCACTCTCCTCTTAACCTACAACACTGTGCAGTTGAGACCTGTTGTGGAATCAGAGTCATGACACAAACCGCTGCACACTCCACTTTTGCTTTTGGATAATGAACGTTTACGGGCAGGGTGAAAGGGGGCTTAGTTTTTTGGAGTTATGCCAGAGCTCACATTCACAATGCGAGCCCGAAGGCAGTTTGACGTCAATTACAGTCAACAGCAGAGGGCGGTATATGAATGGAAATGGATAGAATCCTCTTCATTCTTATTCTAGAATATTGTTTTTAGACGAGTGGGAGCAAATAGAACATTTTACTGTGTAGTAATCCTTGCGTGCCCCTTTAAAGCAGTAGCTAACCATTGTGCTGCCTCAAGTGTAAAAATAGACATATATCCTTGTTTTGGTCCAGAAATATGTCATTCAAGCACATAATGGAGCCAAAGCAGCCATCTTTGAAGGCAGCAAAGGAAAGAGCAGCGGTGACTTCCTCGATGGTTTTGGATCACTGAGCATGTCACTTTCACTCGAGGCATAACAGTGAGGCTGGCTCCAGGTACGTAATGTATGCGAGCCTATGACGGGACAGTCGGGTGCCAGGCTACTGCAGCAGACTCAAATGAACAAAAATAAGGGTTCTACTGTCGTAGAATGAAATTCTTTCTCAAAATGTACAGTAGAGCTGACGTTCATTGTATGAATGCCCAAAGCACACATACACATTATTTATATATTGACATGCATCTACTTCCACATAATTCATCAGATTCACATCATTCCAATTCCAACATATTCTAAAAATTCCCCCCTTGCAGGCTATTATTTTTCTTATTCCAAATATTCACAGTTTTGTCAACAGTCAACATTTTCAACGAAAAATTTCCCATTCATTTCCAATGGGACATTCAACAGAACACATTCACATTGTCCCAAATTGAAATTCAAAACGTTCAGCACATTTAATTTACATTGGTAACAATTTTCAACATGACAAATGACCAAATACCAGAAAAAAAAGTCCCCATTCATTCCCATTCCACGTCATTTAATATCATTCTGTTATGTTATGTTTTTTTTCATTCACAGTTTCAGCATTCACACACAAATCTATTAAATTCCCAATGATTAACTACATTTGCAACAATAAATAGACACATCACTATCATTTCATTTGGCTTCATATGACTCTGCATCATTTCCCCCCAATTTTGAGTACTGCAGCAGCTTGATTAGGCAACAAACTAGTCGGGCCTAAATAAATTGCACCCTCTGCAAGTTTCACGGCGGAAAAATGAAAACTGCCACTAAACACCAATTTTTTACTTTATTCCTGTTCAACAACAAATTCTACTGCAGCCTGTTTATCCAACAAACTAGTTGGGTCTGAATGAATTGCACCCTCTTCTACTTACTGACAACATTAATGACATACTTATCGATTAATATCCATAATCAACAACAACAAAAAACATGCCATCATGCCCGTTTTAGCAGCAGCTGCTTTGAGCCAGTGAATGGAGTCTCCCCTTCTATGCAGCCAGTTTACCCATCAAACTAGTTGGGTCTGAATGAATTGCACCCTCTTCTACTTACTGACAACATTAATGACATACTTATCGATTAATATCCATAATCAACAGCAACAAAAAATATTCCATCATGCCCGTTTTAGCAGCAGCTGCTTTGAGCCAGTGAATGGAGTCTCCCCTTCTATGCAGCCTGTTTATCCAACAAACTAGTTGGGTCTGAATGAATTGCACCCTCTTCTACTTACTGACAACATTAATGAAATACGTATCGATTAATATCCATAATCAACAGCAACAAAAAATATTCCATCATGCCCGTTTTAGCAGCAGCTGCTTTGAGCCAGTGAATGGAGTCTCCCCTCCTATGCAGACTACACAGTATTAAATATGAATGGTGTTTGGGTGCCGCTTCATTTGCCTCCCCGTCTCCACGTGCCAATCCTTGTAAGTGGATGTTTCCGTAATGCGAAGCCTCCTTGGATGCGCTCGGGCTCCCAGCAGCACACAAGACAAACAGTGGTTGTAACCTCGAACCCTCGCGCTCCCCCCCCCACCAAGCCAATGATTCCCGGGGAACAGAAAGGAAAAGGAATGGAAAGGCCGAAGAGTAAAATGGGAAATTCCAACGGGCGTCGTCTCGGCCGTGTGTGTCTAACCCGGTGAGCACACACGGGAGACGTGAGTTTGATAGAGTTATTACACACGGCTGCTTCCAGCATTTGTGCGCCTGAATCTATTATCCGCCGGGCTAAGCTGGGATTCTGCCGGGACGTCTCATCACCTCGGTGTCACGGGTCAGGTAATTGCAGCAGCCACTGTGTGCTTTTCATTACTAAACTACAAACTTTAAAGGAGTGGGGTTTTTTTCTTCTTCCCCAAGACAGAATGGTGTTGACTTTAGCAACGATTAAGGTGTTATTTCTACCGCGTCTCTCAAAATGTAATTCATCAGGCTGACTTTTTGTCCCACAAACGCAGATAGACAGTTTTCTTGTGGCCTTGTATGCATTCATATGACATCATCGTGATTTTCCGCAAATGAACGGGACTCCATTAAATGAGGTTCCGCTTATCCACATCCCAAGAGCGAACATGTGCATGCCATCACCGAGGCCGATGCATTATGAATGTCGATATGTTGACAACGATTTATTCGGCATTCTTATTAAGCTGCTCAAGATGTGATACCGCACATTGCGATATCGTGATACAATTATTTACTGTTGCGATAAGATATCGAATTACCATACATTTACACCGGGCTGGAATTCATATTTAGCCCTGAAATGTGATGTCTTAGACCGGCCCATTTTCGTTGTATGTTTTAAAAAAACGTACAATTTTACCCTTATTAGTGTATCTATTTAAAAAAAATACTTACCATTCGCTTCAACATCAATATTCGGATTGTATTTGACCAAAAGTCAAATCAACAATTGAATGCGGTTATAAGATCATGATCAGTGTTTATTTGAACAAGCATGAAGATATAAATAGTTAACTCCTTCACTCCCAGCCATTTTTACTGAAGCAACCCCCTTCTCTCACGATTGTGACTGATTTTGCAAGGCCCATGGAATATTGTGTTCTACTGCTATAAAAACATGGAACCTACCAAAAGATAGATTAGGGTCACTTCTTTCATCAGGAAAAAAAAAAGGACATTTCTATCTGTTTCTGTTTTGTAGCAATTAGCATTAGAAAATAGCTAAGTTTCATCATTATTCACAAATCTGTTAAAAACTGTGGGGAAAAAAAAAAAAAAAAAAAAAAGTATAAATACGTCTTTGGGAGCATGGCAATATTTAAAATAGAACGGATTTATACATTTTTGGGAGCAAATGAGTTCAAATGGACAAAAAGAGACCAATAGGCAAGTGTACATAACATGGGATAAGACACTATCCTGAACAGATTTGCCGAACATTGTTAAGCTAGCAAGATCACATGATCGGGGGGGTTGAAGGCTGTCTACTAGTGCACTTCACAGCGGCCATCTTTCTATCATCCACAATATCATCTTACTCTACTTACAAATTACTCCCGTGTGTCTATCTCCCGCGTGGACTCCAGCAAGTGATTCTGTCATGGAGACCGTGCAGCTCTGCGGCGCTGAATTTGAAGGGAATGAGAGGACACCCTTCCATTGTCCGGAAGCAAATCAATGTTCACTCCCACAACAGCGCAAATACACGTTTTTCAATGCGTGCATTTATGAAACTACCAAAAAATAAATTAACTCCATTTATGAGCACAGTTAGAGTGTGCTTTGTACTCGACTTGTGAAAATAGGGCCCTTGGTCTTATCTTGACTGGCCGGACTCAGGATTTCCCCCCCAAAACGTTTTCAGGATTATTATTATTATTATTTTTTTTTTTTTAATAATTCTGTACAGGTCAACTCAATGGTGTCAACATTTTGAAATGGTTCATCTTGGGTAACTTTTGAATTAAATTTACAAAAACTTAGCATTTTAACAGGGGTGTGTAGACTTTATATACATTCTTTCCCCCAAAAATCTCTGTAGGTAAAAACAACCATTCAAGCATGGCTGAATTTTCCTTTAAAAAATAAAATAAAAAATACTGTATCTATATTTATCTGCCATGTGAGGAGAGTGTGCTTGTGTACCCCCCCCCCCCCCCCCACACACACACACAAAAAAAACACACACACACCCATTGGGGAGTGGAAATACGATGCGGGTTATCAGTGAATCCACCTCCCTTGACAACTGTCCAATTATGTATATGACAGCGGGCCTTACTGTTTGCACTGCGAGTAATCAATAAAGGATGTGGCTGAGCGCACATAGATTTCAGCGCAACCGAATGCATGAAAATCACTCGGTGGCGAACAAGCCAAGGGTGGCGAGGGGGGGCTGATTAGGGAACGGAGGACCAAGTTTGATGAAGGGGGGGTCTCAAGTGGAAAGGGTGACAGGTGGAAGTGGGGATGAAAAAAGGTGGTTTCATGAATAAATGTAAACACAGCCTTATGCAATTACCGCCGCCGGTCACCTCCTTTAAGGTGCTTTTCTAATGAAAACACGCCGGTTACTGGGGCGTTTAATTGTAGATTTATATACACACTGCACAGACTGTTGAACGAAAAAAACGGAGGGAAAAACCACAGCTGGAAAACGGGATTGGGTTGAAAAAGGCAGCATTTGGGTTATTGATCTGCGAGAATATCACATGGATTGTTGCGCCGCAGAATAACTTCCAAGAGGGTCCCAGCCCTAAAAGATGAGCATATTTAAAAATAACACTTCTCGACATTTTGGCAAAGTTGTATGTATGTCGCTGAATACAGACTTGATCACTTGATCATGAAAAAAGAAGAATACAAGTCAGCAAATATATCAAAAGATCCACTCAACAAGTATAAAAGTCACTGAAAATACATGACTTGTAACTTTGACAGACCACGGAGAAGTGTGTCATTAACCACCCTGACAAATTTGAAAATGTCTTGAGGGACGTGATTGGCTGAGGGATGGTGTACTCAAATGCAAGGAAATAAGGCAGTGAGACATTAATCAAGGGCGATGCGAGGAACATTAATAAAACAACCGTGATTTGATAGGTGTGGACAGGACGTAACCGGACAGGGCCTGAAATAACGTAGTTTGACTGGACAGATTGTCGTGACTGGACAGGACGTGACGTGACAGGACGTGACGTGACAGGACAGGACAGGACGTGACAGGACAGGACAGGACTGGACTGGTCACTGTGACTAGACTGGTCGCCGTGACTGGACAGGACGTGACTAGACTGGTCGCCGTGACTGGACAGGACGGGACGAGAGAATGAACAAGCGTGACGCGACAGGACCTGACTTGCCTTGACTTGACTAGCTGTAGAGGGGCTATGGCTTGGCTGTGGCTGTGACAGAGACTTGACTGTGGCAAATAGTTGGCTGTGACTGAGACTTGGCTGTGACGGAGACTTGGCTGTGACGGAGACTTGGCTGTGACAAAGGCTTGGCTGTGACGGAGACTTGACTGTGACAAAAGCTTTGCTGTGACAAAGACATGGCTGTGGCAAAGACTTGGCTGTGACTGAGACTTGGCTGTGACTGAGACTTGGCTGTAACTGAGACTTGGCTGTGACAAAGGCTTGGCTGTGACGGAGTATAGGGTGTGACGGAGACTTGGCTGTGACGGAGACTTGGCTGTGACAAAAGCTTTGCTGTGACAAAGACATGGCTGTGGCAAAGACTTGGCTGTGACTGAGACTTGGCTGTGACAAAAGCTTGGCTGTGACAAAAGTTTGGCTGTGACAAAAGTTTGGCTGTGGCAAAGACTTGGCTGTGACTGAGACTTGGCTGTGACTGAGACTTGGCTGTGACAAAGGCTTGGCTGTGACGGAGTATAGGGTGTGACGGAGACTTGGCTGTGACGGAGACTTGGCTGTGACAAAAGCTTTGCTGTGACAAAGACATGGCTGTGGCAAAGACTTGGCTGTGACTGAGACTTGGCTGTGACAAAAGTTTGGCTGTGACAAAAGTTTGGCTGTGGCAAAGACTTGGCTGTGACTGAGACTTGGCTGTGACTGAGACTTGGCTGTGACAAAGACTTGGCTGTGACTGAGACTTGGCTGTGACAAAAGTTTGGCTGTGACAAAAGTTTGGCTGTGGCAAAGACTTGGCTGTGACTGAGACTTGGCTGTGACTGAGACTTGGCTGTGACAAAGGCTTGGCTGTGACGGAGTATAGGGTGTGACGGAGACATGGCTGTGGCAAAGACTTGGCTGTGACGAGATGAGGCACACAAACGTATACACGCATAACGTCGACAATGCCCCCACACCGACTGGACAAACACAACAGACTAAATACAGACACACACAGGTGGACGAGGTTCGACATAACGAGACAAGGAAAGAAACCAGGAGCACATGACAAAAACACCAACCACAGACAAGAACACCCATAACAACCAAAAACCCAACTCCCACAGAACCGAAACATAACATAAAAACAAAAAAACAAACCGTAATCGTATACAAAATAAGGAAAAATGAAATGAAAAATCATGCACTTGTCTCCACTCTCAAATAAAAAAATCTGTTAATACTGAAAATTATTTAATTTAAAAGTGTGACAAGTCCGACCATATAGTAATTGATTTGGGGCAATTATGCCTTATGAATTCTGCCTAGCAACAAGTGATCAGCTTGACAGTTAAAATGTTTGATGTTTTACTGATTTTTAGGTGTTAAACAAAAGTAAAAAAAAATCAAAATTGCTGCCAGAAAAGAAAGCTAAAGAGCACCAGACCAGTTCCCTTCACTCGCGTGACGTCACGTCGCGAAACGGCACGCCGGCTGAATTTATAGCCACACTTGATATCCTCATCTGCATGCATAATATGCTGGCGTTCCCACTGATCCACTGCAGAAGAGGCAGGTCAAAAGCACGCTACAGTTATATCTTTTCTATTACCCAGGTTAATCAATAATTCATGGGTCACAATAGCAGGCAGTGCGAGCTCGGAGAGGGAAGTAAGAGGGGGTGGGCAGTGGATGGGAGGGGGAGGGGGGTGGGGGGGGGGGGGTACTCTCCCAAAACAGGAAGAGGAAATCAAAGCATCTCTCATCTGTCGCAGAATGTCGGCCATATTCGCAAACGTGACGACAACCTGCCATTTCCCCTCCCCGCTCGCTAGCCTGCGCATTTTGTATTTTTTTTTTTTTAAAGCATTAATCACGCAGGGTAAGGCCTTAATGGCGCGTGACAGGCGAGCGGCCATTATGGGCTCCTCGCGTTTCTCGCATAAAAAACACTTAGATGAGACGAGATGTTAGCGCATCGTGCATGAAGAAAGCTTTTTGATAGCGTGCTAATCTGCGCCATTACCGCGCGGGGGGTGATTTACAATCACTTAAACGACACGCACACACATGCGCGCGGGCTGGGCTGGGCTGGCTGGATAATAAAGATGCTGGCACATGTGGATCATTAGAGGGCTTAGAGTGTGTGCGTCTGCGTGCGGACTGGATGCGGTGGCATTTGGCTTAATTAGGAAGCGATTTTATACATGAAAGAGACAAAGAGAAGACAACGAGGAAACATCATGGGCTTGTAAAAAAAAAAGATGGCGGCCAGTGTGTGCATCTATATGGAAACTTGAAGGGCTATCCTATGTATGTATGTATATATATATATTTATTTATATATATATATATATATATATATATATATATATATATATATATATATATATACATATATATACGTGTATGTATATATATATATATATATAAATATATTTACATATATATATATATAAATATATTTACATATATATATTAAAAAAAAAATATATATATATATATAAATATATATACATATATATATATTAATAAATATATATACATATATATATATGAATAAATATATATACATATATATATATATATATATATATATATATATATATATATATATATATATATATACGTTATACGTATATATCTACAAATTCACTCATACGTAAAAAACAAGAAACTCAATGCATCGAATCACAATGAACTAAATTGAATCATTCCACCTCAAAATTGAACCGTGCTTGAATCATTTTGCATCCAATATATCGCGATGCATATCAAATTGGCTTTTCTGATACACATACGTACATACTGCATATATTAAGGGTGTGATGAAAAACGATTTTAAACCCGAAAATTGCAATTGAACCAAACCAAATCAAATCATTACATTTTGAAATGTACCATCACTGGTTACATACTTTTTGTCAGTCAGTCTCTCGCTATAACATGGGTCACCTTTCACGGCTTTTTAGGAACGCTCCCTACATTCTCAATCGGGTTGAGGTCTGGTGATGGTTGTAGCCACGTCGGGTTTTTCTCCCTTAATAACTGCGCTCACATGATGATGCATCCGCAGCGCTTCAACAAGCCCACCTGAGCAGGGATTTCGCTGGCCGCGTTCGACACCCCCAATCACCCACGAGCGGGCATCATGCCACCCGGCGTTACGCCTCGTTTCTTTATCCCGTCGCTTCCTCTCCGTGTTAAGCCGAGGGAAATTGCATCAATATTTCATGGCGGGGCCGCGCCGATTCAACGGGCGAGGCGATAAACAGTCGGCCATTAATAATGCAGCGCGGCGACACTGACCTTATTTTGCGCCTTTCAACCTGCCGTCGCTGATATTTGGGGATGCGCGCCGCCCTCCAGTACACACAAGAGGCGGAGCTCTTTTGTTCAAAGTCTGCGAAGAAGAAGAAGAAGAAGGAGAAGTGGGTGGGGGGGGGTTTGACAAAAAACACAAACTTCCTGTTTGACAGAGGTTACATCGCATTAACGGAGCGCAGAAGCATATCTTCATTTTCACAGAAACGGCGCTCGACAAGCGCTGCTGACAGGCGAGCGCATGCCTCCGAGGCAAACCGGGAGATTCTTTGACAGGAAACTTAAAAAAGACAAGGAGCTATACTTCAGGGATGCTCCTTCGGAAGAAGAAACACCTGGTCCAAGTTCAGGCCACATATGCACTGAAAACCATCACAGAATACAATTATTGAGTGGAGAAAAAAATAATCTAAAGGATGTTGGCACAACCGTAATCCGCACGTTGATTTTGCCAATCCGAGGAAAAGCATCGCCGAAGTGCTGTCAGTCAAATTGAAAAGGAACTCCGAGTGTAATGTAACAAGTTTGCTCTATTTGGTTGTTACATTCATAACTATTAGATTCATTTTTCAAAAATCATTTCTAGTTTAATACATTTTGTAGAAACTTTATTTGGATGTACGCCGCAATGTGAAACGCATACAAAGACAGCAAGGTAAGCGTCCGTAGCGTTCCTAAAGGGACGATCAAATTTCTTGAATGCGTCTGGTGAATGACGAAAGCGCGACGTGGGGGAGGGTGACTCTCCCGATCGCATGTTGTTTCTTTAGGAACGCTACGAGTCTTACCTTTCTTTCTTAATAGGCGTTTCACATTGCTCGGCAGAGAGCCGGCCGCCATTCGACGTCACTAAATGCGTTGCGACGTAAATAAACACGGCATACGTCTAATTAAAGTTCCTAAAAAATGTATTAAACTGGAAATTATTTTTGAAAAATGAATCTCATAGTTTTGTTAGTAACAGCCAAATAAATAATATAGAGCAAACCTGTCATGACAGTCGGGATTCCTTTTAAGAGGACACTGAAAACATCATCAGAGTAAATCGTAAACACAATATTGAAGGGAAAAAAACACAATTAGATTTTTTTTTTTTTATCGTTCAGCAATAAACCCCTCGCATCTTTGTAAATACTGTATTTGATTACAGTCGAACCTTGGTTTATAAACAACCCGGTTTACTATCTATTCGGTTTATGAACAGATTTTTTAAAAGGCGAAAATATCGGTTTACAATCTTGGCTTGGCCGCAAACAAATCGTTGGCAAGTTGCTTTGTTTGGGCCACCACAACTCACAATTTAATTCAAAAGCTGCAAAGCATTGTGGGACAACAAAACACTAGATGGCTCATTCACATTGTGAGCCAATGGGAAGAATCGTAACCACAGGGGTGGCCATCTTGGGACGGGGTTGCTCGATTATTTATAACATTACAGTCAATGAAGCAAAGACTTTCAAATAGCTGTAGATTACGCAACTCTCCCAAATTCACAACCCATTTTTATCTTTGTTATTAAATATGTCACAACGGATGACACAAACAACTATGCCACGTTAAAATAAATTAAACGCAGACTACAGCACAGCGAATCAGAGCAGTCCCCTGTCCTAAAATGGCCGACCAGTGGCCTTATAAGATATCTATGCTAACCACAGTGAACATAAACATTAGTGCACAGTGAAATTAGTTTGTGAACGTGCATTTTGAGAGCTCGTGGAACAAATTAAATCCGTAATCTGAGTTTCTCGTGTTTATTTTTTTATGGCAGTAGCCATCTTGTATTAGAGTGTACATTTGCCATCCCCTCAAATTAACCCAACACACAATAGCTCATATCTAAACTTCTGGCAACAAAGGTGAGTACACCCTCTACATGAAAATGTCGACATTTGGCCCAATTAGCCAATTTTCCTCTCTGTTTGTATTACAAGATCTTAGGTGTGAATGGTAAGCAGGTGTCTGGCCACTTGAAGTTCAAAATGGCTGACACGCATGATAAACGGAGGTTTGCTGTATTGAGAATTTTTTTTTTTTTTTTTAAATGCCAATATTATAACGACGTCAATGCTACATTAAAAAGTCGTATTTTAAAGAATAAAACGCAGCATCTGCCCTGGATGCTCCATTACTAAGCAGTCCAATTTATACCACAGATAATAGGAACGACACTCACTCTATTTAATCCTAATCTAATCCGTGCCAGGATGCGAGTCCAAGCAACGGGCTGTTTGCAGATGTTCCCGTCCGATCGGCATCCATAATTGATGCAACAGGGAGGTCGCGTGTAACGGCCGCTAATAAATGCTTATTGACCAAACAAGCCAGCGTGGCGGCGAGGCGAGGAGAGCGAGTGGGGAGGCGTCACGAGGAGGAAGAGGAAGAGGAGGGAGGGAGGGAGGAAGAGGCGGGGATAAGGAAGACTGCGAGGTGAGCGTCGGAGTGCGCCGAGTGCGCCGAGTGCACTGGGCCAGCTGTCCGCTCTCCTTTCATCTGCCGGCTTCACGTCAGATACAATCTACCTCGCTGTCAAGCATCGGCAAACATCTCGCATCCCCCACCGACCCCTCTTGCTCCCTCCTCTATCCCTGTAGCCCACCGCAAGCCCCCCTTTCTCCTCACCTTCTGTACCCCGACTCCCCCCCACCCCCCACCCACCACCACCACTTCTCCATCCATCTCTCTGGTGGCATTGCTCATTCTTCTTCAGCTGCATCCTCTCACTTCAATGTTTCTCTCGCCACACAGCAAAATAACACCATATTGCTATTGTATTGCATTGTGTTGTATATGCAATGGTGCCCTGACATCTATCTATCTTTCTATCTATCTATCTATCTATTTATCTATCCAGCAAGCTAGCAAGCTAGCAAGCTATCTATCTATCAATCTATCTATCTAGCAAGCTATCAATCTATCTATCTATCTATCTATCTATCTATCTATCTATCTATCTATCTATCTATCTATCTATCTATCTATCCAGCAAGCTAGCAAGCTAGCAAGCTATCTATCTATCTATCTAGCAAGCTATCTATCTATCTATCTAGCAAGCTAGCAAGCTATCTATCTAGCAAGCTAGCAAGCTATCTATCTAGCAAGCTATCTATCTAGCAAGCTATCTATCTAGCAAGCTATCTATCTATCTATCTATCTATCTATCTATCTATCTAGCAAGCTAGAAAGCTAGCAAGCTAGCAAGCTAGCAAGCTATCTATCTAGCAAGCTAGCAAGCTATCTATCTATCTAGCAAGCTAGCAAGCTATCTATCTATCTATTTATCTATTCATCTATCTATCTATCTATCTATCTATCTATCTAGCAAGCTATCTATCCATCCATCTATTTATCCACCTATCCGATTACAAACATTTGCCGATACTGCCCGGAGCGGACGTCTTGGCAACGTATGCTCTCAGGTAGAATGGCTCTTAAAACACGGACATTATTGTGTCTTCTGTACTTTCGGCTTTTATTGGTTGCTATGCGCATTTATCATTTGTGAATTTGAGGTGAAGAATCTCTGGTTATTTTTAAACTAAGTTGGCTAGTTCCCCGACGGCGCTAGCTAGTAGAGCGCTAGCATGTTACAACAACAGCATTGTTGATTCATCACTTATTTTTGTACACTTCAACAACAATTTCAACTTTTGGGCTGCTGGGAAAGGAAAATGAGACCTTAAGGCAGGTATTTGGAGAGATTTCAAAATCGAACATCTTGACCATGAATCTATTTTTAGCCAGAGCTAGCCACGGCTAGCAGCTCACATTTCACGATCGCACTACGGTAAAAACATTTTCACCGTCTCACAATGACACTTTCCTTACTTAAAATGGTGAGAACACACTTTGGTAGACTTTGTCGGTTGGAAATCCTTTCGATCGTATCTTTGTCATTCCGGACACTTTGTCCTTCCCATTCGACATTTCACGGACCGGCACACACAATGTGGTGCAAATGACGGCATGTGAACGAATACTATGTATAAAACACGATTGAATCCAAATCTCGATACATGGGGTGAGACACGATTCGAGGAACGGTTCATTTAAAACTGGAACGATTCGATTTGGTTCGATTCAGCGGAATTAGGATTTGATTCGGCACAGCTCCGTTCCAGAGGGAATGATGCAATGTTCAATAGTCTGGTTTTTTTTCTCACTGGCGAGTAAAACAACTCTGTCCCAACACATTTTTTACGTTTAACACCTTTCCATGCAAACACTATTAAATCTTTTGATTTAAAATCCAAATGTCTTCAGTATACAACAAAAACAAAGGAATGGACCTTGCTGTTCCAAAACTTTTGGAGAGGACTTCACATGTATATTGGAATACTTTCTTTTGAAACGCCAACACAATAATGAGATATTTTGTAACGTTCGAGGGGGAAAAAAACAAAACAAATAAGCCTACCTTTGAATGACATTGCCTATTAATAAGTAAAAATACAAAGTAGAAGTAATAAAGTTAATTTGAGTCCAAACTTTCAATTGTCAACACTCGCTAATGATGTCACTCACGGATCCTCGCCAAGCGTCTCATTTCGAAGAATGAACTGGGGAAAAAGGCAAAGAGGACAACATGTTTCTTTTTTTAGTCCTGGCGAAGAAGAAAAAAAGCAAGCGAGGCGGTTTTAGACACAAAAAAAAACCCAACACACACACACACACACACACACACACACAAAATCTGGAAGTGAGCTAGTTGATGGAGTCGCCTTCGCCGCCGCTTAATTACCGCGCGCCGTCATGAATATTTCAGGCTTACGCTTTCCCACTTTGTCATTGGAGTTCGGAACTAAGAGAAACAAGTTCATATGCATATTAATAAGGGGTGAGGAGGGAAGAAAAAGGGAGGGGAGGAGGGAGGGTGACAGCAGGAGGAAATGGCACTGGTACCCCGGCAGCTGCTCTTTTTAGATCCCCCCTCAGAGGGAAGTGCCCGAGGAGGGCCTCCGCCACAAAGGGGATAAAGGAGATGAGGGCTCTTGATGGAAAAGAGGCAAACAACCACTGGGACACCCCCGACACCCCCCCCCCCACCCCCAGCTTCTCCCCCCTCCCCACTTCACACTACCCCACGCGCCGCACTTAGCCGAGCCTCCGAGGAGTCGTGGCGGGGCCCTCGTTAGCATTTCCCCGCTAAAGCCGAGCTAACGGGCTTCGCTCCAATGACAGACTGAAGGTGGCGAAGGGGTGGGGGGTTATCTGAGCCCTCTGTTGGTGGAAGCTGGGACTACACAAATAAATATGTGATTTTCACGTGTGTTTTTCAGATCCACACAGATATTCATAATTTTCATGTCTTTTTCCAATCCACAAACCTCTTTGGCTGCTGCTACTTTAGTGACGTAGAAGAAGAAAATTTAACAGTAGAAGAAGAGTTTCTTTCGAGTGAAGGAAAAACAAGCTCAAGGGAAACAAACTAAGGTCGCATTTTGTTTCCCGACTTGTGTCAAATAAACACATAACGGAAGGGGTGGGAATCTTTGAATGTCTCACGATTCGATTCCGATTTTTGGGTGCACGATTCGATTCAGAATCGATTTTCGATCAAGAAAGATTTTTTTAAATTCAAAATGATTCGATTGACAATGATTTTTGATTCAATCTATAGATGTGCAAGGAAATGTAATGATCTACTCCAGTCTGACTCGCTAATGCTAATTAGCGCGCTACTCGCGGTTCTTTTATCACTCAAAATTACGGCTCCACGCTGCAAAAAAACAACTTTTATTGGAATAACTTCATCGTGACTTTTTCCTTCAAACTCACTAATGTGGCTACAACTTAACAGTGTATCAGACCGCGTGAAACCACACTGCCCCTCAATGGCCAAATTTGGTACAACATGAACAGCGCTCCTAATAAAGGCACACACAAACAAAGGGAAGACAGTACAAAATCATTTAAATAAAATCGATTCTGAATCGTACTAAATGAGAATCGCGATTCTTATGAGAATCGATTATTGGGCAAACCCCTACAGATAACGACTCGATTTCTGTTTTTCAATTTCCAATTTTAAACGAGAAATGGAGACAGCAACACTGCCTCCCTGTGGACGGAGGAGGAACGGGCCTTAGACGTGTGAATATCTGAGGACTGATCTCGTAACAGCGTGATGCTTGTCTCAAAAATAAATGCACGTGCGCGATGATTCACAAACTTTCGACAACTCGCAAGCAAAAGTCATGGAAAATGCCCGCACAAAATTAAAAAACGACATGAAAATCGCGGATATATCTGAAAAACACGTGGAAATTGCAAAAATGTTTCAACATGTGAAAATCACAAATTTATTTGTGTGAATAATTTTGAGACATATTTATTCGCAGCTCGGCTTTTTCTTTTGGAACCTGTGGTTTCCTGAAAAGCTCACCTCGTCGCGTTTTTGTGATTAACTCTTTGACTGCCAGACGTTTTCAGAAAAGGGATGCCGTCAGTGCCAGCCGATTTAAGCATTTTGACTGATTTTCAAGGTCCACAGAAAATGTTCTGTTTGGACTATGGAAACACACGTACTACCAAATGAAAGATTGGACTTTCAGCTTTCATCAGAAAAAAAGAGTTTGTTTCTACCTTATTCCGTTCTTTAGTAATCAACAATAGAAAATGGTTAGTTTGACCCAATTTCGCCTGTGTTGGACCAAAATACGGAGAAATCAAGCTTTTAGTGAAACGATATTATTTCATGCATTCTAGTGAATTTGACACTTCTTTTTGTCCATGAATGATGCCACAAACACCTAAATAGTGCTTTACTTCTATAAAACACTACCACCAAGAATGAAAAAGTGTTTTTTGATAGCAAAATACGTTTATTTACATTCAACAGTGTAACAATTTGACAACAATTTGGCAAACTATTTACAAATGTGTGCAACTGTGGTGCTATTTACAAATATGTGGATGTTTCAACGACAGTTTTTCTTTTTGTAACACTCTCCTGCGTGCAAGGAGACGCAACAGCATTTGCACAACAGATTGCCTCTTCGCGTGCGCCACTTTCTTGCAGGCCGTTTTTTTCCGGGGAATAGCAAGTATATACTGCAGTGTGTCATCAAGTCTAATATCAGGATCATGCTACGGTTACGTTACGGTTTCGTTACGTCTCGCTTCCCCGTGTCCTTCAGTTGCTATACCGGGTGGTAGGAGATGTTCTGATCCATTTTATCCACTCCATTCATGGTGGCATCGTAGTCCAGAAACAGTGTCTTCTCCGTGATCAGACTGTACCCGCTCCTCCGATGAATATGCATTGGACTCGGGGTACTCTTCATTGTCCGATCGAATGTCCGCTTGTGCAGCTCCGCGTTTTCCGGCGTTAGCAGCGCTAGCCGGTGAGGCTTTATGACGAGAGAATAACGGCCGCGTATAGCTTCCAACTCCGGCGTCAACCTCGGGAGTGACCATCATCATCATCATCAATGTGCATTGGTCGATGCTTTTCGACTACTCTCCATCGTCCGATCGAATGTCCGCTTGTGCAGAAGTACCCGGCCGGCTATTGTGCGCGTTTTCCGGCCTTAGCAGCGCTAGCCGCGCTAGCCGCGCTAGGCCGGTGAGGCTTACTACGTGATCGTAAACACGTCCAGGCTTCCAACTTTGGCGTCAAACTCGGAGTCGTCATCATCATCATCATCAATCTGCATTGGTCGATGCCAACTCTCCATCGCCCGATCGAATGTCCGCTTGTGCAGAAGTACCCGGCCGGCTATTGTGCGCGTTTTCCGGCCTTAGCAGCGCTAGCCGCGCTAAGCCGGTGAGGCTTACTACGTGATAGTAACAGGCCAAAGCTTCCAACTTTGGCGTAGAGCTCGTTGTCATCATCATCGTTGACATCAATGCGCTTTTTAGTATTGATTGATGCTTTCCGTCTTTGAAAAAAATGCTCAAGCTGAGCTGCTTGTAACCGGTTGCTTGGTCAAGCCATTGTGGCTTGGATCAGCCATTGTCTCCTCAACACTCTAGCTCCGCCTCACGTCTTCTACTGACGCCCACGGTGGGCGGCCCATCCAACCTTGTGCAAAGAGAGTCATCGCTGCCCTCTAGGGGCCAAAACGAGTCTTTGACTAATCATATCTGCCTGATACTTTCAGCACAGCTGCCCAAGGCTTTCCTGCACCCGTTTTTGAAAAAAAAAAAAAAAAACATAGGGGACGTCTTTTAACGTCCTCGGCGCCCTTCCCTAGGTTTATGCTAAACGTTTTATAACGTTTATGGCAGTCAAAGAGTTAAGCCAACGCAAAAGTATTTCTTTGACACCGTCTCAAGGATGAGTAATGTTTTTGTTGTTTCAGATCTGCAACGATTAATCGACTACTAATTGATCATTTTTTATAATCAATTAATCGTGTAGATCCCTTTTTCAATTAAAATTGTCCAAATGCTTGCTATGCTTGTTGGTCAAATTACATAAATGATTTATTAGCTTTGAGTCAGGGTATTAACTAATTTTCTCCCCAAAACGTATAACTACGTTCTATTTTAAATATTACCATGCTCCCAAAGACGTATTTATACGTTTTTTTAATGTTGTTTTTATATGCTAGAGCATACAGAAGGCTTTGATGCAGCCTCAGAACTGAAGAGAATGCTTGAAGCAATGGTAGTTATTACAAAAACGACTAGCAGGTGGCAACAGAGTATACGAGATCAACCAGGGCCATGTTGCAAAAAGCTCTTTCCCCTTCTGGATATTCACAGATTTGTGAATAATGGTGAAACTTAGCTATATTCTAATGCTAATTGCTGCAAAATCTTAAACAGATAGAAATATACTTTTAAGAGATTCTAATCTTGCCAGTAAAACAGCCGGGAGAGAAGGGGGTTGCTTCAGTGAAAATGGCTGGAATCCCAACTAAAATGACTATAATGTTTGCGCTATATGTCAGTAAGATCATTTCCCCCCCCCCAAAATAATTTACAGTTTAAAAAACTTTATTTGCATGCGCATGATCAATGTTGTTTATGTCGCGATGCATTCTGGCTAGTGACGTAGCATTGTCGCTCGTTTTAATAACAGAGGTCAGTCGTGGTATTTTTGTGGTTATGGCCCGGGTTCCTTTTAATGAAACCTTAATAAGAACTCTTCAAAATGGCTGACAGGGCGCTTCCCACTTGATCATAACGACATTTGCGGTGGGGGAGTTCGGAGGGAAGGGGGGGCGGGGGTGGGGGGCACTAAACCGACTAATTGAATTCATGGGCCTTTAAAAGCAACCGCTTAGCAGCCAGTGGAGCGTAATGATACGCTTTACTTAACATATGTAAACAAAGAGCATTATACGCCGTTGTGCCTGTTTAACGAAGCAGTGCGTGTTCTCATTGATGACGTTCTTTTGCCAACAACACACAAAATTAAAAGCCTCCTTTCACATTTTGTGGTGTTTTACAAAGTAAAAGCGGAAGCTTCCTGTTGCCAGCTAATTACGGCGTTTTCAACGCGCTCCATTAATTTCACCTCTGTCACATCTTTTGTGCCACTTTTAGCAGCGGGTTCAAGCGGCGCGCTAATTAGTTTGACCTTAGCCGCCGCGATTAGCACACCTCCCGCCGGCTAGCGGCGAGAACAAAAAGCGGAGAAGTCGCTGTGATGCCTTGGATTGATGCCGTCGGACGACGTATAACAGCTCGTTTGGAACACAAACTAGAGAGATGATTTTAGTACAATTAAGGCTCTAAAATTATTGAATGTTCAAAAACGGACTAATTGCTACTTTGGTCAATTTTGAGTCTGAAATAATGTCTTCAAAACTTGATATTGGAAAAAATACATATACAGTATGTTGTGAAGGAGTGTAATACAATGTAATGTTACAAAAAAGTATTAAAAATTTTTTTTTTTAAGACAATATAATTTTGTTAAATTAATTGTAACCATTTTTAATTCAAAAGGGTAAAAATTATTACGAGAGAATTATTTCAATAAAAAAATAAAACAAGAAATTATTACAATAAATTGTAATTTTAGCGGAAAAAAAAGACGTTTAAAATGTACATTTTCCTACATGGCAAAGTTGTAAAGAAAATAAGTCATAATATGAGAATAAAGTAACATTACAAGATCGAAGTAGTAATTTATGAGAGTAAAGTATATTAATATCCCTAGCAGTTGACTTTAGGGACGTAGTCAAATCAAATCAAATCAAACTTTATTTATATAGCGCTTTTCATACATCAAAATGCAAGTCAAAGTGCTGTGCAATTAGAATATCCAAAGTACAATACACTTGCGCGCACGCACACACTGAAGATTTATGGCTCAAAAGGACATGGCGAGGCACAGAGAAACCATGTGGGGAAAAACAGCCAATTTTTTTCTTTAAATTTTTAATAATCTTTTTTTTAAATAGAAATAGAAATAGTTAACATTTCTTTTTAACGTCTATAGCCGTCAATGGCAGTGAATGAGTTAATTATATATATAAAATATACTTTTATAAAAAATGTAAAATACACATTCTACAACTAATTAAAACTGAGGATAAGCGATTTGGATAATAAACAATGGATTAATTTATGAAACGAAAGTCCAAATAAAAGAAAACGAACTATGATGAAAAATTAACAATGGAAAATCTCATTGACTGCAGGATGCACTTTCCACCAATAGAGGGTGCTAACGGACAGTCAGAAGGTCGTGTCTGATTTCGATGCTGGAGAACGGAGCATTACGTGGCCTGGCAAAAATGTTGTGTCTACATATTTTTTGTGGTCAACTTTTTTTCCCAGCCATTTCGTTTTACTGTCAAAATGTGAGGAAAATGATGAACCGAGACTTTTGAATGGGTCGAAGCATCCCGACCAGTTAGCATACAGAGAAAAAAACTTTTCTGATTGGTCGAAACTGATCACGGATTCCTTCGTCTCAACATTCTGTTTTTGTTTTTCCCGCTATGAGAACACGACAGGGAAGAACAGCTTTTGTTTTGTTGCCTCTATGTTTTCACCCCCAATCTCACACACACACACACACACACACACGCACGCGCACACACGCACGCACACACTGGTTCCCTCAGTGGGGATCTGGTGTGATTATTACACTTTCAGTGGAGGATTTAACCACGGGCCAGTTGGGCCATCGCCTCAGGGAGGCCCCCCATTTTCAATGCGCGTGTGCTACTTTCTCCCCCACTTTATTGCCTCGCCTTTTATTCCGCCAGGCAGTCCCACTGACATCAGGGGGCTCTTAGAATAACTTGCCCGGGGCCATCGGATCCCCGCAAACCTTAAATCAGTCACCGCGCGCCCGCCACTACGCCTTCCACATGTGAAAATGGACACGTCCCAGTCGGCGGGGACGACCACGCTAACGAGCTTTTTTTTTCTTTTCTCTATTTTTAGCATTATTAGTGTCAAAGTATTTCTTCCAACAACAACCATTGAGAAGAAGATATTAACTGAAGCTGTGAGATGCGTTTGATCCATTGAAATGTTAGAATGGTAGGGCTGCAATGTTGTTGTATGCGGAAGAGACAAAAGTAGTAAAAGAGGAACAAATTTGTCTTTTTGTGATATCAACATTCTTCAGAAAGGGGGAAAAAAAACAATTGGTACTTTCAGGAATGTTTTTATTTTTTTTCCGAAAATTCATCATAAAATTGAAAAATGAGAACAAACCAATGATCACATTTAAAAAAAAAAAATTGGAATGTTCCAAAAAAGTCTATTTTGGAAGTTGCAATCTTACAAGACAATAATAAAACGAGCCTTTTACAAGCATAAAGTGAAGATGAAATGTGAAAAGAAAGTTGTGATTTTAAAAAGTTGTATTTTTAATGGCAACATTTTTTTAAGTGGTCATATTAAGAAAACAGGCAAAAAAAAATCAGAATTGATACGAAAAAAGTCAAAAAATTGCAATAATTAAGTTGAAATGTGGAATAAAATTATTTTATGCAAAATAATTGAAGTATGAGAAAAGTTTTGGAGTAACCAAACATACAATATTACGAGTCAAAATTTTGTGGGAATAAAGCTGACATTTAGAAAAGGGGTAAAGAAAAGAAAAGAAAAAAGAAGAAGCCTAATTTAAGAGAATGAAGATCAGAGTTTTGTGTTGATGATGTTGAACAATTTCCTTTTGCAAGAAAAATCTTATTAGTAGTTTTTTTAATATGTTTTTGTTGTTGTTGTTGTTTTACCAGAATAAAGTTGTGTCACAAATTGAAAATTTTATGTTTTACATTTTCGGAAGAAGATCGGTAATTTACGAAAAAACTGAAATTGATGTGAATAAAGTTGTAATTGAAAAAAATATTATTTATGTGTTTGTTTGTTTTTTACATATTTCTGTTGCTTGTTTGGCTTCACGGGACTTTTCCACACGAGCTTGACCTGAACTTGGCTGCTGGCCTCATTGATTGGGACGCCACAGTCCATCCGAAGGCGTGACGGCGCCGACGGCGCCACCTCCGCCCTCGCCTCGCCCCCACCCACACTATCAATACACATCCCTGTTGGGCTTGCTAATGGCTAATTAGCTGCTAATACCTGCACGGCTGTCATCAATAGAGTCTTTTCAGGTTTAGTTCTCTATCAAAGGCATGCGTTAAAGTGCCGAAAAAAAGCTCATGTTTTTTTATAAACTGCATCTTTCAGGTAGTCCCCCCCCCCCCACACAAGTAAATATTTATGCTCAAAGTATTCAAATTTGTTCTTGTAAATAGTTTTTTTCGACAAGAGCGACAAAATCTAATCAAAATTGATGATCAAAATTACGATTCACAAAAAAAATAAAAATAATCAACATTTTCACCATTACAAACAAAAACACAACAAAAAAATCCCTGTGACACGTTCAATACAGATTCACGTTGTCCCCTTCTAAAATTCTAAACTCAATTTGAATGCCAAAAAATTAACATTTTCCCCAATAAATTCCCCACCAAAAATTCCCCATTTATTCTCAATGACACATTCAACAAAACAGATTCACATCGTTCCTATCTCTTATTATTTTCAACATTCCCCCGAAAGATTCCACATCCATTCCAAATGATGCATTCGAAAAAAAACATTAAATTCACTACCATTTCAAATCATTCTGCATCTTTCAATATCATTCCACTTTTCAATATTTTTTCATCCAACATTTCATCCTTCACCTGCAATTTCTCCCCAAAATTAAAATGTCGCATTTTATCAACAAAGTTTTGATTTAATTATTTAGTCTTCAAGGCAAGTAACAGTAGTGAATGGCACCCTAGCGCCCTCTACTGGCTGGCCGCCACTCAAAACATGTTTCCCCAATAGGAAAATCTGCTGTCACAGTTTTTCAGTTGGTTTATGTGAAAGGGTCAATCGCTAACTCTATTTCTTTTTTTTTTCTTTTTCTTTTTCTTTTTTTACCCAATTGTCCAGTTCAGTGGCTCAGTGTGCGGCGTCGCCAAATGCTAACTTAAAGTTAGCTTCCCAACGAGCAGAACAATGGAGGAGAATGACTTGTGTTTTGAGTTCTTTTATTCCACTTTCTTTGTTGTTTCACCCATCCGATGAATGAGACGTGTCATGGAGTTCTTCTTCATCTTCTTCTTCTTTTTGTTATGTACTTAGATGAACTCATCAAACCTCGACTTTCATGCCCCCCCCCCCCCCCTCCCAAAAAAAGGCTCCCTCCCATCTGGCGCGAACGGACATGTGCTCCAAAAAGCAAAGTGATGCAAAAAGGTGAAATCATCTTTGGATGATTCCCGGCTTCTTCCTCACTTACTCCTCATCCTCATCCTCTTCTTCTTCTTCTTCTTCTTCTTCTCGGTTCGTCTTCGTCACTCTCCATCAGGCTCGCCTGCCAGCGTGTTTGCCTTTTCACATGTGATGTGAGCGGCGTATTCTCTTTCAGACGCTCGCTTTGTGGCGCCCCCGCTGCTGCCCGCCTGTGCTAAAATGCTATTTTACACACCACCAACCACCCCCCCCCCCCACTACCACCACCACCCTTCCAGTTCTATTAAAATTGCAGCCGGGGCCCCCTTTAAGTCGTTTTCATGCGATGTATGTTTTAGAGGGTGTGTCAATTCTTAAAGACGCCCTCGGCTTTTAAGAGCTTCCCATAAAGAAGAGCGCAGGCCCTGTTTTGCTTGCATAAAGCGCATATAACATCTAAAATTTCGCCCCTTGAACAGAGATATGATGCGATTGAAAAAGCGATGACGGCAACGACGCCCCCTACGGTCAAATATTATATTAACGCCTTCTACTCAGCATTGTTTCAACAGTTGAGTCAATGTTTGCGCAGTTGACTTTGAAGGGCTTTTCTCTTTGCGTTTCGCTCTGTGGTGAGACGTTTCTGTTGCAACTTTTGCTTCTAAATGATTGACCATTTATATGGGAAGTGGAAATTTTGATTCTGATGAACTCATTCCCTTCCAGCCATTTTCACTGAAGCAACCCGCTTCGCTCCCGGTTGTTTGACTGGATTTTGACGGAATTGTTTTGTTCTATTGCTATAAAAACATGGAACCTATTAAAAGAAAGATTAGAGTCTCTTCTTTCATCAGGAATTTTTTTTTTTTATTTGTCGCCATTTTGCAGCAATTAGCATTAGAATATAGCAAGGTTTCATCAATATTGACAAAGTTGTTGAAAACACTGTCAAAAAGAGCTTTTTGAAGCATTGGCCCTGGCTGATCTCTTATACTCTGCTGCCACCTGTTGGCCGTTTCTTGTAATAACAATCAAAACCTTCTGTATGCTTCTAGCATTAAAAAAGACAAAAACAAAAAAACTTATAAATACGTTTTTGGGATTAAAGGACAAACTATTAAAAACATCCGGGTTTGAATGAGTTAATATTGTGATTGTGAAATTAAACAGCAAAATCCTGCCATTTATACAAGGTGTGTCAAAATGAGTGCGTTCATTTTGAGTTAATTTAAAGTTGCTTTCATGCCACTCTTTTTTATTTTATTTTATTAATGACCACCCCTTGGAAAGCCTGTACTGGGGGAATTCCAGTCGTCAAAATTTAACAGTAATAAATGTAATAATAATGCATTTGTGGAGACTGGGATCAAGTTGTATTATACAATTTCACATTAAAGATTAGATAGCTCTTAATATGAAAAGAAAAATGTACTGAGCTGTCACCAATGTCTTACAAATGCAAAGATGCCATCTAGTGGCATAAAAATGACCTCAACACAAATCAATATACACTAGTTTTTCACTTTAACTAAATTTTATGATTATGGAATTACCGTATCAATGATTAAAAGATGCAGCCATATTTCTATTAGTTTAACATTTTTTCCAATTTTATGTTAAGTATGAAAACTTTTATTGTATATTTTATTGTACATTTAGAACATATATAAAATTGTGATTCATCTTGAGTTAACTATTCATGCGATTAATTACAATTAAAAAAAATAATCGCCTGACACCCCTAATTTATGTCAATCTCATGCGGGCAGCCATTTTGCTCTGTACTTGCTGTCAACTAAAAATGACATCACAGTTGCTCAGGGCTCAGTTAACAACCAATCACAGCTCATCTGTATTCTGGCTTTGGTCATGTGACGTTGGCAAGCTGAGCCATGACTGGCCCCCTTAAGGCACTGTGATGTCATTTTCAGTCGACAGCAAACGGCAAAATGGCCGCCCACCCCCCCGAGACGGCTGTACAGATTGTGTTCGACCATCGAGGTTCCACTCCGCAGGGTCAATCAAAAGTGAGCAATCGCATATTTATCGAGGCCGGAATTTTGGATGCGTGATCTCATTAGCTTGCGCAGGTATAGCTACGGTTGCAGCCAGCGCTCGTGGAAACTTAATTAGCTTCATTCATGGCTGCGGGTGCTGTCGGGGTAACGCGGCATGTCACGAACCCCCAACCAAAAACACGCTTGCATTATGACTACATACTCATTATTTTTAACTATGTCAATTCTGCCCGCGTGTTTGCAACAAGCCGGTCAACCTTTTCGTCCCTCTTTCGAATCTTCATCCGACGCGGCCCGAGGCCATTTGAAGAGGTTTTGTCTGACGAGCATCCGTCCATCGAGCCTCCGGAAGAACCTCGAACGGAAAAGTTTGCGATAAACGTATTCGAAAATCCATCTTCGAATCATACATACATAAAAGGTGCATCAGCTTAATTGTTTGAAGCTTTAACTACTACGACTAATCCCCCCCCCCCGCCCCCCCCCAAGTTCATGAGGCTGATCCGCAGAGAGGGAGGTCAAAAAGTGAAGTTGGTAATCTGACGCATGTCAGCTCATTAACGCGAATAGATTAAAGTGAAATGATTTGATTCAAATAGATTGCAGATTGAGTTTAGTATATCGCGTGGCAATGGCGAGGGAGGCAAACTATATTGGCATGAAGTTGCCTGCCCCCGTCACAAGAATACATAGATGAGGTTGTCTATGAGGTACCTTGCGGTGTGTTCAGGTGCATCGGGAAATTGTGACGGTTCAAGTAAAATTAATTTAAAAAAAATAAAAAATAAATGAAACCAACCAGAACTCTTGTTTAGGATCTAACCGATATGGATTTTTTTATTATTATAAATTTTTACTCTAATCCAGATTCCTACAGTGGGCAGCTGTTTTGTTTTCTGTCCGCATGAGTCTTAATTACAAAATTGTGCATCAGTCGTTACAGGGGACACTATTCACAAGTAGTTTTCTTTTTCTTTTCTTTTTTAGCACTGAGATTTCTCTTGAAATGTAAAGTGCATTGCAAATACAATTTATTATTATTATTATTATTATTATTGTGTATGCTTACACTCGTTTTCTTTTGCATGCATAGGTTTTGATGCGATACTGTAAAATCAGTCACTACAGTGAATATTGTCATCCTATTACCAACATCCACCGAAATAACCGACGCACAACGTTGAATTTTTTTTTTTTATAAGATTTTGAATTTCTTCCCATTGTAGTGACTGATGCAAAATTTTGACATCAACACTTGGAAAGAGGCTTTTGTTGTTGTTGTTGTTGTTGAAAGGCTGCCTATTGACTCGTGCACAACTTGGATAATGAGCCACAGGTACATAAAAGAAAACACAATTTGTGAGAAGCTGTCCTCTATAGTGACCGATGCGCCGGTTCGACGTCAAGATTCCCCAAAAGAAAACAGACTTTGAATCAATGTAAACGGTGGCATTTGATGCACACACTTTGGTATTGATTCTTATGCGTGTCATGAGGGACGCGAGTAATTAAAGGATGACGGACCCAAATGCAGGACGTGACTAGACTGGTCGCCATGAATGGACAGGAGTGACTAAACTGGTCGCAATGACTTGGCTGTGACGAAGACGACTTGGCTGTGACGAAGACGACTTGGCTGTGACGAAGACGACGTGGCTGTGACAGTACGTAGAGAAGAACACAGCTAGCGAATAGCTGACCACTAGTGACTGATGCACAAGTTCGACATCAAGACCCCCAAAATGAGCAACAGCTTTTTGACCCCAGTGTCTGACACACAACTTTTTCACACAAGTTTCAGATCTGTAGATGAAAATGACTTCCGTTTTCTGCAGCGACTGTTGTTACTATAGAGTTGAAAGGCACAAGCACCTATTTGAACTTTTTCAACAAAGTCGGCCATCTTGTCTTGTCTCTACAAGATGACAATCGGCGTAATATGCCCTACATCCATCCCATAATAGTTGCGAGTGTTTGTCTCCATTGTCTTGTCAGTCAAGCCCGAAGAACACACACTTGAGCTGTTTTTGATCACACACACACGCACGCACGCACGCACACACGCACGCACGCACGCACGCGGGGGCAAGGCTTTCCTTTTCATATTCAAATGAGAACATTAACATTAGCCATCAGGCACGGCGCGGTCCCTCTCCGTTAGCGTCTCATTTGAATATCTCATATCTCCGAGACACGACACCACTTGTGACGAGCGAGTCATCTGGGCTTTTATTTTTTGGGGTCCCCGACGTGGGGGCGACACACGCACGCACGCACGCACACACGCACGCACGCACGCACGTGCAACCTCCAGCCTCAGTTCCCTCCGTCTGGTAATTTGTCGCGGGACGAGGATGAAGGGGTAACGAGCTGTCACGGTTGTAATGGCCAGCGTAAACACGGCTAATTAATTAGCAGGCGGGTGAGGAAGGGTCAGGGGCCCCCGCGTTCCCCCCCCCCACCCCGCTCTGTGCCTCCCCTGCTGCATAATTAGCTCATATGTCACATATATAAATAAATACATCCATATATTGTATGAAGAGGGAGACCACCTGTAACAATCTCAAAGAAGGTGCGCGTTACGAATACAAAAAGGGCGAGCCATCTTGCATTAGGGATGAAGGGGAAGCGATGCACGCTGGGTGGCATTGAGACAACACAGTCGAAAGAGTCCGCATTAAAGCATTCCATCATATCTTCGTAGTCCAAAGCAGGGGTGGGCATTTGATATATATTGTTAAAGTGACAAGATGGGATATTGCAGGTGATGTTAAAAAAATTACAATTATTTAAAAAAACAAAATAAAAATGTAATTTCCCCAAAAATATTATTATTTTATCAAATATTTTGTTTTATTATCATGATTTAAAAATGTTTTTTTGGGGGGGGGGATTTTAAGAAATTCTAAATAAATAAATTAAGTGATCAAACCCCAGTAATTCTGGTATTTGTCAAAATAATTAAATGTATTTGTAATTTTATGAAATACATTTTTGCCCCAGATTTAAAATAATGGCAAAACGAACTATTCAAAGAAAAAAAAAGAAAGACTGAAATCATTGTGATTTGAAATTCGTACGTTTTATTTCTTTACATGAAAATGTATTTTAATAAATTACAAAATTTCAGGATTCAATAGCAATATACATTTCTAAAATATATATTTTTCAACTGTAATAATAAAAAAAAAACTAGGAGAAATTTGAGCTTCTTTTTATTGTTTTTTCAAATTTGCATAATTTAATTAAGTCATTAAAAAAAATTACTAAACATTTCAATCAATTTTTGAAAAATGTCGTCACTTGCCGTCGACTTAAAATGACATTGTTTAAGGGCTTGTGAACGTCACATGACCAAACCCAGAAAACAGGTGATCTGTGATTGGTCGTAACTTGGGCCCTGAGTAACTGTGATGTCATTAACAGTCAACAGCAAGTGGCAAAATGGCCGCCCCCTGAACATTTTTAACTAGACTCAGAACAGAGTGGGCTAAATGTGGCCCATGGGCCATACTTTTGCCCACCTTCGGTCTCGTAGATGTGTTAAGCACTTTACACAGTACATTCATATATGATGATTGAGCACCTATAGAGCCCACCGTGCGCTAATTACCAATGGACTCATTAACATGAGGCTGGATGAAGACATGCGGAATGCCAATTCATCTGCCTCAGGCTAAATGCTACGACTACTTTTTAGTTTTATTTTTTTATTTTTTTTAGGGAAATACTCTAGGATGGCAATGAATGTCCAAGAAAATAAGGTAGGAGATGTTTGAATTGGAGTTAATAGGCAATTATTTAGTTGCATTTATTTGCAGGGATCCATATTAGTAGACGGAAACTATGTGATTTATCCAATCAGCAAAAAGCAGCAATTAACCAGAACAAATAGATCATTAAATATAAAGAGGAACAACATATCATGATTTCAACTTTTGAATAAAACCCAGATTTTTTTCCTGTTTTTTTTTTCTGTTTTTATTTATTCAGATGGCAGATAAAAAAACATATTCCCAAAAAATGAAAAAAAAATCAATTAGATAGAAAAAATACTTACAAAACAGAAACTAAAGTTAAGTTTTAAAAAGGGCCAAGATTAAATTAATCAGAAAAACTGAAATTTTATATGTTTTTTTTTTTCAGTTGTAGGCAATACGCCGCCATCCTAATGCATTTATA
Source organism: Leptonotus elevatus (assembly GCF_054856555.1). Classification (NCBI taxonomy): domain Eukaryota; kingdom Metazoa; phylum Chordata; class Actinopteri; order Syngnathiformes; family Syngnathidae; genus Leptonotus; species Leptonotus elevatus. The sequence goes on along the minus strand of NC_141246.1, from coordinate 4,819,556 downwards.
ATGAGCGTCAATTTTACACAGATTTTCACTATTTGTGGGTCGGGTTGGTCCCATCACCGTCGAATAGCGCGTAATATTTGTCCATTTTCCAAGAAAAATCAAAAAATCAAAAAATAATCATTTTTTCCCCCCTCAACATCATTAGTCAGCATATATTGGTCCCGCTTGGCTATATACGACTTTGGCTTCTTTCAAGAACTGCTTTCCAGTTTTGCAAGAATAAGCCGGTCTACACGCCAGTCATTCATTGTGGGAGAGGGTCTGGTTCCTCCGTGGCAGGGGGTGGGGGGGGGGGGGGGGTTAATGAGCACCCGAGCTGGCGAGGGGGCTTCTGCCACCATATGGCTGACCCAGGCCCTGCAGCATCCCCTTGGGGCGCCAATGGCGCCTGGATCAGGGAAACAAAATGATGGAGTTATGCACACTGCTCCGTTTTACTCCACCTCCACCTCACACTGTCACAATGCAGATGTGTTTTGCAGTTAATACAGAATAGTGGTTGTGAATTCAAATTTGACTGGAATGCAACAAGATGCAATTCATCCACAAATCACTTGTTTTTGAGGCGATCCTGTTCCTGTTAACTCCCTGTGAAGGGGTACTGGGTCAGCCCGAGTTGTAACACAATTATGCTCCAAGGCACAGGATTCCTGTTCCTGCTGACTGTGTCTGAGCTTGGAGACAGTCAAAGATGCATTTGACTTCCTTCTCAGTCCTTGTTCCTGCAGGACACCATGAGGGCTCTAACCCACTGCCTTTCATCTCACCTCGTGCCTCACGCTGTGGTTCAAACACTGTTCCTGCGTATTCTCTGCCCAGGGGCACATTGCCACCTGCCCCAAGTTTGTTATTCAAACAGCCATGTGGGTGTGACTGATACATGTTTGTTTTTTTTTGGTTAATTCTGCCTTGCATCAAGTGGCACAGGAGCATGAACAAGAATCTGAGTTTTGGGGCAATCACAGCTGATGTAGGGTTTTTGTAATTGAGCACTTCATGAATTCTGCCTAGCAACAAACGGCACAGGAACAGCGAAAATAATCTTCCTCCCTCTTCTTCCCTCTCAGTTTTTGTTCTTGTGACTGTGTGCCTTTCATCTCACACATGCAGTCCAAACACCAACTGAATTCCTGTTCCTGCTGAATCTCTGCCTAGGGGCATATCATTGCCTGCCTCGTTTATCATTCAAAACTGCTGCATTGTTTTTCCTTCCACCCATTAAGGCTCCACATGGTCCATGAGTTCTGAACTCTGCTTATCAACAAGTGGCGCAGGAGCAGGGACAAGAATCTGAGTTTTGCGGCAATCATAGCTGATGTAGGGTTTTTGTCATCGGACAATTCATGACTTCTGCTTAGCAACAAACGGCAAAGGAACAGCGATGAAAATCCTCCCACTTCTTCCCTCTCAGTCCTTGTTCATGTGACTGTGTGCCTTTCATCTCACAAATGCAGTCCAAACACCAACTGAATTCCTGTTCCTGCATATCATTACCTGCCTCGTTTATCATTCAAAACTGCTGCATTGTTTTTTCTTCCACCCATTAGGCTCCACATGGTCAATGAGTTATGAACTCTCCTTAGCAACAAGTGGTACAGGAGCAGGAACACATGTAAAAAAGGGATGTTCGACAAGTTTTTTCAGATTGATAGCAGTACAAAGTCACTCTTTGAGGACTCACCGATACCGAGAACTGATGAAAATGCCACTGACTCAAGGCAAAATAAACCAATAGTTGCTACCGGTCAAAACAGCCTCTTTATACCACTCAATTCCCTGTTCCTGCATCCACCCGCACAACTAGGGTGCTTGTCTTTCATCCATGCAAACACTAGGAACGTTAACGTGTCACGTGGCCGCCACAAGGCGCGCTTACGTCGACGCGGAAAGCCGTTACTTGCTGGCCGAATACGGCTCCATGGACCAGATGGCAGCGCAGGCGCAGGTACAAGGCAGGTGCTGCCCTATTAGAATCCTCTGAAGCACACCGCATCGCTATCAAAGAGCTAGTAAGGCCTTGTTGTGGGCTCGCTCATTATCTCATTTGTGTATGTTTATTTATGTGCCAGTGCTGCTCCTGGGAGGGGGGGGGGGGTGTTGGGGGAGGGGGGGTGAAGGTGTCACTTACACGCTCAAGTACACAAGAGTGTGAGCGTGTGAACAAATAGTGCTGCACTCACCTGATACAGAATACTATTAACGTTCTTGCATGACCAATGCATTAAAAAAAATTATGTTTTAAATACGCAAAATAATTACATTTTAGTTGTATGCTCAACAATGGGAAATGGGCTGATAATGATTTTAAAATAGCCTAAACTAAATAGATTTTTTTTTAAATATAAAAACTATCAAAATAAAAATGCATGAATAAATCCTGGTTGAAAAAAATAAGTAAGAAATACATTAATACCATAAAACCTCTACAGTAGCTAAAATAATAATAATAATAAATAAATAATAATATGGTTACTAACATAAAAATATATAAAGTAATACATAAAACAAAAATAATGTGTGTAGCAAATAACTACATGTATATAGTTAATTAATTCCATAAAATCCTACCAAAAAATATTCTAATTAATATTAATAATTTGGGTGCAATTCCGCTACAATGCTGCAAATGCGATATTTGTCACGGGACAAGTCAGACTTTAATCTCATTTCCAGTGTCAAATTACATTGGCTAGAATAAAGTTATTTTGAATTTCTTGCAATCCACTACACAAGCATGACTGTTTCCCCGAGCTCGCCATTTGTTTAAATAATAGAAAAAATGATGACACGCAGTTTCTTATTAAGACAAGAGTCAAAAATGTGCACCAAAAAGTTAGTATTTGATGTCATATTTGGTAATTGACTTGACATGACAACAAGCAAAAGTTGAACATAACGGATGAAAATAAAAATAAGATGCTTCTGCAGGGTTCAAGGAAAAAAAAAATGATGTAGCAATATTTTATGAGTGTACAGCAGCACCTGTTGGCCAAAACTAGTATTACAGCAACTTGTGTGAATGCTGCAGGATGGAAAATGTCCCATCGCTTTTAATACGTTCATTAACACCGGAATAACAAACATGAGACTTGTCATACATAATGGATAGCAATTAGGGTGCGAGGCGCCCTTCATCTTCTTTTTTAAGAATATAAAAATAAATAAATACAAACTCAGGGGGTGTTTTTGGACTCCAATGGAGTCTTACACACACGCACGCACGCACGCACGCACGCACGCACAGCGAGCAGTCAAGTCAGCCTGTTAGGAATAAAAACAGATCTTCCTTAGGACATACTAATGAATCATGTATTAAAGATAATCATTATTGGTTTATAAGGCGCTGCTTTTTTTTTTTTTTTTGCCTTGCGAGTCTCTGGATGTGCAACAATGGGTAATGTAAATTAAATTAAATTAAATTAAATGAGGAAACATGGCAACATGATTGGGATCATCATATATATATATATATATATATATATATATATATATATATATATATATATATATATATATATATATATATATAAATAATGCAGCAAGCGGTGTGAATCTCACCTGAATTATGTATCATTATTTGTCATTAGTTACGACGAGCATTTGATTGTTTTTAGATTTTAGTATTAACAGTGATATAACTCGTCTATTATACTTGTATGTCAAGTAACATAACAAATATACAAATATTGTTAAAATTAAGAATGACTTTTGGTGTTTTTATGTTTGAAAATTTGTTTTTGTACATTTGAATGTAAAAAAACAAACAAACGCTTGAGTGAGTTGAGTAGCTTCATTAAGATAAAAGTAGTCTCGTGACGCCACTTATGTGCAGTTATAAACCTCTTTGGGTCACTTACTTTGCAGACTTTCGCTATCTTTTTCTGGGTTCCGTCTCCATCCCACAAATATTTTGATATTTTCCTACTAGGGCCCGGCCGATTTATCGGCCGCCGATTATAATCGGCCGATGATTGCCCTTCAAACATCGGCCAAAACAACTGGCCAATTATTTTCCCCTTAACGTTATCATCGAAGAAAACAGAAGTTTCCAACGCTGTGAAAGTACCCTGAATGCACCATTTTGTTTGCGTAGCATTAGCAACTAGCAAGCGTGTAGCGTATGTTATTCTGGTTATTTTGTTGTCCCTAAGCGTCCTTTAAACTGTTTAATGACACCCCAGTTGGATTTCACTGCAAAACTAAACACACGACACTAAGAATGACATCCAATGTATATTTAAACACAAAAACATTCTTCATTTTAAAAACATTTCTCGCCTAGCGCTAATGCTAAAAGCAAAGGGAGGATCCCATTCAAATGCTAACCGGAAGTTAGCATCGACTTCTGCAGTGTTTTTTTGAATAACGAATTTTCCACACACAAATCTTGTGAGAACATGTAACCACGGGTGAGATAACACGACGCAAAGGCGCAAATTCTTCCCAATGTGTGAAAAACAAGTTATTTTAATAGAACGTTCTTCCGTACTCACTTGGAGTGTGTACACCACGGATGCATTAAATTCATTTTGATGCATTAAGTATGTATTTTTAAATAATCGGCAATCAGTATTTTCGGCATCGGCTTAAAAAATGCATATCGGTCGGGCCCTATTTATTTTTTATTTTTTCTTCTTCTCCTAATCCAAATACAGAGTATGTAGATCGAAGAGTTGTTATGTCAAAATGTTGAGTGTGCTAAATATTCCATTCCCAACTAAATTGAGTGCATAAAGTTTTTTTTTTTTTTTTTTTACAATTACGGTAAATCCAGCCAACAACACCTTATTGGCTTGATCATTTTGGAGCAAATTTTTGTGTCATGACCTAGCAAGAGAAAAGCATCCCGACGTGCCAGAAGACGAACACGAGCGAGCGCAAATCCGCTGGCGCACTGAGATGTGATTAGCCTCATTAAGGTGCTCTACAAATACATCATATGTATCCTGTAAGTGAAAACCGAGTCATTAAAGTTCAACAGGTGCGACTCGCTCGCCGCACGCGGGTCCTACCGTTCACCTTTCATCGAGCCGCCACCTTTGAGCGGGGGCGCGCGCGCGCATTTGTGTGCCATAAATGGAATAATTCATGACGCCGTCATTAAAAATAAAAACTTTCTTTTCCGCGCACTTGCGACGGCGTTTTGAAATTATACATAATGGACCGACGACGTTGTGAAGTTTCCCGAAGCTCCTCCAGCTACTACCGCGACGGCGACGACGGCGGCGGCGAATACCGCCCCCACACCTCCAGTTTCACCCGGCAGGAGAGAAAAGGGTAACGACCGGGGCTTTAATTATGTGCAGTGCTGAGGGATCATTAGCATGGATGGAGTCTCGCCAGTCAAGGCGCTATTCTACCTCTCGTGCCACTGCTCCGGCGCAGGTTAATAAGCACCTGATGTGAAGCCGCGCACGGGTGCAAGACCCGGGACTTTTGGACGCAAATAAAGGACAAGGGTTGACCTGCCCTCATGTGTTCTATGCAGCGCCACGAGTCTAAATATGGCAGTTTGGTTGATATTGCGTTAAGCAGCAAAGTCCAGCCGTTTTGATCCCTCTGAGGGGGGCGGCCATTTTGTCACTTGCTGTCGACTGAAGATGGCAGGTCTCAGGTAACAACCAATCGCAGCGCAGCTTCAGGAAACGGCCGAGCTGTGATGTCATCTTCAGTCGACAGCAAGTGGCAAAATGGCCGCCGGCTGAGATTTAGATGACTGCCGCTTAACTCGCATTCCACAAATGTAATATTAATCAGAATGTCAGGTTTAGACTAGTGAGGTCGCATATAATATATTATTGTCAAGAAATGTTGACTTCCACTTTAAGGACTTTTGTTAACTGAAAACCATTTGCAGGTCTATTTTTTTTTATACCAAACGAAACAAACAAACAAAAAACGATTTGAATTGAACAATTTCAAATCGAAATGCACATATATAGTGGGACGGACTGGTGGTGGTGGTGGTTGGACCGGCCGTTCAAAAAACTCCCCAAATTCCCGATGGCCAGTTCGCCCCTGTAATAAAACATCCAAAACAAAAAATCTTTGTTTTACTTGGGCATATAAATTTTGGCAGCCAGGCGCGGCATGACTAAAGGTCACACATTGTGAAATGCACATGAAGTCAGCCATTTTGGTTTGAAAGATGATTTTAGGTGTTTTTTTTTTCAAGGGAAACTTAAACCTCAATAGCAGTTTTTCCACACGTCACAAAAACGCTACCAAACACGTTACTCTCTTTATTGGATTTTTTTTGGCCCGTTATGGCCACCGTATTTTTCCTGAAGCTGGGTTTAATCTGTAAAGAAATAACTTAATTTTTTTGTGACTTGTGAAAGTGATTTAAATTTCGCATCTGAATGTTAAAAAATTGAAATAAATCCTCACTGATACACATTGGGGGAAATAAATATTTCTTTTTTCATCGCTTCGTTTCTGTCCCGCCACCATTACGAACAAATCCCTTGTGGGGGCTTGTAGAGCAAACTGCAAGTCTTGCTATATAATCACTATATACATTTTCTGTTGAAATGAAGCTGGATGGGTTTTTTTTTTCCTTCCCCTTCCTTTCTTTAGCTTCACAAAGCCAACCCCCCCCCCCCACCCCCCTGGCCATTATTAGACACAAACGACGACGCAATTAAGACCTCCGAGTCCAAAAACAACTGAGTATGCACAAAAAAGTGTTTTTATTTGCCTTAAATCACAAACGCATGAGTCTGCCTTTGTTTGAATTTCATTTGGCGAGCGAGGGTTAATTAATTAATTAATACAACTGGTCCTGTTCAAACTAAAAAGAAAGAAAAAAGGAATCTCAATTACAAGATAAATTGCAATAGGATTTTCGCCCTGAGCATTGAAATGGTTGAATGTTTATTTTTTATTTTTTATAGCAATTAACTCATTCCCTGCCATTGACGACTATAAACGTCAAAAATAATTTTAACTATTTCTATTAGTTTAACTTTTGTTAACAAGAGTATGAAAACCTAGACATTTTTTAAAAATAATATTTTATTTTATTTTATTTAAAAAAATAAAAGTCAGGCGATTAAATTACTAAAAATTAGGGCGTCAGGCGATTAAAATTTGTAATTGTAATTAATCGCATGATTTCAATAGTTAACTCACGATGAATCACAAATTTTATATCTGTTCTCAATCTACAATAATATTATTCTAGGTTTTCATACTCCTGTTAACAAAAGTGAAGAAAAAAAATTTAAACTAATTGAAATAGTTATACGTCTATAGCCATCAATGGCAGTGAACGAGTTAATCATCACACACAAACCTAAAAACATGCCGATTGAACTGTAAATTGTGGTTGTGCCAATGCTAAAAAAAATTCACAGCTAACTTCATAATAACTCCGACAGTCACAAATTGTTTTGCACCCACACCATAAAACAGGGCCGTGCGTGTAAACCAAATGTGTCCCTACGAAGCTAGAATACAAGAACATACATATACACTGAAAGATGAGGGTTTGCATAAAACTCGGAATAGTTTCAATATGGGGGGAACAAAAAATAATAATAATCCAGAGTAGCTTCTGCATTTCTGATTTACAGACCCCGAGCCAGGACACACAAAGATGTGAATATCAGACTACATACACACTGACAAATGGGCCTTTGCTAAAAACTTCCAAAAACCTCCTATGTTCATGATTTGAGGTACCCTGGCACCACGACGGGTCCCCATGCCGGGACTGTGTCACACACTTTGTCCCTATTAACACTGCCATAAATTCATAAATAAAAATAAAAATAATAATAATAAAAATTTGGGGTGACAGGCAATATTTTTTTTTAATTGTAACTAATTAATCACATGACTTAACTAGTTAACTAATGATTAATCAAAAATTTGATATCAGTTCTAAATGAACGCACACCCCCCCCCCCCCCACACACACACTATAGTGAAGTTGTAGGGGTGACCATGTGGGACCGTGAGAATACTCTTCCGCAGATTAGCTCCATGATTAGCATTGATTGACTTAGCAACCACATGAACAGCGTCATGTACGTATTAAATGAATGTGATGAGTCAATGAATTGTTTTTTTTCCCCAAGATCAATGTTGAATCAATTCGAAAGTAGCGTCACGTTTAAAAGTTTCATTTTAAGCTCATCCGGGAAAAAATGGCTCATTTCGTATTCATTGAACTAGTCAATATCCATATCATGATTTCATAATGCCACCGTATAGAAATATTTCCCTTCCCCCGCAACCATGAGAAAAGACAACATTTCCTCGTCGACTCGATTTTTTTACAAATTCCTTTGAGTCCGTCATACGCAATTTATTATTCATCCCGGTCTTCTGTATTACAAATGGTCTCCAGATTAGGACAATTCGGGGTTCTTCCAAACGATCAGGAGGGAGATGTTCCTTTTTATTGTTTAAAAAAAAAATAATAATAAATTCAGCTGAGAGGCGGTAGCCCCGCGGAGGGCCCCTCCGACGACGCCTGAATGTCGCGGGAGAAAAGAAAGAAAGAAAAAAAAAAAAACTATCGCTCTGTTCCACTTGAGACAAACACAATTTCATATTAATGAATAATTGAGAAAGTTTCTCAACTAGGTTGGCGTGAAGGCGCACCAGCGTCACATCTATCTGTGTCATTGCTGATTGTGTGTGTGGGGACGCGTGTGTCGTCGTGGGGGGAGTTTGTGCATCTTCATGCAAAGGTCGCGACATCAAAAGTCAGCAAATAGGATTTATTTGGTGAAGGTTTAACTTTTCGGTTTATATTCGAGATAAACGAAGAAGTTACATGCACACCAACGATTATTTTAGTAATTGATTCATCTATTGATTATTTTTCGATTCATCTTTTTTTTTTATAAGATGACATTTCAATCCCTTTTTCAAAAACAGTATATTATTGCAATGAGAGTGCAAAAACAAAAAATTATTATGATTCAGTTACGGATTTGGTCTGTATTGTGAGGAAAAAAGGCGAAAACTAAACAAAAACAAAACTACATAAAACCAGTAATTGTAGTGGATTTTGTCTGAGTTGAAAATAATCAAATATTCAGAAAATTGATGAGGTGCGAAAAATCACTTTTTTTTGCTTTTTAATTCAGAAACAAACCTAAAAAAAAGAAGACATAAAACTGGTTTTATTTACTACAAAATTAAAATATGATTTATTATTATTATTATTAATTTAATGTGACATTTATCGGAATTCATTCTCAATTTTCAATTCATTTTTGTAAAAAACTTTTTTCATTAAAAATTTTGGACAAAATACATTAAAATAACTTTTTCCGAATACATTTCACAAATTTCTACAAATTTCTCAAATTACTTTTGAATGGAATAAACCCGCTAAACTGTCGCATTCCTTTATAGATATTTTCCACAAAATCCTGCAAAATTCTTCGGTTACTCGATTGGAATTTTATACAAAATCCAGCTAATAACGTCAGATTCATTTTTGTTGTAAATTTCACACCAATTAGATTTGTCTATTTTAGCATGAAGATTTGTTAAAAAAAATAAATCATACAAAACTCCACAAAAAATGTCATTTTCACTTCACTGCACAAAATCTCTCCAAATTCGCGGAAAACTTTTTCTATGAAATTGTGCGCAAAATCCCACTAAGCGCAACGGTTACTTTTCTTATAAAATACAGAAAATCGTATTGGACGAATCACAATTTGAGTATTATACAAAGCATTCTATAATGAGGGAATATTTCCAAATCTATGTATGCTAATGCTAACCTAGCCTGGCGCTGCCCCCTTGACCACCTGTTGGGCTGTCCCGCTAAATATTTCACGGCCCCTCTTGCGTTTCCGCGCTGCTTCCTCCGCCGTGCTTTTGATGTTTTTGTTGCGCGTTCTCCACTTCTTCCTCCTCGGCGGGGATCACCACGAAATCATCCTACAGTTTCCCTTTCATGCGCGGAAAACTTTGCATTGCATTCGGACGTGGGGGCCGGAGAACGCTCTTTCCTCCCAACCCCCCCCCCCCACATACACACACCCTCCCCACGTGTACGTCTTTGATAAAAGCAACGGGGCTTTGGAGGTGCTGCTGGATGCCTTCTAAAGGTCTCTGGGAGGCTGATTAGCATCGGGGAGCCGGCGCGCGGCGGCTTCTTGCTAATGAGCAGAAATGCTGCTTGGCTGCCATTCGACGGCTCGGTCAAGACTTATTACAGCCGACGTTTTCATCGCACCGCCGCCCGTGCCAAATAACTTGAAAGCTTTGCTCTTCTGGAGCGATCTTGGCGTCGGGACGCTTTTGCTCGCTTATGGGGGGGGGGGGGGGGGGGGGGGGGGGCAGGTCACACGTGGGCTGCTGTGTGGATGGCAGCTGGCACGGGAAGGTTGGCATCTCCATGTTTACATGAAGAAAGTGGTGTGACCACTCGCTGTTGGAACTCTTCTGCACAGTTCATTTTGCAGTGTGAATTTTACTCTAAACAGAGTCCCACTTTAAACAAGAGTCAAATTTACACTTGGAAAAGTGTAAAATATTAGGAAGTTAATCTTACTCAAAGTATTTTTACTGTGCACGAGAGAATTTCATGACAAAAACCTAGTAAAAGTTTTTTCCACTCAATTTTAGGACATTTTTTAGTACATTTTACTAGTTTTTTTTTTTTAAGTTACACAAATGGTAAATAAATAAATAAATAAATAAATAAAGAATTTCTGAGTGGAAAATCTTTAACTCATTCAAGCCCAAAAAGGTAAATAAATAAACGTTATATACATATATATGGCAGCAGAGTATAAGAGATCATCCAGGGCCATGTTTTCAACAGGTTTGTGAATAATGATGACATTTGGTAATTACTTTTTTTTTCCCTGATGAAAGAAGAGACTTTCTTTTGGTCGGTTCCATGTTTTTATAGCAATAGAACAGAATATTCTGTGGACCTTGCAAAATCAGTCAAAATCCAGTAAAACAGCCAGGAGCGAAGGGGGTTGCTTCAGTGAAAATTTCTGGGGGCGAATGAGTTAATAGTTGTTGTTTTTCTTAATGTGATAGGCAAATTCTCTGGTAGATTGTAAAAATACTTTGAGTAAAATTTGAGTACATATTTTACTTTTATCCAATTGTAAATATTAATTTGTTTAGAGTGGGACCAAATCACTCTGGTTAGAGTAAAATTTATTCTACAAAATTTACTGTGTGATTCTCATTATTTTATATGTAACATTTGTACAAAATGTAAAAAAAAAAAAGACTTTAAATGGCTTTAAATTTAGCACTTAGTGATATACGATATATCAATAATGGTGTCCAATGAGGTGCTATTAATTTAGCATTGTTGGGCCTTGGTGGAGGTTCATCCTACTTTATTCATATGAATCTTTTTTGATGCAACAATGAAAAAAAAAACGGATCTGGAAGCGGCTCCATTAATGAAATTCCAAGTTTCGTGCCCCGGTGTCAGGCTCAGCTCAGCGACGGCGTACACCACTATTTTATTTTATTTTTTTTACTTTTGTGTCTTTTCCCCTGTTAGAGAAGAGAAGGGGGAAAAAAGAAAGGCGAGAAAGATCTAAAACCTTTTTTTTTTTTTTGTTTCAACTGAATTTACATCTTCCCCTCATTTCTCCCGCGTCGGAGAATTCTAATGAAGGGCAGAGTGGGATATCTACAGGGATGCGAGAGGACCTGGAGACAGGAGAGGATGCAGCCACGGATGGCGAGAAATTTCCATCAAAAGTACAATCAGGTTGGAATTTTAAAAGTGAATGTTTAAGTAGTCTATGAGATGGGCTTTGATTCGTGCTCTGATCAAACCCGAGACGTCTCATTCGGAGAATAATGATTTTCCGCCCTTAATTTTTACGCTTTTTCCGTACAGGTAGAGGAAGAGCAAAGCCCAGTGGTATTGTCCCCGCCACCCCCCCCCCCCCCCCCCCCCGAGCCACGGTACGTGAGAGCACGCCAGCCTTTCTTCTGCCACATTAGACGCGGGCAAAAAGAATGGCAAATGGAGACGTGGCATCACAAGTCAATGCAATGCAATGCAGAGCACCACATCGACAAAAAGTGAAAATAAGATGATTTTTTAAACTTTATTTTTAACTGGCTTTAGCATTTAAGAAGAGTAAAAAAAAATGTAGGTACTTTTTTTTGTTTTTTTATTTTTTTACATTTTCTTTTTAGGTTGTATTTTAGGGAATTATGACTCCAATTTGCATTGTATTTGTTTTTTTTAAATCTATTTTTTTCACGTTATTTTATAAAAGTACTTATTTTTACACATTCTTTTTAATAAACTAATTGTATAACTTGTTATATTTTTACATTTAGAAATGTTCTTAGACACAATTGTTTTATTTATATTGTTTTACTAAATTTTTTCATTTTTTATGCATTTTTTTTTGCTGCTAAAACACTTTTTATTGTTTAAATTTCATATTATTCTCATACACTGTACATTTATTCAGTGATTCCCAAAATGTGGTAAAATTAAAACTGGTTGTACATGGATGCTCTCTAATGGTATGCAATATAATCACTGAATTAGAAAGTATAAATACAATTTACAACATTTAAAACATGAAATACAATCAAACATGAGAACGAAACGTGTAGCGATGCATGCAGCCTGTTTTTTTTAACCCCTTAACGTTCCGCTAACGCTACATTTTTTCAGACTTTTCAAGCACTGTATAGTACATTCTTTAAATACTGTAAAGTTCAGTTGTATTTCACTTTTTTTGCATTAATTTTAAAGAATTGTTGGTATTAAAAGTTTGCATGAGTATATTTTTTTTAATGTAATAAGTCATTATTAAAATGCAGTGTTTTTGCGCAAGCTGTGCATGATTTTATCAAATTACTCTACATACAAAAAAAATAATAAATAATATGGATTTTATTTTTATTTTTATGAACACTTGGGACTAATAATTTACTTTATGTTGCTAACAATAAGGCCCCATTTTGCCAGACTGGGACAGCTGATGGTAAATTTTTCTGAGAATTACCCCACAAGATTCAGTGTGTACCAAGAAAGTGCGGCAAAGAGTGTATGCTATCATTAATAACCTAATTGTGGAAAAAAGTGTTTTTTACAAACATGGAATAGTTTGGGAAAGCCTAAATTAGATGCTTAGTACCTAATGATTTGTACGTCCCCAGTGAAAGTCAACACTACCTGCGCTACAACTTAGACCTGGTTTTACCTGGTCTAAAGTCTAGTGCACCAAATGATCAGGTGCGCATGTAATCAGGAATATTTTGTTGGATTTTCTTTTAAAAAATTCATACAAAAAGTTTACGCCCATTATGATTTTGTCAGGACCTGTAACTGCAACTTTATTGACCAGACGCTATACTTTCCTTCCCCCCCCCGGATTCTGGTGGGCAACGCACTGCGGGAAAGGACGCGTTAGTTTGCACAGAGCGCGGCATCTATACGTTGTCTGCTTTCAAAATGTGATCCGTCAGACACGCGCGTTTTTGGCTGCGAGCTATTACGCTTTCATGGCCTCCTTTTGTGTGTGCGTGCGCGCGCGCGTGTCGAAGGTTTCTGACCAATTATTTTCAGACAGATGCAGGGATGCAGAATGACTCGAAGCATCAGCTCTTTTTTCAACCCTCCGCCTAAGGTAAGGGGAACATGGCCGGAGGCTACGGCGGCCCCCGAGGGACACGCCGTTTTTTGTGTGTGTGTGTTTTTTTTTTTTTTTAATAAACTGCGAAACTGCCATCTCTAATCTATTACTTGTGTTAAGTAAAACTTTAAAAACATCGACGGCTCCCCTCCCCAAGCTTGGCGCCTGAGTGCATGTTTAGCATTTTATGAATTTGAAGTATTGACTTTTTACGGCAAATAATCAGCGATCCAGGGACCTAGACACGTTCTTTTGATGTATTCGGCTTGGCAAAATCAATACGGGATGGAAGCTATTTTATACTGTCAATATATACATTTCCTATGATGAAAGAACTGTTTTTTAATTTTTTTTTTTATATGACACTTTAAAAAAAAAAAAGCCTTGCGGGTTGCCTCCAGAAATGTTCCCTTGGTGATGTGGAGGCCTCGTCGCAAGGTCACGGCGTTTGGAAGCTGTCACCTCCACTTAGCGTAGCCGCTAACTAATGCACCACACACGACAGCAACATTCCCACAAGAGCAAAATAGGAAGTCAAATTAAATAGTATGTGATCCGCAAATTGGAGGATAGACGGATGACTCAAAGCTCTTCAAACTGAGATTACGCCCGACGAATGTTCCACGGCGATAACGTCAAGCGTTACGGAACAGCAAAAGTCACAATGTGGTGTGTAACTTGACTAACGTGAACCCCATATAATTTTTTTTAAATTTTTTTCAAGAACAACAAAGTTGAGGATGCGTAGTCTAATCTATTCAATGTAAAACAGATAAATACATATTTCAAGAACCAGGATGTGTTTTATCGGGATGAAAAATATTTGTAATATTAAAATATTAACTCATTCACTCCCAGCCATTTTCATTGAAGCAACCCTCTTCGCTCCGGGATGTTTTACTGGATTTTGACTGATTTTGCAAGTGCCACAGAAAATTGTGTTACCAAAAGAAAGATTAACGTCTCTTCTTTCATCATGAAAAAAACAGTATATTTGTATCTGTGTCTGATACCAGCAGTACTATCCATACATCACTTTATAATAGCATGAAATTAATTCATTCAAAAACAAAAACGTATAAATTCATTTGTTATGCTTTGTCAGTCACTTCCAAAAACATATTTCTACGTTGTTGTTTTTTTTTAACGTTTTTTTTTTTTTAAATGCAAGAACATATTGATGGCTTTGATGCAGCCTCTGAACTGAAGAGAATGTTTGAAACAATGGTTATTACAAAAACGGCCAGCAGGTGGCAGCAAAGTATAAGAGAACAGTTTTGTGAATAATGATGAAAAACTTAGCTATCTTCTAATGCTAAATGCTGCAAAACAGAAACAAATACAAATTTAAAAACTTCCTTGTGAAGTAGGTTCCATGTTTTTATAGCAATAGAACACAATTTCCTGTGGGCCTTGAAAAATCTGTCAAAATCCAATTAAAAAGCCAGGAGCGAAGGGGATTGCTTCAGCAAAAATGTCAGGGAGTGAATGAGTTAATGACACTTTCCTATTCTTCTAATTTGCAATTCTTGAATCTATTGTTTTATCGTTTCTATTCTACATATATGTTGCACTGAAAGGAGATGCATAAATCTCATTGTACATCTGTTTTTATAACGACATTAACGGCTATCTATCAACTATTTGAATTACTCTCTCATCTGATGTTTGTAATTATTTTAACAAGTGAGCAAATAAAGTATATTAGACACACGGGGGCCAAAACACCATCATTGTAATCCAGTTTTAATTCAGCAAGCGATATAATTGAATATAATTTACAGATTTAAAACGATAGATAAAATGATCAATGCTTTTAAGGTCACTTGTGTATCTAGGACTATGGTTGTCATTAGGGCGACGTGAATAATTGAACATACCCCACGGTATTTGCAGACTGACTCGAGTCCAAAGTAAGGCACAAAAACGGGACAATGCCATTTCCCGGCAGGCCTAACAAAGCCTCGGGTTCCAGTTGCCAGTTCTTCTCACTTGGACGACCATCAATCAACATTTGTCCAGTTCCAACCACTTAAAGACTTCAAATATCACAAACACACTTCAGAAATCCAAAATGACCTCAAGACTGACTCTCACGAGACCTAATCAATTCCGCTTCTCTCAATAACACCCCCCCCCCCCAAAAAAAAAACCCTGAAGGACCACTTGACATGATCATCCATGAGGATATGTGACAATATGAGCATCAATTAAAATTTTAAAAAATGTACAAAAGCAGGCTGATCTAAAAGATAAACTTCCTAACTGTGGAGTCCCTCAAGGCTTGCACTGAAGTCCACTTTTTTTCCCTTTGCCAATTCAAGGCTAAAATTGCAACAGAAAAACTGCTCCGGCATAAAAGGGACAGAGATCCTCCATTCTTGTAAGCACACAGGACAGTTTTAAAAATATATATTAATAGATACAAAATTAATACAAACTCCACAAGTGAGGGGTGCCTCAAGGCTCACACTGAAGTACCCCCCCCCTTTTTTTTTTGCCAATTAAAAGCTAAAAATTATGCAAGATGGTGAGTTATTAAAATGTTAACAATACGCCAGAAAAGTTGGCTTGGTGGAGATAAGTTTGTAGGCAGCATGTGTACGAGACACTGACAAATGTGGACAGTGAGGTTCCGTTCAGTTCAGCCAAATCAATATCCAGCTTCTCCGCCGATCCAAACAAGTCGAGTACACAAGGAGACGTCACCTCTCTCCCACCAAAGGTAATTGCTCCCGGTCTGATATCCCGGCTCGCTCGCAGGCATCGTGATTCGATTTTCACCTGACAAAATGAATAAATGATCCTCATGGAAGAATCATCTCACAGTGCAGATCCAAAATCGGATGACTACTGTTCATCAGTTTATTGCTAAACTCTAAAAAGAGAATTGTTGAACCAATTTAAGATTACAAATTGAATTGTTGCCCAATAAAAATAAAAATAAATGCTTTAATTAGTAGTAAATCCAAAGTGGCTATATTAAGTTTAATTTATTATAAATTCATTAAACGTAATATATTCACTTTGGATTAATTTAATTCAATCGTGTTACCAATTGAAGCATTTTTTTTTAAAGTTGGTCAACAATTCAATTTGTAATCTTAAATTGGTTCCACAATTCTCTTTTTAGAGTAAACCTTGTATTCAGTAAATATAGTTCTTCCAAAACCCAACTTAAAGGGATACTTGACCCCAGTGAGACATTTTTAGCAGTAAAAAGCTAGTTTTGTTTTTTTTGAATACATTGAATACCTTTTAAAAACAAATTTTTCCACTTGCTGTCAATTGAAGATGACATCACCTGTGCTGAGGAAATAGGTAATGACCAATCACGGTTCACCTGCTTTGTGGGTTTGGTCAGCAAACTGGGCCATGATTGGTCGTTACCTCCTTCCTCAGCACAGTAAAGGAATTAATTCCACATTAAAAATAATGAAGTTATCAAATTCATTCTGCACAAAATATTAACTTTTTAATGCTGCAAATGGCTCGATGAGTCAAGTAGCCCTTTACAATAATAATATATAGAGTTTGATTTTTATGCTGATTAAAACTCAAATTTTAATCAGCGCTGATTCCAAAGTTGCAGTCAATTTTTTCCCCTAGCACGTCAAGTTTCTTCCCCACAGCTCACCCTCTATCGAAAAGTTCCACTGATTAACTGTAGAAAGACTGTAGTAAGAAGAGCCGATTACGATTGGACTTCAGCTACATGGGATTAAATAGAATCATCAATTTTAAAATTAATCAATTGTGACAGCCCTCGACGGATGTGTGGATGGCATGAACTTATATATATATATATATATTTATTTATTTATTTTACACGGATCTCCAACATCACAAGCTGTCACAATACCGGTTTGTTGATGAACAAGATGAACAAGGGTTCACCGTACCGACGTTTTGGTGACCACCGACGAGGACGGATACGTGGACGGACAACCTGATCAGGCAGCGTTTTTTTTTCCCCCTCGATTTTTGGCTGCCTTGCCGTCACTCAGGTCCCTCACAAAGCCTGACGTTATTGTCTCTGTCAGCCGAGAGGCGGTGCTTTGCCGCGGCTCGCTGTCACCCCCCCTGTCAGGCCGTGACCGATAACGCTCGCGCCCGTGCCAATCTCCCTTCTTTGCCTCTGCTGGCTGTTCCTGGACTCCATTCCGCCACTAATTAGCTCTTCAGAGATTTCTCCTCATAGAGGCAGGGGGTTGGATGATGGTGGTGGTGTTGGGGGGGGGGGGGTGTTGAGAGGGTTATCGGGGGCTTGAGGCACAGTGGTGGGGTGCGGTGAGGAGAGAAGAGGAAAGAGGGGATGTATGTGGGGGAGCGAATATTATTGGATGTTGTGGCTGCCATGACAGGCCACTCAGTGATCACTGGGCTGGCAGAAAAGAGAGGTCACAAAGATGGATGGACAGAAGCACGGATTTGTGACGGATGGACGCACAATCGGACGGACGGACGGACGCATGGAGGGTGAAGGACGGGTATAGATGAGGCATACATGTGTAAAGTTATTTTCGCTCTAATACTCGCTATACTAATAATAGCAACCAGGAGACTGCATTTTCGCAGTTGAACGATTTACGAGATGACAGAAAGATCGAGTACAAGGCCGAGGAGCCTTTCCTGCTGGATGCGGAAGAAGGTCTAATCTGTCCAAAATGGTTTCTGCCCTAGTCCATGTGACAATGTGTGACCTGATGGTCTTAATTGGTTTCAACTCGATAAGTGTGCCTAGGAGTGGGCTTTAAAAAAAAAATCAAATAATTTTCGAGCCTGATATCGAAAACCATGAATTGATTATTTTAATATATCTTTGTCCCATAAATTCCCATAGAATTTTAAAGGCTGAGGGTTTTTTGTATCTTACTGTTCACATGAATTTAAAAGTACATTTATGAAAGACCCGACTTAATGCACTTTAAGACAATTCAGAATTTAACCAGTTACTGCCTCCGCAAAATTTAATTTGAAATTTAATGCTTGTAAACTTTGTCTTTGATATTTAAAAACTGTCGTTGCATAATTTATCAATAATCGGATTAAAGCGAAGTGAACCAAATTGAATCGAAAACAATTTAAATTGTATCGAACTGAACTCTTGCGAATCAAAATCGAATCGATTCAGGAAATTAGAATTGAGACCCAGCCCTAAAGTGTGCCAGAGTGCAGATAGATAGGAAGACGCCAAGCCAGGACAGGTCACAGCGACAAAATGGCCTAGCTCAAGCCAAATCATTAAGAGACACATTAATAGATACAGTAGATAAAAAAGTGAAATGTTAAGCAAATATGGTGAAGCGGCATTAAGCTGTTATGCTGCACATAAATGGAATCAGTCAGTCCCAACTTTCAAATATTTTTAAATCCAGGTTAAGATCTGATGAGGAGCTTTTTAAACTCAATTTCACTTTATCGTCTTTTAGTACATTCAGACAGCTTCTTTTTTTTTTGTCCTTCAAAGTCTTTAAAACTTTTGTTGGTAAAAGTGCTTAAATGTTGCCAATGCATGTTGTTTTAGTCATTTTAATAAGCTACTGTCTTTGCTTTGTCCTTTACATTTATTTTAACAAAGGACATTTTTTACTGTTGTTGTGGTAGTTGTAGCTTCAGTTTTCAGTTTGTTTTTTTAAAAAGCATTTTCATCGTTTTTTTCATTATTTTTCACAAACTCAAATCAACTTTGCTCTGAACTGAATCTGTTGTATGTTTTTCTTGTTTTCCAGAAATGTTAAAAAAAAAAACGATTCGGGCAATTAAGTTTGAAGGCAAACAAAATGGACGCTACATGGATGGACCGACAGACCGCCGCTTCTTGGCTCTGCCTTAAAGTGGCGTCCGGCCCTCGTGTCAAGCGCACCCCTACGAGGCTATTAACATGTGGACACGGGGGGTACTCGGCACATGAAAAAGCCGGCCCCGCTTCTTTGTCTTGCGCCGTGTAAATACCGCGCCCGCGGAATATGAAAGTACGCTACAAAAAAATAGGGAGAAAAAAAAAAAAGATCAAGAGCGGGTCTCGCATCAAGGAGGACCCCGAGGATGTCTTTGTTGTCAACTTCACAAGCGGCAGATGAGGAAACTGGCAGAAGGGGGAAAGATGCCAGAGAGGAGCTCAAAGGGATCGCGGGCGCCCGGGCGAGGTGATCGGTATTCCTCGGCAGTCTGCCTCCTGGCTCAGATCAGCGGGAGTAAGCTGGCAGCCAAGCCAGAGGGCATAACAGCACAAACACACCTTCAGCGCTACCAGTGGAGGGGCGGGAGTTGGACGGGGGTGAAAATAAACACCCGCTAATTACCTCGCCTGGTAAATAACCTGAGAGCGCTCGTCACCGCCCCCTGCGGGACCTCGGCGGCGGTCGCGGGTCGGGCAGGACGCAACTCGCTTAAAGTCTTCGGAGCCCTCGTTAGGGTCCCCCGGATTGGGTGGGCAGGACGTGCGCTAAGCGTTGTGACGGCGAGCAGATGTCCTGGTAGAGGACGGCTGCCTCCGCGGCCAATGGCCTCACACAGGCGGGTTCGAGCGGGTTCGCGCACACACCCGCGCACACACTCCGGCAACACCTGCGATGCAACTCGGCGACTGAGTGGATTGTGGGTGTTTATGTGTAAGGCTGCTCGATTATTATTATTTTGGAAATAAATGAAATCACGATTAGGACGATCATTTGTTTTTGGGTACAAAACAAGAAAATGTTTAAACCAAGGGGCGTCAAAATTAGTACGTTAATTTGGAGTTGGTTTAAAGTTCCTTTAACACCATGAATTTTTTTAACGCACGATTAATGGCCGTCCCTTACTTAGAACGCCTGTACTGGGGGATTTCCAGTCGCAATGCGGCACACGCGACCACGTCAAAATTTAGCGGTAATGAATTTAATAATAATGCATATATTTGTTGAGCCTGAGGTCAAGTTGTATTTTACAATTTTAAAAATGTGCAGAATTTCTACTTCATGTTAAAGAAAAATGCACTGAGCTGTCACCAACGTCTTACAAATGCAATTATGCCATCTAGTGGCAGAAAAATGACCTCAACACAAATCAATATCACACTTTTTTTTACAGTGCAGTTTTTTAATTTTAACTCAATTTTATGAATTATTTGGAAATTACTGTATCAATGACTAAAATATGCAGCCATATTTATTCATATCACTTTAACATTTTGTATGAAAACTCTGAAAATGTTATTATACATTTAATTGTACATTTAAAACTGTCAAACATTTTTAAATCAGATTAATCACATTTTAGAGATTTGATTAACCGCTTAAATAAAAAGTTTTTTTCAGCAAAAAAAATCAGAAAAGCGACTCGTTGAAGTATTTTTTTTTCTTTTTCTTTTTTTGCGGAGACGGAGTAAAAATCGAACATGGCTACGAGCCAAAAAGGAGACAGTAGTGAATGACATATGTCGTCGTCGTGGGAACAACTTGAAGAGTGACGTTGCTCACGAAGACAACGTCACGCAAAAAGACAAATTTCATTGTCTGTGGACTTTTTCTAGAAAGTGGGCGTGGCTTGGCGGGCTACAAAAATGTACCGATTCTTTACTTGGGTCGATTTTACCCAACTTTGAGTCAAGAAATGGGTCCTTTAGTGTAAAACTCAGAAATATTGGTCAGATCCTTTACTTGGGTCCAAACATTGGGTCATTTTGTATAAAACAACCCAAAAAGTTGGTTCAAATTGACCCATAAAGTGGATCGGTCCATTTTTGATCCATAATGAGTTACTTTTGACCCAACTGTTTTTAGAGTGTACTTTCTGTGACCATAAAGTCCGATGTCAAATTTTACACAGCAAATGAAAACGAAAAAAAAATACATCACACAACTTTAGTACAAATGAGTAATACATCGATATATAATATATTCCTATTCATATTAATCATTGCACTTTTTTGCCAATATTTGATCGGGTTTCAACAATAAGTGAATATTTTCGCCCTTAATGAAATACAATATAGAATTTCCTCTTCCAATCACAAAGACCTTGAGTTTATTCGAGGGGGGGCCAACTAATTGAAGAGATCATAATCTATTTTTCATACTCAACAAAAAAATCCATTAAGTGTTAACGATATATGATAATATTCACGGTTATTCGCCGGCGTGTAAACGGATCAATAGGATGATGAGATGAACCTTTCGCAGAGGGGCCTGCGGAGACCGGCTAACTCGCGTCAAGGCTGCGCTGAGGTCAAACACTGCGTGTCTGATACAATATGAAATTAATAAATTTCATAAACATACATAAGTCATGCCTTCATAGAGGAAATGCGTTTTTTTTCTTTTTTCGTTTTTTTTTTGAACGGTCCTAATGAGAGTTTTCCCCTCATGTCTCCTCTCCTGCTGGAGGTCAAAGCGCTCACATGATCATATGGATTGAATACATAAATGCAAAGCAGAAGAAGAAGAAAAACAATTAGCCACGCATCAATAGCGCCGATCAATAACCATGTTGGTAATTATCACTTTTGGGATCAGGGAGATGCTCTCCCCCCCTCATCCGTGAGGCCTAATTCGCAGGTATGACCCGAGGGCCGAAGGAATACATCAAAACGCATCAAGGTAAAGCTGGGG
Organism: Leptonotus elevatus; assembly: GCF_054856555.1. NCBI lineage: Eukaryota > Metazoa > Chordata > Actinopteri > Syngnathiformes > Syngnathidae > Leptonotus > Leptonotus elevatus. The sequence goes on along the minus strand of NC_141246.1, from coordinate 4,797,346 downwards.
CGCACGCGCACGCACATCCTCAATTCCTTTATGGCGAGTGTGAATCGGTAAATATTATTGCAAGCAAATATTAAAACGTTGATGGCATGTGTGTGTGTGTGTGTGTGTGTGTGTGTGTGTGTGTGTGTGTGTGTGTGTGTGTGTGTGTGTGTGTGTGTGTGTGTGTGTGTGTGTGTGTGTGTGTGTGTGTGTGTGTGAGCATCATGACTCCTGCTTTCATGAGCTCAGGACGGTTATCATAGTTTGATTAAGGACTGAGAAATAATGTCAAAAAGAGAATACTTAAAATATATTCATTTAAGAAAACGTTTTTAATAGGGGTGTCCAAATTAATGCATTAATAAATTAAAAGTTCCTTTAACGGCACTAAAAAAATTTTTTACGCGCGATTAATGACCGCCCCTTACTTGTAAAACCTGTAATGGGGGAATTCCAGCCGCAACGCAGCACACACGTCCACGTCAAAATTTAGCAGCAAAAAATGTATTAATAATGCGTATATTTGTGGAGACTGGGGTCAAGATGTATTTTAAAAATTTTAAAATGTGCAGAATTTCACAAGTTATTTCATGTTAAAGATTAGATAGCTTTTAATATGAAAAGAGAAATGCACTGAGCTGTCACCAATGTCTTACAAATGCAATTATGCCATCTCGTGGCAGAAAAATTACCTCAACACAAACCAATATTACACTTTTAACTCAATTTAATGAATTATTATAAAAGTACTGTAGCAATGACTAAAAGATGCAGCCATATTTCTATTACTTTAACATTTTGTATGAAAACTTTATTTTTTATTATTATTTTTATATAAAAATGTTATTATACATTTAATTGTACATTTAAAACTTGAATTTGCGATTAATCTAGAGCTGTCAAACAGTAAAAAAATTTAATCAGATTAATCACATCTAACCGCTTAAATAAAAAGTTTTTTTCAGCAACAACAAAAAATTCCCGCCAAATTTGAAAAGCACCTGTTATGCGTTAATTCTTTCGACATTTAATATTATGAGGACGTCGTCAACATTTGCAAACGCTCATCATCCTCTTTTTCTAATCAGTTAATTACTTGCATATTTTAAAATGGGGGGGAAAAAATGACCCCGATATTTTGGCATGAACAAATATTCTGAATGTCAAACACAAACATTTATTAAATGTGGTCAAAATTAAAAGTGTGATTAGTCTGCGTTAATACATGATGAATGCAATATATTTTTTTGTGATTTATTAATCAGTTAACGCTTTAGCTTTGAAAAAACTCGATTCATCATGAGTTAACTGTTAAAATCGTGCGACTACAAACTTTCACCACTCGTTTTTAATAATGGAACGTGAACATGACGTAAATATGAATCAGGTTCTACAGCACGCTCTTATAGATGCTACCAGCGATTTTAATCGTTAAAATGTGATTTGCATCGTTACTAAAGGCTTTTACGATGACCAGAGTTTGACCCTGCAAGTCAGTCTTTTCATATACCCGTTCACCATTCAAGCCCGGGCCTCCCGTTTCCTAGTGATGCCGATTGGAGGAGACACAATTCAGTATCTCCCGACGTATCTACGCACGCACACACACATACACAGATGACTGAAGGCCCACAAAACACCATCATCATCATCATCATCATCATCATCATCCTCATGTCTGCCGGATAGCTCCATTGATTTTCGAAGGCCTCGTTCCTTCCTTTCCTCCCCTCCTGCTCTCTCCTCTCCTTTTGATGATTAATTCACAGAAGCAAAAGAGCAGTGGCCATTGCTTTGAAATCCTAACTGCTCACTCAAGAACCATCTGAGCATGAGAAGAAGAAGACGACGACTAACAGCGGGTGGGGGGGATGGGGGGGTTACGGGGGGCCGCCCAGGACGGGCCGCTTAGTAACACGCGAGTCCGTTCACTGGCGTGGCTTTGGGATGACGACAAGATATATTCTTACGGATGTATGGATACGTACGTATAAGGACTGGTCAAGTGATAAGCATCGCGTCATCGTGGAAGACAGATGAAGAGGATGATGATGATGATGATGATGATGATGATGATGATGATGATGAAATCAAAGCGAAAGTGAACGGAAAATGGATGCTGCCTGTGAGGAAACTGACCAACTGGACTCAGAGGAATTCCACTTTCTCCATTTTTTCTTTTTCTGACAAAAAAAATGAAGTAAAAGATGAGGTGGAAATGGAGGATGCACTATACACACACACACACACACACCCCCACACACACACACACACACACACACACACACACACACACACACACACACACACACACACACACACACACACACACACACACACACACACACACACACAGTCTCCATTATGTTTATTATTGCAAGCAAACAATGACGTCCAAATGTTGCCTTCATGCCTCGGATCTCATTTGATGTGTACCTAATATTGTGGCCAGTGAGTGTCACTTCCATATTTGGTCACTAGAGGGCGCAAGTACAAAAGTCAAATTACTGTAATGGACTGAGATGACCAGTTTTTTGGGGCACACGGTGGAATATTTTGGACATTTTGGAACTCGAGTAAATGATTATGTTGCATTAAACTGATTACATTTAGTAATACATTTACTAATTTTCTTAACTTAACTTAAAGTATTTAACACCAGTAGAATACAGTAATGAATAATGTTTACCCGTATGCAATGGAACAGGAAGTGAGCCAATTGGTTTTAAGCAAAATTGTTGTGTGTGTGTGTGTGGGGGGGGTTTGAATTGCATGAAAAAGCATTTCATAAAGTGAGAAAAATGAACCCCGACACCAGTGTGACCAATCACCATGAAATTTGGTGGACGGCCTGCACCGAAAAACTTCAAGCACCTTTTCCTTAAATTTGTCAGGAAGTGTCCAATTGTCCATACCAACGAGTGTAAATCTTACACTTTCCAAAGTGATAATTTTGTCTCACTTAACCAGTGTTACTCCAACACTATATCGTGTTAAAAATCGACACGAGTTAACACGGAACAGTGTTGAAAGTACTTTACACTAGTGTCAGTGTTAAAAATGTATGATAGTTAATTTCTATAGCACTTTACATGCAGAATCAGGAGCACCTGGCGGTTCAGTATCTTGCTCAAGGACACTTCAACATAGTCACACTGGGCTGGGATCGATCCAACAATCTCAGGGTCGCGAGACGACCGCTCTGCCACTGAGCCACAAGATGCACTCGAGTAAAAAAAAAAATCTGATAGATGTCGCATTTTGGGCAAAATTAATCCGAATTGAGCTGCAGTGTGAACATAACTCTCGACAGGGCGACGTCAAATTGCAAAGCCTTTTTTTCCCCCGAATGACTCCGAGGAATTGGACCGTTCATTTTTGATCCGCATACGAAAAGACGGCAAACTGTTGCCGCTCCCCTCGCAGCAAACTTTGCCGGGTAAACCAACTTCGGGCCGCCGTCCAACGCGAGCGCACGGCGGGCTGCGGGCACGCGGTTTGATCCCGCCGACTCGAGCGTGTTTGTTTGGCCCGCCGAGAGAGACGAGCGAATCATAAAAGAGTCGTCGGGAAGCTCTCGGGGTCGCTGCCCGATGCATTTTTTAACGCGCGATTAAACATATCGATGAATATTAACAATTAGCCGCCCGTCTTATTTAATCCGACGCCAGATCCAGGCGCTGTTTTTACCCGCAAGGCCCCCCCCGCCCCCTCCAGAACCTGACTTCCATCTCTTGTTTGATGCATCTCTTCCCCAACACCGCCAGCAACACATTCAAAGACGCGATACAATATACATGCTCCATCTGGTCAAACTTGGTGAACTGAAATATACCTGTCAAGTGCAACTTTAAAGGCCTAATCCACCAAGGCCTTCATTAAAAGGCAAAGCCCCACTTTTCTTTTTTTCCCCCCCGTCTAAATGAGGGGAGTTTTCGCACAGGCAGGCGAGGAGCCGGTGGGTCCTCGCAAGTGGGACCCCGGCTCGTGGCTTTCATCACTTTGCAGCGCTCCTCGGCTGTGAAGTTGCACGGAGAGGCATCTGTCTCGCTCCGAGTGGGAGCCGACGAGACGAGGAGGAGACGGGCCGGGGAGGACATCACAGCCTCCTTTTGTTCTGGCTCTTAACTCATTTATACACTCATTCCCCTGCAATTGTTTCCACTTTGACTCTTAAAAAAAAACAAAAAAAAAAAAAACAAAAAAAAAAAACTCTTTTCTTGTTTGTAATTGTCTGGGAAAGCTTGTTTTTCAACGCAGGTAGTCAAGTTGATGAGTTAAAAACAAAAAACAAGTGTGTAAATGTTTGATTGCATGCAAATAAGGAAGAATAGATGGATTCGTGTTTATCTCACATCATGAAAGCAGCAAGAGGCGGAACTGGCGTAAAACCGACGCAATCCTGACATCTAGTGTTGATTTCCTAAAATTACAGCACATATAACTAATATTCATATTGATTATATGCATAGTAAATGATTTATGTCAGCGTATACTAGTGCTATCATCAATCAATTAAAAACATTTCTATATATTTATATACTTCTATATATTGTTGTATAGTACTACTTCTTGATTTGCATTGTTTCACTCATTTGTCATTAAAAAGAATAGGTGAAAAAAATATTATTATTACAGACTCATAAACATAAAATAAATTGTGCAGCATCTTTATTTACATAAAAAAAGACCTGCAGTTAAAATATAGAAAAATTATATTGTACACATTTGACTCATTGTTTATATGTTTTATTTGCTCATCGTTAAGTCATGAATGTCAGTATTCGCTTGCACGCTAAATTTAACCAAATATGTCACATTGCAATATATATAAATCGAAATGTTATTTGTTTAATGAATGTATCAATTATTCATATTTAATATTATATCACGCTCAAAAAGGTAAACTAGTATGTAATATTTACTCTTACAATATATACTTCACAAAATTAATAATTTATTGTCACAGTACAATTCCGTTATTGAAAAAAAAAAGCATTTGTCAATATAATAATATAAGCCATTTAAGTCAGAATAAAACAATACAATATTCAACACGAATAATTGATCTTTTATTACTTTGACTAGCTCAAATATTACAGCGCTTAAGATTATCTAAAGAACTTTTAAATATTTACCTTAAAACATTTATTATACATGCATTCTTTATTAGTTACGTAAAAATCTATTTTAAAAATCTATTTTGCTGTTTGCGCTTACATCTTAAATGTAAAGATAAGTAAATCACTGAATCACTATATATATATATATATATAGGTATATATTTTCTAAAATCATACATTTGAAAATTCAATTGACTAAAGAGCATCACAGCAAACGGTCGAGCTCTCGTCCATCTTGCTCATGAATCACGCAAATCACATATTTGTGGACTATATTTGACTGCTGTCAAAACAAAACTGCACACGAGCGAGTCACAGGAAAGCATGAATTTTATTTTAAGACTTACTTCATGCATTGCGCGTTACGAAGAAATACAGAATGACTTCCTGCCACTTCAACTGTTTATTTTGTCTCCTTTTTTTTTTTTTTTGCATTGAGATATTCTAGGCGCCGAGCCAAGGCCTGGCTGAACTCTGCGAGCAGTCACAAATTTCCCACGCTCGACTTCAAGTCATATATAGCCAATAAATGTATATGCAGGACACTGAAGGCTCCCATCGTGGACCAGAGGACAAAGCGCGCGACGCACACAACGATTTAAGTTGCGCGGCGATGGACATGGTGCTAAAAATACACGTTTGTATCTTTTAATGCGGAGACAACTGGCTGAATGGCGGCGCGCGTCCGTCATGGTGTCATCACACATCATCAGCTGTTTTGTTTCCGAAGCAGAAAGCCGGAAGGTCAAAAATTGGCTAATTAGACAGACTGGAGTCCTCCAAGCGTGATTTAAAAGTCGTAATTGGCTCTTTTTTTTTTTCTTTTTTTTTTAAAGACAGCTTTCAATAGACAACAAAAAAAGAGGATTTGCAGTTTAATAGGCATGACGAGAACTATAATAAAGTTAAAAAGACACAGGAAGTCAGCCATATTGGGTAGGCACATCCTTTTTTTTTTTTTTTTTTTTTTCTCCATTCAGTGCCATCCAGGCTTTGATTTCCTCCAGACAGGACAAAACTGGACTTAAGGAGAAAGCGTCCTTTTTCCTTAGCGGGACATAGATCCAAATTTTCCCGTATTTATTTGTTCTTAAACAGGAAGAACCGAATTTTGGAAAACTCCCACAATTCTTTCTCTCCATTTTGGGGTTGCAGTTGTTGTTGTCGAGTCAAAAAGAGAAGTGCAGCCTCGTGAAGCCATTTCCTAATTAAGTGTTGCCACATGGACGAGAAAGCCTCTATTGACGCAGTCACATGTTTGCCATTATGCGCTACGGGAGCAAAAAAAAAACAGCAATTGCCATTTGGTAGGCAAGTCTATCAGGAGCAGAACCACAAAAAGAAGTCTCAAAATGCCACAACCAAAAGGACACAGGAAGTCAGCCAGTTGGTTCCGAAACGGCCATTTTAGGGCTCCGTTTTCAGGGGTCCTTCAAAAGGTGAATTTGAGTATAATGTCCATTGGCTACCAAATTTGAACCATGACAGGTGATGCAAAATTGTGAAATTGTCAATGAATTTAATTTAAAAAAAAATGAAATAGTATTAGTATACCTACCCTAAAGTATCAAAAAAATTTGATGTGTGTGTGTGAAGTTTGCTTTGTTTTCGTTCATTTTCTGGCAATCAAAAATGTGAATTATTATGGAAGAATTAAAGAATGATTTCCCACAGAAACAATAGAGACCTCGCAGCGGGCCCTAAAAGTCAATGTTTTCATTTACTTTTCTCATAATTATCAAACAATATTGGGAAGTGACCCGCATGTCAGAAATACCAGAAGGCGTCAAAAGCGCCGTGTCTACGTAACGTAAAAGTTATCTTGCCACTCCCAGTTGAAATTTGCTGACAGCGTAACAAAACTAGCATCGATGCTGCAACGTTATTAGCAGCGAATATCAGAACACAAATATCATTTGTCTGTATGGCTGTATTATACTGCCCCTGGTGGCCAAGATGAGCACACCACAAGGAGCAGCATCATGAAGTGAATTGTAGCATTAAATCGCGATACACTTTACATTCTGTTTAATTATGTTATTATTCCAGTTTTTTATAAAGTGAATATTATAGAGTGCTATGTTTTTATGTTTTCTTTTTTGGGATGGGAGGAGGGGGGGGGTGAAATTTGTGTGGTCACAGAACAATTCAAACTCAAGCCCCAACTGAAACAATTGACACATAACTGCCCCTTCTTTCTGTGGTTTAACACTCGGATGGCGGCTCAAGGGAAGCAAAAAGCCGACCGAAAATACATACACACATAAACACGGCCCGCACATACTGGGTGTGTTTTCCTAGCGTAATTAAATCATCCCATGCTCTGTTTATGGGATCTCCCCGGAGCGCCTTCGGAGGCCCCCGTACTGACATTCCCCCGCAGGTCAGCAGGGTGCATGTTTCCCTTGGACGTGCTTCGTGAGACCACTCGCTATCTATATGCAGGACAAACTCCATTTGTGGAGCACGGGGCAGTTTTTGTCCAGCTCAGACTCTTCCCAAACGCACCCCCCCCACCCCGCCCCCCAACAAGCAACATGGCTCCATGATTAGGCCTCCACGCTGGGTGGCCCCGTCGCATTTACAACGCGCCAGGGGTCATATGAGGGGTCTTTTCATGTGTGCTGCTGATGTATTATTTAAGAGAAGGGTAATGACACAGAGAGCTTTTAGATCAACACCGCACTTTTGTTTTTACAGACAGAGATGGAGAGAAACAGCTATTGCTTTTTAAATGTGGGAGAGGAAGTCGGTAAATGGGTTGAGAATTTGACCCAGTGTATGTTGGGTGAAGATTTTGACGCGACAAGGAGTAAAATCTACTTTCATAATGAGTTAAAATGACAAATTTTTACTACCAACATTTTCTAAGAAGCAGCAGAAACAGAAGCAGAAGAAGAAGATGTTTTTTTTTTTTTTTTTTTGAAAAATGACATTTATTTACCGCTCTTATTTACATTATTTTCATAACACACCGCTCGGCAAGAGCAATTAAATAAATAGATAAAAAAAAAAAAAAAATGCTTTTACATCAGAACATCACTAAAACATAACGCCTCCTCCTCCAGTCCACATCTCACAAAACCTATTCAAATCTCTTGCTCTCTTGTAAAAACTAAAATCAATAAAGAGTCTGAACTTGATCAACTTTTTGCATCGAACCCGTGGGACTTCTGCCCCATCGTCAGCTTTCCTTTTACGGGACAACCACGCACCCATCTTGGCCTGGCTCAAAACAAAGTTTAAAACCCGTTTTTTTCTCTCTTGATCTGGCCCTTGTGGTTAAAACCATGAAGATTTTGATTTTGATTTTTAAAAAAATACATTTATTTGCCGCTCTTATTTACATTATTTTCCTAACAAACAGCTCGGCAAGAGCAATTAAATAAATAGATAAAAAAATAAAAAAACTTTTACATCAAAACATCACTAAAACATAGCGCCTCCTCCTCCAGTCCACATGTCACAAAACCTATCCAAATCTCTTGCTCTCTTGTAAAAACTAAAATCAATAAAGAGTCTGGACTTGATCAACTTTTTGCATCGAACCCGTGGGATCGACTTCTGCCCCATCGTCAACTTTCCTTTTACGGGACAACCACGCACCCATCTTGGCCTGGCTCAAAACAAAGTTTAAAACCCGGCTTTTTCTCTCTTGATCTGGCCCTTGTGGTTAAAACCATGAAGAAGCAGAAGAAGAAGGAGAAGGAGGAGGAGGAGAAGAAGAAGGAGATTTACCCTTACAGGGATTTGTTTACCCCCTGAGCCATTCAGTCAACAATTTCCCCCCGCCAAAAAAATGCTACATTAAATTTCCTTCACCTTCACTACACAACACAAAACTGCATCCAAAAAGCCAACCAGTTTCAACCAGCCCAAATACACGCCCCCCCCCCCCCCCCCCCCAACCCATGTTTCCCTCCAAGAGGCATCAGGCCTTGGGGCGAGCGAGAGCGAGGTCGTCAGGCCTGCCTGCTGTAGGAGAGAGCTCTAAGAACTAATAGTGTCGCGCGACATGCAGTCGGAATTGTGCCTCATTGCTTTAGATCTTGTTACTTCAACGAGGCTCAACGGAACTGAATTATCTTCACAAGAAACGCGTAACGTGAGAAACTGACGAGGTTGCTTGGAAGCTTTGTCGGAACGCTGGAGGTCCCGTAATAAAGCGGAGAACAAGTTGATCGGTCAAGATCACGTTACAAACGTTAACATTTTCTTATAGCTGCCATTTTCATTGTCGTTCTTCTGGAGGACACGTTCACCTGCAACTATGCATGCGCGCAACATCGTGTATTGTCCCGACAAATTAAACATTACGAAAGGCAGCATTTGAATTGCCAACTCGCCAGGAAAGAGCATACGCGATTGGTGATATCGACGCAAGTATCACGGAACATGAGAGTAGCAATCTTTGGTTTGAAGGGGGCGCCCTTCATATCAGACCGACATCCGCAGATGTTCAGTAGGGTTTAGATCAGGGCACATGACCAAAGGAAAGTGTGGTAGTACACCAAAACCACCGTAATAGGTGGAACTCATTCAAACCCAAAAACATATAAATATGTTTGTTAATACTTTGCACTCCCAAGTATTTTTTTATTTTTATTTTTTATGCTAGAGCATACAGAAGGCTTTGATGCAGCTTCTGACCTGAAGAGGTCGCTTAAAGCAATGGTAGTTATTACAAAAAAAAGCGGCCAGCAGGTGGCAGCAGAGTATAAGAGATCAGCCAGGGCCATGTTGCAACAATCTCTTTTTCCCAGTGTTTTTAACAGGTTTGTGAATAATGATGAAACTTAGTTATATTCTAATATTAATTGCTGCAAAAGGGAAAAAAATAGAAATATACTTTTTTTTTTTTCTGATGAAAAAGGATGGTTTGGTAGGTTCCATGTTTTTAGAGCAATACAACACAATATTCTGTAGGCCTTGCAAAATCAGTCGGTATCCAGCAAAACAGCCGGGAGCGAAGGGGATTGCTTCAGTGAAAATGGCTGGGAGCGAATGAGTTCATATCAATTGCGACAGGTCAAAACACAGACAGGTCAAAACACCGAAACCAGTAAACGTCACAATTGAGACGGCGAGACCTCAAAGACGGGAAATTTGTCTTGGGCCAAAATGCTGCGCAATCCACAAGGAGCAGATCAGGGATATTGACACTTCATTGTTGTCTAAATCCACAATTCATAATGCCCAGGATGGGGAAACTCGCATTTTGTTGTATCCCAAACAGCCATGGGGACAGGCAAACAAACGTACTCAAGGCTCGGGCGAGAAGGCCGAGCATGCAGCCACAGAAACGGGCAAACGTGAAATGGAAGAAATGGAAGAGCTTTTGTTTACCTGCCGGTTGAGTAGAAGAAAAACAGTTTTTTACTTTCTGGACCTGGATTTTCCATCACCAGCTTTGGAGGGAATCTCCATAAAGCTCTAAAATTGCTCCAGGAGGGGTCGGAAAAGTCAACAGTTGGCAACACCCTAATTCTGCTCCCGGTTGTCATGGGAACAATAACCAGAATTGCATAAGCAGAATCACCCCTCTTTAGTGGATTTGGACCAAAAACGTTCTTTTATTTCATTCTATAAAACTATTTGTAAATTGGGGGGGGGGGGGGGGGCGCAGAATATGTCTCCTCTAGGGGAGAGGCGACAGTAAGTTGCAAAGCCGATTGCATTTTGATTGCGTTTTTCTTTTTTACCATGACACGAGCGCCTGCCTCGGTCTCCCAAGAACTCTCAGAGTAAACGAGCACAGGAAATGATGACCGTTTGGTCTGCCAGCGCTGCGACTTTTGAAATCAATTTGGCACCTCGTCCAGTTTACGTAAACAAAACTGTGCTTTTTGAGCGTCGAACGCTTTCGAACACTTTCCCTCCTCTGTGTGAACGTTCACAAGCGGCAAGCGAGGACTGAAAGACAGCGCCGTCAAAATCCACGTCGCCTGCAGTTAATGTGGCATAAACATACAATGCGCAGCGAGCAACTTCGCCGTCCGCCCTTTTTTTGGACGGGCCGTGCCCATTTCCTCAACTTTAATCATCTCACACAGGAAACGGCAGTCAAGAGAGCAGCCGACTCGCTATCGCTCTTTCCACACTATGGCCGATTCCATATCGGGCGGCAGCCAACTCTGCCAAAATGCACGCACGCACGCAGCATGAAAAGATGAATACAAAGTTGTTCTGATAATGATATGAACTTGTATTCGATATAATAATAATAATAATAATAATTGACACAGTTGTTGTATATCGCTGGCATTGGGCCAAAAACCTCATAAGTCACAATTTGCCACATTTAAAAAAAAAATCCAAAAATCCATACTTTTGGTTAGTCCACACCTGCGGGTGTCATTTGGACGAATTATTGACCAATATCAAGTGTAGAAAATGGCTTGTTCTCTTTGATGACGCAATGTTCATGACTGACTTTGATGTCATTTTCAGTCGACAGCAAGTGGCAAAATGGCCGCCCCCTGAGCTGGATTTTGCTTCATAACTCATCTTCCACAAATGTCATATTCATTCATTTGCTCCCAAGAACGTATAAATACATTTTAAATGTTTTGTGTCCCAAAGACGTTCTTATACGTTTTTTATGCTAGAGCATACAGAAGGCTTTGATGCAGCCTCTCAACTGCAAAGAACGGTTGAAAAAAAAAAGGTAGTTATTACACAAACGGCCAGCAGGTGGCAGCATAACAAAACATATCAACCAGGGCCATGTTTAAAAAAAAAAAACTAAATTACTCACAATTCTAAATAGATTTGTGAATAATGATGAAACTTACCTATATTTTAATGCTAATTGCTACAAAACGGAAACAGATAGAAATAAAATAAAAAATCCGGATGAAAGAATAGACTTTAATTTTTCTTTTGGTAGATTCCATGTTTTTATAGCAAAAATTCAGTAAAACACCCGGGAGTGAAGGGGGTGGCTTCTGTGAAAATGGCTGGGAGTGAATGAGTTTAATCAGAATGTCATGCTAGTATAGAACATATTATTGTCACAAAAAAAAAAAAAATGGAATAAAAAGTATTGTTAGTATGGACAGAGATGACCTTTTTTTTTTTTTTTTTTTTTTTTTTAAATCACTACTTTGTTATCTTTGACTTTTCGCTGTTGTCACCACTGTTGTTGACAAATTGATCACCATTTTGTGATTAAGGCTTAGACGAAAAGACGCGTCTATCATAACGGGACACCCGCCCCCAAAAAAATCTCAAAAACACGCATGCTCTTAAGCATTAGAAACGATTAAGTGGCTCCAGTTTACTAAGGGGTTCGAGTCCTATGTCGTTGCCACTAAATATTCGAACCCCCCCCCCGACCACCCTCTCCAGATGAAGTGAAGAGCGTCTTAGTGTTGCGTTTCTTCAAGCTTCCTGGATTTAATTGTCAACACAGGTGGGCCCCTTAAGTTTCCTTTGGCCCTCGGGGTGAAATACGTTTCCCATTAAGAGGGTCAAAGGTCGCTTCGGTGCTTGAGGCCAACGGATCGGAGGGTCGCTTAGCAATGCATATCCCGCCGATGGTGGCTAATCAGCGCCATTACCCATCAAAGGTTTTATATCTTTTGCTTCGAGTGCGCCGGATTTGTGTTAAGTGCTTCTGGACTGGATTCAAATTGATAACGTTTCGTTTGTTTAATCACAGAAAGCATAATTAGTCAAACTGTGAGATTGTTACTGTTGTTATCCCTGAATACACATGGAAGACATGTCAAGTTTGACAAAGTAGCTCTTTATCAGCGACTTAACCGCGACCACATGCTTTCAAGACTTGTCTCCTTTAACCTTTGACGTCTTCTTACTTACGATAAGGTCCGAGGGGCCACGTTTGCAGTGCGAGTGGATCTCTAAAAGGAGCTTCTTTTTTTTTTACGAACCAGATGAACGCTTGCGTTTGGCAATCGCAGCGGAATACAAACACAAAAGCAAGCGTGACGGTCTGACGAGACCAGGCCAGGGTGTTTGACAAGACGTCATAAACGTTTGAAGACGTTTCCCCAACTATGCTTTTAATCAGCCCGCCTTTGGACCAAACAAAAAAACGATCCGTGCGAAATTACACCAAGATGGGACTAATCGAGTCAAGATATCGGCGGGCTAACCGCACGACGTAGCAATCAAGTAATGCTTACAACAGGCAAGAAAATCTCCGCTTTTCCCTTTCCTACGACAACCACAAACCCCTCAGCGGTTCTATGGCGACCAATCAACAGACCGCCATATGTCTAAGGTCCCCATTTAAGAACCGCACCAATGGAGCAAATTTTCTCCTGATACATGTCAGAATTATGCCACTTTGGAGCAAACATATCCAAATTCTGTCACTTGTGCTGTAAATCCAAACCATAGTTTACTTTTATACGTCACTGATGTATGACATTTCTAGGTAGGACAATTTGGGGTTATAAATAACTCTGGACTTAGTTTAAGATGAAAGAGTTGTGTAGTAAAATCACAACACATATCAGCTTGATTTCTTCCATAGACATACAAAAGCGTTTTTATTCGAGTCTCTCGATTCGATTCCGATTTTTGGGCCTGCGATTCGATTCAGAATCGATTTTCGGTTGAGAACGATTTTTTATTTACAATGATTTGATTGACATTGATTTTTGCTTCAATCTATAGATGTGCAAGGAATTGTAATGATCTACTCCAGTCTGACTCGCTAATGCTAATTAGCGCGCTACTCGCGGCACTTTTATCACTCAAAAGAACGGCTCCACACTACAAAAAAACTACTTTTATTGGAATAACTTGATCGTGACTTTTTCCTTCTACTCTCTAATGTGGCTACAACTTAACAGTGTAATAGAACGCGTGGGACCACACTGCCCCTCAGTGGCCAAACCGGGTACAACATGAACAGCGCTCCAAATAAAAGGCACACACAGACAAAGGCAAGACAGTATAAAATAATTTAAATAAAATCGATTTTGGGACATTTAAAATCGATTCTGAATCGTCCTAGATGAGAATCGCGATTCTTATGAGAATCGATGTTTTGGGCACACCCTCAGTTTTTATATGCTGTCGTATGCATTTCCTCAGCCAGTATTTATAGATAACCTGATGTTAACTAAAGCTTTCCATTGTTGCGTCCTCACTCACGCGTACATTTTCGTTGTTATTCTCTCTTCAGTGGTGTCATTGACGTGTCTGCAGGCTAAACACAGACATCCTGATAGTGAGTCTTTAGCATGACTCTTACAGCTTGGACTCATTCCTGTTTATAATCTGGCTCTTGTTGGACAGACCCTTTGAAAGCGCTGATAAATCCAACTCGCTTTGCTTCCCCGCCCCCTTTGTCAGAAAGCCTGCAAATACATATTTTGACTACCTCAGACATCATTTCAACATAATGTCATGGAATAACCAGAACGAGAAGTTTTTTTCTACCGTATTTGTTATATAAAAAAAACGCGCACTGACGCCGAGGTCAAGGTCCTTACTTTGGTCGTGTCAGCTTTGGAGGAAAAAAAACAAAAACATCTGCAGACAATTTGAATGTGGTGTTTTTGTAAACACAGCTGCGGGGACCGAGTTGCCAGACTCGAGACAAGAATGAATGGTTGCTACGAGGCAAATCGGCAGGAATTGACCAAAATAAAAAGCCAAATGGGTTTTTTTCAACGGCGGGTTTCTTGCCAATTACAGACGATTCTGTCGTGGTCTTTGCTTGTAAACTTGGTCGACCATCTTGAGTGATTTCCTCCAACCTGTTCCCAAATCTCCATCAAAGCTAGCTAGTTGCTATTTTCATTGGTCCAACCCTCCTGACTGTTCCCGCACCATCGGCTCCCTGTTGATCACTTAATCCCTCCACTTATTCCTTTCCATTGGGTGTTGTTTTCCAGCTCCACTTTTAGCGTCGTCATTTCGTTTAAAGGCAGACTCATTTACGGTTGGCAGCGATGGGAAAAATACTGACATTCTCTACTTGAGTAAAAGTACAATTACTTGGGTAAAAAACAACTTTGGTAGAAGTAAAAGTACTCACTCAAATAATTACTCAAGTAAAAGTAAAAAAAAAAAAAGTACAGGCTCTGAAATGTACTTGACGAGTAGAAGTAAACAGGTGAGCCTGTTTTCTGGGTTTGGCCAGCAAAGTGAGCCATGATTGGTCGTTACCTACTTCCTCAGCACAGGTGATGTCATCTTTAGTCAACGGCAAGTGGAAAATTTTGTTTTAAAAAATACAAATTGTACATGGAAAATAATGAAGTTATCAAATATATTCTGGACAAAATGTTAACTTTTTCCTGCTGAAAATGGCTCAATGAGTCAAGTATCCCTTAAAAAAAAACTTGTTTTGAAACTGTATCGAGTAAAAAGTACAGATACTCATGTTAAAATGTAACGGATAAAGGTAAAAAGTAGTCCAAAACTAAATACATACAAAGTACGGTACAAAGTACTGAAAAAAGTATTCAAGTAGAGTAACAAAGTATTTGTACTTAGTTACTTCCCATCTCTGATTACTGTCACTTTGGCAAGTAGCCAAGATCGAGACATGTTTACTCATTCCCTCCCAGCCGTTTTCATTGAAGCAACCCCCTTCGCTCCCGGCTGTTTTACTGGATTTTGTCTCAGGGATGAAAGAACATTTACTAAGTACCTTCACTTTTCCACTCATTCACTGCCATGGATGGCTATAGCCCTATTTTTATTAGGCTGGCAGCGAATGATTTAATAAAGTAGCGATTTGACTTTAAAATAGGGCTGGGTTTAAAAAAAATAATAATCAAATTATCAATATCAAATCGATTTTCCTTTTCAAACCTGATATTGATTCATAAAACCATGAATCGATTATTTAAATATCTCTTTTTTTTCCCATAAACTCTTAAGAAAATAGAATTTTAAAGGCCATTTTTTTAATCTTACTGTTTTCTTGATAATTTACTGTTCACGTGAATTTAACAGTATTTTCTTATATTTGTGAAATACCCGACTTATTATACTTTAAGACAGTTCAGAATATTTTAAGTCAAATGTACAATTATGAAACTATAATTATGAAAATATTTTCATCTCATCCTTGGTGATGTCAATGTTGTTTAACACTTAAGTGATTATAACACGTGTAACTTTCATCAACAAACTAAATCATTTGACCAGTTACCGTCTTGGCAAAATTGACTTTGGAATTTAAAATATTTATGGAGTTTTTACCATGTCCTTGACATTTAAGAAGAATTGATGTTCCATAATTAATCGATATCGGATTGAACGGAAGAGAATCGAATCGGGGGAGGAAAAAAATCGAAATTGAATCGAACTGAACTCTTCGATAACCAGTCCTACTTTAAAATGTAGCTTTATGTTGCAAGGAGTGACATACAACCAATACTTAAGGGAATTATTTGTAAAAAAATAATATTTTTTTTTTGTCTTTTTCTGTATTTTATTTGGATCATATTAAAGGTTGATTGACATGGGAAAAAAAAAAGACTTCCACTGAGACCGAAAAAGTTTTCCAAAATTTTGCGAAAACAACACAGCCAAATTCCCCGCTAGCTGTTTTTCATCCAATATCATCATCATTGCTAGCACATCGCTTCCCAGCCTCCCAATTAAAACAGCTTGTTAATATATTGATATTTAATCCGAAGAAGTCAAACAGCGAAACCGTGCCGTAACCACGTCGAACCCCGGCGCTCTTGTGCGCTTAAACTTTTGTTTGTGCCACTCTTGTGCCCCAAATGAACGACGCCTGGCCATATATTGAAATGTCTTCCTTCTGTCACAGCCTGTCACAGTAGAATTGGCCTCAAACCTCCTTCCCTTCTGTCTTTCTCTTGCTGAAGCGCTCTCTGTTCTGTTTTTTCTTCTTCTTCTTCTTCTTCTTTCTCTCCTTTCCCCTTCTTGCAAGTGTCCCAGTTAAGAAATTGCTTACATCCTCTACAGTCTGGGGCTGGCTTGAAATTTCCCATCGGGCATGTACCGATATGCAGAGAAAGAGAAGGGAGAACACTTCGACAGATGCCATCAGAGAACAAGCGTGTGAATTACCAGGCAGCCTGCCATCTTGGAGTTCACACGGAATGGCATTAATACGCGATTAGCATCCAAACAACAACAACAACATGAAAGCTGCCGTGGCGCCGGCGTCGACGGGGGAGCAGGTAAAGGTTTCATCATTTATATATTAATGGCTTGACTAACAAAGACTCTGCCGCAAAAAGTTGAAATGTCACGGCAATCGAGGGACTTAGGAGAATTAGGAAAAAAAAAAAAAGGAGGGGGGGGGGGCGCCTTCAGCAAATCACATCCCGATGAATTAAATATTGGCCACTGTTGACCATGACTTATTAAGCAGGCATGGCGTATTCATGAGTACAATTAAAGACGACACGATCCTGTTAATTTTGAATGCCGGTAAATATTGGCATTACCCAATTAAGTCACATCGGACGACGGCAGAAGCGTCTGCAAGTGAACCGTGAATGATACGAGGTTAAGAAAAAAAAAGTGATGTAAAAAAAAAAAAGAACTCAACAATTAAGCCACAGTCGCCGATGCACTTTCAGTATTTGATTTCACGGAAATAAAATTCAAACACACAAAAACAAAATGACGAGAGTCGCAACGAAACGCTGCAGACCGCAAAATCGTCAAACCTTTGCAAAAAGCCACTACGGAATTATGAGTCAACTGCTCAGGGAGTTAATGGCAAGAGGGAAACAGTTGTTGGAATTTTGTATGCATAATTTGATGGCGCCTACTCGAGGGAAGGAGCTGGAAGAGGTGGTGACCAGGATGTGCAGGGCTCGAGAGAATTCTGCCTACCTTTGCCTTTCAAGAGTGAGTAAGAGGGAACCAATGATTTTCTTTCAGTAGCTCATATAACAAAAACAGGATTTGAACAGGGGTGTGTAGACTTTTTATAACCATTGTATGTAATTTTTTTCTGCCTTATTTTCTATGGGATATAATAAAGGCATCATACATATCCAGTTTTATGTGAATGTTTCATCTTTTCCACTGGTTTAAGTGTTTTTAAAAAGTGTTTTTTTCCGATTGCCCTCTTCCTGCTCTCAGCGCACGTCACAATAAACGGTCCATTTCCAAATCCATAATGGACCTAGAAGCACTTTTCTCCCCCCCCCCCCCCCCCGCGCTACCTTACATTAAACTGTCTTTGCCCATCATTCGGTCGGTCCGTCATGGCTGAGAGCATCATCTGTCTTGATTGTGGTTATCACTTATTTGGATGTTGTTGTTCCCCCCCCCCCCAGAGAATGGTCGCAAGTTGCAACCGTTTTTTTAAACTTTGCATTCAAGAAGCAAACGTGGGTGGATTATTTTTAGACTATCCTGAGCATGCGGTGTATGCAGACATGTGCTTAAATATACTGCAGATGGATTTGAGTCGTTTAATAGGAGGCCCATCACCATAGTCGTGACATTTCGATGCTAAATTGTATTATTTGAATGCGATGATGGACTTTTTAAAACAATTATTCACTTTGTGCCATGCAAAAGAAACAAAAACAAAAAAAACACCACACACACGCAAAGTCAAAGCAGCATGTATGTTTTCTATAAAATTTTTCAGTGTTGCATTTTTAACGAAATTGTGATTTAAATTATGTACAGTAAAATTAGTAAGGCTGTGAATTGCCTAGTACCTGGCGATTAGATTCGTATCACGATTCATAGGTCACGATTCGATTCGATACCGATTAATCCCGACACAAATCTCTAAATTGATTATTGCGATTTTTTTTAAACTCAAATTTAGAAAATACTCATCAGTAAACTTGCACATGTACACTGTAAGATTTGCATGAAAACGTATTTATTTACCTGAAAATTCAGGGCTTATAACTGAGCCACTGCATTTAACAAACAGGTTGCAGTCATGTTTGAACAGCACTGAAATCAAATATTAAGGCTTAATGTGCCATTAATATAACATTCTTCCATGCTTAATGTGTGAATCCTAACCCTAAGTAAGACGTTTTGTTGAATATTCCCATAAAAAAATCGATTCGGCCGCATATCGAATCGATTCGAGAATTGCGCGCTGTAATATCGCGATATATTGCCAAATCGATTTTTTCTAACACCCCTAAAAATTAGGTAAAAAATGATGACAATTTTGAGTAAGGTTTAGTTGGAAATTTGCCAATAAAGTAGTAGTAAACTTTTAACCTTTTACCTTTTGTATGAAACGCGCTATAAAAATCAAGTTGCTTCGCCTTGCGTTAGACAACTCTATTTCCTTTCAGTTACAGGAAAAAAACATGTAATCAGATTACAGGTACATCTATTAAAAATGGGGATTACTTCGAGAGAGAGAGAGAGAGTGAGAGTGAGAGTGAGAGAGAGAGAGAGAGAGAGAGAGAGAGAGAGAGAGAGAGAGAGAGAGAGAGAGAGAGAGAGAGAGAGAGAGAGAGAGAGAGAGAGAGAGAGAGAGAGAGAGAAAGAGAGAGCGAGAGAGAGAGAGAATGGGACAGAGCGACAGAGCAAGAGAGAGCGCGCGCACGCCCGCGCGAGTGGGACCGTTGCGACATGTCGGGGAGGTGGGAACGAACGAACTGACTGGTCGTGTCTTCCACACGCGGGTAGTTTGAAAAAGCTTCACGGAAGGGAGGAGGAAATGGCGACCGGTATTCACTGGAACTTACTCGGAGCGAAAGTTTGAGCTAAGAGTCCAGCGGCATGCTACGCGCTGTAGCTTCTTGCTAGCCAGCCCGCTAGCCTAAACTTGTGACTGGGATAAAAGTTCATTTTGCAGTTATCTATCTATCTGTCTATCTGTGAGGTGTGGGTACTTTCAGTGACAGTTCGAAAACAGCATATGGCCTTCAATCAATCAATCAATCAATCAATCAATAGCCTACATGCTTTTTAATTTTTGCAATTTGTAGGCTGCCCGGGTCCCTATCACCCGCAAATAGCAGGGGCACATTGCGTAGAATATATATTGTGGTGATATTTATTTGTATTTTGCCTTTATGAGCATCCTCAATATTGGAGTAATCCCAAAGTAATCCAGTTACATTACTTTAATATTATGGTACTTGGATTACATTACGAACTACATTTTTTTAGCAGGCAACTTGTAACTGTAACGGATTACGTTTTCAAAGCAACCCTCCCAGCCCCGTTCGTGAGGCACAAGCCTTGAGGACGAGAATCACGAAAAAAAAAAAACATAGAAAGAGTGACGAGGGCCTCGGAGATGAGTTTCAGCAGAGAGGAGTGAAGGGGAAGACCCCCACACCCCACCCACACCCCCACCCTTTTTCCCCATTTCCAAAGGGAGGCCCGGTCTGTTACCAAAGGGAGGTGGAGATTTACTATCCCACCCAGTCAAAGTGTCTCGCTGTTGCTCTGACACACACACGCGCGCACACACACGCCACAGGAAACGTGAGCCATAATGCGACGGCACCTCGGAGCAGACGGCCGCCTTTTGCTCAAACCAAGAGGGGATCCGGCTGCGGCTTTGATAGCGCGTTAATTACTCATGTGATGTGATACAGATGTCTGGGGGCTTCAGCTGAAAGTTTGCCTGACGCTTTCCGAGGGGGCCGGGGGGCCGGCAGACGATTTTATCAGAAGCGGTAGGTGGAAAAAAAAAAAAAAAAAAAAAAAACACACCAAAAAACAGCAAAAACTGTATTTATTATTGATGCGCAGATCAGTTTGCGTGCTGTCACGGGTCCCGGCGGGCACGGCGCTGATGCTAAACTGTGATGCTACTTGAAGGGCTGGCTGCTAAATCGTTCTTTGTGTACTTGGTGACAGGCGGGACTTTGAAACAGGAACGACTCGCGAAGGAGACGCGACATGATGCAAAGGGCTTGAACCATCGAGCTGACAGCTTTTGAAAACTTTACCTATTCTTTCACGTGACAAATGACAGTCTGTCGCTTCCCCGTAGACATGTTGCATTGATTTTAACGCGAAATAGAGTCATCAAGGAAAATGCCTTTTTAGTTGAAGCTTCATTGTTTGTTTTTGGACCATTGACAGTTGACAGCAAAACTAAATACAAGTTTACATTTTTTATTATTTTTTTCATGTGTTAAGGGTGGAATGAAAAAAAATTTTAATCAGAAAATCGGTTTTGATTTAATAGACGTGAGTGCATTATAAATAAATAAATGAATTGTTCTCAATATAATTTAAACACGGTCAAAAACTGATCCAAAAAGTTATAAAACAGTATAAATTTGTTAATGTTAGTGCTGATTTGTTGTTTCTTTGAATAAAAAAAAAAAAAAAAACGGAATCGGGTTTTATAAGAAGGTGAATGCACACCCATACCACTGGAGTCAAAAAATATGGAATGTTTATAAATATATATATATATATATATTATATATATAATATATATATTTATATATTTATATTAGTGGCGGGGGCAATATTTCGAGAGAAAAAAACTAAAAATGTTGCCACTTTATAAACTCGCAAATTTGCGAGAAAAATCGCATAAATTTGCCACTTTATAAAGTGGCAGATTTGCGAGAAAACCCCCCCAGAAACTTATGAGAAATACACGTAGCGTGTGCCAATACTTTTCGGTCAGGTTTTGAAATAAGAAGATAGTAATGGTTTTAACCATATCATGTGAAGCATTTTTACTTTGAAGCATTGGGTACTGCCAGCGACAAAGACGCCTCGCTTTGCGAAGGTCCACACCATGAGGTTCAAGCATTTAAGTACATTTGTTAAAATATATATTTACATGTAAATTGATTTTTCCAGAATTATTATTTACACGTTCATACATTTTGGTATTTTTTTTGGACAAGTAGCTAAATTGAAGTGTCGAATCTGCTGCTCTCCGTCATTCACTTGCATTTACCTAAAGTATGCTAGCTTCTGATTGGCTAGTGTTTAGTCAGCTGATAGGGGATCAGGAAGTGTTGTTGCTCTAGCTGCCGTGTATGACGAGTAAAGTTTAAATTAAGAATGAATCGGTCTCCATCCTGCCTTTTCATTTCATAAACAGTGTCGCATTGATTAACCACCAACGAATACTCACATTAGACTATAGCTACGCTACATTATTTCTCGCAAGTTTCTGAATTTTTTTTCTCGAAAATTTGCCACTTTATAAAGTCGCAAATTTGCCACTTTATTAAGTCGCAAATTACTAATACACCGTAGTAAAAAATACGGTAATAGCTGAACAACAATTTTTTTTAACAGGCTTCTAATTTCTAATTTGTTGTGTATGTACTATCGGATTTCTGTAGACTGATTATTTGTGTTGAATCAAAATAAAACAGACTTTTTTTTTCTTTTCTTTTTTTACATATTATGGACCAAATCAGTAACTGAATCATGATTATTTTACATCTATATACAATTTCTACACAATTAAGTGTCATGTTTTTGGATTATGGATTGTGAAATTGTAAAAATTTTGTTTTTTTCCAGAGCCATCAATTAATTGAGAGATTAATCAAATTATTAATGGCCCCTATAACACTTATACACAAGTATACCTGCAAAATGGTGGAAAAAGTATAGAACAGCTGGGGTTCATTTTTTATACCACAAAACCTTCTTTTTTTCTTCCTGTTTTTGCTCTGTTCTCACTTTTCTCCCCATCTGTCCCCTCTCAAACCTTGTTCCGTCTGACTGCATTTCCAATAAATATCCATCACATATAAAGAACCACAGAGAGATCATATCAAACTGTCCTGTAACAGACAAAAAACGTTCTGGCATTAAAAGGCATGCAGATGCACTATTCTGCTGCTTACAACAGAAAATAATAAGCTTTTTTTCTCTTTTATGTGTTGCTTTAGTGATAAACTGGGGAGTGAAATCAAAGCGCAGACAGTGTTCCATAATGGGCGACGCGGCCTTGCGTATGCTGCTGCTAATGGCCTGTATGGCGGCCAGAGGAATGTGCCAGATAAACAGCGCCGGAGCCGAGGAGGAGGACCCGGGGCCGGGATATCTCCAGCAATCATCCACCCTGCGGCCCAGCCCGGGGCCCGCGGCCCACCCGGAGGCCGCGGTTTGGGCCAACGACACGGTGGCGAGGAGACCCGTGCCGCCGCCCATGTGCTCGGTGACCACCTCCATCAACAGCTACTTCAAGTACATCAACACGCTGATCTCCGTGCTGGTGTTTGTGGTGGGCCTGGTGGGCAACGCCACCCTGCTGAGGATCATATACCAGCACAAGTGCATGAGGAACGGGCCCAACGCACTCATCGCCAGCCTGGCCCTCGGGGACCTCATATACATCGTCATCGACATTCCCATCAACGTATATAAGGTAGAGTCTGCGTCACATTCATGGTCAAAACTTGTCGGGGGTAAGGGGGGGGGGGGGGTGTTGCTTTCATGGAGGACTACAGAAACGTGAACATATTTACCATTGAGGACAATTTTTTATTTGAAAAGGTCCCTTAACGATTAATCGAACATAAAAAAAAAATTATTGATTAATTTGACGATCTATTAGTTGTTGATGAACTGATTATGATTGCAACGATAAATGTACACATTTGGTAAATTCTGAGGACCGAAGAGACTATCTCAATACGGGAAGCTGATGCATTGACAAACTTTAGGGGTAGGGATAGACAGAGCCGGCCGATTATCGGCACCGATATTCAGCAATTTGATGAATATCGACATCGACCATTTTGAAGAATCATACGGCCGATAACAGATCCATTTAACTCATTCACTCCCAGCCATTTTCACTGAAGCAACCCCCTTCGCTCCCGGCTGTTTTACTGGATTTTGACTGATTTTGCAAGGCCCACAGAATATTGCGTGGAACATGGAAACTACCAAAAGAAAGATTAGAGTCTCTTAAAAATATTTCTATCTAATTCCATTTTGCATCATTTAGCATTAGAATATAGCTAAGTTTCATCATTACTCACAAATCTGTGAATATCCAGAAGAGGAAAGAGCTTGTTTACACATGGCCCTGGTTGATCTCTTATACTCTGCTGCCACCTGCTGGCCGTTTTTGTAATAACTACTATTGCTTCAACTGTTATCTGCAGTTCAGAGGCTGCTCTAGCACAAAATAAATACGTCTTTGGGCCACTTAAAACATTTAAAATAGAACATATTTATACGTTTTTGGGCGCAAATGAGTTAAAAAAAAAAGTGTTCGGGGTGGAATCAGGGATCTAATTATTTAAATTGTCATCAATGCTTCTGACTCTGGAAACTCTCTGCACCTTCTGGCTTTCTTCAAAATTAAAACTATATAAGTAAAATTTCCCATATTTTGAAATTAAAAAAAATTGTTTTACTGTTACAAACAATAGGGAGCTATTTACTTAAGTTTTTAATTTAACTTTTGAAGACATGCTGCTGCCCCTGGAACATTCCTGAACTTTTTGTTTTGTAAAACAAATATGTCTATTGACTAAGAATTTTTTTTTTTTACAACAATATTTTATAAACCCTAAACGTTCAATAAACATAAGCTTAAAAAAATATATAATAAAAAATCAGAGATGGAGGTTGTATTTCTTACATTTTTGATAATATCTGCTCCAAATATCAGTTATCGGCATCCTTGGCTATTAATAATCGGTATCAACCCTGAAAAAAACATAAGGGTCTATCTCTACTCGTGCTGACCCCATCAAGACCGAAATTACACAACCAAGTCAATCTTGTGAGTTGCTTAAAACAGTACAAAACGGAAAAGGCCGGGGTAGGGCGCAAATAGACGGGAAAGCGCAATCAGCCGGGCCGCCGTTATCTCCTAGCCGCCCCCCCTCGTTTGGCCACATGGGTGATGAGAGGTGCTGGGATACGCTGGGCTAAAATAAACACGGGAATCAGACCTTCGGCCGCACATGCGTGTCGCCTTGAGTTGACCTGGGACATTAGTCACTATCCTTATCTGGAGGCTTTATGAAAATAGCCACTCCAGTAAGATAAATCAACTTTTTTTTTTACACACATAAACACGCAAGTTAGAAAATAACCACAAAACTAGCATTCAAAATTACCTTGACATTTATGCTAGTTTTATTAGCTCATCTATGGTGTTTTGTATTGTGTTTTTTTTTAAGTTTTTTTTTTTTAAGTCTTCACGATTTGCCAAACTGCTGCTTGTTATGAAGTTTGTTGCCACCATCTGGTGCCGATAATTAAAATAGTTGCTTGCAACCTAAGTCAAAAAATACAAATGAAAAAATCAGCTGAGTGACAAATAAAAAAAAATGTCCGGTCATTACCTCTGCATTCTCATTGTATTGCAATGTTTACAGCTGTCAAATAAGCTTCCACTTCTTAAATTAAAATGCAATGGTCAGCACAGGGTATACGCCCTTCTTAAAATAAAAATCCCGCCATTATTTTGCTCCATTGGAGTGCAGTCAGCCATTAAAACACCTTTTTTGGAAAGTAAAAACCCTACATGAAATTGCTCCCTTTTCCCCAAATAGGTAAATTATGTAATCTGGGAGAAAACATACAGCAAAAAAAAATAATTATAATTAAAACTGTATTCAAGTGTTGAGTCTTGAAAGAAACCCATTTGAACCAAATTGTTTACAGTTTCTCGATCCCTTCTATCCAGGCTCGCAGTCCTGCTATTTGGTTACAGTAACTCTAGTTTGACTGGAGTTTATATCAAGTGTAATTGCACTTTCAACCACTAGATGGTAGCAATCTGATTTAGAATGACAGTGTAAATTTAAAAAAAGAATGAAACAGGAAGTACTGTATTTCAGTACAACCTCGTTTGTGTTGAGAATGATTGAATATCATTTGCTGTGATCCTGCTTTTTACACCGACACAAAGCGACAGATATTGGT
Organism: Leptonotus elevatus; assembly: GCF_054856555.1. Lineage (NCBI taxonomy): Eukaryota > Metazoa > Chordata > Actinopteri > Syngnathiformes > Syngnathidae > Leptonotus > Leptonotus elevatus. Next base: position 4,771,445 of record NC_141246.1, on the reverse strand, counting down.
AAATTTTAGAATACACATTTTAAGACAAGATTATTGATATATGTATTTGTGAGATAAGTTTGTTATTTGGGGGGTGGGGCGGGATATGATTGTTTACTAAGAGATCGGTGCACACTACATGTATGATATTTTTGTGTTTTCCATTGCGCTTGCCCCCATTGTATTATACAAGTTAAAATGTCCTTGTGTTATTTTGGGTGTTTAAAAGGCCTCAAAAGAATCATGTGCCATAAATGCTAGACGTTCAAAACAAGTTCAGAGTATCGGACAGTATATCACTGACATATTTAAAAAGCTGTCATTGGGAATAATAAAACCAGACAAAAATCCACTCCCTTGAGAAATGCTCAAATGTTTCCAAAAAGGAACAAAAATGGCCAGCACAGAGGTCCGAGGGTTAACGCTTTCATGATGATAAACGCATAACGAAGTGTCACGGTGACTCGTTAGGGAAAGGGGAAGCGGGCAATGCTCAAACAATGACGCCGGGACCACTTTAAAGTCCTCTTCTATGTCCTCTTCCTTGGACTTGTAAGCCCAAAAATAAATCAGGCACTCGTAGAGTAAAAACAGTGACGAGAGTGCCTTTCCTCTCGCCTGTGGGAAAACTTAAACAGCTGGCGTAAACAATACAAGGATCCAGGAAGCGACATCGCGGGGCTCTTCCTCTATCTTAGCCTACCGAATGCGTCTCGGGTGCCCTTGAAGGGAAAGTGCCAAGACGACATACAGTACGCATCTCCACCGCCGCCTTCCCTCGCAAACTGCGCTGGGCTTTAAGAGCACCGTGTGATTTTTGAAGAGTAAAACAGGATGTGTTGACGATCAAATGAGACATTAAAAGTCAGCACGGTAATGCGAAAATGCATGGGGAAGCCATTTATGCTTACAGGAAGAGGAAAATAGAGGACAATGGGTAGTTTGGGATTTTCATTAGTAAAAAATGTCGCTTTGTTTGATTTTTAAGTTAATTTTGATTAGATTTTAGAGAAAGTTTTTACTATTTTTTTTAACCACTTTTTTATATTTTTTGTTTTAGAATTAGTGTTAGTTTTTTTAACGTACAGCGTTTTTTTTCCTGAAGCATTTATGTTTTTATTTTATTTCATTATTGATTTTTGTTTTTAGTTTGAGTTATTTCAACAAAATTAACCAATCACTTCCAATAGGGACGACTTTGTACACAATATTTGAAAAGAGATGCTGCATTGTTATTGGCCAGTCGTCATTTGTACTACCAGTGGTGTGGTTGGTTAATTTTGTTGACTATTTAGAAAACCCACACAAGCATGAGGAGAACATGCAAACTCCGCACACAGTCTAAAAACAGTTGGGTCAAAAATAACCCAATTATGGATCAAAAATGGGCCGAGCAACTTTATGGGTCAATTTGACCCAACTTTCTGGGTTGTTTTATACAAAATGACCCCCCTTCTTTTTTTTTAACCCAAAGTAAAAGATCTGACCAATATTTATGAGTTGTTTTACACTAAAAGACCCTTGTCTTGACTCAAAGTTGGGTCAAAGAGACCCAAATAGAGGATCGGTCCATTTTTGACCCATAGTTGGGTTATTTTTGACCCAACTGTTTTTAGAGTGCAGAAATGACATTCAAACACAGACCCTCTCAACTGCAAGGCAGACATATTGCCCACTAGCACACCGCACCTGCTGTATTTTTCACCTTTAATCTGTCCATTCAACGTCTGGCTATATAAATCAAAAAACATAATACATACTTTCCAGGTGTTACTGATGTCAAAGCTGCACTCTCATTGGCTGGTCAACATGTCTGTAATCACATGCGGTACTGGTGATTGGCTGACAGTATTGCTTTCTTCCTTTCATCTAATCCAACCCCTGTGACTGGTTAATTGATTGATTACAAGGTTTGTCTCAGAGTTTTGGGGGGATGTGTCACAAATTTCTGTGATTTTTTTTTATTTTTCTCCTGCAGCTACTGGCATCACGGTGGCCATTTTACTACAACGCCTTTGGACTGTTCCTCTGCAAGCTGGTTCCCTTCCTGCAGAAAGCCTCAGTGGGCATAACCGTCCTGAACCTGTGCGCTCTCAGCGTTGACAGGTCAGTGCTTGGACAGTTCCAAGTTGAACTCACGTGAACGCAAATAGGCTTGTAAAAATGGTAGGTTTTTGTATTTTCATGTGTAGCTCACAGATGTTATATCGTCAGCTCACAGGAAGCTAGAGAAATGACCGAGGACACTCTAAATTATAGTACATGCCAGACAAGGCCTAGCAAGTCCTGAGATGTCCTGAGATTTTTATCACTTTATTAGACACTGTCAACCTTTTTTTTTTTTGCAGAAAAAAAAAGAAGAGATAATGTGATAATTAACTAGCTAACCTTCTCCGGAATTCTCACTGGAGTTACTATTTCTACACATGGTGTCATTGGGAGAAAGAAAAATACCAACTGTGAAGGGCAACACTACTACTTTTTTTTACATTTTGAAAATATTTTATTCTTTTTAAAAACTTAAATGGGTCAGCTTGACCCACAACAGGTTACAGGATTGTGCTATTTTATAATTTTTTTGAGGTTATCACTTTATAGGAACCTTGGACTAATTGCGCATTATCACGTGGGGGATGACTTATGATTGTTTTGTTTGTTTGAAAATTCCATTACAGATTAATGGGGTTGCTATTTTTGCAACATTAAGTACATTAAATATGTATTGCGGATGTAACGTATAACGTGGAAAGCATTCTTAAGAGCGAATGCGGTGAGGTCAAGTTCCTCTCTGTCCGTGGTCGTTAATAGAAATCCCCCCCCCCCCCCCCCCGATGGAAAAAGTAATGACGGCCGAGTGCGGCAGACACAACTGGCGAGATAAGAGGCTCTCTGAGGCTCTCATTTAATGACCTTCTATTATGGGAATAAGAGATGATGCGTTTGAGAGCCTGTTTTTGCAAATGCTAGTTCGATTAAAAAAAAGATGAAGGGGGTTAGTTTAAGGTCATGGTTATTCTAAGTCCCCAGGAAATTAAAGATGGAGTCTCTAATGTATTGTGAACACACATGCTGAACTTGAGTGGATTTTTCACATATCTCTACTTGAGTATTTATTTTTCGAACAACATTTGACTTTCATTCTTTATATTTGAGAACTGATATCTGTACTTTGTGTTTATTATGTCAAACAAAGTTTGCTAAGTTCTTCAACATTTGCGGATAACTTCAACTCAAAAAAAGGATATGGAGAGAGATGGAAAGTCAAACATGGCTGAGAGAATTTGTTGGATCGATTGAGACGTTTGGGACTTGTAAGGCGTAATGGAAACCAGGGAGCATTAACGAAGGCAAAAGAGATTCTGAGAAACAAGATATTCCCCTACCACGGCCTTATTGAAGAGAATTGTTCAGTGCTGTTGGCTACAAGAATGATTTATGGTGAATATGTAGTGTGAAAAAAACACCCGCCTTCTGGACTATCTAATCAGAAAAGAACACATTCAGGTAAATGCATTTTTCAGTTGTTATCATTACCTAATTTCGCTTTTTTTTGGGGGCAGTCAGTTTGCGTTAGCATCGAGGCCCTAGCCAATGCTAGCTAGTCTTTTTTCCCCCTTCGGTGCGATTAACGAAACTGGGAAAATATTTGTAGTTTTTAGTCTTGTTTCCCACCTGTTGTGCCATGTTAACAAAATACGTACTGTATATAATTGATAGTAAAAAAAAATGTCTACGTTTGTACTTAAGAACATTTCAGACTCAGTCTGTACTTATTTTTTACTTTTACCGAAGTATGCCTAAAGGATTTGAATCAGTACGTTTACCAATCTTTTTTTATACACAAATATGTGTACTTCTTTGTTTCAATATTAGTGGATGATGGAAAAGGGACGGATTCGTTTAGCGCTTCGTAAAATATACATGCCGCCATGTTGTTGAACAGAGAGATTCAAATGCGCCATGAAAAATATATCGTTTTGTCCATGAAATCTTGATGTGTGATTTTACTAAAACATTTTCGACAAGCACTTTTCTATTAATGAAACAAACAAGCAAACAAGCCGACGGGCGGACCCCCCTTCTCCACCAAAGACGGAGGCCGGGGTCTGTTCGGCGGCGTCACGTAAATAAATATTAGATATTTTAAATAAACAATTGATCATCTCTCCACATGGATTCTTGAAAGTTTGATGGGACCATGCTGACTCGACAGTTTATGGCGCTGCTGCTTAGTGTGCTGCCGTTTAAACAGAGAGAGAGAGAGAGAGAGAGAGAGAGAGAGAGAGAGAGAGAGAGAGAGAGAGAGACAATATTTGTTAGCTATATCAAGACTACGGAGACATTGAATGACTAATAATTACCTAAATCTATAGATGGATTGATGGGTACACCTGAATATGGATATAGATGTGGATGGATCAATATGGCTTAAATATATAGATAGATAGATAGAGAGAGAGAGAGAGAGAGAGAGAGAGAGAGAGAGAGAGAGAGAGAGAGAGAGAGAGAGAGAGAGAGAGAGAGAGAGAGAGAGAAAGAGCACTGCAATGTAGCTAGCAAAACAGCTAGAGTTAGCTTTATCTATTAGCTAGCTTGATTGTTAGCATAATAGCTACCGAACGTCTATTGAAAAGTAGTGATCAGATTGCTAACTTCAAGGACAGCGTAGCAAGCACATCAACACGATAGCAAGATGGCGCCAATGCCCTGTCTAATAGGAAAGTAGTAAATTAGTGAGGCATATTTACAGTTTAAACTATTACTATAGTAGTATGCTTGGCTGTATATTTTTAGTGGGAGTGTCAACTACTACCAGTTTCTTGTCATTAGCATCAGGCCCCGTAGCAGGGGATTACTACGACAGTATTCATAAAAACTACAACCAATTTCGACTTAAATGCACAGACCATCTTCAGCGCATATTTGGACCAAGGTGTGGATCGAGAATTAAATCAGATCTCCGTTTCGTCCCGTGTGGCAGGTACAGAGCCGTCGCATCGTGGAGTCGAGTGCAGGGCGTCGGGATCCCACTCTTCACCCTCATGGAAATCCTCTCCATATGGGTCCTGTCGATGGTGCTGGCCATCCCTGAAGCTGTGGGCTTCGACATGGTCAGCTTCAACTACCGGAATGAAAGCCTGCGCACCTGCATGCTGCTACCCAAGTCGGATTTCATGGTGGTAGGTCATCATCCCACTTTTATCATTTTGACTGTGCTTCGTCTTCAAGAAATTGTGAAAGGAGTTTCGTTTTGACTAGACAAAGCATTTTAAAAGAAGATAAAAAAGCACACCTGCTTGCATATATTGACTGTTTGGATTTAGGGGGGGCGAGGGGGGGGGGGGGGGGGGTTCACAGACTCTACAAGAGCTTAGTTTTTGAGTTGTAGATTGTTGTCCCTCCTCCTCCCTCCCTCCCTCCCTCCAAAGACATCATTGATTACAGGCTGAGTACAATTACCAAGACCTGAAACCTGAAGCCACACAAACCTGAGACCACGTGCAGATATAATCCATATGCAACCTAATGGAGTAATCGCTCTCAGACAGTAGAAACAACATACCTACCGGCATCTTAGTAAAAAACATTAAGCATTAGTGGGAAGTAACAAAGTACAAAGACTTAATTACTGTACTTAAATAGAGTTCTCAGCTATATGTCCTTTAAATGTGTTCATTTGGCTGATGACTTTTTACTTTTATTCCCTACATTTAAATACAGTTCTGTGCTTTGTATTTCTTACTCTGTCAATGTAGGCTCCACACTTCTTTTTTTTTAACCTTTACAGATGATGACATGATGTAAAGAAAATATTTAAATAGAGAGAGGTAAAGTCAACCATGGGTGAGCTCTTGGGGACTAACAGAAAAAAAACAAGGACAGCAGTGACATGGTCACGGGTCACCGCACACGGCTAGCTAGCTGGTCCAAAATAAAAAGGACATTTTTGTCATGATCAATATTGATTCTGAACAACTCAAGATGATTTACATGGCAGTTTCCTGCTGTTAAATGTGGTTGTGATCAAGTCAGGTAAATCCCCATTAAAAAGGCAAAGGTACTTCTGCTTAAGTACAAAGTGGAAGTATTTTTGCCTCCTTATGAATAAATAGCTTCCCACGGGTAAGCCATGGCTAAGATGGATGTTCCTTCCTAGTTCTACAAGGATGCCAAGGACTGGTGGCTGTTCGGTTTCTACTTCTGCGTACCGCTGACCTGCACCGCCATCTTCTATACCCTGATGACCTGCGAAATGCTCAACAACAGGAACGGAAACCTGCGCATCGCTCTGAGTGAGCACCTCAAACAGGTCGGAGGGATTCATTCCAAACATCAAACATTGTTTATGCCTCCTCTTAAAAGTGTGGAAAGGGTAGAATACAGTAAAAGTTTTCTGGTGTTTCTAAACCTACCATTTGCTTTCTATGTTTTAAGGCTTTGTTCGGTCCAGTGGTTTAATTTCTTCACACAACGTAAACATTAAAAAAATAAAGAAAGAAAGAAGTCCAAGAGAAAAAAAAAATGCATCAAGGGAGAGCAAGAACGTAAACAGGAAGAAGGTTTGGTGTTACAGTGAGTACAGGGATAGCTTGAGAGATGGCTTGCGGAATAACTAGCTTGGTTATTAGCAAAATAGATAGCAAGTTACATAGCTTGGGAGATGGCTTAAAAAATAGCTAGCACGGTAGTTTGCTGTGCTGGAGGCAGGGACGGACTGATGGACAGATAGCGACACGGAGGTAGAAAGATTATCTCTAATATTGCTTGATAGAATAGGAAGAATGCTAGTAAGCATTATAGAGATAGCTAGCAGAGTAAAAAGCTCCACAGGTAGCACGAGACTTAACATGATAGTTCGATACTTCAAGAGATAGCTGTCATGACAATAAAACAGCACAATAAATAGATGGCAAGATAGATACAGTAGATACCCACTGAGGTAGCCATCTTGATAATTAGTGTGATATACGGCGGATAGATCAACAGCGAAAGATACGTTGTGAAATAGCTAGCATGACAAAACACAATAGATATAGCTACAGTACAGAGGTGGGAAATCCAGGTCCAGAAAGTAAAAACCCTGCCGCAGTTTGGCTTTAGCCCCTGATGTTAGCTAGCTTGTTAGCTCCCTAGCAGCTAAACAAGCACCAATAGAGCTAGGCAGCTAGCATCTGGGGCTAAATGCTACAGTTTGGCTTTAGCAGTGATCTGAATATATGACTGAATAGCTAACAGGCCAAGACTTTTGAAGCCGCAAGGCCGCCATATTGCTCCTCACGAGAAACCTTTCTCGGCATACGATCCTATACATTTACAGTATCAAAATTGGAGAACATTTGAGACAGTACATAGTAGAAAAAGCATGATTTCTGATGTTTTAAATGTGTGAAACATAAACAAGAGGACTTCAGACATTTTACAACTTGCCTTAAAATCGAATCTAATACTTGGGTCTAAGGAACTGAGCGATAAAAAAAGGGGGTCTTCAAAGCAGCACATACCATCCACTTTAAAAATAAAATTAAAATTGTGACCACTACATCCCCCTAACATATAGTTTATACAGTAATCTGCTTGAGAGTTGGGAGGAACAAGATGGCCGCCCTGTGACTTCAACGGCTTTTTCAACGGATTTGATTTGCCAATAAACGCAATAAAATAAAATGTTTGAAAAACAGTTTGGACGACATCTTGGGAGAATAAAACCTTGCATTATCAAAGAACCTGAATGTTTCAACGAAGAACCCTTAATGGACTGCTTGCTCGTCGTCTGTCTCTAGCACGCTTGGTATTAACAGACCTCTCTGCTCAAAAGGAAAACTTCATGCTTTTTTCCCCCCGTCTCGCTGCAGAGAAGAGAAGTGGCCAAGGCCGTCTTCTGCCTGGTCCTCATTTTCGCCCTCTGCTGGTTCCCGCTTCATCTCAGCAGGATCCTGAAGAAGATGGTTTACTACCAGAATGACGAGACGCGCTGCGAGCTGTTGAAGTGAGTCGGAGAGAACGCAATGTTCGATGGCCCTGAAGCCTTGACGTTTTTTCTTTTCTTTTTTTGCTTGGTATAAATGTGGCTGAAGCTGACATGTTTTTTTTTTTTCAACTCCATTTCCAGCTTCCTTTTAGTCATGGACTACCTAAGCATAAACCTCGCAACTATCAACTCCTGCATCAACCCCATCATCCTCTACTTTGTCAGCAAAAAGTTCAAAAATTGCTTTAAGGTAAAAGTACTCTACTTTCAATCTAAAGACATTTTGATTTAAGGTCCATCCATCACTCCAGCTCATATTTTCAAAAGGTTAACAGTTTATAAACAAATGTCCAAAATAACCTCACTTTTTGTCATTTTCAAACGGTGTAAATCTAAAGGCTTCCTAAAAGGCAAACGTAAACCATGTGTTTTGTTCATGAGGCTCAGGCTAATGAAGTTGGACACAGAGATAATGACGTTACATCTGCGACACGCACGATGATTTATGAATTCACGTTGTTTTCAAACTGCTGAGAACTGTCAAAGTGGACGGGGGGTGGGGGGGGGGGGGGGGCGATGGCTGGAGACAAAACATACCTCGAGGCAGACTTAGCCCGAGACACAAGAAAGACCTGTTTGCAAATCTGCCCTTTGCTAAAACACTCTCTCTATCCTCTCTCCACATGTTCCCAAACAGTCGTGTTTGTGTTGCTGGTGCTACTCGGACAGCCAGATGAGCAGCATCGGCGCAATGAACGGCACCAGCGTCCAGTGCAAAAGCCCCGAGCCCAACAACCTGCATACCGACCGCAGCCTGCGGAAAGACAGCGACTGAACGAACACTTGGCACTCTGACACTATTATAAACAGTTAGCTTTCCAAAATATATGCATTATTATGACACTTTTTCAAAAAATCTAAAAAAAGGGACTACTGATATCGCCTTGCATGAACCTGGCGGAGGCACCTAGGAAGAAAAAAAAAAAAAGGTTTCAAAGGAACGGACAAGTTACCTGGAGGACTTCAAGTCACGGGATGCAATTGAACTGTGAATTACCGTCACGATGCCACACAATGGAAAAAAAAAAAAGGACAACCAGCTGTCAGAGGAAATGACGGCAGACGAGCGATCGCGCCCATCCCAGGAGTCGGAAAACAGGAAAGCGTGTTAGTGACGATTAATTCTCCATCAAACACGCCCGTGGATGTACTCATTATTCATTTAGCCTCATTGTGTTATCAACTTTTGAGCTTAAAGTCACCCGGCATCTTTGAATATTTCACAAACGAATGGTCACAGAGAGTACATAGGAAAGATTTCCTCTCGAAGCAATGCGACGGTGACAGTATATTTACGATATTTGCAGTATGCTCGCGTAATCTACAAAACATGTACCTGTATGTCCACTTTTATAAAGTGCTTTACTTAGCAGCAATAGTAAATATTAATCAATGGCAAAGGCCACTGCATATTCACGGTTCAGCAAAATCGCAGATGTTGGGGAACGTACCCTTCATCTGAGAAATTCATCTAAGACCTGTTTTTATGCTCAGGCCAAAGCCATGTCTAAAGCAATTTGCAATGCAACTATGTTGAACTGAAGGGAGGAGCTTCAGTTAGTCAGGCCATAGCCTTGTCTCATACAAAAAAAATGCTTCGCTGCCATCTTGTGACACCTATAGGCAATTACAAACTTTTTTTTTATGCAGATAGACTGTCCCATGATCAAAGTTGGGAAAACTTGACGGTGTTGAGTTATTGTGTATGTCGCAATAACATCGCAAAGTACACCTGTAAAGATGATATTGTATTTTAGGTTCATCCTGAAAATTCACCAAAAAAACGAACACAAACACTTTTTTTTCGTGAGCAGTGTATATGTACTGTATTTTTGTAAGTGTGTTCCAAGAGTGACGTGTGTATCTTAAGTCGGGGTGTTTTGCAGTGTGTGTGCAGAAGGAACGTCCAAATATGTACAGATGTTGCCATTGCTAACATTGTTAGCATCACTTCTTAATCCTAATAAATCTCGGTCCAGTGCAAGTTTATTTCCCCAGCCTGTGCTAATATAGGCTCTTTAGAAGGAGTCAAATGGAGGGCTCTTGTTTCCCCATTAGGCATCTGTGAGAAAAAGACGTCTGGGAGTGATTGCGAGCACACACTGACCCGCCGTGACCGAGCGAGGCCCTAAGGCTTCCTGATCTCCGTTCGCAGAGGATGTGGGAATTTGAGACACGTAACTCGATTGTCATATGTGTTGCCAAAAACAGAATCAATGAGGAGCTTTAGATTTTGTTTTCTCAGCACCAGGTGGCAGGAATTGGTCCATTTTCAAAATGATGACAAATTTGTCATGTCACGATTATTGCAATATAATACTTTATTTTAATATTATTCGGATAAATGTTCCTTAGTATGAGAAAAAAAATTCTCGTGAAAACGGTGATAACGCTCACATACGTTTGTGAACTTAATTTTTTCGTAAAATTGTTTCTCATAAGTACAAGTTACAATTTTGTGTAAAATGATGACATTTTGGTTCATTTATGTAGTATCTATAATTTATTTTCGTAGACTATTTATAATATTTCGACTAAAACTGCTTCACTTACAAGTGCAACATTCCGTACATATGTGTTTGACTTTTATGACACCTTTTCCCACGACACTTACAAAATCTCAACTTCTTTTGCGTTGGTGCTTGTGAAAAGATCAACTACGTATAGCAGCCATATTAGGATAAATAAGTCATGTTTCGGTACTGTAGACTTAAGTAGTCTTCAAACCAAACAGGGCTGCACTTTGGCTGATACACTACAGTAAGCAGTCAGCCTCCTCCTTTGTCGTGCATTCTTATTATCAACACCATATTTCCCCAACTGTGAGGCACAATCTGCATGCATGAAAAAAAAAAGAAAAAAAATTATGGACGCCACATCCTCTAAGCTCAAACACCTTTCGGCTGTGATTAAACGCGACATATGTTTATCCACCCTAACCCTCGTGGCTTTACTCTGCCCGACCGTCCCTCGGAGGCATCCATTCGCTCATGTGACTCGTGGCAAAGATTATATCTTATTCATAAAAAGCCAAAAGGAGAAAGTCAAACATTCATGAACAATCTGTCTGGAAACAACCGGGTGGGTGGGGGGGTGGGGGTGGGGGGGGGGGGGGGGGTGGTGGGGGGGGTGCAACAGGGAAGAAAAGTTCTGCTTCTCGTGGTGACAAACATACTGCATGCAGTAAGAACCTTGAAAGTCGCACATTTTGTAATTCGATGGCATTTGTGGTGAAAAATGCAAAAATTGAGTAAAAATTTGACTTTTTGACTATAGTATATGTTTCAACCTTATTATAGGGGGAGGGTTATCAAAACCCATTTGTTTGGCATAGTACACACACAATCATACATTGTTACAACTTGATTTTTGTAAAATTAGGGCATTTTTTTCCTATAGATTACAACATATTTTACTGACGGAGAAAGGATACTATATATAGTTTCCTTTTAATGTGGAGACTCACCTCCCAGACATACGCCGTCGTCTTCCCCATGAGTTCAACGATGGTCAATAAATTCACTACAATAGCAATCAATTATTTTTCCACTTGTATAATAGTTCATGTTACAAAGCACAACGTTGATTTTGGTGGGCAGGAATTGGTGAGTCATTTTACTTTGTTACTTTTATTGAGTCATATGATTTATATTCCCTATTCTCCTTTATGGAACAACACAATGCAAACAATTTTGAAGACGGTTTAGCCAGGTATCTACATTTTGCCACCAGACTGTATTTTGACTTCTCTTAATGCTATGCCTCAACACTGCCGTGGTTTTACGTTTATTTTAGTCTTATACAATGGATGAGTCACAATATAGTAAAGTAAAGTAACAATATATTAATTGTTGCTTTAAACATCACATGGGCAATAAAAATGTTTCACAATGGACACATGATAACCCCAGAACAAATTGTTTATATTTCCACTATCACAAGTGCTTTGGATCTTTTATTATTAAGATATGATGGAGAAATATCACTGTCAAAGCATTACAAGATGATTTAATCTCCTCTTTGGAAAGCATTATTAAAAATATACGCCTAAAAGTTCAGAATAAAGCTTCTGGTTATATTTTCAATGTTATTTTCTAATGTAAACAGACAACCAATAAATCTGATCACATGCTGTACTGATTAACGATTGTTAATGAACATCGCCATCTGGTGGAAAGCGTGAATAACAATCAAACTATCCAACTCCTCCTGCGTGTACGAAACCCTCTTCGCTGATTGGCTTACGGAAACAATATCACCAATCAAATCTTATTTGTAACCGGGGCTACACCCGGAAGCAGGAAGTAGACGAGAAGGAAAGAAGTATTCTGTAAACTTTGAGGTTTACTACCAAAGAAAACAGAGTTCAGATTATTGAGATTTGTTAAAAGAGGGATCATTTGTCTTGTTATTAGAATGACGTTTCAATAAGAGAATAAGATTAAGAGACTTTCGACAGTTGTTTGAATACGGCCACGTACGTACGTTTGTTTACATGGCAAAATGATTGGCAAGCTAACACTACTAGCCTAGCCACTCGGCTAGGGGATATTAAAGTCACATGAGTTGACAATTAGCATGCCATCGGAACAATAACGGCGACGTTACTCACTTGGGGACAAGGAAGGCTTTGTTCCTGCGGTGGAAACGCGGCATCCGTTAACTTTGCGGTTCGTCCAATGTTTCGTTAGCCGCTAAAAACTTTCATAATTCGGGTTCTGAAAAAATAAAATAAAAATAGCCTGGCGTCTTCATGCCACAATGCCTTGTTCATGCGGGAATTGGAGAAGATGGATTCGGCCTCTGGTGGTCTTGTTGTATATTTTATTGCTGCTTGTGGTCCTGCCGCTATGCGTCTGGGAACTTCAGAAGTCAGAGGTGAGCGGGCTGCCATTACCTGAGCGCGCTGCATTATGGGGAAGGCTAAGGTTAATAATACTAAGAATAATTTTAAATTGAAGAAACTTTCGTCAGCTATGTCATTTTATGTCAACGATTTAAAAAAAAGTTGTGATTATCATTTAACATTATCATGCTTTTATCATGTTTGTGCGTGTTTTAAAAAGGCTTTAAACAAAACTTGGCGCACCAGCCGCCATATTGGTAAGGTATCCGGCAAAACCATTGGAGAAGTGCCATTTAGTTCATACAAACGTATTTCATTGAATTTTTATTTGAAAAAGATATTGTAATATGTTACTTGTCCTGATTGTTTTGAATATTATTATTAAATATATTTTTTAAATGTTTTTGGTGTTTTAAATGGGTTTAAACACATCCAAAGATTGTCAAACTGCCATATTGGTACAGTTTGGGCAAAAGCAAAACCACTGCATGAAAAAGGGCATTTTTATCCTTAAACGTTTATTTTCATTTTTTGTCTTCACTTTTTATCATTCGTTACTTGGCTTAATATTATTATTATTACTATTATTATTATTGATGAACGTCTAATTTTTTCCTTAACTTTTTTTGTACCAATACCAGATATTGGGCCTTATTTTTTTAGGTAGCAGGTATTTATTTACAAACCTTGGTTCTGTGGTTTTAACAGCAATATTGTCCCCAACAGCAACATGACAACCACTTATTTATTTTGTTGTTGTTGTTTTAATTTATCATTATTATTCTCACGGTAGGTTGGCACTCATAACAAGGCATGGTTCATAGCCGGGATTTTTGTCTTCATGACCATCCCCATATCGTTATGGGGCATCCTGCAGCATCTGGTTCACTACACTCAGCCAGAGCTTCAGAAACCTATCATCAGGTAAAGCAGCATTTGAATGTTGTCATAGAAAATGACATTTTAAAAATGTGTTTTCCTGTTTTCTTTCTAGAATATTGTGGATGGTGCCAATCTACAGCTTGGATAGTGTGAGTATTTTTATTTTTTTAATATTGGCATCGTGAAACCTACCACTTCCTTCATGACAGTATAAGTGCAGTATATGAAGTAGTTAAAACATTTTAATGTTATAGAACAGTCAAATTTAACTTAAATGAGGAGGCATGTGACGTTACTCAAGTATACAATGATATTGACCACGAATATAGTGTAAAATACTAAAACATAACACAGAGCACATGAACTTTTGTCCCGGTTGGTAGCTAGCGGCTAGCTTATGATGTGAACTTGCAAGTTTTTTTTCCTCAATATTTCAGTGGATTGCCCTAAAATATCCCCACATCGCCATATACGTGGACACGTGCCGGGAGTGCTACGAGGCTTATGTGATCTACAACTTCATGACCTTCCTGCTTAACTACCTGGAGAACCAGTACCCCAGCTTGGTCATGATGCTTGAGGTCCAGGAGCAGCAGAAGCACCTCCCGCCCCTGTGCTGCTGCCCACCTTGGCCAATGGGAGAGTGAGTTTACTTCGTATGTTACTGCTCCAAAATTGCCAGATCACTCTGTGTAACATGAATATAAAAATCACTATGATAATAAATTGTCATCGTAGCCGGTATTTTTATTTTATTGAGTGACATATGTTTCCTTTCCTACAAAGGGTTTTGCTATTAAGGTGCAAGCTGGGAGTGTTGCAGTACACGGTGGTTCGACCTGTCACAACGGTTATCGCTCTGTAAGTCACACGTCATTCAGCTTTGAATATATTATTTGTTTTGACGTTTGGTTTTCGTCTTGGTAGCATCTGTCAACTATGCAAAGTGTACGACGAAGGCAACTTCAGCTCCACCAATGCCTGGACCTACCTGGTTATTGTCAACAACATGTCACAGCTGGTACTTTTAACTCTCCATTTGTATTATATCATATAATACATATACATGTATCATATGTCATGTCGTTTGTATGTAATGTTATTCTTGTGTCCGTCCAGTTTGCCATGTACTGCCTGGTGCTGTTCTACAGGGCCCTGCGAGAGGAGCTGAGTCCCATCAAGCCGGTGGGCAAGTTCCTGTGTGTCAAAATGGTGGTGTTCGTGTCATTTTGGTAAACATTGTCAAATTCTTTTTCAACATTACATCATTTCGGGGAGTTGTCGCAATGGTCTATATATATATATATTTTTTTAAATATATTTTTCAGGCAAGCTGTGCTCATCGCCTTGCTGGTGAAGGTGGGCATCATCTCTGAGAAACGTACGTGGGACTGGCAAAGCGTGGAGGCCGTAGCCACCGGACTACAGGTGAACAAATCAAGTGCACACGTTCATTAGTTTTATATGTTAGCCACTTTGTGCCTTTTTATATCTTAGCTTGTTCATTGTGCTTGTTGGTTTGTCAGCTTAATAATCAGTTCACGTGTTAAATTTTTGTGAACACGATTTATTTTTGTTGGTTGTAGTTAGCAATGTGTACTTTAGTTAACCTGATTATTTGTCAGTTAGCTTGTTTATTGCTGTAGTTAAGTCAACTTGATTGTTGGGGGAAAAAATTGTCGTCGTTGTGAGCCAATTAGCTAATTTGAAAGTTAGCAATTCAGCTAGCTTGTTCGCTATTGTTGAAAGTCAACTCGAGCATTAGTTATTCATTTGGTGGTTGTAGTTAGTCACCTTGATAGTTATTTCTTCACTTGTTGGTTGTGGTTAATTAGCTTGTTTAGTTGACTGTTGTAGTTAACTAGGCAGTTGGACAGTCAGTTGGCCTGTTTACTGTTGTCATTAGTTAATAACTAATATAAATCACAAGTTGAAAGTTAATTCGATTGTTTGTTTGCAATGCATGCTGGTTAACTTAATAGCTTGTTTAATGTCATTAATTAGTCACATACGTTTCGTTAAAAATAAACGAATGGGGGGTAAATGAACACATCTTTTGAATGGTTATTTTTAATGAACTGGTTCTAAAGATTTAGTTCACAAGAATTGTCATGCGCATCACTAGGTTTCACTATTCAGCTAGCTTGTTCGCTGTTGACATTAGTCAGTCAACCTGGTCGTTAGTTATTCAGTTAGGTTGTAGTTAGTTAACTTGATTGTAAGCTATTTGGTTTGCTTGTTTGTTGTTGTTAGCTTATCCATTGTTATTAGTTGGTTAAATTAAATTATAGTTATTCAGCTAACATGTTTATCGCTGTAGTTAGCTGGTTCACTGTTTAGTTAATTTCTTAGTAGGTTATAGTTGACTTAGTGTTTGTTGTCTTTTTTTTTTTTTTTGTTCAATCTGACCATTAGTTATTGAGTTAGCTTGTTCGCTGTTGACTTGTTATTCAATGGCCAAACGTTCAAACGGTTTGTCTCTCTCTGGCTCGCTGGCCGACTCAGGACTTTGTGATCTGCGTGGAGATGTTCCTGGCGGCCATAGCTCATCACGTGAGCTTCACGTACAAGCCTTACATCCAGGAGGCCGAGGAGGGCTCCTGCTTTGACTCCTTCATGGCCATGTGGGACGTCTCCGACGTCAGGGCCGACATCTCGGAACAAGTCCGCAACGTCGGTCAGTGACAATTCAATTCTGTTATTACTTTGAGATCTGCGTACTGGGAGTGGAACCTTGGAGCAACACAATTGGAATAAGTGGAATTTTAAAATACACTATATAGGAATATACATAATTCATCAGAAAAATATCTATTAGTTGTACCCCAAATAACATAGATATGTCGGAAAACTCTTTTTTTATTCATGACATTTTTTTTTGTCTTACTTGACAGGCCGAACAGTGATGGGTCACGCCCGAAAGCCGTATTCCGGCGAGGCGCAGAACTCCGGCGAGCGCTCCGGCCTCCTCTCATCGTCAGCTTCCCAGGACGCCATCGCCGAGGTGGCATCCGATCCGCCGTCGCCCGGGGGGCGTTACCAGGGCATGGGAAGGACACCCCACTCTCTGTCAGCCCCCGCCGACCTCAGCCAAAAACAGGAAGTCAAAAGTGACACAAGCGAGGACGACGATGACGGAGCCAAAGAGCCGACGCAGGCGGATCTGATCGACATCACATAGTCGCATAATCGCTAATAAATGGGCAGGTCCCAATGACTTCATTTTGACTTTGGCAAACAAATCAATAACATGACAGCTGCAAGAATGTCCAGTGAGGGAATGACACTTCATTTTATGTTGGTTCACACAACTGACTCACAACTCTAATTAATAAGACTTTAAAGTCACATTTTAAAGCTGTAGCCTTAGCCATTTAGCCTCATTTGTTACTTATTTGCAGGGATACGCACATTTCTGGTGTCAAATTACAAACTGAGTGTTATGCGTGTCATGTACTGAGGAGTATTTTAGGGCCACACTGAAAAGACACGCTAATTATACCACAAGAATGAAGGCAGAATGTTATGAGAAGAAAGTTTTATTATGACCAAAAAATAATGTTGTTTTTTTCTTCCCCAAGTATAAAAGTTGTTTTTTTTAAGAAAAAGCTGTACAATGTTTAGAAAGAAGAAGAAAAGAAGCATATTTGTCCCCCCACTAAGTTTATTAAAAAATAAAATTCTTGAAAAAATGTGGAAAATAGAAGTGCAGTACTTTTATTTGACAAAAATACTTATTTTGTTCTCATTACGATTATGACTGTTGAGAAAAAAAATACATACTGGTGTGTATAATTTATTTCTTTTCAGTGTGGGCCTTCATTCTAATGCCTTCCACAGCTTTATTTTTTCCAATAAAATCAATTATAAAACAACAAATGGTGGTTTGTTTTGAATAAAAGACAGTTCATGCTTTCCTATTTGTATTTATTACTAAAAATTAAATTTTTTTGCTGCTAATGTTAGACACGTGACATTAAAAGACCAATGGCGCCATTTAAAATCATTCATGCTACCAGTTGACGATGATCCAGCCCACGTTGTTGCAACATCACTCGTCTCTTCGCACATCTATGGAGATGCTGCTGTTGCGGAATTTGACGACGAGCCGGACCTGCTCTCCTGCCGCCACCTCCAGGGGGCGTTGCAGGACCACGGCGGCCTGCTTCCAGTGAGAGTTCGGGGCCAGCGTGCTGACGCAAATGTCCTCGTCCAGGTGGATGTCGTACCAGAAGGGGACTGCCGTGATTCTGCCCGAAGTCGTCGTCCGGATCTAGGCAGAGCGGTCGTATTGATAACTTTGTAGGTTAGTATTATGTATCACACTATTGCTAATTATATTCTGATAGATTTCTACTTTTTCCTGTGCACATTCTTCTTACTTGATATGTGCCATTATAGATTAAACTTTTGTAACTAAAAGGTTTTTGATTTAGTTCTTTCGTGACTGGGCTTCTGTTTTCTTACTCAACTGTTTTGCGGTGGGGCTAATTTTATTTTTGTAGATTTCTACTACCTCTTTTTTTAAAATTCCCATTGAATGATACTTTAACGTCTTGCACTAGCTAATAATTAGCGAGCAGGCTGAGAACTTTTAATTTAATTTAATTTTTTTCTAAACTGAAGTAGAAAATGTTCTTGTTAGATTTTCTCGTGCTGTTGCTAATTTTAGTTTTTGGTTATTTTCTACTTTTTTTCTTTCGTTAACCCACCTGCACCTCCCTGTCGTCATAATTAGCATTAGCGTCCATGAGGTTCAGAACGAAGAGTTCAGCTGGTTCACTAAGGTGTCGACAAGCCAATGTGGAGAAATCCAGGAATACGTGGACCGGAACCTGAAACACAAAGCACCATTGATTGATTGATTGATTGATTGATTGATTGATTGACTGATGGGGTTGTACAGAATTGTATGCACGGAATGCATTAGTTGCGGCAACTACAGTCACTTTAAATAAGGTGTGTAAAATAGTTTTTCCTGGTTCGGTAGTACCATGATTTGCCCAGCAGGGGTCGAATAGCTAAATACATCTTTAAAAAATAAATCAGTTGCTGTACATTGGCAGACAGGATGCATACTTTAAATTTAGAATTTAAAATGTATTTATTTTGCTCAGTCACAGAGAGCCACAGCACATGGATGGAAGGGCCACATGCAGCTCTGGAGGTGTTGTCTTCAGAACCCCCGTTTTATGGCTACTTACGGTGAACTGGTTGATGAACGGCGCTATGTTGAAGTCCAGTGTAGGCTCGCGGCCCTGGACGGCGCTCTCCAGCAGCAGCGTGTCCGACTCCACCAGCACGCCGAAAACCACCATTTTGTGCGGGAAGACGCGACCGCCATACTCCAGCAGGCATCTTAGGAAATAAATCATTTGGGAATGTTCCGGGAGGTTGTAAAATGTGGAAATTCAACAAAAAATTTGCCTGAAATGATTCTTTAGTGGTGAAGAAAAATATTTAAACTATGCATGATGTTACAGTGGCTTAAACTTTTTTTTTCATAAAGTACAGTACATTGTGAAGTACAATTCAATTGTATTTAAGCACAATTGCATTTCTAAGCCAAAGCCAACTTTATTGTCAATTTCTTCTTACATTAGTGCTGGAAATACAAAGTAATCAAAATGTCCTTTTTTGGGGTTTATTTTTGCTGTTCAGAATAACTATGAATTTGAATGGACCATTTTCTCATTAACCCCCCCCAAAAAATAGAAAATGTAAACAAGCTTTGCCCACCTGGCCAGAGACGCCTTCTCCATCAGCTTCTGCCTGACGAGTCCGCACGTCTCCACGCAGTCCAGGAGGATGGCGCTCCACAATTTCTCCCGCGAGGGCCTCTGCAGCGGCCCCTGCTCATCCTCGCCGTGGTTGAGCCAGAACTCCAAGCTCCCCTCCAGAACGCCGTTGGCGCGCGCCAGGCGTTCCAGCACTTCCTGTTGCTTTCTCTTCTCTACTGAGCTGTAAGCCTTCACCCCGCCCTGGCTGGCGGCGATGAGGGAGAGCAGGGAGAAACCCTCCGACACGTCCAGAATGTACAGAGGGTCCGCGGCGCAGGGTTCCTAAACATTTTAAATGACAAACGTTTTGCTAAGAAATTCAATGGTAGGGAAAAAAATTATAATTTGTGACATTTTAGTTGACAGAATAGTACAGTTCTATTTATCTATTTAACTTTTAAGTACACTTAAACTTAATATGAAAAGAAAAATGACAAATTACAAATGCAATCATGCCATCTAGTGGCAGAGAAGTGACCTCAATGCAAATCAATATCACACGTGGTATTTATTCATTTTAACTCAATTTTATGAATTATTATGAAATTACCGTATCAATGACTAAAAGATGCGACCATATTTATATTAGTTTATTTTTTTTTCCACTTTTATGTTAAAGAGTATGACAACTTTTTATATTTTATTATACATTTAGAACAGATATAAAATTTGAAATTAATCGTGAGTTAACTATTGAAGCCATGCGATTAACTCTTTCCATACATAAGACGTATCAATACGTCATAAGCGGTTTAATCTTTCTTTTGGTAGGTTCCATGTTTATATAGCAATAGAACACAATATTCTGTAAGCCTTGCAAGATCAGTCAAAATCCAGTAAAACGGCTGGTATTGAAGGGGTTGCTCCAATAAAAATGGCTAGGATTAAATGAGTTAATTACGATTAAAAAATTGTAATCGCCTGAAACCCGTAATTATTATTCAACCTAGAAATCCATCACAACAAATTTCATACTTTCCCAACTTGCATAGGAACATCGGGGTCCTCCATGCTCTGGGATTGGGCCTTCAACCGGCTGATGAGTTTGGACAAGGCGCCGGCAAAACTGCGATGGTAGTCGCAATTGTTCAAGAGCGCCATTTCTGAGCACTCCAGCATGCAGACGTCGTGTTGTTGGCGCGTTTGGAGCGACGCCAGGGCACTGCACAGCTCCGCTTCCGCGTTGGGGACGAGGCCGTCGGAGTCGTGAGGGTCCGGAGTCGTGCCCAAGTGGATCTCCTGACCGCTTCGTAACACGGCCACGCTGCACAGCCGCAGGTAGGCGTCCCGGCAGGACACTTCCACAATCAGCTCGTCGCCGCCTTGTAAGAGGAAACCTAATGGAAAAAAACCAACACATTCAATTGTTGGCTCGCAAAAATTTGACCAAATTTGAAAACATTAGAAATAAGTACTGCAGATCATTTTGTTGTCTTTAATGTTCTATGAATATTAAAACTAGGGGTGTCAAAATGAGTGTGTTAATTTTGAGTTAATTTCAAGTTCCTTTAATTAAGGCCACTAATTTTTTAACGTGCGATTAATGACCGCCACTTATTTGGAAAGCCTGTACTGGGGGAATTCCAGTCGCAATGCAGCACACACGTTCACGTCAAAATTTAGCAGTCATAAATGTAATAATAATGCATATATTTGTGGAGACTGGAGTTAAGTTGTATTTCACAATTTCATAGTTCTTAATATAAAAAAAAAATGCAGAGCTGTCACCGTCTTAGAAATGCAATTATGCCATCTAGTGGCAAAAAAATGACCTCAACACAATCAATATTACACTTGTTTTTTACAGTACAGACATCTTTTTAATTTTAACTAACCTTTATGATTTATTATGAAATTACTGTATCAATGACTAAAAGATGCAACCATATTTCTATTTAACTCTTTTTTCCCACTTTTATGTTAACAAGCGTATGAAAGCTACGAAAAATATTTTATTGTACATTTAGCAACAGATATCAAATTTGCCATTAATCGTGAGTTAAATATTGAAGTCATGCGATTAATTACGATTAAAATTTTTATCGCCTGACACCCCTAATTAGAACTAAGATTCAATTACTGCATTTTTCATTATTATAGAGTATACAGTAACATTGCTGTTATATCGACTATCATCAAGTAAACAATATATTATTAATATTATAACTAAAGTGTCAATAAGTAACAAAAAAAAGAGGACATAAAATGGAGCAAATGTATGATAAAAAGTACAACTAACAAAACACATTTTGTCTTTTTTAGCTATCAAGTTGACTGAGGCAAGGTGATGATAGAATTGTAAATGAAATGGAATCGGAGATCAGGACAAGTGGGAACGGAAGGAGAGCAATGAGATTCAAAGGGACAGGGGGCGGGGTAGGGTGTGGTGGGGGATTCCTTGAGGAATAACATCTGTTCCCGTCTTCATGTCAAGACGAGAGCGATATTCATATTTCATGATCGCTAAAGAGTGTCACAGACGATCACGGCGCACAAATAACAGCGAACGGAAAGAAGCGGATGGAGTTGATGGACGCGGATGTCGACGGATTCCCGTGACAATCGCGACAGTCAAGTCAGCCGCCGTCTGGCGGATGATGAGCCGAGCGTCTGACTCTATTAGCGTCATGACCACACTTTGTTCTATGCGAGGAAACGGCGCTCTCTTCTGATTGCACGTGGAAATGCTTCATGAAGAGATTCATGTCCTTTATTTACAAATTAAGTTTTAGTCTGCCATGATTAGTAATAATACTTACTAGGGGTGTGCTCAAAAAATTGATTCTCTTAAGAATAGCATTGAGTATGATTCTGAATCCATTTGTAAGCATCTTTGTGCAGTTTGTCATTTTTTTACCCGCGACTGCCACCTCTGGCCCAAAGCGTAACTGCAGCATCTGTGTTGGGCTCGTTCATGGTGCGTGTGCGAGTACGTGCACGATCTTAAAGCGACAGCCACAGTTGACAAACGAAGACATGACTTTAAATGAGGTAAGAAAAATTCTGACCCCCCCATCCCCAAAGAAAGTGTGGAGTGTGAGGGTCCACACACTCTACTATAAAGGGAAGAAAACGTTTTGTATGACAAGCCCTTCTTTTGAGCGATGAAAGGGCCGCGAGTAGCGCGCTAATTAGCATTAGCGAGTCAGACTAGAGTAGAAGCAGAAATTGTCAATCAAATCATTTTTGAATCAAAAAAATTTCTGAATTGAAAATCGGTTCTTAATCGAATCGCAGACCCAGAAATCGGAATCGAATCGTGAGACAGTCAAAGATTCCCACCCCTAATACTTTCTGTTTGATCAATTAGCATCCTGGTTGCTGGAAAGATTCCCATGCAATGCCAAGATACCCTTGAGCAAGGCACCAAACCCCCAACTGGCGTGAGACACCAGTTCCTGCCCCTTTGAGCTCTTCCCTTACTGAAAGGTGGCTGGTACAACAATGAATAAATTCCTGTTTTACCCTTGCTGGTGTGCTCGGGGTAGATGGCTTGCTCCCAGCAGGTGTCCTCGTGGGGACCCGTCGACAAGCTGCTCTCTTCGTCCAGGTGCAGCTGGAACCACACGGCCAGGGCGTCCAGCTCGCCTTCCCGCAGCACCGGTAAGCGCACCCGCTGCACCGGCCTGGAGCTCAGACCCTCCAGCTCCTGTGAAGGACATACAATATTCTTCATTTTGACTGGAATTTAGGGATGGAAAAGTCCTACAGGCATGACAGACAAAAAACAAGTATAGATCACATTAGGTGAATGAATATTGTAGGCTGAAACTCAAATTATTTGAATAATTGCTTTGAAAAAGTGAATTTGAATTAACAAAATTGAATTTGAATCATTGCATTGAAAACCTGAATCTGAATCGTACAATTAGAATTTGAATGTATTGCCGGGAGTTTGGAACTGAAGTCCGAAAAAAAGAATTTAAAATTATATTTCAGTTTTTCTGAAACTGTATTTGATCCTCACTGAAAATTCATCCATCCATCCATTATTTGAACCGCTTTTAATTCAGTACATTTTCCTATTCAGTGTTCCAAATTCAGTTCTTCTTAATGAATGTCAAGACTCTCAACCTCACTGGTCATGATAATCCATAAAGGTTGAATCCTCTTATTGACATTGTTGTGTTTTTACTTGTTTTCTGAAACCGTTCAAAAAATATATGGGTGTAACAATAAATCAATAAAATAAAGGTTTAATCATCCTTAAGAGTTGGTCTCAGAACAATTATAAACATGAACCAAAAATGAAGTAAAAGTCCACAGCCAGGAGGTGTTCACGGAGCAATACTGTTACCTAGTGTCAATTTAGAGGTACTGGTGGAATTATAAATCATTGGTATATTAAATAAATTTATAATACCACCTGCTTGGTAAAATGTGATATGAAATCTAACTTAATTCAACATATTGCTTAAATTGTAAGTTAGGTCTGACTAGTTTTCCAAACTAAAGTTTTATTGTCTTAAAAAACAAAAAACGTCATCACTATTATTTATTCCTTCTAATTTCCCTATCAAACAAGTTTTGTGCGTGGCGGTGATGAATAAATTAGGTTAGCTTGTCTGCAGTCCAATTGCCCAACGACACAGCGTCTGTGCTTGTCTGCTTGCATGATAAACTCGTTAATAATAAAGTCTGGTAGGAGACAATGAACGAGGCAATCCCTGCAGGCCGCTGATGATGCAAAATGTTTTGGTTCCAGGAGACCAATGAGAGTGAATTCATTATGTGTTTGATTATTAAGCGGTGCAGTTATTACTGTCGATCCCCGGCTCAGGGAGACAAAAGAACACGCAGGGACTTATTAACTCATTCATTGCCATTGACGGCTATAGACGTCAAAAATTTATTTGAACTATTTCTATTAGTTTCACATTTTTTTCCACTTTTGTTAACAAGAGTATGAAAACCTAGAAAAAAATTATTGTACATTTAGAACAGATATAAAATGCGATTAGTCATCAGTTAACTATTGAAGTAATGCGATTAATTACAATTAAAAAATGTAATCGTCTGACGCCTCTAATTTTTTCATAATATTTTCTTTTTGTTTAATTACTTAATTATTTAAACTCAAGATTAATCACAAATTTTATATCTGTTCTAAATGTACAATAAAAATGTTTCTAGGTCTAAAGCCGTCAATGGCAGCGAATGAGTTAAACACTGTCACATGTAAAGCCAGTGAGTGAATTTAGACACAACAAGATGGTGGCAAATGACTTTTTTCTGTTTAACAAAGTTATAGTCTGATTATATCAAGTTTCTCCCCTTCATTTCAACATGGGTGCAAATGATGGGTTTCCCTGAAAAATAGGTAAAATGTTACTATAAATATCCCCTGTTGAGTTTGTTAAGGTTTTATAATGGCAAATATATGGACCACTGGAACATTTTATAATTATTTTAATCTTTCAAAATTAATGTGATTTTTGTTTTTAATTGGTAGTAAAGAAAAAGTTGCAATTTCTCCCCTTTGTAAGAATCCTTAGCCATCACAAAAATTACGGTATGATCTATTTAAAACTACAGACAAGACATTCCACACACACAAATAACAAAGTGTGCTTCCTTGGGCTGATCATAAAAAAAAAGTATAAAAAGCTCAGCTCACCTGCACGTTGTTAAAGTCGATGCAGAGCACGGTGAGCGGCTCGGTGAGGGCCGTGTAGCCTCCGGGCAGCCTGCTGAGCCTCTCGGTGGTGTACGGTTCCATGGAGTCGTCCGGCTCGGTGCTGCAGCTCACTGGACTGCGCAGCTGCTCGGCCGCCGCCAAGGACAGGCCGCCCACCTCGGACACGCAAAGCCTGAACACAAAAAACACACACAGCATTCACCGCTTGTTGGTGGCCATTTTTTTCCATGTACAGTCTTTAATTTTAAAGATATAAAGTCAGCAGTCTTCTACTTCTTAAAATCCGAATTGTGTCATTCAACATTTGCTTTATTAGAGTGCCGTAAGCTAGTGACTCTCAAAGTGTGGTAGGAGGCTCCCTCTAGTGGTGCAAAAAAATAATAATTGTGCTGAAGCATGGCTCATTTGTATTTAACTTGGGAGTTTTTTCGTAATCAATAAGCATTTTCCCCCAAATCAGGTGGTTTATTCACTTATTATGCCGACGGATCTCCAGGCACTCCACAGCCATGGCGAACACGGTGGCTCTGGCGGGGATGACCCTCCCGGTCGCAGAAGGGTCCCTGGATGCAGCCTCCTTACTCTGTATGAAAAAAACAATACAACTGGCTATGATACATGCAGTATTGCAACATGGCAGATCACTATTTGACTCAAAACAGAGATGTTCTTCAGTACTATATATATACTTAAAAAAAAAAAGTCCTGCTTTTTACTTGATTCATTTTGTTGTGCTAGTGAAAACTATGGCAGCCATTACCGCCGCCTATACTAGACTCCTGCCATGACAGCTTTTGTTCATTACCTGTGGAGGGAGTAGCAGGTGGTGCCAGGCGTGGATGAGGCTCTCGATGATGCCTTCTCCAAACAAGCCAGCGTCTACCGTCTCCGTCACCACCAGCGACACCCTGGAAGATCAACAGATAAAATGGAGCGCGGCCAGTAAGGGTGTGAATTGCTTATTACCTGCCGATTTGATCCGTATCACGATTCATAGGTCATGATTCGATAAGAATCTACACGTTTATTGCGATTTAATTAAAAAAAAAAATTGGGGGAAAATACTAATCATTAAACTCGTACATGTACACTGTAAGATTTGTATGAAAATGTATTTATTTATCTAAAACTTCAGGCGTATAACTGTGAGACACTGTATTTAACAAACAGTCTGTTGCAATCTGTTTCATGTTTGAACAGCATTTAACATTCTTCCATGCTCAACGTGTGAACCCAACCCTAAGTAAGACGTTTTGTTAAATATTTCCATTAAAAAAAAAAAAACTTAAAACATTGATTCTACATATCGAATCGATTCGAGAATTGTGAACTGTAAATCGCGATATATTGTCGAATCTATCTATCGAGCTAGCTAGAGATAGATAGCTTGCTCGCTAGCTAGCTAGATAGCTAGATAGCTTGCTAGCTAGCTAGATAGAGATAGATAGATAGATAGATAGATAGATAGATAGATAGATAGATAGATAGATAGATAGATAGATAGATAGATAGATAGATAGATAGATAGATAGATAGATAGATAGCTTGTTAGGTAGCTAGATAGATAGATTGCTAGATATATAGCTAGATATATAGCTAGATAGCTAGCTAGCTAGCTAGATAGATAGATAGATACAATACTTTGTCATTCTTGCGTAAGAACCCTGCATGCACCTGTGCGGGATGTCCTTTGGCACTTCCATTTCCAGAGACTTCTTGTGGAGGATCTTGATGCCTCCACCCATCCCGTTAGCCGCCACCACCTCGCAGGCCAGCTCGTACATGGTCTTGGAAAGCTCGCAGGCGTACACCTCACCGGCCCCCGCCTTCTTAGCGCACATGCTGACAATGGAGAGAATTGTCCGAAATGACCTTAACAATAAGGCAAGATGACATCACATCCAATCACAAAACATACACTAGCGTCCGTATCTCACCCAAGGATCCCAGTGCCAGTACCTATGTCCAGTACGGTGGTGCAACCGCCGCGCACCGCCTTCTGGATGGCCTGCTGGTACTTGCGGTTGCGCCCGTGGTCGTTGAGCATGAGGAAGTGCCAGCGTTCCACCAGCCAGTTGGCCACACGGTAGAAGTTTTCCCTGGCTTCCGGGAAGTCTGGCTTCAGCTTTAGGGCTTTGAAGAAATGACCTGCCGCTTCATCTCGGAAGCCCATTCTGAGTTGTCCCCAAAAAAAAAAAAAAGATTTAAAAAGTAATATTTCACATCATAATGTGGTTAATATTATAACATTATATTTAAAATGGTTTATTTCACACAAAAAAAAAGTATTTACAAAAAAACAAACAATCAATCATTTGTTTAATGAGCTAAACATTTTTTAAATGCATGCACGTCTTGTCTTACCATGACGACTCGGGGAAGAAGTACACATTGCATCCACATTAGGTCAGTAACAACACGAGTTGAATTTTCATTGGCAGCACTTCTTCACCAAGCTGCCTAATTGCATGTTTGTTATTGTGCAGAGAGATATTAAAAATATTAAAAAAATAATAATTTTCTGTCTCCATGGGTTCGTGCTCAAATACCCGTTGTTCATTAGAGTTTTAACTAAAATAAAAGATTTTTAATACTAATTTTGAGTTGTTTAAATGTATATATTTTCACATGTTTGATTTTAGAATGACATATTAAATGCATCTTGTTTGGTCCAAAAGGAACTTGCATTAATTATAGTGTTTCAAGGAAGAGTATTTGTCTTAATATTTTTTTTACGTTTAAACATTTTCTTGTTTTGTACCAAAAAACAAATGATTGTCCTAATCGTGATTTCAATTATCAAATTAATCGTGAATTAATATTTTCTTCATAATTGAGCAGCCCAAGTTTTAACGCTGACAAATAGATTTCTTAGCCCACCAATGGAGATTTACATTGTTTGTTAGCAATAAGCAAAGTAAAGCTGTTTTAAATACACAATGTGTAAATCTATTCACTGCCATCATACTGGGTGCATATCTAACTTTTTTTTGCTCGCAAGAAAAAAAACGGTTGTATTTCTGGGCATCACTATACTGTATTTAGGAAAAAAAAGACCGCAATTTTCATGAACAGTCATCATACGTAAGATCACATCATGCAAGATTTCAGTCAATTCTGTATTTTTCTCGTACAGCAGTTATTTATTTAATTTGTGCATGCCGATTAAGAGTGTTTAAACTGTACATTAAGAAGGAGAGAATACCTGAAGAGGTGCTCGCCCATGCTGTTCAGAATGACCTCATCTGCAGGGAAGAGCTCCAGTGCTTGTTCGTAACAGCCAAACAGCTCCTGAATGCGGCCCGCCGAGTCCAGCTCCTCGGCCCATTTAAAGAGTGTAAAGCGGAATGACTCCTACAAGAAAAAGAAAGAGAAAAAATTATGTAATCATCGTGTCAGTATCGGCATCAAGGTACTTTATGCAGGTTTTGACTTTTTAAGATGAGTGCTGCTCACCTTGGCAAAATCCTTGAACTCGGGCGCCAGATTGAGGACCAGGAGGTAGTGCACAAATGCAGGTCCATAGTCTTGTCTGAAGAGGCACTGCTGGGCGCTTTCAAGGGAGCTGGAGACCAGTTCGTTCCTGGCTGGATCCTCTCGGGGCCGCCTGCGGGTTCTCCTGCCACTGTGCTTTGGCCTCGCGCTAGCATTAGGCATCCCCTGTAAACATGTTGAAATTGTACAAAATCGATTGATCCTCATTAACGTTGAGAAGGAACTGAATAGTTACCAGTCAATAGCAGGGCACATTTAGACAAGCTTTCATGATCACAAATTTGGACAATTTGCAGATTATTCAATCAACCTAACATGCATGCTTTTGCAACGTATGTGTCAGAAAACACATAGGAGCCCGAGTCGGGGATTGGAACGCGGAACCTCTTCGTTCACTGAGAGGCAGATGTCCACTATTGCACCATGCTGCCCATTTTGACATTATTATATCATCTAAAAACTGTATTCCAAGAAAATGAGGACTCTTTTTCAATGTTGCCGATTTATTCTGGTGATATTTTGTTGTTAATCTCATTCAACTCTGATTAGCTCACTGTAAAACTAAGACCCTTTTTCTACACTTTGTAATGTTTCTTTATTTTTGCTATTTTGCTAATACAGTACTAGAATATCAAAATATTACAAATGGATTTTTCTTGTAATAATGACGTTATACTTGTAATTTACAGCATGCTTTAACCGAATGCTAAAGACACACATTTTTCTTTTAATATTATGACAATGTAATCATATCTTACTATTAACCTTATAAAATTACTTTTTTATATATTTATATTTTTGTTATATTATCATTTTCTTTAATCTTGCATAATTCCAATTTTATCTCATATTTTTTTCTTTATAATATTTATAATCAAATCAATGTATGCGTTAGTATCTTTTTATGTGTGTGCAAAAGGGTTGTCACTCTAAGGACACATTTTGCCATTTACTGATATACTGTAAAATTGGGACACTGCATATAGCAAGTTATGTGTTGATGAAATACAACAAATGAGCTGAATTATGCGTCATGGACATTTATTACATCAAAAATGCAACTCACCATGCGTCATTATTGTTGACTTACCGTGAGCGAGTTTAGAACACAGAAAGATGAGATACTTGTCGTTTCATAAAAAGTAAACAATACAAACGACGTTGGTGACGTTTCAGACACGCATTACGTCAAAATATGTCTTTAATGGTAAGCCTCCGTAATGTTCTTCCTCTCCAGGGAGGCATCTCGCAGTCGGCTCAAAAAGGCAGAAAGAAATCACCACTACGTAAGGTTGTCCACAAATTCAAATACATGCGTTGTAAAACCGGAGCTAATAGCATTATTTAGCTAGTCAGGTCCTTCCGGCAAATCAGCTCGGGTGTTAAACACATAGGCAAACATAGTTCTGCCTCAATTTGTACAGTAATTTCCCACGGTTAAAAAAAAGTCAAAACGTATTTTGTATGTTTAAGAAAAAAATACTCAATTGGAGTTCATTAAGCCCTTAAACACTTTTAGGAAATCAAGACAATTGTTCCCTTGTCCAGAAATTGAAAATGTATGTCAGCTAGTGGTAAATATTGTACGGGTAACCTCATTCGACCCAAATTGTACGATTTAATCTAGTAAATGACAAGGATTTTTCTTTTTTTTAAATAATAGTTTCGACGGTTTTAAATAGGCCAAAATGATAACGACAGAGCCAAATAAAGGAGTTTGATATAGTATACTTACTGTACTAATGATAATGATACATCTAAAGAATTATTGTTTGAAATTATAAAATCAAACAAAACTCTGCAACATTTGACATTGTTTAAATAAATAAAATAAAAAATCGGGGGTTATGGACAGGGCCGATTTGGATGTCCCAAAGGTCTTCGACCAAATCAAAAGTTAATTCCCCCTTGAGTCTATCACGAAGTCGCATTAGCAAATTCATGAGAAATTAGTCAATTTGAACCAATCAGAACCTTGGACATATATAATACTTTTTTTTAGCATTTTTTTTCTATTATTATTCGTGTGATCTCATAATGTTTAAATATTTTGACTGATAATGTAAGTCGTTGAATCGTCGTGCAAAGGCGGAAGTGGTAACGTAGAACTTTCTCAACGTCGCTGAACACTCTTTGGCAGAAGTTTCCACCTACACGCACGCAGATGTCAGCAGAGTTTCTCAATCTGTCACTTTGCTAGGTGGGGTGCGTTTGTTGAGGGAAAAGAAAACATGTACGCGGCAACTTTCTGACAACCGCCCTGGTGTGTGGACCTTCTTCTACTGATTCACCTCGTTTCTTAACAACACCGCGCCTTGCTTTTGCTCGCTCCTCTCTGCCCTTAAAATTTGACAACTGAAGAGCAACACTCGCGCGCGCGTGTCATAGATGTGAACCATGCTAACCTACGTTAGCCTCTCCCAAGCTAACTAGCAATGCTGCCAGTTGTGGATTTGACCGAAAAAGCGTAGGCTTGACCTCGGATTTGACTTTTTTCCCCCTCCTTCCTAAAGAAGTCGAGAAGCATACGGAGACATGGGACTGCACCCCCTGGAATTCAGCGAATGCTATCTGGACAGCCCCTGCTTTAGGGAGAAGATTAAGGCTCACGAGGCAGAGCTGGACAAAACCAACAGGTTCATTAAGGAGCTGTACAAAGATGGCAAGAACCTCATCAACGCCACCAAACGTGAGTCGACTCCTATGTGGGTCAGCAACACTCTTTGCTGGGTAGTTTTTTTAGGATCTGTTAGGGGCTCAAGATGATCGTGTTGATTGGTTGTATTGTGCAAAGGTGGACATTTATTGTGCAAAGGTGGACAAGGCTTCCAGAACATTCTCACCTGTACAGTATGTTTGGCTGCTGCAAAATGTCATGTAGCATTTTAGATTGCACGAAGAAATTGCGTCATGACTGGATAACCACCAGTTACTTCATCAATCATAGGTAATATGATAAGACAAAATGACTTTCTGTGGTTGTATTATTGCATTTTTTTTGTGTGTATTCTACAATGAAAGGTTATAGAGAGACAAAGTCGACCTGGCAATTTTGTGCCTACATAGGTAGTTTTGTTTGTAGCCGTAACAGAGGTGAGATGGTACCGGTGTGTCAACAAAAAAAAAGTATCCCCTGAGGGAGCACACACGCATTGAGTGGAAGCTGAAGATTTTCAGTTTTAAAAACAATGTTTTGTAACAAAAAAAAAGAAGTTTGATGCGAAGAAGCAGAAGAAAAAGGAAGCACTCACTTGCGTCCTGCAGTGGACTCGAGGTGCAAATCCTCACAGGACACTAATTGGGGCGCCTGTGAGAATATGAACCACACCCCCATAACTTTTTTGGGCAAAGGGGCATTACCTCAAATTTGCTGCTTTCTGAAAACGACCCCAAGAATGAACAGAAAAAGTCACGTGATGGCTTGGGTTCACCTTTTTTAAAATGCAAGGTATCCGCATATTTGCACCCACCCCAAAGCTTTTTTTTTGGTTAAAGGGGAACAACGTCAAATTTGCTACACATGAATTTTTGTAACATCTTATGGTGGGATGCTGTGTCATAATTTCATCTCTGGAAATTTTCCAGAGGCTGATCATGCAGATTTTTTTTACTTGGCTTTCATTAGATTAGTGCTGGAGTACAGACTGGATGTGCAAACCTTTGAGACAACATAAGATGTATTATTTTGCATTCATTTGACGAAAGGTAAAAAAAACAAAAAAAAAACAAGTCTTGTTTGTAGACTAGATCCAAGTAATAATGACAGCAGACCGGTATTTCAGATCACTCACACTATGTAGACCACATTAGATATCTGTCATATCAAGTACTTGGAACTGGTCTTGAGATTCTTCTCTCAACTTTTACCCAAGATGAAACTAATTTAACAAAGTCATAAAACAAAGATCCAACTTAAGAAAAAAAGACCATAGTGTTCTAGAATGTGCTGGATCTGGAGATTCTTCTCTTATCCAGTCAAACTGAAGCCGATCCGATACACTAATAAAACAATAATCCAACTTTTAAGGAAGATTAAAATGCCACTGCCAGAAGCCCAGAATGTCCTGGAATGTCCATATAAAGGCAAATCAGGACCAACAACTTTTATAAACCAATAAAAAAAAAAGAAGCTGACAATGTTTCTTTTGATAGCGTTGATTACACAATCTTGGTAGGAATTAAAATAGTCACCTGCATGTTTGCCTTTTTTGTATGCCATTTATTTAGCCATCACTATTTGGATATGGTTGTATGTGACCTCACTTTGACCTCTGTTGTCTGATACGCCAGGGACTCACCAGGAATTCCGTCTTCTCTCCAGTTAGTCTTCATGGTTACTGGTACTTTACATTTCAGGCCATGGAAAAGGTACACAAACGTATTTGAATTCAGTACCGTAATTACCGTACCGTTTGACACTGTGAATAACAACGTACATTTAACAACATTTCTTTTATGGACTATGCAAAAAAAAAAGATCAGTTATTCGTGTTTTTTTAAGCAATGAGGGAATCGCTCTATACATTTTCTCAAATCTGAGTAGATTAGCCCAAGATTAACTTCACATAGCTGACTTTATGTTGTTCCATAGACCACAAACTAGTTGAGTGGTTCAAGATGATTAACAGTCAAATCTACTTAAACAATTCATAAAACATTCCTATTCTTACTTTGTGTTATACCATATAAGTGACAATTATTTGTTGATCCATCAACAGACATTTTGCAACTATGAAATTTGTTCAACTCCACCCAACACAATATATGCGTGCTTTTTCATATGCTTGTTGGCAACTTGGCTAAAACCTTTTTATCGTTTGGACGTCCTTTCTTCCCAAATGCTTGTGTGCAGTTCGGGAAAAAAAAAGAAGACAAAAAACAGCTCACGTTTTGACCTCGGTACGATCCGTTGTTGCAATCGTGTGACGTCTCTCTCTCTGCAACTCCCTTCCACTCCCACAGCTGGGAGGAAGTCCCGTTACGGAAAGTCCTTGGGCTCGCAGAGGAAATTTGAAGCGGAGATGCCGGGGGCCAACAGAGCGGTGACATGGAAGTGTCCACTAGAGGAGCAACAAGCAGATGGGCTTCTGTTTCTCGGGCTTTCCTCCTCAGGAACCATGTCCTGTCTGTACCCACCCCCGCCCCCCCCCGCCACTTCGGAAACATAGGTTTCCGACCCGTGTATCTAACTGACGACCTTATTCGCGTTTGACCTCTTCGTTCCACTGTTGGAATTACCTGGTAGTTAAAAATCTGAGCGTCATTTCCACAGCCGGACTTCCTTTGCGCCAATTGCCTTTCTACTTAGAAAAGAGCTTTGCAAGCGTCTCGGACGGTTTTTAAGAGTAGCCGGCCTCCGTGTGCTTTGGCCCAGTCCACTGCTCACTATAATCACATTACGACTTCTGCCAAGGAGCCACATCACAGCCTTTCATTAAACTTGCATTAGTTCCATGTTAGAGGTTTTCATTCCATACTGGAGAAACAACAAGACTACAGAAAAGCACTTTTGGGCATCATAAAGGAATCCAACCACGGTTGGCGTTAGCGTGATCGCTCGTGCCATTAAAAAAAAAAAAAAAAAAAAAAAAAAGAGATGCACATTTGCGACCGGCCACATGGCCAGCATGACCTCACTCTCCAGACTTGTTTTGAGAGTCAGGAAACGTCAGATGAAGTAATGAGCCCTCGGTGGCCAAGGGACGACAGCAGGGTTATGATCTCTGATGTGGTAAGGGCAAAAGTTGGAGTGGGTCTGTGTTTTGGACTGGAAAAGATAGGAAAGTGAAACAGGAAGTGTCTGTGGAAAAGCCAAGCGTGGTGCCGCTTTTTAAAACGTCCGGGGGAAGGTTGAGTGTGACCGACGGGAGTGTAGCAGGCAAAACAAAGGGGGCCACATCGGGCGGATGCACAGAGGACATCTTCAGTGCTTAAACTTTGACATAGAAGTTCCCTTTCTGCTTTGTTTTGGGGGAAACATTTGAATGCTCTCTTCTCCCGCAGGAAACATTTTTCCAAGCTATTGGCTAACATTGCTGAAACAAGGCAACAAAAACAGCTTTGTCCTAACGCTAACTGAAGATGGATGAAATCAACTACAGTTGATGCAGTACCTAATGTTTTTCATTTGGAGTCTTTTATATTTATGACCAAGTGGCGAGAGTTGGTCTACATTGCCCCGAAAATAACCTCCCTTACCTCTAACCTAACGAAGACTTCGATTTTTAACGTGATATGCATGTTGGTATTCTCCTTAAAATGCACCACAATTGTTTTGTTTGTGGCCGTGCACTCCACACCTCTTTCTCCGAGTAAGGGCACACGTGTTTACTTGACGCAACCGGGCCTGTGTGTTTCCACGCTTTTCAGCCTGGTCTCGGAAAAGAAAAGCTCGCCTGTAACATCAGATGGATGCAAGGTGGAGTCAACTCATGACTCATCGCCTTGAGCCGGCGTAGTGGGGGTCTCTGGCTTTCTGCAGAGAAACCGGCCAAGTTTGACAGTTCCCAGGTTTGCTCCAAAACACAAAAAAAAAGAAAAAGAAAAAAGGGCTTTGGACTCCAGTGTGTCCGGGTATGTTATGTGTGCAAAGGCAAACTTGACATTTTGGTTTGGCTTTTATTTCTTTACTCAGGGACACAAAATTACTTTTGCTTCTCCCAATGCCGCCTGTTGTTGATTACTGCCGGCGTCTCATGCGATCATTCCTTGTGTTTTATGTAATGAAGTCCGCACAGCTTGTCCTCATAATGGCCTGCGCGAACCGTCCGCCCTTCGCGTTGCTAGACACGCGCAAGGCTTGCATCATCGAACTCTGGCCCGGTGTGATCCGGTCCATCGCACTAAAGATGCCGTCAGTCTTCTGTCGATCTCGAGTATTAGACTCTTAGTCTTTAATTAAATGTTTTTTTTGCCTGTCTAAAATTAATGAAATAATATATGGATTTGCTGTCGAGTCTGCTAACTAGCATGGCTAACACAATTTCTTTTTTTTTTACGCTTTGACGATAGTTCACAAAGTGACGAGCAGCAGAGAAGTGCGTTTACCTTTACTAATGTACCTCTAGAATGTGTTCAGTGGGAAAAAGTTATTTACCAAAATGTTTCAAAATAATTTATTTTTCAGTTGTAATTTCAATACTGTGTTACCGTGAATTAGCGTCTAACGTAACGACATGCCATGACAAGCATTGCATAATTCGTAGATAGTCGGTGATTTTGCCACTTGATGTGAATGAATCAAACTGGTTCAACGAAAAAATGCTTTGTCAAATTTTTTTTAGCTGGATGTGTTGAAAGTAATCGATTCATCGACAACTAATCGATTATGAAATTAATCTGCAACTATTTTAATAATGGAGTAATTGTTTAGAGCCATTGTTTAACTTTGTCCAAATCTCTGATTTCAGCCTCTCAACAGTAATTATTCTCCGATTGCTATAGTCCTTCATGAATGCAGACATCTTCCGATTCCTACCTCGTGTCATATCTTGTAGGAAGTAGTGTGTCTGCTTTATTAAGGTGTGTCAGGGTTCCTTGTAATGTTGTGACAACATGTTTGTGCCATCAGTGGGAGCTGATGAAGTTTCCACTCTTGGTCTGTCAGAGTAAGGCCTTCCTTATTTCCAAAGAGAGACAAGAGACAAAATCGAGATGGACCATAAAAACATGAACAAGTTGTGTCGCCCCCCCCCCCCCCCCCCCGTGAGACAGATGATGTGTTTAGCATGTTATCTTTTTGTATTCACCAAAAGGTCTTCTCTTAGGGGCTCCGCCTTGTCGTATGTAATGTTTGACAAGGTGGTAATAAAAACACTGGCAGTTGTGCAACGGTTTGCTAGAGTAGTTATGTCAGGCGGAGGTAGAGGGGTAAAAAAAAAAAGAAAAGAAAAAAAGTTAAAAACCAGATGGAGGTGCAAGGTGGCAGATTCACTGACGGTTACCATTAGCAACCAGACTGCAGTCATGCCACGTGCTGCAAAATAAGAGCTATTCGTGCAGTGAGCGCCTTGACGGGAGTCACCTTTTATGGACTTGCACGCCCTGCTCGGGATTCCAGCACGACTTTGTGGTTAAGATTTGTTCTAGATTAACAATCGGTTCAAAGTCAATCGTAGTGCTCCGTATACTACAGTATATTATGCTGCCAAAACAGTTTGCTGACTCCATTGTCGATGTTACGCTGGGATGATAGCTGGTTCCAATCACTTCCTTTGAACAATTCACTTGAATTTTTATTTTATTTTTTTAGAATTGATTATTCCATCAATGATTAAATAATTGCATTTTTTTAAAATTCTGCAATAAAGTATTAAAACCATTTTTCTGAGATTACTATTTATTAATTAATTACTATTTATTAACCAACTATTGTTGTTTATTTGGTATTGTTTAGTAATAAAAATAAAACAACTTAACAATTCATACAAGAGGGGTTGATGTATTTGCAAACCAATTATTGTTTTTCAAAGTAAAAGTGGATTTTTGCAAATGTATTATTTTGATTAAACAAAAGACAATTTAGACCATTTTAATTTGAAGAATGGCTCCAAATGTTTATTTGATTGGTCAAATAATTGTTGAGGAATTTGATCATCAATTAGCTATTGATTAATCAATTAATTTTCAAACCTCTATTTGAATATTTATACAATATATATTCCTCAACATTATGATAGCTTTTCATATCTCCAGCAAATGTCAAAAGTGTTCACTTGTAGTTTGTTGTTTAGTATATTTGTTTGTTGTTTGGTAAATTGGTTGAGCAATTAGTTAATTAGTTTGTTACTTATTTCATTGACTGTGTGGCTTGCAACCAGTTCAAGGTGTACCCTGCCTACTACCCAATGACAGCTGGGATAGGCTCCTGCACTGCCCGCGACCCTTGTGAGGAATAAGCGGTTACGAAGATGGATGTATTGGTTGGTTTGTTAAATGGTTTGCTTATTCGGTGAATTTAATGCTTAGCAAGTCAAACTGTTTAGGTTGTTAGTTAAAATGTTGCGTGATTGGTTGATTTTGCAGGTAGGAATTTTGTTGTGCTCATTTATTCGTCATTTTATTGGATGGTTGGTTTGATAAAATAACTTTCCAGTTTGTCGGTTGTTTAATTACTAATTTATTGTTGTTCGGTTAGGGAGCTAAGCTACCGGTAGGTAGACATTTTCCGTACCGCTAATCCTCGTTTGGATCGAGG
The DNA here is from genome assembly GCF_054856555.1 of Leptonotus elevatus. Classification (NCBI taxonomy): domain Eukaryota; kingdom Metazoa; phylum Chordata; class Actinopteri; order Syngnathiformes; family Syngnathidae; genus Leptonotus; species Leptonotus elevatus. The sequence goes on along the minus strand of NC_141246.1, from coordinate 4,733,600 downwards.
GTGCGCTCCAACCTGCCACAGTTGACTTGGGGCGAGAGGCAGGGTGCACCCTGAACTTGTTGCCAGCCCATTACAGGGCACGTACATTATAGATATTGACATTTTTGCCAATATGCTGCTGGATCGGGCCACATGAGCCACAATTCACATCATTCTAAGAACTACCACTGTTTCAAAGCTACATTCCGGAAACCTTTCTCAAAGGCTTTTTAGCCGCACATTTTCTTGTATGTCTCACGCCGTTTCCTCTGGCTCGCAGTTTAGCCATTTATGTCAACCACATGCGTTATCTTCTGCTTGGTGCTGAAGAGGAACCCAACATTTGTGCATTGGTGTTGCCCCCCCCCCCCCCCCCCCCTTTGTGCTCACCTTGGCCAGAGTGGCCGACCTGGCTCACATGTTAATCTACAGCATGTGTTTGCAAATTAGTTAAGAGAACCTTGAGGCTAAAAGGTGACTGCAACGTTTTGCTTGATACAGACCGTGTCTATGTTGCCAGTAGATTGTTTCCCAAGGAGCCCCAGCCCTTTCGCCAAGGCCAGAAGCACGCCAACGCTTCCTTACGCTGCGCAACTCCAGTCTTAAAATACCCTCTCCGCATTCTGAAATGCACCCCAAGGGGGGGGGACGCCACTGCCGTCGAATACATGCCAAGTCAGGGGAATCTCTGGAAATAGTTTTGGTTTGCCCTGTGTGTGAATGCTATTTTGCAGAGTCATTTTCTTTTACTCGTTGCCATAGATGCGTGTGGATCGTTAGCCCACCACTTCACACAAGTTTTGACTTGCTGCAGGAGGCCCAAGCCTGTACGACAAACAGGATGTTTGCAAAGGGGTTAACCACAATGCATATGAGGGTGATTTATGGTGAGTAACTTGAGCGAAACGACATGGCTGAAAGGCTGAGTGAGTCGATCATTCACATTGCGTTTTTTCTGCTAAACATACCCAAGGCGAATGCGGATACAAGAAAAAGCAATGATGTCATCAGAACCGTAAGGAGAGTCCAGTCAGATTGCGCTGATGTCATGCGATACAGATGAATGATGTCATTGCAATGCTGGCCGTTCATAAGATTACTAGTTTGGTTTTACAAAAAAAAAACAAAAAAAACTCTGGGGCACACAAGTAAAGTCTAGATTGTTTGATTACTGCAAGCATTCTGAGCTGTACTTGCACATTTTTTCAGATGGACAATTTGCCCAGCAATAATTGTATCACTGACGTTTACTACTATTTGGCAAAGCATGCTAATCATAATTAAAGTTATAGTACCAATGATTGTCACGCCCATATAAGTGGGGTGAAATTTGTTCACTGAAGGAGCGGTGAGCAGCAGCAAGGGCTTGCGCTCAGGGATTATTTGGTGCTCTAACCCCCCCAATTCCAACCCGTAATGCTCTGAGCAGAGATGGGAAGTCATAAAGTACAAATACTTCATTACTTTACTTGAGTATTTATTTTCAGTACTTTGTACTTTCTGGAGTGTTTATTTTTTAAACTACTTTTTACTTTTATTTTGTATCTGTACTTTTTAATTTGATACATTTTCAAAACAAGGTCTTTACTTTAGTTTTTTAAATGTATAAAAACTATTAAAATACCTGATCTGGAAGAAAAAGCAGCCATCAATGTGTGAAGCGTTTCACATGGTCCCCTATATCCCAGCTTGTGATTGGCTCTATGACACGTGATCACGTGACGTGCAATTGGCTAGGTTAGAACAACCTGTAAAAATGAGGGCAATGCGCGCTGCCACAACAGAGAATAATTTGAAGTTGATGGCAAGTCAGAGTCAACTGGCTGCTGTATACGCATTTTTGCTCCATTAGGTAATATTTTTCAAATTGACGTAGGAGGAAACATCCGATAAAAATACTTTTTACTTCGACTAGTCAAGCACATTTCAGAGCTTGTTCTGTTTTACTTTTACTTGAGTAATAATTTGAGTGAGTACTTTTACTTTTACCAAAGTTGTTTTTTACACAAGTAATTGTACTTTTACTCAAGTAGAGAATGTCGGTAATTTTTTCATCTCTGGCTCTGAGTGTCACGCAGGGAGGCAAATGATGTGATGTCATCTATGTAACCTTTAATAATGTGTCCGAAAGGAAAAAATGAAAAAAAAAAAATGGGTCCCATTTTTTTTAGTCATTGGTATGATTGAAGCCATAACCTCCCAATCTCAGGGCAGACACTCTACCACTAGTCCACTGAGCTAATAGTCTTTATGTACTTTCTTTCAGAGTTGGGGTTGGCGCAGAGAAAGTTCGCCCAGTGCCTGGGAGAATTTCAGTTTGAGTACGTCGGCGACGCCAAAACGGATGATGAGCGGTGCATTGGTAAGTCTACACCGCCGAACCGCTGCCTGTGTCGCCACCAAATGAAAATGTTTGTCTTCTTTGGTTCTTCTCTGGCTATACTCATTTCTTGTCAAATTTAAATATAATTGCTCTTGTGTGTCTTGACAGTAATGTACAGTGATTTAATGCCGGACCAAATGTTTGGAATGCCTCTACAGTGAATCCCCACTATACAGTATTGCTGTTAATCTTTTGCGCTCCTGCTTCATTGCACGTTTTTAAGCAGCTGTTTAAAAAATATATATATTTTGCAGTGTACACACAGGCCAGTTATTCATACATACAAAAAATTCTTCCCCCACCAAAAAAAACCACTGAATTGGACATTCAAAACATGTTTTCCATGAAACACGGTGGGAACATTAGGAAATCCCCAAAACCTCCTCTAAAAACTCCAAAATATTAAAAAATAATTGGAAAAAAATCCCCAAATATACAAATCAATGGGTTTTGAATCAGTGACTCAATAAAATGCAATATTATTAGTCACCTGTGTACAGATTACTAGATTAAGGATGTAACGATAACGGCAATATTATCGCGATAGTAAAATTGTCACAATATCGTCGTCATGTTACGATAATTAATAGCAGCAGCGTGATAATATGGTATCTTATTGTGATGTGATGGATATTGTTACATCCCTACAGAAGATATAGAATATATGCCTGTGTTAGTATTGTCTGTCTACATTTACATCTACACAGTTTGTGATCAAATATCCGTTGCTTCAAGTGTTATACCAATGTGGCTATTCTTGCTAATTGTTAGCACGTTGTTAGCATGAAGCATGTTAGCATGGACATTCTTAAGGCCCAATTATTTGGTTGGTCTTTGGTTTGACTGTAAATTTTAACTGAAGGTGGCATTAAACAGGTTAATCCTCTTATTTTTTTGTTATTGTTGTCTTTTTTTTTTTTTAATTGTTGACTATTTGCCAAACTGCTGCTTATTTTGAAATGAGTTGAGGGAGTTCACTTCAAGTCAAAACAAACAAAAAAATTCTCTCATATCTTGAAAAACTCGGGTCACTTCTATCTGCTTTTATGGACTTTTTTTCCCTTTCTTTTTTGCAACCTTATCAGAGACCATTAAACTCGTGTTTTCCAGATGAGTCACTGCAAGAGTTCTCCTCATTCCTCAAAAACCTGGAAGACCAAAGAGAGCTGATGGTGAGCGCGACCAGTCAGAGCCTGCTTGAAAAAGTCTGGGAAATACCTGCATGTGTGTTGCAGTGTGTGTAGTTCCAACCAGCCAGCATGTATTAATGTCCATATTTGGTACTCGTATCTATTAACGTCCTGCTCCGTCATCCAGCAAGAGGTCCCGGGAGGCAAATTTCATTTTCTCCAGGAGTAGCAGCAGGGGTAAAAATGAGGGGAAAAACAGCCTGCTTCGTTGGGTACATGAATGCTGATAGTGTTGCGAGTTCTGCCTGTCTAAGGGTCACTGCCGCTGCACCTTCATGGGAGTGGCTGTTTCGCACTTTTAAATACAAATCCTGCTGGCTACAAGGTCATCATTGTTATGTCATTAGGAGACTCACAAACTCATGACTTGGAGCTGACAACTTTTAAGGCCCTGCGCTCAAGACGGTAGTGTGGTTAAAAAGTGTGGGATGACATCACAGTGCACTGAGGAACGGACTGCAGGCACAGACACGTCTCCGCGGCCACCATTGCAGGAGAACCCCCGCGGGAAACGGGGAAAACATGTTGCCTTTATTGTTGGGACCAACACAAGTCGAACGCGGTCCATTCCGTCATGATGGGTCATTTCCAAGTTGTAATTATTTTTTTTCCCCCATAATAGCGCAATTCATAAAAGCCTTTATTTAGTAAAGAGTTTAATGCTACACTAAAAAGAAAAAAAACCCTATGAGATTACAGTTGTAATTTTAAGTTGAATTTCAAATTAAAAGTAATGTTTCTGTAATGACGTCGAAATGTTATGACTTTTTCTCTTAATGTTATGACAAATCTTATAATTAGGCAGTGTTCCTGCGCTATTTGCAGGGGATGGAAAAACATTTGGTTATGTTTAGCTATAGTATTGAATAATATATAATAGCCAAATATATACAGTATAAAAAAAAAAACAGGTTTCCTAGAAGGGGTCATTTAAATGTTGAAAGTGTTAATGACGTTTTGTCATATTGGCCCCTATCTAGATGAGAAACATCACAGAAACCCTCATGAAACCTCTGGAGAAGTTCAGGAAAGAGCACCTTGGTACAGTAAGGGTACTGTATCCCGGTTAATTGCCCCTCCCTCGCTAAAACAGTTTGGTTTGCTTTGATTCTCCCTTCGCTCTTCTTGGTCCAGGCGGAGAGGAAAAAGTATGAGAAAGAGACAGAGAAATACTACAGCTCGCTGGAGAAGCTTCTCAACATGTCTGCCAAGAAGAAAGAGCCCCAGCTACAAGAGGTATTTGGAGGCACACTCGTGGAAAAGCACATTAACTGTGAAGGATGTTCCCAATATATTTTGAGCGACAATTAGTGATATAAGATTAATAAAATAAAGAGGAAAGAAATAACTCGGAAATCCATTAAGTAGGACCAAATATAGTGAATTGAAGGTGTGATTTTAAAATGTTGTTGCTTGTTATAAATCACACAAACTGAAAACTAAATAAAAAGTACCATTTATTTATCTAGCAAAATTGCAACACAAAATTCCAATAATTCCTATAATCCGAACTGCCCACAGTCCTGTGAAAAAACATAAATGTAGATTAAAAAGTAAACCAAAAAAAAAACGCATAGAATTGCGCGAGCCTAACTGAATTGTAAAACCTTATTTTAGTCCTGCTTTTTTAATTGAACATCTTTTGTAAGTAACAAATCTCAAAGCCTTGTCATATCTCTTTAGCCTCCGAACGCTCATGTTTAGTTAGTCATTGTTTGGGTTTTGGTGTTCCGCCGCAAAGCCCTGTCGGACCACGTGAGGCTCCCAGTGACGCAGCTTCTAAGTGACAATTTTCCTGGCGCCCACGCAGAGGAAGCGTGCACTCTCTTTGACCGTACCACCGAGGTCAACTGTGACCGCCGCAGTGTGCGCCACAATCCATACTGCCATCTGAATGGAGACCCCTGGCCACCTCTTGCTTGCTTGTCCATGTGTCCATGTAAGGTGATAAGAGAGGACACTTGAAACTGTTGACATTGTGACTGTTTAAAACTTTGTAGCGCAGGGTACACGTCTACACAGTGGCAATAATGAGTAGGACACCTACCACTTAAAGTTGGATATTTTAAACAGTAATGAACTGAACCAGAAAAAAAAAAAAAAAACGTTTGTGTGACTCATAAAGCTTTGCAACAATTTTCTCAGTCTGCTGCAGTACTGGAACAATGACTTTTACTGCAATTTTTTGGGGGGGCAGAATTTAAAATGCTCAATCGCAACGTGCTCAATCCAGCTTTTAAAAAAATATATTATTATTTTTTACCTTTGCGTACTCTCTGCGGCGTTATGTAAATTCTCCCTATGTTGTGTCAGAGTGGGGCAAAATTCAGGCCTAATTGCTTATAGACACATTTTGGCAAACAAAAGATTCCCTCGGTTGTTTGATTTCAAACTTGATAGTGTGGAGACACTATTTGTATATAAGAAATGAAAACGTAAATTTTCCATAAAATGTCCCATTTTTCTTCCTTTTGAAGCAAAGCCCAAATACTGAGTAAATCCTGCTGAAAGCTCTTTATTATTGTTCATCCATTGATGTGTAAACAGCGTTTTACAGCTGATGATAGCCTACTGCTGTTACGATCATAATATAGACATAATTATGGTGATTATCTCGTCGGGATTTCCTCCAGTTGCAGGAACATATACTGAACAGTATTTGCGCAGCAAGGCCAGTACACTCTGGTCCTTGCTGGTCTTAGGTTTTTCTTTTTTGTCCTTGAATTCTGCTTGTATTTTTGCCCACAAATGACTCTCAAGTCATCGCTGGTTGAATTTATTGTCCTGGAGGTAGAACGAATGATTCAGACTCTCCTCGGAGAATCATTCATTCCCCTCAAGCATTCCCCTTCAGCTTCTTCCAGCTTGGTCATTTAAGCCCCACTCTCCCATTTTTTTTTTTTTGGATCGAGCGACGACGAGAGAGGACCCGCTAAGTCTTTGCGCCCACCGCAACATATCCCACCGGATTCCAGACTTGCATCTGTGCACGATTAGAATGATCTTCGCCGTGTGTGTGTGTGTGTGTGTGTGTGTGTGTTCTCTACAGGCAGACGTCCAGGTGGAAACCATGAAGCAGCACTTCCAGGAGGAGTCGCTGGACTACGTGTGCAAGTTGCAGGAAATCCAGGAGAGGAAGAAATTTGAGTGTGTGGAGCCGGTGAGTGACACGCCCCCCCCAGCTCGATGTACTGTATGTACTAAGTGTGTATACACTAGTGTACACGGTGACACGGGATGGTGTCCTCAATTTGCCGTCATCCTCTTTTGCAGATGCTGGCCTTCTTTCAGACAGTCTTCACTTTTTATCACCAGGGTTTCGAGCTTGCCAAAGACTTTGACCATTATAAACGCGCACTACAGATCAATATTCAGAATGTAAGTACTGTAATACCATTTCAGACTTCTTGTTTCTGGTTTTTCCCATGCTAAACCTATAAAGTGCGTGCTGTGGGTCCTAAATATTGCAGCTCTGATTCTGTTCTGTGTAACTTCAATTTGTAATCGCTCTGTAGTTTGTCACTAGCCGATGCATCAATGCCACTCAATACTGATAATGTACTCTAAGTTAAAAAAAATGCCCCAATTCTACACACCAATACTGCAAATTTTGCTTCGCAAAGTGGATGATGAACAGATTTGAACTCCTCTAGGGCTCCCGAGTTTACATGTCACATGGATTGACATCTCTAAATTTCCCTGAGGTGTGCGAGTGTGAATGCATGTACTCGACATTTAAAATTGCGGCCAAATGTGTACTCTGTTAGAACGCCCCCACCTGTCTTTTTCTCTTAATTATTGCAAATGTCGCGTCTCCTCCCGCAGACGAGGAGTCGATTTGAGGGCACGCGTTCAGAGGTCAACGAGCTCATGAAAAGGATTCGAGAGGCGCCTCAGGATTACAGACAGACGAGCTCTATCAGTTGCGAGGGATACCTTTACGTCCAGGAAAAACGTAAAGATTGCTGTTCAATTTCAATGTCAGATGTTTTCGTCAGCTTTCTTTTACCCTCAAACCCTTTGTTTGTCGTTTTCTGTGATTTGCTCACTGTAAATATTGCACTCTGCAAAGGGCCTTCTTGGACTTGTAGTATCAGGCTCAAGAGTGCTATTTATTTATTTGTTGCCAGTGCTTGGATGTTGGTAATGGTACATATGCCATATAGTGGACATGCTTATGCTAACAATAATTTAAATATTTTCTCACCCTTTTGGATTTTCAGGACCACCTCCTTTCGGTTCAAGTTGGGTAAAACGCTACTGCACGTTTGTCAAAGAGCAGAAGATCCTGCATATGGTGACTTTTGACCACAGATCTGGCGGAAGGAGTGTGAGTGTGCATTTCTGTATTGGACATTCAAACTTACAGACCTGTTGGGAGTAGTTTTCTCACCTTGAGTTTTGTTTTTCTTTTTCCTCTTTAGGGTGAGACGGAGTCAGTCACGCTCAGGTCCTGCGTCCGCAAAACGACAGACATGTTGGACAGGCGGTTCTGCCTGGAGCTCGACATTACAGATCGGTATGGTTTGATTTGTTTGTTTTTAAAATGGAAGTTGATACCCTATTTACAGAAAATAGTAGCCATTATATTTTGAGGGAAGTGTCTGTGATCCACATGACGAAAAATCAGAGAATGAGAAACTTTCATCTATTTATTTTATTGATTTATTTTTGGACCCCAAAAAATCATTTAAAAAAAACATTCAATATACATTTTTGGTATTTGGGGAAATCCCTGAAAAAACTGCAGGAATTCAAAATTGGCGCACTTCACTGTCACTGTCTTTTAGCGGGATGGCCACTATTTGATGAAATACGATGTTTGCCATGGCCTTCATTTTCTGGTGTCTCTCAGGCCAGGCACAGCTCTCACAGTGCAGGCCCTGTCAGAGGGTGACCACAAATTCTGGATGCTGGCCATGGGTGGGAAGGAACCTGTGAGTCAAACAACTTTGTACTATGTCATCATCCGCAACTCTCTATGCTATTAAACTGCCACTGTTGCGCTGACCCGTGGCTGCGCTTTATGTCACTTTGCCACAATAACAAATATGTGTCATTACAGGTCGGGCGATATCTTGGGAGGACCTATTCTAAAGAAAGAGGAAGTAAGTGTCAGGATGATTATCAAATGTATCGAATATTCGAGTGACAGAATGGTGATAATAAAGTCAAATAATTATGAGAATAAGGTTGAAATGTGTTGCATCTTTAAATCATTTTAGGACAATATAGTCGTCATTGTTATGAGAATTAAGTTGCTATAGTGACATAAATATGATTTCCCAAGAATTGTGTCAGAATATTAAAAACGGAAACATTACGACTGAAGTTTCAGTATTACAAGGAAAAAGTCCTAAATAAATATGATTTCCCAAGAATTGTGTCAGAATATTAAAAACGGAAACATTGCGACTGAAGTTTCAGTATTACAAGGAAAAAGTCCTAATTTCATGAGAATTAAGTCTATAAATTATGAGAATAAAGCAAATGTCACATGAATGAAGTTGATACCAGAGAAAACAAAACGTCATACGTTTGGGATCAAGTGTATGAACAAGAATTATTTTACTAACTTAAAAGAATAAGTAATACATTTGTGAGAATGAAATCGTTAAAGGAATAAGTCATGTTTTTTATGAGATGGAAGTTGATATAGTGCAAGCTTAAAACTGAAACTTTGCAAGTATAAGGTCATAATTTTCTGAGAGTAAGATTGCAATATAACAAGAAAACATATTTTACAAGATTTAAGTCAAAATTTTAGAAGAATAAGTTCATGTGAAGTCAGAAATGTTTGAAAATAAGGTCGTAAAGAAATTTAGAAAACAGATGAAATTTCGTAATTAATCCTTACAAGAATAGCAATGTAATGTTAGAACAAAAATCATTATCATATGAATATGATAGTATAATGTGTAAAAAGCTATTATTTTAGATGCTTTAAGTGGAACATTTTTTGAAAAAAAGTTGAAATTTGAGCAAAAAGTCATATTAGTTTTGCAGTTGTTTTAAAATATATATATATATATTCTCTTGCAGTTGACGCTCAGCTAGATGACGTAGGTCTGACTTTTGTGAAGAACTCCATCAGCGCCATAGAGTCACGAGGTAAGCATAATTATACAGCAAATTTCACATCCTCATATTCATTTACCAGGAGAGATCGTGCTTTTTAAAAATGCAGACAGCAAACCCATTAAGGAGGACTTTGTTGCAGTGTTTCTCTGTGTACACCAGGGGTCAGGCATGCACCAGTTTTGAAAATGGCTTCCCGCTGATAGTCCCAGTTTCTCTTGATGTATTTACATGTAAATTACTACTTGTCCCACAGTTAATTTACTTGATGTTTCTGCTTGTTCCCATGCCACCGAAATCGTTGCAATGCCACTCAAGCAACATTTTATGATCATTGCACAGGTATAAACGACCAAGGCTTGTACAGAGTCGTGGGAGTCAGCTCCAAGGTTCAAAAGCTCCTCTCGTTAATGATTGGTGAGTTTTTTTCATTATTTTTTATGGATAAGGTATTTTTTGTACAATTGAAAGCAGTTCCATAGTGTCTTAAAACGTGTGTTACATGCTTTTTTCTAAATAGGCCAAGGTTAGAGTTAGGGTTAGCATTTCATTCAGCTAGGCCAATGGGGTAGATGCCACGGACTTCCGGGTTTCACACATCAGCGCCGGTTCCGGCCACTGCTGGCCGCGTTCCAACACTCGCACCCCCACCCCTGCACCCCCCCATCCGCGTCTCAGCTCTCTGAAATGCTTCGGACAACTGAGACAGACACACTACACACTCGCGCCCGTCGACCGGAACGCTTAAAGGCGGAAGTGCAAGTACTGAGACGCAGCCCACACGTCGCAAACCGGAACCGGAAACAAAGCTGATGTGAGTAAGTCGGAAGTTCCGCCTCCTCCGTGGCATATACCCCATAGCGAGTACGACTTTCATACAATGAACATGATGACTGAGCATGTACTTTCACAGTTGAAACCAAGAAAGAATTTTCACTTGTTTTGACAGTACTTCATCATGCAATTGTCAGCGTGTAGAGCTGAGGTGTGATACAAGTTCTGAGAATATATTTGAGGTATTCAAAGGACAATTATTAATTTTGTGACTATAAAGCTTGTCATATTAGAAAATAAATAAAAAATGTTGTGAGAATGCTCTAGAATAAAGTAGTATTAATATATGGGTTGCAGACTTGCAGTAAGCAGTACTACGAGAATGAATTACAAATAATACAAGAAAAAAGTTGTACTAATAAGAGAAAATTGGGGGGGGAAAGTTTTAAGATTGCATGAATTAATTATTCAATTATAAGAATAAAATTGTGGAAAAAGTTGCAGTTTAATGAGAATAAATTAGTCATATTAAAACAAAGTCATGCTTTGGTAAGAAAAGCATCATTTAATGAGAATCAAGTCTGTAAATATGAGAATAATATTGAAAAATTACACAGAAATGCTAAAATTATAGAAGAATGTTTTTATATAACAAGAAAACATTTATATTACAGCAAGAAAATAGGTAAATAGCACATACATAAATAAACTGTACAATTAAATATTACAAGTAAGATTTAATATTTTGCGAACTTTTATCTTTTTTTAGCTGAATAGTTAGAAAAAAGTAATTTAGCAACGTTTATGTCATACTATTATTATTATTATTATTATTATTATATAAAATTCTATTTGTACAAGAAAGTCATACTTATGAGAATTAGAGTAAAATACTAGACAAAAAACATCCCAAAAAGTAATAACATTTTTAGCTTCAATAATATTTGTGAAACAATGAGAAAGCAAATTGCATTGTATCGAGAATTAAAAAAAATATATAGTGGTATTACAATAAAATTGTACTTTAATTTAATGAGAATCAAATAACACTAAGCACGCACACACCCACACACACCCAGAGGCATCTTTTACACTCGATATCCTTCCTCGGCCCTTCATTTGCCTATTCCAACTTTCTCCTCCGCGCGTCCTTCCCCGCCTGCTTGCAAGTTTGCCGCCTCCTCACACAGGCGCGGGGCTCACTTTTCCAGCGCTGTGTTCAGAATGACAACAAACCCAGGCAGCAGGAGCAGCCAGGCCTGTCTCGTCTTCCACAAAGCTGCACACTCATGCTATACACAGTCCCATTAGCTGACACTCTAGCCCATAGTAAAGCAATGAGATTCAATACAAGCGCTGTATCAAGAAATGTGCCGTTAAAAAGATGATGAAGCCTCCTTGTCAAGTTAATATTGCGTAACACTGTTTATTATCGTGGGTGATCAAATTTTTTGTTGTCCTTATTTACCTTCAAGCAAGTGGTCATAATGTAGTTTCAGTCAAGTGGTTGCTCTTAAAGTTTGTTTTAATTAGGGGTAAAGTTTACAGAACGTTTTCTTTTGCTAGCTTTGCTGCTTTGTTGTGTAAGTATATTATAAGATAGTGGGGGTGATTAATTGATTGCTTGAATGAACTCTAAAGTAAACGCAACTTTTATTGTAGCTCGTCAAACAGCTCACATGGTGGCGCATACACGATGCACATTGACATCCACAGTGCTGTGTGGGTGAATCACACACTTTAAACCCTGAGAACCCTCCTCCTCCTCCTCTTCCTCCTCCTCCTCTTCATCGTCTCGAATCCGTGGCCGGCATCCAATCGCAGTGTGTGTTACAGTACAAACTCAAGAGAGTGTTGTGTGTCAGACAAGACTGGCTCCGCTGTACGGCATAACAAACGAAGGTGTCTGCTGTACAGTTATGTAGCACAACTCTATGACATTTTATACTATACCGTAAACATTAACGGATCAAGTGAGACGTCCATCTTTTTGGATCTTGAAAGAAAATGCAATACATATTAAAGAAACACAAAATAACATTTGCAATAATTCAAATGTTAACAAGTTACAACTCAAACTAACAAAACAAGTTCAACTCGGACCTGGTTGATCAATTGGATATTAGCATAAATACGATATTAGCATAAATACAGTTTTGTTTTTTTGTTTTGTTTTACACATTAACACATTAAAACAAAATGACATTGAGATGACAACGAATCCACCCATAAAGACAGTCAAAGCATTAATTGCATTTTCACTGGTGGAGGTGACACTTCATCGCTAAACCGCCGAAGAACACTAGATAGTGTAAAAGATCCGGTGGCACATGCAGCTGACACATCGGCAAACACAAACAACCCCCGCACTCCATCTTCAGCTTTGACAACTTTTGACCATGTGCCACCTGTCAGATGCTCTGCTGTTAACTGTAGCTAAAGTAAATCTGTGCAACAAAAAATAATGCAGCTATGCTTACCTTTTGGCTTTGACATGATAGTGTTCCAGAAAAGCTGCCCCGTCATTTGAAAGTAGCTCTGGCTCTTCCCCCAGCATAGCTTCCCAAGTATTAATAATAATACTTAATTAACTTAATTAAAGATAATTATTTATTTGCCTATACTGTAAATATCACAAAATACTAATTTTATGGTATAGGTGACAGTAATTACTACTTTCCTATTATCTTTGGGTTCCAATTTGTGGCATATTAGGAAATTACCACCAAAAAAAGCCCCATAAAAATATGCCTCTCGGTGAGAATAAAAACAGAAATGTGTGGTTTGTGGCAAGCAAACAGCAAATAGGCAATGGTTTATTATATTGTAAGTCCCCCCCCAAAGTTTATTTCTATTACAAACATTTGTCAAAAATAATCTAATCCGTATAGAAAGGTGTCTGGGTTTGGAGTCTGCCCACTGTGGACCTGCACCACCGACTGTGAGACAAAGAAATTAGTGGAATAAAGTATCCTGGAAAAAATAGATGAGTAACGTTCCCGTGTCTGACGTATGACGCAGCACGCTTCTGCAAGTTCAATTCCCAGCCCGACATCTCTCCAGAGTCCCCGCAGAGCCTCTGAAGTAGTGAGGGATTAATTAATCTTGTAATTAGCGTAGAACCACTAACTTCCTTTCACGTCCACCGGGATCGAAAGCCCTCCCAGCTGTAGCGCTTTTATCGCCTCGTACGTCTCGTTACAACTTTTACTGTATATATTTATTCTCGCCTCGCTAAGAAAAAGTCCCAATTTGCTATTAGATTGCGAGGGTGTATTCCCAGAAGTGGCAAGTACATATATTAGTGTAAAAAAAAATGACGCTGGTTCAACTCCTTTACTTAAAAGGAAACAGAACACAAAATGTCCTTAGCAAGAGTGTTCTGTTTGCGACCCCACTAGTCTCAACACAATAACCATCCATCTCACGAGGCCGCCATTTTGGAAATACCGCCCTTCAATTGTGGTCTGAAATTAACTCATTCACTACCATTGATGACTGTAAAGGTAAAAAATTAATTTGGACTATTTCTATTAGTTTAAAATGTTTTCCCACTTTTGTTAACAAGAGTATGAAAACTTAGAATTTTTTTTTTATTGTACATTTAGAACAGATATAAAATTTGTGATTAATCAAGAGTTATCTAGTGAAGTCATGCGATTAATTACAATTAAAAAATTGTAATCGTAATTAATCGCATGACTTCAACAGTTAACTCACGATTAATCACACATTTTATATCTGTTCTAAATGTACAATAAAAAAATCTAGGTTTTTATACTTTCCATAACGAAAGTAGAAAAAAAAATGTTAAACTAATATAAATAGTTCAAATGATTTTTTTGACGTTTATAACCGTCAATGGCAGTGAAGGAGTTAATGTCACACATGCCCTCGGGCTCGCATTGCAAACATAATATGAGCAAACTGAGTGAACATTTGGGCTGTGACAGCTGGGAGAGTTTGACGTCATCTTCAATCGACAGCAGAGGGAGATGTTGGCCAAAATGGCAGCCCACAGAGATAGATGATAATGGATGGATTAATTTGTATACCGTATTTAGTTAGTGGAGACTGTTATAGCTGAAGATGAATTTTTTAGCGTTCTGGTTAAAATGGGCCATATCTGAATTAGCTTTTCCTGTTTGTTGATTTTTGTCTATTGAACGTTAATACTTTTAATTCACTCTATTGCTATAAAAACATGGAACCTACCAAAAGAAAGATAAAAGTCTCTTCTTTCATCATGAAAAAACAGTATATTGGTATCTGTTTCTGTTTTGCAGCAATTAGCATATAGCTAAGTTACATCATTATTCACATTCCTGTTGAAAACACTAGCAAAAAGAGCTTTTTGCAACATGGCCCTGGCCGATCTCTTATACTCTGCTGCCAGCTGCTGGCCGTTTTTTGTAATAACTACCATTACTTTAAGTCACCTCTTCATGTTAGAAGCTGCATTAAAGCCTTCTGTTTGCTCTTGCATAAAAAAAAAACATAGAAATGAAAAATCTATTTTAGTAAAAAAGCATTTGTACTTTATTTTCCCCCACAACTGCATATCCCTAAATTTGCAAGAATATCTTTTTCTGATTGTTTTAGAAGAGAAGAGCAACGAAGTGGACTTGTCCACCAGTGAGGACTGGGATGTAAAAACCATAACCAGTGCACTGAAGCTGTACCTCAGGTAAGCTTCTGTCCAAAACGGTGACCATGTGGGAGCCCAACTGTTGAATGCAACTGCAACAACAACAAAAGCCTGATTATGCGTTTATAAAACTGCCACAGAGTTAATCATGCAAGGTCGCTCGTTTATTCCGCGCTCACCGACCAGGTTGACTGCGTGTGGGTGAAGCATGGATATTAAAATGCACTTTGGCTTCAGCAAACCGAGGCGGTTTAAATGTATGTAAATGTAGGCTGTTTCTGCTTTAGGTTGACTCGTTTGGAAATCAAGTTTGTCTCTTTGAAATTGCCCTTTGAATTCATCAGTCTGTTCTAATACTTTACTTTTTATTTTTTATGAGCATAAGGCGAAAGCTCCCAAGGTCCAACACAGTTGTTTATGTTCAATTTGCATGCCATTTTCCCTATTGGAAATTGAAATAATCTGTTCAGCGAACAGCAACATATTTATGGTCCAAAACTTGCAAATTCTTGCAGTTTATTGTTTTTTTTTCCTGGAACCTATCTTCGCGTTACTCGCTGAAAATCCTCAGCTGTTTGCTCTTTTTGTACTCCGGCCAAAGCAATACAATTATTACTTTGGAATCTTGATGTTATGTTTAATCGATTGATAGTGTTTTTTCATCTACGTTTCAGATGCCCTGTTTTGTTAGTGGCCCTTGAATGCACCTCGTGCACAGTCAAAAGTGAAAGTATGTTTCTGCTTCTCTCCCAAATGCAGCTACTATTAATAGCTTAACGTTGCTGTTAAATGTTCCCTAACATTTATTTTTGTGTGTACATGCAAAAACTCAAAACTCAAATAGCTATTGAACTTAAATCCCACACGCATAATGATTTGAACCGCGACGTGTATTGTAATATTTGGTACTTTTTCTTGAACTCTCCAGTTCATTCATTTGCTAAAGTCGATTACTTGGAAGTAATGCGCTCGACTTGTCTACTCTCTGTCTGGCCTGCTGGGATAAGACCAATGTCCTCAGTTTCCTCCGAGACTCAAAGTGCCCCTGGACAGCGTCCAGCTCCGCAGTGAAAGTACCTTCAGATGAACTTGGTTATCTTAACACGTGCGCCATCTAATTCCATCCCCCCTCCCGGCCCGGGCCACATTAATCATGACTGTGCACACACCCCATAAAACAGTTAGGGCTGCTATTTCGGTACACCCCCCCCCCCCCCCCAACACACACACATACACACACACTCACTCTCTCTCTCTCTCTCTCTCTCTCTCGCTCTCTCGCTCTCTCTCTCTCTCACTCTCTGACTTATTTTGACTCTCCTTCTACCCTTGCAGGAGCCTTCCCGAGCCACTGATGACCTACGGACTTTACAAAGACTTCATCAGCCCGGCGAGTAAGTCCCACCAACACTACCGCTTTGTCAGAGTGCAAAAACACGCACAAATAGTATTTAGTAGCAAAATGGTGGGTATTAAAATGGAAGTAGATGTTTATAAGAAGGTTTGTAATTATCATGACATCTATGCTAATTTGTTAGCCCATCTATAGTGTTTTGAATTATATGTTAGCATTATGTGAGGAAAACGCTCATTAGATGAAAAGATACGGTTTGTTTAAAAATGTTGCACTTCATTTCAACTGGGTGTGACATACAGCTTGAAGCAAGCACACCTTGCCTCTTATGTGGAAAACTCTGCTAGCGAGAGTGAGAACAGACACTTGAAATACAGTTACTTTGAAAAGTGTGCTTAAATAAGGAGAAGTCTATCATAAATAATAACAAATCAATAATGAATAAGGGGAAGTCAATCCCACCAAAAAAATCCCTGAAAATAATATATGTGACCTCACTAGTCTAAACAAGACGTTCTGATTAAATTTGTGTAATATGAGTTAAGCAGCAAAATCCAGTCGTTTTTGTCCATCTCAGGGGGCGGCCATTTTGTCACTTGCTGTCAACTGAAGATGACATCAATGTTGTTCAGGTCTCAGGTAACAACCTAACAACCAAACAACCAATCACAGCTCAGCTTCAGGAAACAGGTGAGCTGTGATTGGTCGTTGTCAGTCGACATCGCATATTACAAAAAACGGCCAGCAGGTGGCAGCAAAGTATAAGAGATCAACCACGGCCTTTTTGCGAAAAAGCTCTTTTACCTAGTGTTTTAAACAGATTTGAAAATAATGATGATACTTAGCTATATTCTAATGCTAATTGCTGCAAAACGGAAACAGATATATAGACATATACTTTTTTCCTGATGAAACAAGAGACTCTAATCTTTTGGTAGGTTCCATGTTTTTATAGCAATAAAACGCAATATTCTGTGGGCCTTGCAAAATCAGTCTAAATCCAGTAAAATGGCTAATAAGTTTATAGTTATGTTAAGTTAATAAGTTTAAATGTGTTTAAAGCATGCAGAAAAGGTAAAACTAACAAAACATATGCTCTCGAATTGTGGATTTATTTATTTTTAATCTAATTCAGGTGGATGTGGAATGTGTCTCTCGCGATTAACGAGGATTCACTGCGTAAAATGGCCGTCATTACCCATCCATAAATTCCATGTATTTGTGAAAGCGCTTCATCTGAAAGTCTACATTTCAATTACACCTCGATTGGTTTATTTCAAGTCCTTTGCAGTGCTCGTTTCGAGTGCCTCCAGACTGACTGGCTGAGCTTTTCTTAACTTGTCTCGCACTTGCTTTCTCTTCAGTGTTTGTTCTTGACACTTCTGAGAGTTCATCGTCAAAGTAAAGTGACATTCATGAGCCACTCAACTCGGGAACACTTATGGCAGCGTGTGTGTGGCCTTACATTTAATCTCTACATTTTTTTCCTTCAAACCAATTTAGTATAATATGCAGTTTCATTTATCTACCGATGTTCTCCCTGACCTTGAACGAACGGCAACCATTTTATTTCAACTATGATTTTGTTTTTAATTAAATCATATTCAAAACAAGTGCTATAATTGGATGAGGTTTGACATTTTTATCAGGCACTCGCAATGAGAGGGAGGTTGAAAAGTGGATTAGCGGTGGTTTTTATTTATTTGTTTGACAGATGACGCCATCCTTTTTTTTTCTTTTTCTTTTTCCCACGTCGTCGTTCCCATAGTAATGATATCCGGCGTGGGCGCTCAGATGCCCATGTGTGAGGAGATATTTAAGCCATTCTTTTTTTCTTTTTTTTTAAATGTAAATCTGTCTCCTCTGCCAGCCCGTTAGCTCCCCCCTCCATCCTCTTCTCCGCTGCCAAATTCTACCAGGCTTCACGCCATATATTACCATTACGCCTCTTAAACGGAAATGCATCATCCCCTTGCCCTTAACCCCCTGTCCTGGAGCTTTATTGCCCCCCAGTTGATTGCGTCCTTAAAGATCTGCTAACTTTTTATTTTTCAGAAGGTGTCCTATTAGGCGCTTCAGGCCTATAAGTGGAATTGATAGGATGATTACAATCTCCGCTCTTGGCTTCCTGCCACTTGCTTACTCGATTTTTTTTTTCTAATTTCTTTTAAACAGAGGGCGGCAGTCCAGAGTCTCGCATCCAGGCCGTCCACTGCCTGGTCCACAAGCTACCAGAGAAGAATCGACAAGTCCTCGGGCTGTTTATGAAGCATCTGGCCAAGTGAGTGAACGTCGTCCCTGTAGTGGTCATAGTTCATGCAATCTGCACCCTCCCGAGCTCGGAACTCGCTTCGTCCTGCCTGCCTGTCTGTCTCCTCGTTCTCACTCCACATGCTTCTTCTTCTCCTCCTTCTCCCTCACTCCCACTCTTCAGTCTTCACTCCCCCTTCCCTGCTGTCACTCCATCTCTTTCTTCGCCGCTGATGCCGCCAGCAGCCTCGCGTGTTAGTTGTTTCTTTCGCCTTTTCGTGTATTTGAACAAATAACAGCCAGAGGGTTGTAGATTTGCTCAACTGCAGATGGGGGGAGGCATCTGTTAAATGAGCTGACGATTATGGAAGTTAATACAAGTTATAAGACGAATTTTTGGATCCTGGAGGATTTTTCTAATACTAGATGGTCATATTTTTCACAAGTTTAGAACAGTTCCCATGTGTCTTGATGACATGTCAGTAACATGCACCCCCCCCCCCCCCAACACCAAGTACTTCCAGAATAAAGTATTATAGTACTTTTAGGCTTAACTCATTCACTCCCAGCCATTTTCACTAAAACAATCCCCTTCACTCCCGGCTGTTTTACTGGATTTGGACTGATTTTGCAAAGCCCACAGAATATTCTGTTTTATTGCTATAAAAACTTGGACAAAAGAAAAGAAAAGAAAAAAAGGATTAAAGTCTCTTTTTTTCATCAGGAAAAAAAAAAATTCTGTTTACGTTTTGCAGCAATTAGCATTAGAATATAGCTAAGTTTCATCATTATTCAGAATTCTGCGTAATTGAGGGTTTTTTCTTATTCTTATTTTTCCTGATTCATTTCTTATGCTCTGCTGCCCCCTGCTGGCCGTTTGTGTAATAACTACCATTTCTTCAACCGTTCTTTGCAGTTGAGAGGCTGCATCAAAGCCTTATGTATGCTCTAGCATTAAAAAAAAAAACGTATAAATATGTATTTGGGAGCAAATTAGTTAATAAGGAATTGAACCCCATTATTTCACCTCCCAGAAGAACTTAGCCTGTTTGGAGTGGACGGTGCCACCTCATGAAGAAGCACAACTGAAGTGCAGAATGACATCTGCATACAGCTTTGTTGTTGTTGTTGTTGTTTTAACCATGACGATGAGCCAGGCTGTTAAACGAGGCAAGCAAATAGACATTTGCCAATGTGTAAAAAAGGCCAGTGTCTTTAAAGAGAAAATCATTTTCACTCATGCATACACTACGATAATCTGTTTGTTGAGCAAAACTCCATGCAGCTCTGCTTACCCCTTGACCTAATAGTGTCTCCGACGGCTTAGTCCAGGCATGGCTTGAAAATGGTGGATCCTTGCCCATTCTAGCAGCTAAAGTGCGGAAACAGTTATTATGCAAATTATCTTAACTATGACATCACAATCCAGCCAAATTTAAAGCTACTGAACGTAGAATATTCAATTTTACTACCACATGCTGACGAAAAATGAAACTGCACATACCCTTCTTCACATACACACCGCACACATGACGTCACATCTGCAGACCGGGCACGGGAAAATCAAACCCGAATCCAGTCTGAAAACTATTGGCCAGAGGCTTGCAGGAGTACCCATTGTGAACAGCTAAGGTGTTAATCTACTAATTAGAAGACATTTCATTTATAAATGGTCAAACAAAAAGGCTACTGTAAAGATATTTATGGGAAAAAAGTTCCATATTGCAGCTTTAAAGCTGCAATATGGAAATGCTCACTTAGCAACACCATCCATTAATTTATCCATTGATCCGTTCTATACGAGCAATTAAAATGTCACTTTTCCATGCCCACTTTAAGTCAATTACCAAGCTTTTGCTAAAGTTACACATATTTGGACGGCAAACTGCAACAATATCTGTACTGTAGCAATAAAACTAATGATAGACGGCAATATTTTCACCCCTACTGCTTACTGCACAACACAATTGCGCATCACTCTTTATCAGCGAGATTAGATCAGCAAGAAATAACGTTAGCTAACATTACAAGGTTTTACCTCTGCAAGCTTTTTATAAACTTAATATGAGCAAATTGAGGATAAGTAAATAATCCCACTCCTCCCTGCGGCGGTGAAAGTCTGCTGGATCTTATTTCATAGAATCCCACTGCGGGATCGGGCTCTTGTTGGAGGAAAAAAAATAAAAAAGGGAGCACTATTGAAATTGAATTTGGATTATCCGGCGTGAAATTCTGCAGACTGGAGAGACTCTGAATATTTTTTTTTTCCTTTCCTGAAGTTGGCGTGTGTGCATGTCCTGCAGGGGAAAGGAAGCAAAGCCAGAATTTCACACTCCTATCTCAAATGGTTTCAGAGATGTTATAAATGCGAGTTGTCACCGGCGTTTTTGTCTTCAAAGGAATCATCGGGAGCTATTTAAGAAGCAGTTTCCCCTGCAGATGCGCCGCACTGCCGCGGAATTTGACTGTGAAATCCCTTCACCTGTCTTTTAAAAAAGTGTCTTCAAAATGCAGCTTTCCCTTTTAGTTTTTCCACCTCCCAACACTAACTAAAATGTTCCTATTCAATATAAAACTATTTCACGTCTTTTTTTTATTATATGCTTTATAAAAGCAATATTATGGGTAAAACTTAATGGATTTGTTATAGCCGTGCGGTGATTAACTAATTTATTAGACCGCCTCTTGGGCAATCTACAAAATAATGATCACATCAAACTTTCATGCCATTCACGCTCAAATAAGACGGTGTAGGTATTAAAAAAAAGCTTCCTGTTCAATTTCATGCATGGTTCCTATTGAGACTTTTTTGTGCATCGTGTTCTTGATAGACACCCCCCCAATTTCTCTCACGAATCCCCTACTTTCCCAACCCCTAAAATATTTTTTTCACCAGGATGCAAACAATGCCAAAATGTTTTTTTCATTTCCTCTAACTGCGGCATTTCTACATCCTTCCTATAGTGTGGCTGCCCACAGCAAGCAGAATCTGATGACGGTGGCCAATCTGGGCGTGGTGTTTGGCCCAACACTGATGAGGCCGCAAGAGGACACGGTGGCCGCCATCATGGACCTCAAGTTCCAAAATATCGTGGTGGAGATCCTCATCGAGCACCAAGAGAAGGTAACAACTCTCAAGGGAAGGGCGGGTATCTTGAATGAATGTAGACGACAGCTATATGACAACTTCATAATCACAGAACTTTCTATTTTTTTTCTTTTTAACAAGCTTTCTTTCGCATAAAAGTGCACAAACTGTACTCTCACCATCCATTTTTTTTTTAGCAGCCTACAGTGAAGCCCCATTTATCGCATTTGACACGTTTCAGAACATTATTTTATAGTTATATCACTCCCTCACTCTCACTCACTAACACACATTTGATCCTAGTATAACATACTTAAGAAAATACATTACAATACTGATAAACTAGCCCGTGTATACATTTGAGTATTCGCCATTACGTCTTGGAATTGTGATGAAAGTGTTATTTTAATCAAATATTGTTCAAGAGCACAAAGCTTTCTTGTACATGGCATAGGCTTCACTCAAATATAACACTTACAGTAATAACTTCTTCCCCCCCCCCCCGATAACTGCATGTATTTCCTAACAGTCTTGTCACACATTCCACTTGAGCATTTTTATTTAATTTTTTTTAGTCACCATACAAGTACAGACTGTATCTGTGCATCCCTACTTAAAACAAAACTAAAAGTGTTCTTTCCGGGAATGTGTGATGTCACCAAAACAATCCACAATATATTAGGTTGGTGAACTACATGGGGGTTCTCTTAGAATACTTATAAAAAGACAAATAAATATTCCAGAGTACATTTGACCAATGTGTTCTCCTGATTTGCACTTTCTAACTTGTTGATGACTTTTTCCATGCGTGGAGAGCCTCTTGCCCGTGGTTAGAAACCCTGCCAGTCTCGTCACCTACGTGCCAGCTAGCAAGCTAGCTAGCTCAGCCCTTAATTAAGAAGAAATGAAACGCAAGCATCCAAACCCTCGCTCTAGGGTGTTCCGCCCCCCCCCCCCCCCCAACAACTCTTGGCGGCTGCAAACGTCAATCTGAATCCCAAATATTGAGCACTTATTTAAACATGTAATATAGTTACGTGTTCATTTGATCACTTAATCTCACGGAGCATTGTTACTCGGTGTGGAACCTCAAAGGAGGGAAGAGGAAAGGTTTGAGATTAGTTTTTTAATCTGTTTGGAGCCGCGCTTAGATCTGACGATATGCCAACTAAGAGCTTTTAGTGTTGTGTGTGTGTGTGTGTGTGTGTGTGTGTGTGTCTTCTTTTTCTTCTTTCCCCCGGCCTCATTAAATGAAAGATGTAAGGAGAAATCAGCCTACTTGCAAACCTACAGTAAAGTAATGGTAAATTCAGCTGCTGTTAAAAAGATAAACAGAGTAACGTTTGCTGTCCATAGTGTGAGGGAATGTATGTGAAAAGTTAAGGTGATAGCAAAATTGCATTTTTTTTGTTTAAGCATAATATTTTTTCATTTCAGGTTTATGAAATGTTAATGCAATTTTTTTATAAATATTTTTCTTTATTTCACACTAATATTTATTCCAAGAGCATATTACAATAGTCCCTTTCATAGATATGCCTAATCCTCTACCTACAGAAATTCGCAGTTCACTTTTCAAATTCAAATATTCATGTTTTGTTTTTTCTGTTGAACCTATTTCCAGAAAATCACCTATTCCCAGTTTTTGTGCTCTAACTAAAAAGCTAAAAAAATGAAATGTCTAAATAAGAAAATAGGTTTGTACTCTATGTCAAGAAATTAGTGTATGATAAAGTGATACATCCCAACCGACAGACAACTTTAGCCTTTGTAGTTACTGGAAGATTTAAAAAAAACGCATGTGTGTATGTATGTACATGCACACTTTCAGTGCATTTTTTCAAAGTCCAAGTTTCTCTAGGCCATTTATTTTTAAGGGCAATATTGTAAGGTGAGTTTGAAATTATAATTTATTTATTTTGTGGTTTAAATTGTTAATAAAGGCAATTATCGATATCTGGCAGGTCAATTGCTTTTGTTAGAATTTTAAAATAAAGATATCTATTGGCTAAGTTAAAACAAACAAACAAGCAAAACGTCCACATTTTGCATATCTGAAATGTCATTCAATAAACATTAAACAAACACTTTAAGACATTTCAACAAATTTAGTCAGAATTTGGATTTTTTTTTTAATTGATGGCAATACCCCCCCCCCCCCTTTTCACTGAAAATAAAAATCGTATTGAGCCTGAAAAAAAACACATCACAAATTCTCTAATAAAACCCCCAGATATTATTTGCTAAAATACAGTAATCTTGTTGATTCGGCAGTGATTGACAAAACTCCTAATGATCCACAATAAATAACACTGTCGTGCCCACTCTGATTAGAATGCGGCGAGGGCCTTTTGGAAGCTGGAGTGTGGAGGTTTGGACCAACCGACCGACTGACAGACAGAAACGTTCCACACACAGCCAGAGTCCAACTACAGACTGTCAATACCCTCCGATAGCAGAGCAGCCGCATTTTACATTCACCTCCATCTGCCTAGAGAAAGGCAGCCCAAAGTCTCAGCCATATCAGATTTCTCACTTTTCTCTCTCTCTCTCTCTCGCTCTCTCTCTCTTCCTGCCTGCCTTGCTCCAACAAACTTTCTCTCTCATGCCATCCCCCCGTGCGTCTGCCTCGCCTGTTCACACTCACGTTTTCTCTGCCACTTTCTCTCGCTGCAACCACCCTTCCCCCCCCCTCCTCTCCTCATATTCCTCGCACCGCCATCCTCCTCATCTCTGTGATCCTCTCACAAGCTCTGTTGCTGAGGCTTCCACTCTCCTCGGCACACCTATTCCCTTTAAACTCCACTTCTGAAGTCTGTATGTAAACACTGCTAGGGACTCGCCCTCCTTGAGTCCGGAACCTGTTTGTTTGATTTTTATCACAGACCAGGGCCAGTTTCCCTAAAGAGGATACTTACTTTAGTTACATTTGGTGGGGAACTTTATTTTTCAACTAGGATGGCTCCAAGGATCCTCATCAGATTGTGCAACACTATAGATATGCACCTCCTGCATGTGCCTGGAGATTCATGCATTATTCAAAACCGAATGCTTAAGCAATGTTAGCAAAAGTCTGAAAAAAAATCCTGACTTCCCATCAGGTGCTGCGTTCGAGCCTCTTGGAAATTGGATGTAGCTCAGCTTTGGATCCGTCTGACCACATCCTCCTCACGGGCACATTTAGGGTGGTGCCCTCTTGAGCAGTGTGCTGCCAGCTGTTGTCTTGGTTACTGAGCTCCCAATTGCCTTTTAGATCATTATTGAGGTCATTCCGTATACTTTGAGACCGCTCCCTTACCTTTCGCATGGCCATCCTCACTCGCTAAGGTAAAATCTAGCATGGAGCGCCAGGCAGAGGGAAATTGATGGTCATTTTGGGATTTCTTCCATTTTGGAATAATAGTGACAATAGCTAAGTCTTTTGCTGATACTTTTGCAAGTCATTCCAGCGTTGTCCAGGCCCACAGTCTTTTGAGAGTTCTTTAGTCTTGCCCAAGGGGAAATTGAGCAACGGTTCTCAAATGTTTTAGTGTCCAGGGACTCCTTACAGGGAATAATTATTTCCAAGAACCCCCCTCGTAATCCTAACACCACTTAATTGAAAATAGCATTTGTACAGTGTATCCCTAAATGCCATGGAAAAAGGGGTTATAACAATTTTCTTTTTTTTATTTTAAAAACAAAGTTGTAACCTTTGAGATTAAAAAGTCTTATTTTTCCATACAAAGTTGCAATATGATATTAAAGTCACATTTTACGAGGGAAAGAAGTCAGATTTTAGAGTCATGTCCTGGAAAAGACGCCTTTATTCTCTTAAAAAAGGATAAGGACTATATTCTTCTAGCTTCTCTCTCTTTTTTTAATTGAGGTTTTAATCCCGTAGTATTATGCATTTTTGCACTTAAAAAAAACAACTGTATTCATGCAGGGATATCAGATTTCTGTGTTAATACGTCAAAATCACATCATAGCCTTTTATTGGCCCAAAGCTGAGGTAGGGAGGAATAAATGTTTTTTTTTAATGGCATACTAGTCCTCTTTTTAACAATGATGCATTCCATCTATTGTGAATAATGCGTATCTGATAGCTTACATTGTGACTGAATTATGGAGGGTTAAATACTTCTTTCACACTATAAAATGTGCAACTTTTTAATAACTTCTAAATTGTGCATTTTGCTACACATTGTGATTGACATTCACACTGTCGCCATAATCAGCAAACTGGAAAGAGTGAGCAAAGTTTCAGTTTTATTTTTGTTTTAAAATTCAGCAGAGGTTAAAAAAAAAAAACTTTTAACACATGCATGCATGCTTACAATTGCTGATACAATGATGCGACTTGTTTTCAACTCATCTTTACATTGTGTATTCAGATCTTTACAAAAGTTCCCGAATCGTGGCCTCTTTCACCCGCCGCCTCGGTCTTCTCCGCACCCGCAAGGCAGTCCAAGAAGCTGAATCGACAGAGCCGTCCGCTGGCTGTCTACAACCCACAAGTTATGGACATTCAGAGCGGTAGGAGATGCCACCCGTCGTATCGTCTTCATCTACTGTATGTCCGTGCGCACAAGATTTTTGAACAGTCGCAGATGGTCGAGCAAAACCAATCACAGCAGTTGATTTTGATTCGTGTTGAGGATCACCGCGTTTGACATTTGGTAGTCTGTATGACACCGCATTGATTTGTAGCATCATGCCGGAGGCATCTTAATCCTGTCTGGATGTAGTCATTTCTGGTTGAGGGCGAACTTATTTATTTTAATTCAAATAAAACAAAAAAGGAAAATTGGTTAGATTATATTTATCGGCTTATGTCATGAGACATGATAGGAAGGCATAACGGCTCTAGAAAAATAGACAAAAACATATTTAGACATCATGTCAAAGGTAAGATTGATCAATTTTTAGTTACTGCAGTGAGAAAGGAAACAGAGTCTGGGGATATTTGAATTAATTTTGAGGACATCGGGAGACTTAAATTTTCCTGGTTCTAAAATGGCAGATTGCTTAAATATTTTCTAACCCAAGATCAAAACAATGAAATGTATATTCCTGCTCAGTGAAATAACTGTGGTTGAGATTTGGTGCAGTATGGACACACTGACTTGATCCCATTCATTATTGACGCCACCACCTTTGGAATTCTGTGGGAATGTACGCCGAGTTTTGCTGACCGGTTTAAAACTGCATTAATGACCAAATTGCAGACTCTCTCGTCTCTAGTTAATTAAAACATTTTTATGTATGATACATTATACCTCCTCATCTCTTTTTTGTGTTAATAGTTTTTGTGCAACTATTAAAGTGGACTGGACCAGTTTAAATCTTCACATAGGCAAATTTTAATATCTGGGCTGGCCGTTGTAATCCCTTTTTAAGCTTTTTAAGCGGCCCCTGATAATGGATTTAGACTACGTTGTCTCATCCGTTGGCTGGTTTAAGGAAATTTAAGGCGGATAAAACCAGAGTCTGAGTCCGTGTGAGTGTGATGCTACATGTGTCCGATATCCCTGATTTCATTCACACAGTTTTTGGCTTGCTTTAGATCATGTTTATGTCACAAACGGGAACAGTTTGCCGAGGTCAATCCGAGTTTGTCGTCGGGCCATGACGCAGCTTTTGCCAGCACTTAAATTGAATCCCACTCTCAGACACAGGTCATCAAAAAAAAAAAAATATATATATCCTTGACTGTAATGTACAATTGTGGTGTCATAGTTAATTCGGTTATACATTGAACATTGACTTTTGGTTTAAAGGGGTCATTTAATGGAAAATTGACTTGTCTGCTGCTTTGTTTTTATGTGTACCAATATTTTGATGTTTTTCTGAATATTTTTTTTCCTGTAAAAAATAACATATTAGTTAATTGAGAAAAACACATTTTTTAAGGGTTATTATTTTTTTCCAGCCTGCGACAGCTCCAACCTCGCCACGGACGAGATGTCGATGGGCAGCAACGAGTCGGTGTCGTCGCAGTCCTCGACAGCCTCGGCCTCAGAGACGCCGCCGACGGAGAGGAGCGAGAGCGTGCCTCACAGCGTCAGCCTCTGCTCGGGCAGCAGCAACTCCAGGTGAGTCAGTCCCACTAACCGGCACGCCACGCCTCCCCCACCCCCGCCCACGCCACGGGTCCGTGAATGTCATCCTGAATGTCGACACGGCAGATGAATTGTGGGTTCACGCTTCACATCCTTCTTCTTCTGCTGTGTCATGTCTATGAATTCACCTTGAAATCTTTTTCTCGCTCGCCCTTCGCCGACTCCCATCAGTGCCTGACAGAGGGGGAGATTATGCGCTTCCTCTTTCATTCTGACCCCTCTCTGCTTTCGTGTCTGCCTTGCAAGATATGCAGGAGTCCTTCCACAACTTCTTATTATATTATTCTAATGCGATACATGTCCCCTCGTTTATGCATAGTAGACACTAGGTTTGTAACGGTATGCCAAAAATCACAGTTGGTATGGGGTAAATGGCAAACAAAAGTGTAGCTACAGATTTAATGACATTTAATTTTTTAAAAGAGGTCGATCGGGAGGGATGGGGCTCTGATGACAACACATCATAGGATAACAGGATAAGCTTTTAGAGACATCCAACAATCCGGAAAATGTTTATATTTTTGGGATAGACCAATTATCGGCAGGGCCAATTATCAGTGCCTTTATCGGCATCTACCTTTTTTTTACCAATCTGAAGGCTGATAAAGCTAGCATGTACTGTAGCTCACTGAGCGGCGAATGCTTGCGAACGTAGCAAATGTAGGGTTTTCATCAGGGTTTGTAAGATATAGACAAATTTTCACCGTCTGTGAAAACCTTTTACGAACCCTGACCAAAACCCCAAATTAGCTACATTTGCAATCATTTGTCGCTCAATGAGATACGGGGAACTTTTCATTTATGGGTTTATTTAAATTTCCACTTTATAAAAAATGACGCCAATAGTGGGAACTCCCTACACTTTTTATGAAAATAAAAAAAATCTATATATAAAAGTAAGAAATTAAGTTGAAAGTTTGGAAAACTTTATTTACAGTAGAAACTATTTACGTACTTGCTTAGTTTTTAATTTATCTTAACACATGCTAATGACCCTGCAAGCTCCCTACAATTGTAACAATTTTTTAAACAAAGCTGCCATGTCTTTAAATGCTTAACATTAAAAGAAAAAGTAAATTTTTTGACTCTAATATTTGGTCTTTTACTGTAAATGAATATCGACTTGAAATATCGGTTATTGATCTCCTTGACTACTAATTACTTAACCCTATAAAGCTTGAACCAAGATCTATATGAGAACATTCGGATTCTTTGTAAATAGAGTATTTATTGGTTCTTTTGACACAATTTTTTAGGGGGGGTCAATTTCCACATTATGAATTTTGATTTGTGTCCTATTTGATACATCCGGTCACAATGCTTTAAAGTCGTACATCTATAATTTCAAAAATGTAATAAAAAACAGACATATGAAATATAGTATTTCCAAAAATCAGAAAGAACATTTCCTTTCTCAATTGGGACGATCTTCCAAGGTCGCTGGAAAAGCTATCAGCTGGTTGATCTAATGGACTATACGTGCAATACATGTGTCAGTTCATATACGTCCAAAAAATATATATACTCATGCAATAGAGGGATCATAATGTCTTGTATTTTTTTTACCTGTATTTATTCATTTAAATTTTTCCTGGTTACATCCATCACATCATTTGCACATCCAAAAAAAGGGCTGACGGGTAGAAGCCATGGCTTATTAGTAACCAAGTTTAACCAGGTTTGTCCCGTTGAGATTAAATACCTCAAATATGATCCATATGGCTTTATAGGGTTAAAAGTCGTCAAAGCATTTGACCAAAGTTTGGCCGTCTGTGCCCGTTTTGTTTCTTGGCCCCGTGGTCTCCAACATACGTGATGTGGTGTTGGAAGGACGGAAGGCAAGCAAGCCGGGAGGAGATCATAAATCTTCTCTCTTATTTGCTCGGCGGACAGGTGGCCGCGCGTTGGCCGTGTAAATCGTATTGACATTGGCCAGATATTCATCTTGCTTACCCCCTCATAGCCACAGCCCCTGTCCCTTTATGAAGACTTCCGCCATATGTCACCGGGTGTCACCCCGGTTTTGTTCGCTCATAAATTGAAGCACGGGCAAGATGGCGAGGATCTTTTAGTGTGGTGCACCGCCCGAGGTGCTGGAACCTGGAGCTTCAGCTTTAGCCTGATCCAAAAAAAGAGCTGGAATCTGTTCCTTTGCCCTCATGAATATCTTATCTACTTGAAGGTGACTATGGAAAGAGAGATAATTTTCTGCTGCAGTAGAATCTGCATGGTTGTGTACAGGTGCGGCCTGATTCACGACCATGTATTGACTTATTTATTTTTTAGACACCATTGTCTCCTTGATTATTCACCCTCAACTGTCATCCGAGTCGGGGGGGAAAAAAACAATCAGATCTTGTGAATTTTCCCACTATGGGACTGATTAAAGATGTTTTAGTTTTTTTTCTTATATTGGCTTGCCCGCTGCATCCATTGAGGTTCATTGTCAGCACGCCCCCATTTTTTTTTCCAATTGGAAGGGATTAGTTTCCTTGGCAAGATCACAATGAAACCGCTTAGCCGTTTCGCTACCAGTATTTTTCAGTAGCAGTATTAGTCTTATTCTTCCTCCTCTTCTACTTTAACACCAGTCGTCCATTGACATACCAGTGGCGGGCAGACTGGTGCGAATCATAATACGGTGGCTCGCAACTCATATTCCCTGCCCACCCAAACGCATCACGCTCGGCACGATGAGCTCAGCTTCTCGATTTTAGCCCCCTTTCTGCTAGAAATCCAATCGCTAGCTTTTTTTTCCTTTCTTTTTTTCCTTGCTGTTAGCGGAATGACACTTGATCACCCTCCTCATCCTGTTACTTGGAGCTCCGTGCCGGGATGAAAAAGCCGCGGCTGCTGCGGGGCAGGTTTCCTTTCTACTTAACGAGAAGCAGCAGTCTACGTCTGCTGATGAATTTCTCGGCCACTGTTAATCTGGCAATTGCGGGACTGTACCATGACCCATAAGATCTTAAAAATAAATAAAAAATAAATGCACTGGCCATAAAGACCTACCGCAGACATTGGAGCAGTAGGGCTGTAACAGTTTGTCCAAATCAACAAAACTTTTGGCACATCTAGATTGCGAAACTAGCATCTTAATATATTGGGAAGGATCTCATTTTAGCCTCGGCATATAACACTATATACTAATTTCAAACTAAATAACATTTTCACCCTCCTGTTAGGTTGTGGATTGGTCGATACAATTGTTGTTTTTCCCCCAGCCCTAGTTTAAACTCACTGCTAACCCACTAAATATGACGTCCATAGCCGTCAATGGCAGTGAATGAGTTAATATAGAAAGTTGCAAACATTTTTGGAAGGGGCATCAATGACGCACATTTTTCTGCGATTCACGACTGAGCTCTGTCCATATCCTCCTCGGATAGTGGATGAATGTGCATATTTAATATTGTATCATGTGATCCTTACCATCGACCAAGTGTTACCTGTATATATTTGAAAATATTTCCCACATCGCCCATGTCACAAAGTCCCCATTTACTGCCTTTAATCATACTTACTGAAGAAGCTTAGCTCGCTCGCTGATGGAGGAAAACAACAGATGAGCCACTGAAAAAGCTGGTTTCTATTTTTTGCCACCAGAGCAGAGGCAATGAGCGATTTCCCTCGCTTTGGCTTAGCCATAATTGTGACAGCAATTTTTTTCCTGATGAATCCGGTTTACCTCCGCCGCATTTAACGCCCGTTTCTAGGGCAGCTACGTGTCCGCTAGCTGTTAGCGTAAAACGTCCATTTATTTCACCGGTTTTAATCGTCCCACATCGCGTAGATGAATGTTGGTGACTCCCCCCCCCCCCCCCCTCACCTCACCTTCTCGGCTGTGGCCCTGGCAAACAGCGGTTGCGCCAGAGTCCGGGTTAATGAGTGGATTTGCTGCACGACGGCACTCCGTCCCCCCACCCCGTGGCGTTGTGGTGCAGCTGAGCCCCGCAGTGGGCCAGTGCCGCTGCAGAGCTATAAATCACCCTCAAGCGGGGTCCCAACAGAGCGGCCACCGCTGGGTATGAACAGCTTGGGGAAACCGAAACGAGAAAGCCTTGCAGAATATCCCAACACCTTAGGGCCATGTCTCTCCTCCAACCGCCTACAAGGTAACCTCGTATCCTCTCGACCTCCAGCCATTCCCTCTAATTTCCTTGATTAGCGTCTCTATGGGAGCGGCAGCTAGGCAGCAATTTGCCCATTATGTGATGTATTAGCACTGGCCCTGGGGCAGGCATGGAACGCAGAGGGACGCCTGGCTTCTACCACCGCTCTCCTTGCCTCCACCTCGGCATTTACCTGGACCCCCCGCCGGGTCCTGTGCGTTTACGCCCAAGGAATCGGCAGTTCTGACAGCGGGTGATGTAAAGCACAGCTGCAGGCGCTGATGCTCTGGATTAGGGATGAAGCGGTTTACCGATAAACCGTGATATGATTTCGGACGGTTAGTATTAGCGTTTCTAATTGTAACCAAGGGTTACTAACGGATTTAGCATCTCGAAAAGTAGTAGTTGGCTTTTTGTGAATGAGACGCAAAGCATAGAAGAAGACAAAGTGACTCTTGACAAGGAGTGATAACATTACATCAGACACATTAAGGATTTTGTGTTGAGTCACATAGTAAAAGATTTTTCAGTTGACGGCTATATTGTTTCACATGCCAAGAGGGATAGCACAGATCATTGAATAATTGTACTTATTGTAAAAATAAATGTGTAAATAAAGCAGATTGATATCGCAGTCTTTGTCTTGGGCTGTTTACATTTGATTGGTTTGGAAATTTGGCCTTCATTTGGAAAAATTACACATTTGTTGTTGTAAAATTCAATTGTTTTCCTCATAATTTGTAGTTGTTTTTTTTAATGTGCATAAATAAAGAATGCCACTTGGCCTCCCTCGTTCTTTAAACACAGGTTTATGTTAAAACTGATTTAGAATATGTATACATTATTGTTGTCTAAACATTTTTAACAGGAATTATTTTTGAATAAATTAAACCTTTAAATAAACATTTGTTGGGTTTATTGGATTATAATCGTAATCGTCCTTAATGACCAGGAAAAAAAATAGTTTTTTAATTTTTGGGCCATATTGCCCAGCCCTACTTACCAGTGAAAATGTAAAACTGGAATAAAGAGTTAGATTGATGAACCAGTTGTGCAGTATGATGGCAATAGTTGGGTTTCCATCCGACCATTTTTATTTAAATTTTCAAGAAATGCGAAAATAAAACTGAATGGAAACACTAGAAATAAAAAATAATTAAAAATTCGCAGACACTTTTTTCTTCCCCCACTTTTGTTCTTAAAGCGTTCCCAATGCCATAAACCTAAGGCTGATGTAAGACTTGAGTACAGCACCACATGCCAACATGTGGTCATTGATTCCAAGGAAGTGGTTGGAGTCGAATCGATGGAGTCCAAGTCGTCCGGTTGTCAGGCTGTCCGTTGTCAGCCTACATGCTGTTTGAACCTACAACACGCTTGCACATAGGCACTGTGAAAGGTTCATGCTCGTTGCCATAACAACGGGTCATACGCCATTCTTTGCAATTGCTACCGATGCCTAACTCATTCACTCCCAGCCATTTTTACTGAAGCAACCCCCCTTTGCTCCCAGCTGTTTTACTGGATTTTAACTGATTTTGCAAGGCCCACAGAATATTGTGTTATTTTGCTATAAAAACATGGAACCTAACAAAAGAAAGATTAGAGTATCTTCTTTAATTAGGAATAAAGGTATTTCTGTTTCCGTATTGCAGCAATTAGCATTAGAATATAGCTACATTTCATCAATATTCACAAATCTGTTTAAAGCAGTGGGGAAAGGAGCTTTTTGCAACATGGCCCTGGTTGATCGCTTATACTCTGCTGCCACCTGCTGGCCGTTTTTGTAACAATTACCATTGCTTCAAGCATTATCTTCAGTTCAGAGGCTGCATCAAAGCCTTTTGTATGCTCTAGCCTCTAGCATTTAAAAAAAACGTATAAATATGTCTTTGGGAGCATGGTAATATTTAAAATAGAACTTTTGGGGAGCAAATTAGTTAATGATTTAACCAGTTAGTGGTGGCTCTTATGTCTTTTTATATATATATATATAAGAATGGGTTTTCCGTTTGATATAATACTTATATTTTGGTGATGTCATATTTCGTTCTGCAGAGCGACCACGGCAGCAGCCTCGTGGTTGGGAGAAGGCCAGGATGTATGCACAGCTGACAAAGAAAAGCCACTTGAGAGGTAAAAAAAAGAAAGAAAAAGCTTGGAAAATACCCGTCTCTCCTTCCGTGCTAACTCATTAATCTGATCCTTAAGTTTACCACTATTTGCATGCAAGATGAATGCAGACAAGCATCAACCTGACTCAATCCCTTTTTCGTCAAATGCGACGCACCTGAAAACTGGTTCGTCATTGTGAGTTCACTGCGTTGAAATTGGGAGCTCATTTGACTGCTTTTAGATGCGACGCAGGAAATTGGAAACCGCTCAGGCCCCTTTTCTCTGGCCAGTCCATTAATGTTATGTACACAAATGTAGAAATGTTTATCGAAAATGTTAACCTGCAAACTCTCTGACCGCGAGCCTGTTGCTTTCCAGTTTTTTTTTCTTATCCCCCTTCATTGCGCGTTGTTGTTGCGGCTCTGCAAGAAAAGAATATGAAATATTTATCGACTGTGCCGTGTGTTGGAAGCGCGCAGCATCTACCTGGCAATGCTGCTGGCTTGGAGATAACACTTTGCGATGGCAGGCAAAACAGCCCATTTTTTATTTTTTTTGAAATCTTTCCCAAGAAAGAAAAGCTTTCCTCTATCTCTGCCAAATTCAGAATTCTCGGCTCCTTTTTTTTAATTATTTCGACTCAAGGGGTTTGATAGGAATGCGTTTCAGGATTGAAATGATGCAGTTACAATCGTTTTCGGAAACCACGTCAACAGCATCTTAAAGAGTAAAAAAAAAAAGCATCATGGGGAAACCTAAATCCTCGGATATACAAAACTAAGCCTGGACCACATGTGGATTCAAATCAGATATAGCCAAGATGTAATAGTGAAAAAAATTGGTAAATTGCGGCCCCTCTAAAATGTTTATAATTGCCTATATTTATCGTGCACACTACAAATGTACCACTGACTGCGATTGCTGAACACTTAAATATGTCAAACTCATCTCACATCATTAGCCTTAAAAATATGATAGATGGAGAGAGAGAATGAGGGAGAGAGAGAGAGAGACAGATTTAACATTCAAAGCTTATCTGTCAGTCATTGAGATGTATTTCAGCCTACTTTTTTGACACCAATGTACTACTTTCCTACTAGACAAGGCTTTGGCGGCATCTTGTGGCATCTTAGAGCCTTTCAGAAGGAGCACAAAAAACAAGAATAGGTGAGTTTTTCAGCAAGGATAGGTGAGATAGGTTCCTCAGGACAAAATGCGGATCATTTCAAATGTATCATACAAATACAGCAAAACTAGGTTTGGGCATTACATTGAAAAAAATATCGATATTGTGATATTGGCCCATGCAATATGCATATTGCAAAGACATGCAATAATTTTCGCATGGAATTTTTTGCTTTTACCTGAATTTTATCAGTTGGGCACAAACTTAAATGTGCATCACCATCCAGTATTTGGATATCATCTAGGTAATTAATTACAATTAATTAACTAAGAACACATTGAGCTTGCTTATTTTGCCTCTTGACATTTTTTTTATTCTTTCATTTAATAATAAAAATTGTATTTCTTTAGGTTCATGTTAAATATTGCAATAATATCGATATTGCGATATTCAACAACTATATCGCATATTTTCGATATGGCATGTTTTTCCAGTATCGTGCAGCCCTACAGCAAACTATGGATAATGCACTTTCCTAAAAAGGGAATGCAGTTAATGAAACTGTTATGCAATTCAGATTAGGGCTGCAACTATCGATTATTTTTTTATAATCGATTAATCTGTCAATTATTTTGTCGATTAGTCAATGACTACCATGAAAGGAACATTTAAATTCACATCCTTTTAATAATCATCGCATCTGTAATTCAAATTTCATTATTTACATTTGTTTATGTGTACAAATAATTGTGTACAAACCTTTTTGATGTACATGACAATTTGCCAACATGTCTAACCACTTCAGC
The DNA here is from genome assembly GCF_054856555.1 of Leptonotus elevatus. Lineage (NCBI taxonomy): Eukaryota > Metazoa > Chordata > Actinopteri > Syngnathiformes > Syngnathidae > Leptonotus > Leptonotus elevatus. Next base: position 4,697,593 of record NC_141246.1, on the reverse strand, counting down.
GGCAAGCCCAGATTTTACACTTTGTGACAAGATCTTTTATTTTGATGTGTGTTGTTGTTTTTGCCGTACAGTTATGACACTCTTATTCGGTCAACAATCAAGGAAATGTAACCAAATGCTCATCCCTTCGTTCTCTTGCGCAGGCAAGATCACGTATTAGGTCTCAGGTCTAGATCGAACCTCTCGGTAATCCCCCACCAAAAATACCAGCCCGCTCACTGATTGCCTCCATTTTTCAGTGTCGTGGGCAGGAAAGCCAAGGCGGTGTACCCGTGCGAGGCCGAGCACGACTCGGAGCTCTCCTTCCAGGTCGGCGCAATTTTCAACGCCGGTAAGTGTTATCGCGCAGTAGCGGCGCACCCGGGCCGGCATATTGGATTGGGAGGAAAAACGAACTCCCAATCTGATCTTCCATCGAACAGAGAGATAAAACGGAGGAGGGGAGGGAGGGAAGGGAAGGGAAGGGAAGGGTTGTGGTGGATGGGAGACTCCGATTTCCTCCTCAGAGGACCAACAGAGCCTTAATCACTCACACAGGAAATGAGTAGTCGTAGTCCTGCTAAAGTCATAATAGTGACTTTCCGATCACTATGATAGCTTTATATATATATATATATATATATATATATATAAAAAGCATAACATTTAGTCCATAATGCCCACTCTTAATGGTCGTTTTTATTGGATGCAATGTCTTAAAATTAATTTATTGGCTTTACAATAACTAAAATGTGTCTTTATTAAACCTATAAATAACCTTTCATAGTTTAGAAAAAGTCTGAATATGTTGAACCCATATTGCTCTCGCCATGTAGAGATACAAAAAAAATAATAAAACATAGATGCACGCTGGATAGTGGATTCCTAGTAATCATATTTAGTAAATGTGAGGTCTTACATTTTATTAAAGTGGCCTTAAAAAGAAATTGACTTCCTTAAGCCTGCAGATATTTCAAAGTTAAAGCATTAACTAATTAATCACAAAAAGTTATTGCATTAATTTTGTATTATGAATTTTGACCTCAGATTATCCTTTAGTTTGACAGTGGATGGTTATGTTAAAGGTAGTGCAGGTTGTGTTTGAGCAATAAGCATAACGACGTGCATTCAAGTTAAAATGTTAATAAATGTTTGCGTATGATATTTAGAATATTTGTTCATGTCAAACTATTGTGTGGTTTTTTTCATTTTTAAATATGCAAGTAATTAACCGATTAGAAAAAGAGCAGGATGAGAAATGTGGCAGACGACTTCATAACATTAAATGTCGAAATAATTAACATAACAGGTGCGCTTTAAATTTGTCTGGCAATTTTTTTTTTATAGAAAAGCCTTTTTAATTAAGTGATTAATCGTGATTAATCGTAATTTTAAAATGTGATTAATCTGATTAAAAAAAATTAATCGTTTGACAGCTCTAGTTATAACAGTTCCTAAAATAATGATCTACATCCCCGACTTCTAATGGTGATATTTATTGGAAGCGAGGTCTTATAACTTTTAATAGTGTACTTTAAAATTTTAATTTAGTTTCCTTACCCCTGCAGATACCCTCTTTTGATTCAACAATAATACAGCCAACAAAATGTTTTAACAATGCGGAGCCCAAATGACCTACTCCTGTTGTACATATTTATTGGACGCCAGGTCTTAAATCGATGAGCCTTTAAATGTCCTCCTTAAACCTTCATCCATCAAAATTATCGCAAAATGCCTTAAAATAACGATCATGCTCGTATTTAGTAGACCATATAAGGCCTCCTTTTTTTTTCAATATGCAAAGTTTCTTAAAATATTGGTTGTAAGTGGTCATATTTATTGGAGGTGAGGCCTTTAAATAAGTGTCCTTAAATAGATCAGTTACATGTGAAATTCTTGGTGAGATCCAAAAAATGAATCATAGCTTTACTGTGCAGTTAATAATAATAATAATAATAATGCATTATATTTAGAGGTGCCTTTCTTGACACCGTACACTCACTCGATTCCTTGTGCTCTCTTCTTATCTTGCCCCTGACTCCGGAACACCTTACCCACCACATCCACCATGTCCCCTCCTCCTGCAGTGACCCAGTCCAGAGAGCCGGGCTGGCTGGAGGGGGAACTGGAGGGCAAGCGGGGCCTCATCCCTGAGAACTATGTGGAGATGCAGTAGCCTCCAAAACGGGACACAATGATGGAATTATTATTATTATTATTATTATTCGCCTTATTCGCACCTGTTGTGTTCTCTCAAGCCATGGACCGTTTTTGCTCTTCCGCCCACTTATACATGGTATCCATGAGATCCCCCCCCTCCCCCTCTCACACAGAAGCGTTTTGGTCCGCCGACGTGCCTTGTCGAGCCCTGAATGTAAACGGGTATGTATGTATGGCCATAAATCAACAGCTTGCATATTCCTCACCTTCCAAATGAGGCGCACATGGATTTTTGGGCTTCCAAAAACTACTTTTATACAATCGGTGCACTTGTTGGCTTTCCTTTCAGAAGACACCCAAACATCACACCCCTCTCCGAATAGTGCCTTTTTTTTTTTTTTTTGCCGGACGAGACTGTCAGCATGAGGTGGTAACTTTCTGAGATTATTATTTTTATTGGAACCAAGTGTTTTATTATTATTATTATTTTTATTGATTTTTATTTTATTTTTTGGGGTTGTTGGTTTTTAGCATTTTTTTTTTTTTTAAGCTCGGGTTGCCTATTCCAGGCAGAGACACTCCAGGAAAACATTGTCTTGATTTAATGATTTTAATTCAACACCCAAAAGCATGATTTTATGATAAATAAGCTCATAAAGTGCAGTATTTTAATTCGATTTTTGTGCGTATGGTATCTTGATAATGAATGTTGGGGTTGTGTCACAAGTTTTAAAGGTTTAAGGAAGCACGTCACTTCGGTTTATGTCACCGGCGGTTGCAATAATTTCAAATGTTGATTTGTGGTGGTGGTGTTGTTGTTTGTAAAGGGGCTTGGATTCTTTTTTTATACACCTTTGGGGACATCCTCCCAACCAATGTTCAATAAAACATGTATTCTTGCAGTGAAATAAATGCTCAAATTGATAACTTTTAAAAGGAATTGTACTAAAATGCTTGTTTCCAGGTCAATTTTGCTATTACGTTCTTCAAGAAATGCAGCTCCTAAAACTCTGTCATTAAATATTCTATTTTTTATTGTATTTTTTACTTAGCAAAGCAGTAGTGACAGGATACAAGTGACCCAACTTAAAAAAAATTCAGGAGCTATCGTTGAACTTTTTATTTTATTTTATTTTTTACTTTGCCTTGAGATCGTAACTCAAACCGACCCACTTCACATTAAGTAGATGTTTGGCCTTCATTGAAAAACGCTGTTGTATTCCACTCTCCATATACTCTTTATCCTCCGCGTAGAACGACTGATATTAGTGCCGTACTGATGATATCAGAGATAAGTTGGGACATTTCCCAATGCAATATGATTGAAGGCTGGCACACCAGGAGTATCATTTAATTGATGCAGTGCGACATAACCTGTTACAATCTATTTAATTATGTCATTATTTTGTTTTTATAAAATAGGATATCTATTATGATGATTAAGGGTGACGAACACCGCAGAATTTTATATTTTGTAATAAAATAAGATAAGCCATTAATTTATTCACTCCCAGCCATTTTTAATGAAGCAACCCCCTTCGCTCTGGATTTTGACTGATTTTCAAGGCCCACAGAATATTGTGTTCTATTGCTATAAAAACATGGAAACTACTAAAATAAATATTAGAGTCTCTTCTTTGACCATAAAAACGTTTATTTCTATCTCAACGATTTGCAACAATTAGCTTTAGAATATAGCAGGGGTTAAAATTCTCAGTATTGGGGACGGATTTCCGTCATTTTGAAAATGAGACAAGGGTGCACCCCATAAACAAGTTCCCATGGGGACTGCACGTTTGTTGTTTGTGATCCCGTCACTAAACTGACATTGCTTTCACGCATTGAATTGATTTATTTGGAAATACCACCTTGAGAAAGTATTGCATTTTAATATCTGGGTGACGTCTTAAATGTCATGATGTGTGTACCTCCGTGGAGAAGCAGCAAGCCATATTAGGAGAAGTTGGCGGAACTGTCTGGCCCGAGAGTGCAGCGTGGCATTGCGGAAGTGACATGTCGAGCGTCGAGTCCTCCACACATTACGCGGCCAATTTGAATGTCGGAGGGGAAAGAGGACTTTAATAGGATTTAATCGCTATTCACTGTTTGGAATTTACTCACTGAAGAAAAGGCAAAAGTTTGAACTGTCGGCGTGCTGCGACGTCCTGCAACGGAGGAGCTAGTTGCTAACCCGCTACATGCTAACGTGAGTCAGAGTTCCATCTTCCTTACATGTCACGCACCGATGTACTATTTAAACACCATATTAAAAATAAAAATGTAAAAACTAGCGACTGGGATAAAAGTTCGTTTCGCGGTTGATACGCAACTTCATCATCGTCTTAGCATAATTAGGTCATAATTACGGCGCGCGTGCGTGAATTTGTGGGAGTGTGTGTGTGCGCGCGCGCTTGTGTCTTTGTGAAAGATGAAGGCAAGGTTATTTCACACGTTATGATGACAACAACTGTTATGGAGAAAGTAAATCGACTTCCCCTAATGAAGTGACCATAACAGTAATTTTAAATATGAAACGTTTTCAATATTTCCGACAAAAAAAAATCGTGCGTGAGGAAAGCCAAATATTCCCAAATCACGGCTCCGTGAATTGTGACCAAATGAATGTAGCCAATCAAAAAGCGACCTGACTGAAGAACAAGGAAGCGGGTGTAAATAAAAACAAACACGTCGTTAAGATTCTGAGCACACCACATTTGATGTACGATCAAAACTAATCAGTGGCTATTTTTTTAATTTTGTGTAGTAAAATTAAAAAATATATATTAATGTCTTCCCTTGCGTGTAGCAGGCCTAAGCTGTGTTTTGGCACTGGAACAATTTTATCCACTCGAGTGTGTTTACACTGTATGTACTGTAGCTGTTCGCGCACACACAATGATTACATAACAAAGCAAGCTTGCACTAATGAGATGGGTGACATTTTTTCCCCTCCATCACTGCCACCATCCACCCTCAGGGCCCTTCATCCTTTCCCCTCTTCCACCCCCCCCCCCCCCCCTGGAAATAGTACTGAATCATAGCAGCGACACCAGCCAGACTGTCAAGTCTGCGCCTCCGCCTCTTCCTCCACCTTCTCCGTCCTCTCCAACACTATCTGAATCATCTACTTGAGTCTCGTCATAGATTTTTGCGCTGGCTAGGTGACAACATTATTTCATCCTTGTGATGGTTATATCTTATAAACCACACACCGTTATTTTTGGTTTTCGTGAACCAACTGCCAACAACCTTGGATGATGGTTGCTACGTTTTTAGTTGTTAATCTACAATTTAAGTGGAAAGTGTATCGTAGCGAGTGGGGAAAGTAAACACCAGTTAGACAGAAGTGCATCGCCGTTACTTTGCTTAAATAAAGCACATACTAAATGACTAATGATTATGAATGAGCTCATTTCAGCTGTTAATTTATAACACCATGACAAATGCAAGTTGAAATTTGAAAATTTAACACCGTAAAGTTACTCTTTCAAATAAACTAGCAAAAATTTAATAACAAGGGATTTTCAGCTACAATAAACAAGTAAACAAATTTGTTCAATGTTAAGTGTAAAAACTAATTTGCAGATAAAAACTAACATTCTACGTTACTTTGTATCTAACAATATTGGATAAGTGATGTAATGTATTCTTTGATAATTTTTTATAGTGTTAAAAACATCTGTATCTAAAATAGGAAAAAGCAACAAAAATAAACTTAAAAGCCACTCGCCACTACTTTGCTTAATTTAACCATGTACAAGTGATCTTGATCTGGAAAAATGAGCATTAGAATTGAAATAGCTGAGCTGCAACAAGTATTCAAGCTAAAATTTGAATACAAGACAACATGAAGACAAAAGCCACTTGACATTACTTTGTTTAATTTAACCAAATTCAAATCCAACAATTTTAGATAACTGATTTTTTTTTCTGTTTGAGCTAATCATTTACAAAACAAATAGTAAATGGATGTACACGTCGTTACTTTGTTTGACCAAACCAAATGCCAAGTTCTTTCTTGTATAATGTGGAACAGTATTGAAAATCTGCAAGACGTGTGATCGATCAGACTTTGCTTGCAAAAATGGGACAATGCAACAAAGTGATGGTAAAAGCCACTCGCCATTACTGTTATGTAAAATTACCAGCAATACGCTTTTTTTTTTAATGGACATAATGTTTTCAGATGAGAAACTTAACAAGACGGGCAAAATCCTCTTGCTGTTACTTTGTGTAAATAAATCAAGTACTAATCTTAATCTTGGCAAATGACTAATATATGCTGATGATCTATGATAGACAAATAAGATAAAGTGCAAAAACACAACAGTGAAAAAAGCCGATCGCAGTTATCTTATTTGAATAAACGACATCCCAACATTCTTTACTGTTGGATGTTTTCATTTGATGATCTTTAAGTGAAACAGAAAATAGTTTGCAAGCAAAATTTGAAAACATTACACCATGAAGAGAAAAGCCACTCGATGTTACTTTGTTTAAATTAACCATCAATCTTGGATTATGACTGTTATAACTGATGATTTACAATTGACAAATAAACAAGCTGAAGTTAAAAAAATACAATCTACGAAGCGCACCAAAATGTTGACACAACCGTGTCTTGTTCGGAGTATCGTTTTTATTTGCGTTGTTATCGGTAACGCGGACATGCGCGTCGATGGAGAGCAGACATCAGCTCGGACAGTTAAAACCGGATATGTTCGTTTCTCCTTCCTCAACGCTTCCTGGCGGTGTTCCAGCCACGCTCTGATGCAGTGTCCTTCATCCTTCACCACCACCTCATCCTCCCCGCCTTTTTCCCATTCATTTTCCCCACTCCATGACTCAGCTCGGCTCGGCACCACGGTTTACCGCAACGTGCCCGATTCAGGTTTACAAATTTAATATTTTAAGAAATGACAAAAGTGGACACACTGATTGTAAGTTTGCTTTAATTATTATTCATTCTGGTGTTTACAATAACGTTAAGTCATTTACGTAAATTCATGTTTGTATTTGATATTAACTTATTTACTGCCATTGACGGCTATAGATGTCAAAAATTAATTTAAACTATTTCTATTAGTTTAACTTTTTTTTTCACTATGAGTATGAAAACCTAGAAAAACATTTTATTGTAAATTTAGAACAGATATAAAATCTGTGATTAATTGTTAGTTAACTAGTGAAGTCATGTGATTAATTACAATTTAAAAAAATTATCGCCTGACGGGCCTAATTTTTTAAAAATATTAAAAAAATAATGGGTGTTAAGACATAATTAATCGCATGATAATTTTATATCTGTTATAAATGTACAATAAAAAAATTCTTGGTTTTCATAGAAAATGAAATTAAATGGAAAAAAATGTTTAACTAATACATGAATTTTTGACGTCTATAGTCGTCAATGGCAGTGAATGAGTTAATAATTGAAGATGTAATTTTTGTTTTAACTTTTGCATGCATACAAGGGCTCGCGTTATTTCAGAGCGCACACTTTCATTTCCGGGTTTGTACTTCCGATTCACTTAAGAAGAAAAAGAACGATGTAGCTGGCTTGACCTCGCGGTCAATTCAATCTATTTATGTTAGTTATTTTATCAAGGACACAAAAGGACTTCCAAGAACTCAAGACGCTTTCATTCCTTTTTTTGTGGCAGCAGCAAACGAGGTATTTTTATAAAAATTTTGTCACTGTGAATTTATTAGCTATTGTGTAGCCATGTGTTTTTGTTCTTCATAATTATTTATGTAAATTGTCTTATTTTTGTACAGTTTTCACGGTCCGATGGAGAATTTGAAGCCTTAATTAAACCAGTCAAAGAAAGCTACTTGAGTTGGTCTTGCCTGAAAGGGAGGTGCACTGTTTGAACTGGAAGTTGAAGTAAAAGATTTATGTTGGTTAATTACTTTAACGTCAACACACCAGTGTACACTCAGGTTCTATAAATAGATCATTCTTCAAATGAGTGCATGAATGAGGCTTTGTAAAATGCCTTAGGCAGCGCGTTTTGACCAAATAAATGGTGTTTTTCATTTGTTGGACTATGAAACATTTTTCAGAAAAAGTACAAATATCCGGTTCAGTTTCATTCGTTACTCGCAAACACGAATAGTGAACACAGATTTTGGCTGCGAGTCTGAGTTCTATTTAAAGTATTTGTACTTCCCACCACTGCAAACTAACTAGCCCACAAACGTCCAAATGCAAATGAGTGTTTTATTGGGAAGACTGGAGAAAAAGAAGGGAGGTGGAGGAGGGGCTGGGAAAATGGGCCAAAGACGCTGCCGCCATGTGCGCGGGCGCAGCCGGGAAATCGGCCTGATCCAATAGATTCTGTTTATCTGGCAACACTACAAGTGAAAGCGATTGAAAATCTGGGGGAGATTTGGAAGAGGGCTTGCGGATTTGAATGGGGGAGGAGGGTGGGAAAATAGAAAAATAAAGCAGTACAGTCTGGCAAAGAGATGCGTTTGCAGATTGTGAGGTGAACTGATTCTCCGTTCTACCTTTTGTTTTGTTGGCTTCCTGAGTTGTCCAGCGTGGCGCCAATGCAGCTGTTTTAAATTCAGCCACAGCTGAATTGAGTTCAATTTGGCCTAGCAATACATGTCACATGACCCCCACCCAAAAAAAATAATTAAATGCAATAAAAAAAAAAACATTGTGAGGACATCAAATTTAAAAAAGTATTTATCTTCTGCATTTTTTTAAAGCCTTTTTGAACAGCTGACCTTTATTCAGGGCTAATTAGTCACTTTAAATGTTGGCAGGTGTGTGCTGATTCCCATTTAGTACGAGATTGAATGTGACCACGAACAAGGGGTGTGCATACTTATGCAATCGCATGGCCATAGTTGTTGAGCACAAGAAAAATTTGATGTACCAGATTTTTGTTGGACAGTGACGAAAGCTCTATATTACTTTTAAGTAAATACAAAATTCAACCAGCATTTTGTGTGTGTTTTTTTTAATAGCCTCGAAAGCAAATGTTTCATTTTGAAACGCACACAAAAAATGTGTTGTGATTTTAAAAAGTATATATATTTGCCACTATTAATGCACTAATAAAAAAAAAAACCCATACATTCCTGAAAAAAAATGGGACGCTCCAGAGATAATAGAGGGCTTGCAAATGGGGTAACTTTTTAAAAATCCATGGTGTCCTGGAGGTCTTTGGGCATCCGTATCCCCCGAACTCCATGTCTCACCAGGGACATACGGGCATCCCCGGATAGGTCTCGTCGATACCTGACCAACGGTGTACGGCCCGTCGCTCCACAACCTACGGCTCCAGAGATAGAAGGCCGCAAAATGTCAAATTGTTACCCGCCATACGAACCATCGATCTAGGGTAGATTTGGGGGATTTCCGCTCCCTGTATCTCCAGAACCTTAAGTCCTACCGGGGAAAATAAACACATCCCCGGACTCAGCCCAACGAGCCCTAACGGGTTCATGGAGGTGCAAACGAGGAATGGTTACCCCAAAAATAAAAATAATTAAAAACAACAAATTATAAAAAAATTTAAAAAAAGCAGCAAATAGGTGAATCAACGGGCGCATAACCATGAGTATGAGAGGGTCCAGTGTGTAAACATGTGTAGTTAAAAAAATAAATGGCCAAGCACAAGGTGTAGTGACTTGATTGATTTTTATTGTGGTGCTGGTCAACAATAGCGCCTTGGATTAGGAAATCATCTCGACAGCAACAACTCAAAAAAAACAAAAATATCTTTTACTTGACACATTTTGTTACAAAATAAGAAATACTTCTTTTTTTAATCGCATGAACAATGATGAAAGAAAAAAAAGTAACAAAAAAAAAAAAGAAGGTTCTAGATGTCTTCTGTCTCACATTCAGGTAGTAAGTCTGTCGCAATGTATATCGTACATTCATGTCTCCTTCCAACACAGAAAAGAACACAAGTGGGGGTAAACATGTCATTCCGTAGAAATGTTTTACACGCAACAGAACAAGGATTTTTTTTGTAGTATGTACAATAGTGTTAAACTGTAAATCGGGTGCGATTAAAAAAAGGCACAAGTTTCCCTTTTTTCATTCTTTCCTTTGTCTCTTAAATACAATGTAAACATCTCTTCGTCATCAAAACGCATGCATTTTATCAACATTTTACAAAAAAAAGAAGTTAGCTTTTTTTTCCTTAGACAAAAGTACTTAAATATTATTTTCCAGCAAAATATAATTCTCTCAAAAATACTTTCCCATTCAACCTTATTTAGACGTTAGCGTTGATTCCTTACAAAGGACAAACAAATAGTGGGGGCAAGCGAGGGGTAGCTTGCGGGTCCCTCGCCAAAAAAGATTTTGTTTTGTTTTTCATAAATACAGTGGAACCTCTGAAGTAGCAAATACGTAACGTAAACATGCTACATGCTTGAATTAGTGACATGAGGCTACATTCGAATCATGCTAGCATTTTTAAAACAGCAAACTCTCACAAATGCTTTTTTTTTTCTTTTTTTTTACAATGGTGCGAAATTAATTTACATATATGATTTCCTACTGCATGGTAGAATGTAGTTATACAATAAAACGCCACCTGGTGACATTCTCACTCTGCAAATGTTTCCTTTAATTGGATGCACTACTTTTAGATGGTGTATGGATAATTCTGCCGTGTGAATGCTGCCTAGCAACAAGGCTTTTAATGGTGACCAGGAAAGAATGAATTGACCTTTTTTCGTAAATGGGTAAACGTGTGAAATGACCTAACATTACATGTGACACTGGCATGATTTTTTAAATTTTTATTGTTAAACCATGACTTCTGGTATTTCAACTTTATTGTCTTAAAATTCCGACTGCCATTTGCTCCTTGTAAAAATCCCTTTTCTTTTTCTTTAACCTGGAAACTTTTTTCTCATGACTATTTTCCATAATTTTGAACTATGTAAATTTGGAATACACATCGTTTCCGATAAAATCCAATAGAAATTCCGATGGAGGTTCCACTGTATTGAAAACGACAGCCACCAAAACCAGTGATGTCCCGATTCCTCACTCCGCTTTACCGAAATTGTCTGACGTAAAGGACCACAGCGCCCGCTAGCTGCTTCTCAACCATACTCAACTCAACAAAAATGAAGCAAATCGGATATGACTAATCCACCAACAAACACACACACACACACGCACACACTCTTTTCACACTGTCAAATTAGGGAAAGTAGTTGGTGGTTGAGGGGCTGGGGGTGGGGGGGTTGCGCTGCTAACACTCCTCAGTAGCATGACCGTTTCTGGGAAATATGTGTAAACTCAACAAGCGTACAAAATCATAGCGTAAAGCGTACCTTCCAAACTTTACAATAGCTCTCGCTAGTTAGTTAGTAGCTGTACATTAAGCACTGCAGATTAAGTCTCCGTGTTAAATCAACTGTACAGTGTGTGCGTGTGCGTGCGTGCGTGTGTGTGTTGCAATTCAACTAAAAGCATCTGTGTCCAAATTTTGTGAGTTCGAACCTGAAACACAAAGAATTAATACTTGTTTCCTTATAGGAAGGATAAAAGTAAAATAAACAGATTTTTTTTAAATATATATTTGTGGGTTTTCACCCAAAAACATACATTTTATTTGGGAGTTTGGCTGTTTGGGGGGGAGGGGGGGTTGGGGGGGTTAGGTAACAAAAATGTCCAATTTGTTCCAAGTTTTCTTTTTGTTTGTGGTTTTTACTTATAAAGAAAAAAATCCCCAAAAATGATTTTCAAATGTATTAGTTGTTGTGTTTTATTTATTTATTTTTTGTCTAAAAGTAATTTTTAAAAGTAATGAGAGGTGGGTGGCCTCAGATGAAAACATTTATATATTATTTAAAAAATTATGTATATAATTTGGTGGGGGTTAAAAATAAAAATACCCCAAATATATTTATTTTGGCTAAAGAAATAGAAATTAATTGACAGGAATAATAATAATGATTTAATGTATATATGTTCTGAAATGTAATTGTGTTTTTGAAATCAAAATTGCATCTAGTTTTGCTACCATTCTTTTTGGGGGCTTTCTCTGCTACAAAACAAGTAGTTTTTTTTGGGGGGGGGGGGGGCTCTTAATAAACAACTCACAAAATTGGGACATGTTTTTTGTTGGAGGGCGATGTGTAGTGTATGTGCACGTGTTTGCATTGTTCATTTAAAGTCACTGTACTGTACAAATGTTTTGCCTGGCATCGGTAAGAAATGAAGCACCGTGATGTCAAAGGAGCGGCTTGTCTGAAAAATGAAAATAAAGACAACTCTTATAAAAATGCTTTATTAATGGTATTATTTGTGGGAAGAGTCGGGTCACAAAGGGCTGGCTTTGCTTGTGAGTAAAAACAGACGTGAACCGGACAGCTGACACAAACAAACATGACTGCCCAGCCGGCCAATCCCTTAGCGGCATTTTTAAATGTGTTCTTTCCTTTGTTTTCTTTTTTTCTTACAAACTGAATCACTCCACATAATTGTCTTGATTGTACACCCTCCGTAGTGACTCCATTCGCCGTTTGCATATTACTTTGGATTGTTTCACTGCACATCGCAACTGCAAAAATGTTCGTTCGTTGAGTCCAAAATAATTCATACCCGACCAGAAGATTTGACGCTAGGCTGGAAATTAGACAAGAAAGTGAGAGAACGTATTTAAAATCTAAAGTTTTAGTTGTATGACAATCTTGTGTGTGATGTTTCTTTTTCAAGCCGTTCCAATAACTTCACTCGTCATATTTCAATATTTTTCTTGCAAATTACAAGTAATTCATGTAAACTTTACTCAATACATTCTACATTTTAAATTTGTCAACATAGGATTAAAACATTATTCTCACCATATTGCTTTCTTGTAAAACAACTTTATTCTCTTGTTATATACTTTATTATCATATGAATATTATAACTGTCTTATTGTAAAGTTTGGATTTTTTTTCTCATAAAATTACAATCTTTCCTATATTTTCTCCTACAGAATTAAGATTATTTTTTTCCATGCAATATTCCGATTTTTTTCCTTATTCTTTTTCCTCGTCGTTCGCACTAAAAATGTCTTTAAAATTTTGTAATAAAAAAAAGTGCTTTTTTATTTTCTCTTTTAAAACAACTTTATTGTCATATTATATAGTTATGTATGAATATAAACTATAGTCTTTTTTAAAAACATTTTTCTTCAAGTTCTTTATTGTAAATGATTTATTTCTCATATTTTTTTTGTGACTCAACTTTCCCCCCCCCTCCTTTTCATGTGAAAATATTTTTTTTTAATCATAGGTACCTATATTATTTCATTCAAATGTAGCTTTTTCTCATCAAAGTATTTATAAGTATAGTACTTTTTGAACTTTAGTCTTCCAATTCGGTATTTTCAAAATTCAACGGTTTTTTATCTTTTTAAGTTAGAAGGGAAAAATACTCAAAAAGCAACTCTTCATTAATAGTTTCGCTTTTTCCTCATAAAATTACTTATCAACTTTAGTCATGTTATTCAATATTTAAAAAAAAAAAAAGTGTCAAAATGTAAAAAAAAAAAGTAAAGTAAGTATTTTCCCACTTTCTTGTCTTTCATCCCGCATTCAACATGTGTTAAAAAAAAAAAGAGAGAAAAAAAAGGTTGGGTTTTGAATCATTTTGGACTTATCTAACACCAATTGAATTTGAAAGTGAGCTCATGGTGAAGCATGTACAGACGTTATACATGTAGCCCTTGGAATATGTTCAACGAGACCTTTGGCCTTATATTCAAGCGTGTTTTTCGTTGTTGTTTTTGTCTGCCCTGTAGTCCTGCTGTAGATACGCTGCGAAGCAATGTCTATCTATTGGCGTACATACGGTATATTGATTTAATGTATGCGAGAGACTGCATAAGCCACAGTTAATTGAAGTGATATTTATTTTAAGGATTTTTAGTGCATCTGTGTAGTGTGGCGTGTTAGTGTGAATGTAGCACTAGCACATCCTAGGAAATGTATGGCTTTATCTCCATTCAAAAGATAGTGTCTTTGGGGTGCACAGGGGTTTTTATGGAGGGGGGGGGGTCATGGCAGAGGGATATATTCCCAACTCTGACCCAAATATTCCGGTCCTTTGCTTTCCTCCATTGCGTTCCGGCGACACGCTACGGGTGCTCTCTCGCTTCCCCCATTGCCGTTGCTCCGAGTTCTCGGCCAAGTGTTTTTTTTTTTTTTTTGAATGTTTTGTTTTGAGTTTGTTTGCCCCCGTCACTTCTTGTGGAAGTAGATGGTGTGGGTAAGGCCCGACTCCACCTTTGGTATCTGGTCGCTGATGATCTCCACCAGCATCTCGGGGAACGCCACCTTCAGGGCCTGCGACTCGCGGAAGGTGTAGAAGCAGAAATCCAGCAGGTTGGCCACCAGCTGCCGCACATAAAATAAATATATAAATGTTTATATTCAATACAGAGCAGTTTCAGAGTTCTTATCAGGCTCTCTTTTTTTTTTCTTTTTTTTTTGTGCAAATGGGCTACAGATGATTCAGCTAATGAACTTTTAATATGAAAAAGGTGGGGGCGAGGGGGACGGAGCTATTCTTCAATCTAGTTGACCTAAATAATTTTTTTCGTCTAAAAACTTTTTTCGTAAAATGATTTTAAACTAAAATGGCATTTTTAATGTAAAAAAAAAAAAATCACAAAATTACTTATACCTTTTTTTGTTGTTTAATGACTTGTTTTTTTGTTCGATTATGACGTATTCTTTTTTTAAATCATTAAATGAATTTGTCAACAAGTAGTACGTAACTGGTTAATACCAATATTTTCAATTGCCACTGGGGCACACTTAATTTTGCCCTATGAATTCTGCCTAGCAACAAGCTTTTGATTGTGGCCAGGAAAGAAAAATTCGACTTTAGAATGTAATCTCGTAAAATGACAGAGCTGTGAGTATTTTCTTTAAAATTATGACTTCTCATATTTCAACTGGAAATTGGAAAATTACAGATTTATGCCCATTTGTTGTGAAATACTATTTTTTTTTTACCCATGAAAACGTTATTTTGCACAAAATCTTTTAGGATTACAACTGTGTTCCCATGAAATTAGATAAAATTCTCTTATTTTTCATTGTGAATTTACTTTTTTTTTCTCTTTTATATTGTTGTTATTATTACAAATGGGATTTTTTTTCTATTTCTATGTAAATCTATTTTTTTTGTGTGAATAAAAAATCTGGAAATGTTGAAATTACTACTTTCATCTTCTAATGTAGTAAAACTATCATTACATTTAATATCATTATTGTCATATCTAAAACTTTATTAGCATCAAGTTACGATTGCATTGATACTTTTACAAAATAAGTAACAAAATGAAAACTTAATTTTTGTGAAATTTCAACTTTATTCTTGTAAAAAAAAAGAATTCTTCAAATATCGCTATTGCGATAACGGTGTTGTATTTTCTTGTTATCGGATCACTACCAAGCTGAAATGCAAATGTGCGTCTTTTTGGTCTTGAAAAAAGCACAAGCAGCTCCATTGGAGTCCAAAAATAATCTATTCAGGGGACGTTTATGTAGCGCAACCAAATTGGACTCTGACTTCACCCTTGTTTATGGAGCGTAATGGACTTTGACCCCTTTCCAGTTCAATTTAACTCACCACAAGGGGGCACTTGATGTGATTTCAGCATCTCTGATGCATTAACCCAATCATTAGTGTTAGTGAATTTTGGCAAGCGGGCGCTCGACAGTGACCACTGCTGATCCAGAAAACTGTCAGTTGGCATTGATCCGCCTTCTGTTCTGGCCGGCCGAAATAACCGCAACCCCTCGGGGGGCCAGATTGGGATGCAGTAATCCTTATTTGGAGCCACTGCATCAGCCAACCGCTAAGTATGATCCAAATCCGCTCTGCTGCCATTCCAGAAAGGAAAAAAGAAATTCCAATGATATCAGTAGCCTAGAATTGCCAGTGAACACCTCCCCGCATTGCGCAACGCCGCCAAAAGAGGGCTGGTACTGTAGTAGGCGGCGGCTGGCAAGGGTGCCGTCTTGCCGCCGTGCCGGTGGCGCATACTTACACCATGCATGGCGTCCAGTAGCTTGGTGAGCTGGAAGAAGCGCTGCCACGTCTGGCCCGAGTTGTTGGTGGCCTTCCCCACCGAGCGCCGGAGCTCCTTGATGTAATTAACTCTCATCTCCTCGAACGCCGCCTGGTTCTTCAGACCCTCTTTGGGAACTGCGAAACGAGCAGATGCCACCACAGTCATCAGACAGCGGGCCGGGGGGTTGGACCAATGACAATTAGGATGGTTTTAACCGCAGTCTTAGATAGTGTTGTTTGACGAGCCAAGTATCTTTTTTTGCCGCACAAGTGAACAGGAAGTAAATTTGATGAAAAACAGACTTGGAAAATTAGAAAAGAAAACAAGCTCAACACAAAATTGGGTGGACTAGTCTCAAGAACTCATGCCCGAAGTGAACAGGAAGTCGGCCATTTTGGAGGCTAATTCCATAAGAAAGGGGCGTGGAAAAATAGAGTTTAAATTAAGTTAAAATAGAATTTCAGTGATCATGTATCATGACAAGGTGCACGATGAAGTCTCAAGGATTTGAACAGAAAATCTGCCATTTTGATTTGAACCCTCCATTATGAGGGCAAATTCCACAAGAACAGGACCTCCATGCACCGGTTCTTCCAATTCACATGAAATTGGGCAGACGTGTCTATCATAACAGGACACAGGAGAAAGTCTTAAGGACCTGTGCCCAAAACTAAACAGGAAGTCGGTTATTTTGGTTTGTAACGGCCATTTTTGGTGGTAAATTACATGAAAAAAGTGTCTGGAAAGTTTTCCAACACCAGTTTCACCATTTGACACGAAATTGAGTGGACACGTTTGTCGTGACAGGTTGCACAAGTCTGGATTTTCGGCAAATTTCCACTTCTTTGCGCATACTATGGATTTGGTCCAAATGAGCCCTGATCAAAAGTAGTCATGCCAGACAGGTGGCCAATCACGTTAGACCAGCGCTGCGGGAACGTCAGCATCACGTCAATTCTTTGCCTTTTAGACATCACCAAAAAAAATGGCATTTTATAGCACAACTTGAAATTCTGCGACGGTTTGAAGAGCAACAAGTCCAGACGATGATGCGGCGGAACAGCTGGCCCGTTGGCTACTTCCTGTCGGTTAGCATCGCGTCTGTTTAAAGAAGGCATGCTCCTAGGTCAATAACTCGAAAGTGCGCTTGCGTACTCGTCCGATCATTTTCGCCTCTTCCTGCTCAGATGAGCAAATACCTCGAGGCGTGCCGTTCGCCATGAAGATCCAAAAACCGATTGGCGCGCAGGAGAGTGTGAGGCGGGCAGGACCTTTTTCATGGCTGACATGATGAGAATGTGCTAATACCCGAAAGATGTGTTCGGACCTTTTGTTGTTGTTTTTTTCCCTCCCTTCCTGCTGACCTACATATATACCCTGAATAGAAAGTGACCTGGCATTTAGGAGCGGTACAGAGGATGCCCCCCGCCCCACCGCCTGCCCCCCTCCCTCGAACCAGGTCACGCTTATATCGTGGTTAATTGGTGCCAGGGACGTTTTTTGCTGCAGGTAACGCAGCCTATTTGGAGGCCTCAATACGCTGAAAACTTTATTTAAAAGTCACTCTGTAGTGAAGTGTAAGAGGACGCATGAAATAGTCTCATTGGTCGCATGCCTGAAATCAAACAAGAACCATTTTGGATTGAGGCGGCCATTTTGTGTCCACCTCACCAGTTTCCCCGATCAACACAGAATTTGGCATACAAAAGTCTCAATCACCTATGCCCGAAATAAAACAGGAAGTCGGCCATTTTGAGCAAATTTCAAAGGCTGATCTGTATACTGTATTTGTTTACATCACCGTGTAGATGGAGTGCGGAGAAGCACTATTTATTTAAAAATATATATACTTAACTCATTCATTCAAATCCATTTTCACTGAAGCAACCCCCTTCGCTCCCAGCTGTTTTATTGGATTTTGACAGATTTTGCAAGGTCCACAGAATATTGTGTTCTGTTGCTATAAAAATATGGAAACCTACCAAAAGAAAAGTATATTTCTCTCTGTTTCCGTTTAGCAGCAATTAGCATTAGAAGTTTCATCATTATTCACAAATCTGTTTAAAACGGGGGGAAAGAACTTTGGCCCTGGTTGATCTTTTATACTCTACTGCTGCATCAAAGCCTTCTGTAGCATAAAAAACGTATAAATATGTCTTTGGGAGCATGGTAATATTTAACATAGAACGTATTTATATGTTTTTGGTAGGGAATGAGTTAAAGTCAATCCCATATTTTGTTCTATGCAGCCCCACTTAGTCTAAATGCGGTATTTTGGTTAATATTGCCTTACTGGAATATGAGTTCAGCAGCAAAATTTAGCCGTTTTTATCCATATCAAAAGGCGGCCATTTTGCCACTTGCTGTTGACTGAAGATGACGTCCCAGTTGCTCAAGGCTCAGGCAACGGCCAATCACAGCTCACCTGTTTTCTGAAGCTCAGCTGTGATTGGTTGTTACCTGAGACTTGAGTAACTGTGATGTCATTTGCAAAATGGCCGCCCCTGAGCTGGATTTTGCTGCACTCATATTCCACAAATGTAATATTAATCAGAATGTCATGTTTAGACTAATAAGTAGACATATAACATATTATTGTCAAGAAATGTTTAAGGTTGACTTTCCCCTTAAAAAAAAAAAAATGCTTATATTCCACCGTGACCAAGTCCCGAACATTTTGCGATGACTCATTTGCAGTATCATGTCTGTGCAGAGGTGAGGCGAAAGCGCTGGCCTACCCAATGCCGAACGGGGTCATCAGACACCACGGGCTGGGTTGAAACCTAAGCCCAAGGTCAGAGAGCATTAGCAGCTCCTCTCTCGTCCTCTTTATCCCCTCGTGCTTTCGTTGGTTCCTGCCCGGCGGCGCTCATCGCCCGCCGTCGTACGCCGACGAGCTCTGACAACCACTGTGTAAACACTCTCGTCCCTTTCCGCCAGCTCGCTCTCTGAATGGCTGCAACTAACGGAGCTTTGCCCAAAAGTCGCCTAGGAGACGGCACGCTCGCTTGCGAAAAATGAGTCACAAGCGCTTCCCCGGGGCTTCCAAATGGTACAGTCGCACTTTACAGTTTTCTCCGCTTGGGAGTAGAAAATGGGCTTTCTAAGCTCACCCTATCCTAACCCCTTCCTGCTTGAATACAACCGGTCGGAGTACATTAACTCATTCACTGCCACTGACGGCTATAGACGTCGAAAATTCTTTTGAACTATTTCTAAGAGTTTCACACTTTTTCCCCACTTGTCTTCGCAAGAGTTTGAAAACCTAGAAAAAAAATATTGTACATTTAGAACAGATATAAAATTGGTGACTAATCGTGAGTTAACTATTGAAGTCGTGCAATGAATTGCATTTAAAAAATTTAAAAACAGAAAAAGATTATTAAAAATTACGCATGACTTCACTAGTTAACTCAGGATTAATCACAAATTGTATATCTGTTCTAAATATACAATAAAAAAATGATAGGTTTTCATACTCTTGTTAACAAAAGTGGGAAAAAAAATTTAACTAATAGAAATAGTTCAAATGTCATACTTTTGACGTCTATAGTGAATGAGTTAAGGTAAAACTTCTCTAAACCAAATTCAACCGTAACCCGAACACGACCATAACTATAACCAACCCTAACCCTATACCAACTCTAAACCCACCCTTACTATACTATATCATAATTAAAAACCTATCCCAAAACTTCTACTCCACCCAAGAAGATCCAAAAAAAGACAGTTGTGCATTAAGACCTTGGAGATCTTGCTGTGTGCAGCCTTTCTTCACCAAATGACAAATGAGAGAAGTCGAGAAAGAGCAAAATGGCAGCTCTTGGAACGCGGCCTAGCTCGGCAGGGCTCAGTGGCAAATCTCCAGACGAGCAGCGAGCACCGGAGAGGGAGGCCACGGCAACAGAAGGCCTGGCGATGACCCCCCTTCGACTCTCCTTTTGTCTTTGTTTTTCCCAAGACGGCTTCCTTTTTCGCACATTATTTTGTCCTGAAATCTGCCCTCGGTCACCTCAGAAACTGCCTCTGCCGTGATACACGAAGGTAAGAGACGGCTGTGTGCGCTTTAAATAGGTACATCTGGGTTTATAACACTGTGACCAGGTGTCTTCTTTTTGCAGTGACAACTATTTGGAGCTAAAGTTAGCTAGCTAGCTAAGTGCTATACTCTGCCTTGAGATAGTATATTTTAGTAGTACTTTGGGTTCACTGAATATCTTAAGCCACATTTTCAACATTTTGGTCTATTTCGATCCAGCTCACCACATTACGGTTTGAATATATATATATATATATATATTAGGCCCAAGAAAAAGCATCCAGCCAAGATTTCACTGCATCAAGTCTGTATTTTTTTTATTCGTCGGAATATTTTTGGTATATAACAAATACAAGAGGCTAATGGATACTTAAGTTTGTATGCAATCTTCCATTGTGTTTAGCGGTCTGTATTTCTTTTTAAGTACTGCCTTCCAGCACGCACAATCTTGACAGTGCAGCTATTGAACTACAGTATTTGAACTAAATTTGAAATTTGGCAACTAGTGACCCAGGTGTCATATTTTCCCAGAAAGCATACACATTGTGGGATCTGAAGTGTTTTCAAGTGTATTTATCTTGAGCCTATTTCTTTATTATTATTTTTATTTGGAGGTTCTAGTTCACAAAATTTTAAAATTGTTTCAGTCGACTTCAGTTCACCTCGTCACGGTACGGTTTGGAATTATATATCTTGGGTGTATACATTTACGCTACATCCTAGGTTGTGCTCTCACTATCGAATATATTTAGAAGCGATTAATCTATCGATTATTAACTTGATTAATTGACTAATTGAATTAATTTTAATTTTGCATTTTGTATTCGTATAGTGTTTAAAAAAAAATGTGAGGAGTGATGTACTATGTTACCGGTCCGGTCATTGTTTTCCAAAATAAAATCTGATGTTTGCAAATGTCTTATTTTGATTAAACACAGAAGTTTTAATGAAGGACTACAGAAATCAGTGAACAATTCCTGTTGATATGCTGAAATCAGAGGATTTGGACAATTTTTAATTTAAAAAAATGACGATTATCCAAATATTAAAATAGTTGTCGACTAATTTGATAATCGATTACTTGCCGATTCATTTTAACAGCTCTAATCCTGGGGCAAAGTCTCTGCACAAGGGTTTTTTTGTGTGTGAAAAACTATTGGTTGTCTCACAGTGCTTTTTGTCCAATCCGAATGTCTGGAAAAATCTGTCATCAGACTTTTCTGTGTATGCCGACGTCTCCATCCGCCATAAATATTTCCAGTGATTGGCACCGGTGTTGGCGGCTCAACGAAGTCTAGCCAGAATGCAGACTTCTCAAACTCGCCACTACGCTGCTTAAATCTCACCCCCTTCTCGCTCCACCACCGTCAATATGTAAAATGCATGAACTGCGGGTCCAAGTGTGCTTTTGAGACTTTTTGCTGTGTTTAATAGCCACTGACGGATGTGGATGCTGACAGTTTGTAGAGGTGATTGGTGATTGGTGGTGGCGGTGGCGGTGGTGGTGGTCGGGGGGGTGGGGGGTGGGGGGTCTTGGTTAGAACTAGAAATTTCAAATGTGTAGTCAGCCATGTGACCTCTTTTTCCATGACATATTGGGACCTACAAAAATCTGGGATTTGAAAATTACCCAGTATTTCATTTAACTAAGTGAGTGTAGAGGATAACAAACAACCTTATGAAACTTCAGTCTGCATTCATTTATCTGGTGCTCTGTAAGTTTCTCTTTTATGGATGTCCGACCATCCATACTGAAAAGTCTTCAAAACTAACTTTTTTTTTTTTTTTTTAAACGTTAGCATTTAGCGACAAAGCTGTACACGGGCTGTCTTACTCACTTGTGCTGAGAAGCAGCAGGACCTTCATGGAGAGGAACTCGTCGTAGGTGAGCTGCAGCCGAACAAACTCTTGGCTCACCTGCCTCATGCCCAGACACAAGCTGTACATGGCAGACTGCTGCATCCGGTCCCTGAAAATAAGCGAGGAAGGACGGTTATGTGGTGGCAATCAGACTAAGGGAAGCGCTCTTATTTTTGTAATAGTTGTCCTCTAATATATTGCGAACCAAAATTAGCATTTCGCACCTCATTAAATAGCAAAACTGAGAATCAACCGCTGGGACGGTACCAAAAAGCTGGACAGGCACCACACATGAGCTCGATGCTACGTACGCTAGCTAGCAACAAACTATGGCTAGTGTGGCTAATAAGCTGCGAAATCAGTAATCATCACCTCTGTCGTGGCACATAAACTACACTTCTCACAAAAGGGAAGACGAGGAAAGATGGAGAAGCCATGCTAATTGCTAAGCTAATCTAAGATTGACATCATCATGTAATCGCGAACCACCAGAATTAAAAACAAACGATACTGGCTATCTTGCGCTAATCTAACAGCAGCAGACTACACTCTCATTCGCTGACTCCCGTGTCACTCAACAGGCCAGGCCCCGCCTTTTAAAGCGACACACTTTTAAGTCACAGTACACTTTAGAAAGGGAGAATGGTGACCAGAAGTGAACATATATAAGACCTGCACTTCATTTGTATAATTTGCGTTGTGTATACAGTAGTGTGTATCTAACATGATGTAGAGTAACATTTCATGTAGAATTAAATAATCCAAATTGTATTATTATATAAGATTTATGCAATGTAGCGTATGTAGCATAACTTTAAACAATGTAACAAAATAACACAATTGCAGTGTCTACATAACGTTTAATGTAATTTAACATGAATTTAACGTAACATCTATTATAATGCACTGTATATGTAACATAAGGCTAGGTCATGTACCATCTATCCAGCATATTGAATATAATCATGTAACAGAACTAATATAAGATCATGTAACATCGATCGATCATATAACCGTAACATACACTACGTAAGGTACCAACATCATGGTAAAAAAAAAGTTGATCTTTGTGCTGAGTGTGACATATTCTCTCAGCTGTTTGCCTGGATTTTTTTATTTATGTTTTGCTGACTCACTCCTCAAAGTGAGCTGCTGCTTTTCGCAGCGCTTTATATTCTCTCCAAATTGTTTCTACTTGTCTCCAAATTGTTTTCCCTCGGCCGGAAGAGCTCATCCTGACATTTGCGCTCAGGCAACTCACACAAGTCGGCGTCCAGCTGAAAAAACAATTAGACGCTCAAGTTTTTTCCCCAGCCAAGCGTGACATCAGAATTATTATTTTTTTTAAAGAGGAAGAAACGTCCCATCCAGCCTGTCAGAGGGCTAAAATAAAACAACAACAACAAATATATATTTTTCAATGCGTTCGGCCCAGAAAGTATACCCCGCTGTGTGCGTGTGCGTGTGTGTGTGTGTGTACGCACTCGTTGAAGATGAGGTCAGGGGCGAAGTAGAGCATCTGTCCGTTGGTGTGTTTGTAGGAGCGCCAGCCGAGACAAAAAGAGGACAGGCACATCCACGAGTACTGGATCAGCGTAATTTGGTCCTCGATGGGCAGGCCCCGAAAACCTAGCGCACAAACACACAAAGTCAAACCCAAGTCCGCTACAAAAGGCTTGACACATTTTGGGGGTTTTGACATTCATTCTAATACAAAGTGTTTGTATTGGACACTAACACTGTGCTTAAATATTGGATTTAAAAAAAATACTTAAGTAATGGTTCAGTTCTTAAGGATGTTAAATAGTTAAATACATCTGAACTGTATTTAGGCAGTGATAGTTTTGTAAAGCGCTGGAGGTAGTCCGCATACCTAAACCACATTTTGGTAGTTTTGCGGTCAAGGCAAACATTTTCTTTAGGATATGCTCTATGCGCCCCCCACTAGTCTAAACACGGTATTCTGATTAATATTGCGTTTGCGGAACATGAATGAAGCTGAAAAATCCAACTCAGGGGGCGGCCATTTTGCCTTGTGCTGCCAAATTGTTGTCGAGTGAAAATGACATCACAGTGCCTCAGGGCTCTTGTACGACGGCGTTTTAGGGCCACGTATAAATATATTTATTTAAAGGGCGGGGGGCAATATTCCGAGAAAAAAACTTGCAAATTTGAGACTTTATAAAGTGGCAAATTTGCGAGAAAAATTATCGTAAATTTGAGACTTTATAAAGTGGCAAATTTGCGAGAAAAATAAGCGTAAATTTGAGACTTTATAAAGTGGCAAATTTGCGAGAGAAAAACATCAAAAAGTTGATGTGTCGATTCTGCTGCTCTCCGTCATTCACTTGCATTTACCTAAAGTATGCTAGCTTCTGATTGGTTAGTGTTAGTCAGCTGATAAGGGATCAGGAAGTGTTGTCGCTCTAGCTGTCGTGTATGAAGAGTAAAGTTTAAATTAAGAAGGAATCCGTCTCCATCCTCCCTTTTCATTTTAGAAACAATGTCCTATTAACCACCGACGAATCCTCACATTACACGATAGCTACGCGCCGTGTATTTCTCGTAAGTTTCGGAGTTTTTTTCTCGAAAATTTGCCACTTTATAAAATTGCAAATTTACAAATTTATTTCTCGCAAATTTGCCACCTTATTAAGTGGCAAAATTGCCCCCAAGCCTCAATTTTTTTTCTCTGGGTTTGGTCATGTGATGTTCACAAACTGAGCCCTTCACCACTGTGATGTCATTTTCAGGCAGCATCAAGTAACAAAATGGCCGCCCACACACAAGGATAAAAACGGTGGATTTGCTGCTTTATTTATATTCCACAAACCCAATATTAATAAGAATGCTGTGTTTAGATTAGTGTGGCTGAATAGAACATATTATTGTTAAGATTTTTTTTTTGTCTTGATTTCCTCTCTAAAAAAGTAGCTGAGAGCTGTAAACAAATGAAGCAACTGACATTTTCAGCAGTTTCCCATACAGTATTGCACATGTTTTCCCAAGTATTGCCTTATTACTACCATTCATTTGTAATCCGCACGTCAGGGATAACGCAGCATCTTCTGGTAACATGCAAAATCCCAGCGAGGATTCCAGTTATGATGCCTTGCGAGGGCCTCCAAAAATAGAAACAAGAATTGGGAGCGCTGCCAAACTCTCAATCAATGCCTGGCGAGGAGCTCCACATGCGCCACATAACAACACCAAAAGGCAACTGAGGACAGACAAGCGACTTATCCGGCAGGCGCTGCGACTATTTGCGTCTGTGGGGATGTCGCCTTGCTCCTTTTTAAACATGTCGCTCGCATTCTGTAATACGATACGCGGGAGCCTCAACATATGAGTTCAAGTCGTTGCGTCAATACCCTTGTGACTCAAAGCACTTGTATAGTATTCTTTCGCCTTTGAAATGAATGGAAATGCCATGAATTCATTCCAGCCCATCAATGATGTGCAAAGATTATTATTATTATTTTTTTTTTTATGATTTCATTTTTTTTTAATGATTTCATTTTTGAATAAAATGAATCATTTTTATTATTATTTTTTCGTGTCAAGCAGAAGTTTGGTCCTGAAATTTTTGTCCTTCCCAAAAAAAACCTGAATTTTTTTTTACAGGTCAATTTGACATGCGATATAGTTGAAGAGTTGTGTTTAATATGTCTCTCACTTTACAGCAATTGTTAATAAAATGCATATTCAAAAGTAATAATCAAAACATGTTATTGCCTTTTTTTTAAATAACCAAAAAAGACCAGCAAAGTGTTATTCTAAAATTCGAAATGATTGTGTCAATTGACCCACATAAAACTTTATAGCTAACATACAAAATTGCAAATTCAAATATATTTGAAAATATGGTTGTTATGAGTTTTAATCCTCGTACTTTACAGCAAGTATAAAAAAGGCAAATTTGAAAATAATTTAAAAAATTTAAAAATATTTTTTAAATGAACACGATAAAATAGGGCTGCTCGATTATGAAGAAAAAATTAATAATATTTTTTTTTGACTTTTTTTTTTTTACTCTGCTTTCATTGTTGCTTGCGCTGTGCACTTTGAGATTCGTTTTATAAATGTTAAGTGTGTTAATCTATTATTTATTAATATTAATCCCGATTATATTGGTAATAATTGAAATCACGATTAGGACGATCATTTATTTTTTGTTACAAAACAAGAAAATGTTTAAATGTAAAAAAAATATTAAGACAAATAGAATTCTTTGCAACACTATAATTAGTTCATTTTGGATGAAACAAAATGTATTAAATTAGTTATTTTAAAATTTACAGAAGGTGCAAATGTATACATTTAAACAACTCAAACAACTAATAAATTAGTGTTAATCTTTTTTTTTAAACGATTATTCTGATTTTGTAATTGTGGAGTGTAATAATTGAAATTGTAATTGAATTTCGATTAATTGCACAGCCCTATGATAAAGGATTTATAGTTATTTGAGAACATTACAATAAAAAATATAAAATATTTACTAAAATATAGAGAAGGCCAGTAAAAGTTTTGCAAAAAAAAAAGAAACATCTATAAAAAAAATCTAATATGACTCACATTGCCTCCCAAAAAAATCATAAAAAATCTGAATTCCAACATAGAGGCCACATAGAACATATTGTAAAGAACAATTTTGACTGAACTTTCACTTTAAATATGAAATATGAAATCAAATAAAATGAAAAGAACATAACCGTGACCAAGAGAAGAAGTTTAATCTTGAGAATTTAGTACATTAATAACAAAACGTGATTATTTTTTTTGTTTATTTTCTTTTTTTCTTGCGTAGCAATTTGACCAGCAACGTAGCAGGATGGGATTTAATACGCTTCTGACTTTCAAGCTAACTGGTTGATATCCCCCCACGGAACATCTTTATCTCATCTAACTACACTTTAATGAGACGCATCAGAGCCAACATCTGGCCGGAGCAGTGATGTAAATGCCTTCACTCTTATAAATCCCCATTTCTATTTAATGCTCAAATAGGATTTCGTTGGTAATCTCATTGGAAGATTTGCCGAACGGTTTCCAGGGCTGAAAGGAGAGAAAAGTGGGAAGCCTGACAGACAACACGAGCCAGCGCGGCTATGAATATCATCTTCATTAAAACCCAGAATTGCATTACAAGAGGCTTTTCATTTACATTTTATTGGACTGACATTTAATAGAAAGTTGAAGGTCCAACGTGAGTCGTGGATGGCGGGAATAATTCACGCACTTTGTTGAGTTTTTAAATTATAATTTTTTTGACGGCTATTGACGTCAAAAATTCATTTGAACTATTTCTATTAGTTTCACATTTTTTTCCACTTTTGTTAACAAGAGTATGAAAACCTAAAAAAAAATATTGTACATTAAGAACAGGTATAAAATTTGTGATTAATCTTGACTTTAAATAATTAAGTAATTAAACAAAAAAGAAAATGTTATTTAAAAAATTAGAGACGTCAGACGATTAATTTTTTTAATTGTAATAATCGCATGACTTCAATAGTTAACTCATGATTTATCACATTTTATGTCTGTTCCCAAAAAAAATTCTAGTTTTTCTTACTCTTGTCAACAAAAGTGGAAAAAAATGTGAAACTAATAGAAATAGTTCAAATGAATTTTTGACGTCTATAGCCGTCAATGGCAGTGAATGAGTTAAGTAAAACTGAAACAGAGATACTCACCCTTTGATCATGCATGATTAAGTTTTGACAAAATGTTGAATGCTGTATGATAACAAATTTAAACTAACCTGTCTAAAATGAATACGGTACATATATATTGGGAATCACTGCCCTAAATCATAACGTGTATTTGAAGGCGCCGCTTAATTCAACGTTATCGCCCCAAATAAAATAAAAAAGCCGACCCCAAAATAGCATCGAGGCCACACGTCGCAACTAACCTGGAAGTACTTTGGCCCACTTGACCAGGCGCACCATCTGCTTGCCGGCCAGGCAGTTGAGGCTGGACAGCAGGTGGTCGGTGGTGTCGGGCTGCGTGTTGTCGAAGCCCGAGTACACCTCTTCGGGTTCGATGAGCTCTAGCACGCTGCAGATGGACGGAGGCAGGAAAGGTGTGACCACGCCGGACGCGCGGGACACCAGGGCGGCGTTGGCGGCGGCGCTGGCGTTCAGCTCCTTCTCCGACGACAGGAAGTCCACGCCGGACCCCGCCTGGCTATCCTTGGCTGCCTGCGGGTCATCGCTGACGCTCTTTAGCTTGCCCAACTTCTTGGATTTACGAGCTGTTGGGAGGAACGCGCTGTCAGTCATAGTTAGCCAAGACGGTAAATGGGGCAGAAAACTGGAAGACTTTGGGGACGAAGAGTTTCAGCGGGTGGTGGTATGCATGGTGAGCAGGGAGCGGCTCATGCAGGGTTAAAAGTTCAGTTATAGGGCTTGAAGCCAGGCTCATACGTACGACGGCGCATTAGGGCCATGTATAAATATATATATTTTTAAAGGGGGGTAATATTCAGAGAAAAAACTCACAAATTGAAATAAAATATATTTGCATAAACAATATTAGGTGGCAAATTTGAGAGGAAAAACCTCACAAATGTACAAGAAAAAAATCAAATATTTGTGACAAAGTGGCAAATTTCCTTTTATTTTCAAAATCTTTTTTGAATACTAGACCGAAAAGTATAATTTTAAAGAGTTCTCAAATAGGTGTATTTCTCGCAAGTTTCTGAGTTTTCTTTTCCTCAAGAATTTGTGAGTTTTTTTCCCCCACAAATTTGCCACTTTAATGTCGCAAATATCCAAGTTTTTTTGTTTTTGTAAATTTATGAAGGTTTTTTTCTCGCAAATTTGCCACTTTACAATGTCACAAAAATCTGAGGGTTTTTTTCTCGTAAATTTGTGAGGTTTTTTCTCGCAAATTTGCTACTTTATAATGTGGCAAATATCACACTTTTTTTGGTGGAAATTTGTGAGGGTTTTTTCTCGCAAATTTGCCAATTTACAATGTCCCAAATATCCAAGTTTTTTTCTGGAAATTTGTGAGGTTTCCCATAAAAAAATGAATCGAGTGTGAATTATTATGTTCCCAGTTTGTAGTATTTGATCACGCATTCGACTAATGGGGAGCGTAATGGAGAAGAGCAGAGACATGCACGCACACTCTCCAAAACGGATGACGTCAAATGCAGTCAAATACAGTACTTCAAGAATATGACATGCAATGTGAAAGCACATACAGTATATACA
Source organism: Leptonotus elevatus (assembly GCF_054856555.1). Classification (NCBI taxonomy): domain Eukaryota; kingdom Metazoa; phylum Chordata; class Actinopteri; order Syngnathiformes; family Syngnathidae; genus Leptonotus; species Leptonotus elevatus. The sequence goes on along the minus strand of NC_141246.1, from coordinate 4,668,266 downwards.
TAAATATATACAGTATTTACATAAATTAACATGTATACATCCTAATAGTTTGAATTACCGGTAATAAAAAAAATATATAAATAATTTTGCTGCTTTTGCTGATGTTTTAGATTTTTGTTGCAGTACCGTTTCAGTACCGGTGTCGAGGTGTTTTATACAGGTATAGTACCGAAGTCAAAATTTTTGTATCGTGACAACACTATCGCAAATATCCAAGGTTTTTTTCGTAAATTTGTGACGTTTTTTTCTCGCAAATTTGCCACTTGAAAATGTTGCAAATATCCCCAAAAAATTTCCATAAATTTGTGAGGGTTTTTTTCTCATTAATTTGCCACTTTAAAATGTTAAAATATTTGAGTTTTTTCTCATAAATTTGTGAGATTTTTCTCAGAATATTACCCATACATGCTTTAAAAGTAATCAATAAAATCGTAAAATCAATACTAAAACTAGAAAGCCAACATGATGCTAAAATGATTGTTTATTTGATTCGGCCTTTTGAACCAGAGGTGGTGAGAAAGTGTTTTTTTTTTTTTTTATTATTATTTTTATTTGTCCTTTACTGATACCATAGAGGAATGAGTTGCAATAATCCAACCTGGAGAAAATCAGAACATGGATACATTTTTTGTCAGGTTTGGTAATTGTTGATTTAGTTTGGGCTGTGATGTGTATGTGGAAGAAGCATGACTGGACGACTATATTGATGTGAGCTGTGAAGTAAAAAGGAACAAAAAAGACTTCTAAATATTTGGCGGTGAGATATTTGTAATGGTGCCAAGGCTGGATGTAACGATATAGGTTAAGTTTAGCATGTTGAAGAGAATTATTTCCAGTTACTGATTTCGAGAGAGTTTTGTGCTACTCAGGATTCTCAATACAAAGTTATAGCGGTGAAAGGTGACCCTGTGGCGCTTGGTTATTTGGCCAATGGACAGCATATAAATAGAAAATACAATTGGGCCTAAAATTGAACCTTGCGGTACGCCACAAACAATGGTAGAGGTGGATGAGCACCGGTTAACCGATGGTGACCCGCAAAGGTTGGTTCTAAATGTTCAGAAAAGACATTTCTCTGTATTAGCATCCTCGCTACTTGCGCCACCTCGCGAGTCCTCACCTCCGAGGTTCATCCCGGCCTGGAGGCACTTGCGTACGCGGCACGCCGGGCAGTTTTTCCGTCGGATCTTGTCGATGATGCAGTCGTTCCTCCCGGCACAAAGGTAGTTGTGTTGACCTAACGGAAACAAATGATGAAAGTCAGTCTGCAATTTGGCATTAGGAGCAAAGTAGTGCCTTGCACTGTGACAACAGCCCGAGTATGTTTTCGCACCCGTGGATTCACATATTTGCAGATTTTAAAAAAATAATAATTTCAGTTTTTATTTTTTGGGGGGGGGGGGGGGGTTGGGGGAATTATTCATTCAGCAGTCATGCCCCACGGTTTACTACGATTTAAAAAAAGTCAAGGTTTTAAAAACCACCAGATTTTTATTGCAGCCATAAAACTTGAAGTCACACTCCCACAAGGTTCTCTGTGGCTGGAATCGATTTGGACCGTTGACTTCATAGTAGCCCCCTAACATGCTAGTCTCCATCTTCACACGGAAATGCCTGAAAAGTAGTGGTGGGCGGATCGATCCAAACATTTGATATTATCGATACCAAGTCAGTATCGATATCGGAATCGATACTGGCACTATAATATCGATCGAGTAGTTTAGTTTCAATTTGGCTCTTTTATGCACTGCTGCGGTTTGGTCAGATAACAGCCACGTCATAGCCACAGGCAGACTTGCTCCCGCTCTCCCTCCTTTCGATCGTGTGCCGTCACGTGACACATAGTATTGTACTTAAAAATATATATAAAAAAAGTGGGGGGGTATGTTGTTTTATGTTTCATATTTGTTGTTGCATGATAATCTTTAACATCTTGTTTATTTAGGTTGGGAAAAAAAAGTAATGAACGCATAATTTTGTATTTGTAGTTTCTGAACCGTATATGATTGTTTAAATTTATTTTCCGATGAACACTTTGTGTACTTTGTTTAAGAAAGTAAACAAATTATTTTATTATGGTTGCAATGTTTCTTGGGGGACAAAAAGTATTGATAAACTATTTTCTATTTATCAATAAACTTTGTCCTAATTTTGTCTTCTTTTTTTTTTTAAAGGAAACAACACAAAGACACTTAAAGGTTGAAAATTGATTGTTAACTCATTTACTGCCAATGACGGCTATAAACGTCCAAAATGTATTTAAACTATTTCTATTAGTTTAACATTTTTTCCACTTTTGTTAACAAGAATATGAAAACCTATAATTTTGTTTATTGTACATTTAGAACAGATATGAAATTTGTGATTAATCGCGGGTTAACTAGTGAAGTCATGAGATTAATTACGATTAAAAACTTTAATTGCCTGACGCCCCAAATTTTTTATATTTTCTTTCCTTTACTAAAAAAAAATTCATTCACTGACGTTGACGGCTATAAACGTCAAAAAATAATTTCAACTATTTCTATTAGTTTAACATTTGTTTCCACTTTTGTTAACAAGAGTATGAAAACCTATACTTTTTTATTGTACATTTAGAACAGATATAAAATTTGTAATTAATAGTGAAGTCATGAGATTAATGAAAATTTTTAAAATAAATAACCGCCTCTTGCCCCTAATTTTTAACAATCTTTTTTTTTAATGAATTTATGGCAGTGAATGGGTTAATAAGAAATTTGATGATACAGCTACAAAAAAATATATATATATATATACCATAATTTTCAAAAGGTATCAATATCAGTATCGGTGATACTGGCCCTGTATTTACTTGCCGTCGGAATCAATACCAAAATGTGCAGTATCGCACACCCCTAACGGAAATGCACCGTGCCTGAAAAGCAGCAGCAAACAGGAAGTCGAACTAAAATACCAAAATAAAGCAGTAGCTCCACATGTAGCGCTAATGAGTGCGACATCCTGTTGCAGGAACCTCGAGGAAGCGGGCCGGCGCGACAGTGACGCTAACGCGCCTCGCGTCTGGCCCTCAGCTACATCCAGTCAGCTCCTTCCTTTTCCTCGTCCTCCGCTTCCATCTATCCACCCATCCCTCGCTTCTTCTTCAGACTCGGAGCGCCATACGCCCACACACACATGCGCGTCTACACACACACACACACACACACACACGTACGTAGTCCATGCCGCTCCACTTGGCAATAAAAAATAAATAAAAAATCGCACATACAGATGGAGACCCCTGTGAGCCCAGTGCATGACCTCGCTCTACATAGTGTGCGCATTGAGCGTGTGTGCGTGTGTCTTGATGCTTTCCGAGTTGTTTTCACATACACTTTTGTGTACGTCCTGGCGTCTACTGCATTTTGCCGTGTGTGTGTGTGCGTGTGTGTGTGTGTGTGCCAAAAGCCAAGGAGGCGAGCAGCAGGAGGAGAGGCAGCAGCTGTAGCCCCGCTTCACTATTTCTGGCAAAGTCACATGACCGTTACATAAGCTCATTTTTCCCGCTCTAAAAAACAGTAAACTGCGACACAGGAAACACATAGCAGGCAGGCAGGAGCGGTCAGTGGACACAAGACCCCCCCACCACCTCACCCCCCACCCCCACCCATGCACATCACAAACACACCCCGTTGCAACTCTTGACCGTTGGGCTCGTTCCCCTAAGTCGGGTTAATGATTGTCAAGTTGTCACATGAGCGCAAGTCAGTAGATGCGCACGTGTTAGGCAGGCCGCTGCAAGAATTTTTTAGGTTTGATGCCGATTCCAATATTTTATGATAACTGATTAAATGGATGATTAATTATAATAAATTAAATAACTTCATTTTGGTCCCTTAAGGCCTACAACAAGATATGAATTACCGCAGAACATTGGATTGTTTCCTAATACTTTGTCCTTCAGTATTTAACAATAGACAGAAAAATCGGCGGATCTTTTTGGGGAAATAGATGTTTGAATGTCATTATTTTGGTCTCATGTGTTAAATATAAGAATAAAATTTGGAGGAAATGGCTGATTTTTGGCAATTAAAAAAAAAAGTACTGATTTAATCGGACGGCCGATTAATCGGTCAGGTCCCAAATAACAAAGAAAAGTGCAAATATGGTTTTGACAATCAAATAGCACTCGCCACTAGTTTTGTATCATGTACATTTGAATGCATCCAGCGAGGCCAAATGATCCCAATGCGGACCTAAATAGACATTATAAAAAGTCTACACACCCTTGTCCAAATGCCAGTTTTTTTGTAATGCAATAAAAAGAGACTTATGATAAATAATTTACAAATCTATAAATAAATATATTAAATACAAGTTTTGCACCACTAATATTATTTTAATATAATATTAATATTATGCAATATTTTCTTCTTCCTGGGGGCATAACAAAAATCCATTGAGAAGCACATTTTATAAAAACACACTTGAAAAAAAAAGCCTAGTATCTAATTAGAACTCGGGCCCTCAGACAGATTTTGTGTTATTTATTTGGCCTAAAACGTCCCTTTTGACAGTAAAGGTTGCTGACCCCTGACCTAAAGTATGCTAGCTTCTGATTGGTTAGTGTTAGTCAGCTGATAGTGGGATCAGGAAGTGTTGTCGCTCTAGCTGTTTTTTCTCAAAACTGTAGGGGGAGCCCTGGAGCTGAACACATACATGCTTGCCGTATGTTTCCTCGGCGTCCTGCGTCCTCTTACCTAAATACCTTCCGACAATGTTGGTCACACGCGCACGCTTTACAGTAGCGTTACTCCTTCAGACACACACACACACACACTTGTCTGAACGCGCGCGCGCGTGTGTGTCTGGAGCCTTCGCGATTACGACTTGTATGTTGCTAGACGTGTCGGCGAGGTGGCTGCGCTCCAGCTGTTGTTACATAACCCCGCCGTGTCACGCACGCACACAACCTGAGCCATTCAGTTCTGTGGGAGGCCCAGTCCCAAGCTGGAGAAGAAAAAGAAAAAAAAAATTGTGATTTGACGCCCCGTCAGCGCACACCGGCGTCCTCGCCTGACCTCTCTTTTTCGCCAGTGGGAGACGTAAGCCGACTGGCAAGCGCTCTCTTTTTAGCAAGGCGGCGGCTGCTGCCGTTAGTAAATCTTGACTGGCAAAAACAAAGCCGGCGAGCTAAAAGGGGAATAATATTACGGAGCGCCGCCGCGCCAAGCCGCCGATGACGTGAATAATGCGCTGGCGCGCTAACGCCGATGCGCCGCGCCGCATGGAGCTGTTTATTAGGCGCAGCTGTTCTTTATTAAAAAATAGAAAAACTCAACAGAGGCGCGCTCGGCCGTTTCCGCAGTTCGTTAGCGGCAACGGCGCGATTCTTGACGCATGTCAGGCTGAGAAAGAAACGCCAGATGATGAAGCAAACTTGAGAGGAAAGAAATGACAAATAACCAACTTCCTGTTTGATGTCATCGTCGGTCCTGGAGACTTTTTCGTGCCTCTACTTTTGATGACCCAACTTTTCATGGATTTCGGTCTAAAATGGCTGCCGAAAACCACAATGTCAAATTTCCTGTTTAACTCATTGACTGCCATTGACGGCTATAGGCGTCAAAAATTCATTTGATTTATTTCTATTGGTTTAACATTTGTTCCCACTTTTGTGAGCAAGAGTATGAAAACCTAGAAATAATTGTATTGTACATTTAGAACAGATATAAAATGTGATTAGTCATGAGTTAACTATTGAAGTCATGAGATTAATTACAATTAAAAAAAATTAATCTGACGCCTTTAATTTTTTAATAATATTTTCTTTTTTGTAGAATTACTTATTTAACCTCAAGATTAATCACACATTTTATATCTGTTCTAAATGTACAATAAAAAATTCTAGGTTTTCATACTCTTGTTAATAAAAGTGGAAAAAAAATTTAACTAATAGAAATAGTTCAAATGAATTTTTTACGTCTCTAGCCGTCAATGGCAATTTGGCAGCCATGTCTGTCATACCAAGGCATGCGAAAAAGTCTCAAAGACCCATGCCCAAAATTGAATAGGAAGTCGGCCATTTTGGTTTGAAGCAGCCATTTCCCAAGCTTGTACACTAATGAACTCCGTCCAGTCATTCATTTTATTCACTTATCCGGTGTAGGGTCGCTGGTGCAGCATTATAGATAGGGAATCCCAGATTTTCCTCTCCCTAGCCGCTTCGCCCAGCTCTTCCGAAGGGATACTGAGGCGTCCCCAAGCCATCCAGGGTGGACAAAAGCCATTTCTCAATTTGCGTCCTTGTGATCTCGTGAAACGCCAACAGTCCAATTAAAAATACGCATAAAGCAATGAATGGACGGAATACCCGGATGTTGCACTTGTCTGCTAGCTTAAGCCTGCTAGCCGGGCATTTTGCGCTGCTATCAAAATGGCTTCCCGGTAATACGTCAGGGAAGTTCACAAGTACGCAGCCGTTCCAATTACAAAGAGACTAACATTTTTAACTCATTCCCTCCCAGCCATTTTCACTGAAGAAAGATTAAAAGAAGATTAGATTAAAGAAGAGACTCTTCTTTCATCCGAAAACTTTTTTTATTTGTATCTGTTTCATCATTATTCACAAATCTGTTGAAAACAATGGGCTTATTGCAACATGGCCCTGGTTGATCTCTTATACTCTCCTGTCACCTGCTGGCCGTTAATTTAATAACTAACATTGCTTTAAAGCCTTCTGTATGCTCTAGCATTTAAAAAACGTATAAAAACGTTATTGGGACCATGGCAATGTTTAAAATATAACGTTTTTATACGTTTTTGGGTACATTCTTAATGAGACTGTCTTTGCCGAGATGCCCGAGCCAACTCACCTGGCTCAACTCTGAGGCTCTACTGACCTTCTCACCCTATCAAGTTCATTTTGAGGGAGAAAAAAACAATTCTAAACATACTCCGGTGCTTTGGTCCGGTCCAGCGTAGCGAACTGCAAGTGCGAACACAGCTTTAATCGTCTGATAAGATCCTAAAACAAGTCAGCGGATTCTAACCCTTGATTGCTAACTTTTGCAGCTATGAGCCCAAACGTTGCATCCCCTCCAGGCAGGAAGTGGCAAAAGAAATCAAATTGAGGGTCGGACTCTTCTCTTTTTTCCTCTTGTACAGATGCCTACTCTGTGCTGTTCATCTCCATTGCCCACTCAGAGAGGGAAATAGTGCAATAAAAAAGGGTGGGCGGGGGGGTGGGTGGGGGTAGGTGGTGTCATGGTGCTGACGCATCGCTTCCCATCCCTCTCAATTCCCCCCGTCTCGTTATCTGTCTGACTTTTTCTTTGTCCTTTCTCCCCGCTGTCCTCTGTCTCTCCTCGCCTCGTTGCATCCCTTCCTCTCTCTCTCTTTACACTTTGGAGCGGAGATGACGGGATAGGTCAGGCCAGTTGCGATTGCTGGCAACCTTGGCGGCGTCACGGGCCGCCCTCATTATGCCGGCACGGCCCGCGGCAGGCAGAAACTCCGAGCGATCCTTTTGCTGTTGTTTTTTTTTTTTTTTAGAACAGACTGGACACGTGAGGCGTAGGACGTCACGTCGGTCTCCCTGGCGACGCTGCGTAAACATCATCAGGCCTAAATCGGAATTGGATTTTGGAAAGAGCGCGATTGCTCTTGTTGAAATTGTCAGGAAAAACACCCAGAGGCGCTTTTAGGCGGCTGAGAGCAAAAAGCAGGTCCTTTCATTCATCAAGTGAAAAAAAAACAACCACATCAATGTTAAGATAGTAACGTCCTCCTTTTTCACAGCGAATCCTCGAAATGATATTTTTTTTATTCTCTAAATTAGATGGCATAAGTTAAGAAAGAAAAAAACAACTTCTAAACCCACCTTCAGGGACAGTCTAAATATAAAAATGCTGTTTTACTGGATTTGGACTGATTTTGCAAGGTCTACAGAATATTGTGTTCTATTGCTATAAATACCTACCAAAAGAAAGATTAGAGTCTCTTCTTTCATAAAAAAAAACAACTGTATATTTCTATCTGTTTCCGTTTTGCAGAAATTCACATTAGAATATAGCTAAGTTTCATCATTATTCACAAATCGGTTGTGGGTAAATTAGCTTTTTTTTTCAACATGGCCCTGGTTGAGCTCTTTTGCTCTGCTTCCACCTGTGGGCCGTTTTTGTAATAACTATCATTTCCTCAACCGTTCTCTGCAGTCGAGAGGCTGCATCAAAAAGCCTTCTGTGTGCTGCAGCATAAAAAAAACGTATACATACGTCTTTGGGACACTTAACTTTTAAAATAGAACGTATTTATACGTTGTTGGCAGCAAATGAGTTAATCCCGTATTTCCCCATTGTCAATATCACGACAGAAATGGCACCCACTGTGCACCCCACCCCCCCAAAAAAACCATTAAAAAAAAATATCTATTTATAGCTGGTAAACAAGGTTCAAATTCAGTTTGCAATTGCAAAAAAAATTAATGCATGAGGTGAAAAAAACAAAACATATATATAACTATATACTACTATCAACATCCCGAAAGCCCCAGGTTCGCTTTATAATACAAGTTCAGCATCATACCTTCCACGGCCCTTTTGAAGAAGACCTTGCAGCTGCCGCACGTCACCACGCCGTAGTGGCAGCCCGACGCTTCGTCCCCGCACACTAGGCACACCTTGGCCGTCGAGGAGGGTTGCCTGAGCGGCGAGCTGCATGGACACAACACAAATATATGAGACATTGGTGAAGCGCCAACAGTATTTGGTGCCATGTTAAAGATCCCCATAATAAACACCAGTTCGCTACCCGACCAGGCAGCTTGTGCCGGCGCCCATTGCTACTGCTAATGTTAGCCACCGCTCGACAACCAGTCAGCTTCTAGTCTCAGAGGAGCCATTCAGCTGACAGTTGAGGATGTAATGGGGAAAAAAATCACAAACTTATCAGCTACCAGACGCCACCCGAACAAGCAGTACGTACGTACAGCATTGTTGCGCAACCTGAAATACTACTGTAGCGTGATAAAGAAAATCTTACTTGGCATCTGGCAGTTTTTGTACCAAGTTAGGTCGTGAATTCTCAAACTTTTCTGCGGTGACTGTTCACCCCCCCCCCCCCCCCCCCAAAAAAAAGGTTCCAACTAAACACTAGCCGTTACCTCTTGATTGATCACAAATGATGGGAAGCTAGCCGATTGGGCAGCTTCCAATCCCAGAGAGGGACATACAGTATAAAGTACCATTCATTGTGCGTTTATGAAAGCAGACCTTAACGGTGAAGCTGTGATTAATGTACACCCCCCCCCCCCCCCCAAAAAAAAGGCGGAACTTAACAACAGCTACCAGCCGCTACCCGACCAAGCAGCATGCACAACATTGTTAACCAGCCTTAAGTTGGTTGCTTTTTTATTTAATTGAGTGGTGCTATTTAATAGTATCTGGTAATGGTATCTCTACGTGGTAGACAACAAAACCCCAAACTAAACACCAGCTGCTACCCGATCAGGCAGCTTGTGCATCAATGTTGGTAGTCATCAAGTTGATCACAAATGAGTACAACGGAACCTCAATTCGATGGACAGAAAAAAAGTGTCCAGTCCACTCAAAATGCCTCTTTGTACGACATAGGTGTCAAAACTCCGGGCCCTGGAGGGCCGCAGTCCTGCGGGTTTGGGATTTTTCCGTTCTCCAACACGGCTGATATATGATCAGCTCATCAGCAAGTTCTGCATAAGCCTGATAACGATCCTGCTGATTGGAATCAGCTTGTGTTGGAAGAGGGAAACCTCCAAAACCTGCAGGACTGCGGCCCTCCAGGACCGGAGTTTGACACCCATATTTGTACGTTATTTTGAGAATTTGTCGCAATTTCCCACATCGCCAGCAAACGGCGCTGCGTCGCCATAAACAGAGACTGGTCACGTGTTTCAGGTCTTGTCTATTCTTGTGTCCTTGTGATCTTTAAAAAAAAAAACACCATCAGACACGATCCAATTCCCGTTCCAATGAGAGTACACGTAAACCAAAAACGCACAGAATAACCGGATGTTGTCCTAGTCTGCTAGCTTAAATCAAAGATCGGTCGGCTACCTGTGAGGACTTGGTTGGGAAAATATCCCAAGATGCATTTCGTGCGCAGCCGTTCCAATTTTCAAAGAGGCTAGCGTTCTCCGTTAGCTTAGGATCCTTCATAGCCACGAAGCTAGCTCAAAAGAAGCATGTCGTACCGACCTATTTACATCTGTGGCTTGTTGTTCTTACTGGCGACTGTGAACTGTGCTATTTTGGGCACAGTACATTGTTGTTGTTGTTGTTGTTGTTGTTGTTGTTGTTGTTTGTAAATCCGTTATCCATGGCATCTAATCGTAACAGAGATGAAAAACGGAAATGCTAACATTGAGGCGCGTGAAGGCAACTAGATGCACGTAATAATCCATAAAGCACCAACAAGGTAAGTTGGGATAAAGTTTTAAGACGTTTGTTTGTTTTTTTATAATTGTTTACTGTACTGGGAATTTGTAGAGTACGAATAAAAGCTATAAAAAAAAAATGCACACTCTAAAAACAGTTGGGTCAAAAGTAACCCAATTATGGTATAAAAATGGACCGATCCACTTAATGGGTCAATCTGACCCAACTTTCTGGGTTGTTTTATACAAAATGACCCAATTTCTGGACCCAAGTAAAGGATCTGGCCAATATTTACGAGTTGTTTTACACTAAAAGACCCGTTTCTTGACTCAAAGTAGAGAACCAGTCCATTTTTGACCCATAGTTAGATCATTTTCGGCCCAACTGTTTTTAGAGTGCGCTACAGTGGGCGTTTCCTTCGACGAGCCCTTCCTCCAATTAGCCCGTCAAGAGCGAGGCTCCACCGAACCCGTCTTAAAAGCTCTCAAGCTTAGAAGCTTTTGCTGCCTTTCAAGCATTTTTCTCCTCGCGCCCTATAAAGGGACCCCGCGCGCGCACATTTTGTGCCGGCGCACACGTAACAACGTAGACGGGTACACGGGCGAGAACACCTTGTATCAAAACATCCAGAGTGGCCTCAGCTTCCCTCTCTCTCTTCTTTTTCTGTGCTAATTGCCTCTCTCTGCCATCTAAATCAATGAGATGCAAGGTGATTGTCTGGTTAACATTCTCCTTCCATCCTTCATCAAGGCAGCTGCCAACCTCGCTCTCTCTCTCTCGCTCTCTCTCTCGCTCTTTTTCAAGCTAGGAAGCGCTCCGGCGTCGGCGGCGCACTCGGATGCAATCAGGAGCGCTGATCTAATTCCCCCTCGTCCATCTACACACACATTCAATTTGTTAGGACGCTTAGAGGAGTCTCTGGTGAGGTGTTTGTCTGACTCTCTGGCACTGGGCCGTGTCATTTCCCCTAATGTGTGTGTGTGTGTGTGTGTGTGTGCGCGCGCGCGCAAGTCCAATCCATGCCCAGCCATGTTTTTCAGCATGTTAATCTACAGAACACACATGCGAGCATACGCCGGGCCTTATCGCGCCGCACCGCCGCGGACGTTGACATCGCAATCAATCGATCTGCACGGTGACGAAAGGCTAACAAAAAAAAAAACACGCACGCACACGACACGTGCGTCCCGACTCGCATTAAGTGCCAGCCAGCCTGCCGGTCCAGTAACAAGGTGACTTTCCCTCCCCCAGAGGAGTATATAGGTCACTCACTGCGCGCTTACGAAAGCAGAGCTGACAGGCCAGGCTGCAGTGACTGCGCAGAAAAAAAAAAAAAAAAAAAAAAAGGCCCCAAACTAAACACCAGCCGCTACCTGACTAGGCAGCTGGTGCAGCAATGTTGCTAGGCCAGAAATTGATCCAAGTGATATAAACAAGCAGGACTAAGGAGGATTCATAAACAAACTAAAACAAACAAACAAAACATCATAGCTACTGCTTGAATTAAATAGTTCCCGCTACCCAACCAGGCAGCTTCTTCCTTGAGAGGAGTTTCCGGTCACACGAAAGCAGAGCTGACAAGCCAGGATGCCGTGAGCGTGTACCAAACAAAAAGCCTCAAACTAAACACCATCCGCTACCCGACGTGGCAGGTGGTGTTCACCTCAAACGGATCACAAAAATAGGATAAGGGATTACTGGGCGCAAAGGTGAAAAATATTCATTACAAAAAGGGGGGAAAAAACAGCCAAGTTACTGCTTGCTACCCGATCAGGCAGTTTCTACCCCCTCCACGAGCAAATGGAGCTTGCAGGCCAGGCGGCAGTGACTGCACAAAAAAAAAAGACCCCATCAAAACAGTAGAGGCTACCCGACCAGGCAGCTGATACAGCAAGCCTGCTATGCTTTCAAATCATGTCAGCAAAATTGAGAAATACACTGGAGTGGACCTAATCATTTCTTTAAAGCATATTCAGTTATAAACAAATGAAAATAAAATAAAAAATGATTAAAATGACAGAAAAATACAGAATGAAAAGACCTGGTAACGTGATTTCAGTGATTTGTTTACAAAAAAAAACATGGGCGACGACTGAGAACAATTGAATGCTTAGTTGTTGAGATAAACCCGATAAACCTCTTTTTCACCATTTCAGTCGTCCGCAATTTCAGTCGGTCCTCACCCACCATATAACAAAACGATATGGCCTCCGGTCCGCCTGCTAGCTTGCTAGCCCGCTAGCCTACTAGACCACTATAACTGCATGTTATGTAGACCTACACAAAACCGGCTGACACCAGTCCGCTAATGAGCTAACAGGCTAACGGCTTAATGTAAAGTTAACTGTTTATTAAACACAGCGGCACATGATTCTTTTATACTATTTCAGATCAAATCTCGGATATGAGACAAAGTGCGACACATTGACTTCACCAGACGCTCGTATTCTTCTTTTCCAGTTCTTGTTTGTTTGTATTTCTGTTACCGGTAATCAATTTCTGCTACCCACATTGCATCTCTTCTACAAACGTCAAATCCATTAGGGGTGCAAATTCCCCATAAAAAAAAACACATTTCACGCAATGCCCCCCCCCCCCCACCCCCAGGACAGGGCCGAGATTTGAATCCACAACCTTGTAAGAAAGACAAACCAATCACGAGTGCTCGCCATGCAAAGATTCTAAAAATATCCTCTTCATCATGTCACATATGACCAAACCGCCCTGCAATGTTGTGAACGAGGCTCGCGATCTTTCTACCCGGACCCTCCCCTCATCTTGCCTCTATTTCTGACAGCCCGCATTTTGCTCAATGGGACCGACGACACAGATCAAAATGTCTCACTCTCTGCGCCGCCGCTTGCTTTTTTTCCCCCCCTTCTTTTTCCTTCCCTTTATTTTCTTCCTTCCCCGCAGAAAGCCCAAGGCGGCCCGCTTCATTGTTTTCCGCGTCCTTTCATCTCTTAAAGATAACACACAAAGAGAGCTAACTGGTGTAGCTGATGTTTATTTCCCCCGACCGGCGCGAGTACACAAGGCCCCCATTTTTCTGTTGCTTCTCCAGACCGGCGGGGCTGCTTACATGCAGGATAATAATAGAACCAAAGGCCCACTGTAACACAAAGATGTTTGGGCCGCGACTTATCCTCGAGCTTTTCCTCAAGTAATCTGCACGCTGGGAGAGAGAGAAAAAAAAAAAAGAAAAAAAAGAAAAAAGAAGAGGCTTGCAGCAGGGAAGTCCCAACAGTGATTCATCACAGCTTCCACTCAAAAGCCACTCTATCACGGACAGTACAGTACAAGGCTCCAAATAAGCGGCTTCACGTCGCAGACTGGCGGGCAAAAATGAGCGTTTTACGCCTTATTAAAAAATGCAAAAAAAAAAATGAGAATCAACCGCTGAAACATCCCAAAAAGCTTCGCTGGTCTGCCACCGAGGGGAGTCAACGGTAGAGGCGCGACTCGGTGCTACCAACGCTAAACCAGCTAGCTAGCACCGAGCTTCCACTGGCTACGGCTGCGGCGGAACACGCTGCGGAGTCAGTCGGTAGTCGGTATCGTTCTGATGAAGAGGGAAGTCGTGATAATTATATTAACATTCGGATGGACATGTCTGTCACATCGAACGGCAAACATTTTGGGAGCCAATTGAATGAAAAAGTTGGACGTTTTTAAAAAAAATTGCCCCAGACCACACCAATGAACAGGAAATTGGGTCGACGTCCAGCATGAAAGGACGCACAAATGAGTCGAATAACTAATTCACGAAACTGAACATGAAGTCGGCTATTTGGGTTTACAGCAGCCATTTTGGTTGCTAATTACATGAAAAAAGGTCCATTAATCAAAAAAATAGGATGTACATCATGCCCATCATAAAAGGACACATGGAAAAAGTCTCAACGACCCATGCGTGGCATTGAACAGGAAGGCGGCCATTTTGTGGAAAGCAGCCATTTTGGGAGCCAATTCCATGAAAAAAGGTCCATTAATCAAAAAATAGGATGTGCATCATGTCCATCATAAAAGGACACATGGAAAAAGTCTCAACGACCCATGCGTGGCATTGAACAGGAAGGCGGCCATTTTGTGGAAAGCAGCCATTTTGGGAGCCAATTCCATGAAAAAAGGTCCATTAATCAAAAAATAGGATGTGCATCATGTCCATCATAAAAGGACACATGGAAAAAGTCTCAACGACCCATGCGTGGCATTGAACAGGAAGGCGGCCATTTTGTGGAAAGCAGCCATTTTGAGGACGAAATCCAATGTTGCTTGTAAATCGACACGTCTGTAATATTATCAGTAAATTGGAAGTGCGCAGGTTTTGCCTTGCGTGGCGACACGGCAGACGGCTGGCGTACGTGCGCAACAAACTCACTATTGTTCCAGACAATTTATCCGTGCATGTGTGTGCGCACTTCATCTGTTTGTTTACAGATGCGGCGGGCGCACTAATGTGCTTATGTGGGTCAACGGGGTTCTTCTCAAACACGTGAGCCCAGCCGACCTCCACCGCCACCCCATGGCTCATTATTGGCCCGTAACAATGTTATCTCGCTCGCGTCGCCACCGTGACTTTCTTGATTTGCTGTGCGTCTGTTTTCTGAGATTAAGCCTTCTTGTTTGGCTCGTCCTTCGTGATTTGCACAAATGCTTGCAGCCTTGTGAACCTTTTCATTTGTCTTTTGGACATTGGGAAGAAGTCAATAGTAAGACACGGGAGAGGGTGGAAGCAAGGAGGATAAAGGGTTAAAATCGCCAAACTAGAAAGAATGTTTCATTAGTTCAGCATGATATGTGCTCGGTCCAAAGAGTCAGATTTGCAATGAGCTTGCATTTTTCAGGATAAAAGGTATTTTCCCCCAGAAAAATAACAAGAAAAAACTTGGAATCCTATGAGGAAGAAAGTCATAATCAAATTTTTTCTCTTAAGTCTTACTTTTTTCCAAGGGGGAAAAAAATTCCAAACGGTATGTTAGAGAAATTAAATTTTTTGAAGAAGACATGTCACTTAAAAAAAATATATATATATTTTCAAGAAAAAATATGCGAATAATTGCAATATTATGTAGAATTTTGTTCAGAGGAAAATGTTGTAATGTAACAAATTACGTTATTTAAATTTGTTGTTGTTATTTGTTCAAGGAAAACTAATATTTTTGTGAAAAAAGCATCAACCTTACAAGAAAAAAGTCGTATTTATTCAACAAATATGTCATACTTATTTTAGGAGTCTTTTTTTTTTTTTCAATGAACCTTTTTTTGGTGGAAGGTTGGAAAATGATCAAAAATTAAAAATTTCCCCCCCAAAATTATAAAAAGTATTATTTATTTATTTATTTGAAGAACAAAATACTCGTAGTCAAAAAATCTATTTTCTAGGAAGTCCATCCATCCTCTGTCTATTGCTTATCCTGACTTTTACAAAAATTATATTTATTTATTTGATGGTAGAAAAAAATGGTTGTAGCCTTATAAGAAAAAAAGGTTTATATTTGTCCCCCCCCCCCCCCATACTAGTTGGTACAAACATGCATATTACCTTCACTCATCCTTGACTTTTACAGTCGCACTACTGTAATATTTACACACCCGAGCACATGCAAGCATCTCAAAAATCTATTTATACTGCCCTCGACTTTGCATAACGGCAAAGTGAAAGCAGCAAAACTAAAAAGGGGAGAGAGAATAGGCGGCGGGCAGCGAGCTTACATAAGACAGTCTGAACATTTAGGTTGACCCCCACTCGGCAGAGGGAAAGGGAGCGCGAGTGAGGGCCTTTGGGGATTCGGTTACCCTCGCCAAGGTGACCCTGGCATCGCGCCCGGTCGGCACCTGGGCATAAAGAAAGGCGAGACTTCCCCTTTGTGACTTTGCCACTTCCTTCCGCTCTCAACTTTGCTCATTTGCATATTTCCATGAAAAGCATCAATAAGTGATTTGCCGATAAAATAATTATTTAACCTCTTCATATTAGTGTACAATCCATGTTAAGGGCACACGAGCATGTGATAAAACAGCATATTTCACAAATGTTTGCAGTCTTGTAATGATGCTGGACGAGTCATCTAAAAGCGACACGACGAGACAGTGATGTCATCGTTGTGACCTGCCAGCCTCCCCGCTACATTTATGCATGCAAACTCCAAGTGACCTTTCCCAAAACAGCAAATCATGATTATCACTCTCATGCACAAAGACAAGACTGTTTTGAGTATAAACAAAAACGCATACGCACACACACGCAGCCGAAGACCACGCCTCCCAGGGGAGCTGGTTCAGTCCGCGGGCAGCGACACGCTTTCAGAGCCACGACAAACTGAAAAGTGTCCCGCACGTTACATTTCAAGTCTGCCTCCAATTTAAATGTCAACTCCGGGTCAAGAGGGGGCGCCAGAGGGCACGTTCGCGACAGGAAGCCATCTTAAGTCATTGACAGCTATTGACGTCAAAAATTCATTTGAACTCTTTAGTTTAGTTTTTTCCATTTTTGTTACCAAGAGTATGAAAACCTAGAATTTTTTTTTAAAGATTTAGAACAGATATATAATAGAATAATTACGATTACAAAGTTTAATCGCCTGATGCCCCTAATTTTTTAATAATCTTTTTTCTTTTTTTAATAATCCTTTTTTTAAAGAAAAGATTATTAAAAAATTAGGGGCATCAGGCGAGTACTATTTTTAATCGTAATTAATTGCATGACTTCACTAGTTAACTCACGATTAATCACAAATTTTACATCTGTTCTAATCAAATATTTTAAAAACCACGAGGTTTTCTTACTCTTGTTAACAAAAGTGGGGGAAAAATGTTAAACTAATAGAAATAGTTTAAATGAATTTTCGACGTCTATAGCCGTCAATGGTAGTGAATGAGTTAAAAGGAACCCCCACCTCTTGACATCTTTTTCTTGCTTGTTGAGTTTGGTGACTTTTCTGATGAAACATTTGAGTCCAGCGTCTTTCCTGAGTAACCCAAGCAAAAAAGGATTTAATTTCTCAAGTGATATTTTCAACTAACATCTACCAGATGGGTGTCAATATTGGCTCACAAAAGAAGACAGAGCTGCGGAGTTAACTATTAGTTATCGCAGACTAGACTGGACTGGCTCAGCAACTCGTGAAAACTAGCCGGTGTGCGGCCGGCTTTAATGCTTACGCCGCTTTTTCCTGCACGGCGTATGACTGATTGGGTCCACGCAACAGGTGACCTCCAAGAGCTTAGAGGTCCGCGGCGGGACAAATCCCTGGAGAGGAAGATTATCCTGAAAGGGATCAGTCCTGACCTGAGCCACCTCTATACCGTGCGCACACAAAATGGCACTCCATGCACTGTTTTCCATATTATGCAATTACCGTATTTATTTATTTTTATTTATTTTTATTTATTTTTTATTATTATTACTATTTATTTAGTTAGTTAGTTAGTTATTTTTATTATTTATGCAATTATTATTATATCATATTATCTCCATATTTAGCATTAGCAAAAGTTAGCCTTGCAACAACTAAATGCATTTTTTCCCACAATTTAGAACAGTTCCCTGGTAATAATTACGTCTGTGACATTCTTTTGTCAAAATACCCCAAGGATCAATAACTACAGTAGACGACACAACTTTTTTTTTGAGCAAATCATGCAAACGCGCAATTGTAACCAGAATTGAGGATAAGCAACACAAAAAATGGATGGATGGTTTCATACGTAGTGCGGGACGCGACCAAGGTTATTATAGTTCACGAAAACAAATGAAACCGCTAAATTAAACATTGACAAAACCTTTTCATGAACAAAATAAAAAACGAAAGAAAGAAAAGTTTTTTTTAAAGAAAGAAAACTGAAGCTACAGCTTATGTTTAAAGAACTAATTAAAACTAGCTAAAAGTCCAAACAAAATAAAAAGTGACTATAATGAAAAATCCCAAATTATTATAACCCTGGCGCGACATGTCCTTGAATTGAAAAAAAATTCATTTCAAGAGTGGTGAATAGAAGAGAAGCTGGCGGAGTGATTTCAAAGTGCTAACAGCCCAAACAGCGGCAAACTCCAAGAAAACCAAGAGCAGTGTGAAAAGGTCTTTAGGAGGACAAGCACTACAGAAAATGTGATATCGTGTTGCATAAATGTGATTGACTGGCGACTCGGGCTTGACCGTTCAATCGGCCGGCTGATTGAATCCATTGATTTAAACAAATACTCAAGGACAAAATATTGTAAAACAGTCAAATGTTCTGCCTGTAATACATAAGTGTTAAGGGGCCCCCCAAAAATAAATTTTTTACAAATTTTAAAAATTAAGCATTTATCAGAATTCAATTCTTCCAAATATTCATAGTGGTGACCACTCCAGGGTGTATCCCGCTTCTTTTGCCAAAAGTCATCTGGGACAGACTCGAGCTCACAAGCGGTACAGAAAATGCGATGGTCGGATGATGGATACCTCCACCTCAAAAAGCAAGTCAACCGAGCTGATGGGCAAAGGAAAAGTGAACATGCCACAACGCATCCCTTTCAAACGGCGACCTTTCCGTCTCCCATGTGACGGCGGGGGGGGGGGAGAAAAAAAGGCCTGACGCCAAATGTGGGTTAACGTCGACTGACACATGTTGCCAGCGAGCCTGTGCAGTCACCGTCACATGTCATCATCCTCCATTCCCACCAGCCATTTACCATCCCGACATGTGGATAGAGAAGACCTTAGGGGGAACGAGTGGGAGGGTTACGCACACACACACACACACACACACACCATTGTACGACTAAATGACGGCTAAAGTTAGCCACGTTGGGGGTGTTGATTGTTTGTCCACTTCGCAGCTGAGCGGCCGGCTGAAGTCGAAAGGGCTGCAAAAAAACCACCAAGACCAAAAGAAGTGGGCTGTGAGCAGCTGGCTCCCGTCCAGGCGGTTAGCACCGCCGCTGCACATTCTGCACGTCCGCTCGAGAAGTGCTCACTCGTCAGCGCCTGGGAAGTCACTGACGGCGCGTCGGCACGCAGTCAGCAATGAAATATGCGTGGCGACAAAGATGGATGTGGTTGAATTGCGTCGTTATATCTGTCCATCCATCCATTTTCTGTTTCCGCCTACCCTATCCTCTTTGAGGTCGCAGGCAAGCTTTCGCCTACAAACCACTCAGATAATCTATCTTATCTAGCTAGCTAGCTAGCTAGCTAGCTTGCTAGATCTAATCGCGCTATGCATCTCTATACGTATATCTCTATCCATCTATCAAACAATCTAGCTAGGTAGCTAGCTAGCGAGCTCCTATCTATCTATCTGTCTATCTATCAACAATTTAGTGAGCTAGCTAGCTAGCTTTTATATATCTATCCATTTAGCTAGCTATCTTACGATGGGGTGTATGCCACAGAGGAGGCGGGACTTCCGACTTCCTGGTTTTCACACAGTTCAGTCCCAGTTCCTGCGCTTCCGCCTTTGAGCCCCCTCGGTTGCGCGTTCCCGTCGACGGGCGCGAGTGTGTAGTGTGTCTCAGTTGTCCGAAGCAATTCAGAGAGTTGAGACGCCGCTGGGCGGGAGCGCGCGGTTGGGGGGCGCAGGGGTGGGGGTGCGAGTGTTGGAACGCGGCCATCAGTGGCCGTAAACGACGCTGATGTGTGAAACCCGGAAGTCGGAAGTCCGTGGCATTTACCCCATACCACTAATCTGAATATATGACTGGATAGCCGATAGCCCATACACGCCCGTGCCAGCCGTTGAAGTCACAGGGCGGCCATCTTGCTCCTCCCATCTCGCGAGCAGACTACTTCATAAACTATATGGTATACGTACAGATGAGACATATACAGCTCATAGGCAGTTAGTATAAGACCGGGGGGGCGGGGTGGTCGCTATTTTTTAACAAGTTAAAAAAAATAATAATAATTAACAAGTGGACGGTATGTGCTGCTTTGAAAACCCCATTTTTCTTTTATCGCTCAGTTCCTTAGAACCCAATATTAAATTTGGCAGAGACAACTTTTGTTGAATTACAATTATAATTCTTTAATAAAAAATGTACGGTTCCTCCAGTCAACATCATTAAGCAAATAATTTATACATGTATTTAAGGCAAGTTGTAAAATGTCTGAAGTCCTCCTGTTTATGTTTAATACATTTAAAACATCATAAATCCTGCTGTTTCTACTAAGTACTGTTTCAAATGTTCTCCAATTTCGATACTGTAAATGTATAGGATGGTATGTCAAGAAACGTTTCTCGGGAGGAGCAACATGGCGGCCTCGCGACTTCAAAGTCTTGGCCTATCCCGTCATATATTCAGATCGGTGTGCTTGCTATACACTCAATTCAGTAGAAGTTCATCTTGGTCTCAGGAAAGTTGGAAAGGCCAAAGTCGGGAGTCTTTATTGATGTTGTTGTTGTCTGAAAAGGAGATGAATGGAGAAACAAACTCGAACCGAGAAGAAGAAACTGCAGTAAAGGCCTGGAAAAGCATTTCAAATGAAGAAAGCAACAGTTTGGTGAATGTCAACGTAAGCCAATGCAGTCAACATATTTGTGTCGCTGCCATTGTGATTTATCAGCTGGTTGTGTCCTCGTGCTTATCACCCGCTAAAAAAAATAAAAGAAATAAAAAATTGTAAAAACGAGCTGTAAAGGTTGTTTTGGATGCTTGTTATCAATTCTGAGATAACCTCCACTCAGTGAGGCCGTTACCGTTTGACAATACGCACGTTCTTTTCTTGAGTCACATTTTACATTTATATTATGAAACCCTCTCAACGTGTCCGTACGAGGATCAAATCCAAAATTGAATGATGACATTTTGATTCTGGAGCGCATGAAAAGAAATGACAGGAACTACATTTTTCCTGGCCCCTCTCGCTCGAACGCTTGACATCACTTTTTTACAAAAAAGGTCAACACTAAGATTGCGACCCGGTAAGCTAGCACAACATGGCGCGAGAGAAAAGAAAGTTGCGGGGCAAACACACAATCAGGAGTGGTGCGGTTAAACTAAATGTGTCTGCGCGGTGACCTTTTTCAAATTCAGTTTGTTCACCTCTGAAGGATTACAGGTCCAGATGGCCAACGGATGAACAATGCAGCACCTGCTGAGGGACATGACGCTATTAGCTTTGACTGAAGAAAAAAAAAAATACAGCAAAAAAGGGAAAACCGCTGTCTGCGCGTATGGACAGCGTGTCCTCACGAGAGTTTACTTGGAAGTGGTACAAAAAAAAAAGAAGATGAGCGCTAAATTGCATTAGGAACCTTTTACAGAAATATGAGCGTCACCGGGCTCACCAAAGACGCGGTAAAAGCTTTACATTGCTACAAAAAAAAAGCGCACCAGATTTTAGTATTCTTTTTTAATGCCTTACAGTTATTTTCATAACATTCAATAATGTAAAAAAATATATAGATATACGAGGGTGACCGGAAGTCCCATTTTTGAGCATTGAAATGAGTAACGCTGAGCTGGAAAAAAAATTGTATAAAAATAGTAGTAGGCGTTGCTAGAATCTGGCATATTTACAACGGAATTTGTTGTTCATTAATGTGCATTGTCCCTTTCAAATAAAATGAAATGAAACCAACATAGCATTTAGCTTTAGCGATTGCACCGCCACGCCCATGTTGGCGCATGTCGGCCGTCATTCTCCAGCCTGCCGGTTGACGAATATTGACTTTTTGGTGAAATGTACTGTATACTTCATCTTCAACGAAATTGTAGCATCCCATTTTTTATTTTGAAAATATTAAATTGACCTCCCACCGCCACCCTTGTGAGGATAAGCGGTTAAGAAAACGGATGGATTAAATGTACTAAAATATTTTGTTACCATTTGATATCAATTCATTGTAACTAGTTGTGTTAGGCTATACTTAATTAGCTAACAAATGTACTTACTGTAACTGTAATGGGCATCTTCTGTCTTTTTTTTTTGATTGCGCAAAAAAAAAAATCACAGTAAAATCCCACAATATAGCAAATAATCTGCACTAAATACGATTTTAAAAAATTAAGACGTCAATTGTGATAATCTTCAGTAAACTGGCAGATTGGCGGATGAAGATGCCAAAAACATTGTTTATTAGTCAAACCGATGCAAAGTCAACTCGTCTATTAGTCAACTGCTCCGTTCAACCGCTATTCGAAGCCAACACCGGTAATGTCAGGCTAACCTTGGCTCAGGTGAACGCTGCCACACACTTTTGTGATGTATATTTAATAAGGCGCAACGTTTGCAGTGGTGCATGCGGCTGCCCTTTTCTACAGTCTCTCCCCGGCAGGTCTGCAGGGAAGGAAGACATGTCAGACAAGACTGAAAAAACATAAAAAGCTCACTTGAGCATGGCTAGAGACAGGGTTGTGGTTGTTAGGCGCCATTTTAGACGCTAGTAACTATTACATCACAAAATTTTGGTATTTTCAGACCATTGATAAAAAAAAAAATTAAGAAGTCCCAGTACCGTTCCACCGTGACTGATGATTATTTGGGAAGTACTCTTGCAGCTCGCTATCAGCGGCTACTGTCTGGCCTGTGCGAAGTTATCAATTAAGTAAAGACAAAAAGCGTATAATAGTTATGCAGTATGGGTTCATAGGGTTACGCAAACTACACCAACATGTACTGTAGTCATATATATATATATATATATATATATATATATATTGCTATAATTAAATTTTAGGCTTTATTTTGGGGTGTAATTGCACCATTGACCAGTAGGTGGCAGCACAGTATCGCGTATAGCAGTGTCAATTTCAACAAGGAAACGCAAACAGGAAGTGTCAGCCTCATTTTTGCTGAAGAGATTAGAAAGATTATGAATGTCTCGATTTTCTTTAATCCCGTTTTTTACGTCTACAGAAAGCAACAACTTTAGACGAATTTTTATAATGTACATCTATGGTCATAATTATTGATGTGCCATTTACCCCGTTTTCTTTACCCTGTTTTTTGATTGATTGATTTTTTTAACCAGTAGCGCAATCAGAGATCGCTTGAGATTTTGCCACTCGGGACATAAATTTTGGCGTCACGGTTAAAAAGGTCTCTTAAAACACACTCCATGTTTTGTCCTTAAGACAGATTTAGCATTCATGCTAATGTAGCATGTTAAGGTACTCGCGTACACAGTAAAACCCCACGATATAGCAAATAATCCCGCAGTGAATATGATTTTAAAAATCTGTGACGTGAATTGTGACTTGCGATAATATAGTCCTCGGGAAACTGGCAGATGAAGATGCCAAAAACATGAGTTCTTAATAGTCCATGTCAATCTTTAAATGCCGACGCTAAGTCAACTCGTCTATTAGCGGAATGAATTAGCCAACTATTATTTTTTTCTTAACTGTTCATGGGAGCCGCACATGTTGGAAATGCGACATTTCGCACCCGGCGTCATCTGACCCGACCGTCCTTGGCCTCTTGCCTAAGGCTGTCGCAGTCATGTGCTGGCTCGTGTTTCGCCAGCACTGACGCACATGTATGAACCTTTTGCCGCAAACGTGTCATTTATCCCCGTCAGCCCCGCCCCTTATAATTAGCGATAAAATCGGACTTTGCCACAAAGGCGCCGTTCAAATGCAGCAATCGCCCAAGCAAACACTCCCCGGGCTGGGAATTTGGCCATGTTTCCTTCCATGCGAGAGGAAGACTGCCGAGTCATTCCTCTGCTTCCGCGGCCTCGCCTGCTGCTCAGCACTTCTCGCTCTTCTCGCTTGTGTTGTGCGCACCATCTTCTCTTCTTTGCTTAAGATGTGTGAGCATTTTGTTGAATAATACACGTCTAAAATCATGCATCACTGCCAATATTGGCCAAAACTTTTGAGGAATAAAAGGCTCTCAAAGGTGAACAAAAACGCATACTTGGAACCACAGTTTGAACCATGAACAAAAATACGCCTTGTCGTTAGAAACGCAGAATTCAGCCCGCGTTACTGCAAAAAATGACGCCTTGGAGTTTTACCATTAACGGCCATTACTTGTACAATTTGCTGGCCTCCATTTGTCTGCGGTGTTTATTTTCTCCAATTTCGACAAAATGCACATTTTAACTCATTCACTGCCATTGACGGCTATAGACGTCAAAAAATTCATTTGAACTATTTCTATTAGTTTCACATTTTTTTCCACTTTTGTGAAAACCTAGAAAAAAAAAGTATTGAACATTTAGAACAGATATCAAATTCATGATTAATATTGAGTTAAGCAGTGAAGTCGTGATTAATTACAATTTTTTTTTTAAAGAATCGCCTGATGCCCTGATGCTGATAATTTAAAAAAAATGAAAAGGAAAGATTATTAAAAATTAGGGGCGTCAGACGATAATTTTTTAAAAAATTGTAATTAATCGCATGACTTCAATAGTTAACTCACGATAAATCATACATTTTATATCCATTTTAAATGTACAATGAAAAAAAATCTAGGTTATCACACTCAAAGAAATGTGAAACTAATAGAAATAGTTCAAATGAATTTTCGACGTCTATAGCCGTCAATGGCAGAGAATGAGTTAAAGTCAAATGTAAAATTCTGAACTGTGTCTTGATTTTGGGGTGGTCGTTCTGTCATCACTCGTTCCCTCAGCCTGGGGCCTTTCTACACCTTCCAGTTTTCCCCTGGCACGCATGCGCTGTGAGCATCATTATCCGACTACCGCTTTTTGCGCCCTGTTGAACAGCATCAAATTCAGATTCAGATTCAGATTCAGATTCAGATTGAAGCCATTTGTTCCAAGGGTGACATGCTTTCCAAAACATTGATAGCGGCGGGCCGTTATATAAATCCATACGTGGTTAGATAAACTGATGGCTTTAAATGCATCATGGTTGAAAGGGTTCGGCTGTCAGTCAAATCCGCATCTGTATTCATTTACACTCTTCCCAGGGAACCTTAAAGTCGTGCATAAGTTGCGCGCCAACAAGCTTGGAGCCATGTTTCCACCAAGTGGTCCAGTTCAATTTGTCACGGTAAAGTTTGGAACCATCTTGGACTTATGTTTGTGGAGGTGTGACCCCAAATGAGAGAAATTTTGCCAAGGGGGCAAAAAAATAATAATAAAGTTACTTACAAATTTGGGATATAAATTTCTGGGTTGTACAAATCACCACCAATTGTATCCAAAATGTGTGTGTGTGTGGGGGGGGGGGGGGGGTACACAATAAAGTCATAACAAATCTCAAAGTTCTAACCACCACAAAGTTATACTAAAAATATTTTGAAGAAAAATATGATGTGACTTAAGTTTCACAAATCACTGCAATCACAAACTTTGGCCATTACTACTGGAAAATAAAAATACAAAAAAAATTTTTTTGAGCCACTGGATTATTCCCACATTTTCAGGAAAAGTAGGCCTCTAAAATGGCACAATAAAAAATAAATGAATTAACCAGTTAAAATTCTGATCGGCCGGCCGCGGTTAGGGTTAGACACAATTTTGGGGAAAGGTAATTGCCTATAAATTCTCACAAAGCAACAAAGTTCAAATCCTTGAACTAAAATAAAATTTCGGAGAAAGATACATTATGTCCTAATGTAGAGCAAAATTATCTAGTTTGAACCTTGGAATTTGGCCAAATTATTTGTAGGGGGGGGGGGGGGGGGACGCCTCGAAAGTCACACAGCTGCAGTGTCAAGAATAAAATGTGTACAAAATTCCGTTTGAATCGCCGAATTGGACCATAAAATAAATGGAATAAAAAAGCAAATGCATCCAAAAATATAGTTAAAAAAACACACACCTCAAAAGTCACTCAAAACCTTGAGGTTATAGAAAAGCAGAATTGGGCCCCAATTTTTAGCGATAATACGCCTCTAAAAATCACTCCAAAGTAGAACAAAAACGCTCGAACCGCTAAATTTGGCCAAAACGTGTGTATGCTAACTTTAGCATGTGAGCCTATACATTTCCTGTATTCCTCTCATTGTATTTGCTTATTTTTACAACAAAAAGTCATCCCACTTGTCACAAGGGACTCATAGTGAGCAGTAACGCAATAATAGGATTATTGCACCATGTGTAAACAAACATGAGACACAAAAAAATTAGGTTGAGTATGAAGAGAAGAATCATGGAGACGTGCGAAAAGTACATTTTGGGGCTATTTTGGAAGATATGTGTGCCACCGTTTGCACACTGAGTCCCACGCAAACGAATAACAAGTCTGGGTCTGTGACCGGTAAAATCGCTTTTGGCTCTTCATTGTGTATTAATGTCCAGATGGTTGGCCGTAATCGGCCCAGCTTCCTGTTTACAGACAGGTAGGGTTATAAAGTGTCTAAATATAACAAGGGCTTTATTGAAAAGGGTGCAGACGCTGATAAACGCCCCGGCTGACGCTAACAAGCAAGGCTGCAACCAATGTTGGTTTTGTTTACTCATTTGTCACTGATTCATTTTCATTACTCTGGTGAGTTAAAATGCGTAAATGCCAAGATAAATCGTAAATTAAGCCTGATTTAGCACGATCATAATCTTAGTTACTTCCTTTGATAATGAATTTGTTTCGGTCTTCATTGAGAACGTGTGGAAAAACTCATTTAGCAATTAAGCTAATCACCATGTTGGCTATTGCTATGAATAGCGTTAGCATGACTTGGCTTTTTTTTTCCCCCTCACAGTTGATGATGAACAGCATACAATCCAACTAATGTCACTCAGAAGCAAACAGTACATACTTCCTTTGATAATGAATTTGTTTAGGTCTTCATTGAGAACGTGTGGAAAAACTCATTTAGCAACTAAGCTAATCACCATGTTGGCTATTGCTATGAATAGCGTCAGCATAATCAACTTTTTTTTTTTTCGCTGATAAACTGTATAAACTGGTGTCTACAAATGCTGCCTTCATGTCCTGGTCGTTATTTTAGTACATGTTTTTTTTTTTTAAAGCTTGATTTGGGGGCAAAAACTGCGTGTTTGGTGCCACCTTAAGGTTCAACACTGAGATAAACACAATTTGTCTGTTTGTTCTCTCATTACACAAGACGACACATACTACGTCACTTGTTTCGCATGACGTAGTCGCCCCCGCCACCCACCGGCTCATTCTCGTACACGCCTCCTTAAACGGCTTCTTAGTCGGACCACGCCCAAACCTCTTCCCATTCGCAACCCAACGGTCCTCCAGGCAACACCCCCTTTGAGCGCCGATATCGAATCTTAGTGAGGGGTGGAGCAAGAGTCTGACTTCCTTTTGAGTTCTCCTTTAAATAACTTTAAAATGGCGTGATTACTGTGGGAAATCAACGAAAAAGAAGGCGCCGTGAAGTCCAAACGACGTAGGTCGCGTGCGACGTAGCTCGAGGACTTTTTAACTATGGGTGGGAATCTTTAAATGTCTCATGATTCGATTCCGATTTTTGGGCCTGCGATTCGATTCAGAATCGATTTTCGGTTAAGAACAATTTTTGATTCAAAATGATTTTGATTGACACTGATTTTTGCTTCAATCTATAGATGTGCAAAAAATTGTAACGATCTACTCCAGTCTGACTCGCTAATACTAATTAGCGCGCTACCCGCGCCACTTTTATCACTCAAAAGAACGGCTCCACGCTGCAAAAAAAACAACTTTTATTGGAATAACTTGATCGTGACTTTTTTTCTTCTACTCTCTAATGTGGCTACAACTTAACAGTGTATTAGACCGCGTGGAACCACACTGCCCCTCAGTGGCCAAACCGGGTACAACATGAACAGCGCTCCCAATAAAGGCGCACACAGACAAAGGCAAGACAGTATAAAATGATTGAAGTAAAATCGATTTTGGGACATTTAAAATCGATTCTGAATCGTACTAAATGAGAATCGCTTTTTTTGCCGCAGCCCTCTTTTTAACCATTCGCCAGGTTTGTGCTTGCCAGGGATTATGCCTCATTTAGAAGACATTTTCACTTGACATGGGCCTCTAACACCAGTTATTCAATACATTTTTCTTTTTAAAAATGTCCCAATTTTAATACGTTGCCTGACGTAGGAATCTTGTCAAATGACGCAGTAAATAGCTGCCACTACGCCACTGTATGCAGATTCCATTATGAGAATCAGACTGGCACCGTGAGTGCAGCTGTGCAGGCAGCGTTTTCTAGGTCAAGCGCGTACACATCGCCAGTCGTGCATATTTCCAAGCAGCGGAGCGGCCAAGAGAACCTGCTTGCCTCCAATCTTCCTTCAAACTTTCTGCCAGGTTAGCACGACGCGGGAGAGGGAGGCCGTGGATGGAAACGTCTCGTGGGGGGGTCGACACGCTACGTCGGGCCCCGCGCTCCGTGTCACTCCGCTTTAGCGTCACTGGGATGATGTCGGCGCCAACCCGCCCCCGCTCCCCTTTTCGCCTCTACCCCACCTCGAAAACTCTTCTAGCATCCTTTTGGATCCGGAGGCTTACACGTCAGTCCCGCCATATCAGTGCCGTTCACATTAAGCGCCTTAAATGCGGTGTCAATGCATAATGTGGGCCAATGAGTGGGCTCCACTCAATCCAATTAGCCGTAATGAAGGCGAGGAATCTCTGAAGCGACATTTTCTAATCGTTTTCCGCCACATGACTCTTCGAAAATACTCTGCTTTAAATAGCAGGTGTTATATTAAAGCACTGGACCGTTGCCATGACAGTGAAACCTGCACTTATTTATGATTTCACTTATTCTTTTTTTTTTTTTTTTCTCCTGCTTTGGCTCTTTCAGAAACATCACTGATGCCACCTAAGCCCGCCTAATGGGAAAGTAGTAATTGTGTGTCAAAGAAGTATTATTATTAAAGTGATACTAGACATCTTGACTGTGAGACTGAGATGTTTTGGATGTCGTGTTGGAGCAAAGTTTGGATTGTAATGTTCATTGCATGTGTTTTTTTTTTTTTGCTATCTGTAAAGAAATTGGTTCAGTGTGTTTGTAATATTGAATTCATATTAAAATGTTTTGGGCCCAAAGTTTGTGGGCGTATTTACGGTTTACACTTTGAGGGGAAGGAAGGTGGCATCAATTACCGTATTCACATTTTTGTGGAATTTGCGACTGGGCTGAAACTGAATTGGAAGATTTCCATTGTCTTTTGGGGTTTTAACATTTTTTTATTTTCTTTTTTGTGGTTCTACTCATTTTGCTAAGTGAAAAGGCTTCAGGGAAGATTTTTTTTTGTCTAGTATACAAGGATCAAATTCCGTCTTTAGGACTCTGGAACGAGCCAAATTGACAGCTTCAAAACAAAATGGAAACTTCCATTATCTTTTAACTCAATTGGACCTTTTTTGTGAGTCTACTCATGATCGACCACATTGCATGTTGCGAACGTGCTTCGGCGGCTGAATGTTCTTGTCTAATATAAAAGGTTAACATTTTGTGGCGATCGCCAAAAAATTCTGATAAAATCGGTAAGATCCCCAGAAATAGACAAATTATCCTTGAAATGGCAGACTTATCTTTTTCGGGCATTTTTGTGGGTCTACTCGTGATAGACATGTCTACAAAATTTCATGTTGCCCAATGAAGCAAACTCCAGGCACTGAATTTTTTTGGTCTAGTCCACAAAGTAAAAATTTAGGGACAACTGCAAAAAAAATTTTTTTTTTGGAATCTCTGCCGAAATTGGCCTCAAAATGGCTTCTTCAATCCAAAATGGCAGCCTGTGTTTTTAAACATGAGTTCTTGAGACTTTTTTGTGGGTCTACTTTTGATGAACCAGCCTACCAAATATCATGTAGCAAAGTATAATGCACTTAAGTGGAAGATTTTTTTTTAATATATGTATATATTTTCATTCTGGAAGTTTGTTTGTTGAAATTATTAGGCTTTGAGCAATTTAGAGTATAATTATTTTCATCACGATGGACGCACTTGCAAAATATGGTGAATTTTGGAATATGGGAATGCTTTTGGCCTTCGCATCTTTGTGGTAATAATGAAACATGAAATGGATGCAAGATCTGAAAAGAAAAGCAGATTTGATGTTTACTTTGAGTGCTTTTTTACACAAATAAAGGCTCGCGAGATGGACGCAACTATCAGTTCGTCGCATTGATTTTGGCACAAACCGCTTACACGCTCATTTCCTGCCAAGTTTGTCTGCAACAATCGCTCGACGCAACCGCGCTATCGAGGCCGGGCGGCGCGCTAACAATTGGTTCTTTTTTTTGGGCGCGTGCTTTTGGCTCGCTTTCGTCTTCCAAAACTTGAAACGCTTTTGGCCGTAGCGGGGAAGAAAAGACAGACTCCGTGTTAAGTTGCAGAGAGTCGCGCTCGCCGTCTCTCTGGCGGCTCGCCAAGAGGTAAAAAAAAACGACAGGAAGTACGTGAGGCAAACGTTTGTGAGTTACGCTCATCGCTCGTGTCGGCCGTTTTACGTAAAAGCGCTCGATTCTTTGTGTCGAAGCGCAAGAGTAGCAAAAAACAGTTAGCCCATTTTTAATCATCATTTACAGTCGTGCATACTGTACAGGAAAGCCTGGATTTTCAACTCCCTAAAAGGATGTTGTGAATCGCAGGAAATTGCTGGCCCTTAAACAAGAATTTGAAAACGCATGTGCGGCAATCCCATTGGCTAACTTTAGCAGTATAGTTCGACATACACATTTAAGCCTGAAAGCTAATGACCACCACTTTAAGGACTTCTTATAGATTGTAGAGGCCAAATTGTAACTCGTATTAATCTTGTTAAAACATTGATGCAAATGTTTATTTGGGCTGGCTGTATTGTATGTTAGCATTAAGCTAGCTGACTTTCGTTATATGGTTTGGTTGAACATTTGTATGTGATTAATAAGATTAAGATGAATAATTACCGTAACACATCTCGGCTAACTTTTGTTTGTCCGTGGTTGACATTTCATAGCATATGTTAGCATCAAGCTACCGGACTTTCATTGTTAGTATTCATGCTGCCCCATGCATGCTAAATTAGCGGTTGTTTGAAGATGAATAATTATCGTAACACGTCTCGGCTAATGTTGTTTGTCCGTGTTTGACATTTTATATCATATATTAGCGTCACTTTCATTGTTAGTATTCATTATTAATTCTCATTTGTTAACAAAAATTCAGCCCCCAAAACCTGTTTGACAGCAACATGAAACTTGGTAGGCTTGCCTATCAAAATGTGACCCACCCCCAAAAAAATCTGAAATAACACAAGAAATCGGTCGTTTTGGTTTTTGTCCATTTCCACGAGTCCTTCAAAATGAAATTGTCCCACGTATACTAGACTAAACTAGAATGTTGAATTGCAAAAAAAAAATTCTAGTGGCTGGAGCATGGTTCGACGACTCACCATGAAGTCTGCCATTAGGTTTTGAAGCGGCCATTTTGGAGTAATGTTAATTTCCCGGGGTCCTACAAAAAGTAACTTCAGATAAGGAATACGCATTTTTCGTCTCCCAGGCTCCCTTTACTGTAAATTGTACTTAAAAATAGCATAAACGACACGAGGCGAGACGTCACGAAAAAAATCCAACCTTCCCTGCCCAAAAAAAACGAAATTTATTTCCACCATTTGCCATTCCAGCCCGCCTGCATTGGTGCTAACTGAACGCAGTGACCCAGAATTAATTCTCGTATTTAATGAATTGACCCGTTTCTTAGAAGTGTACATTCTTGCATGTTGTACTAACTGTTCCATACAATCAACATCTTTCTTCATGACAAAGCACCATTCATAGTAAAGTAATAACAGGATCGGTTCTGGTCATGAGGTTATTTAATGGCACATTCAGCACTGCAATGTGTCCCTGTTTTTTTTGTTGAATGTAAATGTCTCCGCACCAAAGACACGCTCGCTGCAGTCGACAGCAAACGAAGGCTCAGTGGAAACGATTTAGCTTCATATTCTACACTCATAAACTAACACTTATCATTTTACGAGGGGTCTATAATCCACATTATAGCCTCTTTGTCTTGGCTGTTCATTATTTTCCCTCCGGCCAATGAATTAGGCTAGCATTTCAAGAATAAACAGCCAAATTAATCAATCAAATGTGGTGTTTGGGTCTGGGGGTCGTCCGCGCGGTGGAATGAGACGAAGCTCACACGTTGGCATTGACACAGCTGCTGTTTACAAAATGTCATCGAGCTCACGTAAGCCCAAGTGGCAAATCTGAGAACTCCATCTGGAAGCAAAAGCCCTCACTTATCATCTGATGGCGTAATAATTCTAAGGGGGGGTTGTTGTGTAGAGAAACCGAGAAAACTCTCACTTTCATTCCAGTTTTCATAACTTAAAAATAAATAAATTAAATAAGCCTGGTCATAGTGCTTTTAAATGTAGAGTTGGTGCATCTTTGGTGTCGTACCGCCTTAAGCCGAAAAATGCCGGGCGCCACTGAGGACACCTGGAAGGGATGAAGTGTCGTTAGAGCAAGAAGAAGAGGCAGAGTCGGCCCCCTACTAAGCTGCAGCAATAGCACAGACAATACATTACATACGTGTTGATGCTCCGTGTGTGTTTAAGTAGCCAGCTGTGTTGAGTGTTAATAATTATGCTAATTTCCGTTAGCACATCTATGGCCTTTGCGTGATATGTTAGCATTAAGCTAAAGTTTCTGCGTATGAAATGACATGGCTTGCTTGAACATTTCGATGTTTTATAGTAAATTTCAACTGGGAGTGATAAACAGCTTCACGTGTTGCCTCTTATTTGGAGAACGGTGCATGTTTTCATTCCATCAAAGTCATGTTGTAAGATAGTCTTCCATTTTTTGACAGCGAGAGAGTGAGAACAGCATCTGAGCAATACTTTAAAATGTGTGAAACTTACGGAAGCGTATTGCATTCACTTAAAGAAAAAAAAAAGCCTCCTGTTTTTCTAACTAATTTTGGGGGGAGCTTTGTTTATGTATTTCTTTTTTAATTTGATTTTTTTCCAGATTTTTTTTTTTCTGTTTTAAAAAAATATTCTGGAAAAACGGGAAAAATTACTCAGAAAAAAACAGGAAAAAATATATTCAGAAAAGCAGTGGGGGTGGGGATATTAAAAAATACAATAACAAAAAAAACAGAAGCTCGTACTGTTTTGGGAAGTATTTTTTGGTGGACTTACTTCCAACATACCTTCAACTAGATCACTTACTGGCTCAGTTTAGGTAAGTATACGAACATGTCAATCGATCGGCATGATTTTAGTAAGCTAACGATTATGTTTCTACAGAAGCATATTGCATGAAATATTTTTCAGTTTTTTTTAAATAATTCTTTCCCATGTTTTTCAGAATTTTTGTTATGTTTTACCGAGTAATTTTTCCTCCCGTTTTTTTGACAATTTTTTTTTTATGACAGAAAAACATGCAGTAAAAATAAAAAATAAATACACCAAAAAACAAAAGCTCCCCCAAAAAATTTGTCAGAAAAACAGGAGTTTTCATATTTTTTTTGCAATATGATATATAATGCGAATGCCGTAGAAACTAACACTATTTAGAAAATGATTTTATATGTACAGTAACTCTTGGTTTATCATGGCAAGCAAACAAAAACTGATTTGGTTTAAAAATGTATTAAATATGATACTAGCATTCAGTATGTGAAGTACAGTTATTATTTGTGTCCACTTGGGGTCACTATCCTCATTTTCTGCACTGTAGCATCTGTGACATTTTAAAAGGCAGGCCATGCCTGTTGAGTGACAGAAAAGTGAGCCGGTTGGTAACGTTACACTTCTTCCCGGTTCATGCTTATTGCTACATGAATTTGCAGCCGCAGTCCGTGTGAAAAATGATCACTGCAAAAAAAATCGAATAATCTGCAATTAAGTAACATTAAAGAAAGTCCGCGCATTGCGACATAGTGAGAGACGACTCATTTCGCAACATCGAAAATAGCTCTCAGCGGCGCGTCAGAAACATATTTTCCTCGTCACTGGAAATGGTGCGAGAGTGTTTTTTTTTTATAGACTGCAGGGTTAACGGAAAAACTGAAAATGACCCCCCCCCCCCCCCCCCCCCCGCACAACCCCCCGTTGCTAGACATTCAGTACATTGAGCAGATTCTCATTAGGACACCTCAACCTCGATCATAACGAGCTGTTGACAAGTCAGATTATTCCTGGGTGTTCGTCCCGTTTTCCGTCACGCCCCCCCCCCCCCCCAGCCCATCTAAAAAAAGAAGCCAAGATGCATTTTGCGCTTGGACGCCTCCCATGTTTGTACACAAGCTCCGGCATCCAAGTTCTCACCAAGCAGTCATTAAATCATTCGACAAAGTGAAGAAAAAAAAAAAAAGACGAATAAACATCTTACGTCAACTTATTACAATGGAAATGTAATTACTGTTTTGTAAGATATATAAATATATATATACATATATATATATATTTGTGATTCCAGATTGCAGCACTAACCATAGAAGATGACAGTCCACAAAAAGAGAGGTACTGTTTATTTAAGGTCGATCGGCGTCCTATCGCTGGATAAGCTCATAAAACGATATGACGGCAAAAGAGAAGCCACATCGGAATGCCAACATGTCCGCATCGCAGCTGCGTTTGTTTACAAGTATGAGTGTGTGCGTGTGCGTGAGCGATCGTGTGTGTGTGTGTGTGTGTGTGTGCTAGCCACATGGGGACACAAAGCAAGGGAGCCCTCTGAGGGGAATCACTAAACCACTCATCCGTATCGCAGATGTTTAATAAATTCCATCATGGCAAAAGTATCGGAAACATGCCGGCTTTTTCTTTTTCTTTTTTCTTTTTTTTTAAAAGCGTCAATAGAGGCACAAGATACAAATGGCGTGTCAGGCTGTGCATTTGTTACCTGAGCCTTCTGTGGAGTCTTACTCGACTTAATCCATTTGTGAGTATCACAACCATCATGTCATAATTGAACCTTCAGAAACCATCGGTACTGCATGAAGATGCAATACAACCGCACATGGAGCGGTTCACAATCGATATATCGATATTCACCAGAAATTTAAAAAATTTAAATTTCTGGACATGTATAGATCGCTACAGCTGTGTTTTGCCAGTAGAAGTTGGCTGTTGAAGTGTTGCTCCGACCAACCAATCAGAGTATGGAAAAGTGCTTGCGTTTAAAAAAAATATGACTAAGACTATATTGTATAAAAACTGAAACAGTAAATCCGAATTTTAGCCCACCCAGATTGAATGTGGATGTCTCTTTTGTAGTCTGAACAGTCGCAAAGCACATGAAATCCGATTTTTGCGGGACGGATTGAAACCACATGCGGTGGAGGTCGTTTCATATCCGATTTGGACAGGAATGCGTCTCAGTCTGATCAATCGGTTCGCCGCCCGGCCGTTTCCTCGTATGCTCGGCAGTCACTCGCCTTGTCGGCCCATGTCACGCTCAACCGGAAATAGCGAGAAATAGTGTGCCCGGTAGTAGCCATAGATATATGGTCGATCAAAATAAAGAAAAATAGAACACCCCTTAACGCGCTTGCGAGGAACGGGAAGTACGGAGCGGTAAACGGCGTCACATGACGTCAAACACCGCACGCGCTGGGCGCCGCCGCCGCCGCCGCCGCCGCCGTTCGACGTCGTTGCTACAGCAACCTGTCAGATGGGTCAATAATGTGGTTCCGTCTGAACGCGGCCAGAATCGGATTTGGGGCACTTGCTCGACAGTCAGCCCTAAAAATCGTATTTGAGGAGGAATCCGATTTGCCTGCAGTCTGAACGCAGCCGTAGTAAATCAAAAGAATCCGTTCCAGACACCCCCAAAAATCGTCCAAATCCCCAAAAACGTGTATAGAGAATACCTCGAGCTTTAAATTCAGAAAACAATGTGAAATAACGACGAATGAAACGTTACTTTGACCTTTATTGAAGAGTCTTGGTGGTTTATGGAAGATGGCGAGGGAAGCGGAAGGAGAATTTGTTTGATATTTGCTTAGGGACTGTCCAAAAATTTACGACTCATAAAACCATCTTGAGATGTCGGACAAAAAAAAAATCTGTTTATGGACACCATTTGCATACTTTTGTTACGAGCACTTTCTTGGGTTATAATTGTGCCTTCTGTATGGAAAAATAGAGCATTACGTACAAGACCAAAAGTAATTAAGAACCAAATTGCTCGAAAAACCTTCCGCTACATGAGCCAACATTAGTGACTCTGAAGGCTCTGGGCAGATTAGACCAACATGGCAGCACAAAACATTCACATACACGTACCGGAAGCAGTAAATGAAACCATTTCACGGTGCAAGAAAATAGAGGTTGTAAATGTAGGTTCGTTCTTCAGATCGTGTTTAGGCTGGCAGAGAAGCTCTTGCTAGCCCTGACGGACCACCACAGCTCACAAAAACTCGAGTGACATACGCCGACTTTGGTGGTGACCGGGTTGGGAACGCCGCTGTCAGTGTGACCTAATTTTCAACCCGTTAATCTCTGAGCAGAAGGCGGGAGAAATATCAGCAGGGTTGTTTTTTTTTGTGTGTGTGTGTTTTTTTTTTATCTCCACAATTTTCCAAGTTCAGCCGCCCTCACACCGAAATAACACTCATAATGGTTAGCTTGTGTCATGATATGTCGCTGGCATGGATAGATGAACAAAAATAAACGATTCCTAAATACATCATATTTTTGGCCCTATTAGGTTACCGTGGCATCGGGATCTGGAACCACTGGCATATAGCGAGTGAAAGTTTTCCAAAATTGTATTTTGTTGCTAAGTTCATGTGTCACCGTCGTTCGTTCTCAGTGTTTCATTTTTGGATGATTTTTTTTTTTTTAGGTCAACCGGTTCAGCAAAATTGTATTTTGTTAGCAAGTTTGCAGCAAAAAACATAAAATACTGTACACGTCTCACAAACAGGGCTATTTGGTTTCCAGGTGAAATTTCAGGATAAAACTAAAATGCACTATGACCTTTATGTCTTACAATTTTTGTCCGATAGATTCAAACCATGTGGACTCGACAGATGGGGAAAAAGGTTATGTATTATTCATAAATATGAATATTTTTATCCCACCCTGGGAACCTGGAAGATAGACTCACTGGATTCATACTTGACGTGCATTCAATTTTGCCGCTGTTTTTAGCTCACCAAAACCCAGAAAACAGGTGAGCCATGATTGGTCGTTACCTACTTCCTCAGTACAGGTGATGTCATCTTCAGTTGACAGCAAGTGGGGAACATTTGCTTTTAAAGGGTATTAATTGTACATGAAAAATAATGAAGTTATCAAATTCATTTTGCACAAAATATTAACTTTTTACTGCTGAAAATGGCTCAATGAGTCAAGCATCCCTTTGAGTAAAGGAAAAAAAAAAAACTTTAGCCCACTCCATAGAACACGGGGGAAAAAAAAGACTACAATAGCACTACATTTGCATCTGTGCTAGCTAACTAGCTAGCTAGCTAGCTAGAGAAACAGTAAAAAAACAAAAATACCAAGCATACCAAAAATGTTTAGCACAACAAACCACGTGATGTTTTGTTGTATGGACTAGCAAGTTTAAAGTAGATGGCAACACAAATAATCACTAGCAAAAGTAACCTACAATTTAGCAAACTACAGCACAGAGGCAAATAGCTGATGGTTTTTTTTAAACAACCATTATGCTCATTTGTGTGCTAATTTGCTAGCATGCTAACAGTCGACAGTCTAATCCGGTTACACAGCCACCCGTTGTTACATCAGCATGATTTGGTGGCGTTTTGTTAGCCGCTGATGCTATTGCTAGCGTTGTTGCAAAGAGGGCAACAGGTACACAGCAAACGTATCCTGTTGAAAATGTATGATCCCGAACACAACATCTCCAAAACTCACTTGGTAGCTAGCATTCCTTGCAAAATTCGAAAAGTACGACTTTAAAGTTAAAATTAGCCCGTGACACAAAAGTCTCAGTGACAATTAAACAAGAAGTTGCCTATTATGGTTTGAAGTGCCCATTTTAGTGGAATTCCAAGGCTCATACTTTGACAAAATCTCAAATTCACAAAGCTAAATTGTGAAGCCCGTTTTGCCATTACGCTGTTTACGGCGACCAGACCTGACTCAAATTCTTGAAGATTTGTGTCAAAAACTGTGATTAGACTTTTCATGATAATTACAATACGGACTTATTGCTCTTGCTCTATGACTTGAATACAACAAAAAAAATTCTAGACTTGATAAGATTCATTGTCATTTACTTGCGTGCTGTTTCGTGGGCCATGTGGGTCAAAACATTTTGGATTCAAGCCAGATGAACGTGGACCAATAAGCTAGTATGTTGTATTTGTATGAAGAATGTCGCAACACAGCAAACTTCAAAGTCCATTTAAAGCGCAACCATCCCACCCAATTTCCTCAACTGCTAACACAAAAAAAAACACAGTTTTTAAAAAGAATGTACTTGAATTATTATGCGCTAACATCATTAAAAAATGTATGATACAATAATTATCGGGATAAGGTCTGGGAAAATATACCATCCTAAAAAAGTGTTATCATGAGAGGTCTAAGTTCATTTTTCAGTTAAAAAAAAAAACGGCAATACTACCCCAATTGTTTTTTTTTTTTAATCAATACATCAACACAGGATTTGAACTGTAGGAACTACAGAGACTAGAAAGACGGCCCTGCAACCTTTTAGCTGCGCCTGCTCGCCATCTCTGGCCGGCGTCCAATGTAAACATCGCGTCGATAAGCTTATCCGGCGAGGCAAGAATCTAGTTCACCGAGAGGGAAAAACCGGTTCTCCCATGGCGGAGGGACCCCGAGCCATAAGATTTGCATGCGGTGTAACATTCAACGGGTGATTTGTAACTGAAGGCGCTCGCACGCGCCCGACCGGGCCTGCTTGTCTCTCGGTGGTGATCCCTCCGAACGTGAGCTCACATTTTTCCCACGACAAGTAAAAAGGGCAAGGCAGGTGAAGCAAGATGATTTCACGATTAAATATTTAGGCCAAAGGGATTATGTAACGTAGAACTTCAGTGAGACATTCCTGTCAAACAGTGGCTTGGCAAGATGAAATGCCGTTTAGGATTTCTTTGCTCGCCTTCCTGTCAGATCCGGCAGAGCATAAAATGTTGTTTATTATTTATAAATGCGAGTATTTGTATCCTGGCGGGGGAACGCGGAGGATAGACCGGATTCATATTTGACGGAATTTTGCAACCGGGTGAAAATTTGCGTTGCAGGTATTTTTGGAAAGTTCAACCCCTATCTCAGGTAAACACCCCAAAACAACTCAAGAACCTCGTATTTGGGTAAAAAAAAAGAGGGTCATTTTCAAAGACAGACTATTTTCATCTGGTGGCTAACAAATTTTAACCTCGTATACGAGACAGCTGGGCGGCCATAAATTGCAAGAGTTGTGTTTTCATCATTGCTTGTAGGCGTAGTAGCACGACAGCAAAGTTTGATGACTCACCATAAAACACAAAACTCCAATAAGTCAACTCTACAAGGTCTTGCAAACTACACCCCCCCCCACCCCCCCCAAAAAAAGCCCAGGAGCAAACGGCTATATTTTCTAAAGTTGCCAGAGGTATATTTGTCATTTATCCAGTGCTGCCTGCCTGCTTAGCGTACGCGTCAGCCTTACCCTTGACAAAAAAAAAAGTAGTATACTTTAAGTAAATAATACAGAGTATTATTATAATTTTATTTTTCCAGTGTTTTTATTCTTGTACTATAAGTAAACTCCTTGGGACTAAATTGGCCCATTCAGTTTCACTTAAGGATGTGCTCACTTTTGTTTGCCATCAGTGGCTGTATTATGAGTTATATTTAGGGAACAATAAATTCCCACAGTTATATAAGCTGCACACTGACAACTTTTGAGGAAATTTGATTCTTCCTTGACGGCCACATCAAGTTGTAAAACAATGTTGTTTCCCATTAACTCATTCACTGCCATTAACGGCTATAGACGGCAAAATTTTATTTGAACTATTTCTATTAGCAAACGTTTTTTTTCCACTTTATTTTTTTAATCTTTTCTTTGTTTTAAAAAAAATAAAGAAGAAGAAAAGATTATTATAAATTAGGAACATCAGCCAATTAAATTGTTTTTATTGTAATTAATCGCATGACTTTTTTTATTATTTAAAAAAAAAAGAAAAGATTATTAAAAAATTAGGGGGTCAGGCGATTAAAATTTGTAATCGTAATTAATCGCATGACTTCACTAGTTAACTCACGATTAATCAAAAATTTTATATCTGTTCTAAATGAACAATAAAACAAAATTTCTAGGTTTTCATACAAAGTGGGGGAAAAACGAATATAAATAGTTCAAATTAATTTTTGACGTCTATAGCCGTCAATGGCAGTGAATGAGTTAAGAACTCATACCAAAACTTCCCATAACGTGTGGCGTGCAACTGAAACTCCATAACAATTTTGGCTCTCAACACAAAGAAAAAACAATATTGGGTGCGTTGGGCAGACCACCTTTTAATTTCTCTTTAATTGCAACCGTTTCCTGCATCTTGCGTTGATACGGTGACTCATACTGTGATCTCATCCCTCGCCGCCGCGTCAGTAAAGCAAAACCTCAAGCTGCCACCTGATCCGCAGAAGCCTCTTTTTTACCTGTTGGGTCAGTGTGTCATGCCGGCTGCCTAAGTCGGCCTCCAGAATGACTGGGACTTGCTACGTTATGTATAAATGAAACTTTATGTGTAGTTGAAACCATTTTTGTTGAACTAAGCAATCGTGCTTAATTTTGATTAATTAATCAAAAGGACAATTAGTCCATTTCTACATGTTTCAACAAAAGCTTCATTTGGTTGATTT
The DNA here is from genome assembly GCF_054856555.1 of Leptonotus elevatus. NCBI lineage: Eukaryota > Metazoa > Chordata > Actinopteri > Syngnathiformes > Syngnathidae > Leptonotus > Leptonotus elevatus. Next base: position 4,627,215 of record NC_141246.1, on the reverse strand, counting down.
GAATGATCCTGTTACTTTATATCAATAAAACCTATTTAAACAACGACCAATGAACCATTTTATTACGTCATGTTATTTTTAGCTTCGCATGGTGCTGCTCGGTTTGTTTTGTTTTAGCTAAGAAGTCACCACGATCACCCTTACTTTGTTCTGATAAGCCAAGCCCGACAACCTTAAAAACAATGAATGCATTTGGGTATATGCAACCAATAAAAGCACATTTTGTGTACTTACAGTTTTGTTTCAATAGTACCGAAAACCCTAAAAAAGGACAAATAACCCATCTGCGGATGTGTGACTAAGCTCAACGTCATGCCTTGAGAACTTAAAAAAACAAAACCGCAGCAGCTGTAACAAAATAGTGTACATAATAAACCAATGACGTAATAAAATACTCAATAAATCCAATGAAAGAAAAAAAAACTACTTCTCTTACATCATGTGTTTATCTTTGCAAATTGCTTCCCCGTTTTGGGGGTTGAACTGTGTTGCTATTATGAACCATCATTGTTTTCCTTCCCGAAATGCTGACAACCTTGTATTGTTATTTATTTTAACAAATGATTCATGCTAAATTAGCCATTTAGCTATAAATCATGTTGAGTTACATACAAAACATGAACGCAATGCTTCGGCGACATTGTGAGCTTTGTGAAAGTGTGTTGCTCCGCCTGCTATTTGCGGCTACTTTGCTGTAATGACCTGCCGACAACCTCACACAGTGAATGTTTTGTTTGTTTTGTCTCCATCACGGTACAGTATTGTGCATTATTATTCGTATTACGATAACATCTTATGGATTGATATTGTGACGTCACCGGCTAGCTTTGCAGTCACCATTTATGCTAGTCAGTGGACAGTGGGTCTCAAACGCAACTGAACAGAATTGACATATTTTGTTTTTTAACTTTTCCATTAAATAATGTGTATAAGTGAAGCCATTACTATTTGCGAGGGATAGGGAGTCATGAATTATTTTATTTTATTTTTTAATCGCAAAATAGTAGTAGTAGCAATAGTATATTAGCTAGCTTACTAGCCTACCATGCTAGCATAAACAAACATGACATTACAGTAAACTTTACACAACTATTATGTCATTAATTTCACCTTTCGGCATTTAAACAATAATAATAGTAACGTTAAGGAATACAGGTGAATTGGCATAGTAGGCTATACGGGCTATTCATAGTTGCAAAAACAAACGTACACTTCCATGTTCACTTTTGATCACCAACAAAAGGGGACCTCTCAAACGCAAACAAAAACAAACTAACAAAAACAACACAATTCCACCAGAAGGTGCCAAAATGATAATTCAAATGCTTTGGCCTGAGCACAAAAAACAGTGAATAGCCAAGATTTTCAGTGAATATCAAGAGTACTGGTGAAACACACAAAAAAATGACTACAACCTAAAAAAAAATAACACTGAATGACTGTTAAAAGTTTCAAGCAAGTAAAATGCACTCGAAGCAAAGCCAATTTAGGTCTCCACACCCTTGAGTATTAATTCAGACCCGCCTTCCACTTAATTCTTTTATTTTTGTCACCACCTGCTTATTCAGGTATTGTAATGGCAAAAAAAATGAATGGTGTCATGGGCAAAGGATGCAGTGAATGTGTTTAATTGCAGTGACACTTCTATGAAACCGTTCCACCCGGCGTGTTTCAAAAGCGACAGGAAAGCCCCGGGGTAAACATGGATGCTGTGGCAATCAACTCTGACTCAAGCTATAGTTAAACAGTAAACAATGATAGGAGGCGTGAACAATCAGACGGCATTTTTGTCTTGTTGTCAAATGGATGCAGACTGAATGAAGGACTTGTCCTCTCAAAAACAATACCCAACCGAGCTAAACTGGCGCTATCATAAAAACATAATCAAACAAACAAAACAAAATCCAGGTCCAGAAAGTAAAAACCCTGTCACAGTTTTGGCTTTAGCTCCTAGTGCTAGATAGTTAGCTAGCTAGCTAGCACTAGGAGCACCATGGGAGCTAGCTAGCATCTGAAGCTAAAACTGTGGCAGGATTTTTACTTTCTGGATTTGGCACCTCTGGGCATCATATAATGAAAAAATAATATAATTTTAATAAAAAATAAATATAACATAAATTAAATAAATACATTTTTAAAAAACAATGCAATAGAATAGGGATTTTTTTTTAAATAAAAGCAGTAACAGACAATCATCAAATAAGTGCAGGAAAACTTCTCAGGAGGCCATGAGTTGAAAGTAAAAAATGGACCGAGTGGGTTAAAAGTGCAACTCCAGGACCGGAATGGCCCGAAAAGCTGGTCCTCTTGTCACCGGGCTGTATTTTCTAGGGAGAGGTTCAAAAGAGGACAAGCATTCACACATGCTGGGAGACCCCCACTCCATCACAGCCTCCCTCCGCCCCCCCCCTGAACACCTCCCCAGCCAACAGCGATCACACTTTTATGGGGGTCCGGCTTGCATTGTGAGAATGTTAACGTGGCTCACTGGCTTCTTGTCTTAGCTTTAAGTATGTGCACGTCGGCGGCCATAATAGCACTTAACCACTTACTCACAAAAGGAAAAGGCAAAATCATTTGAAAATGTAAAACACATTATGCGTTAGAAGCTGCATCTGGGGTAAACCAGAGCGACCAGATGTCCTCTTTTCCCAGATTAACGTCAGGAAGATATATCAAAGTTATTTCCAGCTTTTCAGTCACTGTTCATGCTCGTCAATTGAGCGGTCTGAATTGCAGCAGCATCGAAGTCTTCATCCTTAAAACTGCTCGCTTAAAATCACTGTAACCCAATAGCTATGGTTTAAAAAAATAAAAGAAATCCAATATGGGTTTAAAAGAAATAAACTATGTTTGTTTTTGTTTTTTAGCCGAGCAATTTTAAGGGTGTTGGCGGAAGATTATTTTAAAATGAAGAATTATTATAATATAATTTTTTTTAAATAAAAAAAAATTATGTCATAAAACATGATTTTTTTTTCCATAAAATATATTAGAGAAAATGTAAAATGTTTCAAATGTATTTTAATTTTCAAAGATAAAACCTATTTTAACTTTAGGTAAGACAATACAGATTAATCATTTTGAATTGTATTTTAAAATGTAAATAAAATAAAATAAAAATGTTCAGTAACTTTGGGGGGGGGCAGAAAAGTGAACAAGCCCTGGGAAAAGTTGTTACTCGTTTTTTCCCCTAATACAACTTGAATGCATACAATATATTGTAGGAAAGTATTTTTTTAATTAGATTTTTTTTTAAATAATATAATTTTAATGTAATGAAAAATAGTATGCATTTTTTTTAAATTAAAATTAAGTAATGAAAAATATTTAACAAAACTGAATGAAATAGTAATTTTTTATTTTTGTTATTTGTAAATGACAAATATTATACAAAACAAAATACAAAAATAAAAGATTTTAAAATTAATGCAATGTAATTACAATGTTTAAAAAAAAAAGAGAGATTTTAAAAAATGAAGGATGCAAAACTATAGCATTTTTATTATTTTTAACAAAGTGAAATCTACTGACCTGGCATGTATATTAAAACATTTTCATCATTTTTTGCAACAGGGGCGGGCATGTTGTAAAAAGGGCCTCTGCTTGAATTCATGTTGACATCAGTGACTGCCTGCTTACTTAAAGATTGGGAATATTACTAGAACTGCAATGATTCATTTGTTCAATTGTTTGCTTAGCCAGTGGGAAGATGTGTCATGGCTGTCGGCGGGGCAGGAAAAACATCTTTTCATTCCAAAAAGAGTTCTCAATGCGAGAAGCTCCGCGGCTCTTGTTGAGCCGGACCGGACCGGCGCGCTAACTATTCATGAGCTCGAGGTGAACGCTTCCATAGACGGGGGAGAATAACCTCATTCTTGCTTGCGGCGAGAGTGATTTATTCATGTGCTCGCCCCAACGAGTAACAAGACATTTTCAGAATATTTCTGCAGACTCGGGGAAAAGAAACACAACAACTCCACTAATGTCATTCTTGTTTTACCTTTTTTGTCTATACAGTCAACCCCTGTTTATTGCATGGGATACATTCCTGACCAAACGGCAAAAGGTGAAAATCCACAATACCGATAAAAAATTATCATTTTTAAAACACACTTTTTAAAGTCTCTCTCAGTCAAGAAATGTGAGACTAAAGTATAGCATCACTTTGAACAAACAAAACAATGTGACACACCATGGATGATTTCACCGTATGTAGCATGGAAGTTACTGTTATTAATATAGAGCTTCAAACAAAAAACAATTCGGTTAGGAAGCGTGTATCAACATTAATAGTGCAAATATCAATGGCCTCTGATTCCATGAAAAAAAGTTCAAGCTGGTTAAGTGTCAAAATATTTGCATATCCTGCGTAGCGCCATCTTAACTAGCAGACCTGCTGCCAGATACCAATTCAACAATTAAAAAAAATATTATTGGTGGTAAAATTGAAATCACTTGAGCTCAAAATGTTACCAGAGTAAAACGCGTATTTTTTATTTTATTTGTTAAAACAGGAACATTGTTTTGAATATTTTTATTTGATATATTAATACTTTAGTGGGCAGAAAACAGAGCCTTGAGGAACACCAGGAACCTGGGGTAGAGAGGATGAATCACATTCCATCCGATGTTCCTCAAGGCTCTGCATTTTGCCCACTAAAGTATTAATATATCAAATAAAAATATTCAAAACAATGTTCCGAAACGTTTTTCTTCTTTGAAAGTGACTCACACCCGGGAAAAGTTTAAGTTTGGCTTAAAGTGTGTGTACCAAATGGCTCCATGAGCCGCCATTTCATTTTACCGCCATGCAAATACAAATAAAGCCTTGATTACTTTGTTACAGCTAAAACACTTCAGGATGCGTCTACAACATTTTCATTTTACTTTAATAAAGAATATTAAAAATAAAATAAAAAGAAAACTTTACTCTATTAAAATTGTCATAAATATAAACCAGTGAGAATAAAGTTGGAAAAAAAACAACAACCAAGCACTCCAGAAATATTACACCATTAAAACAACAGGCGAGCGGCCACAATGCACCAAGAGTCCGCTTGTGCACGCTCAAGCTTTAATTGACGATTTAGTATCCAGCGGCGTCTTAATTCATCAAATCATTTGCATCCATTGATTTAGTGGAGGAACATACAATTAAAGGCTCATTAGGACGCTCTCTGGAGTACGCCTTTTCGGCCCTTCGGAGAACATTGAGAGTCGGATGTCGTCCAGCCCGAGCGCTCGCCTTGCTTGCTTCCATGCGGCAGACAAGACACCGGCGTCCATCTCGTTCTTACAAGATGGCCGTGCTTTAAGCAATGAGCTATTCAAAATGATACAGATGGAACTCAATTTAAGGGGACATTTTCTAAACGCCAAAGCTGGTGTCAGAGTGTGAAATCTGAGACGATGGCTAAAAAAAAAAGGAAATTAATCGCATGCGCACTTGTGTTAAATGAGAGTCGAGACACACCATTTAAAGTGCCTCTGATTAAATCCAAATAAAGTTCAGCTGTTCTTCTAATAGGCAATATTTTAACATTCCCTTTCAATAGAGTTGGATAGGTATCTCTTGTTATCATTAAATAGGGGTGTGTAGACTTTTTATATCCATTGACGGCTATAGACGTCAAAAATTCATTTGAACTATTTCTATTAGTTTAACATTTGTTCCACTTTTGTTAACAAGAGTATGAAAACTAGAAAAAATATATATTTTATATTCAGAACAGATATAAAATCGTGAGTTAACTAGTGAAGTCATGCGATTAATTACGATGACAAATGTTAATCGCCTGATGCCCTTAATTAAAAAAATATACATATTTTTTAAATATTTTCTTTTATTAAAAGGTGATTTTTTTTTTGTAATTAATTGCATGACTTTACTAGTTAACTCACGATTAAAAAAAGAAAAGATTAAAAATTAGGGGCGTCAGGTGATAAAAAATGTTTTATTGTAATTAATCGCATGACTTCACTAGTTAACTCACGATTAATAACAAATTTTACATCTGTTCTAAATGTGCGGTATTTTTTTTCTAGGTTTTCATACCTTTAACAAAATTGGAAAAAAATGTTAAACTAATTGAAATTGTTAAAATTAAATTTTTACGTCTATAGGCGTCAATGGCAGTTAATTAAGCAGAAAAATCCACCTGTTTTTATCCATCTTACGGTTGGGGTATGGCGGCCATTTTGCCACTGCCTGTCGACTGAAAATGGCATCACAGTGCCTCAGAGCTCATCTTGTGAACGTGATGTCACATGACCAAACCTGGACAACAGGTGAGCCGTGATTGGTCGTTTCCTGAGCCCTTGGGCACTGTAATGTCATTTTCAGTCGACAGTAAGTACATGGCAAAATGGCCGCTCCTGAGATGGCTAAAAACAGGTGGATTAAATTCATTTTATACCTAAAACATCTAATAAAAGCTAATAATGCTTTTCGGACGGCCATCTTGACCATGTAACGGATCATTTCTACTTCCATTATTTCCTGTGGGAAATTATATTCAAATATGTTGGTTGTCATTGGAATGTGCACCATCAAACTGCATTTCACTTCAAGTCCTGTCATGTAAACTTCATTTTACGGCCTGTTGCGGTGCATGTGACATTTGCGTAAAAAACAGAGAAAAATCCCCTCTCCTGGGAATCTTCAGCTAAAACTCAAAGAATGCTCAGATCAAAAGCCATCTTTAATTAAAACCACTTACAGCGGAAACGAATAGTGAAAGAGAGGAAAAAGGGGAGCCAAGGGATTTTGCTGTGTTATCCAAAGCTCTCGGCGGATCAAAGTTTGTAGGGATTTTGAATGGTTACGTAACCTTTTTTTTTTCTTTTTTTGAAATGCCTTGAAATATTAGGCCATGAATACAGTAGCAGAGATGTGCTTTTCTGTCTGCTCGCAGCATGTAGGCCAGCTCGTTTACCGACGTCCTGTCTGACACCGGGGCTAAGCTGGATGTCATTAGGACTTAAGGTGGCAGTGATCCTGTCAGCGTGGACACCAGCCAAAGAAAAGAGCCTTGGAATTCGCACCCCAAAATGGCTGCTTTAAAACCAAAATGGCCGGTTCAATTTTGGCCACGGCACCTGGAGAGATTTTTGTGCGGCACGCTATGATAAACGTCTTGCCAAATTCATGTTGAGCTCACGGGTGAAGTTTTTGTAACTTTTCATGCCCCTCATAAACCATATATACAGTACGTATAAAACTAAAACTAATACTGAAACTCTTTTTTTTTTTTTCTAAAACAGAGCATTTAAAAAAACATTAATAAGTAACAAACCCGCTCTAAAAGTAATTAAAACTAATTGAATTTAAAAAACTAAATTCAAAACTAGTAAAACTAACTAAAAAAATCAAAAACTGTTATAACCCTGCTTGAGGGCTTTATTCTTCCCCCTTTTTTTTGTGACAATACTGTAATATGTTCTATGCAGCCCCACTGGTCTAAATATGATATTCTCAGCAACTGTGACGTCATCTTCAGTCGACAGCAAGTGGCAAAATGGCCGCCCGTTGAGATGGATAAAAACGGCTAGATTTTGCTTCATAACTCATATTCCACAAATGTAATATTAATCAGAATGTCATGTTTAGACTAGTGAGGTCACAGATAACATATTATTGTCAAGAAATGTTTAAGGTTGACGTCCCCTTTAACTCGTTCACTGCCATTGACGGCTATCGACGTCAAAAATTCATTTGAACTATTTCTATTAGTTTAACTTTTTTTTCCATTTTTGTTAACAAGAGTATGAAAGCTTAAAACCAGATTTTTTTTGTACATTTAGAACAGATATACAATTTGTGATTAATCGTGAATTAACTAGTGAAGTCATGCGATTAATTACAATTACAAATTTTAATCGCCTGGCGCCCCAAATTTTTAATAATGTTTTCTTTTTTTTATTCATTCACTGCCATTGACGGCTATAAAAAAATCATTTGAACTATTTCTATTAGTTTAACTTTTTTTCTCCCCACTTTTGTTAACAAGAGTATGAAAACCTAGAATTTTTTTATTGTACATTTCGAACAAAATTTGTGATTAATCGTGAGTTAACTAGTGAAGTCATGCGATTAATTACAATTTTAAAAAAATTATCGCCTGTTGCCCCTAATTTTTAATAAAACTTTTTTTTTTTTTATGAAATGATGGCAGTGAATGAGTTAACATTACATGGGACACTAGTAATTATCATTTTGATTTCTATATTTTTTCCTATGGGAATGATATTCCCACAGTAAATGTCGAAAAAATCATTTCTTCTTGCATAATGCCTTTCTGCCAACATGTTTGAAGCACAACTTTCCAGCTGAGGCTGTTGGTATGGAGTTGTTGTTACAGTAGTTTCCTTTCGCCTGCTCGCTTCGTTCCACAATACAATCCAGCCCCAAGCACTCCTAACTGTTTATTTCGTCAGTCTGGCAACAAAAGCAAGTCATAAATCATTCATAATTCATGACACTGCCAACACTCTGGCCCATTAAATCCCCCCCCCCAGTTAACGCCTCTCGCGCCGACAAAGCCTGTGCTAAAAGGTAAACTTAGTTACAGTAGAACATGTGAATGTAGTGTACGTCAATGCTTGGATCGTGTGCGAAGAATGATCCGCACTCCGTCATTTTTAGCCGGCAATTCTCAAAGCAACTTGTTTAAAGTGCCTCGTGCTCTTTCTTGCACATGACTACAACAAAGTGCTCTGCCTTCTTGAGAGACAACCTGTTGGAAATTGAGTCCAATAAATGTCCATAGAGGGTACGACAGTGTAGGCCAGTCAACTTACTTGGACAGCAAAATTATTTTCAAAAAAAATAAATAAAAAATAAGCAAAGTCCCAGAACGCGTTCAACTAACTCTATGTGATTAAAGTTAAAATATTATGAGGAAAAAAAGTCATGATGTTGTAAGAATGAAGTTATAGTTTAATATACAGAAGTGGACTAAAGTCGAAATAATTAGGATTATAAAAAGTTGCTAAGTTACGAGAATCAAGTCTTTAGATAATAAAGTTGTGATTTTATGTGAATACAGTTGTGATTTAAAAATAAAAAGTTGGAATTTTACAGGTTAAAAGTATCAATATGAAGATAAAATCATCATTTTATAGAGATTAGCTGTAATGTTGCCAGAAAAAAGTATGGTATGACTTTTTTGACAGTGTTTTATTTTATAATGCAATTTTGAATGTATAAGAAAAAAAATTCAATTGTGGAGAAAAAAGTTATGTTTGGGATTTTACAATGACCTCAGTTGAATTATTACAGAGAAAGGGTCATAATTTTAATGTTAAATATTTCATGAGAAATATGTCGGAATGTTTTGTGATATACATTTTTTTAAGATAAAGTTTTTATATGAGCATAATGTTATTTTAGGGGAGCAAAGTCAAAATATGATGAAAAAGTTGCAAAGTTATGAGAAAAAAGAATTATGTCAAAATTTGATCTGAATTGGATTACAAAAAAAGTTGCTGCATTATTTCTATCTAAATTAAGTCAAAATATTACGAAAAAAAATAATGTTATGAAAATAGTAATATTTTTTTTAATCTTTTATCTGAATCATGTTAAAGAACTTTTTAATATGAGAATATAATACCACTTATGTGAAAAGTGAAAATATGAAAAAAAATTAGGTTATAAGAATAAAGTTTGAATTTCTATCTTTTGAGCGTTTTTTTTTTAAATATGAGAATGAAGTCATTTTACATCAATTAGCTCGAAATGTTACGACAAAAAAAAATCTGTACTGTTATGAGAATTAAGTCAGAATTTAGTTGAATAACATCGTAATGTATTTTGGGGGAAAAGTAATTTTTCAAGACAACAACTTTAGAATCCCGGACGACGACCATCCCCAAGTTGCTCAGCGCGAAGCTAAAATCCAACCAAAGCCTAAAAGCATTGCTTACCTCGTCATGCCGTCACCGATGCAGTTCTGACCCGGGTATCCGTCGGCCCGGGCCGACAGCGAGCCCTGCGGCATGCCCGGCCGCGACTTCCACGACTCCATCAACGCCGCCACGGGAGAAATTAAATTCAACAAGGGGTTGGACTGGTCCCGGACGTCGTGCCGCGCAAAGGACATTGTTCCCTGCGTACCGATCTGGTAATGGAATGAGTGTCCGCTGGAATTAACTCCAACAATGGCCGACGTGGGCGCGCCGTTGCTCTCCTGGTAGTAGTCGCCGTCGCTGCACTCTTGCTTAACCCCTTTGGACAGGACGCTGTTGGCGAATACGTCGGGGTCGTAGTTCCTGTTGAGGGACACCGGCGGTCCTAAGATTCCGGAGAGGCTGTATTCGTCGACGTTATTCCTCAGCGACAAGTAGGTGGTCTCGGACGCGGGGAAGAGGCCGAGCGGCGGCGACTGTTCGCCGTAGGACTGCGGGTTCATGCACCCGTCGCTTTTGTCGGGTTCGTTCTTGATTTGCGTGATGAACGGCATGTTGGAGGTGTTGCAATTGGACCCCCCCAAGCACATGCTCCTCAAATCAGTCCCTGGCTCGTTCTTGATGTACTTCACCATGCCCATCTGGTCCAAACCCACGTTGAACACCTCCCCGTCCAACATCTCCACCTTGGGGAACACAAAGGGCTTGAAGTCCGGCTCGTGGGTCGGACCCGTAGCTTCGGGGCTGCGGGTGTCGCCCCGCACCAAAGCCAGTTCGCCGCTGGGACTGGACGCCGGGAAACCTCCCGAGGAAGGGTTCTGCGGGCTTCCGATGGCCGTGGCCGGACTGCAGGCGGGGGGTCGGACCGCAGTGGGGCTGGAGACGGATGACCTGACGCTGCAGGACGGTGGGGACCTCACGCTAGTCATACTCCGCGGGCTGGACATGGGGGACCTCATGAGGGGCGGCGAGCCCACCGTGCTGGATTCCACGGGGCTGCACGCCGACGGATTCCTGCGCCTGACTCCGGCCAGGGCCGGATGACTTACGGGCGAGCACGCTGGGCCGAAGCCCGCCGGGGGGCTGGTGGTGGTGGACGACACCATGTTGTTCCCGCCCCCCGGGCTGGAACTTTGGGGGCTGCCGGACAGCATGGAAGCGGAGCTCGCCGGGGTACTGACGGAACCGTCGCCGCCGCTCGGCTGCGGGAACGCAAAGCCTTTCAGTTTGGGGCTTTTGGCCGAGATGCACTGGCTTTCCTCAAGAGGCCGCCCGCATACCGGGTACTGCATTTTCCCGGGGCTGGCCGTGCCCCCGTGCTGGCCAAAGGCAAAGTCCGCCTCCCTGGCAGCATTCATGTAAAGTCCCATGGACTCAGCCACGGTTTTGGAAAGCTCCTTAGAGTCCATTTCCGGCTTGGGGCCGTGGAGGGAGCTGTTGCTGATGTGCGTCAGGCCGAAGTTGTGGTTCGGTCCGGGACGAAGCAGCGGCTGGTCCGGCTTCTTGCCGCCGCCCTCTTTGGGGTCGGCGACGTTGGCGATGTCGATCAGGACATCAGCGGCGCTCAGGCTGGAGTCCTCAGCGGTGCAGCAGAGCTCCATGTTGCTGGGGATCTGAGACCACCTGTTCTCGGTATCGCTCCCCTCAAAGAGACTTTGGTATCTTTTGGTCTCCATTGCTGGCTCATGGAGTCACCTTGCAAAAAAAAAAAAAAAAAGAGGGCAAGAAAAAAGTTACACCAGTTCCAACCATGAGGTTTTGGTATAAAGATTCCAGCAAGAAATGCAATTAATATTGACGGCTGCGCTGTCCAATGCAACTTCCAAGTGTAATTTTACAAAAATAAAGACGTCAACATCGGTAATTTTACATGGTTAAAGTTGTGACATTTTGAAAGAATGAGAATACATTTTTAAAAACGTTTTTAATTTTTTTTGTATGAATAAAGGCAAGATTTTAGAAGAAATGTTCCGAGATAAATTTTTACGAGACAGATATAAAGTCGTAATTTAAATGAAAAAATCTAAATATGAAGTTATGTTACTAGACATTTATTGCGATAATAAAGACATATTCTCATAAGTATACCTTTTGAGATGAGAGTAAAGATGAAATATTGTGAGAATAAAGTTGTCAATTTATGAGACTAGTCGTATTATGAGGGGAAAAGTTTGATGATGAATGAGTAAAAAAAAAAGACAGGCAACGTTTCAACATGAAAAAAGTAATTTTATGTGACGGAAGTTGCAATATTATGGTAATGATACTATAATATTACAAGAAAAAAAAGTTTAAATGTTATTAGATGATTATACAATTTATCACCTTATTTTATTTAGAGAATGAAAGACGTTGCACTTCTTCTAGCTTGTTGAGATGTGACCACCAGCGCCTCTAGGGGTCACAGACCAGTACTGCTTACTCCATAAATTCAATACAGGTTTGTTCAATTCCAAAGCGCAATCAATGAATCAGTAATCAAACTGTCATGCCTAGAGTGGAGCTCCTACTTTATCATTTATTTATTTATCTATGCCGGTGAATACAAATAATTGTTTAGTTTAGTTTTTTTATTTTCCAGGATAATAAACATCTTGACAGGTGGTAGGTACCTCGAAAGAGTTAACAAACCGACGTGACGTCTCCCGGGCTACCTTAAATGCCTCGCGCTTATTGGGCGAGCGCACCCAGAGGTCAAGCGCCGATTGGCTCAGGCGCCTGTCAATCAAAAAGTTGCGAGCCTCGCTCGGCGGCCACAACACTGCTGCGACACAAAGTTGGAACGCGTTGTTTTGGTTCGGAAAACACGACATAAACACGGTTTACATGTAAAAACAGCTCAGAACAACGATTAAACGTGTGATTTTATATTGTTTGAGAGGTGGTTTAAGCCGTCGCGGCACGTGCATGTCGAGTACACACCCCCTTTTAAAACCATTTCAAAATAACTACGCCACGAACTGCGTGCTTTTTGCATAAATGCCATTTTTATTACGTCTTATTTGTCATTATGAAAGGAATCATTCGAGCTGCCGAACAGGTGCAAACTCGTTCATTAAAATAAAATAAAACCATTAAACTTGCAGAAAACCCGTGGAGGTTTCGTTTGTTTCAAACAAAATGGGTAACGTCAGTAACAAAAAAAAAAGTTATTAAACACTTTTAATGCGGCTCCTCGCATGCAAGAAGCCTAAAAAAAAAATGGGAAGGGGGGGGGGGTCTGTTTTTCTTACCTTAAAGACGACATTCGGTGGGTGGTTGTCAGGTGTTTGCATCCAGAGTCGCCCGAAGAAAAGCAAATAGAAAGGGAAAAAAATGGTGATAATCTTCATAAATTGGAGCCGCGAAAGAGAGCGTGGTGCATAGTTGCGCCAGTTGCGCCTCTCTAATAATAATAATAATAATAATAAATCCTCCGCGGGCTTCGCAGCAAAGCGCAAGCGGGGTCGGACGGTGTAGCGCTCGGCGTACTGCTTTGCTCGCTCGCTCGCTGGAGTGGAAGTGAAAGAAGAAGAGAGGTGCGGGGTGGGCGAGAGAGAGAGAGGGAGAGAGAGAGAGAGAGAGAGAGAGAGAGGGGGGAAGGACGACGGGGTAGGGAGGGAGGGAGTGAGAACGGAGTGTGTGTGTGTGTGCGTGTGTGTGGAGGGAGGAGGCGCTCGTCTCACATGGTGTTCCTCTCTCCAATATTGAAAGGGAAAAAAAATCAGACGTGCGCGTGTGCTTGTGTATGTGTGCGCGCGCGAGCGTCAGGCAGAATTGAGGCCATCATCGGCGTTAAAGTCACTTTGGCTTTATTTCGTATCGTCTCGAGTGCGTCACGTGACCTTGCCCTTCTGGATATGGAAACTCCTTCAGCGTCACCTGCAACACGAGCCTCCGCCAGGTGGCGCACTATTGCAACCTTTTTTTTCCCCCCAATCACTTCCAACCCTAATTAGGACTGATGATGTCCTCCACCATAACCCAGACTTAGAAATATAAGGCATTGAAATAATAGTAGTAGTAATAATAATATTTGATAATGATAAAAGTCAGGCATGTGTATACAACGCAAGGCAATGTACAGTATTTGCAATTGATGGACAGACAGACAGACAGACAGACCGGTAGATAGGGCAGACAGAGAGCCAGATGGACAAAAAGATAAAGAGATGGATAGATAGAGTAGGATGTCCAAAAAAAAACATAGAAACAGACTGGTCAATTTTGTCACTACTCATCCACATTCATTTCAAAACCTTGACGACGATAAATGACATCTTTTGATGACATGCAAATGATCTTATTGTTTACATTTTTGTGTACTGAGCAGCCCGGACTGCGAAGCATGAACCGCCAAATTCCATTCCTGCAGTTGTAATCACAGTTTTTCTCTTTGTCATTGCCCGTCTGCGATATCATATTTAAAAATAACAATGCCACGGACGTCCGACTTCCGGGTTTTACACATCAGCGCCGTTTCCGCCCCCCCCCCAACCGCGCGCCCTCGCTCATCGGCGATACGGCGCCAAAGTCCATAACCCAAAGAAAACACGGTAAAAAAAATAAAAATAACGATGTTTCAATCAAACTGAGTGATCCCTCTGATGAACAGACACTTTTTTGTCGGTGAACTCAGCTGCTGCGGGGCCTCACCGGAGGGACACAGGTGAACTGGAGCATGCTAACTCTCAGACGAAGCCCCCAAGCCCCCCCCCCCCTCCCCTCCCTCGCCGACTTCTCAGTGCAAGATGTCTGCAGGAGGCAGTCATGAATTTGCAATGTCACGAGGACTGAAGAGCAGAGTGGCCATTTTGGAATGTATATTAAAGTACAGTTGCACTAAATGGAACAGCATTGCTAATTAATTACCATATTCATCCATCAGAAGTCCATCCATCCTTTTTTCTCTACCGCTTATGGTGAGCTGGAGACTGGTCCAGCTGACTTTGGCAGAGCTATGGGGTTTATAGTAACCCAAATTGGGTCCAAATGGGACCAAACTACCTTTTTGGGTTATTGTATTCATTTAAACCCCAACACACAGAAATCGGCTGAGATGAATAACCCACACATTTTGTGGATTATTTATTTGACCCCATTTTTGGGGTTAAATAAATAACCCAACAAGTTAGGTTGGTCGCTTTTTGACCCAATTTAGGCTATTTATGACCCAACTGTTTTTACAGTGGCACACTAAAAAAAATGCCGGGTAGTTTTCCAAACCCACTCAAAGGGTAGCTTTGCATTTTTGAGCAGATTGGGTTATTTATTTTACCCAAGGTTGGGTTCATTGTTTGATCCAGCAGATTGGGTCTAAGATTGAATTTGGATGGGAAGAAAAGATGAAGCTGGTCACCATTTTTGGACAGTTTTATTATGTATTGAAGTTGAAGTAACTTTAATGGAATATGATTTACAACAACAAAAAGTCATAGCTGAAATATTAGTTTGCCCAAACACTTGTTGCTAGCTAGAATTCATGTAGCACAGTCATTGGTTCCCCAAAGCCCAATTTAAAAAAACTAACAAAATACAAAAGCATGAT
Source organism: Leptonotus elevatus (assembly GCF_054856555.1). NCBI lineage: Eukaryota > Metazoa > Chordata > Actinopteri > Syngnathiformes > Syngnathidae > Leptonotus > Leptonotus elevatus. The sequence goes on along the minus strand of NC_141246.1, from coordinate 4,611,776 downwards.
TCACTCTAAACACATTTGTGTAAAAAAAAAAAAAAGGGTCCAAAAGAAGCCAACTTTCTGGGTTGTTTTGTGCGTTATTCATTTTGATTGAACTTTCTGGGTTAAATAAATAACCCAAAAAGTTGGGTTGGTCTCCTTTTAACTCATTCACTGCCATTGACGACTATAGGCGTCAAAAATTAATTTGAACTATTTCTACTAGTTAAACATATTTTCCACTTTTGTTAACAACATTTGTGATTAATCGTGAGTCTATTGAAGTCATGCGATTAATTACAATTAAACATTTTAATCGCCTGACGCAAACAAATATTTTTTTTTAAAGAAAAGATTATTAAAAATTAGGGGTGTCAGGTGATTACAAATTTGTAATCGTAATCAATCGCGTGACTTCGCTAAGTTAACTTACAATTAATCACAAATTGTATATCTGTTCTAAATGTACAATATTTTTTTTCTAGGTTTTCATACTCTTGTTAACAAAAGTGGGAACATTTTTTAAACCAATAGAAATAATTCAAATGAATTTTTGACGTCTATAGCCGTCAATGGCAGTGAATGAGTTGACAAATTTTTTTTTTTGCTTTTTTCAACACAACTGTGTTTAGAGTGCATGCATGCTCACTATGCTGTTCCTAAATCCAATCCAACACCATTTTTACCTCATCTTTAACCGTGACAACGTGCCGTAAACAGATATCAATCAACTAGTGAAAAATTGTGCGATGACACAGATTCCAGTCACCTTAAGTTGCTCCACTACGAGGATGTCACGGCCGATCTAAATGCTCAATAAAATGCATCGGCTCGCCTCAGCCGTACTATTGTGCGCGCCACCTGGGGTTTGGACACGCACCCCCGCCACATGGGCTACGGGCTGGTTAATGGAATAACATGTTTACCCCGCCGGAGCCATACATACATATTCAGTGGGAACACGCGCTTTATAGGTTGCTGCCAGACTCTGGAACAGGCCATTAACATGCGGGGAATTATCATTAAATAATACCTTCGACATAACTGTGTCAAGTCGATTAAAAATTGATATTCCTGCTTGTAAACATGGTGTCTCGGATGCTTAAATGGAACACGTTGCCAAACATGCCACGTTAATTCCTGACATAATTAACACACTCCGGTTTCCTGTTAGATAAACTCACGGATGCTAACTTGTATAGCCAATCAATTTTCCAAAAATATTTATTTATTTATTGTTAACAATTCTGGGGGCAATTTCTATTTCTTGGCGTACCGGCTCAGCCTACACCCAATGATCAAATCTCCCAACTTTCACAAATTATTGTGTTTAGCAGGTCTATACAAGGTTCTAATTGGGTAGCGATTGGGTGAGGAGGAGTCCGCTCAGTTCAGTACGCTAAGTATACTGGACTGGACTGCAGAACTATATTCAACTCATTTTCTCCCAAAAACGTTTAAATACGTTCTATTTTAAATATTACCATGCTCCCAAAGACGTATTTATACAAGTTTTAATTTGTTTTTGTTTTTTTTTATGCTAGAGCGTACAGAATTCTTTGATGCAGCCTCTGACCTGAAGAGGTCCCTTAAAGTAATGGCAGTTATTACAAAAACGGCCAGCAGGTGGCAGCAGAGCAAATGAGATCAACCTGGGCCATGTTGCAAACAAAGCTCATTTACCCACAGATGTAAACAGATTTGTGACTAATGATGAAATTAGCTATATTCTAATGCTTAATGCTGCAAAATGGAAACTAATAGAAATATACTTTATTTTTCCCCTAATGAAAGAAGATACTCTAATCGTTCTTTTGGTAGGTTCCTAGTTTTTATAGCAATAGAACACGATATTCTGTGGGCCATGAAAAATCTGTCAAAATCCAGTAAAACAGCCGGGAGCAAAGGGGGTTGCTTCGGTGAAAATGGCTGCGAGTAAATGAGGTAAAAAACAAATATCTAAAATATTAGCAAAGTGTATACCTCCCAATCGGGAATGTATGCAATTAAGTTCATTACGGTTTTTTATTATTATTATTATTAATTAATTAATTTAATGATTACAAAAATATAATTAAATCATTAAACAGCTGGAAGCCTTTCTTTTTTTTCTTTTTTTTTGCTGAAGTGTTAACCAACTGCTGCTTATTGTGAAGTGAGCTGAACTGAGTTTATTGCCACTCATAGCTTGAAACACTCATACATGGGGGTCACTTGTATCTCAGGGCAACACTTTAGATTAGATGGGGAAAATGTGTGTGCGTGCGCGCGCGCGTGCGTGGTTAAACCCCTCAAAAAAAAGGCAATATAGTACGCAATTTTACTGCAGTCATCCTTCCTGGCCAAGTTACATTTGTCACATTAATTATGCCACACTTGGCTACACTCTCGTGGCGGTCTCACCTCATCTATTCGTAACCGTGAACTAACGTTAACTCGTGCAGCTTTGTGGACTGCCATCGCTTTCCAGTACGGCGTCGGCGGTATAAATAGACCGTAAGGCCCACAAGACACTTTCTACAGACGTAAAGCCACGTTACGCATGAAATAGTTCATTATTTCCCATCCGGCTCCCCGGAGTCCAAACGGATAACAAACAACGTCCTGCTAATTATCAAGCAACATTTTTTTCCCCGCCTTTCTTGTGTGCGCCACCTTGTGTCTGATAATAATTTGACAAATTGGTATTTTTGTGCATTTTCGTCGGCTGCTGCACACCCAGGGGGAAAAACTGAAATGTGACGCCTGTGTCATGATTAATTTCGCACGTGAACAGGCTCCGCGATGTCAGTGGTAATTAGGCATCACCCATTGCATAACACACCATGTGTCAGTGTGTGTGTGTGTGCGCGCGCATGTGTGTGTGTGTGTGTGTGAGAGAGAGAGAGGCAGCATGTATATTATGAAGAGGCAAAGAAGTAAAGATGTAGTTCACAAAAGTCAAGACAGAATTTGGACTTTCCGCTCACAAGACGTTTGATCACGATCTGATCTTGTGGAGACGTCTTATTAGAGTGTTGGGTTTAACTCATTAACTGCCATTGACGGCTATAAACGTCAAAAATTCATTTGAACTGTTTCTATTAGTTAAAAAAAAAATCCACTTTTGTTGAAAATTGAGATTTTTTTAATTGTACATTCATTTTGTACATAAAATTTGTGATTAATCGCGAGTTAACTAGTGAAGTCATGCGATTAATTACGATAAAAAAAACTTTATATCGCCTGACGCCCCGAATTTTTTATAATATTTTCTTCTTCTTTTTTTTTTTATTCATTCACTGCCATTGACGGCTATAAATGTCAAAAATTCATTTGAACTATTTATTTTAGTTTAACATTTTTTTCCACTTTTGTTAACAAGAATATGAAAACCTAAAAAAAAATTTATTGTACATTTAGAACATATAGAATTTGTGATTAATCGTGAGTTAACTAGTGAAGTCATGTGATTAACTACAATTAAAAACATTTAATCGCCTCTTTCCCATCATTTTCAATCTTTTTTTTTTTAATGAATTTATGGCAGTGAATGAGTTAATGGCAACTCACCAAACTTTGCTGAAAATCTCTGCCAACACAAAACGTCAAACTTTTTGCAACTTGGCGACATACATCAATCATGTGGTCCAAATTTCGTAGCAATCCGACGAAAACTTTCCTTTGAAGGATGCCTGGAAATAGCCAACATGACTACATTGGCAACAAACAAACAAAAATGGCAGACTTCCTGTGTCTTTTCGAGCTTGGGTTCGTGAGACTTTTTTGTGAGTCGACTCATGATAGATAGGCTTACCAAATTTCATGTTGCTCAGTAAAAGTGGCTTCGGGGGCTGAATTTTTTAAAACATTCATGGAATTAATTATCTTTGTAGAACCCATTGAAAATGACACCCAAAATGTGCCTCTTTAATCCAAAATGGCAGCCTTCCTGTGTCTTTTCGAGCTTGGGTTCGTGAGACTTTTTTGTGAGTCTTCTGATGATAGACATGCTTACTAATTTTCATGTTGCTCAGTAAGAGTGGCTTCAGGGGCTGGATTTTTAAAAACACTCATGGCTCTATCGTTGGACCTCTTGAAAATTGTGCTAAAATGGCCACTTCAAACCAAAATGGCAGACTTGGTGTGTTTTTTCAAGCTGGGGTCTAAAATACTTTTTTGTGGGTCTACTTATGGTAGACATGCCTACAAAATGTCATGTTGCTAAGTGAGACTGAATTTGGGGGCTGAATTTTTTTATCGTTTGTGACTATAATGCACCCCTGGAAAATTATGCTAAAATGGCTACTTGGAAGCAAAATGGCCGACTTCCTGTTTGTTTCTGGGCTTGGATTCTTGACACTTATTTCTTGGTCTACTCACGATAAACATGCCTAGTAAATTAAATGTTAAGTTGAACTCTCTTATTAGTGTTTGTTGACAGCACTAAATTAACTTTGGGGCAGTTGCAATGGTGCCCTATGAATTCTTCCTGGCAACAAATGACCAAGAAAAAAAAATCGACATTGCCGCATCTACTAGCTAGCTAGCTAGCTAGCATAAATGTTAACTTACTCATGAAGTTTTATACTTTATCGGGTAGACTGTGTTGTCATTAAGCAGATTGATAACGGAAAATGGATGAATGGATAAATATTGGGAAGAAAAATTGTGTTGTATTTAAAAAACTGAACTTTAATCAGGCAGTGTTTTTAAAACAGGAATTTCATGGATTGGAGAGATTTTAGAGTGATTGTAATAAAAATTAGACTGATAGCTTTATTCTACTATTTGGGGACTAATAATTGGGTAGTTACAATAATTGTGCCTGATAAATTGCGCTTAGTAACAAGTGATCAGAAAAAAGGACTTTGTGGGTTGTATACTAAACCATCTTTTCTGGTGTTGGAATAAAAGTCCAACATCAGAAAAAAATGTGGATTAATCGTTTACAAGACCTGGTTTACTGCATTCCACGTGTCTGCTCTATGCAATTTCTTACCAGAAAGAGTCCTGGATATATTTTTTAGTTGCCATATATTTTGTTTTGAAGGAGTTCCATGCTTGGTGGATGTACAAATGCCCTGAAAGGCAAAGTCTCATTGTCTCGCTGTTACATAAAAGCTTTATTTCGCCGGCTTAGACGCATCTAATTTTCAGCAGCGACCCGCAGCGCACCTGGCAAGCTGCGACACACACACACACACACACCACAAAAACTTTCAAACTTTAAACCCGCCGACTTAGCCACAAGAGCATTTATTAATCCGTCTAAAACAAACAATGGGCCCCCGTATCAGTCAAATTAACGCAGATTGGGATTTGATGCGCGCCGCAGCCAGATGGCCGAGCGAGCGAGCGAGCGAGATGGCAGCTGAGGACGAGAGCACTTCCACAGCGGATTTCAGAGAATCTAGGCCAGCCGGAGCGGCCCGCCAGTGCTGTCGTGTTGGTAGCGCACACTTCCTGTTTTTTGAGGAGGGACGCCGCAACTCGTGTTGTGTGTGTGTCGTGTGTGCGCAGTGTTGCAAACAAGCTTGTGGGAGAGATCAATTCCAGCGTTCATTTTGTTTCTATAATCACATTGGGTGAGACGAAATGTGGAGAGTTGAGAGGGAAAGCGGGGAGAAAAAAAGTCAGCACACGCATCAGTGTTTCTCCACATGACTTTGGCGTGGCTTTGAAGAAAGTGTGTGTGATTAATCCTGATTAACTCATTCACTGCCATTGACGGCTATAGACGTCAAAAATTCATTTGAACTATTTCTATTAGGTTAACGTTTTTTTCCACTTTTGTTAACAAGAGTATGAAAACCTAGATTTTTTTTTTATACTGTATTAGAACAGATATAAAATTTGTGATTAATCGTGAGTTAACTAGTGAAGTCAAACGATTAATTACGATAAAAATTGTAACCCCCTGATGCCCCTAATTTTTTAGAATATTTTCTTAAAAAAAAAAAAAGATTATTACATTTTTTTTATTTTATTTTATTTTTTGAAGAAAAGATTATAAAAAATTAGGGTTAAAATTTGTAATTGTAATTAATCGCATGACTTCACTAGTTAACTCACGATTAATCACAAATTTTCTATCTGTTCTGAATGTACAAAAAAAAATCAGGTTTTAAATTTTCATACTCTTGTTAACAAAAATGGAAAAAAATGTTAAACTAATAGAAATTGTTCAAATGAATTTTTGACGTCTATAGCTGTCAATGGTAGTGAATGAGTTAATTACAGAAACGTGTGCAATTAATTAGTTAATTTTTTTTAAATTTATATATATATATATATATTAGGCGTGTCAAAATTAGTGCGTTACTGTGGAGTTAATTTATAGTTCCTATAACACCACTTATTTTTTTAACGTGCAATCCATGTTGTATCCCTTACTTGGAAGGCCTGTACTGGGGGAATTCCAGTTACAACGCAGCAGACACGTTCACATCAAAATTTAGCAGTAATATATTTAATAATGCATATATTAAACTGGGGTCAAGTTGTATTTTTGAATTTTAAAAATGTGCAGAATTTCACTAGTTACTTCATGTTAAAGATTAGATAGCTCTTAAAATGAAAAGAAAAATGCACTGAGCTGTCACCAACATCTTACAAATGCAATTATGCCATCTAGTGGCAGAAAAATGACCTAAACACAAATCAATATTACAGTTTATTTTTAAGTACAGTACATTTTTAATTTTAACTCAATTTTATGAATCATTATGAAATTACTGTATCATGACTAAATGCAGCCATATTTCTATTAGTTAAAAAAAAATTCCATTGTTATGTTAGCAAGAGTATGAAACTTAGAAGAAGAAAAAATTGTATTGTACATTTAGAACAGATGTAAAATTTGCGGTCATGCAATTACAATTAAAAATCGCCTGACACCCCAATATTGTGTGTGTGTGTGCGCGCGCGCTTGTGTGCGTTAAAACTGTCAGATCAGCATTTTAGCTACTAGCGAAAACAGAACTCGTCAGTGAAACGTAAGCGCAGGTGAGAGGGAAAATTGCTCGCTTTGCAAACGGCGGGCAGACATTCCCATGCAAGTTTTTTTTTTCTTTTTTCTTTTTTATCTCTTCGTGACTCATTATTCAGATGCCGAGTGTCCATCTGGAAAGCGGCGAGTTTTGGCCGCCTTCCTGGCGTCGCCGTCGAGGGAAAAGTGTGCGAAATTGCGAGGACTCGCGACGCTTCGGCAAAAAGGTGTCAATTTGTCTGGCTTTGATGACCATTTTCTTCGCCGTCGCCGCCTTGCTTTTTTTTCTTTTTCTTACGCCAACGAGGAAGGGTTAAAGAAAACTTTTAGCAGGTCGGGAACACTTTGGGGAGTTGTTTTTGTCGGAATGGTGAGAAGAAAGGAGGAAGATGGGACTGAAAATAGGGACTATTTTAGCTGCCTGTCATCTTCTAATATTATACGACGGTAACCAAGAGAATATGTCCTCAATGTTGCTCCTAACGCAGGGATGGGCAACTTAAATGCTTAAGTTAAATGTTACTTAAAGGGGAAGTCAACACCCCCTCCCAAAAAATCGTATGTGGCCCCATTAGTCTAAATACTAGGGTTGTGCCCAAAAATCGATTCTCAAAAGAATCGCGATTCTCATTTAGTACGATTCAGCATCGATTTTAAATGTCCTAAAATCGATTTTATTTAAATTATTTCATACTCTCTTCCCTTTGTTTGTGTGTGCCTTTATTGGGAGCGCTATTCATGTTGTATCCAATTTGGCCACTGAGGGGCAGTGTTGCTCAACGCGGTCTGATACACTGTTAAGTTGTAGCCACATTAGAGAGTAGAAGGAAAAAGTCCCGATCACGTTATTCCAATAAAAGTTTTTTTGCAGCGTGGAGCCGTTCTTTTAAGTGATAAAAGTGCCGCGGGTAACGCGCTAATTAGCATTAGCGAGTCAGACGGAAGTAGATCATTACGGTTCCTTGAACATCTATAGATTGAAGCAAAAATCTGTGTCAATCAAATCATTTTGAATCAAAAATCGTTCCTAAGTGATAATCGATTCTGAATCGAATCGCAGACCCAAAAATCGGAATCAAATTGAATCGTGAGACATTCAAAGATTCCCACCCCTACTAAATACGGTATTCTGCTTAATATTACATTAGTGGAATATGAGTTAAGCAGCTAAATCCAGAAATTGTCATCAATATCTGAAGGCGGCCATTTTGCCACTTGCTGTCGAGTGAAGATGACATCACAGTTGCTCAGGTCTCCGGTAACAACCAATTACAGCTCATCTTCAGAATACAGGTGACATGTGATTGGTCGTTGCCCGAGCCCTGAGCAACTGTGATGTCATCATCTTCAGTCGACAGCAAGTGGCAAAATGGCCGCCCCCCTGAGATGAATAAAAACGGCTGGATTTTGCTGCTTAACTCATATTCCACAAATGTAATATTAATCAGAATGTCATGTTTGGACTAATGGGGTCACGTATAACATATTATTGTCAAGAAATGTTTCAGGTTGACTATCTCTTCTTTTTCAAGCTTTTTGGTTTCTGCTCATAAACAACATCGTCACATTCAAATAAATTACAAACCGGCAAAGTTGTCGATGGATGTGCGCACGGAACGCCAGCAGTGTGTGTGTAAGTGTGCGCATATGAGTGTGTGAATGGCCCGGAGTGCCAGACAGCACCTTCTGTTTGGACCGATGGCCATCCGCATCTCCACCCCCTTTACACCAGTTCTGATGTAACTCACAAGGCTGGAGGAGGTGGAAGATGCTCTTGCAAAACAACTTTTTCTTACGCTACTCATTATCTTTGCGTTTGGATGCCGGCGGCACGTCGTGGGGGTTGAGATGAAAATAAGTTAAAAAAGAAAAAGAAAAAGAAGATTGTTTCAATAAAAAAACATCAAATGCAGCTAAACAATAAAGGCCAATTTTTTGTTGAGAAAATATTTAAAAGTAAGATGTGAATATATTTTGGTGTTCTAGATAAATATGGTAAATACATTTAAAATGAGTTTGTTGTTGTGCTATTAGAAAAAGAAATACATTTAAAAAATAAAATGTACTGTATATTTTTGCAGTACCAGTAGTGTGTTTTTAAATTACATCAACACATAGAAAAATATTTATTTCATTTGTTCTAATGCAACTATGTGAGTGGTGAATTTGCTAAAAAGAAAAATAGTAATAAAAAAAATGCTGCAGCATAAAAACAGAAAATGTAATTACTGGGGGGGGGGGGGGGGGGAATCTTTATTTTTAACATTCGTTCATGTAAAACTCTAACTCACTTCCAAGAAGTCACAGCAGCCTTTTAGAGAAAATTGCAACTGAACATTAAAGGCTATTTTTTGTTGAGAAAAAATTTAAAAGTAAGATGTGAATGTATTTTGGTGTTCTAAATATAATAAATCAACATATTTAAAATTACTTTGTTGTTGTGCTATATAAAAAGAAATGCATTTTTAAAAAAAATTACATTTTGCAATACAGTAGCGTAAAAATGTATGTATCTATTTATTTATTACATGTGTTCTAATGAGACTGAAATTTATAAAACCTTTAGCCAATAGTTAATGTAGTGAATTTGCTAAAAAAAAAAAAAATAATAAAAAAATATAGTAATAAAAAATTGCAGGAGGATAAAAACTGAAAATTCTGTAATTACTGAAAGAATAATTACTGGGGGGGGGGGTAAATAACATTGTAAACATAAATATTTATGTACAAAGGAAAATGAAAAAAAATTATTAACTCATTCACTGCCATTGACGCCTATAAACGTAAATTTTTTTTATATTAGTTTAACATTTTTTTCCACTTTTGTTAGCAAGAGTATGAAAACCTAGACATTTTTTTAATCCTTTTTTTTTTAAATAAAAGATTATTAAAAGTTAGCGGCGTCAGGCAATTAATTTTTTTTATTGTAATTAATCACATGACTTCAATAGTTAACTCACGATTAATCACACATTTTATACTTGTTCTAAATGTACAATAAAAAAAATTCTAGGGTTTCATACTCTTGTTAACAAAAGTGGAAAAACATGTTAAACTAATAGGAATGATTTTTTTACGTCTATAGCCGTCAATGGCAGTGAATGAGTTAATAAAAAAAATATATATATATTTCCTTTGTACATAAATATTTATGTTTACAATGTTATTTTTTTATCCTCCTGCAATTTTTTATTACTATATATATATATATATATATATATTTTTTTTTTAGCAAATTCACTACATTAACCATTGGCTAAAGCTTTTATAAATTTACACAACTAATGTAGTCTCATTAGAACAAATGTAATACATAAATAAATACATTTTATGTATTTTATGTCATTTCAAAATACGCTACTGTACTGCAAAATGTAAATGTTATTTTTAAATGCATTTCTTTCATATAGCACAACAACAAGGTCATTTTAAATATGTTGATTTATTATATTCATCTAGAACACATATTAAAGTATAAAATAATCCATTTTCTATCCCGCTTCATCCATTTTCGGATCAAGCTGGAGGCTATCGCAGATGACTTTCAGCGCGATGCAGCAGGTCGCCCTCGACCGGCTCCCGACCAATCGTAGTCAATTCTAAATATACAATTTTAAAAATAACTACACACACTTTGAACCCCCTACAACATCGTGAATCATGTATTCGCTTAAAGACATTCTAAACAATATACAATTGCTGTGATATGAAATCTACTGCGCCGTCTCATATCAGCAATCTTGAAGGGAAACGTGTAGAGGTCGTGTCCCCCCTGGAGTCGTATTGATTTGCAAGGTTTCCTGGCAACCGGCAGAAACTCCAGGAGCTGCAACTTGCTGTATTTACACTCTCGAACCTCAAAACAACAACAACAAATAGCAAGCCAGCGAAGCTGGCGAAGCTGGCGAAGCTGGCGAAGCTGGCGTGCAGCTTTCCAAAGGCGCTTGCGTTGCAGATCGTGCGCTACTTTATGCTAAGCTAAACAAAAAAGGCTTGTAGTGAAGATTCAGCATGCAGATGTGATATTGTAACCGCAGCTAAATATACAGGACATAATGAAAGTCCATTTTGCCTCGTTTCATTCCGTTTGGTTTTCCCGTCTGTGTCGACGGTTTGGTATGGTTCAAACTTTCCTGGCTGGCCGAATGGAAATTCTGGAGACGGGTTTGGCGCCATGAATGATTTGTGGAAAGTGTTGGGTAGAGGCGCAAATTTACCAGATTTCTAAAATGGTGCTCCGCAGATGATTCAATGCTGTTTTGCTCTCCAATAAAAGAATGGAATTTAACTTTGGCTGTCCAAAAAATGGAAGGAGAACTGGCAGCACAGAGGCAATGCTTGACAATGTTCATTTGATAAGCTCGGGAAAGTGCGACTTTGATGGCTTTGTTTCACTTTCATTCTTTTTTTTATTTTCTCATATTTCAACTGTATGAAATTGATTCCAAATTGATTCCAACTCAACATTCGTGATAATCTTGTCTATATGCTTGAGCCGACAAGTCTGGTCTCATTTTCAGCCCTGGAGCTTCATGATGGGCACTTTAGCTTAGTGTTTTAATGAAGATTGTATATTTCATATGTATTAACTCATTCACTGCCATTGACGGCTATAGAGGTCAAAAATTCATTTGAACTATTTCTATTAGTTTAACATTTTTCCCACTTTTGTTAACAAGAGTATGAAAACCTAGAACATTTTTTATTATTGTACATTTAATCGTGAGTTAACGAGTGAACTCATGCTATTAATTATGATTAAAAAATGTAATCGCCTGGCGCCCCTAATTTTTAATAATCTTTTCTTTAAAAAATATATATATCTTAAAAATAAACAAATTAAAATTACTTTTTTACAAAAAAAAGATTATAAAAAATTTGGAATTTTTCATAATTAATCCCATAACTTCACTAGTCAACTCACAATTAATCCCACATTTTATATCTGTTCCAAATGAACAATAAAAAAAAAATCTAGGTTTTCATACTCTTGACATCTTTAGGCAATGAATGAGTTAACTAGGGGTGTGCCAAAAAATCAATTCTCATAAGAATCACGATTCACATTTAGTACAATTCAGAATCGATTTTAAATGCCCCAAAATCGATTTTATTAAAATTATTTTATACTGTCTTCCCTTTGTTTATGTGTGCCTTTATTGAGAGAGCTGTTCATGTTTGGCCACTGAGGGGCAGTGTGGTTCCAAGCGGTCTGAGACACTGTTAAGTTGTAGCCACATTAGAGAGTAAAAGGAAAAAAGTCACGACCAGGTTATTCCAATAAAAGTAGAAAAAAAATATTCAGTGTGGAGCCATTCTTTTGAGTGATAAAAGTGCAGCGAGTAGCGCGCTAATTAGCATTAGCGAGTCAGACTGGAGTAGATCATTACGATTCCTTAAACATCTATAAATTGAAGCAAAAATCATTGTCAATCAAATCATTTTGAGTCAAAAATCGTTCCGAATCGAAAATCAATTATGAATCGAATCGCACACCCAAAAATCGGAATCGAATCGTGAGACATTCAAAGATTCCCACCCCTACTAATACGGTATTCTGCTTAGTATTACATTAGTGGAATATGAGTTAGGCAGCTGAATCCAGCAGTTTTTATCAATAATAGGTTTTAGGTGAACTAATGAGTACACACTCACACGCACGCACGCATGCGCACACACATACAAGCGCACAAAAAAAGAGAGCAATGATGATGACATGTCAAATCGGTAAAATTACCGAATGAACAATACTGAGCTCTCTCGGTAAAAAAATAATAATAATAATCGATTCTGAATCGAATCGCAAACCCAAAAATCGGAATCGATTCAAATTGTGAGGCATTAGAAGATTCCCACCCCAACTATTAACCCACAAAGCTTTACGTGTACAAACCGAAAAGCCACAATTGATTTCACCTCTCATGTGAACGTTCGTATCATGATTTCGGGCCTCATTCCTCACCTAACACCACTTAACATTCCACCTTTTCCTCTCAGGACGTTGTGTCAAAGGAGTCCACTTTAAAAAAAAAAAAAAAGCAACACTAAGCAATAACCAGAAACTTATATCAGCGATTAAAGCCGCTTGCCATTTCCAAACCGCTCCCAAAATTCATAGCCAAGTTTAGCTATCGCCGCCGCCGCCGCTCTTGCTGCTGCTGCCCGAGCTAACCTTTTGATAAGGCCCGCAGACAGTGTAAATTAAAGGCATTAAATCACGATTTGCCGGCCGCGCCGAGACATCCCCTTCACGCCCGACTGCTCGGTCCGCGCTGGTCGGAGCAGACAGGTCATCCGGCTGTAGTGACGAATGGCTTTCATCAAGGGGCCTGCGGGCCGCCGTGCCAGGGAAGCTAATATTTATCTAGCGGCGGCCCACGTTTAGCGGGACGGGCGGCGATGGAGTTCAGAGGTGCGCGTCACAGATGAAAAGATGCTATTGAACGCTTTGCTTTGCACCATCCGAGCGCAGAACGTTAGCACGGGTCACGGAATGTCCGGAAACATGCCTCGATTACAATGTGTGTTCAAAATGTTGATGGTAGTGATTACCAATATTCCGTAAAATTTAAATTTCCCTTGTCAGCAACATCAGACTTGAACATGGCAGCCAAGCCAGGAACACACCAGGCCACAGCAGTCCATCGTTTTCTCGCTCGGTCTTCTCTGCAGATTCTTGAGTCCAAGGTTGCTGACCAGCTACTGCCTTTAGGGTTCTGAACGGACTCTCACAACGGTCCGATCCGTCAGCCTTCCTTGTATGCTGGAAGTGACGTCATCTCTTTTGAAGTTATGTTAAAGCTACTTTGAAACAAGCCCCTTTTGTGACATAAAGGATCATAATGGCACAATGAAAGAACATGTTAACGTTCTCTTTTATTGTTAACTCATTCACTGCCATTGACGGTAATAAACGTCCAAAAATCATTTGAACTATTTCTATTAGTTTAACTTTTTTTTCTACTTTTGTTAATTTTTTTTATTGTTTATTTAGAACAGATATGCAATTTGTGATCAATCGTGAGTTAACTAGTGAAGTCATGCAATTGATTACAATTTAAAAATGTAATCGCCTGACATCCCTAATTCTTAATAATCACCTCGTCGGGCGATTACAATTTTTATTTTGTAGTTAATTGCATGACTTCACTAGTTAACTCACGATTAACTCATTCACTGCCATTGACAGCTATAGACTTTAAAATTTTCATTTTAACTATTTCTATTAGTTTAAAAAAAATCAATTTTTGTTAACAGGAGTATGAAAACCTAGATCTTTTTTTTTTTGTACATTTAGAACAGATGTAAAATTTGTGATTAATCATGAGTTGATATAAAATATTGCTTCTTAACTCATTCACTGCCATTGACGGCTATAAACGTCAAACATTTCAAAAATTTACCTTTTTTCCCAATTTTGTCAACAAAAGTATGAAAACCTAGAATTTTTTATTTTAATTTTAATGATTTAATCACAAATTTTATATCTGTTCTAAATACACAATAAAAAATTTTTTATCAACTTGAATGTATGCATCTCTGCCTCCCCTATTAGTGAAGGGGATCAGCTATTGAATTTGTATTGAATTTTAATTTGTCATACTCATAATTCACAGTCGGTGACAAACATTTGGTTCTGTGAGGATCACTGAACTCCAAAAACTGAAGTAGAGAACTTATTTTTTTTATGGGAGGTGGTTTCCCCCCATTTTCCCTCCGATTTCAGTGGAAATTGAATGTTGAGCAGTTTTTTAAAAGTTTTTGAGGGTATTTTTCAGTGTAACAGGCCGAGCTAGTCTCTATAATTGGTGGTGGGGGGGGGGGGGGGGGGGGTGGGGGTGGGGGGTTTAACTTGTATTTGTGTTTTTTTGTTAAAATATAATGTACATATCGTTGGTGTGGCACAAAAAAAGCGAGCAAGCCAGTTTGACCACATGGAGGAGAATCAAATGCAAACAGGACCACTCATTTACACTTCATGGACACCTGGTGGTCTTATTTTGGAGAAATAAAAAATTAATAAATAAACAAAATCACCTCACTATCTTTTCATGCACTTTTATGCACCTCATTTGACTTCAATATAGTGAATGCGGTATATCCCGTAATGAAATGTCTATTGCGCCTAAATATAGCGCTCCTAATTAGTAACAAATAAAGAAGTAATTAATGTAGCCGTGCTGGCCTTGTAATTGTCGTCATGGAGGAAATGTGGCTAGTCCAAAGCAGATGAATAATGGAATGTTAATGAATGGCACCTGGGTTAATGAAACATTTGCAGCTGCACAACCAACGCCAGCGTTTATAAAAAAATAATAAAAAACACTCGTAGGGCTAGTCTCCCATTAGATTAGCTGTTATCGCTCGCCTCATTCTTTGAAACTTTTGTAATTACAAAGTTTTACAAAAGTGGAAACTTTTTGAAAGTCGCTGATGAACCAAATTTTACTCATTGCGGGTTTAGGAATTTGTCTTCTAAACCACAGTGAAATATTTTGTTGGGGGGGGGGGCCTTAATTTGCTTCTTTACAGTAAAAAAATTAATAATAATAAATAAATAAAACTTCCCCTTCCACAAGCCCACATACTTACTTCAGTACCCCCAGATTTGTATAATTGCTGATTTCTCTCTCAACCCCACCCCCAATTAAAAAAAAAGTTTTAAAAAGATTTTATTTGCTTGTTTTATGAGTTTTAAACTTCATTTGCCAACTGTTTTGGGGCTTTTTTTTCTTTCCCAATTCATTTCAGTGCTTGTCAATAATAGAATTTTGCTATTGGTGGACGGACTGACCTTCTCTATGTGTTCTTTGTGATTCAAAGGCTAATATAAAATGAGTTTGAAACTATAGTATGTGAAAGTTATTTTAAAATGTATTTCTATTCATAGAAAAATGTTTCAATTCTTAAAAAAATTATATTTTATTTTTATTTTTATTTTTATTTTTATTTTTATTTTTATTTTTATTTTTATTTTTATTTTTATTTTTATTTTTATTTTTATTTTTATTTTTATTTTTATTTTTATTTTTATTTTTATTTTGTATATATATATATATAATTTTTTTTTATAGACTACTTAAAAATGAATGCATAACCCTCGATGAGTTGTTGTCAATTTCCGAGCCCAACATGACCACGCTAACGCATAATTGTAGACCACCGCACAGCATGGAGGCTAACCCCAGCACTACTTCGGACTGAAAGGAAAAGGAGACGGGTGAGGACCACCCGCCCGCATCCAGACCTTTAAATGCACTTGAGCCAACTTCAGCAAAATGAACTCGCCAGTTTTGTGCAATGTGACACCAGAGAGCGCGTTTAGAACTAGAGGGGCTGGTGGTTGAAAATGCACGGCTCCTGCTGCATGGCCAACATTTTAATTGGGCTCTTCTTTGGCCCAGATGGTGCGTGAGAGTGGGTTAAGAGAAGCAAGGAATTCTCTTAAAATTCCGTTAAAGCTACCATGTGTCATCATTTTGCCCCTTAAATAGCAGAAAGCACCCACTTTCTTGCTCAGTTAGTATTGTTGCATTGTCATTAGCATTGCGTTAGCATTGCGTTAGCATTGTCTCTCAACAAATGTATTAGCATTATTAGCATTTGGATGAATTCTGTTTGAGCAGCTTTTGCTTCTTTATTAACCACTTCAATGACTTCAATGTTGGACTTTTGAGCTTCAAACGTCAATTCAATTCCCAAAACCTTTAAGTAAGAATTTGTCTTTTGAATTAAAGCACTAGATCACTTTGATGCGACACTACCTTACAACAAGGAACATAGTGTTTTTGTTGTTGCTATGGTGACCCCAAATGAGCAATATAGATAATAGTGGCAATTGTGTCAATATATGATGTTTTGTTACTGATACACGGTGAATTAACGTGGCTTAACTGTAGGGGGAGCTATAGAGCAACATGATTTAAGAATTGTGTACCGGTAGTTTTTACACAATTTACCTTTAAAAGGAAAATG
The DNA here is from genome assembly GCF_054856555.1 of Leptonotus elevatus. NCBI lineage: Eukaryota > Metazoa > Chordata > Actinopteri > Syngnathiformes > Syngnathidae > Leptonotus > Leptonotus elevatus. The sequence continues at coordinate 4,594,855 of NC_141246.1, read as the reverse complement.
TCATTAAAAATAAAAGGTATACCAAAAATTAACACTAAATCTTGTCATTAAGAAAACAAATTAGAATTTTTATCCTCAAAACTTAATTGAAACAATGTGTAAAAACAGCTTTTAAATAATGTGACGATGTTACGGTGTCTCATAAGTGCCCTGCCTTAGTGTGTAACAGGCTTATAATAGTTTTAAGAGATTTTTCATTATAGTTTTCATTTTATTTTGACTATTTAATTGTAGCTAGTTTTAATTACTTTTTAGAGTGGGTTTATTAGGTTTCATCTATTTAATTTTTTTAAGAATGCTTAATTTTAGTTTAGTTTTAGCATTAGTTTTAGTTTGCTTTTGTAGTTGTTGTTGTTGACCCCCCCCCCACCCGCAAAAATAAGATTTGACCTTCTTTCTTCTGTTCAGACAAAAATAAATACATAATAAACAAAAAGGGAGGGCATTTTTGCTATAATTATATATAATTTTATAAATGTAAAAACTGTAGTTTCAGTTAGTTGTATTTTTTTCTAGTATTATTTTGTACTTATTTCATTGATGAAGATGATGTTTCAATTTTAGTTTGAGTTATTTACACTTCTGACTTTGCGCTAGAGGAGCTAGCCTTAGTGCTAACACTCCAAAAGACATGACGTGGCAGTCCTGACAATTATTTCAGCACTTCATGTTACTGCCACGGATGCACAGTGACTTCCAAATAAATGACATGTCTTAACTGTAGGGGGAGCCCTGGTGCAGAAAAACTGTTCCTTACTGTTGCTTTAAGGGTTTGGTCTGATTTTACACCACCTAACAGTACATCTTACAAATGTTGGTGTGAAAATGTCACACCTTAATGCATTCAAGAAATCTTACAAGTAGAGTATCTCTTATGAGTTTTATATCTTCATGCTTCATCTTAAGTGAAACATTCACGACGAGGCTTAAACCTTCACAGGATTCATGTAAAAATCCAACTATAAAATGTAATTATGTGAAGAAGAAAAAAATCCCCTCCATATATTTCCACCGGCCGTTTACGACACCGTAAAGCACAATATGCATCCGAGCCTGTGATGCATATGACACTTTATGCCTGGCGAAGACATTAAAACCATCTTTCTGCGTAATGGAGGGCAATCTGCATAATTACAAGTCAACCTGGTTTACATCACAGCCAGATGACTGCATTAAATCGGATCCAAGAGGTTGAATTCAAGTGACCGCGAGACGAGAAGGATGAGAAGTGAGTCGGCCGCCGGCCATTATTAATTTGCGCACTTCAGGTCATCCTGGTCAGGACCAATTTGTGGCATTAAATCATCAGTTCCAGTTCATTGGAGTTTGATCTGTACAGTAGACAAATAATACTTTAAAAAATGAATAAGTAAACTTGGAATTGAGATTTTTCGTTGTAGTACCATGTTGTGCCACAACATGCCAGGCAGCACTGAGCTGCATCTGTATAATTTAGGTCATTATCATTAACGCAAAATTTTTTTTTTTTAAATAGAACAGAACAGAAAACAGTTTTATTAATTAAACCAAACCCCCAAAAATATTATGTTTACAATACTAACTTTAAACTAACTAAAGCAAAAAATATCCCGCCGTTTTTTTCATCCTCTGTTTGGTGGAGCTAAATAGTCTCTTGTGCACTCCTCTCTGATTGGTTGAGCTAAATTAGCGCACCAAAGATTGATTTACAGGACATTAAAAAAAAAAATCATTATCAAAATGGAGTTTTCAACCACAACTGTAGATTGTGAGGATAGTCCAACAAAAACCATGTCTTGCTGGTTTGTGTCAACCTGGAAAATGATTTCTCAGCGCTACAGTTTTCAAAGGCAACTTTTAACAACACAACTACACTTAATGGATGGCAATAAACGATTAGCTTAGCCAGGAGTTAAGCAATGTGCCACAACGCCACGATGGGGCCAGTTGGGCCATACAAGTCATGCAGCAGACTACTAAACGCTCACTCACACACTTTATTACTTGAATTATTCAAATCATGGCGGGCTAAGACAAGCTTCTTGGAACGATGATGGAGGAATTTGTTCCGAAGATTATTGTTATGGGAAGTGCCCGAAAACTAATTAACGGCATTTGAGGAATCAAATGTAATTGGACAAGTCGGGTTGTGTTTCTATCGTAGAACTTTAGTGCATTTATTCAAATAATACACTTCTGTAAAGTTTATTAAAAGACTTGATGTTGGGCAAGTTATGTTGGCGTGTAGCACAAACATTTATTAGCTTGACTTCTCTTTTTTTTTGCTTCCATTTCTTTGTGACTTTCATGACAACAATTTAGAAGTCATTATGGATTGTTTCATAATTGTGTACTAATTACAATTAAACGTGTTGGGTTGTGTTTCTATCGTAGAACTTTAATGTATTTATTCAAAGTACGCTTCTATAAAGTTTATTAGAAGACTGATGTCAGGCAAGTTATGTTAGCGTGTAGCGCAAACATTTGTTAGCTTGACTTCTTTAGCTTCAATGTCTTTGTGACTTAGCCTAATGTCTTTGAAAGTCATTATGGATAGTTTCAAATGCTTGTGTACTAATTACAATGAAACATGTTGGGTTGGGTTTCTTTTGTAGAACTTTAGTGCATTTATTCAAAGAATACACTTCTATAAAGTTCATTAAAAGACTGATGTCAGACAAGTTATGTTTATGCTAGCATGTAGCACAAACATTTATTAGCTTGACTTCTTTAGCTTCAATGCCTTTGTGACTTAGGCCTAATGGCTTTTATGACAACAATTTAGTAGTCATTATGGATAGTTTTATACTTGTGTACTAATTACAATTAAACTGGACAACTCTTCACATAATCAGCTTATATCAACATGAGCAAGGGGTTGATTTTTAAGACTATGCTAGCCTTTTGTTCATTTTACTTCTCCAGGACTTTGTCTTATTTAAAATGCGTTGGCTTCACAACGTCGCTCTCGTGACAAAACCCTCATTTGGAAGGAATCAAATGAACAAATTTTTGCACGCCGAGAGCTTCACAACATGCGAGGCTTCGCCCGGGCCAACGTGAGACGGGAACCAAATGAAAAAATGAGCAACAGATGGCATCGAGCGGGATGAGGAGACGAAAACCACACCGCCGACTCGAGCCCGGAGAGGCTTTTGGAGGAAGATTTCGTCTAAAACATTGAATTTTTATGAGAGCGAGGTGGCGTCTGCTAATCACAGAGACATTTATGTCATATTAAACGCATTGGTATAGACTTGACAATTCTTGATTAAACTGCGCTTATCATTATAACACCATTTTCCGTAATATTCTCACTCATAATTGCTGAACAGTCAAGTGAATCCTTTTGTAGTACACTTTAACAACAATATTGTTGAATTAAGTTCTTAACGAACAACTAATTAACAACAAAATATGGAGTAAAGGATGCTGTTGGCTTTTCAGTTATGAAGGGACATTATTTTGAGTTAGTCTTTAATGATTGCTATGCTAAGGTGCTATGCTAAAGGACTTTAGCTTTGATATGATTATCCACTTACTTATCAACACATATCAACAAACTGGTAATGTTCAAATCCTGATATATTTGAGTGTGTATTTGTTACTCGAGGGCGGTATTAAAAAAAAAAAAAAGGTTATTATTCTGGATGAAACTCTTGATATTTATTTTGAAAACTGTAAACCTACAATCTATGGAATACATTTTGAACTCCATAAAATAGGAGGTTGTTATATTGCAGTTTTTTTTTAAATCATTGTATTGAAAAATAATGTAATAATTTTATATCTATTTAATTTTAAAACTCAATACTATCGTGACATTTCTATTGCCATACAGTCAGGTACTGGATTCTCATTTTTATGCCAAATATGATACCATGCTTATCAAATAAAAAAACATTATGAAAAGGCACCATTTTTTACACAGATAAAATGAGAATGTGCCGAGTACCTAATGAAGTGTCTTGTTACTTGCTACTCTAATGCACACAAATACTGTACATTGTTACATCACTGCCACGCTCAGTCTCCTACCAGGTGTGTGATTTACAGAGCAGCAGCAAAGCATCACTTTCCTGACGTCTCCACGCCACAGACCGCAATGGGGAGCTGTTGCCAGGCAACGGATGCGAGGTGTAACATCTACAAACAGGACAGGCCCGTGTCAATGACTTGGAATCAGTTGCTATGTGTATCAATCATTTGGCAAGTGTATACAGCTCAGAGGAGCTCATCCCTCAAGCTATCCAGGTTGTAAATAAAACAATGGATGGGTGGCTGGTTGATCTTATAGATGCCAGCTTCTTTACAAGAAAGCATCAGTCAAAGCCCCTGGCACATAGCACAGCGTTCCATCATACCTACACTCTACTGTATGCACAGCTCACAACCAATAACTAAGAAACACATAGCTTAGCAATATTACACAATCTCTAAACTAAATGTTCTAGTTTAAATTAGATACCGGTAGTTAAATTTAGTGTAAATCTCCCCCTTCCTCCCCTCATGTATGAAATTCCCAAACACACTGGCAAAATATATATATATATATATATATATATATATATATATATATATATATATATATATATATATATATATATATATATATATATATATATATATATATATAATATTTATTATAAAAATGACTGCACTCTTGAACCAAATATATAGTTTATAGTTCAAGCAAAAGTGCGCCCGGGAAACCTTTCCAAAGCTGTCAGCCTTTACATACAATTCTGCACAGCATCCAGTCCACATTTCCATTTGGATACGGCGCGTGTTGCACCGCTGGAGTCACTGAAGGATTGAGACTGACATGGCTCCAGGTGCTCTTGGGCGGAAAGTCTGAAAAAGTTGCTTTTTTATCGAGGGGGAAACTTTCTCGCTGGAGGAGAGCAGTCAGTTGCCCAACTGTTACAATACATACAGAGACCTGTCAAACAGCGCCATCTACTGGTCAAGCTTCGAACGGAAAAGGACAACTTATCTATTTTGCCTTTTTTTCTTCTTCACATAATTAATACACCTTTGAAGGGTCAAGCACTCGTGAGCACTTGTTTGAATTGGATTCAAGTGGTAATTATTTAAGGGTGTTATGTTTACCTCAAATATTGTTGTCCAGTTAGCTAAAGGCGATTAGCTCGTTTCCGGAAGTGTGCAGGTCAGTCTTTGAGAGTTAATTATCTACTTAGTCTCAGATCAATTGTAAATGTGATTGATTTGACACCACGGTTAATTACAAATTACGCAGTTGAGCTGTTGTTGGTAAAAAAAATAAAAATAATAAAAAAGCAAAATTACACAAAGTAAACTTAAAAACGTGTTAAAGATCTAATAAAATTACGCACAATTCAATTAAAATATAGAATGGCCCCAGATACGGTCATGGAATGAATAAACATGTATTTTGAAAGCACCACTGTACAGTATATTATGCTTAACAATAGATTTAGAAATGTACCCATTATATATATCATTTTTTTTTTCCTTCTTATTTTTTATTTTTTTTTCTAAAGAGCTCAATATTGTTCATTCGGTAATGTCATCATCATTGCTCTTTTTTTTTATTTTTATAAACATTTTATTATAAATTATATATATCTCTGACGTCAGGCGAGTCAACCTGCCAGCTGGTTTGGTTGGTATGTACCGTGAAAGACAACCGTCAGCACCCCAACCCATGCTCGCTATGTTCATATTCTGACGCATTCCATGTGCATGACGATGTATGCATCATAGTTCATGTTTGCTAATCGGGCAGGGGAGGTGCAACATCACGCATGCACACATGCATAACCTCACACGTGGTGACGTCGTTTCCGAATGAATGAAAGGTCAGGCTTATGCTACAGAATGTTTCATATTAGATGCAACTACATGTAAAATCTGAGAGCTGATACAAGAGTTGTAACTGGTATCACAAACGATGCCTTTACAAAGGAAATAACGCTTTTAATGTACACCGTCAGAGAAGTGTTGAGTCATTTCGAATATTTTGGCTATCGGGTCTGTTTATGCTGTTTAGGGATCAATCCTCTTCGTCTTTTGCTCAAAACAAAACAAAAAAACACTTTTGGCTTTTTTTGGTGCTCTTTTTGAAATACTCCAAAATGCCACAAGATGACGCCAAAGCCCCGTCTAGTAGAAAACACGACAGTAGTCATTGTGCTAAACTTTGCTTGTTTGTTATTTATTCTTTATTGGCACTCCCAATTGAAGTTTCCTGGAAAACTTAACATAAAATAAACCAAAGCACGTCACTTTGCTTAACCATTGAACTGTAAAATAGTTACATAAAAAAATAGTAGGTTATGATCAAGATAAATTTGTATTTTTTTTTATATATGTAATACTGCAAGAATCCAAGTCATGATATTACAAGAATGAAAAAAAATTCTAGGGTCTTTTTATTTTTTCAAGGTGAAAAAAATGTTGAAATCCTATATTCACGTTTGACCGTGTGCACCGTGTCGGCCAATATCTTAAAATGGACACTAGAGCGCGCTCGAGGATTTGCTACAGTTACAGATTCTGTTCAGACGGATAATGCACAAACAAGCGGGTCAATCACCCCAACTCTAACTCGTCTACCCCCCCCCCCCCTTTCTCTCTCTCTCTCTCTAGATGATTTTCCATTATCTAATGATTACAAAATAGTAACACAATTCATGTATCATTTTTCCAGCTATGCCATCCTGTGCGGTGGCACATATTACACATGCCAAAAATGAGCAATACTGTAGTGGATACAATCCTCTCCACTCCCTTCAGTTTTCACTTAAGATGGTATAAATCCATGTTCTATTATGTTTAAGTCTGGTGATCGGCCTGGACAATCTAAAACCTGGAAGTCTTTACGTTTTGGATGTGTGTTTTTTGCTCAAAATGTAGAATTTGACCTTACTGCTACAATTATTTTGAAAGACCGTGCAACTGGGAATGAACCCGGTGATATGTTTATGTTATTGTTCCTTTATATAAAGCATGAACTTAATACTTGATTATATTATCATTTTAGCAAATGAAGTGGAGGGAACCCCGTAGCGACATTGAAGATTTCCCCTCCGACCTTTTTGTTGTTTAAAGAGGAGATTGGGGCGCTTGTCATCTTGCTGTACAGGATATCCTGTTGCCTGGCTGCAGGAAAAGTGCTCCAATTTTCTTTCGGCGCACTCACTTCCTCTCTTGCGGTCACCTCACGCAGCACATCCGAAACAGCTGGCTTCGGACGGGAAGAATCCCGGGGGCGTCCTTGGAAGTACATGGGTGGTGTAGCAATAACTTACTTCACTGACATAAATGTTTTCTCAATTACTATTATCATGCTGTATGGTTATTTGTTACTTGTTCTTGTATTTGTTTTCTTATCTGTCCTTAAAGTTCAATTTTCAAGAAAAAAAATAATATATGCATTATAGATATTTTATGATGAAAAGCAACATTGTTACGGAAATAGTCATATTGTTATGAGAATAAACTTGTGTTGCTTTGAGAAAAGAAAGTTACATTTCCCAAGAATAAAACAATTCACAAGGATGATTTTTTTTTTTTAAGATAAACAAATTGCAGTAAGAAGAGCAAAATAACAAATTTATTTTTGGCACAAAACCACAATTTTTCCAATATAAAGTTGTGTTACATATTTGTACACATTGCTGTTGAATTTTCAAGAAAAAGTAAACGTACCAAATTAAATTGTATTTTGCGAACGTAAAACATAATACAAGAATACTGTAATGTTTTGATATAATGATAAAGGCATATGCTTTTATCAAAGTTTTTTTTTGTTTAAAACAATGTAATTGTACAAGAAATTATGAGAATAAAAGGTTGTTCTAGAAAATAGTGCATGTGTCTGTGCCCTTTTGTTGTAATAATAATTAGTACTTCTAACGTGATTATGTTTTCATGATTTATATTAATGTTTTGTCTAAAATCCTTTCAAGGGACGGGCTTTGGAAATTAGAATTAGCTATAAATGTTGTGATGCAGAACATCACAATGTTGTTGTTTTTCTTCAATTGCCTTTAGTTGTAGCATCCGCCCTTACTCCAACATGAAATGAAAAAAAGGAGAGAGAAAAAACAGTTTTGTCAGAGGCATTGGTTATATTGCTTCACTGTAATCGTTCATTCATGTTATATTGTTGATTAACTGTCTTAATCTAATGCCACTACGTCGTCACAGTATTTCAAGTAAGCATGTTTAATCTTACTTGGGAGTTGCTTATACTGTATATCTGTCACAGAATTAAGATGGTTTGATCTCGCCTGCCCACCATAGAACGGCCACTGTACTCAAACGTGTGTACAGTACTTTCAGTGACAAAGCACAGAAATTTAACGGACGCTAGGACCCGGAGACGTGTGAGCCGTTGCGCTTCCGGGTTTCCCTCCCTCCCGCCCTCGCGCTCCATCCAATCCATCCATTGAATTGACACATTTGACGCTCGCTGCCCGCAGAGGAACTAGAGCGAGCGGATGGAGCCCTTTTCGAGCTCGTCAAAGTTCCCTTTGACCAAGTTCATCATCTTCAGGACAACTGTAAAGTCCACACAAATAACTTTAGACGCGTTTGGACTCGTTTTGTAGCAAGTTGTGGCTCTCCAAACGATTCCACTCTGTGCCCTAAAAGAAAGTCGTTTTTCCGTTCAAAACACTGCAAGCCGAAGAAGACGACATGTCGCTGAGCAGGAGCATCGAATTCGAGCACTTCGAGGAGCGCGAGAGCAATCCGCACCGGACGCCGAGGACTTGGGGCTCCCACGCCGGGGGCGGAGGCTCGTCCCGGGGCGCGGGGCTGACGGCCAGCCCGGCGCACAGCGCGCACTGCAGCTTCTACCGGACTCGGACCCTGCAGTCGCTCACGTCTGAGAAGAAGGCCAGGAAAGTGCGCTTCTATCGAAATGGAGACAAGTACTTCAAGGGGCTGGTGTACGCGGTGTCCTCCGACCGATTTCGCTCCATGGACGCGCTGCTCATGGAGTTGACGCGTTCGCTGTCGGACAACGTCAACCTGCCGCAGGGGGTCCGGACCCTGTACGCCCTGGACGGGGGCAGGAAGATCAGCAGTCTGGACGACTTGGTGGAGGGTAAGGTGATATGGATGACAAATGACAAAGTTAAATGCCTTTATTTCTATTTTTTTATTCACGGTGTCATAGTACGTCCTGGAATTGGCCCAAAATCGTCTTCAAACCTAGCTCACCCACTTGCACTTCAAATTCAAGAATGGGGCCTAGATACTTTTTTAGGCCTCTTCTTGTCAAATGTATTTCATGTTGATGATTGTTATTTTTTTCTAACTTCCCACGCCCCCATTTCATGGAATCCATGGCAACAGAAAGCTACTTCAAAACCTAAATGGCCAACTTCCTATTGTATTTGAGTCATACAGCCTGGAATTTTTTTTTTTTGGAGAGTCTTATTATGTCCACAAGATTGGTGAAACTGGTATGGCGGACTGATTTTTTTTGTCTTCTAACTTTTCATGCCCCGGTTTTGTGGATTTGGCCCTGAAAATGGCTGATTCAAGCCAAAATTGGCCGACTTGGGATATACGTCCTTGAGACTTTTTGGAGTCTTGTAAAAGAGGAAGTCAAGCCAAAATTTCTCATTGCAGTATGTTGTATGCACCCACACTCGTTAAAACACAGCATTCTAATTAATATTGCATTTGTGGAATATCAGTTAAGCAGCCAAATCTACCCATCTATCTCAAGGGGCAGCCATTTTGCCACTTGCCGTTGACTGAAAATGGCATCACAGTTGCTCAGCACTCTGAAACGGCCAATCACAGCTCACCTGTTGTCTGAGTTTGGTCATGTGTGTGACGTTCACAAGTTGAGCTGTGATTGGTCATTACCTAAGCCGCGAGTTACTGTGATGTTATTTTCAGTCGACAGCAAGTGGCAAAATGGCCGCTCCCTGGGATGGATAAAAACAAGTGGATTTTTGCTACTTAACTCATATTCCACAAATGCAATATTACCTACTTAGTAGATAGGTGAAACTGGTGTTTAAAAAAAAAAAAAAACTTTCTTGGCCACATTTTTGTGGAATTTGCCTCCATAATGGCAAAATGTTCCTTTTTAATATGAGGTATGTATCTTTTAGACGTGCAATAAGCTCGTAGACATGTCCACTGAATTCTGTGTCAATCAGTGAAAATGGTGAAATGGGCAACGCTAAATTGCAAAGCCCCCCCCCCCCCATCTGATCCAATATAAAGTATCAACATTTGCTGATCATTTTGAGGGCTTTTTGGTGCGAGGGCCCAGTCATGGGCGCTTACAGCAAATTGGTCGTAATTCTGTTTGCGATGTAATTTGTTTGACTATAAAATGTTATTTCCCCAGCGCATTTAAACACTCATAAGTTCAGCGCTTTCCCGATAACAAAGTTTTAGCTGACTTTACAGACTCAACTCACTTTTATGGCCGGGATTAAAGTAGTGAAACCTCTGGACTGCAATAAAAGAAGGAGCTTTAAAGGTTTACAAAGGAGTTCAGATAGGCCGACTACCAACCGCTTGTCATCTTTTCTCGCCGCATGAGTCATCATTCTTGCGCCGTTGAATAGTTCAATGATAATGTTAGCTTTGATTCATTAGCAGTCTGGAATGGATGCAGAGGGGCGAACGTCTCCTGCACTGGTGGAAGTCTCCAATATCATTTAAAAAAAAGTTGCTCGATTGACAATATTGAGTAGCCCCTCGCTTCGTCATAATGCTCGCCGAGCTTTCTGGCTGGTTGTCATGGTAACGAAAGCCCAACTCAGCATTTGCTTGAGGCAGAACCACCCGCCTGATATGGAGTGATTTCAACAAGAGTGAGACAAGATAAGTGGGTTACGTGTTGTAAATCTTTATCTTTTGTGTACGTTGGCGAAGGCAATTGTAAATTGTGATTGAAAAAAATAGTTTGGCACCTTTTTAAGGCAATTTCTCTGCTGACTTCAGCAAACCAGTTGTGCCACTATTTAGTCTGTTTGAATCAAATATGACATTTTTTTCTAGACTTAACACAGATTTGATTGGCTGGATCGGATTGGCAGATATTTTGCATTTTATGATGAATAATGTTTATTAGAGTTCTGGGGAGACATTTTAGGTTTAATTGTAAATATTTTACCCAATACATTTCAATGAGCGTCAAATTGTGGCTATTGTTCAAATTGTTGGGCTGGTCTCAATTTCCTGTGAATAGTGGGGCTTGACTGCACAGTAAATAAAAAAAACTTGTTTAAACAGATTGGATCGATTGGTGCATCTTCTGATCGGATCAGTGATTGGTTATCATAAAGCATTTGCTTTTTTTTTTTGCTTTTTTTTTCAAAAAAGGGGTTGGACTGGTCCCGGACCCGCCACGATTTTGAAAAAAAAAAGAAGGAAATAAATAAATAAAAATAAAAATAAATAAAGCATTTGCTTAATAAAATGAAAGAAGTATCTTTTGAAATAATTCGGATTCTACCAATGTAAAGTGTTTCTCTAATGATTCAAAGATTTTTTTTGACGGATCGTTGATTTTGTTATTGACCATTCTGTAACACATTTTTGTAAAGGTTGACCGGAAGTAAAAGAGGCTTAAAGGTTGTATCCTGGCACCGTTACGAAGCATTTTTAGAATTCGAACGACCATTCCTCCAATTATTTTTCAGGACGGTCATCATGCTTGGATAGGTTCGGAAAGGAAATTTCCTGGGCCATAACAAGCATCCGAAAAGGGTCCGCGTGTGACGACACCTTTTGGAGTCTATGCAAGCATCAAACCTCTGGCTGACGCCCTTTTTTTGATGATCAACTCCTGGACCGCATCCTTAAAAATGTTTGATTTTCCATTCACTTTGTTTTGGAAGAACCTCATTTTAAAAAAACGGCTTTGTGGGTCCCGTCTCCTGGCCTGCCTTTTGACCGCATCTGTCGTCCACACGAGGACAGAATTCTGCCGTGATGGGAGGTTCGAGGTGGGCGGCAACTCCCTTTGCTGCACCTGAGATCCCGTCACCCCCAGGGGAACAGACCTGTCACAAATGTTGCGGGACGATCCAAAACCTCCCCAATAGTTAAATGACAGTCCCCGGCCTCCTTCTGTGGCCTCGCTATATATAATTAGCAAGCTGAATAAAGCCAAGTATCAAGGGAGACCTTGTCAAAATGGCTTCCTGACACCCAGAAGCTCTCTTCGTTTCCTCTTGACACACATTAGGAAATGTCAGAGTCTGGATTTCTCTCTCTGGCTTTTTAAAGGATTACGCTGCGCGCCGCTCATAAACGGCTTTTCACATGCACATCACCTGATCAGTGATGGATTGATCAGATGTGCTTTGCGGATCAGGTCAAGCCGCCGCATCAGACCGAAACCATCGCCAGTGCCGCGCTTTGTCCGAGCTCTGGGGGGGGGGGTATTTGCGTGTCCACTCCCAAACTGGAATGCTGGCAGATAAATCCTGCGTTGGATGAAGGCCAGCGCAGCAGCTCAGCAGTGCGGAGACGAGGCCGATATTGAACAGGCTCTGTTGACGTGGTTCGATAGTTAGCCTTCTATTGAGGTAGATGTTAGTGCTTGGGTGATCTCCTGATTTCAGGATCTTTTTGTTTTGTATGTTTAATGACCGAGTCCAACTGTCTTTCCAGGAGAAAGCTACGTGTGCGCCTCCAACGAGCCCTTCCGCCGCGTGGACTACGCCAAGAACGTCAACCCCAACTGGGCCGTGGGCAGCAAGACTGGCACGTCGCGCTCGCTGTCGTCGCTGGTCTCGCCCAGGGACGAGCATCAACGCGAGCCCAAAGACTTCATCAAGCCCAAATTGGTGACGGTGGTCCGCAGCGGCGTCAAGCCGCGCAAGGCCGTGCGCGTCCTGCTCAACAGGAAGACGGCGCACTCCTTTGAGCAGGTGCTCACCGACATCACGGACGCCATCAAGCTCGACTCGGGTGCCGTGAAGAGGCTGTACACGCTGCAAGGCAAGCAGGTGAGACTCTTATATGTTTAAGAGAACGTGTGAGGGATTACGTTTATTGAAACCTTTTGCTGAGGTCACGTGATCCACGAGGTTCCTAAAATTTGCACCAGTATTTTAGATTTGGAATCCTTGTTGAATTCCCTTTCCAACAAAACGTCTTTTGTGAAGATTGACTGTGTAGTTCCTGAGATGCAAGGTTTAATGGAGGATGGCCACGCCCCTTTTTGCTGAACATATCAAAATACGGCAGGCCGTAGCTCGCAAACCCATGCTCCGATTGACCTAAAATTTGATATTTATCAAGTTTCATTAAAATAAAAATCTGCTTGGTTAAAATTTTCAGATAATTTTTGGGGGTGATTTGGCATAGAAAAAACCCAGGGAGCTTTGGTCAGTTCAATTTGAACCTTCACACTTTTAAATCTATTATTTTCAACCAGTGGTCTTAAATTTTGCCTACATTGGCTTCATTTTTGGTGACGCTTCACCCCAGATTTCTAAGTTATCCAATGCCATTCAAATTCTTGTCAAATGTCTCAGAATGTTCTGAAATCCTCTTTCTCTGCCAGTGTGGAGTAAAATGATGTTGCATTTATAGTTGAGTGGCCTTCCTAGCCTGAATGTAGGTCAACTGCCCACATTGTTCTTCGTCAGACTGTAAGCTAGACTTACTCCACAGCGCCTCTGTTGGTCGCAACCAAGTAGTGCACTCCCTTTTGCGCAGTCAAGTAAGCAGATGGACGTAAATTTAGCTTGTTAAAAAGCACAGTGATTTATCGGCTTCATCTGCGTCAGCAGTCTTGGTAATTATAACACGTTTAACCCGGCGCACACGCAATTACACGCCACAGACACGTCAACAAGGCACTAATGAATACACACACGTTTGAGCCCTCTGTCATGGGCGCGAGTTAAATTCCCGCCCACCTCGTTATGCTTCGTCCGCCTTGTTAATTCGCTGTCTTTGTTGTAATCTATCCATCTACGACTCGTAATTAAAGTCTCATGAGGTGAGTGCTTAAACACATGGGACCACCCCACCCACCCATTCCTGAAAAAAGAAATATTGGTGTCCCACCCGTCACAGTATTACATCACAGCCATTGCATAACCATAAAGTTAGATTCTTATAGTGTGGGAACTCCAAACCATTAAATACGTACTGAACCAGGGAATTTTGTAGTGCAAGTACTATTTGGCCGCAATCATCAGAAGTTTGGCAAAGATTCAAACCTAGAATTTCTCAACTGTGGCAGACTTACAAACCACTACGGCATTGGGCTTCCTAACAGTTAAAATAAAATACCAATGTCAGTTTTTTATAGTGTCATTGTTGTTGACAGTGACTTATTTTGCGTTTTTTGTGATTTTTAACTCATTCACTGCCATTGACGGCTTTAAACGTAAAAAAATATTTCTATCAGTTTAACTTTTTTTCCACTTTTGTTAACACGAGTATGAAAACCTAGATTTTTTTATTGTACATTTAGAACAGATATAAAATTTGTCATTAATCGTGAGTTAACTAGTAAAGTCATGCGATTAATTACGATTAAAAAATGTAATTGCTTGACGCCCCCGATTTTTTAATAATCTTTTTTTTTTTTTATTCATTCACTGCCATAAACGTCAAAAATTCAATTAAGCTATTTCTATTAGTTCAATATTTTTTCCCACTTTTGTTAACAAGAGTATGAAAACCTAGAATTTTTTTATTGTACATTTAGAACCGACATAAAATTTGTGATTAATCGTGAGTTAACTAGTGCAATAAATTACGATAAAAAATTGTAATCGCCTGTCACCCCCACATTTTTTTTAATCATCTTTATTTTAATGAATTTATGGCAGTGAATGAGTTAAGTTGCACCAACAAGTTAATCGGCTGTCTTTTGCATGAATGCCTCCTCGATCTTGTCTTGGCCAAGTCTTGCATTGTGCTTTTCATGGCCTTCGATTTGCAAATACTCGAGTACATGATGTCAAATTCTTACATCACTTTGTTTTATATACAGCAAATCTTTTGAACAGTCATTTAATGAGAGAAATTAATAAAACTTTAAAAAAAAAATCAACAAAGATGTTTTAATGAACTGATTTTAAGGAAACAAAAACTGCTCAACTAATGAACCAGAACCTTTGATGATTGAGTCCAAACCCCAAAGGTTGCTTTTTTTTTAATTTCCTCAAAAGACCTTCACTTGCTCACTCAGTCACTCAATAAACACACCCCACACAACATACCCTCTGAGGGCCGACACCCCCAGCTGCAGCCTGCCATCTGCTCCTCCTCCTAAAAAAAAAAGGGTCCCCGCAGCCACCCGGCCTGCAGACGCCATTGCCGCCCCACCCACTACAATCACGCACGCACATACACACATAAACAGTAGCAGGGTGCCACACACGTGCCCACATGCCCCCCCCCCCCCCCCCCCTTCGCTATCTACTGGGGCTCTATGCCACCACCGGATAATTAGACCAATAAGCTGGACGAGAGCGCACAAGCTCAGCTGTCAGGTGTCGTGCGCGTGCACGTGCGCGTGCGCTCACAATGCTGCTCTGTCTTGACTTGTGCTCTTTGGACTGAATGTTAATGATGGTTTTTGCCACTTATAAGCCAACAACCTCATTTCTACATCGGTGTACTTAAACTGCATAGAGAAGAGCCCGTCCATAGACGGTCAACTCCAATCCAATGAGGGGGTTCACGGTCACGTCATGCTCATTCATACGGTTAATAGCTTCATTTTGAGGTAATTCTTAATTTATATTTGGGTTAAATTCCGCCTTTTTCGCACTGGACTCTTTCAACACTCCAAAAGTCCGTTTCTATCTGTAAGTTGTCAGTATCTCCAACTCAGAAGATAAACAACTTGGCAAACAGGAATGGGAGAGGAAATGAGCCCGAGCACAGATAATTGGAACATCTGCTATTTAAGAGCGTCTCTCCCTTTTTGCACTCAGTAGTAGATTGTATCAACTCACACAGATGCTGTTTGGTGGTCAAAAGTTCAGTCGCCCATCTAGTGTTCATTTTGTTCACCTGCTTGGGTTAGTTTATTTGGTATGGATTTAGTAGGCTTGATTTTAAAAAAAAAAGAAAAAAAAAGTTGGCCATTTTGGTTTGAAGTCGGGAAGATTTCATTAAAATGTCACCTGCAAAAGTAGAAAAATATCCTGCCACTCCAGAATTTTGGTTAATTTCTGCGCTCATACTATGACCAAGTCTTCCAATTGGGTCCCAAACGGAGGGCCGCATTCCACACCCTAACTCGTGATCGTTTCCTACACCATCAAATATTGCCATTTCAACTTCACTTGCGTGTGAAGAAACCTCATGTTGGTTCTGAAAGCGTGATGAACTCAGCAACAGTAAAAAAAAAAATGTCAATGTTCTCGCGCTCAGCAGTTCAAGAGATGGCAGATTTAGCTTAGCTTGACATTGATCGACTACGGCATCGTCTCGCATGTCTCGCTTGTAAACAACGCTGCCTTCTTGGCCCCGATACTCAAAAGCAGCCTTTGTCTTCCCCTTGCCCACCACGAAAGGTTTCACTTTTGATCGTTTTTTCCACTTTTGACATCGAGGGGCCACACTGGCAGCCTCAGACAGATTAGCGAGGTTAGCGTCGCACGGGGGCCGCCATCTGATAGTTTTCAGGGCCAAGTGTGGATTAAAGCGCCAGCATTCAAGCCAACGGCCGGGAAATTTGCATGATCATTCATTTGCCACCCATAGCCCTGAGCGCACGGTACGATCCGGTTGGAAGTTATTCATCATTTTTTGCCGCCACCAAAAGTTTGGCAGCCAAAAGTGTTGACATAACAGTTTACACACAGAAGATCTAACAGACGACAAAGAGACGTTTTTGTTTTGAAGGGGTAAGGATGACGGGGCGTGTACAAAGCGTGAAGGGTGGGGGTCAAGAACGGGGACGGCATCTATTGTGTGCTTTTTGTGTGATGTCAACAGCCTCTCAAACGCTCTTTTCAGGCCCAGTTGGCATCATGTCGGTGAAGCGGAACCCCCACCACTCGCTGTATTATTACCGTTGTTTGACAACTGCCTCTCAGCAGGTTTGAAAGTCAAAAGTGAAGACTTTTTATTTGCAGCTTGCCAAACTTAAAGGACAAGGAATGTCAATTAGTAGCAGATCTTCTGGAAACTTTTGGTGTAGCTTCTGCCTATTTGATCTACTCTACTCAAATACACAAAACCACAGCACTGTATACCGCACAGTTTAGAATCAATAACAACTTCTTAATGACCAAAAAAAGAAGAAGAAAGAAACGAGTTTAAAAGAGAGATGACGGAAGAATTTCAACATTATAGTGTGGGCCAGCAGGGCTTCTGCGTTGAAACTGAAATCTAATTGGTTAAAGTGTACCTGTAGTGGTCCGAAGGAGAAATACTAGGGGTGTGCCAAAAAATCGATTCTCATAAGAATCGTGATTCTCATTTAGTACGATTCAGAATCGATTTAAATGTCCCAAAATCGATTTTATTTAAATTATTTTATACTGTCTTCCCTTTGTCTGTCTGTGCCTTTATTTGGAGCGCTGTTCATGTTGTACCCGGTTTGGCCACTGAGGGGCAGTGTGGTTCCACGCGGTCTAATACACTGTTAATTTGTAGCCACATTAGAGAGTAGAAGTAAAAAGTCACGATCAAGTTATTCCAATAAAAGTTTTTTTTTTCAGCGTGGAGCCATTTTTTAAGTGATAAAAGTGCATCGAGTAGCGCGCTAATTAGCATTAGCGAGTCAGACTGGAGTAGATCATTACAATTCCTTGCACATCTATAGATTGGGAAAAAAAATAATTGTCAATCAAAGCATTTTGAATAAAAAATCGTTCTCAATCGAAAATCGATTCCGAATTGAATCACGGGCCCAAAAATCCGAATCGAATCGTGAGACATTCAAAGATTCCCACCCCTAAGAAATATATATGGTTGAGCATGAAAAACTGCATCCGAACGAGCGAAGCCGTGACGTCACCACGTTGAAAGCCGTCTCAGTTCAGCCATCGACCCCAATTAAACGCAGCATTTTTTTTTTACGAATTCCAGTCACTCTCGCAACTCTTCGGAGTCAACACATACGGAAGGTCCCTCAATCCGTGACTGGCGAGATGCCGTACGTTTAATTTATTCTCACGCTGTCTGAAAGCCGGAAGCCTGTTGGCCGGGTGAGGTTAAATGCTTTCCGCTTACTTTAAATAAATAATAATAATACATAAATAATCGGCAAGCGATCTGGCATCCGCACCAAACATGGCGACAAGCATTAAAATTAACCAGTGGCATTATTTTGGGCAAATTCAAGACGAGACCAAAAAATGTGAACGCCAGATATTTATCAAACTTTACAATACATGCTCCATTTCCCCATGAATACCTTGAAATGGGGCTCCAGAGGTACACTTTAAAGGGCCAATCTCATCGCGAATATCGTTCAAGTTGCATCGTCCAGCCCTAACTACTGATTCAGGAGGCTGTGGGCAGATTCGATTAAATGGCAGCACATAGTGTCTTAAATCTGATTTGACAACAAATCAAACATCCAAGCAGTGCAGCAAAAAAAAAAGAAGAATGCAAGGAAATAAAGAGTGTCGGGAAGAAATTTGTATCATTTCATGGAGCAATTGTTAGAATTAAGTTGTAAAAGAAGGTCACTGCTTCTGATTTTGAGTTTGGGCATGAATATCGGCCTCGCTGTTTCTTTACTGTCTTGCTTTGGTGTACTTTGTTGATGTTCAGATACAAATTTTTCAAAAGTCAGAAATCAAACACAAGCCCGATGAAGTGAACCGTACCACTTTGTGGAAATGAGGCCATAAAGTGGCCTTCAAGTCGAAAAGCGCTAACCCTGATTTGTTACCATGCACGCGTGGCAATTCGGGTGGCGCCGAGCCACAAGGCGTGTTTCCACGCAAGGTTCCGGCCCACCTTCCTGGTGGCGTGATGGTTAATGCTCGCTGACAAAGATGGCCTCCTTTTGATCCCTTTCCAACCTCCAACTGTCTTGTCCATCCAGTACGTGCAGTGATGCCCTCGTCTTTTCTTTGGTCACTGACACTAATAACCGGAGACGTGGGGTCTCGTTCCCTTTTAGCCGTTTAAGTTTGCCCACCCATGTGCAATCGATCAGTCGTGTCCTCAATCTTTGTGTTTGGGTGCATGTTGGGTTTAATCGGCGTGGAGGGAGTGAAAATGAAAATTGTCGCCTCCGAGATGAATTGCGCCGGCTACGTTTCCACACCAGTCGTCTTCAACCCTTCAGGGAACATTGACCCATATATATCTACAGCTCATTTGGAACACTAACTAGCACAAGATGGCTGAAGTCGTCTTCGGTAGTTTTCTGTTGGATTGTAAACGTGGAGGTGGTTCAGTTCGATTAGAAGGAACGCATTCAGCGTGGCCTTGTGGGCAGAATTACCAGAACATTTCAGAAAATTCTTTTTCTTGGTGATAAAGTTCAAGAACCGTATCTAAAACTCTTCATGATTTTAGGAATTCTTTGGCTATGGTGAAGTGATTTTAGGGGATTTTAGACCCCATTTGGCAATGGTCGTTGTGGTCTCTACATCCTTGGTACCGATTAATGCACAAGGCTACCAGTTTGACACGCATTTCCCATCCATCATCTACCGCTTATCCGTTGTCGGGTCGCGGGGGCAGCAGCTTTAGCAGGGAAGCCCAGACTTCCCTCTCCCCAGTCTCTCCAGCGGGTCCTGGGTCGTCCCCGGGGCCTCCCGCCGGTGGGACACGCCCGGAACACCTCTCCAGGGAGGCGTTCAAGAGGCATCCGAACCAGGTGCCCGAGCCACCTCAACTGGTTCCTCTCAACGCGGCGGAGTACACATTTCCCGATATAACAAATTTTGCTCAAATGACCTTTTAATTATGATATTATTCATGACATTTGTGTAGGTCACCGTAATGATTTCTCACAGATCAATATTAAAATGCAACACTTTATTCCCATAACTCAATGATTACCACAATGTCCCATCATGGGTGAACTGTTTTTAGAGCACTCGTGTTCGCTGCCTGCGGGGCACCATGTCGATGAGCCCGGATTCACGGGTTCAGTGAACCTTAGCCGATAACGTTTTCCGCAACCACTGAAGATAACCCTTTGTCAGTGTCGTCCCACGTTGTATTTTCAGCGTATTCCTTCAATTTGACGTATATGATGTCGTAATACCCACACTGAGCCTATTTGTTGCCATGGCAATTTTGACCATTTGTTTGCCTCGGCGCGGCGCTCAGCTGGCGAATTCCAACGCAAAATCACGCCACACGGCCCAAGAATGTCAAACATGTCATTGTTTGCTGTGTGTGTTTAAACGCAGATCATACGAGTAGACTTTAAGTAAACGCACTGCATCCTCCAGACTTGATTATAACATATTGTGGACTATTTTGAGCTGAAGAATGCACTACTTGGAGTTTTGTTCCGTTGAGTAGCATCGATGAATGCGTACGCTGCCCACATGAGCGGTTTTAGTCTCCGCACTCCCGCTGCCGCTTTCTAAGAGGAATTTCCTTTTTCAGGACACCTCCACACACCAACATCCTATTATTAAGATGGCATGGTTACCAACATGTGGGGGTGGATCAGTTAACACTGTTGCGTGCACAACAGGAGCAAAAAGGACAGATATGGATGCTTGGCATATGTTGTCTGTGGTCACATTCAAAAATGGTTACTGGTCTCACCAGGGTTACAGTAGTTTGGGATGTTTTTTTTTTAATGCAATTTCATTTTGACCTTTGTTTTTTAAATTCAGTTTTCATTTTAAAGCAAGCTTGTTTTTTTAAAATTAGTATTATGTAATGCTTTTTTTTTTATTTGTTTTTTATTAGTTTGAGTTTTTCTTTTAATATATGGAATATTTGTTGAGTGCAAGATTGGGGGAGGGGCGTCACCGAGGTTAGTGTAATAAAGTAAATTACAATTTTCAAACAACTGTTTGACCTTCCTTCTGTATGGTTGTACAGCAATGCCGGAATAAATGCATATAATATGAGCGCCAATTGCTCATGTATGATATTAATTGACAAAGATGAAAACAAATGGCTTTTTTCGTTATAATTCTAGTTGGTTTTAATTAAAAAATATATATATTTTGTTTTGTTTTAGTTCATTCTTGTTTTTCTCAAAGTATTTTTTCATTAACATTTTGTTTTCGCTAGCTATAATAATCGGGCGACAACGGAGCTACCAAATAATTAATCGAAGTCGTCCATTTAGTTTTTAGCCATTTTAGGGGTAAATTCCATGAAATAAGAGCCAAGAAAGTTAAAAATAAATCAATAAAATAGCCCCAGGAACCGGTTTCACTGATCGATATGAAATTGGATGACATCTTTATCTAAACAAGATGCACAAAAAAAAATTAGGGACCCATGCCCCAAATTGAGCAGGAAGTTACCCATTTTGGATTGAGGCAGCCATTTTGATGGCTGTTTCCATGAAATAAAAAAAAATTGCCACGCCTCTCTTGTGAAACCTATCCACACCGAAATTCTGCACGCATGTTGCATGTTGCCAATGCTGAATATTTTAAGATTTTTTGTCAAATAGGCGGAGCACAACATTAATGTTGGATTACCATTTTGAGGATTCGCCATCTATTCTTAGTGTTATTCTTCTCCTATTTATTATTATTATTATTTTTTGTCCCAGCTCACGTGCCTGCAGGACTTCTTCGGCGACGACGACGTGTTCATCGCGTGCGGCCCGGAGAAGTTCCGCTACGCCCATGACGACTTTGCGTTGGATCTCAGCGGTAAGGCTACCACAGCCTTCGTGACCGGTAGGCCCTCCCCGACTAAATGCATACACGTCGTCCGTCCGTGTCGTTGTAGCTTTAGTGTTGTGTTATTGCAGGTGTTGTCCACGCCGCCGCCGTCACTTCTCTTGTGCTCTTCCTATTTTGTATCGTGGCCCACGGAGCATGTCGTGGGTGTGCATGTATGCCGTTGTGTTTCCTTTCTTTGTTTATGTGTTGTCGTTTTGTTTTGGTAAGGCTCTTTTGACGAACACTGTTAGGTATTGATTTGCCTTCATTCATTGATTGGCTGGCGAGAGTTACAGGAACAGGAAGTGAGGTCAATATGAGGCAGCATCCAGGGAAGGAATGATTTTATTTCAGTTCAAAGTGTTGACATCCTGTTGCACCATTTTTTCCCCCCCTGCATTTTTGACAGCAGAACTAACAACGGAAGACACACACACATTCCAATCCGATCCAAGACAATGCGCTATTCAGTTATGTAAACGTTAAATGCTAGGGGTGGGAATCTTTGAATCGATTTTTGCTTAAGAATGATTTTTTGATTCAAAATGATTTGATTGACACAGATTTTTGCTTCAATCTATAGATGTGCAAGGAATTGTAATGATCTACTCCAGTCGGACTCGCTAATGCTAATTAGCGCGCTACTCGCGGCACTCAAAAGAGAACGGCTCCATGCTGAAAAAAAACAACTTTTATTAGAATAACGTGATCGTGACTTTTTCCTTCTACTCTCTAATGTGGCTACAAATTAACAGTGTATTAGACCGCGTGGAACCACACTGCCCCTCAGTGACCAAGCCGGGTACAACATGAACAGCACTCCAAATAAAGGCACACACAGTATAAAATAAATTTTAAAAAATCGATTTTGGGACATTTAAAATTAAATACAGTTTAGAGTAGGGCTAAACAATTTTGAAAAGTTATCTAATTTAAAAAAAATTATTTAATTAAATTATTAATTCTATGATATTTTATGTCCTAGCATCACATGAAATCACACTTGTCTGAACAAGCTATTATACAGTTGACTCTCTCAGCAGCCGAGACTTGCTACAAAGTTTTGATTTATTCTTGTCTCATGTCGGCAGAATGCAAAGTGCTGAAGTCATCTCACAGTCGTTCCGTCACTCCCAACCGGACGAGTAAGAGTCCCGGACTTTTGAAACGTAGCAAGTCTCCTGGTGCAGGTAAACGACAACACGGCAGTTTTGCAGGATGTCATGTATCTTCTTCTATTCTATAATCAGCATTTTGTGTTTTAGCGAGGCGTGCACCCCGCTACTCCACCAGCCAGTCTCCTGCCAAATCTCCAGGTGATTTTTTGGACGCGCAACAATTGCTAACGTTAGCATCTTCTAACCACAAAGATGCGATCAAATGATTGTTACTGCTTTTGTCACACAGTGAATGGTCACATGGCCACGTCCAGGTCCGGCAAGTCGTCCACGCCGTCGCCCACTTGCCCCCAAAGCCTCCCTGGTCTCAAGGTAAGAGATGCATTTTTGCATTTTTAAATCATTATTATCATTTTTTTTTCTTTCAATTGTCTGGCATCAGTGGACAAAAATACATTGCACCACGCTACCAGTGGGAACAGATTAAATTTGCAAATAATTGACAATCATTATTGCCCTGAAAATAAGAATGGCAAAAATTAGGAAAAATAAATAAATAAATCTAAAAATAGGTGAATTCACAAATGTCAATGTGGTTGATTGTATGTGAAATGTGTGAATGTGCAATGTTGCACAATCTTAATATATGTTAACTAATTTACTGCCATAAATTCATAAAAAAAATTATTAAAAATTAGGGGCGACAGGCGATTAACATTTTAAATTGTAATTAATCGCATGACTTTACTAGTTAACTCACAATTAATCACACTTTTTATATCTGTTCTAAATGTACAATAAAAAAAATCTAGATTTTCATACTCTTGTTAACAAAAGTGGATAAAAAAAAGTTAAGATAATAGAAATAGTTTAGATGAATTTTTGACGTTTATAGCCGTCAATGTCAGTGAATGAATTAAAAAAATAATAATATCTGTTCTAAATGTACAATAAAAACAATCTAGGTTTTCATACTCTTTTAAACAAAGGTGGAATAAAATGTTCAACTAATAGAAATAGTTTAGTTCAAATGAATTTTTTACATATATAGCCGTCAATGGCAGTGAATGAGTTAATATTGAACACACCATATGTTGAGTTCGGTCAAAAACAGGGACGACCTACTTAAAAAAAAAACATTAAAAATAAATATTGCATATGTCATGTTTGAGTATTTCCTGCCGAATGGAAATGCTAATCTGCTTTATGGCTGGATTATTGCCGGTTGCAGACTACACAGTCCAGATTGAGACGTTAGACGAGGTGATGCCGCCAATTGGCAAAGGCGTCGCCCTTCATCAGCCAAGTCAAGAATTACTGACGGATTTTAGGATTTAGTGACATGGTAGAGGCCGACTTTATTTCAAGTGACGTCACTAAATGTAGTTTGACAGACAGGCTGCTGTTGCCATGGTGATTGTGGCATTGATTTGTTTTGTTCCCTTTTGGGCTCGCGTAGACGCTGCCGTCGCATCACAGCTCAAATTCAAACGTCAGCGGCTCGCTCAACAACCACCAGGGGGAGACAACCGCTCCAGAGGGTACGCCCACGTCTCCTCATTTGTTTTCCTCTTTCTCGTCTTTTCCCGTTTCCTTCTTCCCATTTCTCCTTTCAGTCGCTGCCTTTTCTCTTCTCGCCATCTTTCATCTTGTCTGCTCGTAGCGTTTCTTCATATCTTCATCTCCGTCTTCTCCTTCCCAGCAATACGGACTGGCGTTAATTTAGCGTGTTGACACTGCGTTTGCATTCCCCCCCAACAGTTAACGGTAACCATAGCGACCAGATCTCCCCCGCCATCCTGGAGAAATACATCATCGGGAAAGTCATCGGAGACGGCAACTTTGCGGTGGTGAAAGAGTGTGTCGAGCGGTATGTTCACCAAAAATGAATACAGTTGAAAATACTGTAAAACACAAGTAGTCGACTTCAAACAATTTGTTTTTCCAGCCCGACAAATATCCAGAGCTTAAATGGTTCTGATGCTAACCGTTAGCGTGTAAATGGTGTTTTTTGAATTACATGTTAGCTTTACGACACGGCTATCGTCTTAACAGTAAACTTCAAGTTTTTGGCATAAAACAGCTTGAAGCTTCGATTTTGATGACATGGTTTTATTATTGGAGGGATTGTAGAATAGTGCGGAAATTCAAAATTGTATTATTTTTGTTGTTGCCAAAAGATCACAGTGAATATCCCCTTAGGGACAATTAAATGCTTGGAGCTCTTTGCCAAGTGTTTGCATTAAGTCGGCTAATTGCGCTATCGCTCCATGAACCTTCTCTTCGCTCCCCGCTGAGCTCGACACATGCTTTTCTTTTTACGGTAATGGCCGCCATCTAATTGCGGCGTGTCTGCTCAGGTCCACAGGAAAAGAGTTTGCCCTGAAGATCATCGACAAGGAAAAATGTCGTGGCAAGGTTTATTTATTTTATTTTATTTTATTATTTTTTTTTTCTAGTATTCTTTCCTGGTCCCGACCTTTAACCCGAGTGTGTTTTGGCAGGAGCACCTGATCGAGAATGAGGTTTCCGTGCTGAGGCTGGTGAAGCATCCCAATATCATCATGCTGGTGGAGGAGGTGGACACGCCCTCGCAGCTGTGTCTCGTCATGGAGCTGGTCAAGGTTTGACTGCACACTTGTGTTTTTATTTTTTGCTTGTTTATTCGCTGAAAATCTCAGCAAATTTGCTGTTTTTTTGTGCTCAGGGCAAAGTAATATTTTTGCTATTTTAGCGCCATCTAGTGGAATGTTGGTGCTGTTCAGCTGAATTCATTGAGTGTTTTGTCGTCTGTTGTTTGAGAAGTCTTGTTTTGTTGGCGGTCTTTCATTTCAATTTGGACACAGTCAAAAGTGAATTTCAAAGTGCGTTTCTACTTCTCTCCTGGTGTAGCTTTTAATAGCAATGTTGTGTACCTTTCTGTTACAATTTGCGCTATTTTGCTATCTGTGTGTTTTTTGTTATTTTGGCTAACACAATTCATTGGGTAATGTGAAGCTGGTTTGTTTGTGTTGAAGAATTGAACTACTGAATACAGTCCTGGGTTCATGATGGCGTACATGCAGGATCTTATAATGATCCTTTCTGTTTTAGGTGCTTTGGCGCCATCTTTTGGTACATATGTGCAGTTACAACCCCTTACGAATCAGAAAAATCAATGACTTTTTTTTTTTTTTCTTCTTCCATTTGATATTGCGGGCCAAAAAATGAATACGTTTTTCCCCTTTACTGACTCTCCCTCATTTAGAAAACAAAAAGAGAAAATGTGCTCAACTGTCTCATCTGCACAACACAAACAACTGTTAGCGCGCGGTTTGTGTCGCAGGGCGGCGACTTATTCGACGCCATCACGTCCTCGGCCAAGTACACGGAGAGGAACGCCAGCGTCATGGTGGCCAACCTGGCCGCCGCCCTGCAGTACCTTCATGACATCCGCATCGTCCACAGAGACATCAAGCCGGAAAACCTGCTGGTCAGTCTCATTTTGGTCCCGACCTCGGCCCTCGATTTGGTCGTAATCGATGCGGCGTAACCCGTCAGGTGTTTGACAATCCGGACGGCACCAAGTCGCTCAAGCTCGGGGACTTCGGCCTGGCGACGCTGGCGGAGGGGCCTTTGTACACCGTGTGTGGGACGCCTACGTACGTGGCGCCGGAAATCATTGCGGAGTCTGGGTGAGATGCTTCGACTTTCATTTGTGCTCATTTGCCAAGAAACAAGATGGCGTTCAGAGTACAATTGTTTTTCTCCACTGAAATGAATGGATTTGTATTTAGATTTTTTTTTTAAAGCAAAACCATAATTCTATAATATTGTACTTTATAAAAAGAAAAACATGAAGAAATAACTTAAAATAGTTTAAACAATTTGTGCGTGAATGCGGCAAAATCGTTGTGCTGCTCCATCTGCTGTGCCCGTCTTGGCCACCGGGAGGCAGTCATGCAGACAAATAGATGCCACTGGAAGTGTTTTCATAGAGTACTTACTGGTTCTCAAGCTTTTCACTTCAAATAAGGTCTGATCAATCAGAGTTTTTATTTTTTTTATATTTTGACATTAAACATTGTGCGTTTGTCCCCACTGACATTTTCCGCGCAGTTACGGCGTGAAGGTGGACATCTGGGCGGCGGGCGTCATCACGTACATCCTCCTGTGTGGCTTCCCTCCTTTTCGAAGGTGCGTCCGACTGCATGAGGACCCCAACGTCACGTCCATTTGGAGGGCTGACCATAAGGAGGGTTAGCAGCCATACAATGAAATGTTTTGCTTGCGTGTTGTAGTGAGAGCAACCAGCAGGAGGAGCTGTTTGAGCAAATTCTACTGGGCCGACTGGACTTTCCCAGTCCTTACTGGGACAACATCACGGACTCAGCCAAGGTTAGGCTAAGATAACAATGTAATATTAAAATGTTGACTTTTTTTTTTTTTTTTTTAGATGGTATTGTCTTATTTCATTAAAATAGTTCATATTGGCAGCAGATAGGGAAAAATGTGTTGGTGGGATTTTCTACAAATAATGGTGGAAAAGGTAAAAAAAAAAATAAAAATACTCCTTTCTATATATTTTGTAATTGAAAAAATGCACGTGAACACTTTAGTCAGCTATGTGAAAAATATGTTATTTTTAAAATTGTTTTATTATATTATTCTGTTTAGCGTTTTATAGATAAAAATATTTTAGTTTTTCACATTTTTGATTTTTTTTTATCTCAAACTCATGAGAAAAATCTTTTAATTGCGCTTATTTTTTTTAAAATGACATTTACATTATTTGTATATGAAAAAATATTGTTTTTAATTTTCTTCATGTTTTGATCTTAAATGGCTATTGAGAACTTATTTTGTATCTTATATTTTTAAACCGCATACTAGATAATATTTTGCATACTTTAAATCAAATGTGGAAAAAATATACACGTTTTAATTATATGGATTTCTTTCAATTGTACAAAAATTATGATATATTATTTAATTATTCTTTTTTTTGTTTTTGTTTTATTAAATGAAAAAACATGAACTTTTAAAGTTACATGTCAGCCTCCATCCAACATTTTAAAAATAATAATAAATATTCACCTATAATTTTTATTTTATTTTATTTTTGTTGTTGCAATTTTCATTTTCATTTTTTGGTGAACAATTCTTAAAGCCGATTTATCACCACGGTCCAATGGTCTAAAAAAAAAAAAGTAGTAGCAAACATCTTTAGTTATTGTTTATTTTGCAAACGACGTTATGAATGCAATTCGCAGGAGCTGATCGGCAAGATGCTGCTGGTGGACGCGGAGGCTCGCTACTCGGCACGGGACGTCCAGGCGCACCCTTGGGTGACGGTTAGCGCACTCGCTGGCGCCGCGGCACGTTGTTTCCCCACATTAGACGCCGCTCGCTCGCTCACTGGCGCTCGCTCGCCGCGCCGGCGTGACGTGCTTTTGCAGGACGACGTGGACGGCGACAACAACATGAAGGCCGAGGTGGCGGGGAAGCTGAAGACGCACTTCAGTTCCCCGGACAAGCAAAGCAACGCCAACGCTGCCGGATCGCTCATTATGGTAGGAAAACGGCAATCCAATGTTTATACTCGTGCTCGCCATTTAGCGTCGCTGCGTATGAATTGATTTGGAAAGGAAATCTTTAGGCGTGGATGTGCTGCCAAGGCAAGATGAAATAAAATACATTAAAAATGAAAAAGGCTGCCCTCCTCTCTACTCTTTCTCTCACGCTATTAGACCTCTGGCGCCATCTAGTGGAGAGAAAGGGAAGCGGTAATGGAGTTTTTTTTTTAGGCTGACAAATTTTGTTCCCAGTAGAAAAACACAGCCTCTAAAAAACATCCACAGAAAAAGACAATATTAAAAACAAATACACATAGAACGAGAAAAAATATATATTTTAAAGGTCCAATTTTAAAATATGACAAATTTCTCTAATACAGCAAACCTAACAAAACAATAATAAAAAATATGAAAATTTTTAACTATTTATTAATTTCAAATCATTAAATTTGTGCCATTAAAATCTGTATTGTATTTTTACATTTTAATTATTTTAAAGGTAAATCATTGTTCATGTGAATTATTAACCCTTAAAAAGACACTTTGTGAAACATTACAAACTAATTTTACTTGAGTAAAAACGTGTAATAAATTTCAAACTGTTTCTATTTTAAGTGTCTAAATTTGTAATGTTTTTAAAATCTTTCAGTATTAAATGTGCAGTAATTTCAAAAAATGAACCATTATTTTTCAGTTTGTAAATTGCTTAACATTTACGTGTTTGTTTTAACAGATTTTTAAAAATAAAAAAATGTCTTATTTTATTTTATTTTTGAAATTAAATTGTCCATTGTTGTCCTTTTCTGGTTGGCTGATTTGAATTGCACTCAAGCGTTGAAAGCAGCTTGTGGTGTCTTCAACTCTTGTCTTTTTCCTCGTCTGTCGTACCAGAAGACGGCCCTGGATAAGGAGACCCTGCAGCTCGCCGCCCAGCCGCCGTCATCGGCGGACCCTCCGAAATCCCAGGATGCTTCTCCGAGCGTCCCAACCTCGTCCTCGTCCTCCACCCCGCCATGTTGTCCTGTCAAACACGTGGTCTTCCTGCCACTATCGTTCCCCTCGCCCCCGTCCACGCCCACCTCATCCTCTGCCTCGCCCCCGTCGCCGCCCAGTTTCTCTGCCATTGAGGGGACGGGCGTCGCCCAGGAGCTTGTGGAGGGGGTTTGAAAAAAAACAACGAGCCAACGCACTGAGCCAAACGAGACTTGTTTGTATTTATTGAGGGAGGACTCAAGAAGACCAAATGGACTGAATGTTGCTTTCATCACAGTCTTGCGAAGCAAGATTATTTATAGTACACGACATATTTCACATTTTGCTTAGGAAATTGTGACACTGCGCGTATATTTACACTGACGAAATAATGCCTTGCTTCACTAAAATGGCCGTATTCCCAAATTGATGAAGTTGGATTTATTTTGGTTAAAATTTTGAATTAAAAATAATTAAAAAATATTTGTTTAAATATTCTTCCCCCCATATTTTTCTAAATCCCTTCTAAACAGAAAGAAGTGGATTTTTATAAAAAAAATTATTAGCAGCAATTCACAAATATTTTTCCTTTCTTATGCGGTTGAATTTTTAAGGGATTTTTCAATTTATACCATTTTGGAATATGGCTGCAACTAAATTCTGAAAAATGCAAATGTAGTGTGAATAAAATCAGCTTTGACTTGAATTATAAAAAAAACTAAACATTTCAAAACTTAAAAAAAACCATAACCCATACAATCCATTGGAACAACAAATAATTGTTGGAACATGTTAAAACCCTAATTTCTCCATATATTGCTCCCTTAACACATTCACACATTTGCTATTGTTTAGATAATTCTCATAATTTGGTGTAAAATGTTTTGAAATTGATCATTTAAATTTTTTTCAACATGAGAAAAATCTGCTACTTCTGTGCTTTTTTTTTTTTTTTTTTTAATTAAATATTGACTGTATATTTTTAGATTCATATTAAGCTGGTGTATAAGGATAGTATATAGTGTTGATGGCAGACAGTATTAATAAAGTTGAGTTTGAAAAAGTTTAGAGTTAGATAAAGACCGTCCATCGTGGTCGGTTTTTATTATATTGTCCGGTTCCATTTGGGGATGGCTACTGTAATACCTTTATTAGCCAGAGGAGGGCAGCGTGTGTCCATCTCAAATACTGTAAGAGAGTTCAGGACACTCGTCAAACGAAGCTACTGGTCAAATCTGAACTGATATTTAGTCCCATTCTGACAACTGCTTCACACCTGTCTTGCAATCTCTTTTCAAACTCAAACAGAACATGAACAACATTTTGCTTTCTTGTCAAATCACTGAACTGATATTTAGTTAGTTGCATAAAGCATCTTTTCTCACCTGGATTTAGTCTCGCTTTTTCTGACGGCTGCTTCACATTTGTGTTGAATTTTTCCACAAATATTTACTGTATGAACTGAAAGACGCGAGCACATTTGGCTGTTCCGTGTCCCTGGACTGATATTTATGAGCACTCTTTCTGACAACGCCTTCGCATCTGTGTTGCATTTTTCTTTACAAACCCAAACGTTGACTGTATAAACTGAAACTTGCTCAAAAAATGGACTTTGCTATGAATCACTGAGCACACTCTTGTTGCATTTTAAGAAAACTGCTTCACATCTGTGTTGCATCTTTCTATGTAAACTGAAATGTGCTTGCAGGTTTGTTCTTTGCTTTAAAAACGATACTCACAATGATCAGTTTCACACCTTTGTTGCATGTTTCTTCACCAACCCAAAAGTGATTGTATAACCTAAACTGTGTTTAAGCACAGTTCACGTTGTACATTGTGATTCTGTGTATAAAACATTTTTTGATAACTGCTTCACATCTGTGTTGCATTTTTCTTTACAAATACAAACATTGGCTGCGGTTAACTACAAACTCTGATATTTAGCTATAAGCACAATTTCTGAGTCTGACAACCACTTCCCACCTGTGTTGCATTGTTCAATACGAACACATTTTTAGAATTCTTTGAATTTATACATTTTTGGGCAAATGACAAATCTGTACACAAGTTGATGTTAGAAAATTCCATTTATTTGTCAGAATTCTGCACGCGCACACACAAACATGAGAAAAACAAAATGTCGGATGTCAGTTTAACATTATCATCCACGTGATGATTGGTTGGAAGTCGTCACATGACACGGAAAAGCGCGAAAACGTTCCTGTCCCGACGCTAATGTTAGCCGTCGAGCTTCGTTTCGACGGCTCAGTCATTTACAAAAAAAAAATGATGGAGAAGCCAATGACGTTCAGATGGACATTTTTAAATATAACAATCAAACTGTATATCTATAATTCTATAGATATTTATATACATACAGTATTTGTATAAATCCCCTTCAATTAGCAATTACCGAAAAGTCAAAATTAAAGCCCCACGTACACACACACACACACAAAGTACATCATTCACCCTAAAGTAAATATTTGGATTGTTACGCTTGCAGATGAAAACGAAAACAGACTCTTACAGCTAAAAATAGACCCCCCGCCCCCACCTTAAACCACACAATAAGCACGCACTCGCACCCCCCCAAAAAAAATTGATATGAAAAGTTTCTTCATTGTCTTCTACAAAATATATATCTTTCTATCTATCTCCGTTTCTTCTGTGGTGGTTTTCAAAAATAACTTCTTGCTGGGATACATTCAGCGCCGACTCCACAGCGCCGCCAAGAGGAGGCGGTTTGCATCACGCCCCGCGGCGCGGTTTTGGTTGGTTGGCTAGTGAGTTGGGTCGGGGGGTCAGTACCTGGTCTGGTACTCGTGGTGCCACCTGTTGAAGTCGTTGTAGAAGAGCACGATGCTGCCCGACGCCATGCCCGTGATGATGCACCTGCGGCACACCAAACAATCAGGTAAGATCATCTTTAAAAAAATATATATATTATTAAATCAAATGATGTTATAAATGAATAAAGAAATATCAATTGGGGTTATTGAAGTACTGTGACGACGTCAGCTGTAATTTGGTTACCTTTGGTCATGTGACATGACCATGGAGCGGATGCCGGCGTCGCAGCCCGGGTAGGTGAAAAGGGCCTTGAGGTCGTGAACCCGAAGGACGGTGATGACGCCGCCGTCGCCGCCCGTCAGCAGGTACTGACCGTCGCGACTCAGCAGCATCGCCTGCAGGGGGCGACACAAACACCTTCAACAAGGACGCCATCTTTTTTTTTTTCTTTTTGGACTCTTATTGCCTTATTCTCAGAACATTTAGATTTTTTTTAATATTGTAATGTATATTTTTAAAAAAAAAGTCATATTGCAGTTTTTTGCAACTTTTATTATATTGCCATTTTTTTCTTGTAAAATTATCATTTTCAATATAATCACAGTTTAGACTTACAAAAATCACAACCTGCATTTCCCTTTTTAACAAAAAAAATCTGTTAAATGTTTTTAATCTAAAATACTCGTTCCGTTTTTAAAATAATTTTTTTCTCCCAAAATATTTTCTTAACTAAAAAAAAAAACACCTCAAGCATCTTTTCTCTCATAAAATGTCAATTCTGTAGATAGATAGGTTTGACATTTTTGAGTTTCATGTGTTGCGACTTACGTAAAAGTGATATGCTTAAAATATTTTGCTCATAGTTGATTTTTTTTGTAATTTCTTTCTTGTAAACAATCCATCTATTCAGGAAATACTAAGCTCTTAAAAAATTAAATAAAAATAAATAAATATATATATATTTTTAAATATATAATAGTCATTTTTATTAGCTTCATCTTAAAGTTCAAATTGTTCTTATAATTATGTGACTACTGCAGTAAAATGAACATATTTTGTTGTATAATATTTTTTTTGTAATCTAGGTTTTTACTCATTATTTTCATAATATAGCAACTTTAATAAAATTACAGCTTTTGTGTATTTACAATACTGCAGTTATGAAATTACATTAACTTGTAATATAAAAAAAAAAAAAATTCTCAAAATTCCCACTTTTTTGGGGTAGATATTTGCCTTTCAATATTAACTCATTCACTGCCATTGACGGCTATAAACGTCAAAAATTAATTTTAAGTATTTTTATTAGTCGCGTATAAAAACCTAGAATATTTTTAATTGTACATTAAGAACAGATATAAAATTTGTGATTAATCGTTAGTTAATAGTGAAGTCATGCGATTAATGAAAAAAAATTGCTTGTCGCTCCTAATTTTTTGTATCTTATTTTAATGAATTTATGGCAGTGAATACGTTAACTTGTTTCCTCCTAATATTGCAAATTTGAGTTTTGCAATTTATTGAATATTACACAAGCTTTACAATGGAAAAGATTTAGCTGTCAGGGCTTTTAAACTTTTTTGGACTCGATTTTACTTTTTTATGTTTTTTCTTCTTTTTTTTTAAGCGCGCCAAACAACAAAAACGAGTGCCTGTGTGTTTGCGATGAAAAAGAAACTCGCTGTAAAATAGGGATGCAACATGGCGGTCGCGCCAGCGCGTCGCCACAACGACGCGTTCCCCGCCGCGAGGCTGACATTTACGTTGCCTTTCCCGCCCGCAAGAACACAAATCACCGGTCGGTCGACGTCGCTGGCTCAACGACAAGGCAACGCGCGTTTCTTTCCTTGCAGGTGGCTCGGCCATGACTCAGCAGAAAAAAAAGAAGAAGAAGAAGAAGAAGAAATAAGGCCAACACGTGTTTTGAATCAAAATGCCATTAAAGGCGAAAGTGAAACTTAAACCGAGGAATTTATGCGAGTCTCAAATGACGGCAGCCTAAATCAGAGCGATGTTGTGTTTGTGTGTCATTTCCGAAGCGCGGAATTGTGAGTTCTGCTTTCCATCACGTGCGGACCTAATTGCCGGTGTCGGTACCAGATGTGATCGGGCTGCCAGATTGCATCGGGGTCGCCTGCCGATGGCGTCGCGCTGCAGGATTGGCTGGAGACGATCAGTTTGCAATTGTTCAATAAAGTTATTTGAAAAAAAAAATCCGGTTGACGTCAAAACATTGGAAAGAAAATATTTAAAAAAACAAAATGTATGGACTGAAATTGTCAAAACGTAAATGAAGCTAAGAATATAAAAGCAGGATAAAAAAAATAGATTGAAGCGCCGTCGAGTTTTTTCTTTTTTTTTTCCTTCGGAAACGACGCTAACGAAATGCGCGTTGGGCTCCTTTTTGAGCAGTTCACAAAATCACAATACATGACAAAATATGTTTTAATGATAACATTAGCAATCTCAACGGATAATATTTGTCACATCTCAGGCAATTCATTTGCGTATTTATCATGAATTAAATCGATGTATTCAATACGTCTTGCTTTTATATTCTTCGGTTTATTTCCGTTTTTGACAATTTCAGCCCGTACATTTTGATATTTAAATGCCATCTTGAATATTTTCTTTTCCATGTTTGACGTCCATTGTATCATTTGGAGCCAATCCTGTAGCGTGACGTGTTGGTTTGGGCGAAAACGTGGAAGTTATCCATGGCCGTGCTGCGGTTCCAAACTGGCAACAAAGATGTCGCCTCCCGCCGCGAGTCTGACATTTCCTCGGCGTCGCTCGCTCGCGGCTGCCAAGCGCACAAATCAAGCGCACGGCTCCACATGGCGCATTTGTTTCCTTGCAAGGTGGCTTCAGCGTGACTCGGCAAAGCAGACCAAAAGAAAGAAGCAAACTTCATTTGCGCATCCAACAACACTGCTGCTCTGCTTATTCGCGTCTCGAGTCTTTAAAATCATCATTTTGTGATTTTGAATGTAAAAGGGTATAAAAAAAACAAAATCCTTTTTTGTTTCTTTATAAAATGCATAGAACAGATGAATGTAAATTTTTATGCGCATCCAACAACAGTGCAACTCTGCTCATTTGTGTCTTGAGTCTTTCGAACCACCATTTTGTGATTTTGAATGTAAAAAGGTATTAAAAAAAAAAAAAATCCTTTTTTTGTTTCTTTATAAAAAATGTGCATAACAAATGAAAGTTATTATTT
This sequence comes from Leptonotus elevatus, assembly GCF_054856555.1. Lineage (NCBI taxonomy): Eukaryota > Metazoa > Chordata > Actinopteri > Syngnathiformes > Syngnathidae > Leptonotus > Leptonotus elevatus. Next base: position 4,559,427 of record NC_141246.1, on the reverse strand, counting down.
TGCTCATACAACAACAGTGCAGCTCTGCTTATAGTAGTGTTTTGACTTTTTGAATGGCAGTTTGTATTTTTTTTTGTATGTGAATAGCAACAAAAATGTCACTTATTTGTGTTTCTTTATAAAATGTGCGCATTCAACAACACTGCAGCTCTGCTTAAGTGTTAGGTCATTTAAAAAATGAAAATGATTTTTTGATACCACTTTTTTTTCCCCCTCTCTTGACCACTCACTGATACTAATCTCAACTACCGATACCACTAGTACTTTTCATACAAAAATTTCAATGAATGTATGACAGATAATCGTTTTTGCCCAATATCAGATTCTCTTTGCCATAGTATTGTTTGCTGGTATCGGCAGCTTTCGCAAGTAACAGATACCTTGAAATTAGACCAATAACGGCCCATATTAGGCATATTTGGCAGGATGACTAAAAACTCAACAAATTTTACACAAGCATTTCAAAGGTCAATTTTCCATATTTGGGCCCAAAACGACCTCCATAGGTCAAAGTTCAACTTCCTGACACGACCAACCCTCCAGGACTCACGCCACACGCTTTCTGCTTTTATGGCTGTATCCTGAAGTCCACGACCTCGCCGCCGCCCAGCAGGAGGCGCCGCGCCAGCAGAAAGGTGGCCCGCCGCCGGCCGGCCGGCTCGTAAATCTGCCGGCGGACGAGCGGCCGCTCAAGGCGAACGTCCCGCCGCCCAGCGGGAAGCAAGATGGCCGCGCCGGCTCGTATGACGCCACCGCGCTCACATTTTCAAACTTCTCGCAGGTAACGAGCGGAGCAAAGAAGTCGGGATTTACGGCGCCGTTAACGTCCTGCCGTGGCTGCTTGAACGTTCTCAAACCTTTTGGGTTCAGGGACCCCTCACAGGGGAGACATTTTTTTTTTTACCATGTGAATGCAACAGGATTTAAAAAGATGAATATTTTGGTGAAATAAAAAAAAAATCTGACTGCTACAAGAATAAATTTAAAGGAAAACGATGTCATGTTTGGAGAACTAAAAATTCATCTTACAAGAATTAAAGTCACATTTTTCCAATAAAATAGAAATATTATGACATCAAAGTTTAACAAGGGAGGAAAGTCGTATTTCAGCAAGCGACTTTGGAAAATATAACTTGAGGACAAGCAGGGACATTTGTGGATCACGTTTCAGGAAATAGAAATAATTAAACATGATTTCACTAAAAACCCTGAAAACAAATATTATATCAATAGTTAACTCACGATTAATTAAATTTTTTATAATTATAATTATATAATTATATTGTAAAATGTACAATATTTCCCCCCTATGCTTTTATACTCAACAAAAAAGTGGGAAAAAATGTTAAACTAATAGAAATATGGCTGCATCTTTTAGTCATTGCTGCAGTAATTTTACAATAATTCAAGCGTAATATTGGCTTGTGTTGAGGTCATTTTTCTGCCACTAGATGGCATAATTGCATTTGTAACACAGCAGTGACAGCTCAGTGCATTCTTTCTTTTCATGTTAAGAGCGACCTCGTCTTTAACATGAAGTCCCTTTTTAAAACGGGAAAAAACAACTTCACTCCAGTCCCCGCAAATATATGCATTATTATTACATTAATTACTGCTAAATTTTGACGCCGACGTGTCTGCTGCGTTGCGACTGGAATTCCCCCATTACAGGCTTTGCAAGTAATCGTGGATTTTTTTAAATGAACTCAAAATGAACGTACTCATTTTGACAAAATATATTTGAGGTCTGCGTGGAATAATGAACGATCAGCCAGTTGCACTCGCGACTAATTTCATTAAATTTAATTTAAGAATTGAATGGAGACATTTATATATAAAAACTAAAACTAACAAATCCAAGCCTTTTTGAAAAACTTACAAACCCTTTTCTAACAGAATTTAAAAACGGCGTTCCCTCGTTTTCCGCTGGGTTATGTACCAAAAAATGCCCGCAATAAATAAAATCCGCGAAGGAGTTAGCTTTATGTTTTACGTTTATTCTAAATATTTGAAGGCTCTAAAATCCCTCGCCGCACAGTTTATACACTTTCCTCATTGAGGCATTTACATTTCCTCCGTCTTGTTTAAACCTTCCTTAAATAAAAAAAAATGGGTACGTTACTTTAAAAAAATGCATGCAAAATTGCAGCCAAAATCTAGCGAGGGAACACTGCAAAAAAAGAATCCAAAAGCAAATAAAAGTGAACTGATATTGTAGCAAATAAAGCAAACACATGCACCGTCTGTCACACCCCAAAATGTTTTATGGCGGCAAACGTCATAACGAGCGGCGGGAAAAAAAAATCTTGACAACGTGGGAAAAGCCTCCTCAAATGGACCGCGGCCATCTTGTGACTTTCCGCGTCCGCCTTTTGCCGGCCGGATTTCATTTTCTCGCTTGTAAACGCACAGACTTGTCTTTGTACGCTCCCAGCGGCGTCTCCGAGCTGCCATGTTTGCAGCGGCGCGAGCGTGTTTCGGGGCCGACAATCACCAGAGGCTTCCTAATGGGAAGCAGACGCGCGGCATACATTTACATTTCCCAGGCCAGAGCGGAAAAACAACAGGTCGGGCCGGGCCAAGGCGGTAGCTGCCATCGCGTGTCACTTTTGCCAAGAAGGGAGGAAGTCTGGGAACGTTAGGCGGGAGTTAATGGCGTAGGTGTCCGGGCCCGACGGCGTGTGTGGAATGCGGCACGGGGGCCGCTCGCCCCATGCGTGCTGACAACGAGCGGCGCCCATCAAGAGGAGAGTTTCCGTTGTGTGTGAAAGGACCCCGAGGCATTTGCAGGCCGGGCCTTTAATCAGGCAAATTTACAACTAAAGCCCCCTTGAATGGACCCCCCCCCCCACCCCCCACCCCGACTTTCCTCAAAGTTTGTGAACTGAAGAAAAACAAAACAAAACAAAAATGTAATGTATAAAATTGTAAATGTATGAACAATGTAAAATGTATTAAACATTTTATTATATTATTATTATTATTGTTATCATTGTAATATAATGTATGGTATTATTCAAAATGTATCTAAAGTTTTTTCAAAACATCTTCCCTCAAAGTTTGTGGACTGAAGAAAAATAAATAAATGTATAAAATTGTAAATGTATGAAAAATTTAAAATTTATTAAAAAAAAATATTATTGTTATTATTATTATTGTATTATAATGTAGGGTATTTAAAAAAATGTATTCAAATTTTTTTCAAAAGAAAAAAATTTATCATAAAATATTAAATCGCAATCAGAATATTGAGAGAATTTTTTTTTTCACACTTATTTCAAAATCGTCTTCCTCAAAGTTTGTGAATTGAAAATAAATTAATACATGTATTAAATTGTAATTTTTTAAATTTATAAAAAATGTTATTCTTAATTTTTTTTAAATTATTATTATTGTTATAATTGTATGTATGGTATTTTTAAAAATGTATTTAAAAAAATGTCAAAACTAAAAACAAGACAAAAACATTAAATGCAATAAAATATTAAATCGCAATCAGAATATTGAGAAAAAAAAATCACACTTATTTCAAAATAGTCTTCCTCAAAGTTTGTGAACTGAAGAAAAATAAATAAATGTATTAAATTAAAAGTGTATGAAAAATGTAAAATTTATTAAAAATTGTATTATTATTATTTTTATTGTTATTATTGTTATCATTGTATTATAATAAATTGTATTTTTAAAAATGTATATTTTTTTACATAAAAAAACAAAAAACATTCAATGTATTTAACAATAAAATAATAAATCGCAATCGGAATATTGAGGACAGACAACCCCCCCCCCCCCACCCCCACAATTATTTCCCCCTCAATGTATGTGAACTGACCTTGATGCCGTCCTCCACTCGCATGTGTCCCAGCAGCTTCCCGTTGACACTGAAGACTCCAAATTGTCCTTTGTCGTAGTAGATGACGCAGTGGCCCTCGGCCGACGCTTGAATGAGGCGGGGCCGCACGCAGCCCTCGGGGCCCTCCAGGGTTCGCAGCAGGTCCCCGTTCATGGAATGGATCAGGCACGGACCCTCTGCGCACACCACGTGGGGGGGTTGAGAAGAGCTTTGGGTAAAGCTGCGGTAGCGGAAAGCGGCTGACCTTTGCATCCGCTGATGACCAGGCCCAACTCGGCGCACACGCACGAGCACGTCACTTCGCAGTCGTGACCCGTCAGGATGGCTCGAGGTGTGGTGATGCCTGCTGGGGAAGCACGCACACACACGCCACAACTCAGATACAACAATCAAGCCATTTGCGGTCTGACGAGACCCTGCAGTTGTCTCGGGAGTTTGAATTCAGGCCCTTTTCTGTGCATTCTGATTGATCATCCGATGAAGAGCAAGATGGTCCTGAGTCTCAACCAATTTAAATGGATTATTAGATTATAGAAGTGTGTATGAATAAGTAAGATTTTTGATAGAAATTTTCAGTTTTTTTATTTTTAGTCAATGTAACAAGTTGATTTAAATTTGGTTCTGTTTTTGTTTATGGGGACATAATTGAACATAATCTTCTTCTTTTTTAAGATTCATTGTTATTAGGTGTTGTCAATTTTAACGATGAGTAAAAAAAAATATATATATATCTTTAAAAAAGCCTGTAGACCAACCAATAAAGAGGATGCAATATTTAGAAAATCAATAGAATAAAATGATTTCATTAAAATTACTACGCAATCATTTACATAAAAAAAAAAAAGTTTAATGCAATTAGCTAACCCAAAATTCAAAAATTAATAAAATACAGAAAATAAAAGTGAACACAAAAATAATATGTAATATGTAAAAACTAATAATATAATAACAATGAATCCACATTTTAGAAAAGTTAAAATCATGTACAGTCATTTTTGAATGTTATCATCTCTCTGATGCTTTCCATTTTGCTGGCTGCAGATGTTTCTGTTTGAGAGCACATGTTGGAAGCAGAAGATGAAGAGGATGAAGCATTTATCCACATTTGTTTTGGCTCCAGCTGAAAGGAAAGGAAACAAAACGCCCCCCCCCCCCAAAAGAACAAAATAAAACCTCATTTCCTCTGCGCTATGTTTGGACTTTACTGACATTTTTATTTACACCATAGGTTTTAAAGAAACTCCAAACATCAAATAAATAAATATACAAATAATAACATCGCCTAACAGTCAAGTGTCATTTCTGAGTGCGACCAGCCGATGGCGCCGTTGTGTGAGGAATCAGTGCAGGCTTGAACTTGGGCCAATCAGAGGCCTGGGTGTCAACATCATGAAGTGCGTGTGATGTGCAACCAAGTATGATGCATGGCTGGAGACCTTTGTGTGCATTTGCATGAGCGATTCCGCTTGTTGGAAGAGAAATAAAGGAAAAGTCGGCCATTATGTGCGTGTGCGCGTTTCATTGCGGTCTGTTCCAGTGGAGATCGTCGGGTGGTGGTGAGAGTTTGGAAGGCTTTGTCTGCTCGTTGCTGAATGACACACGCGCAAACGCAAACACACGCATGTACACACGCATAAAATTCCCAAGACAACATTTGGTACACGATCTGATCAGCTCCAGTACAATTTTGTTGTTGTTGCCGTTTTTCTTTTAAAGGGGGAAAAAAAAGGTAGCCATTGGGAAAATAAAAAAGATGAATTTAATATAAAATATTTATGTAACAACTGAATAACTCCAAATTAAATTGACTGACTTTAATATGTATAAAATTGATCATAACCACAGACATAATTTTTGTTAGAGAGTAAAAAAAAAAAAAAAAAAAATTAGAACGTTTTCTTCAGGGCCGATATTCATTCGTAGAAAAAAAGAAAAAGTTGGTGTCAAAATATTTAGTAATAAAAACTTGCGGGTTAAACCCTTAAAGCGCACGCTAACTCCCAAATAGCTGCTAATTCGCGGGCTAACAGTTAGCTAGCGGTTAGCTCGTGGGCTAGCCTAGCCTGCACGCTGACATACATAGAACACTGATTATATAGTGGTAATTATACAAAATATAATAAGATATATAATCACATGATATGAATATTTACATAAATGTGATGTAATCCATATTCAATGTTACTTTCATTGTTAATGATCGGTAACCGTGAGTGCGTTTGTAACACATCACTTAACAACGCGTTCGTCCGGCAAATGAGCCTCCACTGACTCATGCGTGCGCTATGCTTTCATGGCGGCTAATACCACATGTTATGTACCACATGACGAAGAGACCCCTCGCACCCTCCCCCGGACCCCCGCAAAAGTGAAATTTTTCACTTTTTATCGACCGTGTGACCTCCACCCCCCCTCCACCCTTCTCGGAGGGGTGCTGAGCTTTCATGTGCCGACCGGCGACTTCCCCCATTCCCCGCCAGAACGTCACGTTTTGAACGTCTCTAAGTGGCCTTCACTTTCACTCCACAGACAAACGCACACACACACACACACACACACAGGAAACCCAATCTGTGTGCAGGAGCCCCCCCCCCCCGGTCACATGAAACTAGATGTTACTTCACAAGTGTAAATCACGACATCACAGCTCTCCAGCTGGGACTGAATATTGCCCCACCAGATGGCGCTATTCTTTCCAAAAGTGTATTTATATTGAATGCAGAGTAACGGTAGTGGTTTGATTGTGGACTTTTCTATTGGTTGATGTGTGACAAATCCTGCATAGCAACAAGCGACAACCTACCGACGCATGAGTATGTAAGTCAAAGATGCGCGTTCGAGTGACGAGAATACAGAATAGCATTCTAATGTAAGGCGGAAAAAGGTTAATGAGGGGGGAAAAAATGATTTGTGGATAAAAAAAAAAGTTAAAATATTAAATGGGGAAAAAAAGTTTTGTTTTTTAAGTTTTCATGTTTTAAGAGTAAGGTTTGTAATATCATGAAATGAAAGTTTTTCTCACATTAAAAATGCAAAATAATAATGACAATTAAGTGGGAATATTAAAAGCAGAAAAAATCATATCAGTGTTTTTAAAAAATGTAGTTGTAAATACAAAAAACAAGAATACTACAAAGTAAAATCAAAATATAGTCATATATGATTATTTTTCCCCAAAAAGGCTTAATATTACTAGAAAAGTCACACAATAAAAAATAATAATATCTGAATACTTTGAGTACAGTTGGATTTCAAACTTAAAAAAAGAGAAGATATATATTGTAAAAGTATGAGAATTACCGGCTAAAAGTCATTTTTAAGGCTTATAGGCTCAAAGCCATAATAAAACACCAAATTATTTTTAAAGAACGATGATAAACCATCAATATATATTTTCCCTTTCAAAAAGTGGAAAAAAAAACAAACTCAGCCCCCCCACCCACAATAAAATAAAATAAAATAAATCTGTGACTATAATATAACCCCCCTCCCCCCCCCCCCTCCAGTATGGCATTGTTTGTGTTTCCCACTTACTGGCCGGGCTCTCCCCGATGCTGCTGAGCTTTCCGTTCCAGTACCACAGCAGCAGGGTGGCGTCGCGCGAGCCCGACAGCACGTAGCAGTCGCCCCCGATGTACGACTCGGACCGGGCCAGACACGTCACCACGTCGCGGTGACCGAACACGATCTGAGTCAGCTTGCCTGCGGACAAAAACACAAAAGAAAAGTAAGCGTCGCCACAAAGTCGTTTTGTCGTTTGACTAATAAAAGGTAAGGTAAAGTCAAATGCAATACTGCTCGCTTTTTGCAGAGGATAAGGAATATACGCCAGTGAGCATAATCGTATGTTCTTGTCTGCGTCGTGTTGCTCGTACATGTTAGCATTAAGCTAGCGGACTGTCGAATAAGGAAGTGAACCTGATATGCTTAAATGCATAATGAGCATTTATTATCTTTACATGTGCAGAACGTGAGGCGCAGCTAATGTTATGGCACTTGAACGCGAATGACGAGATAATCGCGGGGCGCCACGGCGGCTGTGTTTGCAGTTTGTCATCGTCCGTCCGCTGGTTCGGCAAGATCAACACGAGCGCGAGAATAAATATTTGTCCCGCGTCCGTGTCTGAGCGCGCGAGAGGCTAATTGCTGTCAGATTTCACCCCTCCGTCGACATCTAATCCTCATTAAGTGCGACCTCGGCCCGTCAAACTCCTGCTTGACATTTGCATAAAAAAAAAAAAAAAGAAAAACACAAAAAATCTGTCCACCTAATTGAGTTGTATCAGCGTGAAAAGATGAGTGTTATTAAAGCGGGCGTCTTAAAAAAAACAACCGTGTAAAATGTTTGACATCTTGATAAACACACCGATGTGATGGTATTGAACGCGCTCGCATTCGTTCTCATGTCCTCACACGCGCATTGCACTCTCTCACATTCGCGCGCACTCTCACGCACTCTCACACATACACTTCCTGTGACAATCATTCTCTCTCAGTGGCGCGCACACGCACGCACTAAATTGGATGTGTGAGGCTACATGTAGCAATCATCTCTATGTGATTGTTAACCCCCCCCCCCCGTTGTGGAACACATGGGGGGGGGGGGGGCTTTGGTGGCAGCTGTTGAGCGTGTGCGATTAAACTGTGTTCCACTTGTACACCCCCGTGGCAGCAACACAATAGAGCCATCCTTACACATACACACACCGCCCTCTATTAAACATGAGGGGAGGGGGTGCACGGCCTGGTGAAATTGATTCCAAGGCGTTTCGTGGAGGATCGCAAGTGCAAAGAAGAAGAAGAAAAAGAAGAGAGAGAGCAAAGAGCTGCGTGGAGATGAAGCCCGGGGACAGTTTCATTTAGGACCCCTGACCTGCTCCCTGATGGCTGTGTTGGTTGGAAACAACCACAGACAAAATATTAGGAACAGCTTTCAGTGAATTGCACTAAAAAGGACCTCATTTATCAAAATAGTAAAAAAAAAATTAAAAAAAAAAGGGAAAAGGGAAACACAGTTGGTAATGTCGGACTATAATACCGTCGAAAGATAATGATGACTTTGAATAAATAAATGGACATTATTGTGATCCTACTGATAAACAGTATGTGATTATTACAAGTTATAGTGATTATGGTTGGAATTTTATTTTATTTATTTATTTATTTTTTAAAGCTTGTCATTTATATTTTTCAGTAGTTAGTGTTTCAATAAAATTAAGTTTTGTTTAAATTGTTGCTCACTGAGTGCTTACAAAATCACCAGAGGAATTTTATTTACTAATATTATTATCAAAAATAAATAAAAATGCATGGAATAAAAATTGTTTTTTAAATAGATTTATTTCCTGCACTTTGTGTTTAAAAAATCCTTCTTGTATTTTTTTTTAATGCAATTTAAATTATACTATAAAAAAATAAATAAATGCAAGGACTCTTTTTTGGGGTGTGGTGGTTGGTTGGTGTAATTTGTAATAATTTCTGGTACTTTATATTAGTGTTCTAAAAATAATGACAATGATTAAATTATTGCATTAATTAAGAAAAATATACATGAAAAAAATTACGTAAAATAATGCAGTTTTGAGTGTGTCGTATATATATGTAAATTTTTTTGCTCGTAAGTGTTTAAAAAAAGAAGAAGAAATTAGTTGTATTCAAATTAATTTAAATTATATTTACTCCCTAAAGAAACACACTTTTTTTTTGTTATTTAAATTTTTGTGGCACTAAGCATCTTATTGTTTTAAATAAACTATTAATACAAAAAAATAGAATGAATAATTTAAGCTTGTGTCATTTGTCAAAAAAAAAAAAAAGTATTTAAATGTATGAGTCCAATAAATGCAACTTTCTGTAAATATAACCGTTACATGACAAATGGTAGAACATCCATGAAGTTGAAAATAATATTCTTCTTGCATATGATGTCATTGTAAAAACTAGTAGCATCAAACGAGAAGGTTGGTGCCGTTGGGTGTGTCCTGAGGATGGTGCTAGAGTAAAGGCCATGAGGGCACCTTTCCCCTTTCGAGCGCTTACGCTTGTGCCCTTTTGCTGCATGATTGGGTTCAACAGATTTCACGCGAATCAAGCTGCAATTTGCATCCTGTGTTCACGGCTGACATTTGGCTTAATGGGAAAAACGACAGAAAGGCTCGGTTACTCACAAGAGCACAGGCAAAACACAAACGCATAGCTTTCTATAGAAAATTAATTATGTATATATATATATATGTTGCATACAGGGGATATAAAAAGTCTACACACCCCCTGTTTCAAATGGCAGTTTTTTTGTGATGTAAAAAAAGGAGACCATTTCAATCACAAAAGTTACAAGTTACATGAGTTACCCTACCCGTGTCGGTGGAGTAGATGCGGAAACTCTTATCCCAGAAGCCGCAGAGCAGGACGAAGCGATTGTCGGCCGTCACGACGAAACACTGCGAGCTGATCTGGATGCTCTGGTCCAGGAGGTCCGAGATCTGCCGCCGGTGGCTGCCCATGTTGTTGGCTGAGAAGAGTGGGGGCGAAAAACACTTCATAATGAGAATAACTGGGGAACACTATTGCGAAGTTCGATGTTGAGTGAAAGCTGGATTTAACGGACGAGTCCATTTGTCCGTTACATCAAAATACTTTTGTTCGTGGCACCCAATACAGGAGTAAATTATTGAAATGCTTTATGAAGAAGAACAAGAAGAAAAAGTC